>NC_091128.1:66247654-67525987 GCF_040183065.1 Periplaneta americana
AAACTAAGTTTTCGTTTCAGACTGCATTTGATCGTTAATTTTTTCATAACGAAGCACGGAAAGCATAGACGGAAACAATTGACTAGAGTGGAACGCAGCCGGGAAGGCGGCGTGAAGACGGTTGCGCGATAGCATTCGCGCGCTTTGTGGTATGACGTGTTTTCCGTTGAGCCAAAAGAAGACAGCAGAAGCATGTGGTATCGGTTTACGAACAGTGCAAAGAATAACAAGCTACGGAAATAAAAATAATGCAGTGTTCAAATCGCCAGGGAAAAATCCTAAAAGAAAAAAACCAGTCACGGACGTGGATAACTTCGATAAACATGTACTGCGTACGACAATATTTGACGTGTATAAGAATGGTGAATATCCTACTGCATTAAAATTTGTTCGAAAAATGAAAGAAGCAGTGGGATTTAATGGCAGTAGGGATTCGATACTGCGGATTTTGAAACAAATGGGCTTCTTTTTTAAAAAATGCAATGACGGGAGGAAATTTCTTTTGGAAAGGATTGACATTGTTACAGCTAGAATAGCCTTCTTAAGAATAATTCATAAGATAAGAGAAGCCGGGAAGTCTTTGATATTCTACTTAGACGAGACCTGGATAAATCAGAATCATAGCAGGAGTGCCTGTTGGCAAATGAGTGATGGTTCTGGAGGACTACGGGTACCAATTGGTAAGGGTGACCGCCTCATTGTGTTGCATGTTGGTTCATCTGCTACTGGCTTCATCCCGCAGTGTAAATTTATATTCCGCTCAAAATCCAAGACATCAAATTCAGATTACCATAAAGATATGGACTATTCACTCTTTAAGAAATGGTTTGTGGAGAAATTATTGCCTAATATTTCACCCAATTCTACAATAGTAATGGACAACGCCAGTATTCATTCAGTTCAACTAGACCGAGCTTCATCCACCAATACCCGCAAAGCAGATATAATGTCTTGGCTTTCGAGGCACAATATTCCTCACACATCTTCCCAGAAAAGAGAAGAACTCCTCATGTTGGTAAAACTATTCAAGTCGAAGACAGTATCATATCAAATAGACAGCATTGCCAAACAACATGGCCATCAAGTGGTTCGCCTCCCCCCCTACCACTGCCATTACAATCCTATTGAATTAATTTGGGCACAAATGAAATCGTATGTTGCCGAGAAAAACAATACTTTTAAAATCGCCGACGTCGAGACATTGACACATGAGGCTATTGAAACCATATCAATTGAGGCTTAGGAAAACTGTGTACGGCACGCGGAAAAATTGCAAGAGAAAGATTATGCACGAGAGATTCGTAGGGATGATATAATGGAGCCCTTTATCATCAATCTTGAAGATAGTGACGAAGAAAGTGAAGACGATAATGCAGACGACGATGATACGGAAAACGATCTCAGAGATATTTCCGATTAATGTTCAGGTAATTGTCTACTTATTAATTTATTATAGTTTTTAATTTTGTATTTATTATTCCATGGTTTTTGTTTTGATTCTGTGTCTATTGTTAAATTAATTTATTTTTTTCTTGGTTGCATTATGAAATGAACACGTTTACGGATTCTCAATTTTAATATAAAGATAGCCTACATACAACTGCAAAAAGTACTTTAGTTTCGCAATTTAACACAGCTTTTGGTGTCGCGCTTCGTGCTGTTACGAGTAAGCAACTTGGCATCTCCGCATCTCATAGTTCTGTCTCTCTCTGCGCTGGCGAAAGTTCGAAACCGCCTTCCCGGCTGCGTTCCACTCTAACGCCATGGAAACTATAAATTCATGATAAAAATAAACAAGTTTACGAGTATATCTGCAGTGCTCGGGAAAAGTGACATAAGTCAGTTTCCGCAAACCTCTTTTGATAATTTATTGACAACTTACGGAACATCTGCTCGCTTGGAAAAAAATACATAAGTATTTCTCCCATTACAATACAGAAAAAAATCACATCGACATAAACCAGTGTAACTTGTCAATAAATTATCGAAAAAGGTTTGTATATGCGCGTGTGTGTGTATTTATAGCTCTAACTTATAGGTATATACTCGTACAATAAATAAATTGGGTAACTACATAGAGCAGCCGTGGCGAAAAGGCCATGGTGCGCCGAGCCACTGTGTAAGCTGCAACGTGCATAGCACCTATGGAGGGAGGCGGACAACCGAAGGGGAAGTTAATGTTTAGGACGTGTAACGAAGAAAGAAATGAACAAGAAAACATAGGACACATTACCACAACCTAAAATTAACTGTCTTCAGAATGTCTCTGCGACAAAGTTTCAAAATCAGGAATTATGTCACTTACTGCCAATCGTAGTTGATCACGAAGGTATTTGTCTGTCAGTCGTGATCTAAATTTGATTTTTACTATTTTCACTGTTGAAAATAATTTTTCACAAACGTAAGTTACAGCAAACATGGCTTCAACAGAGCAAGCGAAAGAACGAAGCTTCAAATATTTTTTTTTTTTTTTTTTTTCCAAAGATTTGAAAAGTTCAATATCTGTCAAGTCCTTACATCTAGCTTTCATTTAACGTCACATTGTAAATCTGTGAGTTTAAATTGAAAATCTAACCGCATTATTCGTACATTTGCTGTAAAAGAATCGACGTACAGAGATGATGATGATGATGATGATGATGATGATGATGATGATGATGACGACAATATTATTAATAATAACACTTAACCTTTTAATGTTTCATCAGTAACATGTAGTAACTTATAATGCCGTTTTATGTTATACAACCGTTTTCCTAGTAATATTTGTGAACAAATCATACATTTAATATTTTCATCATATTGTAAGCAAAAGAATGCATCCTCCCATCCTACTTGAAACTTTCGTTTTTTATAGAGGTACATGGTTTCGAGAGAGATATTGCGACGATACGCCACTCGCAGGTCCGAGACAAATACAAATAGAGCGGAGTTTGACTCCAGTGAGTAAGAGGGTGGGGGTTGTAGGTAGGAAGCTAGAGAAAAGCACTGCGAACCACAATGTGCTCGTGAGTCGCATTTTCGCCGCGGCTGACATAGAGGAAGCGAAAAGTTACCGCACTATGCAGAAGACGTCGGGGAACAGATTGTCCGCAATCCATTGCTCGACTCACCGGTCAGCTGTAGCAGCGCGGGCGGGCCAGGCGTTCAGTTTTAATACGGTAGGCCTAAAATTCCAAGTGGTGAGGATTGAGTGTATGGACAGCGGGAAGCGTGTGGATTGTTTAGTTGACGAGTGGAGTGTTTAGTGAGTGCACGTTATTCCGTAGTGTTGCATTACTACACTTGTTATTGAACATTATGTGTGTTCGCTGTCAGTATGGTGACGTATAGTATTGTACAAGGAATATTTCTAGTTGAGACATTTCTCCTAAAAAATAAATCGTATGACTGTACTGTTCGCAAATTTAATTTCTACATCAGTTTCGTGACGCTGCAATGCCTTCGAGACAATACATAACCAAGTTATTCAGAAAATGGCGAGAAACAGGGTTTGTTTCAAACAAAATGAGAGAACCTCAGAAGAGGGTATTAACAGAGTAGAAGATTGCAGATATTCAAGCAAGAATTGAAACCAGCCCGAGGAAATCTTCACGCTGATAGAATGAAATCAGACGAGTGATGTCTGAAATTTCAGAGGTGGAGATACAACGAGTGTTTCGGAATTTTTTTAACACGATGCAACGTTTGTGTCGAGAAAGCTGGACATCATTTTCAACAGCTGCTCTGATGAAAGGTAAGATTTTTTAACTTCATTCATTCCTTAGGTAACTCTAACTAATAATTTAGGTCTACCGTAATGAAACTGAACGCTCAGCCCGCATGCGCTGCTATAGCTGATCGGTGAGTCGAGCAATGGATTGCTTGCAATCTGTTCCCCGACGTCCCCTGTAAAGTGCGGTAATTTTTTGCTGCCCCTCTCTAGTATAAACAATAGGTATTGTAGAGTATTCAGCTTACCTATTTGTTGTAAATTCCAGCTTATGTTCTATCACTGATAAGACTGATGAAGCTGAAGTTTTAGATAATCTAAAATGTGTTACAAAATCTGAGTCATCGCAGCCCTGAAGTATGTGGCGTGTTCTTTTAGCCACCTAGACGTCGTATTTTGTACTCTTGGCCATATTCCTCAACACCGTCATTTTCCCTTTCATCAATTAAATATTCCAGTCGTTTACGCGCCATCTTGTTATTCCGATTATCTCAGTTTTTCCTATTTTATCGGCCAGCATTTCTCCGGTAAAATTTTAAACCGAGATAATCCCAATTAACCGAGATAATTTTGTTGGTGAATACAAATGTAGCTATTATCTAAGCTTTTGTAGCTAAAAACCGAGATAAAATTTTTACCGACGTTGGTTAAGATGCCGATCCAGAGTTGAGCTCGGGCACGGGTTCGATCCTCGCTGGGATTGATTATCTGGTTGGTTTTTTTCCGAGGTTTTCTATAGCGAATCTTCAACCTCATCTGGTCAAATACCATCTTAATATCACAACTCGCATCGACGCTAAACAACTTAGTAGTTGGTACAGCGTCGTTAAATAACCACGTAAAGAAACAGTACCATAACATAACTTAGTATAATGTTATAATATAGCGTCTGAAAACTACCTTCTCTATATAAAACAATAGGCCTACATTTATCATTATTGAGTCACTTTAAAATGAAAACAATGAATATATATCAAAATGTCAATTTGCCACTGCTCTTATATGGTACCGTGTCCAATAATTTTCCAAATAATAATTGAGGAAGTTATTTTAAAATTCACTAAACATAAATCGAAAACTATTACTTATTTTCTGTCACAAGAAATATCATCTCAGATTTAACTTACGCAATATTTCCATCTGTGGAAACCACTCGGATGTCTTAATGTTCTCGGGTAATCCAGTAATATTGGTCATTTTCCACAAAAATCGCTGCGGAAGTCTGGAGAAAGCATTAATGAACGCTTGCAGTTTGTCTGATGGAAATGTGTCACTTTGTATAATAGAGCCTAGGCAGAAGTAAATTACGCCATGTTTTGCGCCCTTAATGTATTCCTCCAAATACTGCAAAACAAGAAAAATATTTATAAAACAATTATTACTTGTTACAATTACTGCAAGATTGGAGTTTCAGAGGTAAAGGTTGGAGAGTGGCAGTAGATACTAAAGAGATAACATTGTGACAAAGCAGCTCTGTGTTTTCTTACCAATATTTAATAATATATAGGTCTATATATATCGTAGTATTAAAATTTAAGCCTACTTGTAGTCTCTAATCATTTAATAAATAAAATACGCATTCATAGCAGTCATTCCCCATGCAGTTTCGTTATAATATACTCAGCATTTCATTCACATCATAAACCGTCATATCGTAAAATAAGACAGAAAACCTTGGTTACTATGCCCGATCTTCTTCGTTGAACTTAAGTTATTCTTAATTAAGTATAATTTGTTTAATTTTAAGTCTAGTGTTATTTGTGAAGTTGAATTATTTAATTGTTACGTAAGTAATTGTATCTCCCTACATTTAAGTTACATGGAAAAATCAAGTTACTAAAATATCTAATCGAACTGTTGGATGCCAACACATTGAAACGACTTCCTGCAAGTGAATTTAATGGGATTGCTCCAGATCGACCCTCAATCTAACATATACCTTATACATAAAACCTTTTATGGCATATAGTTCAGAAGTATTGGTAACCTCAATTGAACAAATTAGAAACTGTATATAATCAGGCTATCCGTCTCATTACTGGTGGAATAAAGATTACACCAATTGATACAATGCGACTTCTCACAGAAAATGGTACATTCCAACCAACGATGGAGGAGAAAGCTCTACTTTCCTATGAGAAACTTGAATGAGACACTGCAGTGTGAAGAGAAATGAGATCACAGACCCCTAGCTAAGAAAGGCTGTCAAATTCTGCAGATGAAACACAAACCAACAACATTTCACACAGTATTATCCGTAAAAGTCCAGTGTTGCCAGGTCTTGAAAAAATATTTCCGGAGGTGTAATGAAAAAATCCGGAGATTTGTCCACAATTTCCGGAGCACTTTCGAAAATCACATAAAATGTTGTTATAACCTTCTATTACAATACATGAACCTATAATAAAAACATTTCTACTTTAATTTTTCTACTCACCAATTTGATTAGTAGTCACCACCTTCCTTATTAACTTAGCAGTCTCTTTCCTCTTCTCTTCCTCTGCTTTCTTATAGATGTCACTGTTCATGAGTCGAGTTAAGTCGGCGCTAACTTCAAAATCGTAGCACGATGCTGAGTTAGTGAACCTTTCAGTATGCTTGAGTCCGGAGTCCGTTAATTGTCTTGGTTGATAATCGATTTCTGGTTTTTGTTTTCATTCTATTTATAGTTGAAAATTCCCTCTCAACACTGGCGGAAGAATGTGGTAAACACAGAAGTGACAACATTAAGGACGATACTTTTGGAAACATAGGTTCCCCATCCCCCCTTTTTTCACTACTTACAGCCACCCAAATTCTGTTGGGGTTACACTTTTTACTTCTGCTTGAACTATATTTACATTTATAAAACTTGCAAAACGTATCTCACTCACCTTAACCGTTTCATTAAGTTTTGTTTTGACACTAATTCTCGGCATGTCACTAATTTTGATTTGTTTTTTAGTTCCAGCACATTTACTTAGGTGTTTTTTACCTGTCGCGTGTTTCTTGAGATCATTTTTCCCTGATGAAACGTTCAAATCACAATCACGTGCAAAACAATAAACATAGTAAGGTCCTTTCTTGCTTTTCTGTAACCACCCACAAAATACTGGGTTTTCCTCCCATTCGGTATTATATGAGCCGTTCAGAGCAGAAGTGGTGTAAGTCAGTTTTGACTTACACCACTTTTGCTCTCAACGGCTCAAATAAATAATATACAAAATACAATTCCTACTTTCTCTTTGTTTTCTCTCTCTCTCCCTCCCTATCTCTCTCTCTCTCTCAATCTCTGTGTTCTTCGTATATACATTTACAGGCAAAATATATATTCATGTCATTTAAATTTGTATAATAACGACCGAATCATTAGCCTAGTTTATATGAGCCGTTCAGAGCAAAAGAGGTGTAAGTCAAAACTGACTTACACCACTTTTGCTCTGAACGGCTCAAATAAATAATATATAAAATACAATTCCTACTTTCTCTTTGTTTTCTCTCTCTCTCCCTCCCTCTCTCTCTCTCTCTCTCAATCTCTGTGTTCTTCGTATATACATTTACAGGCAAAATATATATTCATGTCATTTAAATTTGTATAATAACGACCGAATCATTAGCCTAATTTATATGAGCCGTTCAGAGCAAAAGAGGTGTAAGTCAAAACTGACTTACACCACTTTTGCTCTGAACGGCTCAAATAAATAATATACAAAATACAATTCCTACTTTCTCTTTGTTTTCTCTCTCCCTCCCTCCCTCTCTCTCTCTCTCTCTCTCTCTCTCTCTCTCTCTCTCTCAATCTCTGTGTTCTTCGTATATACATTTACAGGCAAAATATATATTCATGTCATTTAAATTTGTATAATAACGACCGAATCATTAGCCTAGTTTATATGAGCCGTTCAGAGCAAAAGAGGTGTAAGTCAAAACTGACTTACACCACTTTTGCTCTGAACGGCTCAAATAAATAATATATAAAATACAATTCCTACTTTCTCTTTGTTTTCTCTCTCTCTCCCTCCCTCTCTCTCTCTCTCTCTCAATCTCTGTGTTCTTCGTATATACATTTACAGGCAAAATATATATTCATGTCATTTAAATTTGTATAATAACGACCGAATCATTAGCCTAATTTATATGAGCCGTTCAGAGCAAAAGAGGTGTAAGTCAAAACTGATTTACACCACTTTTGCTCTGAACGGCTCAAATAAATAATATACAAAATACAATTCCTACTTTCTCTTTGTTTTCTCTCTCCCTCCCTCCCTCTCTCTCTCTCTCTCTCTCTCTCAATCTCTGTGTTCTTCGTATATACATTTACAGGCAAAATATATATTCATGTCATTTAAATTTGTATAATAACGACCGAATAATTAGCCTAGTTTATATGAGCCGTTCAGAGCAAAAGAGGTGTAAGTCAAAACTGACTTACACCACTTTTGCTCTGAACGGCTCAAATAAATAATATATAAAATACAATTCCTACTTTCTCTTTGTTTTCTCTCTCTCTCCCTCCCTCTCTCTCTCTCTCTCTCAATCTCTGTGTTCTTCGTATATACATTTACAGGCAAAATATATATTCATGTCATTTAAATTTGTATAATAACGACCGAATCATTAGCCTAATTTATATGAGCCGTTCAGAGCAAAAGAGGTGTAAGTCAAAATTGACTTACACCACTTCTGCTCTGAACGGCTCATATGTTGTACTGTATGTGTATTTTATTCTTTTACTCTTACTTTCTGACATTACTGTAGCGTCGGAATCTGAACTCGAATCCATTAGTAACGACTTTTAAAATCACTGAAACCAATAATTAGAACATAAACCGAGTACCATTACGCCTACTCATTTGTCAAAATACAAACACTTGATAGAAAGTGAGTTTCACAGCACTGCGTGTAACAGTAAACCGCGAAACGTTTTGGTAGAAACTGATTTACTATAAATGAAAAATCTAGTGTACTACATACAGGTATTGTTGTAAGAGGTTACTTCTGATTGGATTATACGAATATGTCATGTCCCAGTCCTACCAGAATTTCTGCGATTTTATTTGTTGAAATTAATTCGTAGGTGGAGCTAGATTTTGCCCACAACCTCAAGAAGTGAGAGTTTATATCCTCAAAAATAATGTAAAAGCACGTTTACAAAAATACAACTACATATCGGAATCGAAACGTTTCTCCAGACCAGATGTGTTCGTTTTTATTCGTTACATATTTTATATTTAGGGAAGCATTAGTAGTCAAGTTATAAAATATTAACAAAACTTTAACTATACCCATGTGATGTTCATCTACCAATTTTAATGTATGCCAGAGATTGGTTTTTCTAAAAAGTAAATAATTTTCTACATTAGAAAATCCGGAGATTACAACTTTATTTCCTATTTTTCCGGGAAGTTAAAAAATTCCGAAGATATCCGGAAATTTCCGGAGACCTGGCAACACTACGTAAAACCATCACTCAAAGCTCTCAACTTCAGTTATCTACAAGAATCTCGGTAAAAGGTGGCGTAAAAGCATAGACCGTATCCTGGATTACCTGGGGATGTACCTATTGCAAAATGGCGTCTCCTCACAGGTCGTGAATACCTACTACATCATCTGCATCGCTTCGGAATTGCACCAAGCCCTGTATGCCTATTGTGTGACCAACAAGAAATCTGTGACAAAAACTATCTGATGCTCTGTCCTACTTTGTCGAAAAAACACCATAACTAGCAGATACTGGAAAGCCAAAAGTAAAATGAATCTATAATCACTCCTATGTTCATGTATTCGAATAAATAAATAAATATTAAATACTTAAAAAAAAAACTAGCCTAGGTGATAAACAGAATATTTCATTATACATATTAGCCTATTGGTTAAGAACTACATAAATGATGAAGTTGCATCAAGACTGAAATCTAAGTGTAGTGAAGTGGCATGTAGTGTAGTTTATAGTTTAACATCGACAAATGCGGTATAGTGAAGTGATAAAGTGTAGTGTGGGCCCATTGAAATGTTATAGTATGGTGAGGTTTCAGAGTGCAAATAACCTAAACTAATATACGTAAGTATGTGGACGCCAGCGATTTCGGCAGATGGATTTTCTTAATCTGAACACGAGGGCGAGTTACTCACCGCTGCAAGATCGGTTATCTCTGTCGTATTTTTTTAAGTAGGTTATTTTACGACGCTTTATCAACAGCTTAGGTTATTTAGCGTCTGAGTGAAATGAAGGTGATAATGCCGGTGAAATGAGTCCGGGGTCCAGCACCGATAGTTACCCAGCATTTGCTCGTAATGGGTTGAGGGAAAATCCCGGAAAAAACCTCAAGCAGGTAAATTGCCCCGACCGGAAATCGAACCCGGGCTACCTGGTTTCGAGGCCAGACGTGCTAACCGTTATTCCACAGGTGTGGAATGGGAGTACATCATTCAGGCCCGAGTATTCTAGTGGACTGTGGACGGTCATCTCCAAAAACTAAGCAAATATTACAGTAGTTATGATTATGTATGCATGCATATGAAATGGGACCAGTTCCCGGCACACCGTTTTCGAGATAATTTCAGTCCCCGCTGCATAATCTTTTCTTCGTTGCAATAAAGCAAAAAAACTATTGTATAATAGATTAACTGACTAATCACTTTAAATCTACTTAAACCCTGTGTGTAGGTTCCTATTAATCCTAAGTCAAAAGATAAGACGGAGTTTTATGACATACGAATAATAAGGGATGGGAAATGGCAGATAGTAATGATCGAAATAATTATAGTGTACTGATTTATTTTTTGAACCAGCAGACATGCAGCCTTTAAATTTGAAACAAAAGCTACTTTATAAAATTGGCTTAATCTAATCGTTAGACTATTCATCTCATCTCTCAGAATTGTTTCTAAAACGCATAAGGAACATAAAAAATTCAACGCCATGTACTCCCTTCAAATAATTTTTGAGGGTATTTTTATTCCCTAACGGAGCAGAGAGGAGAGAGAGAAAGGAGTTGACTTTTTTAAAAATTCACTCGATTATTTTGAACTAGCCGACGTAGAGACTTAAAATGTAAAATGAAGGTTACTCTCTACATGTCGTCCGATCTCGACGAAAGTCGATATCTGGGAATCTTTGGGTTCACAGAATACGGATATGGTATTATTTTGTCCGAATTTATCCCTAAAGTGATGTAGTGGGACAAAAATAGGTTGTATTTATATTAAAAGTTTCATTAAATACTGCATACTAGTCTTTAATAAACTTTGAAATTAAATATATATTATTTTAATGTACCGAAGTACATATGATATTTCCATGCAAATATTCTGCGTCATCATACGATGAAAGAGTAATGGAACGGAGAAAAATTCTCTCCGGCGCCGGGATTTGAACCCGGGTTTTCAGCTCTACGTGCTGATGCTTTATCCACTAAGCCACACCGGATACCACCCCGGCGTCGGACAGAATCGTCTCACTTTTAAGTTCCAACTCTTGAGTTCCCTCTAGTGGCCGCCCTCTGCACTACGCCATAGATGTCTATGAACGAAGGACTAAAGTCCACACACATGTGCTGAGGTGCACTCGTTATGAGTGACTAATTGGCCGGGATGTGACGGAATAAGCGCCGTCTTAAATCACAAGTGATTTATGCATATCATATATATTATCTTAATGTACCGAAGTACATATGATATTTCTATGCAGATATTCTGCGTCATCATACGATGAAAGAGTAATGGAATGGAGACGGCGCTTATTCTGTCGGATCCCGGCCAACTAGTCACTCATAACGAGTGCACCTCAGCACATGTGTGTGGACTTTAGTCCTTCGTTCATAGACATCTATGACGTAGTGCAGAGGGCGGCCACTAGAGGGAACCCAAGAGTTGGAACTTAAAACTGAGACGATTCTGTCCGACGCCGGGGTGGTATCCGGTGTGGCTTAGTGGATAAAGCATCAGCACGTAGAGCTGAAAACCCGAGTTCAAATCCCTGCGCCGGAGAGAATTTTTCTCCGTTCTATTACTCTTTCATCGTTTGAAATTAAAAATAAAATACAACAATAATGACAATGATAATGATAATAATAAATAGCATATTTTCGAAATTTTTCATCTCCCCAAATTTTAAGCATCATGTCTGTTTTTTTTTTTACAATATCTTTGCTATGTTCTCACATTTTTGTAGTTTTACCTTGTAAACGTAAGAGAAAAAAATAAAGTTGTTGCTATTCAAATTTTTATTTACAGAACGCAAAGAAACATTTTATTTTTATTCAAAAACTATTTTCTTTTTTTAAAAAATGCGAACATAACTTTGTTAAGTATACTCTAAAGAACATGCAGTAAAAATGTCAGTGTCCTAGGATAAAATGTGTAGAATTCTTAGCAATATGAATGCAGAAGTGGGCAAAAAAGTACGGGGAAATGCGTTTCAAAGTTTGTATGCATTTTAAACTTAATGACCGCCGCCTTTTTAAGATGGTGTAATTAAGACACAACCGCCGTAGGATTTTAAAATTTCGTCAGAGTGTAAAGTAGGCATCATAGCTTCATTTTCTATTAAAAACATTAAAAATATATTATGTTACCAAATATTATCAATTTTTCACTCGTCCCCTTCCTAGTGGTGATGAAGTTTAGGAGACAAAAAACGAAAAGGGAACTTCAAATCCTGGCCCTTTATTTGGGAAATAAGCGAAATTGCTGACACAGACTGTGAAGATGGTGAAAAAGTTACACATTTTATGCGTTCCGTAGTTGATAATGGGGGCGTCTTAATAAATAAGGATTCAAAACAGTTAACAGCAGATGCGACAGACAGTTGTAGGAATTACCACGGTAAAAAAATCATCCATCAAGCTCGACAACTATTAGGCTCACACTAAATAACACAATAATCGAGTCGACTACTTTATTCGTGAACTATTGCTCAGAGACCGTCTCATTGTCCAAGGATTACCATTCCTTGTAAAAACATGTTACGCTTGAATTTAATTAATTAATTAATTACATTCCCATAAGTTATTAATATATATTCATTAATCCTTTTGGAACATGAGGTTTCTTGCCTGATATGTCGAATGATCTTATTTCTGTGTCTCTTTCGGTTTAACATTCTTGAAATCAGACGCTCGAAGATTCCTGTCACTTCCGCAACTCGTTCTTGTACGTTCTGAGTGTTTGTTATGAATATTTGGCACACAGTTCTCGCTTCATTAAGTTATAAATATTAGCATAATTTTTTCACTCTGGCTATGCGATGTTCTTAATATTTTAATTTGAAAATTGTAGGAGACGTACTGTAAAATCATTGCGAACGAAAGTCGCTTGCGGCACGCTACAAATTATCCACTCGGACTGTACTGTGGTTCATTTTTATGTTTTATAACAATGATACTAGTGGAGGAAAACGTTATCGCCAACTCATTCATGAAGTACAACAAATAGCTCGTCAATTGGCACTGTCAGCAAGGTCATTCGCCAGAATCGGTGGTTTCAACTGCACATTGTATCTAAACTGAGTGAAATTGAATTTGAATCTATAAATGAGATATACAGGATCTTTCATAAGTAACGAGTCTATCGAAAAATTAACTACTTTAGATTTTTTTGAAATGATGTTCATCCTCAAGAGAAAGAATCCTTGATGAATCCCCAAAAAAGAAGTCCAGGGGAGTCAAATCAGGTGATCGCGGAAGCCCAACACATTGGGCCTGTGCGACCAATCCACCTGCCTGGAAATACTTCGCCTAGCAAGGCTCGAACATCACATGAATAATTGGGAGGAGCTACATCTAATTGGAAATGTGTTCCAGGAGTCAATATGTTCATTCTGTTCAACTCTGGAAGCACAAACAGTGTCAGCATGTCATAGTAATCCACGCCGGAAATTGAATTGTTCGGAAAAATGAAAGGACCGATAAAAAATTTTGCGATCAGGAGACACAACACATTTACCTTCTGGCTGTTTCTGTCATGCTCTCTGATTTCAGGCTTTTCCTGTCCCCAAATGCGAAAGTTCCATTTCTTCATTCGTCCTGATAAATGAAACGTTGACTTATCGCTCCAAATTAGATTATTTCTTAGTTGAGGATCCATGACGAACATTTCCCCAAAGACATGACAAAACATAATCCGTTTTTCTGCGATTCGTCATGATGGACTTCTTGAACGAACACAATTTACTTGACGAGTATCAGACAGGCTTCAGAACTAGACATAGCACAAATACAGCATTACTTAAAGTTACGGAAGACGTACGGGAAGCCTCCGACAAACAAAAATTGACCATTTTGACACTTCTTGACTTCAGCAAAACTTTGACTCAGTTGATATAAATCTGTTACTATGCAAGCTCCGAGTCTTTAATCTATCAGAAAATTCAGTATCGTGGTTTATCTCCTACCCCCAAGTACGCCAATATTGTGTGCGGGTCTGTGATCGTTTTTCTTCCTGGCGTACTGTGGGTGACGGTGTACCACAGGGTTCAGTTCTTGGACCTCTACTTTTTACGATCTACATAAATGACATATCACAATATATTAAACACTGTAGATATATATTTGCTGACGACTTACAAAAATATATCTCTGCACCTACAGCGGCACTAAATTACGCAATGTATGAAGTAAATAATGACAATTATTTCATGGATGAAAAAATTCGGACTGAAATTGAACTCAGAGAAATCACAGGCAATTATGAAGGGACATCAACGACTTTTAAGTAAATTAAATAGAGGTGACTTATCTCCTATTAAAATGAATGAAACTATTACCCTTACAGTGAAGAGTAAAAAATCTAGGAATTTATATGGACAAAAACGTAAGTTGGAATACTCAAATCACACGCACATGTAAAATAATTTTTATTTTTATGAAAATTCACATACTAAAAAGAATTCGAAATTTCCTTCCGTTGGTTCTCAAGAAGAATATAGTGCAGTCGCTCTTGATGCCTCATTTTGATTACTGTGATCCTCTCTACACTGACCTTAACATGAGACTGACAGACAGACTACAAGTGTTCATAATGCATGTGTTCGATTTAATTGCAACGCCCGTAGATCTGACCGTATTACACCTTCACTAATTATGCTGTCCTGGGCCCAACTTGCGGCAGCTCTATAGAAGGGAAACACAACACGATTTGAATTAGGTCACACAAAAACTAAGCCAATTGTTCTAAAGAAAGAAGTCATGTAAGTATCTTTTCTGTCGCCAGCTTTATATAAGTTAGCAACAGATCATATTTTAAAATAGTTATGCGAACAAAATATATATCAACTTTTAGATTTGAACTTTTACCAGGACTGCCTCCATTAACTGTTGTCGAAGATACTGTAATTATTGGTAAAAATGGATTTTTCGCCATTTAATAGAAAAGAATTGTTTTCAAAGATTTACAGATGTTGGACTAAAATGAAATCGTAATATATCCGTAATTATTAATATTTCGAAAGGTAAGCTTGTCGGACACAATGTCAGTATATATTCTGGTTTTGAAATTAAATCTATTGCTACAAACGACTTAATTCGCTATCTGGGAGTGAACTTCTCTGAAGAAATTGTTTTCAATCCTCAGTAAACATTGAAAGATGTAAATAATAAACTTGAATCTCTTACCTCCTCACCTTTCCTTCATGCAGACATACCTCCATCTGCTCTTCATTGATATATTAATTTCAAACCATCCCTTCTGAACTTATACCAAAAAGTTCTTGGACGATGCACTGAAAGAGGTACTCAACCTGCCTATAGACATCCCTGATACAATGGTCTATAGTCCAAGGAAGTATAAAGAAAGAACTAAGAATTTTTCGAACAAAATGGGAAACACTATTACAACAAATTAATGTCCTTCGATATTTACACAAATCTCAAAATCCATATGTCATACAAACAAGTCAGTTCATATAGAGAGCATTAAATGTGAGCAATTCCTGAACATTATTTCAGAAGATGCCTTATTTCACAAGAATGAACATTTTTTTAATGCTACAAAGATTCGTAACCTTCTGAGAAACAGAGAATTTGATATTCGATATCGTCATCACAGAAAGGGAAAGTCGTAGTTTTGTTTAAACACTATCCTGTTGCAAACAAATGGATTTGCAAACATGAATGACTCTACAACACTGAAAGGCGCGATGAAATTAAAATGATTGGAAATGTTGCATTACGTGCTGTGCCGGAAAGATCTCAGAACAAACTTTGGAGGCATTGCCACAACGAGGTTGAAACTCTTGCACACGTTCTGGGATCCTGTCCGCAAGGCAAAGTTCTGCGAAATGCTAGACATCACCAAGTACGATCAATTATAGCTACTGTCCTTAAAGATGCCGATTACAACACCTTTGAAGAAGTAACTTACATTGTCTCTCCATCACTGGCAGCACACAACGCATAGATATAATAGCTTTCAAGGAATCTACAAGATCTGCATTCATAATTGATCCAACTGTGCATTTAGAAACGAATGAGGAACTGCCGGCAGAAGTGGATAAAAAAAGAATATCTACAATCCCTCCATTCCTTATTACCTCCAAAACTACCGGCTAAAAGAGATTGAAGGAATCGAACTACTGGTTGGAGCAAGAGGTACCGCTACTCTCCTCATGAAAGATGTGTTTAAGAGGCTTACATTACATCTATTACTTCGATTGTAAACTAGCTGCATTATTTAAGAAGATTGGATTACCTACATTTATTATTCCGATTGCAATCTAGCTGTATTGAAGGGATCAATTGCTCTACTAAACCATTACCTACATTCGAAATGAAACTAAGTTCATTAGCACTCTTTACTTTTCGTGATAAAGTAATTATCTCTCTCTGTCTCTCTCTAAAACTAGGCATATCTCTACTAATTTAAAAATGTATTTGTAGGAGTTTCATTTGTCAAAACAAAATCAATGGTTCAATGAACATTTACATGCTTTAGTATTCGTTGTCCCTTACGGCAGCTCACGAATGGTGAGAAGCAGAATTAACTTTTTTCTCGTTATTTTCAGACATATTTAACGTATTATTTGACACACATAAAATCTCTTTTTATTTGTGATTACTTCTAATTTTATTACGCAATGACACATGCACTTTTGAGTTTAGGAAATAATCTAGTACTATACTTTTTAGGTATATACAGTTTACTGGGTTAATAATAATCATATTTCCGTACTATACAATACTTACTGTAGATAAGTTTCCGTTACTTTGTATATGTAGTCCGCCCACTTCCACAAAAGCCGGAACTGTAGGTCTGGGGGTGTTAAGAGAAAAATGGCTATTCACTAACACAAGGCTTGTGTTCCTCTTGATCTCGGATAGTGAAGGTACGTCAGGTCCTAGATGTTTTCGTGTCAGTTCTTCGGTTATTAATTCTGTTAAAATGTAATGCCCAAGTTTGGCAGCTTCAATGAATACAGTATTGACAAGTCTTTGCCAGAAACTCATACGGTCAGAGAACGGCAGAAAGTAATTGGGAATATACGCCGGATGATCGACGTTACCTATACGATCGGCTCCCCATGGCAAAGATACACTCGTTACAATACTTATCACTGGAGCTTTGAAGAGATGTGAGAAGCCAAGGAAACAGTCTGCTCCAAAAAGGTGAGTTATGATGAGATCAAACTGAATGTCGCTCGCAATAAGTTTCTGTAAGTTTGGGGATTCATAAACTTTGCTACACATTTCTACTTGGTATTGCCAAAACATGTATAGCACTTTAAAATAGCCTAGATCAGAAACTTCTCTCACAGAAATTTGCTCTATTTCTGAAGGTAACGATCCTCGAAGACTTATGTCGGTGTAGTTGGCAACCGGCGTCTTGAGAGGATAATGTCCGACCATGGTGATGTCATGTCCACGGGATGCAAGAGCTTTGAGCAAAGTTTGGATCATGGTGTAATGACTTTTTCCATTGAAGCTCATAAGTGCCAATATCCTCGCCGCTTGTATTTGCTCAACAGGGAATGAAGCGAGGAACACACAAAAGACAAGCGTGCATAAACACCGCATCTTAAAAAAAGAGCAGAAAAGACCACATTATATCCTGAAGCAAGAGATTCATAAGAAAAATTCTTTAATTTATCACATATTTTCATTGCAATAATGAACTTATTACATATTAAGAACAAAAAAAATTAATTAAAAGTTAATCAGTTTTAGGCTTATATAAGTGTTAAAAGAGTGTAATTTAGGATGAATAACTAAAATATTCTTAAAAGTAAGATTGATATTCAACTACAAAACATAACGAAATGTAACTGCTATAAAATCTTCCCTCAAATTCTAAGTAGCCTGCCACTCATCATGTGACCACAGTCTAGTATATACAGTCACGATTGATGAGAGTACTAGGAACAATAGACTGCCGGTATTATTTCGCATTGTATATGATGAGGCGATAGTAGCGACCCTAGTGGTTAGCAACTATCTATGGATGCTTATTTCCTACGGTGCGTATTGAGCTTCGTGACTGTATATACTAGACTGTGATGTGACTGTATCGTAAGAAGGCTGCCTAGAACATCGGTTTTTAATGCCATACACCCATATTCAAATTCCAGCTACTCTAATTGAAATTCATGATGAACAAAAGCGGGGATTAGGTCATCTATGTCCTGGAAATTCTCGTTTCCTACATCAGAATTCCATCAATTCTCAATTAATAACCACACGGAGAATAGAGTGGGTCATAAAACTAGTAAGTTTGTGCTCAATGGTGATATTATTATTATTATTATTATTATTATTATTATTATTATTATTATTATTATTACTGCTACTACTACTACTACTACTGCTACTAATATTTATGTGCTTATAACTGCATCCAGTAAAATTCGTAAGTGAATTTAAACTTTATTTGTATTATTGACTGCTGAAGAAAGTGTGTAAATAATGGGAATATTTTTTTTACTCAACTAAAATAATAATAATAATAATAATAATAATAATAATAATAATAATAATAATAATAATAACGTAAATACGCATAATTTGGTTAACTGAAAAACAGATAATGTTTTGTTTTGTATCATAAAATAAGAGAAGGCATTATTGCGTAGTCTTCAATATGCAATCAGTTCAACAAGACGAATGCCAATATATTATCCTTCCCAAATCAAGACCCTCCAGTTAACTCTTGTAAATCACTTTCCAAGATACAGGTTTTAAAATTAGTCAGAAAACGACCATATGAAGAAATAACTGAAAATAATTCTTGTAATTAAGGTTTTTCACACCAAATAAAAACAAACAATTTCAGCTTCTAAAATAAATTCTAAATACCAGAGTACCGCCAATATTTCTCCACGAAGTAAAAAAAAACTACCAGCAGATAACATGCGATATAAATTTCATTGTTTTCAATGAATATTCCACACAATAGAACAAAGTCCTAAAAATTAACACTACTGCTGCTGCTCACTTTCGTTTGGTTAAAAAATTTTTAGAAGAATCATAGATCACTTATACTATTCATAATCCAGATACCAAGAGACTAGAAGTCGTTTTATGCAATGTTTCTCATTTTCTAATATAGGATGCGTCAGAAAGAACGGATGGATTTCAAAGGACAAGAAAATTGTAAGGATTCATCAAATCAAAAATTTATTGTTATCAAAAGATTCACCAATACATGCAGTTTATTTATGGTATACAACATCATCCATATAATGTCCTAGGCTTTCGATACAGGCATCGAGGGGTTTTCTGAAGTTCGCCGTCACTTTCACAGTCATAGGTGGTGGGATTGCGGCGATTTCTTCACGAATTGCCGTCTTCAGTTCGTCCAGTGTATGTGGTTACTTACGCCTTCAAATGGTCCCAAAGAAAGAACTCGCAGAGCGCGAGATCTTACCGTAACCTCGGACGATTTCAGTGCAATAGCATGTTTGCGGGCTGATCGTTGAGGTGGCAGGACAACCTACTCTCTGTCTCCACATTTGCAATTGTACACGCGCTCCGTGGTCGTCCAGGTGATTTCTTCTTTAATGTTGAACTGTGGTACGAAATGAAGCCACCCACCGCAAAATTGTATTCCGAGTTGGAATCCTAGTGTGACGTCCGATGTCGAAATGAGTCCTGAGTGGCGATCACAGACTCTTCATTTTTCAAACATGTCTCTGCGATGAAAGCACGTTGTACACCAGACCAACACCATGTTCTCAACTGAAACTGCATTCTCTCGCTGACCCAACAGTCGTGGTCCCCTTCACTCTATCCCTCCCCTCGCTGCGTTTCGATAGTTTGAAATCCATCCGTTCTTTCTGACGCATCCTGTAGATGCAATTTAAATATCTCAACCTGCCTATTATTAAAGTTACTAGGCTTTTCTATAGAGACAGAGAACCTATGCCGCTCTGCACAGTGGAATTGGAGAACAGTGAATAAGGTAAGAAGATTTTTGATAGAAAACAAATTCAACATGCTCTCATTGGTGCAGAATATCGCCGAAAACCTCGAAACATTCCTCCGTATACGAGACGTCAGCTTTATGGTCACACTAAAATCTTTTTGCCATCTCACACCACGCTGTGTGAAGTGTCCTCAAAATCATCACTTTTCTGAATGCACTAAACTAGAGAAGCCGAACTATCATTATGTATAAACTATGGATGAGTACTAAGTGTGCAAATTTTAAGGGTTGTAGTTATTATCTTGGCTTACAGAATAAGTCTGATCAAATCCTCCACAGCAAAACATCTCAACATCAACGCCAAACTTAAATTTGCAAAACTTTCCTAATTTTACAGCAAATTCTCCTTCTGCCTCGCCATCTTTACTTTCTTTGTCCACACTCTGTACCCATTAAAACAAATGTCACCAATACTTTAATTCAAGATACCTCTCCTGCTACAGATGTTATTGGAAACTTAATTCAATTTGTGATAACTTGCCTCAAACCATATCTATCAATGATTAAAGCGTTCCTCTCCCAACTTGTCACAGACCTTCTAAATAATGAATATTAATGCCAATAAAACGTTCTCTGAACGCAAATGGAATCAAAGTTAAGCGAGGAGCCTTCTTAGAATTTCTCTCTCGACATAATGTAGCTGTAGCGTGTTTTACTGAAACTCATCTTATTCACCCAGAGAAGTTCTTAGTTCCCGGTTACAATATGTATAGAACTGATCGTGTAGCTCCCGAAGTCTCTGGCGGTGTGGCAATTATAATTGGGAAAACTATACAGCATCACTCAATAATTCTGCCAGAACTGAATTGTTTTAAAGCCTGTGCAATTAAGGTATTGTGGCGCCACTTTGGAAGACCTGGTCGCGACGGGGAAGATGCGCACGCATCTAGTGCGAGTGCAGGTGCGGCGTGACGCGGAGCAGAGGGAGCAGGGGGGAACATCTAAAAACGTATCTCTCTGGAAGTTTCGCAAAGCCACGCGAACCGAAGATTCGAGAACGTGTGATTTAATAAAAAGGGCGAATGAGTAAGTCAGTGAGTTAGTCAGCTGTGAGAGATCTAGCTAGTCTTCGGGACTTGGAGCGAGATGAACCTGAGTTCGACGTGCAGTGAATTTGAGTAGGTCCGCAACTGTGGCAGCGTCCAAGCGAACGAACTGTGGACTGAGAACTGACAGCGTTGTTTTGTACATAGTGTTTTGTGATCATTAGTTGGAATTAGGAGTACATTGTTGTTCTCAATAATACACGTGAATTTTATTGTCATTGTCGTTCGGTCGAGTGCAATAACGATTACTGTGTTGCTGTGTTGAGTGGAATACCCATTGTTGACGGGCGTGTGATTAAAATTAGAATTAAAAGTCACACATTATTGAATAAAACTTACAGTATATTCACATTATCTTCCTCAACTTACTATAATTTTGACATATTAACCACTAAAAGTACGCTTCTATTCTCAAGATGTTGCTAATCATTTTTCTGATGCTACACCAACAATACTTTTAGGGAATATTAGTAAAGATCAAATATGGGGATGACGTGTAAACATATCTAATTGAAGACGTCTACTAACTATGCTATGTAGATGACTGAATTCACATACTATCGTCCTAACATATTACCCGATATATTAGACATATGTCTGCACAAATATATTTAGAACACCTCAAACATGCGTGTTTACATGAAATGGACTCCGATCATTTTCCTGTTCTGAGTTCATTTGACGACAACCCTATCTTCGCCCTCCTCTCAATCGACTTATCGAAGGTACTACAAACTGGAACTACTTTCAACTAAAACTAGATGATGGTCTGTGAATAATCTTCGGGGCTTCTACCGCGTTGTCTTGGTGTTGGTGGCTGACATTTCGACCGCTTTGTTGTGGTCATCTTCAGAGCAGTTGGATTAAGAAGATGACCACAACAAAACGGTCGAAACGTCAGCCACCAACACCAAGACAACGCGGTAGAAGCCCCGAAGATTATCCACAGACCATGTACAGCTGTCAAAAAAAAAAAAAAAAGTGGCTGCACTCGTGAACAGCGAATATTTTCAAAGTCCACTTCGGGTCGCGGCGATGTTACACGATGCATGTGCTTGTACAAGCAGTTCCCGAACTATGAAAGTGTTCCATATCTGCTCCTCGCAGACCAGCGGTAGAGTGCTTGTTTAATGATTCAAAGGTTCTGGGTTCGCGCCTGCTTCAAGTTTTCATTTTATTTTTTAATCGTTCTTTAGCGATGTAAATGATATTCAAATTATCATTTATATCCAGTTATCGTTCTTGATAGATATCACGTTATTTATATTTTGTTATCGTTCTTTAGAGATATGAATAAAATTCAAGTCATCATTTGTATTCTGTTATCGTTTTATAACGATATGAATAATAATTATTACTATTGTAGCTGCAGTATCTCCAATGGGGGTTAGCCCTATTTCACATATGTATGTTAGGGCTATAGTTTTATACACAAAAAACATAAGCATAAAGAGAAATAGAAAAGAAAATTAAATTAGCTTACGCGATGTAAACAAAACATAAACAATCCGTAAATTAGGCATTGCGATTGCAAAACAAATATCAGTTATCAATTTGAAACATACAAAAACATTAACAACACATATACGTAACACTTCTATAACACAAATATGCAGCTTTCCGTACCATACATCATAAATTAATACACAATAGTCACACAAACACAATCAAACTATAATTACGACATTGCGACGACATCAAGCATCCCATAACTGACTCACATATATAACAAATCAAGCATCCGTTGCAACACATACACTTCAACATAGTAACCACACTTTTAAAAGTTACAAATTTGGCTCCAAGAAGAATAAATAGGACACTGTTACTAATTACTATTCTTCTACAATTTCTTAAATACATCTGTAATAAATCTGTGAAATTCTGATATGAATAATATTCACGTTTTTTATATTGTTATCGTTCTTTAGCGATATAAATAATATTCAAATTATCATTTATATTGTTTTCCTTCATTAGCATTATAAAATAATATTCAAGTTATTTATATTGTTATTGTTCTTTCGCAATCTAAATAATCTGTAATTTATGTAAGTAATTATTATAACACAAATAAACATCTTTCTTTGTAAAATAGGTTATTTTATTTAGATAATTAAATACGTATTATATAATATCTTATATTAATTAAACAAACCGATATTTATCATTTATATTGTGTTATCGTTCTTTACTGATACTGTATAAATAATATTCAAGTTATTTATATTGTAATCGTTCTTTAGCGATATAAATAACATAAATTTAATATTAGGTTTGGAAAAATCCAGTTGCATAATACTGCTATTAGTTTTTCTTTTTGTATTATTACATTATACTATCTTGAACCACAATAAAATGAAAAGGAGTAACGAGGAATTGAACCTGAGACGTTGACATCTAAATTCCGACGTTCGTCCGCTGAGCTACGAGGGCAAAAGTGTGGAAACATTTTCGGAAAAATTGGCCCAATCACACTCTAAGATTTTCTGATGATTCGTAGAAGCTAGTCCAGGATGCGGGGGGCAAAGGCTAATTGAGATTTCCCGATCTCTGATAGGGTCAAACATCCTGATAGAATTAATATTTAACCCTTGCCGTGACTTTCGGTGAAGTCCGGAGGGCCCAATTAGTCAAATCCACTCTCCTCACATCCACGCTTGGGCCCCCTGGAATTTAATAAGATGCGAAAGAGATAGTGGTGTGCGAAAAGCAACGGGATGTTACCGCATTTATGCCTATCCTTCCCAAGAAAAACTGCAAACATGAACAAAGGAAGCTTTTAATAGAAGAAGTAGGATCTTCTGCGGACCTCTGGAAAAAGAACTAAGGAAGAGACTAGTGAAGTGCTTTGTGTGGAGTGTGGCATTGTATGGGGAAGGAACATGGACATTACGACGAAATGAAGAGAAACGAATTGAAGCATTTGAAATGTGGATGTGGAGAAGAACGGTGCGTGTGAAGTGGACAGATAGAATAAGAAATAAAATTATGTTTGAAAAAGTGAGTGAAGAAAGAATGATGCTGAAACTGATTAGAAAGAGAAAAAGAAATTGGTTGGGTCTCTGGTTGAAAAGAATAATAGACGACATTAGGATATGTGGATCATATGCGGAGACTAAGAGGAAGGCAGAAAATAGGAAAGATTGGAGATTGCTGGGTTTGCAATGGAAGACGTGCCCATGGACAGAACACTTATGTATGTATGTTCAGAATGCCTGGAATATCGTGTCTAAAAACAGTCGCTGTTTGCAAAGACTAGTCAATTCCATGCCCACTCGACTGAAAGATGATCGAGATAAGAGGAAGATAGACTAAATATTGAATTGTGGCTTTTTGTTTTGTTTTTTGAACGCTTAATTGTTTGAATGTTTTAAGGCCGACGCCAGTAAATTTGTTTTGTTTATGCCACGAAAGATATTTTTATTGAGAATAAAATATTTTTTCTTTCCATTTGCAACCACAATATCATAATGATAAAGTCATGGCATAATATATTAATGAACCTGATGTTAATTACTAAAATAATCGTAAAAGAGAAAGGAGCCATTATGTACTGTATAGTTTGTCTCTCTCAAAAACAAAACAAAAAAGAACATAAAAAGCACGTGGTTGTAGTCGAACGCAGGACTTCATGAATAAGAGGCCTGAACGCTACCATTATGCTATCGATAACACACAGAATACTTCAATTATAACTGTAGATATCAGGCAACGTGGTCCAACAACATGTAACATCGCCTGTCTCCGAATTGTAGCGAAGATACCCGAAGGGAACTTTGTTTCAGGAGAGCGGCCACTTTTTCTTTTGACAGCTGTACACCAGCTGCGGAAACCTACGCGAAAGCTAGATGATGTTTTGCAGTCTAATCACAATCACCGATGCTGATGCAGTAGTTCGTACTTTCACTGTTACTATTACATAATCTATTCCGTGAAGACGAGTAAATAAAAATGTTATGACGAAACATTCACCTCAAAAATAAAACGGCTTATAAAGGAAAAACATCAAACCCGTCGATTGTGTCAAAAGAAAACAAAGAACCATGG
Organism: Periplaneta americana; assembly: GCF_040183065.1. Classification (NCBI taxonomy): domain Eukaryota; kingdom Metazoa; phylum Arthropoda; class Insecta; order Blattodea; family Blattidae; genus Periplaneta; species Periplaneta americana. The sequence continues at coordinate 66,272,855 of NC_091128.1, forward strand.
CAGCATCACCGTCTAAATCTATAACCGGAGAAATTAAAAAATTGTTGGACGAACACCGATTCATATCTTATCAATGCCATCTATCCAGTTTATCTCCAGAAGACTCCTCCCTTTGGAAAGAGACGAAGAGAGTGTTGTTAACAAATGTTGATTTATTTAACGACGCTCGCAACTGCAGAGGTTATATCAGCGTCGCCGGATGTGCCGGAATTTTGTCCCGCAGGAGTTCTTTTACATGCCAGTAAATCTACTGACATGAGCCTGTCGCATTTAAGCACACTTAAATGCCATCGACCTGGTCTGGGATCGAACCCGCAACCTTGGGCATAGAAGACCAGCGCTATACCAACCGAAGAGAGTGTTGAAAGAGCCATGTATAATCCCACCTTTACAATAAAACGTTTGTCAATATGCAAGTGAAGACGATTGTCAGTGTGAAAGTGACAATAAAAGCGTGAAATTTTCGCAGATACCTTTCAAGCCTCTATATTGACATAGTAGCAGCACCCTCAGTAGTGTTAGTCCCATCAATGATGATGAAAACCTCTTCAACACTTGGTATTATGAGTGCCTTATTAGGTCTACACAACCAATTTTTGCAGATATATTTTAGTAAATGTACTGTATCGAAAAGGAGGAATAACTGGTTACTAGGATTTACTGGGTTTGGAATGCAAGGTTTCAGACCACCACTACACAGAAGTTCAAATATTTTTCAATTTGCAGTGTGATTGTCTGACAGTAAGCACACTACGTACATAAAATCCTAGATCTTCCATCGTTTCCAATACTTCCAATGTTAGTTTACATAAAACATTGGCATCTAACTTTTTGATTGGAAAAGGCCTATAACATCTTTGTTATGTGAGTGTAAAGAGGATGACATGAAAGACTGCAAGGTACTTATTGTGTATAAGCTTCATAGTTTTATTTTAGATTTAACAACATTTTTTTCAGGGAGCGAATTTGCAAAGGTGGTAAATTGTGTATGATCAAGCATACTCAAAAGTTTCAAGTTTGAATTTTCAGTAAACTTTTGAATAATATTAATTCTGATAACTTACAGGATTTCATTGAACAATCGCCTATACACAATTTTCTTATTATCTCCAAGGATTTCTTCCAGCCGTGATCTTTCAGACTGAGGATAATTTTCAGCAGCAAAATCATCCATGCGTTTCCCAAACTCCTGAAAGTAATTTCTCAGTCCTTGCTTGTACTCCTCGAAATTATGAATTTTTGTTTTACAAAAAGCAACAGATGTTGCGTTTTGAAACAAAATATCAGAGTGTGGGAATATTGCAGCGAATAATATTAGCAGAAAATAAAATCAAAATTCTTCAGTAAACTTAACAGCTCTCGTGCACAAACGACAGTTTCGTGGTCCCATTCACAATCTTCATTATCCATTATTTATAATTGATTAACTGGATGAACGTACTCGTGTTAATTATGTAAGCATGTGCGGCTTACAGTTGTATCGGTGTTACTTGACACCATGTTCAGAGCCTTCTGTGTCTCGGCGCCATCTTAACTTCGCTGCCTGTTGTGTCGGTGCGTTCGTGTGATGAGTAAGTTCGTCCAGTTAATCAATTATTTATATTCAAGTGTTAAAAGTAGTGTACGCAAGATTCAAAATGGATCCATTATTCATTCAAATAAGCATTCCAACTTTGATGAATTAGAGAAAAAACTCGAAAATCCAAGCAATATTAATGAAGATTATAAAATTGGCAGACTGAGTTAAGACGAGGTTTAATAAAATTGTACGCGTAGCATACACAAGAATAGCTGACTTACAGTAGCTGCGAAATTTTGCATGTAAATCATTATGTTCTCCCGCAATCACATCCGTTTCATCGTAGGTTTGAGCAATAAGTTTATCATTGCAACCAAAATCAGAATGTTCAGGAGAGCATTTGCAGACTTAACATGCTGACGTTTATTCCTTTTTAAACTCTTTCAATGTCGCCATCTTCTGTTATAAATCGCAGAATTGAAGATACCTGCTACTTCATGCTATGTCAGTACTCTGATCCAGTATTAAAGCTACGAACAGTGCTTTATAATTCTCTTTTCTAATTTTATTATCCATGACTTCGGCCACTGAAAATATCAAATCACTCTGAATTTTTTTAATTGAAGGTGAAATAGTATGAAGGTTGGTTGGGAAATATGGTTGGGTAGGCATCATTGCTAAGTTTCGGAAATTTACGAGGAACAGGAATAGAATCATCAGTTATGACAGGAAAAATATTTTCCCTTATAATAAATCTAGATTCAAAATATTAGATGCAAAAAATTGTACTTTCCTTAACGTATAAATTGTCACGATGTAATTACTTACTTACTTGCTTTTAAGGAACCCGGAGGTTCATTGACGCCCTCACATAAGCCCGCTATAGGTCCCTATCCTGAGCAACATTAATCCATTCTCTATCATCATATTCCACTTCCCTCAAATACATTTTAATATTATCTTCCCTATCTTCCTGCCTCATAAGAATACCTTGCGGACCGTTCTGATTCTCCTCTCTAGACTCATATCGGTTGAAATAAGATATGACCGTGTTAGCGTTAGCACGAGCAGCCACGTACAAGTTCCTATAAAGTCGAGCGATAAATTCATCAGTTAACAAATTTAGCTCATCATAGAAGGTCTGTCTCGAGGTGACTATGATTCAAATGGTTCTGTAGAGTGACGAAGCTCTTCAGAGGCTTTTGAGGCTTACCCTACACAAAAGACTGAGTTATTATACCTAGCAACAGTATTTTAGTAATAACGATGTATCGTAACACTTGGTTTCACTCCCATCTTTCCAAATATTAAATTTATTGTTGGCAGTCATTCCAGCATGTTGAATTATTTTTTTTTAACGTTTAATTTTGGTCGACCAGCAAACTTGCTATACAGACCACTGTTGAATTATTTGCGAGAGGCTTATTGCATCAGCCTCCTCATAGACAGTGGCACTTGCAAACTTGTGGGAAAGCTGGGGAGAGGAGGGGCTATCGATTCGCTACTACAGCCTCGTAGGAAAGATGGCTAGCCTCTATACGTACCAAAGAGTTTGTAATACTTACTAGAGACACATACCCGTGAGTGGCAGGCAAGAAAAATGTCACAAATTGAACCGACTAGCATCCGCCATTAAAGGGAGTGTTTGCGGCGCGAAATTCTAAAACAGTACCACAATACACTGATGAGGCCTGGTGATAGACACTGTTTTAAACATCTTTTACAAAGGATGAGTCGTGATGAAATAAACATGAATGGCAGAGGAGCGCTATATTTATCAAAGTATTATAATGGCGATATTCTAAAAAATAAATTAAATTACCATATACACTCGGGATAAGTATGTGAAATATTGATAATGGCAATGTTAACATTAATTTTCAGTATTACTAGTATTGTTTTAAGGACACAATAATGGATATTTACTGTAATATTTAAAATGATCTATATTTCAGTCCTTTCATGCAAAGGAAGAGGAAGGTATATGGTGCTTAGAAAATATTTAGTGGTGAAATATGAGATCATAAAAATTCTGGAAACTGATTTAAAATATGAGAATAAATTTTATCATAAAACAATCTATTCATTGTGTAATTGATGACCACCAAGTTAGAGGTCAGTACAGACTTTTAATACAATTAGTAGCGGTAATAGTAGGCCTAGTAGTAGTGGTAATAATAGACCTAGTAGTAGTGGTAATAATAGGCCTAGTATTAGTGGTAGTAGTAGGCTTAGCTTTTGTGGTAATAGTAGGCCTAGTAGTAGTGGTAATAATAGACCTAGTAGTAGTGGTAATAATAGACCTAGTAGTAGTGGTAATAATAGGCCTAGTATTAGTGGTAGTAGTAGGCTTAGCTTTTGTGGTAATAATAGGCCTAGTAGTAGTGGTAATAATAGGCCTAGTAGTATTGGTAATAATAGGCCTAGTATTAGTGGTAGTAGTAGGCTTAGCTTTTGTGGTAATAGTAGGCCTAGTAGTAGTGGTAATAATAGACCTAGTAGTAGTGGTAATAATAGGCCTAGTATTAGTGATAGTAGTAGGCTTAGCTTTTGTGGTAATAGTAGGCCTAGTAGTAGTGGTAATAATAGGCCTAGTAGTATTGGTAATAATAGACTAGACCTAGTATTAGTGATAGTAGTAGGCTTAGCTTTTGTGGTAATAGTAGGCCTAGTAGTAGTGGTAATAATAGGCCTAGTAGTATCGGTAATAATAGGCCTAGTATTAGTGGTAGTAGTAGGCTTAGCTTTTATGGTAATAGTAGGCCTAGTAGTAGTGGTAATAATAGACCTAGTAGTAGTGGTAATAATAGGCCTAGTATTAGTGGTAGTAGTAGGCTTAGCTTTTGTGATAATAGTAGGCCTAGTAGTAGTGGTAATAATAGGCCTAGTAGTATTGGTAATAATAGGCCTAGTATTAGTGGTAGTAGTAGGCTTAGCTTTTGTGGTAATAGTAGGCCTAGTAGTAGTGGTAATAATAGGCCTAGTAGTATCGGTAATAATAGGCCTAGTATTAGTGGTAGTAGTAGGCTTAGCTTTTGTGGTAATAGTAGGCCTAGTAGTAGTGGTAATAATAGACCTAGTAGTAGTGGTAATAATAGGCCTAGTAGTATTGGTAATAGTATGCCTAGTTTTGGTGGTTTTAGTAGGCCTAATAGTAGTGAGACCTAGTCAGTGCTAGTGGTAATAATAGACCTAGTAGTAGTGGTAATAGTAGGCCTAGTAGCAGTGGTAATAATAGGCCTAGCTAGGCCATCAGCTATATTTTCACTAATTTCTTTGAATTTAATATAACCAAAAATTAGAAGTACATGCTGTACAAAACGGAAATTACATGATTAATTCATTTATTGTGAAACAAAACAGTTTTAGACAGATATAGTCTACGGATTTTCTTATGCACTCTGCTATTATAATCCACTGTAATGTGATGGCACCTAACCCTTACATACATTGTTGAAATCAGTCTTATAAACCTGATTAATGTGTTTCTGGAAAAACTTTTATCCAAGAAATATTCCGACATTCTGTAAACACATTCAAAGGAGGAACTGCAATTGGAACATTCTTCCAAATATTAAGAGATGCATGCTTTCCTGGGCATCCTACAATAGTAGCTATGTTCGAACAAATATTTGCGGGGCAGTATTTCACCATTTTCTTATTATTTCCCTTCAAGTGTACTTATATTTATTCGTACTCCTCAATAAGCATAAACTGATCGCACTCCCGGCGAAGCATCAACTCCCTTTAATGGCGGCCGAACAGCGGTTCAATTTTGTACGCGAAACTAGCGCCGTTGGTGTCTCTAGTTATATATTACAAACTCTTTGATACGTACACATGTGACGCACATTGACGTTCAACGACATATGACCCTACTAATCGATAGTGATCGATAATTTGTTGGTGTAAATGTGGATTCTTTAGTTATTACTCTTATGAATAGACGGGGAAGATAATAGTCACTGTTGCCAATTGTAGATAAATATACCCGCATTATAGAATTCAATTTATAATCCCACTATACTGATTGTAAAACAACACTGAGTTTAGCTGTAAACCGCTGACATTATAAATTGTGACAAAAATGTATGCTTAATATACATAATCATTTTCCCTGACACTTTATCACGGCCCCAATAATAGTGTCACCTATTAAGAACTAGCGAAACTCTTTCAAAGTGTGTCAATTTTTAATATATTTGGTTCTTATTAATCCCTTGGTTGGAAAGTTGGCTTACACGATCATAAAATCGTAGGTACGTTCGCTGATGTTCAAAGGTATCCGACCGACGATTTTATGATCGTGTAAGCGAATTTCCAACCACGGGACAAATCAGAACCAAAGACATAAAAAATTGTCAAACTTTGAAACAGTTCTGCTAATTCTCAATAGATGGCACCATTATTGGGACAGTTGAAAAGTGTGCAAGAAAATTATTCTGTAGATTAAGATATCTTTTTATTTATTTATTTATTGGTCGACCAGCAACCTTGCTATACAGACCACTGTTAAATTATGGAATATCACATACAGAATATCATGCTGAGTTTGGCTCTAAGGGCTCCTCTAAGTAATTTAAATTAGTTAATTAATCATTTTTGTGAATTATGAGAATAAAAATATGATAATGATTTTCTGTGTTAAATTTATGAAGAGTCGTCAGTATCGCTAAGAAAGATGTCTTGAGGAAGTTTCCTTTTAAGTCTAGATGGCTGACAAGATCTTGCTCCAATGTTATACAGTATGTCACAGCTCCAGGAACGTCAGGAAGTTTGTTGCAGAAGGATTTTGATATTGAATGGATGTACTGTTCTAGTAGAAGAATTCCCAATTCTTGATGCAGTTGTTGATTTCTTGCAAACCAGGGGGCATTTTTGCTGTTCGCAGGAACTTGTTCTGGAGAATTGTAGGCGATGCATGTGAGTCTTATTTGCTGTCCCCACCACTGGCGCTGCATATGTTAAAAGAGGTCGTACAAGCGAGGTGTAGAGTTAAGATATCTTTGAACTCAGTCTACACCAGCGAGATAGAAAGAGAAGACTATAGAGTGGCCATGTTGTCCTGTACAGCGCTCTTTGCGGTGCCACCGCGAAACACGGCAGATCTGAGCTAAGCGCCCACCTTTGTAAAAATTCGTCTGCTTACAATGTTGTTTAACGGAGGTAAGGAGTACAAAAAAACGAAGAAAAAACATGCCTGTTGTGTGTGCTGCATATAACTGCAATGTCAAAAGGAAAAAGACAACTGATATATCATATTTCATGTAAATTTTATGAAGTTAAGTCCATAGTTTTGTTAATTAGCAGCAAATTTTTTTCATGCATAAATGTGTAACAACGCCCGGCATAAACAAAATAAATGGTTCACTGGTAATGTGCTTAAACTAAATACGGATAAAACCAATACAATTCCGTTTCAGACCCAGTGAAAAACAAATAGCAATACAATATTAAAACTGTATTTCGTCACGGCATCCTTTATTTCTGCTCCTTCTGTCCTTACTGCTTATACAAGAAGACGATGAGCTGTAGCTTATAAGAAGTAGGCCTATTTCGAAGACAAATGATTAATAAAATAAATGGTTTACTAGTAATAAAGTTAAACTAAATACGGATAAAACCGCTACAATTCCCTTTCAAACCTAGTAATAGCAATCAAATATTAAAATTGTATTTCGACACTCGCATCCAAAATAACGCAAAACTCTGGGGTAGGTCGTATTGTTGTTAGTATTTTGACTGGAAGCAAGAATGGTACAACTGTATCCCCTTTTAAAAACACGTGCATTGTCAACATCTAAAAAAGTGACAATTTATAAATTGCTGATTAGATCAGTGCTTTTGTATGGTTCTACAATATGGAGATACGCACCTAAGACAACATTAGATCCCATTCGAGTTGTACAAAATAAAGTATTACGTGTAATTCATAACAGCGAGTGGTACACAAGAAACGAAGAGATACATCAAGATCTAAAAGTGGAAAGTATCCTAGTTATGATTAGGAGATTCACTGAAACATTTTATAAACAGGTACATTCCCACCAAAATGTGTATGTATCAAAACTAGGAACTTATAACCCTCAGTACTACACAAGACATCGTACACCTTTGTTCCTCTTCTCATAGTTATCTGTCAAATTTGTTTTCACGCTGTTCATCCTGGTTATGACGGGAGTGCAGCATCATAAATGAACTATCTCTCAGCAATAAGTAATAGTAATTAGGAACAGTCGGGAGATCACCCAAGATTTCGATACTGTATCCAAAAGTTGACGAATTAAAAAAAAAAAAAAATTCATATGTTTGGTTCTGACTTATCCCGTTGTTGGAAACTTCGCTTGCATGATCATAAAATCGTAGGTCGATAATCTTTGAACGTCAGTGTACACCAAGCCAACAAGTTAAGTCTGGTTCAGACGGTGAGTGTTTCTGTGATGGATTTCAAGGTGGCTGCGCTGATGGGTAGCATGCGTGCTCACTTGCCGGAAGTAATGCGCTCTGGTGGCTCCTTGGATGGCTATACTAAAAGCCAGGTTATGAACCGACGAAACAGGAAGTAGTTGGAAGGGCGAGAGGAAAGTGCGGGTTAGAGGGGTAGCCTGTGCAGTGATGACACGTTGAGTGTGGGGGGTGGAGGGGAGAACGAGAACAGAGCTTTTCATTGGACCTCGCGTGAAAACGTCGTCTGCTAACGAAAATCTGGCAACGGAATCACGGAGACAGTGTAGCCAGTTCATTTGCAGTACCACGTGCATTACGAGTCGCATTTCGTACCAGCGTCATTAGCTCGTGCTTTCTTAAAAACAGTAATTTTAATTACTAATATTGTAGATAGTGTTATCGAGAACTATATACAGTAGTTATTTTAAACATATCGGTGACAAACGCTGAACACGCTTTGAATCTCGCCCCACTATGTGGCAACAGAGCTCAGAAAGAGACCAACAGAACGTTGCTTCCGGTTTAGTCGGTTCATAACCTGGCTTTTAGTATAGCTTGCTGGATTTCGAGGGTAGGTTCTTTGCTATTTTTCGTGATGGTTTACAGGCTGGAACCAAAGATGATGATATAATATCACCACTGAAACCATGTCGCCATGTTCGTTGTTTTTCAACTAAACCTGTTTTTCTATATTCTTCAGTTTCTAAGAAACAACAATTAAATATCAGACGTTAGCTGTTTTGCACTTATGGCTTAATTACTTCATTACGACATTTACTACTGTTGCTGTAGGACTTTAGTTGTTTTCCACTCACGGTTTAGTTTCTTTTTGACCATGAGTGTTGGCAACAGATGAAACAGCAGATGATTTTCCAATTTGAACTGTGAAAAACTACCATCACCGTAGCCAACACGGGAGCCAGCAAGTGAGCACGCAGGGCAGCCATCAGCTCAGCCATCTTGGAATCCATCACAGAAACTAGCACCGTCTGAACCAGGCTTTAGATACTATAGAAAGGCCACAACGCCATATAGTTGAAGACAATTGAACATTAGTCCGCCATGTTTTTCTTAGTCAAAACAAAGGGGCGTGGCTCGGATGTTGTAGGAAGTGATTGTGATGAAGTTAGTATTATTGGGAATTGAGTTACATATTAAGACTATGTTAATAAGTAAAAAGTAAAATACACACAAAACTTCACGTTTTATAACAGCTGTAGGCCTATGTTTTATTAGTTTCACTAAATATAGCCCAGATATTAAACGACAAGCTATACTCAATGCAACTAAAGCAAAGCACCTCAACACAGATGAATGTAACGATCGTCCGCCATTAGCTTAAGCGCCCAAAACAAAGTGGGCGTGGCTATAAGTGTGACTGTGTGGTGACATCTGCTCTTTACGTTCTTTTTTTAGTTGTTTTTAACGACGCTGTATCCACTACTAGGTTATTTAGCATCGATGGTATTGATGATAGCAAGATGGTATTTGGCGAGATGAGGCCGAGGATTCGCCATAGATTACCTGACATTAGCCTTAAGATTAGGGATATCGAAAAAAAAACAACCAGGTAACCAGCCCAAGCGGAAATCGAACTCACTCCGAGCGCAACTCCGGATCGGCAGGCCTTAGTCGACTGAGCTAGGCTGATAGCTTTTTATATATTTCTATGGTCAGTTTAACAAGTTTAAAATGTGATTCTCGGGGGAATCTGGTGACTCATTTTCTAAAATGTTCCTATAGGCTAGTTGTAGAAAGATTGTAGAAGTGTTCAACTGTTGGATCACGTTGTTTTTCACACGATGTACGAGAGACCTTTGGATGATAATATGCCATTGTTCTCTATCAACATTTGTATAATGGCTTTTTCACTTAAGCGGCATATTTCTATAATGTTAGATAATGGTATGACGTAAGTCTGTTTACTATTTTGTTCACTGCTGGTACCATAAATTGAGTGTTTAGATTTATTACATCGTATTTTCTTAATGATTCAACTAAAAAGTCAGCAATGCATACAATCACATTTTCACAATATTCTGTCATTGAGAATGATGTAAGAATGAGGGAGCTGTAATGATTGACTGCAGTTGAAAGTTCTAAAGAGTCGTATCGACTCTGATTTTCAAAACACTGAGGATTATTATTACAGAGCGTTAGGAGTTTGGAAAATACCATTAGGTATATAGGCATCTCCTTAGCGGACGTCTCTCTTTGTAAAATAACTTAAATAAATTATTTGTGTATTTTCTAAAGTATATGAAGTAACATGCATCGCGAGAGTTGCAGATCCCTCGCTCGACAGTACACAGGGTACTCCGAAAGTGCCTAAGTCTGTATCCATATCGATTACAACTGATACAGGCACTGCAACCGAATGACAGACCTTTGCGTATGCAATTTGCTGTGGATATTCTTTCAAGAATTGATTATGATAACAATTTTCTGAACAAAGTGGCATTTTCGGATGAATCAACTTTCCATGTGTGCGGTAAGGTCAACACACATAATGTAAGAATCTGGGGCTCAACCAATCCACATATGGTAAGGGAGGTGATTCGTGACAGTCCCAAAGTCAATGTCTGTTGTTGTGTGATGGTTGACCGCATTATAGGCCCATTCTTTTTTGCAACAACTTACAAAGACATGTTGGAGCTGTATGCGATACCACAACTGTTTGAGCTTCAACCAACAGTCTTCTTTCAACAAGATGGTGCACCACCACATTGGGCTTTAGAAGTGAGAGGGACCCTGGACAACACATTCCCCGCACGTTGGATCGAAAGAGGAGGTCCAATTGCGTGGCCTCCCAGATCCCCAGACTTGACACCCCTGGACTTCTTTTTGTGGGGGTTTGTCAAAGACAAAGTCTATAGAACTCGTGTGATTGACCTTGATAATTTGAAGGCTAGAATAAGAGCTGCCATTGCCTCAGCTGACATCGATATGCTAAGGAGAGTATGGACAGAGTTGGAATTTCGCCTTGACGTTGTACGCGCCACCAGAGGTGCGCATGTTGAAGTGGATTAACAAAACAAAAACAGAAAAAAAATTGAAGTGGAGTAACAAAACAAAAACAGAAAAAACTTGAAGTGGATTAATAAAACAAAAACAGAAAAAAAAAACTTCAAGAGTTGTTGAATCATATAAACCATGGTTTGTTCCTCTATGTCAATTACAGACCGAATTACAACACATCAAAGTTGTAAAATACCTTTTGGGACACGTTGTATTATAGTGCAGGGGGGTGTACGTTATAAAAACGCCTATATACCTAATGGTATTTTCTAAACTTCGAATACTTTACAGAAAAAATCATTTGTGCTCCCCAATCATGGCGTCATGCGAACCAGCGCCAATTGTGTGTCTAGATATACATATAACTACGTCTTTGGTGTCAACGAGTTAGAAAGAGATTTCTAACTCGTTGTTTGGTGTACACCAACGAGTTAGAAAGAGATTATAGAGTGGGCATTGCGCCTCCAGGTTTGAAGAAAATTTAACGATCGTCCGCCATTAGCTTAAGCGCCAAAACAAAGTGGGCGTGGCGATAAGTAAGGTTGGAATCGTGAAGCTGTCTAAATTTAATTTGCATAAATCAGTTAAACTGAAGTGGAAAATCTAATGTTTCATCAAATACGTGCTAGTAACTCTTAATGTGAAATAAAGAACTTATGTACGCTAAATTTAAAACACTTCAGTTATTCCTAGAATTAAATCTTAAAAGAATAATCTGAGCAAAATTTGTCATGTACGCAAGACAAGAGTTCCAACAAATATACAGAAGAAAATGTTAATATTCCTAGATTTAATAAATGCGACCTTCAAGATCGCCTATAAAATCAACGAGTATGATTCGGATGATTTCATTAAATTGTTTTCTACACGTTACAAAAATATTTATTATAGTACAAGATATAGAATGAAGGTAGGCCCTAACTGTAGTGAACAATCTTTACCTCCAAGCTTGTAACTTCGGTAAAAACATGACCAAACACGCTTTCTGTTTTTTTTTTGTTACAATAGTGTATAATTATCGAAATATGAACGTGAGGTCAACAGCCGGCTGGTCTTTCTGGGTCCATCAAGGGCTATGGCACCACAGATTATTATTATTATTATTATTATTATTATTATTATTATATTTTTTTTCACATCGTATACGTAAAGATTGATATTCCAGTTGACTTTAGGCCTGTCACATTAAAATATTGAAAAGTTACAGTACTAGTTGTCTGTTTTCTGACCTTCTATTATCTTATCTGTCACTATTTCAAGGTGATTTGAAGCACTATATCATAAACAATTTTCACTCCAGTGTTCCTAATAATAAACACAAGACACTGACAACCTGTAGTGTCGCTGTAATGTTACAAAACAACTGTATAATAATAATAATAATAATAATAATAATAATAATAATAATAATAATAATAATAATAATTAGTGTACAATTGAGCACGCACATGCAATAATGGGGTAAGTAGTTACTAAATAGGCTACATTCATACTTTCCCCATTATTGCACATGGGTGCTCCATTATGTTCTTTCATGCCTTTCCAGTCAAAATTCTAACAACAATACGACCTACCCGAGAGTATTGCGGAATTTTGGATATGTCAAAATAAAACTTTAACATTTTATTGCTATTAGTTTTTAACTGGGTTTGAAACGTAATTGTAGTGGTTTTATCCGTATTTAGTTTAAGTCCATTACTAGTGAACCATTTATTTGGTTTATCGTTTGTCTTCGAAATAAGCCTACTTTTTGTACGCTACAACACATAATCTTCTTCTACAAGGAGGCGACAAGGACACAAGAAGTGTCGTGAACAAAAAAAGGCTATGCTAGAAGGGATACAATTTGTCTCATTTCATATTTATTACCCACTGTTTCACCAATTCCTTTTTTTTTTTTTTTTTTCAAAGAGAGACCGCAAGAAAAGAAAAATACTGTGGTACACACAGTATGTATGCCGGGCTTTGTTACACATTTACGCCTGAAAAAATGCTGCTAATTAACAAAACTATGGACTTCAAAAAATGTACCTGAAATATGATATATCAGTTGCCTTTTTCTTTTTCATATTGCAGTTATATACAGCACACACAACATGCATGTTTTGTTTTTTTTATTTTCGTAGCTCTTACTTCCTTATACACAACGTTGTAAGCAGACGAATTTTTACAACGGTAGACGATTATTTCATATCTGCCGTGTTTCTCGGTGGCACCGCAAAGGGCGCTGTACAGGACAACTTGGCCACTCTATAATCTTTTTCTAACTCGTTGGTGTACACTGACTTTCGAAGATTTCCGACCCTACTAATCGATAGTGATCGATAATTTGTTGGTGTAAATATGGATTCCTTAGGTATTACTTCGATGAATAAAAAGCGAAGGTAATAGTCACGGTTGCCAATCGTAGATAAATATACCAGTGTTATAAAATTCATTTTTTCATCCCACTTTACTGATTATAAAACAATACTGGGTTGAAAATCGCTGATATTGTCTATTGGAAGAATAATTTATGCTTTAAAAAGAATAATCACTTTCTCTGACACTTTTTAACGGCTCCCAATAATGGTGCCATCTATCGAAAACGAGGGGAACTCTTTCAAAATTTGTCAATTTTTCCTATCTTTTGATCTGATTTATCCTGTGGCTGGAAAGTTCGCTTAGACGATAATTAAACGGTAGGTCGGATACCTTTGAACGTCAATGTACCAGTGCATGTGTTATAAGCGCGACCGCCGTATCGTGTGTTTCACTGTGAATTAATAGTGGTTTTATTGTACATGGTACAGTCATTAAGTTCTAAGACTTGACGCCTGGAGGGTAGGCTCCCACAAGAATCTGGATGTATCACAAGATGCCGCATAACACGGTGTACATTTAAACAGAACCACATCCTGCCTCAAAATAGTCTCCGTTGGCCGTTATGCACGTTTGCCAACGTTGGTATAGCTGCTGGAAGCACCGTTGAAAGATGTTGGCTGGAAGGTCCCGTATGGCTTCTCTTGTGGCAGTCATGACCTCTTCGGAAGAATGAAATCTACGCCCACGTAGGGTTGCTTTCATGCGAGGAAAGAGAAAAAATCGCATGGTGCGAGATCAGGTGAGTACGGAGGGTGTGGAAGAACTGTCACCTGTTGTCTTGCAAGTTGCTCTTGGACAAGGACAGAGCGATGTGCAGGGGCGTTGTCATGTAGCAACAGCCAATTCTTTGTACACCATAGCTCAGGTCGCTTACGACGAATTGAATCTCGTAAACGGCCAAGGATCTCTTTGTAGCGGGCTTTGTTCACAGTTGCACCTTCTGGGATGAATTCCATGTGAACAATTCCATTTGAATAAAAAAACAGTTCAAGCATCACCTTGCCTTTTGACCTGTCTTGTCGCGGTTTTCTCTGTCGTGGTGATAACGGCGTTTTCGAGGTGGCGGATTGTCGTTTGAATTGCGGATCGTAAAGGAAACACCACTTTTCGTCTCCAGTTATTATCCGGTTGAGAAACGTCGGATCATCGTCAGCACTACTGATAAGGTCACCACAAATCGTCATGCGATCATCACGTTGGTCTTGTGACAGGATTCGTGGCACACTGTGCTGGGTAACACGAGACATGTTCACGTCATCAGACAGAATTTTGTAGCAAGTACCATGGCTGACCCCTACTGTTGTTGCGATATAGTCTACCGATTGGGAGCGGTTAGCACGCACCAACGTTGCAACTTCTTGGATCTTGCGTTCAGTTCGAATTGTTTGTGGCCGACCAGTACGCACATCATCTTCCAAACTGTCTCTTCCTTGCAAAAAACGTCGGTGCCACCTAAACACAACCTTGCGACTCACTGCGTCCTCACCGTAAACTTGCTGCATCATTTGAAACGTTTCGGCAACAGTTTTGCCTAATTTCCGGCAGGACTTGATGTTTGCCCGTTGCTCAAACTGTGACATCTCGGGTTCCGACGTGCGCATTCAAATCACCGTCACAACAAAGACCGTAGTTCTGCTTACAGTGCATGCACTCAACTGTCTCTTGTTGGGTCGAGAGACTAACTGACAAGGTATCATACCATGGCGCCACCTATGCGCTATAGTGCACCGCAACGCCACTATGCTCTCAGTATTAGAACTTAATGACTGTACCACGTATTTGTTACTAAACGTGGTGTGACGATTACTACAACCATGAATATAGATCCACAAAATTCCAGAAAAATGAAACGGAATGAAGATAATTGGAGAAAAACCAAATAAAACGCTTAAGAAATGCAGGGAAAGAATACATTTCTCCCAAAAAAAAAAAGTTGTTTCAAAACGACAGAAACTAGTTCAGTTAAGAAACAATATACTTCTCACATTCATTTGCTTAAACAAAAACGTCATGTCGAAATATCGTCGGTGAAGAAACAATACAGCTTAACTAACAAAATGCAAATTTTACAGGGCAAACAAAAAACGTAATTTTTTTTTAAATAATCACTTCCGCAAAGTGAAATTCGGCATGGTAAATAACGCTAAAAATGTGTACAGTATTCGAAAATAAAATTATATTGCAATTTTAAGTTATTTATGTTAGTTATATGATATTAGAAGGCTACCTGTGAAGATTTATGTCAGTTACGTGGTATTGCACTATATTAGTTTTCACTTAATTTTCAATGATAGAAAATTTTTAAAGTGAAGGAGTGTTACAATTAAAAGACGTAGGCAATGTTTTATTACTCTTAGTTTTATTTTTAATATTACTTAAGTTTTTTACAGAAAAATATTGTACTTTTTAAACAATATTTGGAAAGTTTTCCTGTAAAACAATCACCTTGAAAAAGATCAATAAGATGTAATTATAATTATGTGTGTTATTTTGTGAGATGTATTAATGAATTACAGTGTCGTTTTTAAGGAAATACACCTTGCTTATAAACAAAATCAAACATTACCAATGTTATCATACAATGCATGACAGTCCTTTGGCAAAACACTTTTTAGTTGCTGCAAGTTCCACGTTGACTTTTTAATTGTCAATGGTTGAGAATCTAATTTCTTGTAGGTCACTTCTGTACTTTGTTTTCTGGGACGCCTTGGCATTTCCTGCCAGGCTTCAGTGAAACGAAGCTTGAAAAAAATTGTACCATCAGGATGATATTGTATTACCCTCACAAGGGAAGTACCCCAGCTCGAACGGCTAAAACCGAGTGTAAATGCGTTTAAAATACAGAGTTGTGCTTGTTCTACCACCCATCAAGGTTATTTACCTGTAAAACTCCGCAGTCGTGTACAATCAATGATTGAAGAATAACGAATCTAATGACTACAGAAGCACAAATCGCTGAAGAAACAACACCGTGTAACATACAGTTATGACAAGGAGATCCACAAAATACATAAATGAGGTATTATGTGCCAATAAGCTACACGACATTTGCTTTAAATAATATAGCGACTATAGGGTATTTCAAAAGTCAGTTCAAGCATTAAACCGCTATAAATATTATAATATGAGATAGGGAAAAAAACAAAAACATCACAGTGTTGAACAAACAACGGGGTTTACAAAACATTGGGAAGATGTTCGCCGTTCTCTTGTTCAACGTACAGCTTTCTTTCTGCGACACCATGTACAGCATTTTGGAGATAATGTCTTGGAATATTGGCAATTTCTTGCGAGATGGCGTCTTTCAGTTGCAGTAGGGTTGTTGGATGTGTCAGGAAAACTCGTTCTTTAAGGTAACTCCACAACCAAAAGTCGGCCGGATTGAAACCTGGAGATCGCGGAGGTCATATTTTTGGAGTGAAAGTAAGTATTCACTTTGACTTGCAGTTCCTTTATTTGCTGGAGAGGACGTTCCAGAACTGTTGGAACTCCCATACCCATGTGCTGTTTCTTCTCCGCCATCAGACTCACAATCACTATTCCTATCCAATATGTCGGTATATACTTCTGATAATTCCCGGTAGTATTTTTGCATTATAATATCACGTAACATGCATGCAAATGGCTCATCGTCACTCCAATTACATCTTCATTATCCGGTATGTAAGTTCGACGTACCTTTTCGCGCAGCAGGTAAACAATCTTCATAGGATTAATTGACTTCAGCCCACTTATGTGTGCCGTTAGTACGTGCACTTCACTATTGAACACAACAATGGTCTCGCTCGTACTGTTTGTAGAGCTACGACGACATAGTGAGGCTAGTACGCTAACTTTCAGATGGCGTTAGCGGCCGCACACGTAGTTTTACAGATGAATGGCATTGATAGCTATTCGAACAGGTACAATATTATATTTTAAACGCGTTTCCAGTCGGTTTTAGCCGTTCGAGCTGGGGTACTTCCCTTGTCAGATCAGTTACAGTGGGATCATTAGTTCCTCTTCCTGGGCGAATTGAATCATAAATCAAAAATCTTCAGTGAGCATAATTTCTGAAGCAAGAATATTCTAAATGCTTAAGTAAATGTGGGTTTCTTTCTTGCTTGTCTTGTTATTGAAACATACTGGCTGGGCAGCGTTATATCTTTATTTTTAACTTGCATTCAATTGCATTGTGAACTGAGTCACACTCAATCTGAGACATGACAGCATTTCTATTTTAGTATGTACATCCATCAGAGTACATAATTACTGGCAAAGGATTTTCTTTTATGCAGTGAGTCAATGCATCTATGACACAACTGGCGAAAACCGATGCCACCAGTTCTGCCTGCGTTAGGAGTACATCATGCTCCAACACCAAACTGCCCTTTTCAGGGCTACAAAATACGTATTAAGACATATCCAACGACACACATTGCATTTCTACAATACGTTATGGCAGTGTCCTTAAACATAAATAGATTCATTTTCCCTTCTACCCCCAACTCGCCTCGGTAGCCGAGAGGTCTAAAGCGTGAACAAAAAGCGTGCGTTTAGGTTTAGTTACGAACTTTCTCGGATCGAATCTCCCCCCCCCCTGCGAAGTCGTAAGAAAAAAAAAAGAGAGAGACATGAAGCAAGGAACAGAGAAGGAGAGGCTGGAGAGAGAGAGAGAGAGAGGGGGGGAGAGAGAGGAGAGACGACAGGACGAAGTTCCTCTTTTGCTTCGTAGATGTCGTTACTCTTTTTGTTCCACTTTCCTACACTAGATGTCACCCCACCCTAAACCCCTATTTCCACTCTTTCCCGCTAGGTGTATAGTGAGCTTGTAGGGGAAAAGTGGAAAGGGGACGTGGGCGGAGCTTCGCGTTCGCCGTATTACGTTTTTCCCCTGTAATATAATTAATTTTCACTATGAACTAGAACAAGACACACTGCTAAAATTTGCAACTCTGGTTTATACATTCCGCATGGAGTATTGGAGCGGCCTTCAAAAGACTTGACGACAATGGACAGCGCGACATAATTAAAATTATTGAAACTACAAAGCTTCCGTCCTCTTTGACACCGCTAACCTACTAATTGAACGTGGCCACACAGTACCTGCTATTACGCAATAGTTGACATCAATGACGTCATTGATTAGAATCTTAGCACTAGATGTGAATGCTCTTTCAAATAATTGCTTGCACAATAGTGTTATTACCGCATATCGCACACGAAGCTTACCGACTAGCAACCATTTCAGTAACTCAATATATTATTTCCTTATTGCTTAGAAACTCGTGAAATTGGACAAATATATACTTTTGTAACATAATAATAATAATAATAATAATAATAATAATAATAATAATAATAATAATAATATGTTGTGTATGTCATATTTTGATGCCCGTGCGTCCTACTTAAAACCATTCAAATCTACCCGCGCCGACACCAGTCGCTGTTTCTTCTCTGTCTCTCAGAAAGCAGGTTGACTCGCTTTTCTGTCTCTTGTGAGGGAGAAAGCGAATATCGCGCGCCACGCTGGCAGTGAAAATTCCCCAAGCATGGATGACGTCAACCGCGTCCCAACCACCATGGTTCCGAGAGAGGTATAAATACAGCGGAGCCACGAGCCTGCCTAAGGTTTTTCCGTGGTTTTCCTAAGGCGCTAAGACAAATGTCGGGATGAGCCCTAAAAGAAATGTGCCACGGATCTGCACTCATATCCCCATTAATCTCCCTAATTACTTTAAATTAATTAACTAATTACATCTCTCCCCTCTCTTCGTAATTGAGCCATCATATAGCCAAATGGCTTGTCTCAAAATTGAGACGATTCAACAAGGCTCATGACAACAATCACCTCCTACATAATAGCCAAATTGGCTAGTCTCTTATACATGAAACAACTCATCTCGCCTAAGGTATTCAGTGGTTTTCCTCAGGCGTAAGACAAATATCGGGATGAGCCCTATAAGAAATGGGCCACGGATCTATATGCCCTTCCCCATATATATTCCACCCTTATTATAAACGATGTATGCCCTAGTTCAGATAATATAAATAGTCTATTAAATATACGAGGTCACTCAATAAGTCGCAAGTTGAAAGGACAGGGACCTCTCAAATTGCAGATTAGATTTCACGGCGCTTCTTCCGACGGCCTTCACATGCTTTGTCATCGAACAACAGATGACGGCGTCTTGCCATCCTAACGGCAAACACCAGCCAACTCCTCCTCGCCCCGTTCCATAATCACTTGATCAATCTCAGCCCCCCTCGCGTATGTGGTACCTAAGAGGTTACGTCCAATTTCGGCTTCCCCTTCAAAATTTTCTAGAGCTCCTTCAGAGGAGCAGCGTAACCCGGAGTGAGACTAGTGGCCAACAGGCTTGGAGCTCACATATTTAGTTTTGTACAGCCCCCAACCCCTTGCAAGGACGCGTTTTGCGTACCTTTTAAATTTTCCTCCCAATTCTCCTTCGATTTTTCGATTTTCGAGCCATTTCTTCCTCGTTCAGTCCCGTGATCACTTTGATCACACTTCCGTCTCCTGGCGTATGTGGTACCTAAGAGGTTACGTCCATTTTCGGTTTTTCCCCTTCAAAATTTTCTAGAGCTCCTTCAGTGGAGCAGCGTAACCCGGAGTGAGACAAGCGGCCAACAGGCTTGGAGCTCACATATTTAGTTTCTTACAGCCCTGAACTCCTTGCAAGGCGTACCTTTTAAATTTCTCCTCCCAATTCTCCTCTTTCAATTCAATTCAAGTCCAGACTCACTGGTTAGCTGGCTGGCAAAGGGGTAGCTCTACGCATCCTCCGTCACCAGCAGCAGTCATCCAACCAGCTTACGCCATGGTTTTCTTTTGTTCTGACGTGTCCATTTTCGGCCATCGCCTCGGGAACAGGGAGTCCCTCTGCGCCCTGTCTCCTGTGCTCTTCTCGCTGCATCTCTCTCACCCTTTACGTACTCTATAGTCATTAGGCTACTCTTCTTACCACACTACACATGTCCGCTTTCTTATTTTCCCTGCCCTTAACAGTTCATGCCCCGGCTTGTTCACCCCAAATCTTCTCCTAAACCCCCTCTAGTGTCGATAAGTCGCATAATACGCTTTGTTGATCCGTTGAACATTAGAGGTCACCATTTCTCCCCCTCTTGGAGTCTGTAAGTCGCATAGTGCACTCTGTTAATTCTCCGAATCCAAGGAGTGTGTTCTCGAACGTCGATAAGCCGCATAGTACGCTGTGTTAGATCCTTCAACCGAGAGAACTAACCGTCAACCCCATTCCATTCCTCTAGTTATCCTGCCTCCCTCCACAACGCACATGAGAGCAAGCCGATTTAACCCAGGCACTCCCGTTACCCATAACCTCCCTCTCACTCAAATCTTACTTTACTGTCACCAATCATAACTCTCCCTTCATAGAAGTCTCAAGACGAATTTCTAAATTATCAATTGCTATCACGGCTCCCCATTTTCCCTACCACAGAACTAGGAGGGAACCACAGTTATACTTTTATTGTTATTTCTGTAATAAACAAATGTTATTTTAAAAACAGTCTTTCCTTAAACTTCACCATAATTTCGTATCATTACCCCCCTCGAGCTACAGCCGCCTTGTCAAGTCACTCCCGTTTCCCCTTTCCACCTTGACTACACGTCAGAGAGAAACGACAAAGGAGACCGGCGTACGACAAATAATAATAATAATAATAATAATAATAATAATAATAATAATAATAATAAATAATACTAATAATTCCCTCTGATTGAGGTTCAGGCTGTTAAGTACATCTATTATCAGACAGTACATCTCACTTGACGATATGTGTCGGAGGAAGAACAATTGTTTGTAGGCATCTGAAGTCTGATTAGTGTAATACAGCTTGTCCAAGTCAAGTCTGCAAGTGGGGATATCAGGATGGAATGTAGAGGCAAAACACAGTTGCCACATAGGTCACTTGACGCTCAGATTTCAACGTGTGCACATCGTTTAAAATACACTACGGAGCGCACGCATTTTTTGTCCTTGTCTGCAGATAAAGGCAACAGTTACGCTGTCTCCCAGGCTCCCCCCCTCATGCAACTTTCTCTCCTACGCCCACGCTTGCCAATCAGAACGCCAAACCTCACTGTTAAGCAGAAGTAGAAGTACAGTCTATTTCAAAGCGTCTTAAAGTTTTACCGCTCTATGAACTGAAGCGCAGTAGGAAAACTTTGCTGTCATATGAGACTGTACTGGTCTCCTCTCGTTACCGCCTCTTTTCACTACAGAACTGCCTCCAACTTCCACTCTCGGCTCGCAGACTTAACTTGGTCGAGCTGTATGTAGTTAATCGGGAAAGGGAACTGGTTACTCTAACTCATTATCTCCTGGCCTAGTTGGCTCATAAGTGGTGTCTTCTTGGTATCATTTGTGAGGTTCAGACCTGTCTTTGGACAGTTGACTAAATAGTAATAATAATAGTAATAATAATAATAATAGTAATAGTAATAATAATAATTATTATTATTATTATTACTATTACTATTGTTATTATTATTATTATTATTATTATTATTATTATTATTATTATTACTATTTAGTCAACTGTCCAAAGACAGGTCTGAACCTCACAAATGATACCAAGAAGACACCACTTATGAGCCAACTAGGCCAGGAGATAATGGGTTAGAGTAATTATTATTATTATTATTATTATTATTATTATTATTATTATTATTATTATTATTAGGGAAAAGGTAATGCATACAATAAATAAATATATAAATAACACTGACTTTTTTGAGATGAAGAATCACGATCCTGTTTCCGAAATTAGTTGAAGGAAATAGCATTTGTATTCAGTTCCACGAACAAGCCATCAAAGTTCAGAATGGGAAGTTTTACTCTAGTATGAATTACTATGGCAGATTTTCTTAAATCAAAACGTATCGGTACTGTGATACAGTGATTTTAAAAGTGTGTTATCCACTTACAGATTAATTTATTATAATAAATTCTTCTATTACGGCAAATGAATATAACAAATCAAATCATTATTACGTAAAATAAGAGTTAAATCACATTGAAAACGGTGAAGAAAATAAATGCTTACATTCTCTAGCTTGCTTTCCAGGAAATGTTAGGCAGAGAACGCTCGGTGGTGTGCTGTTCGAAGTTTAGCGTAAGACTGAGAAACCAGGTAACTAACCAGTCGTGATAAGATTATGCACTTTTGAAATATAACATTTTATCGAACAACTCAATATTCAACAAACACCAACCCACATGATGACATTAATGGCTTCAGTGAATGTGGCCTTGAATATCATAAAGCATTAGGTACGTTGTTCAATGATTTTGTACAAATCGTCGGCCTACAGATGAAACACATTAAGTCGAAAATCATAGTTTTGAGATAAAGACGATTGAATAATTTGTTGATATGTAAACTGTATTTGCCGCTATATTTACGAATATTTCAACAAATTATCTTTGCCGGTATCACCATACATCTATATTAGTTATAATTTGCAGAAAAATTACTAATTGTTAATTATTTTGTATTATTTATATTAAATTAATGAGAGATGTTGATGACTTAATGTCTTTCTCTCCTGACAGTGGACACTTAGTGTGTTTCACCTGATTATTTTAGGCAGTGGACATCTAATTTCAACAGATACTGTTAACTCTCCTGTTTAATAATTATCAGCCACATGATTTAAGCCTTTTTGGCTCGTTCCGGTCTCATGAAGTATATAAATTTTAAAATTTCTCCTGTTTAATGAAAATGGAAATGCCCAATGTTTTAATGTTGGTTGGTTGGTTGGTTGGTTGGTTAGTTGGTTGTTTAAGGAAGCTGTATCAACTAGAAGGTTATTTAGCATCGATGAGATTGGATATAGCGAGACGGTATTTGGCGAGATGAGGCCGAGGATTCACCGTAGGTTACCTATCTTTCACCTTATGGTGTTATGTTTCAGTGTTACTTTTCCTCCAGTTACTGACATTTTATCCGAATATACAGTTTACGATATGTTCAGAATTAACAAAATTACCTAATACATTGACATAATTCAAATTGTTTTCATTCGAAAACTATTACAAAATCGGTAATTTATTGAGAGAGTGTAAAAGCTTCTCTTTCCAGAACCATTGGAAATAGAAAAGATTTAAGCAAGTTAAATTTAATTTAAATTATTTCAGCCACCAACACCAAGACAACGCGGTAGAAGCCCCAAAACTTATCCACAGACCATATACACCAGCTGCGGAAGCCTACGCGAAAACTTTGAATATGTTTATTTCGTCCTATTTTACGTTAAACGTCGAACATGGCCATAATCTGTCAATTTTAGATCATCACAGCGTTCAATTGCGTGATTTACGTACTGCTATTATGCGCCTGCTCTCCATCAACATGGCGGCAAGTGCAGCGTTCATTTTGCCCCGGTTTCCTTGAGCTGAGACTGTAGGAGCTTAATGTGTACTCTACACAGTTAACTTGCCTGCCGCTGGAGCGCTACTGTCGCATCAACTGTCGAGTGTTGGCAAAAAAAGTGTCGGAGTTGCGCGACTGTATGTATTAGACTGTGACTCAGATCAAGACTGTCTCCAATACTCAGACCTTAATACAGAAACAAAGATGGCCGCCGTTGCGGTCCAAACATTTCCATCCATATAGATGGTTCTGCCATATCCTTATGCCAAAAAGCTATATTTTTCGTATTTATTAAGTTGATGTACTAAATTTTGTCTTAAATAAACGCCCAGAGTTAATTTATGAGCTATGTTAGGTTCAATTTCAAAGGCGAGACATAAATATAAGTACGGTACGAGTAGAAACACATTGCTATAAAGTTATTAATTTTAACATGCAAACGCAGCCTGAAAATAGTTTTCAATAAGTTGAAAATCACACCCTGGGCTCCGTATAAGCTACTACAGTAAATGCAAATGTTCAGTAATAGTTCTTGGGCATACCCTAGATCATATATATATATATATATATATATATATATATATATATATATATATATATATATATATATACACCCAGATCGCTCTGCCTTATAGGCTTTAACGGTAACAACTTTTATCAGGTTTACTATGCTGCCATTTAGTTGTTACATACGGAGTCACGTCATCACTCCCATTAGAATTACATTAGAGACTGTACTGCCATCTCATGTTCGTTTACGGCGGACGGGTGGCGATCCTGGCGATTGTTCTCTTCAAAGTGCTACCGATTTAAACATACGGATGAGCAATCTGTTATATATGTGATCTTGGATCATATGTACAAAAGGATAACACATACTCAAAAGCTGCTGCTGCTGCTACTACTGCTACTACTACCACCACCATCACTATCACTATCACTACCACTACTACTACTACTACTACTACTACTACTACTACTACTAATAATAATAATAATAATAATAATAATAATAATAATAATAAATGAGTTTATATTTTATATTTTCAATAGAAGGATGTTGGCAATCTAGGGTCCTTAGCCTAATTCGTCCCGAATTTGAATTCTTTATGTTTTTTTTTTTCACTTTTAGGCTTAGGCCTAACTCTTCATGATTTCTTTTCACTTTTCTCGATAATTGGTTTGAAATGTTTTTCCCCCGTTCAACACCTTTGTATAGTTATTAATGATGGAATTTCTTCTATACTATCATCTTTCATATTCAAGAAAATAACATAGTCACCTCACAACAACAGTCATAAATGAAACCACACTTCTTTCCTGAAAATCACTTTGAAACTGATCAAAAGTGCTAATAATGTCCACAACTCTGTCAGATCTTCAGAGATAATGCAGTGAAAATTTTTATATTTTATCTTTGTAAGAACTAGTTCAAGATTCTCATACATTTCTTTAAGGTGTACCGAATGAACAACAAGCAACGAAGTATACTTATTGTCATTGTACAAAAGCACTGAGCACTGCCTTCCGACTTCTTTTGGAGGAATGGATCAAAAATCTCTAATCATCCACTTCGTACTGAACATTAAAATTTATACCAAACAAAGAATATCACTGCAGTATACTAAGGCACCCTCTTGTGAAAAATAGGAAGCAAACTCTTCTTCTCTACTCCTTTACAAGTGAAGAAATGTTCCTCGTGTCAGCAAATTCATTTCTTTTAATATGGACCATAAGATCTCAGCCTTATCCTTTGGTAATCCTAAATCTGTTATTAAATCATTGAGTTCAAACTGGTAAATTCTTCAGGGCTTTCACTTTCTACATCACATAGCCTTTTAGATTATGTTTCTGATGTTCATCAACAGGTTAGTACAAAAGCTTACATAAGAGCACTGGGTTATGGATGCAGCAAAATCTCCAGCATATTAATAATATAAAACCATAGACTTACTAAATGACCGCTAGACCGCTCACTGGCGCTAGTGTTATGCTCCCAAATTGAATAGCCGACGGGCGGCCATTTGTTTGGTTGAGCTGAATAAGTATGGTTCGTTCGTGTGCTGTTTTTAATTGCAGCAATGCTCACGAATGTAAAGATAAAGAAGGAAGGAATGTTATATTTCACTGATTAGTTAATCTTTAATTTCTACGACGATTTTTGCTCCGTATTATGTTACAGAAGATAAATTATTATACTTATAAGACTGTTTATGCTTCAAGTTTTCTCTGCGTAAAGATTCTCTTAACCGAAAGTGGATCGGTGTAGTCCGCAGAGATAATTTCTACCCTACAATGAATCATTCTGTGTGTTCAACTCATTTCGAAGATAGTCGTTACCTTTCAAACTACGTTATTACCATATACATTGTTATTGACCTTCATCCGCTCTGTACCTTTCATTTTCTTCAAACAGCTGTTGTTTCAGTGGATACATGAATAATTATATAAATTATAAAAAGTTAATTTTTTAATATGACTGATTTAAAATAACTTTTGTCTTAGTTGCGGATTAATGAAAATTTTCCTCTACTACTACTACTACTACTACTACTACTACTACTACTACTACTACTACTACTACTACTACTACTACTACTACTACTACTTCTACTTCTAATAATAATAATAATAATAATAATAATAATAGTAATAATAATGCTTTTTGATTTCATACAGCAGTTTAACCTACAGATTAAATTAAAAATTAGACATTAATTCTTTTATTAACTGTGGTTATGAATAGGCATTCACATTCAGAGTTCCTATCAAAATGATGCAAGCCTGACAGCCAGAATTACCTGGTATCCCAATTTAGGAGGGATTCTCCCAATTTCCTGGTTGAATCCCAATAAAGCGAGTCGGGATTGATAAAAATCCCCAGTTGAGAGATAATAAGCTAGAACGTAATTTAAACAAATTAGTCTGCATTTCCTATTATCCGATATTTTTATTTATATATTGACTCAAATGGTAGCACTGTAAACATGGAGGTAACCCAGCTGATTGTCATAAGGCAACTCTACTCGGAAGATAATAGGCTACTGTAGTTCCCCTAGTTCTACCGCATTGTTGATTAATCCGTTTCGGTATCTGGTTGCTGTACTCGCAATTAATAAACATTGTGTATTTTAGGTGCGTTGAGTGGCAAAAAAAGATAGCGTTTTGATATGGTATTTTACACTAATAACAGACATACAATTGCTGCGTTTTATAGTTTAGCAAACTATGTATAAACATGGATTCATAGTCAGATGTACTGTTACAGTACCGGTTCCGAAAAAAAAAGTTGCAATGTTAATTTAGTAGCGAATGGTTAAAATATATTCGTGGTTAATAAAAGAAAAATCGATTAGGTTATAGTATTCACTGTACTGTGTGTCTTTCGTATTTGAGTGTTTCTCAAGGAGGCGAATATTACATTAAAAACACGCGAACACTAATTTGCAAAAAACAACTATAAATCTTACGATAAAATGATGATAAGTCTAATGTCTTAAGTTAGCTTCTGATATCCCGATTTCCTTCGCAGAAAACCTAGCAACTCTGCTGACAGCAAAAACACATTATTAAAGGTAGGGTAAACCGGGGCAAAGTGAATAAGCTAAGAATAAACAATGCCACAGGCTATATTTTAGTGCTCCCGAACTAAAAATTTAATGACAATGGTTGTGACACATCTTGTCCACATATCTAAAAAACAGCAATTCGTTTCCTGTACCTACGGACAGTGATATGATTTGAGAAAGAAAATACAGTTAATTATTCGCTTTGCCCGGGTACCCGGGCAAAGCGAATAGTTACCCCGGGCAAAGTGAATATCCCTATACCATTTTCACATTTCTATTTAATTTTTATTCACTGGTAATAAAATTAAATCAACACATAATCACGATGTTAATGAGTCATATTAGACGATAAGAAATGTTATTACAGCCCTTTACAGCACGTTAGATTAGTACAAAATACAAATTTGAACAAGTCGACGTTTCACTGGCACTGAAGACTTGGATTTCTTCTGCTTTTCCTCCTGCCCATAAGTTACTTCTTTTTCAACGTTTTTAATCGGTATAGATGTAAGAATTTCAGAGTGCTGACATTTTCTCCGTTTACCTCGTATCTTTCGAGCATCCACTTTTGGCAGTTGTCTAAATCAAAAGAAGTGACTTGGGTTCTCCTGCTGACGATGTTGAGGGTTTTGGTGTAACCGGAACTGAAAATCTGAGTGTAATTGATGTATTGAATATTTCGTCAATCTCTGAAGATGCCGACATCACAGAGGTGGTTGATTCTGAGTGAGCATTAACTGTTTCTTCAGCCGCTGAAGAAGTTGGCACCGCAGAATTTGTTAAATCTCAGCCAACTGTCGTTTTTCTGATTTCTGTCCCAAGTGGACGATCTTTAAGTCATCTGGAGCAAAATCTTCATCAACAAACACATTATGGTTGTATGGCCAGATAGCAGAACCACTGATTGGAAGATTTTATTTCTTCATGTGCTTTCTTCATGGCTTCTTCAGACAATTTGGCTTGTTCCGTCTTCCTTTTGAAAAATTAAAACATCTAAAAACACATTACGATCTTTTCAAGTAAAAATTAAGATCAGTGTTACTGATTTATAATTTAATTATTGTGACTTAATGCCTCCACTATGTAGAATGTTCTAACACGCTTTATTACAATAGACAAATACATATAAAAATACAGCTAACACTTATGTAATCAAATAAAGGTGGCAGGGCAAAACGGATAAGTTATCCACTTTGCCCTATTCACTTTGCCCGCAGATGTCATTTCGCTTTTCATTTAAGGTTATACAAACATAAACGTCAATAATCTTCTTCGTAAGTACAGCACTTTAGTAGTAATCGTATCGCCTATATATTACTATCACATAACAAAAAGTTTCTGCAGCGTTGTATGTTGTATTTACGTTTATCTTACCTTGAAATATTTTAAGAAAACAGTCAATTTTCTTTAAACGCACGCTGAATCCTTCTCTCACTAGCTAGAATGACGACACGTTACTAGCAAAATCTGGTTGGGATTCTTCCCCAACATAGCAGAAAGCGCTACCTGTTGGCGTTTGGAAGAAATAGGCATTATTCTGTTTGCCCGGGTTATTCGTTTTGCCCAGGTCTCCCCTATATCGAAAAGGAAGTTTTGTTCCTGTAAATAAAAACATTTAGCTTTCGGATACGCAATATAACGCGTATTCAAATAGTGGTTTCGAAATCTCGCGCGCTTTCTTCCAAACAAATGCGGCTTTCCGCTGCTTCAATTTGGGAACATATTTCTCACTTCTCCACTATGGCGTGGTAGGGGCTGGTATAAAACATGAAATATAGTTTTGTGTAAAAGTGGTGCACGATGTTCCAAAAAATATATAAAGGCGAGAACTTTTTTTAAAAATAGTTTTTCGTCGCAGGCCTGTGTAATTTATCACTCTATCCAACTAGAAAACTACATTTGGAGAACTTGAAGTACTGTATTTGTTAACTTATTGTTGATATATTATTATAGCATCGAAGGTTTTAAAAATAATCCAAAAATGTAACCAATTTGTAGCTACAGAATTATTTTTAATAAAAATTATACATTGAATGTTTCTTACATTAATCATTCATATGCATAAATAAAAAATTGCAAGTACAAATTAAAAGGCAATAATCTATCTTCCTTAATATTGTTTAAAATTATGTTGCATAAGGGAGACCCGGGCAAAACGAATAACCCGGGCAAAACGAATAACCCGGGCAAAGAGACTAATGCCTATTTCTTAGAAACGCCAACAGGTAGCGCTTTCTACTATGTTGGGGAAGAATCCCTACCAGATTTTGCTGCTGGAACTGACTTGTCGTCATTCTAGCTAGTAAGAGAAGAAGTCAGCGTGTGTTTAAAGAAAATTGATTGTTTTCTTAAAATATTTCAAGGTAAGAGAAACATATGTACAACATACAGTACTGCAGAAACTCTTTGTTATGTGATAGTAATATATAGGCGATAGAATTAGTTCTAAAGTGCCGTACTTACGGAGAAGATTATTGACGTTTATGTTTGTATAACCTTAAATGAAAAGCGAAGTGGCGTCTGCGGGCAAAGTGAATAGGGCAAAGTGGATACCTTATCCACTATATAAGTGTCAGCTGTATTTTTGTATATATTTGTATATTGTAATAAAGCGTGTTAGATCATTTTACATAGTGGAGGCATTAAGTTACACTAATTAAATTATAAATCAGCAACACTGATCTTAATTTTTACTTAAAAAGGTCGTAATGTGTTTTCAGATGTTTTAATTTTTCAAGAGGAAGACGGAGCAAGCCAAATGGTCGGAAGAAGACATGAAGAAAGCACTTGAAGAAATAAAATCTTCCAATCATTGGTTCTGCTATCTGACCATACAATCATAATGTGTTTCTTGATGAAGAGTTTGCTCCAGATGAACTTACAGAACGCCCACTTGAGACAGAAATCAGCGAAACGACAGTTGGCTGAGATTTAACAAATTCTGCGGTGCCAGCTTCCTCAGCGGATGAAGAAACAGTTAATGCTCACTCAGAATCAACCACCTCTGTGATGTCGTCATCTTCAGAGATTGACGAAATATTCAATACATCAATTACACTCATTAACATCGTGTTTATGTGGTGATTTAATTTTATTATCACTGAATAGAAATTAGATAGAAAGTTGAAAATTTTATAGGGATATTTGAATAATTTACAGGGAGTTGTACCTGAAAGCTTGATTTGCGTTATAGTGATATTCACTTTGCCCGGGTTAATTATTTGCTTTGCCCGTGTACCCGGGCAAAGCAAATAACTATATTTTCTTTCTCAAATCATATCACTCTCCGTAGGTACGAGAAACGAATTGCTGTTTTGTAGATATGTGGACAACATATGACACAACCATTGTCATGAAGTTTTTAGTTCGGGAGCCCTAAAATATAGGCTGTGGCATTGTTTATTCTTAGCTTATCCGCTTTGCCCGTGTTTACCCTAATTACTTTGTGACTTATTTAATGACTGAAGTGAACGTGCAAGCACGTAACAGGCAGCACACTCTAAATCATGTTCATTCTTTTATTCAGTATGAATATATAACGAATAAGGAAAGAACACTCCACTTTCGTGGGGTAAGGAAGCCCAACGGATACTTGACAACCGGATCTAGTGTAAGTAATGGATTGCCTGTCATGCCTGTTTTCATTGACTAAACGACCGTCCCAATAACTTCGCTTAACTTTATCACATCAATTAACTTCAAGAGCAAGGTACTAGAGCCAATCGGCATAGTCATATATTTCCATTTTATTCTGTCACATATAGTTCCGCGGATTTTAAATTAATACTAGTGACTTGTGGAAAAAATGCTGCAAATTAATTCATAGGAAGTTCAAATAAATATGTTTAAGATTTATTTAAAGAGTACCGGACATTTTGAAAGTTATTTGCTTCAAGAAACATATTCCACAGAAGATGTAATATTCAAAGCAACGTACTAACTCGGTGAAGTATAACCCTGTCAAAAATCTCTCTTTTAAAACGCTTCCCTCCTAGTGGTATTTAATGCCAAGTATTTCTTTGAACACATCCATCTCCAGTTCTTTCAGTTTCAATACGAAAACACAAGTAACAATGTCGGGAAGGTCAGCATGCGGCAGTAAAGCAGTAGCTATTTCAGGTCATTGTGGATTGCAGGTGACAGTTAAGAAAATGCCAGGTTTGCCATGCTTTCGAACAATAGATATAGTATCTCGATATTTACAGTTGCTGCATGTTTCGTGAATTGTCTTGAAATGCATAGGACAGTATCACTATTTTTCCTGCTAAAAGATCTTGCTGAAGTGATCGGGGGACTACAAAATTTTATAATAATAATAATAATAATAATAATAATAATAATAATAATAATAATAACAATAATAATAATAATAATAACAATAATAGGCATAATAATAACAATAATAGGCATAATAATAATAATTAATTTTTCTTCTCGCACATTACTGATTCTGAAGTAAGAAGGGCTCTTAAAAGCATTAAATCTGAAGCACAAGGCACTGATAACATAAGCATAGTCTTTATCAATAAGTTAGTCGATGTCGTGCTTCCCGTAATAACCCATATTTTCAATTCTTCAATTATCACGTCTGCTTATCCGCAACTTTGGAAAACAGCTTTGGTACGCCCACTTCCTAAAGTAACTTCACCTATTTCTGCAAAAGACTATAAGCCAATCTCCATTCTTCCTGTTTTATCTAAAGCCCTGGAACGCATCATTCATAAGCAGTTGTCAGACTACCTAATAGAATTTAATCTTTTAGACCCTTTACAATCAGGATTCAGAAATGGCCATAGCACTTCTACTGCTTTGTTGAATGTTACTGAGGACATACGCGCAGCCATGGATAAACGACAGGCTACTGTACTAGTTTTATTGGACTATAGCAAAGCCTTTGTTTCTGTTGACTTCGATCTACTATTGACTAAACTACAAAAGCTACATCTTTCTGATAGTGCTATCACCTGGATGTACTCCTACCTTACTGGCCGCCAGCAGCGTGTCATATCTAATAACCGTTTCTCATCCTGGCGTACTGTACACACAGAAGTTCCTCAGGAATCAGTATTAGGTCCCTTGCTCTTCTCTATTTATATAAATAGAATTTCTAAATCATTTAAGCACTGCAGATACCAAATATATGCAGACGACATTCAATTGTATATTTCAGCCCGTCCTGATGCACTAAATGATAGCATTAATAGTCTTAATGAAGATCTTATTTCCATCTCTTCCTGGTCTCAACAATTTGGGTTTAACCTAAACGCATGTAAATCACAGGCTATTCTGTTCGCGAATCGTAGATTAATTCCTGATGTTAAGACCTGAATATTCTACCTGTGAAACTGAATAAAACAATCATCCCGTTTAGCTGTACCGTAAAAAATCTCTGAGTGCATTTCGAATCTAATTTCAATTGGGATACGCATATTAAATATACATGTAAGAAGGCATTCTCTATTCTCCATTCCTAAAAAGATTGTATCATTATCCATCTAAATTAAAACAGACACTGGTATAGACACTCATTCTACCTCACTTCGATTATTGTGACGTTTTGTTCACTGATCTCAGGACTGATTCCGCTCAGAAACTACAGCGTGTTCATAACGCGTGCGTCCGCTTTATTTGTAATGTTCGATACTATGATCACATCTCACTTCTTTCGAGAAGTTATCATGGCTTAGGTTACATGAGAGGAGAAATCTGCACTCACTTTCTCTCTTATATCGAATTATGCACACTTCATCCCCCTATTATTTATTCGCTCATTGTCATACTTTCTCTCGCTATCATAATATTAATACTCGATCACAACGCGATAACACGCTAGAAATTCCACTTCACACATCATCTCTGTATTACTTATCTTTCACTGTTGCTACCTCTCGTCACTGGAACTCTCTGCCGCCTGAAGTCAAGGGCTGCCGAACACTGAAATCTTTCAAATCCAAGTTATAAAACTATCTTATGACGAGTTGCCAAACTAACTTACTATTATGACAAGTGTTGTATTGCATGTTTCCACGTATTCACATTTTTTTAATGTTCTAGTGATATTTATTTAACTTATTTTATATTTTTGTTTTCATATTTTCCGATAATGGTATATCTATAATGTGATAAATTGAGCTATATATAATCATAATTTTCCTTACTGTGTGTACTTAAAAATATTGTATTCATTGTCTGCTTTGTACTGCACTGTTTTATTATTACTATTAGTATTATTATTATTATTATTAATCTTACTTTTTATCATTATTATTATTACTATTATTATTATTATTATTATTATTATTATTATTATCAATAATTTTCTTATTTTTTTTAATACTTTATACTTTGTATGTCTCATTTATTTTGACCTGCTGTTCACATTTTATTATGCTTTTTTCTTTCTTTCTGTATGTTATATATTATGTCTGATTTCTACTTACTTGTTGTTTACATTTTATTATTATTATTGTTTTGTGTGTACAATTGTAGTGTACTTTGTAAATTTGTAGTGTTTTTTGTAACGCAGTTTTACTCCTGGTTGAGTGTTAGAGAAGGCCGTATGGCCTTAACTCTGCCAGGTTAAATAAATCATTATTATTATTATTATTATTATTATTATTATTATTATTATTATTATTATTAATAGTACTACTTTCTCTGGCAGAGTTAAAGCCATCGACCTTCTCTTCCATTCAACCAAGATCAAAGCACATACCGGTTAACTTCAGAAAAAAAACTGAATATACATGAGTACAATCACAAAACTGAAGGAAGAGTAGGCCTACAATTTGTATAATCAGTGTAAGTTACACTGAAACAAAGACAATTAGGCCTACCTGGAAAGAAGTGGTAATGGAAACAACAAAGTAATAACTGTATATTAAAAAAATTTAGCTGCAAGAAAACTAATTCTGTACATTAAAAATATTTCTAAATAACCTAATTTTAAAGGACCGAGGAGTAAGACTACCACTGATTTCCAGCCTCTTATTTTATCAGTAAGTAATGCCTTAGGAATTGCAATCTTTGCGCTTCCACCCGACAATACTGGTCTACTAAATATTGGTGGACTAACTTGTGTGACTAATCAATGTGCTGAGAAAACGCTACGAACAGCAATCCGAAATGATACAAATTGAAGTAAGGTCATTCAAGTGAGCTTGTTTTGCTGGCGTAGTTTTCCCCCACCGTAATGTGAATACAAGGTAATCTCTGGCGAATCCTCGGCCTCATCTCGCCAAATATCATCTCGCTATCACCAATCTCATCGACGCTAAATAACCTAGTAGTTGATACAGCGTCGTTAAATAACCAACTAAAATAAATAAATTGCTGGCGTAGTGCACTGTGTTGCATTGTGATCTGATGATATATCCCCTTCTTTTCATTCGTCGCTGGTTGCGAGAAATATAATAACTCATCATGGCAGCAAGAAGTGAAATAGCCTGCTATTCTTCTCGTACAACAAAATGGTATGCTTGATAGCGATCAAAGATCTAATTGATTAAACCAAAGGAATATGAAATTAATTTTGATTATATTGATATAGACTTCCAGGTTTGGCTGCCTGTAAAGCTGGTTTGAATAATGTTAAGTAACGGGAAAGAAGTGGGTCGTAGGGTTCTTTGCGGAGAAGCAGATCCCACTGTATTTGAGAGGTAGTTATTATGTGGGATTTAGTTAGCTGTGAAAAGCAGGACTTTGAAATTAGCAAAGAATTAAATCCTTACTATATTCATCCAAATGTTTTAACTAATATTAATAACTGTAATAATTGTAATGTACATATTAATATTTCAGTCATCAGCACAAGAATGAATGAATTAATGAAATGACTGTGTCTGTTAGCCCTTAATAATATTCATGTAAATGTAACCAATGCTAATAAATGTGATAATTGCAATTGTTTCTATAAAATTCAGTTGTCGGCAGCGGAATGAATGAACGTACCTCTCGTTGCCTATAGAAACCAAAGTAGTGATGGTAAAATAGACTTCCTTCCTTAGAATCAAAGTAATCTATACTAATAATAAATCTGTAGCCGAAATTTTTCTGGTAATTTTCGATTTTCCAAAAATAATTGGTCCTAACATATATAATTAACCACCCTGAAACCGAAAATCGAAATTTTTCTGGTAATTTTCGATTTTCCAAAAATAATTGGTCCTAACATATATAATTAACCACCCTGAAACCGAAAATCGCTTTTTTGAAATTTTTGTTTGTATGTCTGTCTGTCTGTCTGTATGTTTGTTACCTTTTCACGCGATATTGGCTGAACCGATTTCGATGAAAATTGGAATATAAATTATGTTCGTTGTGACTTAGATTATAGGCTATATGGCATTCAAAATACGTTATTTAAAAGGGGGGTTATAAGGGGGTCTGAATTAAATAAATCGAAATATCTCGCTTATTATTGATTTTTGTGAAATATGTTACATAACAAACTTTTCTTTAAAAATGATTTCTGATAAGTTTTATTCTCTGAAAAATTTAGATAGGACTGATATTTAATGAGATAAATGAGTTTTAAAATTAAAATAACTGCCGTCTAAGGCGGTGTATTGAAATAAAAAACAAATGACTTCGTCTATAAGGGGCCTTGGACACAACAATCGAAAGCTATGAAACATAGCCTACAGACAATGTTTCTGTGTTTGTATGAAGTAATATCAGAAGCTAAATTAACCGATTTGTATAATTAATTATTATTTCATCATTGGAAAGTGTAGTTTCTCTGGTTGGACATAGTGCTATAATGTTATTACAATAACTTGTGAATGAATTGAGGACAGGTAAGATTAAAATAGCTTCTTATGCACAGAAAACTTGATAGGTTATTCTGTATATTCATTTCCTGTATTTCTTATAATAATGTTTATGAACATATTCATTTTTATCTCAGAGAATTAACGAACAACGAGAGTGTATTGATTTAGTATGCAGTAATAGTACGTTAGCTTAGCAATCCATTATTTTATAATTCAAATTTTAACTATGCTCAATTGAATAGTGTTAAAATACATAAAATACATATGCAATAAATGCAATGCAAAAAAATTGGGTAATGAGCCAAGCGGATTATGTTGCGCTGTTGTAAAAGTTGTTCCTCCTGAGATTCAAGAGCTCCCACAACAAATAAAAAACTTTCTAATTCGAGTACATCCGTTATCAACACACTTTTTCATAATATAATATAATATAAACATAATAATAGATCTGTAGCCAAAATTTTTCTGTTAATTTTCGCTTTTCCAAAAATAATTGGTAATAACAATTAAGAAACATGTTAAAGGAATTGTCATTGTACCAAATGAGTGGTCTCTGGATCAAAATGATCGCATTTTAATATTTTAAATACAATTTACATTAAGTAACATATTAAACGATTTAGCCTTGTATCAAACACGAATGTTCCCTGGAACAAATGTCCTATTTTAATTATGTAATTACTTTATATTTATTTCTAACGGGTGCAGCGGAGCGCACGGGTACGGCTAGTAAGTTGCAATATAGTAGTTACTAGAGTAGGAGTGGGTAAAAGTTCTTTTAAAACTCGGGATTCCTTTTTCTGTAAAATACTGCAGTTCGGAGTGTCTGAACTCTATACATTTGCACTAACCATTTCTCAGAATCTAGATTGGCCAGGTGCGCCGGTCATTTAACTTTGTTACACATTGAAAGCAGGCTATTAGCGAAGAGTTCGGGCGGAGTTGACCCTATCTTACAGGGCCTGAGAACTGGCGATTATAAACAAAAACGGCCATGCAAATCAAGATTTCAGGTATAACTCCCTGTAAAGTTGATTTGAATAATTTCCTGTCATTCATTCATTCATTCATTCATATAGTGCGGAGCTAATATGAAGACAGGACGTAAGAAAACAAAATCTAACTCTTGCAAATAATTTTTCAGTAGGGCATTTTTGAGACTATAAGAAATACCTGTTTTGTTTTCTACTTCATATATAATAATAATGAGAATTAAGCAAAATATGCATATACTTCATATATAATATGTAGTCGTTCTTTAGTCAACTGTCCGAAGACAGGTTTGAACTTTATAAATGTCGTCAATAAGATAACACTGATGAGGCAACGAAGTCAGGAGATAATAGGGTAGAGTGGTCAGTTCCTTCTCCACTTTCCAGAAATAAAATAATAAATAATATAAATTAATTATTGGCAAGTTTTTAGAAAACAAAGTTGCAGAGGGACTTCCATGGTGCATAGAATAGAATTTTCAAGACGATACATGACAGTAAGAATTACTCGCAGCAAAAATAAATAAAATAAAATTAGTTCAGACACATGTTTACAGTATTTTCAGAACCTGTTTGGTCCAACGTATCCAATACAATTAACCAGTTAATCAAAATTCTATCAAAACATTATAAAAGTTAAAGTTTTAAACCATACCCAGATTTTATTATTTATCTCAGGAACAAATTGCATATTATCTTTGCACTCATGCTTGTAAGAGTTAAGAAAGTCAGTGGCCTCAGTCAGTATTTTTAATCTCATGAAGATTCAATCTCCTACCATATCATCATTGGCCTTCCAAACTCTCTTTTAACTCTGAACTGATAGGTGAAATCTGTTTTGAGATGCAACTATTTTCCATTGTCAGAACATGAAATTTTTAGTTTTCTCTAAAACTCAGTGTTCAGTTTTATTCAATAATTAAATAACAAACGTAATTTATCTCCTGTCTTTCATTGAGTCTTCTACAAAAAAGCATATCCATTATGCGTCTTGGATCTTATATTTTGAATCTTCAATGTTTGTTACTTTTGTTTGGGTAGGACTTAAAGTCCAAATATTCTGTTGCATATTCTAGCATTGAGATTGCAAGAATGTTTGGAATTAAAAGTAAAATTTTGATATTTGTTTTCATCTGTGACCTTATACCCTCTAAAAAATAACTGCATTTTAAAGCTCCATCTTGCTGTGAAAAATCCAATTAACACACTCTTATTTTAAATACCTATATAACAATCATATATATATATACAACATCATTAACAGAATTTTGAGTAATTTCAATCATTTGGATTTTTTATAGCAACATGAAACTTTAGAGACGAATGTTTATCAAAACTTTAAATTTTGAATGTTTCCTTTTGAACTGGACCGTCGCAATTAACTTGGTTAGTTCTAATTATTTACTCGTGCGTAATATTACATACTAATTTATTTTGTATGTTTTCACTGCCGCACGCATTTTTTTTCCGACTAGTCTTCATAGAAACTTATTCTTTCTTCATCTGTTTTCCTTATTTCTTACATTTACTATCACTTATTTTCTAATCAGTATCACGATACAAAAGAAGTTTTAATGTTTACAAAAACCCTGAGAGCGAACGTGTTACCTAAATGGCACGGACATTCACAGAAAGTGTTGCTTGGTAACAGGACATAGTCCCTTAGGCCTATATCCGGAAATAGTGATGCTACTTGAGATTAGTTATGTCTCTGGACACGATTTGGGACTACTTTCAGGTCCCGTGGTTGTTGGCCCGTTGTATATTTAAATAAGTTCAAATAACACGAATTCGATTATGACAATGTTGAAAACGTGCAGAAGTGAATTTGTCTGGAGATAAATTAAAAATAGGTTTCAGCCGCCAAATTACTCTTAAGGAACAACCATTGAAAAAATTGAGGGAAAGAACGCGCAGGACGGCCATTTGAAAGAGAACTTTCCTCAATCAAGCTTTGAGGGACTGGATTGCTCTACGGGAAGACTTATTATAGACTTTTCGAATAACAACATGTGTTTCGAAAAATAACTCAAGACCGTTACCAATAGACGCTAATGTAATATACTCGCTCTCTGTAGGATTTATGCTTATACTGAGTACGCGGTGTGTAATAGTGTGTTGCAGGCCTAGTGAAAGTGCAGCGAGCTACAGAGCCTGTTCAGTAGCTTTAGTATGAGAGTAATGAAGGCAGATAATACAGATAAAGTTGAAAATATTATTCAAATTAGAAATATTAGAATTCGGAGAACGGTTAGAACTATATCGAAACTAGATAATTAGGTAAAATAACATCACCATTTAAATATTAACACAGCGAAGTTGTTATTTATCGAAGCTAATAAGAAGACAGGACGTGAGAAAACAAAATCTAACTTCTGAAAATAATTTTTCAGTCGGACATTTTTGAAACTATGAGAAATACATGGTTCGTTTTCCACTCCCTATATATGTAGCCTTTCTTTAGTCACTTGTCCGGAGACAGGTTTGAACCCTATAAGGGACACCAATGAGAAAACACTGATAATGCAACGAAGCTAGCAGATAATGGGTATACTGGACAGTTACTTTCCCCTTTGCCAGAGCTACAATAATAAATAATAGAATTTGTAATTATTGGCAAGTTTAAAAAAATATATATGTAGAGGATACTTACTGCTACAACGAATAGGCTACCTACTGCTACTACGACTAGGCTACCTACTGCTACTACTGCCACTACGACTAGGCTACCTACTGCTAATACGACTAGGCTACCTACTGCTACTACGACTAGGCTACCTACTGCTACTACGACTAGGCTACCTACTGCCACTACGACTAGGCTACCTACTGCTACTACGACTAGGCTACCTACTGCTACTACGACTAGGCTACCTACTGCTACTACGACTAGGCTACCTACTGCTACTACGACTAGGCTACCTACTGCTACTACGACTAGGCTACCTACTGCCACTACGACTAGGCTACCTACTGCTACTACGACTAGGCTACCTACTGCTACTACTGCCACTACGACTAGGCTACCTACTGCTAATACGACTAGGCTACCTACTGCCACTACGACTAGGCTACCTACTGCTACTACGACTAGGTTACCTACTGCTACTACGACTAGGCTACCTACTGCTACTACTGCCACTACGACTAGGCTACCTACTGCTACTACGACTAGGCTACCTACTGCTACTACTGTTACTACGACTAGGCTACCTACTGCTACTACGACTAGGCTACCTACTGCCACTACGACTAGGCTACCTACTGCTACTACGACTAGGCTACCTACTGCTACTACTGTTACTACGACTAGGCTACCTACTGCTACTACGAATAGGCTACCTACTGCTACTACGACTAGGCTACCTACTGCCACTACGACTAGGCTACCTACTGCTACTACGACTAGGCTACCTACTGCTACTACGACTAGGCTACCTACTGCTACTACTGCCACTACGACTAGGCTACCTACTGCCACTACGACTAGGCTACCTACTGCTACTACTGTTACTACGACTAGGCTACCTACTGCTACTACGAATAGGCTACCTACTGCTACTACGACTAGGCTACCTACTGCCACTACGACTAGGCTACCTACTGCTACTACTGTTACTACGACTAGGCTACCTACTGCTACTACGACTAGGCTACCTACTGCTACTACGACTAGGCTACCTACTGCTACTACGACTAGGCTACCTACTGCTACTACGACTAGGCTACCTACTGCTACTACGAATAGGCTACCTACTGCTACTACGAATAGGCTACCTACTGCTACTACGACTAGGCTACCTACTGCTACTACTGCCACTACGACTAGGCTACCTACTGCTACTACGACTAGGCTACCTACTGCTACTACGACTAGGCTACCTACTGCTGCTACGACTAGGCTACCTACTGCTACGACGACTAGGCTACCTACTGCTACTACGACTAGGCTACCTACTGCTACTACGACTAGGCTACCTACTGCTACTACTGTTACTACGACTAGGCTACCTACTGCTACTACGAATAGGCTACCTACTGCTACTACGACTAGGCTACCTACTGCCACTACGACTAGGCTACCTACTGCTACTACTGTTACTACGACTAGGCTACCTACTGCTACTACGACTAGGCTACCTACTGCTACTACGACTAGGCTACCTACTGCTACTACGACTAGGCTACCTACTGCTACTACGACTAGGCTACCTACTGCTACTACGAATAGGCTACCTACTGCTACTACGAATAGGCTACCTACTGCTACTACGACTAGGCTACCTACTGCTACTACTGCCACTACGACTAGGCTACCTACTGCTACTACGACTAGGCTACCTACTGCTACTACGACTAGGCTACCTACTGCTGCTACGACTAGGCTACCTACTGCTACTACGACTAGGCTACCTACTGCTACTACGACTAGGCTACCTACTACTACTACTACGACTAGGCTACCTACTGCTACTACGACTAGGCTACCTACTGCCACTACGACTAGGCTACCTACTGCCACTACGACTAGGCTACCTACTGCTACTACTGCCACTACGACTAGGCTACCTACTGCTACTACGACTAGGCTACCTACTGCTACTACTGTTACTACGACTAGGCTACCTACTGCTACTACGAATAGGCTACCTACTGCTACTACGACTAGGCTACCTACTGCTACTACGACTAGGCTACCTACTGCTACTACTGCCACTACGACTAGGCTACCTACTGCTACTACGACTAGGCTACCTACTGCTACTACGACTAGGCTACCTACTGCTACTACGACTAGGCTACCTACTGCCACTACGACTAGGCTACCTACTGCCGCTACGACTAGGCTACCTACTGCTACTACTGCCACTACGACTAGGCTACCTACTGCTACTACGACTAGGCTACCTACTGCTACTACTGTTACTACGACTAGGCTACCTACTGCTACTACGACTAGGCTACCTACTGCTACTACGACTAGGCTACCTACTGCTACTACGACTAGGCTACCTACTGCTACTACGACTAGGCTACCTACTGCTACTACGACTAGGCTACCTACTGCTACTACGACTAGGCTACCTACTGCTACTACGACTAGGCTACCTACTGCTACTACGACTAGGCTACCTACTGCTACTACGACTAGGCTACCTACTGCTACTACGACTAGGCTACCTACTGCCACTACGACTAGGCTACCTACTGCCACTACGACTAGGCTACCTACTGCTACTACTGCCACTACGACTAGGCTACCTACTGCTACTACGACTAGGCTACCTACTGCTACTACTGTTACTACGACTAGGCTACCTACTGCTACTACGAATAGGCTACCTACTGCTACTACGACTAGGCTACCTACTGCTACTACTGTTACTACGACTAGGCTACCTACTGCTACTACTGTTACTACGACTAGGCTACCTACTGCTACTACTGTTACTACGACTAGGCTACCTACTGCTACTACGAATAGGCTACCTACTGCTACTACGACTAGGCTACCTACTGCTACTACGACTAGGCTACCTACTGCTACTACGACTAGGCTACCTACTGCTACTACGACTAGGCTACCTACTGCTACCTACTGCTACTACGACTAGGCTACCTACTGCTACTACGACTAGGCTACCTACTGCTACTACTGCCACTACGACTAGGCTGCCTACTGCTACTACGACTAGGCTACCTACTACTGCTACTGCTACGACTAGGCTACCTACTGCTACTACGACTAGGCTACCTACTGCTACTACGATTAGGCTACCTACTGCTACTACGACTAGGCTACCTACTGCTACTACGACCAGGCTACCTACTGCTACTACGACTAGGCTACCTACTGCTACTACGACTAGGCTACCTACTGCTACTACGAATAGGCTACCTACTGCTACTACGACTAGGCTACCTACTGCTACTACGACTAGGCTACCTACTGCTACTACGACTAGGCTACCTACTGCTACTACGACTAGGCTACCTACTGCTACTACGACTAGGCTACCTACTGCCACTACGACTAGGCTACCTACTGCTACTACGACTAGGCTACCTACTGCTACTACGACTAGGCTACCTACTGCCACTACGACTAGGCTACCTACTGCTACTACGACTAGGTTACCTACTGCTACTACGACTAGGCTACCTACTGGTACTACGACTAGGCTACCTACTGCTACTACGACTAGGCTACCTACTGCTACTACGACTAGGTTACCTACTGCTACTACGACTAGGCTACCTACTGCTACTACGACTAGGCTACCTACTGCTACTACGACTAGGCTACCTACTGCCACTACGACTAGGCTACCTACT
Organism: Periplaneta americana; assembly: GCF_040183065.1. Taxonomy (NCBI): domain Eukaryota; kingdom Metazoa; phylum Arthropoda; class Insecta; order Blattodea; family Blattidae; genus Periplaneta; species Periplaneta americana. Next base: position 66,316,275 of record NC_091128.1, read on the forward strand.
GCCACTACGACTAGGCTACCTACTGCTACTACGACTAGGCTACCTACTGCTACTACGACTAGGCTACCTACTGCTACTACGACTAGGCTACCTACTGCTACTACGACTAGGTTACCTACTGCTACTACGACTAGGCTACCTACTGCTACTACGACTAGTCTACCTACTGCTACTACGACTAGGCTACCTACTGCCACTACGACTAGGCTACCTACTGCTACTACGACTAGGCTACCTACTGCTACTACGACTAGGCTACCTACTGCTACTACGACTAGGCTACCTACTGCCACTACGACTAGGCTACCTACTGCTACTACGACTAGGCTACCTACTGCTACTACGACTAGGCTACCTACTGCTACTACGACTAGGCTACCTACTGCCACTACGACTAGGCTACCTACTGCTACTACGACTAGGCTACCTACTGCTACTACGACTAGGCTACCTACTGCTACTACGACTAGGCTACCTACTGCTACTACGACTAGGCTACCTACTGCTACTACGACTAGGCTACCTACTGCTACTACGACTAGGCTACCTACTGCTACTACGACTAGGCTACCTACTGCCACTACGACTAGGCTACCTACTGCCACTACGACTAGGCTACCTACTGCTACTACGACTAGGCTACCTACTGCTACTACGACTAGGCTACCTACTGCTACTACGACTAGGCTACCTACTGCTACTACGACTAGGGTACCTACTGCCACTACGACTAGGCTACCTACTGCTACTACGACTAGGCTACCTACTGCTACTACGACTAGGCTACCTACTGCTACTACTGCCACTACGACTAGGCTACCTACTGCTACTACGACTAGGCTACCTACTGCTACTACTGTTACTACGACTAGGCTACCTACTGCTACTACGAATAGGCTACCTACTGCTACTACGACTAGGTTACTTACTGCTACTACTGCCACTACGACTAGGCTACCTACTGCTACTACGACTAGGCTACCTACTGCTACTACTGTTACTACGACTAGGCTACCTACTGCTACTACGAATAGGCTACCTACTGCTACTACGACTAGGCTACCTTCTACTACTACGACTAGGCTACTTACTGCTACTACGACTATGCTACCTACTGCTATTACTGCTACTACGACTATGCTACCTACTGCTACTACGACTATGCTACCTACTGCTACTACGACTAGGCTACCTACTGCTACTACGAATAGGCTACCTACTGCTACTACGACTAGGTTACTTACTGCTACTACTGCCACTACGACTAGGCTACCTACTGCTACTACGACTAGGCTACCTACTGCTACTACTGTTACTACGACTAGGCTACCTACTGCTACTACGACTAGGCTACCTACTGCTACTACGACTAGGCTACCTACTGCCACTACGACTAGGCTACCTACTGCCGCTACGACTAGGCTACCTACTGCTACTACTGCCACTACGACTAGGCTACCTACTGCTACTACGACTATGCTACCTACTGCTACTACTGTTACTACGACTAGGCTACCTACTGCTACTACGACTAGGCTACCTACTGCTACTACGACTAGGCTACCTACTGCTACTACGACTAGGCTACCTACTGCTACTACGACTAGGCTACCTACTGCTACTACGACTAGGCTACCTACTGCTACTACGACTAGGCTACCTACTGCTACTACGACTAGGCTACCTACTGCTACTACGACTAGGCTACCTACTGCTACTACGACTAGGCTACCTACTGCTACTACGACTAGGCTACCTACTGCCACTACGACTAGGCTACCTACTGCCACTACGACTAGGCTACCTACTGCTACTACTGCCACTACGACTAGGCTACCTACTGCTACTACGACTAGGCTACCTACTGCTACTACTGTTACTACGACTAGGCTACCTACTGCTACTACGAATAGGCTACCTACTGCTACTACGACTAGGCTACCTACTGCTACTACTGTTACTACGACTAGGCTACCTACTGCTACTACTGTTACTACGACTAGGCTACCTACTGCTACTACTGTTACTACGACTAGGCTACCTACTGCTACTACGAATAGGCTACCTACTGCTACTACGACTAGGCTACCTACTGCTACTACGACTAGGCTACCTACTGCTACTACGACTAGGCTACCTACTGCTACTACGACTAGGCTACCTACTGCTACCTACTGCTACTACGACTAGGCTACCTACTGCTACTACGACTAGGCTACCTACTGCTACTACTGCCACTACGACTAGGCTGCCTACTGCTACTACGACTAGGCTACCTACTACTGCTACTGCTACGACTAGGCTACCTACTGCTACTACGACTAGGCTACCTACTGCTACTACGATTAGGCTACCTACTGCTACTACGACTAGGCTACCTACTGCTACTACGACCAGGCTACCTACTGCTACTACGACTAGGCTACCTACTGCTACTACGACTAGGCTACCTACTGCTACTACGAATAGGCTACCTACTGCTACTACGACTAGGCTACCTACTGCTACTACGACTAGGCTACCTACTGCTACTACGACTAGGCTACCTACTGCTACTACGACTAGGCTACCTACTGCTACTACGACTAGGCTACCTACTGCCACTACGACTAGGCTACCTACTGCTACTACGACTAGGCTACCTACTGCTACTACGACTAGGCTACCTACTGCCACTACGACTAGGCTACCTACTGCTACTACGACTAGGTTACCTACTGCTACTACGACTAGGCTACCTACTGGTACTACGACTAGGCTACCTACTGCTACTACGACTAGGCTACCTACTGCTACTACGACTAGGTTACCTACTGCTACTACGACTAGGCTACCTACTGCTACTACGACTAGGCTACCTACTGCTACTACGACTAGGCTACCTACTGCCACTACGACTAGGCTACCTACTGCCACTACGACTAGGCTACCTACTGCTACTACGACTAGGCTACCTACTGCTACTACGACTAGGCTACCTACTGCTACTACGACTAGGCTACCTACTGCTACTACGACTAGGTTACCTACTGCTACTACGACTAGGCTACCTACTGCTACTACGACTAGTCTACCTACTGCTACTACGACTAGGCTACCTACTGCCACTACGACTAGGCTACCTACTGCTACTACGACTAGGCTACCTACTGCTACTACGACTAGGCTACCTACTGCTACTACGACTAGGCTACCTACTGCCACTACGACTAGGCTACCTACTGCTACTACGACTAGGCTACCTACTGCTACTACGACTAGGCTACCTACTGCTACTACGACTAGGCTACCTACTGCCACTACGACTAGGCTACCTACTGCTACTACGACTAGGCTACCTACTGCTACTACGACTAGGCTACCTACTGCTACTACGACTAGGCTACCTACTGCTACTACGACTAGGCTACCTACTGCTACTACGACTAGGCTACCTACTGCTACTACGACTAGGCTACCTACTGCTACTACGACTAGGCTACCTACTGCCACTACGACTAGGCTACCTACTGCCACTACGACTAGGCTACCTACTGCTACTACGACTAGGCTACCTACTGCTACTACGACTAGGCTACCTACTGCTACTACGACTAGGCTACCTACTGCTACTACGACTAGGGTACCTACTGCCACTACGACTAGGCTACCTACTGCTACTACGACTAGGCTACCTACTGCTACTACGACTAGGCTACCTACTGCTACTACTGCCACTACGACTAGGCTACCTACTGCTACTACGACTAGGCTACCTACTGCTACTACTGTTACTACGACTAGGCTACCTACTGCTACTACGAATAGGCTACCTACTGCTACTACGACTAGGTTACTTACTGCTACTACTGCCACTACGACTAGGCTACCTACTGCTACTACGACTAGGCTACCTACTGCTACTACTGTTACTACGACTAGGCTACCTACTGCTACTACGAATAGGCTACCTACTGCTACTACGACTAGGCTACCTTCTACTACTACGACTAGGCTACTTACTGCTACTACGACTATGCTACCTACTGCTATTACTGCTACTACGACTATGCTACCTACTGCTACTACGACTATGCTACCTACTGCTACTACGACTAGGCTACCTACTGCTACTACTGCTACTACGAGTAGGCTACCTACTACTGCTACTGCTACGACTAGGCTACCTACTGCTACTACGACTAGGCTACCTACTGCTACTACGAATAGGCTACCTACTGCTACTACGAGTAGGCTACCTACTACTGCTACTGCTACGATTAGGCTACCTACTGCTACTACGAATAGGCTACCTACTGCTACTACGACTAGGCTACCTTCTACTACTACGACTAGGCTACTTACTGCTACTACTGCTACTACGACTAGGCTACCTACTGCTATTACTGCTACTACGACTATGCTACCTACTGCTACTACGACTAGGCTACCTACTGCTACTACGACTAGGCTACCTACTGCTACTACGACTAGGCTACCTACTGCTACTACGACTAGGCTACCTACTGCTACTACGACTAGGCTACCTACTGCCACTACGACTAGGCTACCTACTGCTACTACGACTAGGCTACCTACTGCTACTACTGCTACTACGAGTAGGCTACCTACTACTGCTACTGCTACGACTAGGCTACCTACTGCTACTACGACTAGGCTACCTACTACTACTACTACTGCTACTACGACTAGGCTACCTACTGCTGCTACTGCTACTACGACTAGGCTACCTACTACTGCTACTGCTACTGCTACTGCTACTACTACTACTACTACTACTACTACTACTACTACTAATAATAATAATAATAATAATAATAATAATAATAATAATAATATGTTTTTTTTATTTTATATAGCAGTTTTACAGATTAAATTAAAAAGTAGACATTAATTCTTTTATTGACCGTGGTTCAGAGTTCCTATGAAAATGATGCATGCCTGACAGCCAGAGTTGACGGTATCCCAAAATATGCGGGATTTCCCAATTTCCTGGTTGAATTCCGATAAAGCGAGTCGGGATTGATAAAAATCCTGATTTGAAATATAATACCCTAGAACGTAACTTAAACAAATTAGTCTGTATTTCCTATTATCTGGTATTTTTATTTATATATTGACTCAAATTGTAACATTGTAAACACAGTTTTAACCCGCGGAAATTTAGCAAGTCTATGCGGTAACCCAACTGATTGCCGTAAGGCAACTCTACTCACAAGAAAATAGTTCCCCTAGTTTTACCGCATTTTTTATTAATTCGTTTCGGTACCTATTTGCTGCTCTCGTAATTAATAAACATTGTGTATTTTAGGTGCGTTGAGTGGCAAAAAAAATAGCGTTTTGATATCGTATTTTACACCACTAACAGACACATACAATTGCTGCGTTTTATAGTTTAGTGAAATACTTTTAAACGTGGATTCATCGTCAGATGTACTGTTGCAGTACCGGTTTCGAAAAAGATAAGTTGTAAAGTTAATTTAGTAGCGAATGGTTAAAACATATTCGTGGATAAATTAAAAAACGATTAGCCTATAATATTCACTGTACTGTGTGTCCTTTTTATTTTAGTGTTATCAAGCAGGCGAATATTAGGCCTACATTAAAAGCATGCGAACACTACTTTCCAGAAAACAACTAGGTCTACTTATAAATCTTATGATAAAGTGATGATAAGTTTAATGTCTTAAGTTAGCTTCTGATATCCCGATTTCCCTCGCAGAAAACTTAGCAATTCTGCTGACACCAGAAACACGTTATTAAGGGTATATGGGAAAGAAAGTATTCTTCCTGTGAACAAAAACATTTAGCTTTCGGATATGCAATACAACACATATTCAAATAGTGGTTTCGAAATCCCGCGCGTTTTCTTCCAAACAAATGGCAGCATTCCGCTGCTTCAATTTGGGAACATATTTCTCTCTTCTCCGCTACGGCGTGGTAGGAGCTCGCACTGACCTTCATAATTCCCCTTCCCGTACCAGTAACAACCGAGCCCCTACCACGCCGTAGCGGAGAAGTGAAAAATATGTTCCGAGATTGAAGCAGCGGAAAGTCGCCATTTGTTTGGGAGAAAACGCTCGGGATTTCGAAACCGCTATTTGAATACACGTTGTATTGCGTATCCGAAAGCTAAATGTTTTTGTTTATAGGAACAATACTTCCTTTGCGAGATACCTTTAATACCGTGTTTCTGATGTCAGCAGAGTTGCTAGATTTCTGCGAGGGAATCGGGATATCAGAAGCTAACTTAAGACATTAAACTTATCATCACTTTATCATAAGATTTATAGCAGTTTTCTGTAAAGTAGTGTTTGCGTGCTTTTAATGTAGGCTAATAGGCCTATTCGCCTTCGTGAGAAACACTAAAATACGAAGGACACAGTACAGTGAACACTATAATAATTTGTTTCTTTTATTGACCACGAATATGTTTTAACCATTTGCTACTAAATTAGCTTTGCAACTTTTTTTTTTTTTTTTTTTTTTTTTTTTTTTTTTTTTTTTTTTTTTCGGAACCGGTACTGCAACAGTTTCAGTATCTGACGATGAATCCATGTTTGAACCTAGTTCACTAAATTATAAAACGCAGCAATTGTACGTGTCTGTTATTAGTGTAAAATACGATATCAAAACGTATCTTTTTTGCCACTCAACGCACTTAAAATACACAATGTTTGCTAATTGCGACAGCAGTGACTAGGGATCGAAGCGGATAAATCAACAATGCGGTAGAACTAGGGGAAGTATTATTTAGCGAGTTTAGTTGCCTTACGGCAATCAGCTGGTATACCTCATAGACTTACTAAATATCCGCGGGTTATCTCTGTGTTTACAATTTTACCATCTGAGTCAATATATAAATAAAAATATCGGATAATGGGAAATAGAAATAATTTAAATATTATGATCTAGACTAATATCTGTAAAATCGGGATTTTTGTCAATCCCGACTCGCTTTAATTGAGATTCAACAGGGAAATTGGGAGAATCCCGCCTAAATAGAGATACCCGGAAATCCTGGCTGTCAGACTTGCATAATTTTCATAGGAACTCTGAATGTTTGAAAGAGAACTTTCCTCAATCAAGCTTTGAGGGACCGGAACGCTCTACGGGAAGACTTATTATAGACTTTTCGAATAACAACAAGTGTTTCGAAAAATAACTCAAGACCTTTACCAATAGACGCTAATGTAACATACTCCCTATCTGTAGGGTTTATACTTATACTGAGTACGCGGTGTGTAATAGTGTGTTGCAGGCCTAGCGAAAGTGCAGCGAGCTACAGAGCTTGTTCAGTAGCTTTAGTACGTGAGTAATGAGGGCAGTTATTGTTTAGGCGTATAAAAGTAGGGTTCGCAACTGTAATGTTTGTAGTCATAAGTTATGAAACACGCTGTACCCGAGAGACATGATGTCATTTTGTGATAATGCGCATGCCTGGTAGGTCTCTTGCCTTGTCTAAGTACAGGCCAGTTACTTTATGGTGACAGCTCTGGCCTGGCGACGCAGTGGTTTGGGCGAGTTCACTGTTTGTTCGAAGGGGTGTTCATTTTAGTCTTCTCCTGGCTGCGTTAGCGGTCACATCTCGGGAGCGTTAGTGTGGGCGTACAGTCGCGCTAAGGACGTACTACACCACCACTGTCTTGTGTATTGCAATTTAGTGTGTTTGTTACGTACATTTCATTTAGTTACTTAAATAGTTGTAATGCTTCTGTTTTGTATTATTTAGTATGTAGTATTTATTGTCTAGATTCACTGCTATTTTCTGTTTGTGAAAATGCTGCCTGTTAGAAGCAAACTGAAAGGTCGGGTATTGCATTCGCAGTCGCGAGAAGTCGTGAGCAACGTGTAGCGCTTTATGAAGATAGCGTCGGAAGAAAAAACGTAACAAATGTTTAAAAACCTGTAGCAGAGGTTACCGCTGTCTGAAAGCTGTGTTAGCCAAATAATAAGGGAGAGTAAAGACATCGATAATCGGCGCCGAAATCAACTGTGGACAACTTTAATGAAGCTGTCATAAGACGAACCAATGCACGTGTTCTATATTTCACAGAAATAGCGGCCCACACTTAAAAAATATATATATATATAATTGAAATTGAAAGACTATCGACTTTCAGGGAGGTATCTCGACTTTAAGGAAAGTTATTTTCAAATTAGGATTTCATTGAAAAAAAAAACACAAAATAATCGCCAAATTGTGATAGAGAATCACAGCATTAGGGCCAAAAGTTTGCAGTATTTGAGGAAAATAAAGAAGTACAGAGAAGAAGGCCGCCCCATCATTCACATGGATGATGATGATGATGATGATGATGATGATGATGATGATGATGATGATGATGATGATGATGATGATGGTAAGGTAACAGTGAAGCACTGATGAACATTACCGGTTGTTGTGCGACCGTCACTTGGGTCGCACTGATTGCTAGCCGGATGGCTACTGCGTTCGTCTTCTGCTCATTCTCGTCAGGATTTCTGACACCACCATGTACATGACAATGGAAAACTACTTTTCGGGAATAGCTGGAGTTCTCAGGATACTATAGGGAACTACATGACTACTAAACCAAGTCTGTAATGATTGCGTTATTGTAACACTACTTGATTTATTCTATATTTACAAAAAAATATACAAGTTACTTACAGGGTATTTCATCAGATGACGCCATGCCGCTTCTGATCTCTCAAATTCACACTCTCTACCAGTCTTCTCCAACTACCCAACTGCCTGACGCGTCTCCTCTCCAACACTTTTTATGTTTCGGTACCCGTTTCCCGCCCGGGGTACCAACCACGTCATCCACCAAGTGAGATGGTCTTAAAACACTTTTGACTTCACGTACTTACAAATATCGTCTTAATCAATCATTTCTTACATTTAATTTTGATTTAGTGCATTATAGTGACAAGTCACTATAATGAAATTACGCGCAAGAAAAGAGTCCGAACAATGCGTGACATAATTTAACCAATTAAAATGCATGCTTTGTCCTACTGGACCAATGGGATTGTGCCAGCAACGATCTGAAGCGTAAGAATACTTTCGTTGTAGGCAGTGATTTTACCACACGCCCGACAAGACTGTCTATACCGCTGGCTAAGCATCTCAAGACCGTGTATTCCGCTGACACTGTTCCTGGTTCCAATTTAATACTCCACAGGGAAACGGAAATCATGCTACAGGGCGTTCTTTAGCCCTGGGGCATAACAATGCCCCCTTCTTTTCAAAAAGACGATGCCTCAATGGCACGTGCTTTTTCATGGAACTTGTCGTAAGGCTTAGTGATCGTGGGTTAGATTCTGTAACACATTCACACACACAAGCAACAGAGAAAGTTTACAGAGTGTTATCTCTTGCCAGGGTCTTTCTCTCTGCTCAGGCAGGCTTATGGGATATTTACTCCTCGCCAACGGCCTTCAAAGACACACCATTTATACTATGAATCTTGTGATCACTAAATTACAAGGCAAAGCGGAATCACTAATACGGTCCTCTCCAAAAAAAAAAAGCTTAGTTTATGCATTCTAATTGGTTTTGAATTTTCCGTGTTAAATTTTGAGTCAATCTATAATTTCGTGTTGGTTCGGTTCGTTTCGGTTTGTTGCATGGCGTCGGCTGTAACAGTTTTCAGCCCTTGGTACAACAGTAGATTTTGGGTACTACACTTTCCCCTTTTACAGTTAAATTTCACATTATCAATTACTATTAAGTTAACATAATATCTCTCTCTCACTCATTCTTGGTTCATTCGGGGCCCCGATATACACTCTTTTTCTCCTCACACATACCGCATACTGCATACACACACGCACACATATGTTTCATTGTAATTTACTCCATTCCCAAATTAAATGTTTCTCTTAAACCACTGAAGTCCTAACTCTGTGTTCTGTTGGAAGTCTTTTCGTACATACAGCACTTCCTAGTTCTGCTGACACATGAAGTTGAGTTCCGTGCTGTGCGGTGATAATGTTCCAGCTGGCGCGTGACGTCACCTGTCCGTCGTGGCTCCTGTTGCTTACACTGCGGTTCACGTTTCGCCACCGAAGGATATCTTGAATTCTCGAAGCCTAGGGCACATACAGTACATGAGTTCAAGTACCACAATGATTAAATTAAGATAATAGTTTACGCACTCACAAAAGAGTTTCAGTTACGACATCTCTAACTTCAACCTTCACATCATCTTTGCTTTTCTTTTTAATCATCACTTGAGATACGTTTGAATGTGACTATTTACATATCTGCGTTAGGCAGAGTAACCTTCAAAACTATATTAAATGATATTATATCTCTGTGTCAAATTAATTCTAAGCTTAGTGACATATCTTATCTCATTATTCAAAATGTTTCAAAATCTATATACATGTTACATAGCAGTTAACTCGAACAAAAAAATTATTTATGATACAGTTATTTCAAATTACACAAATACAAATAAATTTTACAAGTGCCATTTTCAGCTTTGGCATCTTCAGACGAGCTTTATGCTCTACTTAATATTATACAGTATACTTAGAGTTTTTCCTGGAATGAGCGACATCACGTCGAAGGTCGCTCAGATCCGATGACACAGGCTTCCTCAACTTCCTCTGGCTAGACAGTGCGGCTGAGAAGCTGAAAACATCATTACATGTGGGGAACGGAGAGTGTAAATCTCGTCCCCATATTTCATTAGGTCACTTCCTTATGACAACAATCACACAATCTGCTATCAAATAGGTTAATAAATGTTTCTATTTCGCAATCCATAGCGAGGTGAAGTTGGTTGGTTTCTCTGTTCGACTGTTTCATTACTCACACTGGGAGCATTAACTGAGTTTGGGTCGAACTCGTGGTCTGGTTCAGTAGAACTGTGTGCCTGGGGAGGATCGCGTAATCTCGCAAGAGGGATTTCGTCCTCGGACTCAAAGTCTTCATCTCTCCCTACTCTAGCTCTTAACTCGCTCAGTGGCATCTCATCTTCCGACGCCCACGCGTTTTCTGCTGTCGCTCCTGGCGTTTCACTATCTCTTCACCTTGGGGTTTGCTGTTCGATTCCGCTGTCAGGGGTTCTTCATAATTCTCCCAATAATGCGTGTACATACTTTCAGTATTACTTTCGGTAGGGTGACTGTCGTCATCCTGCTCATCAACTCTACCAGGGCACAACTTTAACCTATTCACATGAACTACCTGTGTTCTACCGTCTCGGTATCGAATGCGGTAATTGACTTCATTTAGTCTTTCTACTATCTCAACGGGGCCTGTCCACGGTTTAGCTAGTTTCTTTGTTACTCCTTTTTTCAACACCGTGCTGTGTATGAATAGTTTGTCTCCTACTTCGAATGTTTGTAGTCTCACATTTCGTCTCTTGTTGTACTGCCTCGCTTGCGTTGTCTTACTCTGCTTTAGTCGATCTCTAACCACTTTATAGGCCGTCTCTAGCTTCTTGGCTAGGCCAACTACAGGGTCGGAATCTATACTTTCTCTCGGAAATTTTGGACTGATATCGACTGGGAATGGCAGAGGCATTTCCCTGCCATACAAGAGAAAGAAAGGGGAGTAGCCGGTCACTGAGTGGGGTGTACTTCTGTACGCCATTTGTACAATGGCTATCCATTTATCCCAGTCTCTTTGGTCTTTACGCACAAAGTGAGACATCATGGCCGTGAACGTTTGATGACTACGTTCAACTAGTCCATTCTCCATGGGATGATACGGACTTGTCTGTATTTTCTTTATGCGTAGCAATTTGCAAACTTCCTCGAACAATGTGGACACAAAATTTCTGCCTTGATCAGTTAATACTTGTTTAGGGGTTCCATGACGAGCAATTATTTTCGTAACAAATTCTCTAGCTACAGTTTCTGCAGTTTGGTCAGGTATCGGAATAGCTTCACTCCACTTCGTGAAGGCATCCATGAAAGTCAATAGATAGACGTTTCCGGAAGTGGTTTTTGAAAATGGACCAAGGATGTCCATGCTAACTAATTCAAAGGGTTTCACCACTTCACCGAACTCCTGAAGAGGGGCTACAGGGTGTTTTCCTGTTTTTCTTTCGCAACATGACATGCAATTCGCAACGTAATTTTCCACGTCTGATCTCATACCTGGCCAATAGAAACGTCGACTTATTAGGTCATAGGTCCGCCTTTGACCTTGGTGTGCACCAATTGATGAATCATGATATGTCATTAGTATTGTCGATCTCATTGGTTTAGGTACTACCAAACAAGGTTCACGGTCGTTTTGGATTCGAAACAAAACACCATTGTCATCTCATTTAAACTGATTTGTGTCATTCAACCATTGCGCGTATTGTGGTTCGACAATCTGCAGATTTCGAACGGATTGAGGTCCCATCTCGTCGACCTTAACAAAGGGTACTTCATGAATTCTAGATAGGGCATCAGCGTTCTGATGTTTCTTTCCTGGTTTGTACTGAACCTGAAAATTAAATTCAGACAATCTGAGAGTCCATCGGAGTAGTCTCGAACTCGGCTCCTTGAGACTCATTAACCAACGAAGAGCTGCATGATCGGTCACTGCGGTGAACTCGTGACCGTATAGGTAACACCTAAAGTACTTTGTAGCCCATACTAGAGCTAATAGCTCACGTTCTGTGGTAGAATAGTTCCTTTCAGATTTCTGTAGTACTCGTGAGGCATATGCAATTGGATGCTCTTCTCCTCCTATCTTTTGAGATAAAACGGCTCATAGCGCAGTTCCTGATGCGTCTGTCGCTAGTATAAATGGTTTACTGAAATCGGGATATTTCAGGATCGGTTCACTACACAGTGCTTCTTTCAACGTCCTAAATGCATTTTCCTGTGTTATGGTCCAAACAAATGTAGCGTCCTTTCTTGTGAGATCTGATAAGGGTTTAGCAATTTCAGCAAAGTTAGCGACGTGTCTACGGTAATAGCCTGCTAGACCAAGGAATGATCGTATTTGTTTTGCTTTTTTCGGAACTGGAAATGTTTTTACTGCTTGAATTTTCTGTGGGTCGGGACGTACGCCTCTAGAGTCCACTACATGACCTAAGTACTCGATTTCGGGTACTGCAAAAGTACATTTTAGAGGATATGCTTTCAGATTCGCGTCTCTTAAACGCTGCAAAATTTCTTTCAATCTCTCTGCGTGTTCCTCTATTGTTGAACTGTAAACAACGACGTCATCAATATAAACAAATGCTGATACGCCTTTTAAGCCTGCTAAGACTCCATCCATTAGTCTTTGAAAAGTACTCGGGGCTCTTACTAGACCAAACGCCATTCGATTGTATTCAAACGTTCCCATCGGTGTACCGAAAGCAGTTTTCTCTTTATCTTTTTCCTCAATTTCGACTTGCCAAAAGCCGCTGAATAAATCAATTTTGCTGAAGTACTTAGTACCAGATAAACTTTCAAGTGTTTCTACGATATTAGGGAGTGGATATGAATCGCCATGAGTAACAGAATTTAAACCTCTAAAATCAGTACAGAATCGCATTTGCTCGCTTCCATCAGGTGATTTCTTTGGGACTAGCACTATGGGTGCGCTCCACGGGCTGGCAGACGGTCTGATTATGTTCTTATCTAGCATATCCTGTAACATGTCCTTGATTACCTCTTTATACTTGTGCGGCAACCTATAGGGTGTTTTCTTGATCGGTAGGGCATCTCCTACGTTAATCCTGTGTTTTACCTTACTGGTGCACCCTAATTCATTTTGTGTAGGATCTTGGAAAACATCTCTGTATTCGTGAAGAACTTCTCTTATTATTACTTGATCCGTTTCGCTCAAATGGTCTAAGCTGATAGATTCTACAATATTCTCTGAGTTTTCGCTTACTGCACTTACAACATTACGATGGGGACTTTTCGTCTGTTCTTGTGGTGAGGTATCACTAATTGGGTACTCAATTTCTCCTAATATTCGTCTCTTATGTACTCCTATTTCTTCTCCCGTACAATTTATGACTTTCACAGGGACTAACTGACTCTTATTTGGCTCGATTTCATTAAGGGTTCTAGCAACATATACACCATTTATTCCGAAGCTCGCCGGCTCGAGAATAATCGGAATTTTGTCTTCAAACGTCTTCGTATTTCTCTCATTGGAACCTACCCCTACCCTGGTGGTATTTCCATTGACTCGTCCTAAGAGCACTACTTCGCTTCTTGGCGGTATAATGGCTTCCTTGCTATTTCGAACAATCACGCCTCGAGATTTAGATTTAGGATTTGGGTCTGTCCTAAGACATTTTGACTTTTCCCTCTCACAGTGTCCTACTTGATGCGACGGACTCAAATTCTGCGTCTGCTGCGCTCGAGTCATTGACATATTTTGGGCGGCCGTCCCAACGTCAATTACGCCTATCTTTTCGTGACATGCGGATTCGTTTGTCAAATTTATAACCCAGCCTTCCTTCGTCTTCAACCTTCGGCTTCCTACATCGAGGATACAACTATGTTTCTGTAGAAAATCTAGACCTAGCAATCCACCTACTTCCGGGCCTGCATTTATTGGACACACTAGAAAACTATGCGGGATCCTTACCGCATTTGTAAATTCTAATTCGAGATCTTGGGTTCCCTTTACCTCAAGACTCTTCCCAGTAATACTTATTGCCCTTTTATCAGTATTATTAATCGGATTCCTTGCTAACCCTGGTCGGACGATTGATATGGTTGCCCCTGTATCTACTAACCACTTAATTACCTTCCCGTTTACCCTTGCTTTGGCTAGGAGTCCTGCCACGCGTATACCGGTAACGGGGGGAGTACAAGCGGATGGTTTATTTATTGCCTTGACGTTACGGGGTTTGGAGCCAAGGCATCCCCGTTTCCCTGGTTTGGTCTATCATATCTATTACGAAAACACTCTCTTGCTATATGACCCCTTTTTCTGCAAAAGTAACACACTATATTATCCCTGCGAAATCCATATGCAGCACCTCTATTTCTATTGGTGTATTGGTAGTGACTGTTTCTCTCAGCGTCTCTGCGCTGCTGGTGACGCGGGGTGGAAAGTGACTTTTCCTCACGGCAATTTTCAGTCATGTGCCCGTTGCGCTGACATTTGTGACAGAATTTATGCTCTGCTACTACGAATACGTCGCGATGACTTGTTCCCTCTCTCGCTTCGTTCGTCGCGGTGACGGCTAACTCTACAGCGTCTTTCATATTCTTCGGCCTTCCTAACCGAACATATTTTCCTACTTCCCCTCTTAACCCTGCTACGTATGCGGCTAACAATCGACGTTCCGCCTCGTCTGTAAGGACGCGTCATTCTAACGGGTCCCTTGTCTCTTTTAAGGTTTTTAAGCTGAGAGCTTTAACCATGCTTCTGTACTTTCTGTTTCCTTTTGTGTGGCTGTTTGTAGCTCGACATAATAGAAATTATCAGGCATTTTTCCCTTAAATCTCTCCACAAACGCGGCTCTAATGTCTGCGAAGTTGGCACCATCTTGAGTAAGATCTGGTCTACTTTGCAAAAAGTCGAATGCGGGTCCTGCCAATTTAAGTCTCAGTATGTATTTCTTATCTTCGTCACTTAAATTTCCTAATCGCGCAGCGGCGTCAATATTGTTGAAAAATTCATAAACCGGTAAGCTGTCTGGTAAACCTGTCCATTCTTTCAACGCGGTAGCTGGAGATAGATCTTTAGTTCTCCGCTGTGTTCGCAAAGCCTCTACTTCGCTTTGTAATCCAAGAATAGCTTGTTCGAGATTGTACGCCATTTTGTTGCACTAGAGGGAATCAGCCACTAACCGCCACACGCAAATTATTACGTAGCACCATATTACACACTACACATTATAGCACACACTTCTTGTAAAATACCTTAACTACTAAACACGTTATTATCAGCCTGAAATAAATAGACATTATTCAGTAGTTTCCCTTGTATCCTGATAGACAGCTGCATATTAAACAGAACGCGACTATAAGCAATTCGCGTCGTATCCCGCTTCTGAACATCATTTTTGTTGTGCGACCGTCACTTGGGTCGCACTGATTGCTAGCCGGATGGCTACTGCGTTCGTCTTCTGCTCATTCTCGTCAGGATTTCTGACACCACCATGTACATGACAATGGAAAACTACTTTTCGGGAATAGCTGGAGTTCTCAGGATACTATAGGGAACTACATGACTACTAAACCAAGTCTGTAATGATTGCGTTATTGTAACACTACTTGATTTATTCTATATTTACAAAAAAATATACAAGTTACTTACAGGGTATTTCATCAGATGACGCCATGCCGCTTTTGATCTCTCAAATTCACACTCTCTACCAGTCTTCTCCAACTACCCAACTGCCTGACGCGTCTCCTCTCTAACACTTTTTATGTTTCGGTACCCGTTTCCCGCCCGGGGTACCAACCACGTCATCCACCAAGTGAGATGGTCTTAAAACACTTTTGACTTCACGTACTTACAAATATCGTCTTAATCATTTCTTACATTTAATTTTGATTTAGTGTATTATAGTGACAAGTCACTATAATGAAATTACGCGCAAGAAAAGAGTCCGAACAATGCGTGACATAATTTAACCAATTAAAATGCATGCTTTGTCCTACTGGACCAATGGGATTGGGCCAGCAACGATCTGAAGTGTAAGAATACTTTCGTTGTAGGCAGTGATTTTACCACACGCCCGACAAGACTGTCTATACCGCTGGCTAAGCATAGACCGTGTATTCCGCTGACACTGTTCCTGGTTCCAATTTAATACTCCACAGGGAAACGGAAATCATGCTACAGGGCGTTCTTTAGCCCTGGGGCATAATACCGGTATTTCCGCATGAGTGTATTTCATTGTTAATTAGTGATTAACTGTTAAATATAATGATTCGATTGCTGCTCATTGTAGTTCCACATTAGTGTTTATTAGTGACTATTGTTCCGAGCTGCTGCTCATTGTATTTCCACATTAGTTTACTTCTTTAGTGTTTATTATTGTTCCGAACTCCTGCTCATTGTATTTCCATTAGTTTACTACTTTAGTGTTTATTAATGACTATTGTTCCGAACTCCTGCTCATTGTATTCCCATTAGTTCACTACTTTAGTGTTTATTAATGACTATTGTTCCGAACTCCTGCTCATTGTATTTCCATTAGTTTACCACTTTAGTGTTTATTAATGACTATTGTTCCGAACTGCTGCGCATTGTATTTCCACATTAGTTTACTTCTTTAGTGTTTATTATTGTTCCGAACTCCTGCTCATTGTATTTCCATTAGTTTACTACTTTAGTGTTTATTAATTACTATTGTTCCGAACTGCTGCTCATTGTATTTCCACATTAGTTTACTTCTTTAGTGTTTATTATTGTTCCGAACTCCTGCTCATTGTATTTCCATTAGTTTACTACTTTAGTGTTTATTAATGACTATTGTTCCGAACTGCTGCTCATTGTATTTCCACATTAGTTTACTTCTTTAGTGTTTATTATTGTTCCGAACTCCTGCTCATTGTATTTCCATTAGTTTACTACTTTAGTGTTTATTAATTACTATTGTTCCGAACTGCTGCTCATTGTATTTCCACATTAGTTTACTTCTTTAGTGTTTATTATTGTTCCGAACTCCTGCTTATTGTATTTCCATTAGTTTACTACTTTAGTGTTTATTAATGACTATTGTTCCGAACTGCTGCTCATTGTATTTCCACATTAGTTTACTTGTTTAGTGTTTATTATTGTTCCGAACTCCTGCTCATTGTATTTCTATTAGTTTACTACTTTAGTGTTTATTAATGACTATTGTTCCGAACTGCTGCTCATTGTATTTCCACATTAGTTTACTTGTTTAGTGTTTATTATTGTTCCGAACTCCTGCTTATTGTATTTCCATTAGTTTACTACTTTAGTGTTTATTAATGACTATTGTTCCGAACTGCTGCTCATTGTATTTCCACATTAGTTTACTTGTTTAGTGTTTATTATTGTTCCGAACTCCTGCTCATTGTATTTCTATTAGTTTACTACTTTAGTGTTTATTAATGACTATTGTTCCGAACTGCTGCTCATTGTATTTCCACATTAGTTTACTTGTTTAGTGTTTATTATTGTTCCGTACTCCTGCTCATTGTATTTCTATTAGTTTACTACTTTAGTGTTTATTAATGACTATTGTTCCGAGCTGCTGCGCATTGTATTTCCACATTAGTTTACTTCTTTAGTGTTTATTATTGTTCCGAACTGCTGCTCATTGTTTTTCCACATTAGTTTACTTCTTTAGTGTTTATTATTGTTCCGAACTGCTGCTCATTGTTTTTCCACATTAGTTTACTTCTTTAGTGTTTATTATTGTTCCGAACTCCTGCTCATTGTATTTCCATTAGTTTACTACTTTAGTGTTTATTAATTACTATTGTTCCGAACTGCTGCTCATTGTATTTCCACATTAGTTTACTTCTTTAGTGTTTATTATTGTTCCGAACTCCTGCTCATTGTATTTCCATTAGTTTACTACTTTAGTGTTTATTAATTACTATTGTTCCGAACTGCTGCTCATTGTATTTCCACATTAGTTTACTTCTTTAGTGTTTATTAGTGACTATTGTTCCGGGGTATGAAGTGAACACAGTGACAGGAGCTCAAAATTATGCAGACGCCGCAATGTGCGAGAGCAACGTGAGACTTCATTTCTAATATGACTGTATTTCTCTCCCTCCATTCATAAGACGCTCCCTCCGTCTCGGATCGGTCTACCTCCCACAGTCGAACCTTCTCCTCTCTCGCGTCGACGAGCTGTCACCATAAAGTAACTGGGCTGTAAGTGCGTTTTGTATAACCGTAAGTGGCTAGGTAGTACGATTCAGGGCATGAGCCTGTTTATGTGTTAAAGAATATTGTAGGTGAAATACGTTTATATTATTGTGTGTTTATCAAAATGAGTTGTAACCCGCATGCTATGGTACAGATACTGGTGAATGAAGTGACACAGAATTACCCAGCGCATCCAACATACATCGACAGGCGAATTGCTAGGGAATTGTTTATCATCCTGGAGAAATATGTCAGTGGCAGCATGGACATGTCGGAAGGACAGACATTGTGGTGTGAAAGTGATGGAACATCGGACACTTTATCTGAAGATGACGATGTGCTCGGTAGTCCAGCTCATAACACGGCCACCAGTTTCAGTTCCTATGAAACATCACCTCCCAAATTCAAACTGAAAAGTATCCACGAGCAGTTCTCTAAAATAACAATGCAAAGGATTTATGACAGTGTGAAGATTGGAAAGAAAAGCGTTGCAGCAACTGCCCGAAAATTCAAGACATGACCGGCAAAAGTGAGGCAAATTGTAAAGACTTTTAAGAGAGGTGGTACGATAGAAAACAGACATGCTCGCATTCGAGAGCATATGTACACCAAATTCAGGAATGCAGGTAATGTTGGAAACGCAATTCACTACTGGCATTTAAAGACTTGCGCGAAAGAAGCAGCTATTTTCATGGGCATTCCCAGATTTAAAGCCAGCAATTATTTCCTCCACCAGTTCAAACGCCGCTACAAAATAACATCACGCAAGATTACAATATTCATTTCTAGGCGGGATATTACTCTTGATACTGACGTGAGGACCACAACATTGGAGTTTGTGCGAGAGTTTACGGACTACGTTTCTGCTAATGCAATCGATGCCGACATGGTGTTGAATATGGATCAAAGTCGATTTGAATATGAAATTACGTCAAATAGAACATTATCAATGGCAGGGGAAAAGACAACTGAAGCAACTATTGAAAGCGTTGCGTCTACTATTCAGTCCTACACCATTCAAGGTCTTATTTCCATGTCAGGACGCCTTTCAAAGATATTGTACATCTATTTTCAGGAAGCGGGTGGTAAATTTGGCAAACGTAGTTGGACATTTTTGGGACATAAGAAATACATGTTTTGTTTTACACTCACTACAAGATGTAGTCGTTCTTTAGTCAACTGTACGAAGACAGGTTTTATCCTCATAAATGACGTCAATAAGACAACACTCATGAGGCAACTAAGCCAAGAAATAATGGTTGGGGTGTATATATATGTATGTGTGTATATACATATATAAAAGGGGCCTGTATGGTGCATAGAATAGCATTTTCAGGACGATAAATAACAGCAAAATTTACTAGAAACGCGTAGAAAGGAAATCAGTCCAGACATATGTTTACAGTATTTTCAAAACATGTTTCGCCCAACATATACAGTAAATGCAATTAAACAAAATTCTATCACAACATTATCAAATTTAATGCTTTATATCATACCCAAATTTTAAAATTTATTTAAGAAAGGAATTGCATATTATTCTCGAACAGATGCTGTTAAAATAGTTAAGAAAGAGTCAGTGGCCTCTGTCAGTATTTTCTATCTCATGGAGATTCAAACATCCACCATAACATCATTGGCCTTCTCAAATCTCTGTTAACTCAGAAGCGATATAGTGATATCTGTTTTGAGATACAACTATTTTCAATTGTCTAAACTTGAAATTTTTAATTTTTTCTATAGCTTAATTTTCTGTTTTATGCAATAATTGAAATAACAATCGCAATATTTCTCATGCATTCATAGCTTTTTGTACATAAATCTAATATTCGTTATGCGTCTGAAACCTTGTTTTCTCAAACTCCATTGTCTGTTCTTTTACTTGGGTGAGAGTTAAAAACCCGAAATTCTGTTGCATATTTTTCCATTGGGATCACAAAAATGTTTGGAATTTGAAGAAAAGTTCTGATATTTCTTTTCATGTACTCTTTAAATAACAGTCTTCAATTATGCGCATTGTTCAAAGCGTACAGACATGAGACTGGATGAGACAAAAAACAGGTTGCAGTCACGAAATTCATGTTCCAGGAACTATCATTAAAATAAATTGAGGGAAAGAACAAATTGAACGGACATTTGAAAGAGTTATTTCCTCAATCGTACTATGTGGGAGTGGAATGCTCTATCTGCAGGCTAAATTTATGGATTTCCAATTGACTCTAGCCACAAGTGGTTTCAAAAATAAATTTAAGTCCTTTACTAATAGATATTAATGTAACAAAATAGTCTCTATTTGTTGGATTGTTAGTTATACTGAGTGCGCAATGCGTAATATTGGAAGTGCAGTGAGTTTTGGAGTCCGTGTACATTGTATTCTAGTGCTCGTGAAAGAGCAGTGGGCTACAGAGCCTGTTCAGTAGGTTCTAGTACTCGAGTAATGAGAACAGTTAATTGTATACTGGGTAGAGAAAATACAGAGAATGTTAAAAATATAATTCATATTAGAATTAGAGCTATAATCAGGAGGACGATGAGATATACTATCGACATTAGGCACTCTGGTAAAATAACTTCACAATTTTAATATTAACAAGGTGAAATTGTCATTCATTCATTCATTCATTCATTCATTCATTCATTCATATATTCATACGTTCATTCATTCATTCATTCATTCATACATTCATTCGTTCATTCATTCACGCATTCATTCTTTGTTTCATTCATTCGTTCGTTCATTCATTCATTCACATGAAAACTTTAATTGTGAAAAGTATATATATATATATATATATATACATATACATATATATATAAGTCGTATGTAAAAATATGAACCACATAAGACTTCACTTGATCCTCATCAACAAATGTTCTGGAATTTCTGCAGCAAGCACAGCGCATGTCAAGGCATGGATATAAACGTCAGAATAGGATATCTAATATCATTTCATGCCAGATATTTGTCGGTCTTTTAAGATATTCAAATGATTTTTTCTCTCTAGCATAATATAATATTGAAATTTTTGACATAACGAGGTTGTTGTTCAACAACAACGATTTTGTAGTACAACATATATCATTACAGGAGTTTGATTAAGTTCTCTTAGTAGTTCGCTTGTCTGCTGTCCTTTACTTGTTGTGTTTCTGTAATTCTTTGGTTATTCTGTCAGAATACCTTGTCTTCATGTGTCGTTATTCTTCCTGTAATTACCACGTGGTAAGTAGTTAATAAATATTCATTCATTCATTCATTCATTCATTCATTCATTGGTTCTTTCATTGGACCATTCGTTGATTCATTCTTACATTCATATACACATTTCAAAGCTAATATGAAGGCGTGTCGTGAGAAAACAAAATCTATCTCTTGCAAATAATTTTTCAGTAGGACTTTTTGAGATTATAAGAAATGTACATTTTATTTTCCACTCCCTGTAAGATGTAGTCGTTCTTTAATACACTGTCCGAAGACAGGCTATAACCTCATAAGTGACGCCTATACGGAAACACTCATGAGACGACTACGTCATAAGCCAAGAAATAATCGTGAGGTGTCACTGTATATGCAAGAACTAGAATCATAAAGAAGAAATATTAAAATATTAGCAACATATTAGGAAAAATTTGCAGAGAGGCTTGAATGGTGAATAAAATAGAATTTTCAGTATGATACATGACGGCATAAATTAGTAAACACTAGTAGGATCGCAATCTATTCAGACACATGATTACAGCATTTTGAAAACATGTTTCCACAACATTATAAAACACATTATGCAACTAACCGAAATTCTATCACAACATTATCAAAGATAATGTTTTCAATCATACCCAAATTTTATTATTTATCTTAGAAACGAATTAGGTATTATTCTTGCACTTTCGCTTTTTAAGAAATAGGGTAGAGTCAGTGGCCTCAGTCTATTTTTAATCTCATGGAGATTCAAATGCGCTAATATATCATCATTGGCCTTCCCAACTCTCTGTTAACTCAGATGTGATATAGTGAAATCTGTTTTGAGATACAACGAATTCCTATTGCTTGAACATAAATTTATAATTTTCTCTATAGCTTATTGTTATAATTTATTCAACAATTGAAATAACAAACGTAATTTCTCTGATGTCTCATTGAATTTTATACATAAAAGAATATGCGTTATGCATCTGAAGCCTTATTTTTTAAGCTTCATTTTTCGTTCTTTCATTTGTCTGGGAGTTAATATCCAAAATTTTATTGCATGTTATAGCATTGGGATTGCAAGAATGTTTGCAATTTGAAGTAAAATTTTGATATTACTTTTCATGTATATTTACATAACACGAATTAAATTATGCGGAATGACCAAAGAGTACAGAGGTGAGAATGACTGGAGTAAATAAAAGTAGGTTCAGCCACTAAATTGCTCTTCAAGAAACGACCATTCAAATAAATTGATAAAACGAACACAGAGGACGTATTTTTTAAATAGTTCTTTCCTCAATCATGCCACGAGGGAGTGGAATGCTTTACCTGCAAGCTTATTATGTGCTTTTGTAATAGACCCTAACCACAAGTGTTTTCAAAAATAAACTTAAGACCTTTACTAATAGATGTTAATGTAACAAAATAGTGTCTACTTGTTGGATTTATAGTTATACTGAGTGCGCAGTGCGTAATATTAGAAGTGCAGTAAGTTTAAGAGGTTGCACAGTGTGTTGTAGTCCTAGTGATAGTGCAGTTACCTACAGAGGACGTTGAGTAGCTTTTAGTGCTGGAGTAATGAGTACAGTTAATGTGTTTACTTGTAAAGGGAAATACAAAAAAAAAATGAAAATTTTATTCATATTAGAATTGGAATTGTAATCTGGAGGATGATGGGAACTACATCGAAACTAGACACTCGGGTAAAATAATTGCACAATATAAATATCAACAAGGTGAAATTTATTTATTTATTTATTTATTTATTTATTTATTTATTTATTTATTTATTTATTTATTTATTTATTTATTTATTTCAAATATACAGAATAAAGAAATATAATTACAAAACAAACAAAGAGAAATACAAATAAAATAATACAAGCAATATAAAAAGAAGATACAGTAGTATTAACAAAATTTGAGACCGAATGAGCAGCGCTCGTGCTCGGTCGCAGTTCAGATATAATATTAAAATAAAAAATAATAATATAAATAAATAAGTAAAATAAAATAGGAACTAAAATATAATTACAGCGGCAATGGATTTATATAATATAATATTAACACTATAGAAGAATAATATCGCACGTGAAAAGTAGGACTAATATATATTTCAAAATTATAGAATACAAATATAATATAGGTTGATTAATTCATACACATAGGCTATAAATTTATTTAATCAAATTGAAGATATTAACACGTTTCTAATTTTCTTGTTATATGTTAGTGGGTTACATGTTAGAAGTTCTGGGTGTAATTTAGTTAAAGCATTGTACAACCGAGGGCCAAAATTAATGCTATGCTTTAGACCAGCAGATGTGAGACATTTAGGTTCTGCTAATGTTGAATTAATATTTCGTCTTGTGTCATAATTGTGTGTCTGTAATACAAACTTATTACGATTTTTATGATAAAATTTTAACAGCGTATACTTATAAATTTGTTCAATATTAAATACATTAAATTCAGAATAAATTAATTTAGTTGGATAATCGAAACGTTTCTTCAAACAAATTTTAATTATTCCTTTTTGTAGTAAATTTAACGGACTAAGATTAATTTTTGTACTTCCACCCCAAACAATTATACCATATTGAATGATAGACTGAATAATGGCCAAATAAACATTTCGTAGAACTCTAATTGGTAAGTAGCATCGAAGATTAACGAATTTATAAATTGTTTTACGAAGCCTCTTACAAAGATAAGTAATGTGATGAGGCCATTTTAAATTCTGATCAATAATGATACCCAGATATTTGACATACGTGGCTTCTTTCAAAGGTGGACATTTACAACTTTTGGGATCTAAACAATTTTCACTGTGTATTATTAGTCTATATTTATCGCTAAATTTTAAATTTTGAACACTGGCAGCTGTTAACGAAAAAGGAACTAAAGGTGATTTAGATATATTTAAAGAAAGGAAGTTGGAATTAAGCCATTTTTTTAACAATGTTAGCACCTATATTAGCATTTCTATATGCTTCCTGCCAAGAAAAACCACTGAAAATAACTACTGTATCATCCGCATATGAATATATAGATCCATTAAATTTTTCTAAATTTATATTTAGCAGATCATTAACATATTGTGACAGCGACGTGAGATTCGAACTCACGACCAGCGTCCCGCAAGAGAGCAGACCGCGCGGGCTTCACGGAGCACTGTGGTACGGCGAGCGGCGGGGAAAGGGGAAAGGGCCTACGCGGCGAGAGAGTGGAGAGAGAGTGCGCGCGCAACTGCTGCGTACGGAAAAGGGGAGACGGACCCTCCCGACTCTTCGAGAAGTCCGTCGAAGTGGAGATATCCAGATAATTCTCTGCACACCTGTAGAAATTTCTCGCAACTATGATTTCGCTATAAAAGAAGAAACGCCAGCGAACTCGAGCAGTTTTTCAGTTGATTAGTCAGCCAGTCAGTGACTAAGCCAGAGCAAGCAAGTCAGTCTTGTGTACCGGAGTTCGACTCGAGTGTGCGTCCGCGACTGTGTCAGCATCCGAATGCCTGAGTTCGAGTGCAGTGGACCGCAGTTGGAGGGACCTGAGTTCGAGTGCAGTGGACCGCAGTTGAAGGGACCTGAGTTCGAGTACAGTGAACTGTCTCTGAAGGTCTGTGGTTCGAGATACTGTGAATTCGAGTGACTGAGCTAGAAGAACTGTGAACTGAGAACTGATAGTTCTGATTTGTAAATAGTACTTTGTAAATATTAGTTAAGATTAACAGTTCATTGTTGTTCGTAATAGTCCAAGTAAATTGTCATTGTCGTCGGTGGAGTGCTATAACGAATACTGTGTTAAGTGAAAATCCAATTGTTGACGAGAGCGTTTAAGGCGAATTGTAGAAAGGAATTATTGTTGGAAAAATAAAATCCTATTGTTGAGTGGAAATAAAATTCACAATATATTAGAAATGAAATAGGTCCCAAAATTGTTCCTTGCGGTACACCTATATCAATATATTTGTATTCACTAAATTGATCTTCAATTTTGGTCATTTGCCTTCTGTTACTAAAATATGATTGGAATAATTTTAAAACTATACCTCTAACTCCAATAGTATGTAGTTTGTCCAAAAGTAAATTATGATTGATAGTGTCAAAAGCTTTCCGTAGATCCAAGAAAATACCCAAACATTTGTTTCCGATATCTAGTTCATTGATAATTTTTCCAGTAACATTAATAAGAGCATCATCAGTAGAAATATTATTGCGGAAACCAAACTGATTTTTAGAGAGGATTTTATGTTTTTCTAAATAATTTATTAATCTATTCTTTAAACATTTTTCAAGCAATTTGGAAAATGTTGGAAGTAAAGATGTAGGTCTATAGTTATTTAAATTATTTTTATCTCCAGATTTGTATATTGGAATTACTATGGCACATTTCAAAACATCTGGGAATATACCTTGCACAAAACATAAGTTAAAAATATGAACCATGGGTTTTAATATATATTTGATAATAATTTTGAAAGTATTATTCTTAATTCCATCTATACCAGGAGCAACATTATTTTTTAACTTCTTAACCAAACTAATACTTTCATCTTCAGTTACAGGGAAAAGAAACATGGAGGAAGCTAAATGTTCATCTTGTGTCTCATTTTGTAGAGAAGAGTTAAAATTTGACTTATTAATGTTAGAAGTAACTTCGTGTCCTATCTCTGAAAAATAATTATTAAATTCGTTTGCAATCTCTTTTCTGCAATTTAATATGTCACCCTTATCGTTTTTTAACTCCTTGATTGGCTGTTTATTTTGTACATTTACATCTGTAGCTTCATTTATAACTTGCCAGAATTTTTTAGGTTCATTTTTGTATCTATCAAATTTGGATTCATAATATTTAATTTTCGTTTTTCGAATGATAAGAGTTAACATATTTCTATATGCTCTGTAGTAATTTTTTAGTTGTACGTTACTTGGATTCTTTTTAACTTTTAAAGCAAGTTTGTCTCTTGTACGAATAGAATGAATAATGCCGGCCGTGATCCAGGGTTTTATTTTCTTGGATTTATTAGAAATTTTCTGATTACTGTTTATAATAGTATGTTTATCTGTATACTTTATGATTAAATTGTAGAAAATTTGAAAACAGGCATTGGCATCATTACAATTATAGACCGATTCCCAGGTTTCTTTTAGCAAATCTGTAATCAAATCAGGATAATTAATTTGTTGCATATTTTGTGATGAGAGAGTAACAGACGGCCTGGAATTGTATTCATTGTTAGACATTTTTAATAAACTAAAAACAATATAATGATCAGTAATAGCACTAGATAGAACGCCAGGTTATGAAGCTATAATTATTTTGAGTTTTTAGAAATATATGATCGATGCATGTGCCAGAAATTATTGAAGGCCTAGTGATGGCATTTAAATAATTTACAAAACCATATTCATGGAGAACATTAATATATTTACTGCCAATTAAATCTATACTATTTTCTAATATGTCTATGTTTATGTCTCCAGCAATAATATGGTTGCGACAACCTTCTAAATTGGATAAATACTGCTCTAAATTGTCTATGAAATCATTTTTATTGTTTTTAGGGGATCTATAAATGGCGGTGAAAAAATTTTCACTCTTATCAAGCTTAATCTTAAAATTAAGTGAATTACAGTGCTCAATTTCAGCTTCTATTACACTAATATCAATGCTATTTTTAAAGTATATTACTATTCCATCACATTTATTGTATTTATTAGCTTTTACCAATTTATTGTATCCATTAATATAATATCCAAACTCGTGACATAACCAAGTTTCCGTTAAAATGATAATGTCAAAATCAAATTGTTATCATTCATTCGTTCATTCATTCATTCATTCATTCATTCATTCATTCATTCATTCATAATAAATAAGTTAATAGTTCTTCAGTGAAATGTTTAATAGTGAAAAGTGTATAGCCTATCGACGTTGTTGAACAGCAACCTCGTATGTAAAAATATATCGTTATCTTTCTGTAAGTACCACGGAGTGACTGGTTAGTAATTGTTTATTCATTCATTGATTATTTCTTTCGTTCATTTGTTCGTACAATCTTCATTCATATATACATTACGAAGCTAATAAAAAGGCGCATCGTGAAAAAAGAAAATCTAACTGTTGGAAATCATTTTTCAGCACGACAGATTTGAGACTGTAAGTAATGCATGAATTGTTTTCCACTTCCTCTAAAATGTAGTCGTTCTTTAGTCAACTGTCGAAGTCAGGTTTTAACCTCATAAGTGACGCCAATAAGGCAACACTTATGAGGCAAATAAGACAAGAGAAAAAGAGTGGGGTGGCAAGTTACTTTCACGCCTTATATATATGCCAGAACTATGCTCATAAGGAAGAAATGTTTAATTATTTGCAATATTTGAAAAGAAAGCTGCGAAGGGGTTTGTGTGGTGCGTAGAGTATAATTTTGACATCAAAATTTAATGAGAACGCATAGAAACGAAATGACTACAGACATATTGTTACAGTGTTTTCAAAACATGTTTCGCTCACCATATACAATATATGCAATTAACCTAAATTCTATCACAATCTTATCAAAGGCAATGTTTTAAATCACACCGAAATTTTACTGTTGATCTCAAAATTAATTGGATATTACTCTTGCATTCATGCTTTTTAATAGTTAAGAAAGAGTCGGTGACCTCAGTGTGTATTTTTAATCTCATGGAGAATCAAAGGATTTCCTATATCATCATCGGCCTCCACAACTCTATGTTAACTCTGAACTGATATAGTGAAATCTGTTTTAAAATGCAACTGTTTTCCATTGTCAGAACACGAAAGTTTTAGTTCTGTCTAAATTATTCAGTAATGTAAATAACAAACGTAATTTTTCTGATATGTTCAATGAGTTTTACACATTAAAATAGTATTTCCATTATACGTCTTAAATCCAAGTTTTAAAATCTTCATTGTTATTTTTGTTTGGGTGGGAGTTAAAAATCCAAAATTCTGTTGGGATTGCAAGATGGTTTCGAATTTGAATTCATGTGTTGATATTTCTTTTCATATCTGTCTTTATATTCCCTGCAAATAGATGCATTTTAAAGCTGCAACTTGCATTGAAAATCCAATTAAGACACTCTAATTTGATACATATAATACATGATATAAAAGATCCATTAACACAATTTGGAGGAATTTGAATGATTTTCTTCCACAGCAATATGAAGCTTTAAAAATCGAGTTTATAAACAAATCTAAAGTGACTTTAAGTTTCTTTTTGCGTATTGAAAGTGCCCGTCGAAATTTCTTTGCTTAAATCCATTGATTTACGTAGGCTAATAGTTACATATTAGTATGTTTTGTATATTTTCACTGATGCACGAACTTCTTTCCGAACAGACTGCAGAGAACATTATCCTTTCCTTTATTTTGTTTTTTAATTCTTACATTCATTATCACTCATTTTGTAACAATATCACGATACAAAATAAGTTGTAATGTTTACAACAATTCTAAGAGCGAATAGGTTACTGTAAATGGCACAGACATTTACTGGCGGTAAAACTGAAAACGTTACTTGGTAACAACACATGACCCATTATGTCTATATCTGGAATCAGTGATGCTCCTTGAGGCTAGTTATGTCTTTAGACACGATTTGGAAGTGCTTCCAGGTCCAGTGTTAGTTGGGCCGTTGTATATATTTAAATAAGTTTAAATAACACGAATTCTATTATGTGCTATGTTCAAAACGTACAGAGGTGAGTCTGCCTTGAGCTAAATAAAAATATAAGTTCTTCTGCTTATTATTATTTGGTATTACAGCCCAAGTGGGCCTTAACCTATCTATGGTTCTCTTCCATCCTTCTCTATTTATCGCCAACTCCCTCCAGATCTATTCACATCCGCTCGTACAAAATTCCACCATCTTGTTCTCGGTCTTCCTCTTACTCTTGTTCCATGTGGGTTGTTATTGAAGACAACCTTCACTTTCCTTGTAGTTTCCATCCTTGTGACGTGTCCCAACCATCTCAATCTTTGACATCTTAAGTGCGTCTCCAAATCCGGTTCCTTATACAGTTCATATATCTCTTTATTATATCTCGCTCTCCATCCATCCACTGTTTCAATTGCTCCGAAGATTCTTCTTAAGATTTTCCTCACAAATATTGCTAGTTGTTTGCATGTTTTTTTTTATTTAGGACCCATGTTTCTGTACCATATGTTATAATGGATCTTATTAGAGTTTTGTAAATCTTAATTTTGATTTCTTTAGATATAATTTTATTTCTAACAAATGGTAAAAGTGAATAATATGCTCTGATAGACAGATTTATTCTTTGCAAATCTAGTCTTTCACGTAAAACTCTCTGTAAAGCAGGTTTGAATAATTTCAAGGGAAAAATTGTTCCGGGACCGGGTATCAATCCCGGGACCTCTGGTTGAACGTACCAGCGCTCTACCAACTGGGCTACCCAGGAACTCCACCCGAAACCGTCTCAACTTTCCCTTTATATCCACACAACTCGTGTGGGCTGACGAAACGCCAGAGACCCACATCGAGTGCACACAATCTCTGTGTGACTTGCAATTGTGTTTTTCTGTTAACGTACACAGTGACGTTTATACTATGCAGATCTAGTCTTTCAGGTGAAGCTCCCTGTAAGGCAGGTTTGAATAATTTCAAGGGAAAAATTGTTCCGGGGCCCGGTATCGATCCCGGGACCTCTAGTTGTACGTACCAGCGCTCTACCAACTTAGCTATCCAGGAACTCCACCCGAAACCGTCTCAACTTTCCACACAACTCGCGTGGGCTGACGAAATGCCAGAGACCCACATCGAGTGCACACAATCTCTGTGTGACTTGGAATTGTGGTTTTCTGTTAACGTATATAGTGACATATATACTATGCAAATCTAGTCTTTCAGGTAAAGCTCCCTGTAAAACATATTTGAATAATTTCAAGGGAAAAATTGTTCCGGGGCCGGGTATCGATCCCAGGAACTCTCGTTGAACGTACCAGCGCTCTACCAACTGAGCTACCCGAGAACTCAACCCGACACCGTCTGAAGAGTTGTTGAGGCGGTGTCGGGTGCTGGTACGTTGAACCAGAGGTTCCGGGATCGATACCCGTCCCCGAAACAATTTTTCTCCTGAAATTATTCAGATTTATTATTCTTTGTACCTCAATCCTTAGGTCATTATTTGCTGTCAATAATGACCCGAGATATGTAAATTCTTTCACCTTTTCAAACTTGTAAGTTCCAATATTAACTTTCTTCACTGATCGTTTTGTCTTTTGGTGATTGACATAAATTTGGATTTCTTTGTGTTTATTTTGAACGCTAACAAGGTTTCTTCAACATCTTGTATCCTTCTTCCGGTGCTGACCACATCATCCGCATAGCTTAAATTCTGTTGTCTCTTATTAAAAATGGTTCTATTAATTTGCACTTCTGATTTTATCATTCCAATGCGCAGGGCTATATTAAACAAGAGAGGGGCCAGCCCGTCTCCTTGCCTAGTTCCTTTCCCCTTTTTAAAATTTTGAATTGTAATCTTTCCTAATTTCACTGTTGCCTTTGGTTCAGATGACACAATTCTGCATACATTTATGAGTTTCTTTGGAAAACCGAGTTGATGCATTTGTCCCCATATTGTCTTAAGTTGCAGCCACCTAATGACTCTGCATGACCATTTCAATAAACTTAGGGAAAGAACACAGAGGACGGATATTTGAAAGAGATCCTACATCAATCATGCTTTCGGTGTGTGGAATGCACTACCTGGTCATTTATTATACCCTATGCTCTTCCATAACCATATTTTTTTTCTAGAATTAGGCTAATATATGCTACTAATAAATGCTAATATATGATGCTAATAATTATTGGATATGCAGTTATACTGAGTGCTCAGTGGTTCTAGTGGAAGTACAGTGGGTTATTTTGTGTGTGCGTGTGTGCGCGTGTGCGCGTGTGCGTGTGTGTACTCTTTTGAAAATTGTTTCTGTTTATTTTACTTACGTGAGGTTTCATTCTTGATACCCTAGCTTTGTACCCAGCGCGATGTGGGACCCGTCTTATTGTTCGTGAAGTTACTGGATTGTTAAAATATTCTCCTACTTGAGCTGCTAGTTCAGATGAAGTTGTTTTAGGGCTTTTCATAATTAGGTTCATTACATATCTCTCTTCTCTTGCAGAAGTTTCTCTGGACGTCCAATTCTTCGAATGCTTACTAACACTGTTTTACCTTTGAGCCTATTTGTTATACTTTGTACAGTAGATCGGCTCCTTCAAACTGTTTTTTCTGTCTTTGAATATAATTTTGAGGTGAGAGAATTATTCGCCTCTCCTCAACATACGTTTTCTTACTTCCCCCCCCCCCCAATTTCAAAAACGCAGTCCCTCTCCAGACAATAAGATCTTCTCTATGACCGTGCAGTACTCAACTGAGACAACTGAGTAGGAGTGTCTAACGTTCAGTAGTTCATAAATCCCTTTTAACTCGTAGTGTACGAGTAATTCTGTTGTGTCAAAAATCCTTGTAAACAAACACAAGTTCGTCTTATAACTTTATTGTGTAATGTAGAAAAAGTATTGTATTTGATTTATATAATACATAGGTACCATGATACCATATTTTACTATAAAACTGATCACTAATAAACATGATTGTGTGAAATAATAGATATTATACTTAAATCATGACGGTGTATGAATACTTTTGTCTATGTCTGTATATAATTTTGTTGACGCTATCATTCACACTCAGAAAACCACATATATTAAAATGAATGATACAGATAGACCTCACCGATCTAACAATAAACGTAAAAAAAACATGTGCAGTATATATAGGCATTGGTTTAAAATTGCAGAAATTGAACTATGACATGTTTGATTATTTTAAGAAGCGCTTCTTATTATTATAATAATAATAAATTTTAAATACCTTGACCAGTATCCCATTATGGGCATGAGTATTTTATCATTCTCGACGAGTGCCTCATTATGGGCACGAATATATGACAAAGCATTTTTAACCATACCTGTGACTGGTGTAGCTTAGCAGTCATAGAGAGCCCTAAGTCTCTGAAAATGGGAAGAAAAATGCTGTAGTGCGAACTTAACTTGTGTTTTCCACCGCGCGCAATTGACTTGAATCAAAAATTGACCACCGCGGGTAGTTAACCTATTTCAAGAAGTGACCACGCCCGCAGTTGACCACTTCAGAACAAGTAATAATTTGGATCTACGCGCAGTCGGCATCCTCCGACTTTCTGAGGCTTCATTGTTTGTTCTTTTATTTGGGTGGGAATTAAGAACCCAAAATTATGTTGCATATTGTAGCATTGGGATTGCAAGAATGTTTGAAATTTGAAGTAAAATTTTAATATTTCTTAGCATATATACTTTAAATAACACGAGTTCGATTATGCGCAATGTTCAAAGAGTACAGAAGTGAGACTGGATGGAGAGAAATAGAAACTAGGTTGTAGCAACCAATTGCTCTTCAAGGCACGACCATTAAAATACTTTAAGGAAAGAACATGCAGGACAGACATTTGAAAAAGTTCTTTCTTCTATCGTGCTATCAGAGACTGGAATGCTCTAACCGAAAAATACTGTAGGGTTTTACAATAGACTCTGACCACAAAAGTTGTGAAAAAATAAGCGAAATACATTCACTGATGTAAGGAAATAGCCTCTATTTGTTGGATTTGTAGTTATACTGAATGTGCATTCCGTAATATTGGATTTGAAGTGAATTTTAAAGTGTGTGCAGTGTGCTGCAAGCCTAGTGAAAGTGCAGTGAGCTACACAACCTGTTCAGTAGGTTTTAGCACTCGAGTAATGAGCACAGTTATTGTGTAGTGGGTAGAAAAAGTACACAGAATGCTGAAAATATTATTCATACTAGAATTAGAATTATAATCCAGAGGATGATGGGAACTACATCGAAACTAGACACTCAGGTAACATAACTTCACAATTTAAATATTAAGAAGGTGAAATAGTCATTCATTCATTCCTTCATTAAATAAATAAATTAGTATTTCTTCTGTGGTTTTATGCCAGACATTTGTTGTTTTTTTTCGGAGATATTCAAATGATCTTTTTCGCTCTCGCTACTGTAATATTTAAATTTTTGACATAAGAGGTTGATGTTCAACAACAACGATGTTGTATTGTGACATATCTCATTAGAGGCGTTTGATTTTATTCTCTTGGTAGTTTTCTTGTCGTCTGTCCTTGACTTGTTGTGTTTCTCTAACTCTTTATTTCATCTGTCAGAATGTCTTGCCTTCATAAGCTTATATCGTTATTCTTCCTGTAAATACAACTGGGTGAAAACCCATTTGTAGTTAATAAATATTCATTCACTCATTGATTCTTTTATTTCTTATATCAGTTCATTCGTTCACGCAGTCTTTCATTCATTCATACATTGCGAATCTTACAATGAAGGCGGGTCGTGTGAAAACAAAATCTAACTTTTGCAAATAATTTTTCACTCGGACTTTTAATACATGTTTTGTTGTCCCACCCTATATAGCCTATGTAGTCGTTCTTCAGTCAACTGTCCGCAGACAGTATTGAACCTTATAATTGACACCTATAAGAAAACACTGATAAGGCAAGGAAGCAGGAGATAATGCGTATGGTGACCAGTTACTTTCCCCCTATGTCGGAACTAGAACAATAAACAACAGAATTTTAAAATATTGGCAGAATTTTAGAAAGGAACTGCAGAGGGATTTTTATGGTGCGTAGAATAGAATTAACGGGATGGTCCAACGTGTCCAGTAGATAGAATAAACGAAAATTCTATCACAACATTATCAAAGCTAAAGGTTTAAATCATACCCAAATTTTACAGTTTATATAAGAAACGAATTGCACATTATTCTTGCACTCATTCTTTTTAAGAATTAAGAAAGAGTCATCAGCCTCAGACAGTATTTCTGATCTCATGCAGATTCAAGTGACATTCCACATCATCACTGACCTTCCCAAATCTCTGTTAACTCAAATATGATATAGTTACATCTGTTAAGGGTGCAACCAATTTTTCATTGTCTGAATATGAAATTTTTTATTTGTCTATAGCATGGTGTTAAATTTTATTCAATAATTCAAATAATGAACGTAATTTGATGTCTTCATTGAGTTTTCTACATAAAAGCATATCTGTTACGCGCCTTAAATCTTATTTTCAGAGGCTTTATTGCTTGTTCTTTTATTTTGGTGAGAGTTAATGACCCAAATTCTGTTGCATAATGTGGCATTCGGATTGCAAGATTGTTTGGAATTTGAAGTAAAATTTTGATATTTATTTGCATATATACTTTAAATAGCACGAGTTCTACTATGCGCAATGTTCACTGCGTACAGAGGTGCGACTGGCTGGAGACAAATTGCTTTTCAAAGACAAATTGAGGGAAAGAGCACACAGGACGGACACTTGAAAGAGTTGTTTCCTCAATCGTGCTTTCAGGGACTGGAATGCTCTACCTGCAGACATACTGTAGGCTTTTGCAACAGGCCTAACCGCAAGTGTTTTAAAAAATAAAGCATAAGACCTTCAATAATAGACGTTAATGTAACAAAATAGTCTCTATTTACTGAGTGTGCAGTGGGTAATAGTGGATTTGCAGTGTCTTTTGGAGTGTGTAACTGTGTGTTCTAGGACTAGTGAAAGTGCAGTGAGCTACAGAGCCTGTTCAGTAGGTTCTAGTACTCGAGTAATGAGTACTGTTAATGTGTAGAAGGTAGAGAATGTACAGAGAATGTTAACATATAATTCATATTAGAATTAGAAGTATAATCCGGAGGACGATGTGAACTACCATCGAAACTAGGCACTCAGGTAAAATAACTTCACAATTTAAATATTAACAAGGTGAAATTGTCATTCATTCATTCATTCATTCATTCATTCATTCATTCATTCGTTCGTTCGTTCGTTCGTTCGTTCATTTTGTACTTGTTCAGTGAAAACTTTAATAGTGAAAAGTGTAACTTATATCGACGTTGTTGAACAGCAATCACATACGTAAAAATATAAAGAAAATAAAATTTCACTTGACTCCATTAAAAATTCTCTATAATCTTCTGCAAGCATAGCGCATGTCATGGCATGGATATAAATATAAGAAAAAAACACTTAAATGTCATTTGAAGTCTGACATTTGTTAGTTTTAAAGAAATTCAAATGTTCTTTTTCGCTCTCGCCTACAGTAATATTGAAATATTTGACATACGAGGTTGGTGTTCAACAACAACTACATAATAGTACAACATAACTTTGATTACGTTCTCTTAGCAGTTCGCTTGTCTGCTGTCCTTGATTTGTTTTTCTGTAATTCTTTGGTTCTTCTGCCTTGTCTTCATATATCGTTATTCTCCGTGTAACTACCACGGGGTGAGTAGCTAATAAGTATTCATTCATTCATTGCTTCTTTCATTCGTTCATTAGTTAAATTCGTTCTTTCATTCACACATACATTTCGAAACTAATATGAAGGCGAGTCGAGAGAAAAAAAATTCTAAACTTGCAGATAATTTTTCAGTCTGACATTTTGAGACTATAAAAAATGCATGTTTTGTTTTCCACTCCCTGTCAGATGTAGTCGTTCTGTAGTCAACTGTCCGAAGACAGGTTTAAATATAACAGTAATATCAATTATGATAATCTATCGTTAGATATAAGTAATGAAACATGGTATACTGTAGTGAGTTGTAATGATCCCGATAATGGTATCGAAATTATTTACCAAATTTTAAATATGAATATTAAATGCACACAAATAAAACTACCGTACTAAAAAAGTTTCTAGTAAGCTTAGAAAATTAAACTATGGATTACAAATGGTACAGTTAAATCAATACGTACGAGAGACAAACTCGCAAGCAAATTAAGAAAAGAGCCATTTAATATTATTAAAAAAAAATTAAAAATTTCGTAACATATTATCTAATGTAATAAAGAGAACGAACGCTAATTATTTGTCTATCAAATTAGAAAAATATAGAAATAATACTAAAATGTTCTGGCAAACTGTGCGAGAAGCTGCAAATTTTGAAGTAAATAAAAAAAACAACAATTTAATGATATTGTTTCTGGAAATGGTTTAATCTTAAAAAACGTATTGCAACAGAATTTAACTCGTATTTTACAAACATTGGCTTGGATATTGTATCGTCTATAAAAATAACAGTTTTATTAGCAATGTAACTTCAGTAAATTTTTTATGTATCTTTACCCCGTAACAGTTGACGAAATAATCAATATAGCCAAAACTTTAAAAAATAATGTATCACCTGGTCCTGATAACATAAGTGTTAAAATACTTAATATGGTTATAAATTATATTTCCAAACCTCTAACTCATATTTTTAATTTACGTTTTCTAAATGGCAAATTCCCAAGTAAATAAAAAAATGCAATTGTGAAACCTATTTTTAAAATGGGAGACAAAAGAAATATGAACAATTATAGATCAATATCATTACTATCATGTATTTCAAAATTACTAGAAAAATGTATTAAAGTTCGATTAATTAAATCTTGATAAACATAATATATTAAGTGATAATCAATTTGGTTTTCAAAAAAATTCAGTACAGATAATGCAATATATCAAGTTACTAAAAAAAGTGTTAGATAATTTGATCAAGGTAACAAATGTGTTGGTATTTTTCTGGAGATAAGAAAAGCATTTGATACTGTGAAACATGATATCTTGATTGGGAAATTAGACTTATTAGGAATCAAAGGTACTCTAGTGCTTTAAACTTAATAAAATCGCATCTTAACGACAGAATTCAAATAACAAAAATTGGCAATTATTCAAGTGAACCTTCAATTATTAATATAGTTGTTCCCCAAGACACAGTTCTAGGCCCTATTCTATTTTTAATATTAATGACTTATTAAAAATTGACTTACAATAATACAATGGTGTTCATTATTCTTATGCAGATGAGACAGTTTTACTTTTAGGTGGAAAAACCTGGTGTGATGCATATAATAATTCAAATAATGAACTTAAATTAATAAAAAA
The DNA here is from genome assembly GCF_040183065.1 of Periplaneta americana. Taxonomy (NCBI): domain Eukaryota; kingdom Metazoa; phylum Arthropoda; class Insecta; order Blattodea; family Blattidae; genus Periplaneta; species Periplaneta americana. The sequence goes on from NC_091128.1 coordinate 66,354,263, forward strand.
ATGGTTTGACATAAATTATCTTTCTATCAACGAAAATGAAACCATAATTATTCCATTCTCATTATCTGAAAAGTGTAACAAACCTCCTACATCTATATTAAGTATTAAATTACATAATTCTAATTGTTGTCTTATACAGTGTAAATGTCCGATTATTAAGGAGTTCTCTGAAGTAAAGTATTTACGCATAATTTTCGATAATCATTTAAAATGGAACCAACAAATTAATTACCTTTGTAATAAATTACGTAAAATAATATATTATTTTGTTTTATTGAGGAATTACTTGTCAATAAGTTTATTACGCACAATATATTTAATTTTATTTCAATTGGTAATTATGTATGGAATTATAGGATGAGGAGCTCATTTAAATCCAATTTTAATCCACTTTATTTATTACAGAAGAAAATAATTAAAATATGTCTTCATAAGCCTGTTGATTTTCCATCTGAAAAATTGTTTTTAGACTTCAATGTACTTAATGTAAGACAAATTTATTTTATTGTATTAATAAAATTCATACATAAAAATCGAAATAATTTTGAATTGTATTCTCATAGTTATGAAACAAAGGGTATGAATTCTTTAAAATTGTTTGAACCAAAATGCAACACTGTTACAGTATTTAATCATAGTAGTAATTTAGGCCCAAGAATATATAATAAATTTATATTTAAATATCCTAATCTTGTCAAGTTTAATAGTTCTAGTATTAAATTTAAAAACTTATGTATAGATTTTATAAAAATTGAAAAATTGTAAATTTAAATTTATATATTTTCATTGCATAGTAGACATAAGACAAATTTTATTGTATACTTATTAATTTCAATTCAGGAATACGCCCCTGAGCACGAGTTCTAATCATTCAGGGGCGGCTAAAGTTTTTCTGTATATATTATATTTTATGTTACAATTATTAGCAAAATAAATAATTAATAAATAAATAATAAATAAATACATAAATAAATTTCTACAGTCTGGCGTTATAAACAGTAATAAATGAAAAATTTCTAAGAAACGAAAATTGAAATATTAAGGTCGAAATATATTTTACATATTTTAATATTAACTCATTTTCAATTATGAATATTGAATTTGCAATACTTTCATTAACTTGACATTTTATTTACTTCTAAACTCATTTTCACTTTTCACCTTGGCAATATTTATTTATTTATATTTATTTATTTATTTATTTACTTATTTATTTATTTGTTTATTTCATTATTTGTTTATTTATTATGGCGTAGTTAAGGCCTTCTCTTCCACATCACCAGAAATACAAACAAAATAATAAAAAAATCAAACTATAAATAAAGTAAAACTAAACGAACATATGTATAGGTTACAGTCACACAAACTTTAAATGAATTAGCATTCTCTTGAAGTTCAGTAAAACAAAAACATCCCTCGGCCCACTTAACATTGTATCAATGTTCTACAGATATTACTTACATTTTATTTCTGTCGATCAGTGACTGTTAAATTTCAAGTGGCTTATCTTAGTCATGGGAGTCAACGTATTAAACAGCACTACAACATTTCTGTCGTTTGCTTTCTTCCCCCGCAAATGTGACGTTGTGCAGAGGCAGAGATAATATAATTATAAGATTTGTACATTGATCTGAAGCTGTGCATTTCACGTAATTTCATGTCTGTATGTGCTTTACACAGACAGCGGACGATAAACAGGGAATTCCCTTGTTTCCAATCTGAACCCGTTGAGGTGTCATCGAGAGCCAAGATTTATCTATCTGTCGTACCAAAGAATCACTATATTATATGTATATAATATTATAATTTAATTTATATTGAAAGATTCTTTACCTCTTGACCGCTATACGCCTATTTTTTTAATGTGACTTGAGAAACTACATCTCAGAAATTCACAATATATTATATTAATTATTATATTATACACAGAATACACATACAATATAAACTCGCAAGAAGTTACTTTTAATATAAAGACTAATATTCTGAGAGACGTATACCGGTTTTTTTTTTTTTTTAGAAATTAAGAGACTTATTTCCACAACTCTTAACATACTACATTGGCAATGTGATTATACAGTTAGAATTTCGCAGTAACACATTTTAGGACAGGAACAACAATATTTTGAAAGACGTATATTTTAGAATTAATACAGTGTTATTTTCAGGCGACTTACATTAAAAAAAATACTACATTAGCAATATGACAAAAGTATCAACGAATTGTTTCTTGATGTGAATAATTTTTTTCCTACTTCTTTGTATAATAATAAATTTCTATTAACAAAAGCCGCCCTAAATAAGAGTTCGATAGTTCGGCCTACAAATTAATTCATAAAGAATAATCATTAAAAACAATTGTTTGACAATTTGAAAGAAAAAAAACATTAAGATAAATGATACGAAAACATAGGAAATCATTTACAATAAAAGTTTCTTGAGCTTAATTTTAATATGGCCATTACAATTACAGCTAGTCGCATTGAAATTGCTGTTACTTAAAATTGAAAGGCATGTTAATGGGTATCATAGGAATGCGTGGGGTAAAAATATCTTTTCCTTTCGTTTTGTCAGTTAATATTGTCACTTCTATTACTACGTTTTGAATTAGTTTTTTTTCACTTTGTTCCATTGCATTATTTTGATGGGTCAATACTTCGCAATAGTACTATTGGTAACTAACTATTAAATATTAAATTATATGGTAGCAATCGTTGTGAAGTCAAGAATTCAGTTGGATAAAACACAGTCTGCTCACTACCTACAACTGCATCGAGAAATTCATAATACAGTCCCGGACTGCGTAAAGATACTTATTGCATGAATTATCTAGTTTTAGCCTTCATGATGTGTATCAGCAATGTTATTTAATTTCGTGTTATAATTTCCATGGTCTCGTGAGTGTCGATGTTGAACATAACAGACAATAATAAAGAACAAATGACTATAGAAGATCGCATTTTAGTATTATACATGAATGTTTGATCGTATTTAATTTTATTATTTTACTTTTTTAAATTAATTTAACGTTCATTTGCACAATTTTAATATAGCCTATGTTCTTCTCCGGGTTATGAAGGTTAAATGTACAAACTTTGGCAAATATAGGTCAAAGCGTTTAGATTTGTATTGAGTACATACATACATACATACATACATACATACATACATACATACATACATACATACATACATACACACACATACATACATACATACATAGCCACATTGGCTATATATATATATACATATATATATATATATATTTGCCTACATTGCAAAGCTAATATAAAGGCGCGTCGCGGGAAAACAAAATTTAACTCTTGCAAAAATATCTTCAGTACGACATGTTTGTGACTATAAGAAATTAATGTTTTGTTTACCACTCCATATAAGATTTATTCGTTCTTTTGTCAACTGTCCGAAGACAGGTTTTAGCCTCATAAGTAACGTGAATAAGGCAACACTCATGAGGCAACTAAGTAGATGTCCATATACAGGTTGTTTCCGGGTTAGTGTTACAAACTTTCAGGGATGATGGGGAAGGGACATATATCAATTTGAGATAATGAACCCTAGTTCGGATATGACTGATCAAAATTTATAAGCAAAAATAGTTGTGTGGAAATGGAATTGTCATTTCGCACCACGTGCCCTCCTTCCCTTAACCTTTGGAAATCTTGGAAAGATGGTATGGGCCGGATGTCTTCTACGTGGGCACTTGTCCCGATACAATCTGTGAGCTTGTCTACTGTTCCCATTGGCTCATCCGTATTCTAAAATCAAGTCTGCATATTCTACTCTCGTGTACCCTTCCATTTCACTAGGACTGATCAACTGGTCACTGCAACTTGTACACATACACTGATGTCTACAGACGTGCATATCAGGACCGACCATGTCCGTTACACATTACGCTATCTGCGTTGCTTTGAGGTAGTTTCCCGTCCCCACCCCTCAGACAGCGCACTGAATGCAATATTGCAAGTAGACAACGTAAACAGCGTCAGATGAATACAGTATATGTAAGATGTACAGATAAATACACATAAATAAGGTGTATAGAGGAATAAAATTATTTCATTTCCACACTATTATTCTTGCTTGTAACTTTCGAATCACACGTTTCCGGATCATAGAATAGAATTTTCAGGATGATACATGACTGCAAAAGTTAGTAAAGACGCATAGGAACGAAATCATTCCAGATACATGATTACAGTATTATCAAAATATGTTTCGTGCAACATATACAATATATGCAATTAACCAAAATTCTATTACAACATTATCAAAGTTTATAGTTTAAATCATACCCATATTTTATTACTTATCTCAGAAGCGAAATGCATATTATTCTTTCACTTTTGCTTTTTAAGAGTTAAGAAAGAATCTGTGGCCTCAGTCAGTATTTTTAATCTCATGGAGATTCAAAAGCTACACCATATCATCATTGGCCTTTCCAACTCTCTGTTAACTCAGAAGTGATATAGTGAAGTATGTTTTGAGATGCAACTATTTTCCATTGTCTGAACAGGAGATTTTTAATTTTTCCTATAGCTTAGTGTTCTATTTTATTCAATAACTGAAATAAAAAACGTAATTTGTCTGATGTCTTCACTGAATTGTCTACATAAAATAATGTTCGTTATGCATCTGAAACCTTGGTTTTTTATTTCTTATTCTTCACCTGACATAATTAGGAGCATTAAATAGAGACGTTTGAGATGGGCAGGGCATGTAGTACGTGTGGACAAATCCAAAAATGCATATTGAGTGTTAGTTGTGAGGCCGTAGGGGTAAAGACCTTTGGGGAGGCCGAAACGTAGATGGGAGGATAATATTAGGATAGATTTGAGAGATGTGGGATATGATAATAGAGATCGGATTAGTCTTGCTCAGGATAGACACCAATGGCGGGCTTATGTGAGGGCGGCAATGAAACTCCGGGTTCCTTAAAAGCTAGTAAGTAACTAACCTACGTTCATTATCATTCATTCTATAACAATATCACGATACAAAATGTGTAATGCTTACAAGAATTCTGGGAGCGAATATATTACTCTAAATGGCACAGACTGGTGGTAAAACTGAAAGCGTTGTTTGGTAACAGCACTTAGCCCATTAGGCCCATATCTGGAAACAATGGTGCTCCCTGAGACTAGTTATGTCTTCAGACACGAATTGTAACTGCTTTCATGTGCCGTGTATGTTGGCCCGTTGTATATTTTAACTAGTTTAAGTAATACGAGTTTGATTATGCGCAATTTTCAAAACGTGCAGAGATGAGTCTGCCTGGAGATAAATAAAAATATACGTTCAGCCGCCAATTTACTCTTCAAGGAACGACCATTCAATAAATTGATGAAAAGAACACAGAGGACGGTCATTTGAAAGAACTCTTTCCTCAATCATGCTATCAGGGATTGAATTGCTCCACCTACCGTGTTACTATAGACTTTTCCAATAACGAGTGTTTTCAAAATGTGTTTAAGGTCTTTAGTAATAGACGCAAATGTAACATATTGGATTTATAGTTATACAAAGTGCGCAGTGCGTAATAGTGGAAGTGCACTGAGTTATAGAGTGTGTACAGTGTGTTGTAGTGAGTGTGCAATAAGGTACACAGACTTGTCAATAAGTTTTAGTTCCCGAGTAATGTGTGCAGTTAATGTATAGTGATTACAGCACCGTAAGTAGAAAGAATGTTGATGTAATATTATTCATATTATAATTAGAATTCGAAGGATGATAACTACAACGAAACTAGGTAATCAAATGAAAAAATGTCATTATTTAAATCGTAACACAGTGAAGTTATTTATTTAATTATTCATTAATTCATCCGTATATTCAATCATCTATACTGATAATAAATCTGTAAGCGAAATTTTTCTGGTAATTTTCGATTTTCCAAAAATAATTGGTGTTAACATGTTCAATTAATCATCCTGAAACATAAAATCGCTTTTTTGAAATTTTTGTTTGTCTGCCTGTCTGTCTGTCTATCTGTCTGTCTGTCTGTCTGTCTGAATCTTTGTTACCTTTTCACGCGATAATAGCTGAACGGATTTCGATGAAAATTGGAACATAAGTTAAATTCGTTGTAATTTCGATTTTAGGTTGTATGGCATTCAAAATACTTTATTTAAAAGGGAGGTTATAAGGGGGCCTGAATTAAATAAACCGAAATATCTCGCTTATTATTGATGAATGTTCGTTCATCCGTTCATTAATTAATTAATTTATTTATTCATTCACTCATATAATGCAAATGTTAACAAAAACTCTGATAGCGAATAGGCAAATGTAAATTGCACAGACATTAACTGAAAGCTTTGCTAGGAAACAGCACATAGCTCTTTAGGCCTATATCTGGAAACTGTGATGCTCCCTTAGGCTAGGTATATTATTGGACATGATTTGGAACTACTTCCAGGTCCCGTGTTTGTTGGCACGTTGAATATTTAAAAAAGTTAAAATAACACGACTTCGACAATACGCAGTGTTGAAAACATACAGAGGTGAGTTTGTCTCGAGATAAATTATTAAAAATAGCTTTCAGCCGCCAAACTACTCTTAAAGGAACAACCACTGAAAAAATTGAGGAAAAGAACGCGCAGAACAGAAATTTGAAAGAGATCTTTCGTCAATCACGCTTTGAGGGACTCGATTGCTCTAGCGGGAGACTCATTATAGGTTTTTCGGCTAACAAGTGTTTTGATAAATAGGCTCAAGGTCTTTACTAATAGACGCTAATGTAACAATCGCTATTTGTAGGATTTATAGTTACACTCAGTACGCGGTGTGTACCTAATAGTGGAAGTGCAGGGAGTTTTAGAGTGTGTGCAGTGTGTTGTAGGATAAGTGAAAGTGCAGAGAACTACAGAGCCTGTTCAGTAACTTAGTACGTGAGTAATGAGGGTAGTTATTGTGTAGTGGGTAGAGAATGTACAGAGAATGTTGAAAATATTATTCAAATTAGAATTACAATTAGAATTCAGAGGATGGTTAGAAGTACATCGAAACTAGACAATCAGGTAAAATAACATTACCATTTAAATAGCTACAGTATTAACACAGTGAAGTTCTCATTCATCGAAGCTAATATGAAGATGGGACGTGTGTAAACAAAATCTAAGTTTTGCAAATAATTTTTAAGTAGGACATTTTTGAGACGAGAAGAAATACATGGTTTTCTTTCCACTCCCTATATATGTAGACGTTCTTTAGTCAACTGTCCAAAGGCAGGTTTGAACCTTATAAGTAACACCAACAAGACAACACTGATAAGGCAACGTAGCCAGGAGATAATGGATATGGTGGCCAGTCACTTTCCCCCTTGCCAGAGCAAGAATAATAAATAATAGAATTTTTAATTATTGGCAAGTTTTTTTTTTTAAATAAGCCGCAGAAGGACTTCTATGGTATATAGAATACATTTTTCAGTATGATACATAACACCAAAAATTAGTGAAAATACATAGAAACTAACTTAGTTCAGACACGAGATTACAGTATTTTATGAATATGTTAGGCCCAAGGTATCAAGTAGATACAATTAACGAAAATTCTATCACAATATTATGAAAGTTAAAGGTTTAAATCATATTAAATTGTATTATTCATATTAGAAACGAATTGCGTATTATTCTTGAAATTTTAATTTTGAGAGTTAAGAAAGAGTCAGTGGCCTCAGTCAGTATTTTTAATCTCATGCAGATTCAAATGACGTTCCATATCATCATTGGCCTTCCCAACTTTCTGTTAACTCAGAACTGATGTATTGAAATCTGTTAAAGGTGCAACTATTTTTCATTTTCCGAACATGATACTATTAATTTTGTCTACAGTTCAGTGTTAAATTTTATTCAATATTTCAAATAACAAACGTAATATGTCTGATGTCTTCATTGAGATTTCTGCATAAAAGCATATCCGTTATGCATATTAAAACTTATTTTCTGAGGCTTCATTCTTTTTCTTTTATTTGGGTGTGAGTTAAAATCCAAAATTCTGCCGCATATTGTACCATTGGGGTTGCAAGAATGTTTGGAATTTTGAAGTAAAATTTTTATGTATTTGCATATATTCTTTAAATAACACGAGTTCGATTATAGCCAATGTTCAAAGCTTACAGAGGTGGGACTGGATGGAGACAAATGGAAAATAAGTTGCAGTCACCAAATTGCTCCCCAAGGAACGACTATACAAGTAAATTCAGGGAAAGAGCACGCAGGACAGACACTTGAAAGAGTTCTTTCCTCAATCGTGCTCTCAGGCACTGGAATGCTCTACCTGCAGACTTACTGTATGCTTTTGCAATAGGCTCTAACCACAAGAGTTAAAAAAAGAATAAACTTAAGATCTTTACTAATAGACGTTAATGTAACAAAATATTCTCTATTTGTTGCATTTATAATTATAGTGATTGCGCTGTGCGAAATAATGGATTTGAATTGAGTTTTAGAGTGTGTGCAATGTGTTGTAAGGCTAGCGAAAGTGCAGTGAGCTACAGAGCCTGCTCAGTAGATTTTAGTACTCGAGCAATGAGAACAGTTAAAGTGTAGTGGGTGGAGAAAGTACAGAGAATGTTGTTAATATAACTCATATTTGAATTAGAATTATAATCCGGAGAATGACGAGAACTAACTTCACAATTCAAATATTAACAAGGTGAAATTGTAATTCATTCATATTAAATAAGTCAGTAGTACTTCAGAGAAGGTTTTAATAGTGAACAGTTTATATCGACGTTGTTGAAGAGCAACCTCGTATGTAAAAATATGAACAAAATAAGACTTCACTTCATTCTCATCAATTCTTTTTTCGAATCTTCTGCAAGCACAGCGCATGTCAAGTCACGGATACAAACATCAGAAGAAGAGACTTAAATATTCTGTTATGACAGACATTTGTTTGTTTTTCTTTTAAGATATTGAAATGTTTTTTGGCACTAACCTTCTGTAATATTGAAATTTTTGACATACGAGGTTGGAGATCAACAACGTTATATTAGTACAACATATCTCATTAGAGGCGTTTGATTATGTTCTCTTGGTAGTTCGCTTGTCTGCTGTCCTCGACTTGTTGTGTTTTTGTAATTCTTTAGTTTTTCTGTCGGAATGTCTTGTCTTCATACATTGTTATTTTTCGTGTAGTTAACACGAGATGAAAGCCAATTTGTAGTTCATTCATTCATTCATTCATTCATTCATTCATTCATTCATTCATTCATTCATTCATTCATTCATTCATTCATTCATTCATTCATTCATTCGTTTATCCTTTCATTCGTTTACTTATCCTTTCATTTATTCTTTCATACATTGCAAAGATAATGTGAAGGCGGATCATGAGAAAACACAATTTAACTCTTGCAGATAATTTTTCAGTAGAACATTTTTGGGACTATAAGCAATACATGTTTTGTTTTCCACTCCATATAAGATGTAGTCGTTTTTAGTCAAATGTCCGAAGGCAGGTTTTAACCTCATAAGTGACCTCAATAAGGAAACATTCATGAGTCAAGTAAGCTAAGAGATAATGGGTGGATGGCAAGTTATACAGGATGGAAGGTAACCTTTTACAATCCCACTTGGATATGATATCTCGAATTATGACAAACAAGAAAGTCTAATAATATTTTATTCCCAGAAGAGCGGTTTTCGAAAAAAAAATGGTATTTTGTAACTTGAAATAATTATGATTAAGTTTTTCATGAAGCTGCTCAAAATTGGATTTTATCTCATGTAGGATGATAGAGTAAGCTATGTATGGCCATATTATAGTAGTATTATATGGAAAATAACACATATTTCGAATAAATCGCGTGAGGAGTCGTGTAAACATTGCATGGGAACAGGAGTGTGACACGCTGGCAACACTGTTTCTTACGTACGCAAACCATGTGGTCGAGCGGACGATACGCGTACATTCACTTCGTCATTAGTTGCAGGCTATGTGCAGTTCGAAATAGTTGAAACACAACGAGATGCCACAGTTTTCTAATCGTGAGTATCTGGACATGTTATTAATTTAGGGCGAAACAGGTCACAATGCCGCTGCAGTGTTAGATAACTCGGATCAGTAATGTGAAAGTTGTAGATACGCAACTGGTGCATACTTTGAACAATGCCTTTAAAAGGCACTGTAGAGAATGGTGTACAAAATTTAACAGTGTACCCCACATTAAAGTGTATAATTTTCATTTAGGCTAGTTTCAAAGTTGTTTATTTCTTCCAAACATTGTATAGTAATTGAGTTGGAGTGACATCAACTGTGTGATTCTCAATATAAAATAATACTGTATTTAAAAGATTAATTTTGTTTTGTGCATTATTTTTCATTCTACTTCAGCCGTAGCGAAATTGTGATCGTGCGCCGAGCCACTGTGTAACCTGCAGCGTGCATAGCACCTATGGAGGGAGGCGGACACCCGAAGGGGGACTGAAACAACTGTCTGATTTATTAACGAGTTTTCATTTTCCTTCCGTCAAGCACTTAAATATAATTTTATACAGTATAAGGTTACAAACTAAAGTTTAGTACGAGTAACGAAGAAAGAAATGAGTAAGAAGACATAGGACACAATATCACGAAATAAAATTAATGGTCTTCAGAATGTCTCTGCTACAGAGTTTTAAAATCAGGAATTATATGTCACTTACAGCCAGTCGTAGTTCATCACGAAGGTGTTTAGTCTGTCAGTCGTGATCTAAATTTGGTTTTTACTATTTTCATTGTTCAAAATAATTTTTCACAAATGTAAGTTCTGGCGAACATGGCTTCAACAGAGCAAGCGAAAGAACGAAGCTTCGGATATTTATTTTTTGTCAAAAATTTGAAAAGTTCAACTTTAATTGTCAAGTTCTTACATCTAGCTTTCATCTAACATCACATTGTAAATCTGTGAGTTTAAATTGAAGATATAACCGCATTATTCTCACATCTACTAAAAAAGGATAGGCGTAAAGGGTTTTGCTTGCTTGCTTGCATTGCTTTGCTTGCTTTGCCTTGCTTGTTTTGCCTTGCTTGCTTTGCCTTGCTCAATTCCTTGCTTTGTCTTGCTCGCTTGCTTGCTTTGCCTTGCTCGCTTGCTCGCTAGCTTTGCCTTGCTCGCTTGCAAGCTTGCTCGCTTGCTCGCTTGCTTTGCCTTGCTCGCTTGCTTTGCCATGCTCGCTTGCTTTGCCTTGCTCGCTTGCTCTGCCTTGCTCGCTTGCTTTGCCTTGCTCGCTTGCTCGCTTGCTTTGCCTTGCTCGCTTGCTTTGCCTTGCTCGCTTGCTCGCTTGCTTTGCCTTGCTCGCTTGCTCGGTTACTTTGCCTTTCTCGCTTGCTCGCTTGCTTTGCCTTTCTCGCTTGCTCGCTTGCTTTGCCTTTCTCGCTTGCTCGGTTGCTTTGCCTTTCTCGCTTGCTCGCTTGCTTTGCCTTTCTCGCTTGCTCGCTTGCTTTGCCTTGCTCGCTTGCTCGCTTGCTTTGCCTTTCTCGCTTGCTCGCTTGCTTTGCCTTTCTCGCTTGCTCGCTTGCTTTGCCTTTCTCGCTTGCTCGGTTGCTGTGCCTTTCTCGCTTGCTCGCTTGCTTTGCCTTTCTCGCTTGCTCGCTTGCTTTGCCTTTCTCGCTTGCTCGCTTGCTTTGCCTTTCTCGCTTGCTCGCTTGCTTTGCCTTTCTCGCTTGCTTTGCCTTTCTCGCTTGCTTTGCCTTGCTCGCTTGCTCGGTTGCTTTGCCTTTCTCGCTTGCTCGCTTGCTTTGCCTTGCTCGCTTGCTCGCTTGCTCGCTTGCTTTGCCTTTCTCGCTTGCTCGGTTGCTTTGCCTTTCTCGCTTGCTCGCTTGCTTTGCCTTTCTCGCTTGCTCGCTTGCTCGCTTGCTTTGCCTTTCTCGCTTGCTCGCTTGCTTTGTCTTGCTCGCTTGCTCAGTTGCTTTGCCTTGCTCGCTTGCTCGGTTGCTTTGCCTTTCTCGCTTGCTCGCTTGCTTTGCCTTGCTCGCTTGCTCGGTTGCTTTGCCTTGCTCGCTTGCTTTGCCTTTCTCGCTTGCTCGCTTGCTTTGCCTTGCTCGCTTGCTCGGTTGCTTTGTCTTGCTCGCTTGCTCGCTTGCTTTGCCTTGCTCGCTTGCTCGCTTGCTTTGCCTTTCTCGCTTGCTCGGTTGCTTTGCCTTTCTCGCTTGCTCGCTTGCTTTGCCTTTCTCGCTTGCTCGCTTGCTTTGCCTTTCTCGCTTCCTCGGTTGCTTTGCCTTTCTCGCTTGCTCGCTTGCTTTGCCTTTCTCGCTTGCTCGCTTTGCTCGCTTGCTCGCTTGCTTTGCCTTTCTCGCTTGCTCGCTTGCTTTGCCTTTCTCGCTTGCTCGCTTGCTTTGCCTTTCTCGCTTGCTCGGTTGCTTTGCCTTTCTCGCTTGCTCGCTTGCTTTGCCTTTCTCGCTTGCTCGCTTGCTTTGCCTTTCTCGCTTGCTCGCTTGCTTTGCCTTTCTCGCTTGCTCGATTGCTTTGCCTTTCTCGCTTGCTCGCTTGCTTTGCCTTTCTCGCTTGCTCGCTTGCTTTGCCTTTCTCGCTTGCTCGCTTGCTTTGCCTTGCTCGCTTGCTCGGTTGCTTTGCCTTGCTCGCTTGCTCGCTTGCTTTGCCTTTCTCGCTTGCTCGCTTGCTTTGCCTTGCTCGCTTGCTCGCTTGCTTTGCCTTGCTCGCTTGCTTTGCCTTGCTCGGTTGCTCGCTCGCTTTGCCTTTCTCGCTTGTTCGCTTGCTTTGCCTTTCTCTCTTGCTCGCTTGCTTTGCCTTGCTCGCTTGCTCGCTTGCTTTGTCTTGTTCGCTTGCTCGCTTGCTTTGCCTTGCTCGGTTGCTCGCTCGCTTTGGCTTGCTCGCTTTGCCTTGTTCGCTTGCTTGCCTTGCCTTGCTTGCTCGCTTGCTTGCTTGCTTTGCCTTGCTTGCTCGCTTGCTTGCTTGTTTTGCCTTGCTTGCTAGCTTGCTTTGCCTTGCTTGTTTTGCCTCGCTTGCTAGCTTGCTTTGCCTTGCTTGCTTGCTTGCAAATGAATAAATACAGTGAAAGATAAACTAGCCCTCTCCTGAATGAGTAGGACTCATGCTCAGTAGGGGATTCCGATTCAGACAAAAATGAAATTAAAATTGAGAGTGAATACAGGTTAAATGGCGTTTAAAATGTTTGAACCCAAACTCTTTAATCCAATACAATTTTTTATGATTTTATTAATTTGGAGAGGATTCGTGGTTCAAATATTATTCGAATAAAATTTGTTTAATAATCTGGGACGTTGACTCAAGCTATGATAAAGAGCTGCATTGGTTTTACATTTTGGTTGATACAAACGCAGAGAATTAATATTTTTAATTCTATATTTATGTATATATCTTTCAAAGTTATTAAAATTTCTATGAAAATATTTTAATAAAATAAAATAATGCATTTGTTTAATGTTGAAACTTTGAAATGTTTAAACAACAATGCAATTGGATAATCTTTCTGCTTTTTTAAACAAATTTTTATTACTTCTTTCTGTAGTAAAATTAACGGGTAAAGCTATGGATTTATAAGTTCCACCCCAACCTATAATACCATATGAAATATAATTTGAAAGAGATCTTTCCTCAATCAAGTTTTGAGGGACCGGAACGCTCTACGGGAAGAATTGTCTTAGATTTTTCGAATAATAACAAGTGTTTCGAAAAATAACTCAAGACCTTTACCAATAAACGCTAATCTAACATAGGCCTACTCGCTATTTGTAGGAATTATACTTATACCAGAGCGTTTAGAATAGAAAGTGTGGTAACTGTGAAAGGGTCTAATGGGACTTTTAAACCCCCTAGCGTCGCCACGGCAACTGATCGAAACATTGGCGTGGCGATCGTTCTAAGACTGTAGTTTTCCTCTTAATACTGTGGACAGAGCAGGTAGAACTCGTTCTGCTATGGAATTAAAGAGATATTTCTTGCGGTGTTCGGGTGATTTTAATTGTGCCGTTTATGTGAGAGCGAGTAGTAATAAGCCTAATTGTTTTGTTCTTTATTCAAATCCGATCATAAAATCTGTAAGGAAGAGACGTTTCTTTTATCCACCCAAAGCCTAGACTATTTTTCAGAACTGGTGTAGAGCAATTCCACGAAGATAGAAAACTGTATGCTCGTTATTATATCTGTAATATCCATTTTTCTGAGGTTTTGATTGTAAGAGCCGATAAATTTATTATTGTCGGTAAAGAGGTAGGTCTTCCACGCAAGAACTGGCGACCAAAATCGTATGCCATAACATATATTTTCCCAAACTTGCCTCGATATATTATTAAAAAAAAAATTCAACCAAGTGCAAATCAATCCTTTCTCATAACAATGTACCCTTACCAAATACCATCTGGCTATGACCAATTCTATTGACGATAAATAACCACATAGTTGATTTTTTTGGTTGTTTACTTAACGACGCTGTATCAATTACTGGTTATTTAGCGTCGATGAGATTGGTGATAGCGAGATGAAGCCTAGATTACCTGGCATTCACCTTACGGTTGGGGAAAACCTCGGAAAAAACCCAACCAGGTAATCAGTCCAAGCGGGGATCGAACCCGCGCCCGATCGTAACTTCAGACCGGCAGGCTAGCGTCTTAACCGACTGAGCCACGCTGGTGGCTAGTAGTTGATACATCATTATTAAATATCCGAGTAAGAAAATAATTGGATGTGACACCCGAAAATCAGAAGAACACCTTAGTTAATCTTGCGCTTGTGTGCATTTATGTGCCATTACTCCACACCTGAATGCCCAAAATTATGTCCAGTTACATTGACCGTAATTCCTTGTAGCGAATGAACCCCAGATCAGCATTTCAGCTGTTTAGTGTGAGTTTTTGAAAATCGATACATTTTTTAGAGTCATAAACTGTGATGGGTTCGAGGGAAGTGAAAATACAAAAGAATTCACAAGGTGAATGAACGACCTTGCAGATACGCTGAACTCAAAGACTTCCCCCTCTGCCCTGTACGAAGGATCCTAGCATTACACGATTTTAGAAAAGATATTACACATAATTGGCAATACGAAGATCACGTTTGCCTAAGAAAGAACCCTTGAATTATTTAGAGTGACAATTCAGAGCACTCACGAAATATATTAATTCTTGTGGGATAGCAGATTTAAATATATTCTCACAGAAAAAATTTAACCAGGAACCTCTAGAGCGACGTTTTGGAATCAGAAAATGATTATCTTGTGACGATCACCATAGACTTTCTACATCTGAACATTTTTCAATCTATGTGCCAGTTCAAAAATGTGCTGTATTCAAGTGCTAATTGTGAACTCCTAATTGAATCCAAGCACCTAGCTTCTACTTCTTAATGTACATGTTTAATTATTAATTATATAAGCACTTTAGTCGTAATTAACGTAAAAGTTATTTCGGTAACAAAAGTACAGTATAATGTTACTTTGCGTCTAGGCGACAACATAATATAGTTTACAATTTTACTACATTTGTTTATTACGTTTTCACATCATAAGAGGTTTCTAATCGAGCATATGAGAAAGTAATAGATCTCATGGAAAAGTTGTTAATTTAATATTCTCCAATAAGTAGCATACAATTAGTTAATACAGTGCTACTAAATTGCTTTAATTTTACAAACACAAAATAACCTAGGCATTTCAAAAGATCAGAACTTACATTGGCATAGATATAATATCGAAGCTTAATGTATGAGTCTAAGTTGCACGTAATATTTCTTGTTCTCATGAATTACGTATAAACCAGATACAACTGCAATTAATGACTAAATAGTAGATAAAAACTATTGGTGAAAATAAGGTGTCTCCTTTATTATATTACATTCTTTCTTGTGTATAAAAAACTATAAGTTCTTGTCAATGCGTACTTTATAATGCCATAAAAATGTGCAATTTTGCGAAGCTGCACTTTTTTGTTGCGTATTTCTGGCTGAAGCCGGCACTATGTTCCATTTTTCGGTTAATCATTATATTTACTATTCAGGATTGTGTTACATAACTCACAATTTGTTAGTGTAGTAATATTACATTTTTAAACACGTAAAATATTGTAAGAAAGTACTATACAATACATTCTTATCTAATGGGTTATTTTTAAAAACCCTTTGCATTCGCTCGAATAGCGATCCTGACATAGCGGACGGAAAACAGAACTAGCGCCACTCGGCGACGAACAACTGAAGTAGAGGAAGTAACGTCACTTTCTCTTCTACCCGCTCTGCTTATACCGAGTACGCGGTGCGTAATAGTGTATTGCAAGCCTAGTGAAAGTGCAGCAAGCTACAGAGCCTGTTCAGTAGGTTCTAGTACTCGAGTAATGAGAACAGTTAACTGTATACTGGGTAGACAAAATGCAGAGAATGTTAAAAATATAATTCATATTAGAATTAGAGCTATAATCAGGAGGACGATGAGATATACTATCGACATTAGGCACTCTGGTAAAATAACTTCACAATATTAATATTAACGAGGTGAAATTGTCATTCATTCGTTTATTCATTCACGCATTCATTCATTCGTTCGTTCATTCATTCATATTAAATAAGTTAGTTCTTCAGTGAAAACTTTAATTGTGAAAAGTATATATATATATATATATATATATATATATATATACATATATATATATATATAAGTCGTATGTAAAAATATGAACCACATAAGACTTCACTTGATCCTCATCAACAAATGTTCTAGAATTTCTGCAAGCACAGCGCATGTCAAGGCATGGATATAAACGTCAGATTAGGATAGTTAAATATAATTTCATGTCAGATATTTGTCGGTCTTTTAAAGATATTCAAATGATTTTTTCTCTCTAGCATAATATAACATTGAAATATTTGACATAACGAGGTTGTTGTTCAACAACAACGATTTTGCAGTACAACATATCTCATTACAGGCGTTTGATTAAGTTCTCTTAGTAGTTCGCTTGTCTGCTGTCCTTTACTTGTTGTGTTTCTGTAATTCTTTGGTCATTCTGTCAGAATACCTTGTATTCATATGTCGTTATTCTTCCTGTAACTACCACGTGGTAAATTGTTAATAAATATTCATTCGTTCATTCATTCATTCATTCATTCATTCATTCATTCATTCATTGGATCATTCTTGATTCATTCTTACATTCATATACACATTTCAAAGCTAATATGAAGGCGAGTCGTGAGAAAACAAAATCTATCTCTTGCAAATAATTTTTCAGTAGGACTTTTTGAGATTATAAGAAATACACATTTTATTTTCCACTCCCTGTAAGATGTAGTCGTTCTTTAATACACTGTCCGAAGACAGTTGCCTATACGGCAACAATCATGAGACGACTATGTCATAAGCCAAGAAATAATCGTAATCATAAAGAAGAACTAGAATCATAAAGAAGAAATATTAAAATATTAGCAACATATTAGGAAAAATTTGCAGAGAGGCTGGAATGGTGCATAAAATAGAATTTTCAGTATGATATATGACGGCATAAATTAGAAAACACTAGTAGGATCGCAATCTATTCAGACACATAGTAACAGCATTTTCATAACGTGTTTCCCCAGCATTATAAAACATATGCAATTAACCGAAATTCTATCACAACATTATCAAAGATAATGTTTTCAATCATACCCAAATTTCATTATTTATCTTAGAAACGAATTAGGTATTATTCTTGCAATTTCGCTTTTTAAGAAATAGAGAAGAGTCAGTGGCCTCAGTCTATTTTTAATCTCATGGAGATTCAAATGGGCTAATATATCATCATTGGCCTTCCCAACTCCCTGTTAACTCAGATGTGATATAGTGAAATCTGTTTTGAGATACAACGAATTTCTATTGTTTGAACAGAAATTTATAATTTTCTCTATAGCTTATTGTTATAATTTATTCAACAATTGAAATAACAAACGTAATTTCTCTGATGTCTCATTGAATTTTATACATTAAAGAATATCCGTTGTGCATCCGAAGCCTTATTTCTTAAGCTTAATTTTTCGTTCTTTCATTTGTCTGGGAGTTAGTATCCAAAATTTTGTTGCATGTTGTAACATTGGGATTGCAAGAATGTTTGCAATTTGAAGTAAAATTTTGATATTTCTTTTCATGTATATTTACATAACACGAATTAAATTATGCGGAATGATCAAAGCGTGCAGAGGTGAGAATGACAGAAGTAAATAAAAAGTAGGTTGCAGCCACGAAATTGCTCTTCAAGAAACGACCATTCAAATAAATTGATAAAACGAACACAGAGGACGTATTTTTGAAATAGTTCTTTCCTCAATCTTGCCACGAGGGAGTGGAATGCTTTACCTGCAAGCTTATTATGTGCTTTTGTAATAGACCCTAACCACAAGTGTTTTCAAAAATAAACTTAAGACATTTACTAATAGATGTTAATGTAACAAAATAGTGCCTATTTATTTGATTTATAGTTATACTGAGTGCGCAGTGCGTAATATTAGAAGAGCATTAAGTTTAAGAGGTTGCACAGTGTGTTGTAGTCCTAGTGATAGTGCAGTTACTTACAGAGGACGTTGAGTAGCTTTTAGTGCTGGAGTAATGAGTACAGTTAATGTGTAGTGGGTAAGGAAAGTACAAAGAATATTGAAAATTTTATTCATATTAGAATTGGAATTGTAATCTGGAGGATGATGGGAACTACATCGAAACTAGACACTCAGGTAAAATAATTTCACAATATAAATATCAACAAGGTGAAATTGTTATCATTCATTCGTTCATTCATTCAATCATTCATAATAAATAAGTTAGTATTTCTTCAGTGAAATGTTTAATAGTGAATAGTGTATAGCCTATCGACGTTGTTGAACAGCAACCTCGTATGTAAAAATATATCGTTATCTTTCTGTAAGTACCACGGGTTGAGTGGTTAGTAACTGTTTATACATTCATTGATTATTTCTTTCGTTCATTCGTTTATCCGTTCATTTGTTCGTACAATCTTCATTCATATATACATTACGAAGCTAATAAAAAGGCGCATCGTGAAAAAAGAAAATCTAACTGTTGGAAATCATTTTTCAGCACGACAGATTTGAGACTGTAAGTAATGGATGATTAGTTTTCCACTTCCTCTAAAATGTAGTCGTTCTTTAGTCAACTGTCCGAAGTCAGGTTTTAACCTCATAAGTGACGCCAATAAGGCAACACTTATGAGGCAAATAAGACAAGAGAAAAAGAGTGTTGTGGCAAGTTACTTTCACGCCTTATATATATATGCCAGAACTAGACTCATAAGGAAGAAATGTTTCATTATTTGCAATATTTAAAAAGAAAGCTGCGAAGGGGTTTGTGTGGTGCGTAGAGTAGAATTTTGACATCAAAATTTAATGAGAACGCATAGAAACGAAATGACTACAGACATATTGTTACAGTGTTTTCAAAACATGTTTCGCTCACCATATACAGTATATGCAATTAACCTAAATTCTATCACAATCTTATCAAAGACAATGTTTTAAATCACACCGAAATTTTACTGTTGATCTCAAAATTAATTGGATATTACTCTTGCATTCATGCTTTTTAATAGTTAAGAAAGAGTCGGTGACCTCAGTGTGTATTTTTAATCTCATGGAGAATCAAAGGATTTCCTATATCATCATCGGCCTCCACAACTCTATGTTAACTCTGAACTGATATAGTGAAATCTGTTTTAAAATGCAACTGTTTTCCATTGTCAGAACACGAAAGTTTTAGTTACGTCTAAAACTTAGTGTTCAATATTATTCAGTAATTTAAATAACAAACATAATTTTTCTGATATGTTCAATGAGTTTTACACATTAAAATAGTATTTCCATTATACGTCTTAAATCCAAATTTTTAAATCTTCATTGTTATTTTTGTTTGGGTGGGAGTTAAAAATCCAAAATTCTGTTGGGATTGCAAAATGGTTTCGAATTTGAATTCATGTGTTGATATTTCTTTTCATATCTGTCTTTATATTCCCTGCAAATAGATGCATTTTAAAGCTGCAACTTGCATTGAAAATCCAATTAAGACACTCTAATTTGAAACATATAATATATGATATAAAACATCCATTAACACAATTTGGAGGAATTTGAATGATTTTCTTCCACAGCAATATGAAGCTTTAAAACTCGAGTTTATAAACAAATCTAAAGTAACTTTAAGTTTCTTTTTGCGTATTGAAAGTGACCGTCGAAATTTCTTTGCTTAAATCGATTGATTTACGTAGGCTAATAGTTACATATTAGTATGTTTTGTATATTTTCACTGATGCACGAACTTCTTTCCGAACAGACTGCAGAGAACATTATCCTTTCCTTTATTTTGTTTTTTATTTCTTACATTCATTATCACTCATTTTGTAACAATATCACGATACAAAATAAGTTGTAATGTTTACAACAATTCTAAGAGCGAATATGTTACTGTAAATGGCACAGACATTTACTGGCGGTAAAACTGAAAACGTTACTTGGTAACAACACATAGCCCATTATGTCTATATCTGGAATCAGTGATGCTCCTTGAGGCTAGTTATGTCTTTAGACACGATTTGGAAGTGCTTCCAGGTCCAGTGTTAGTTTGGCCGTTGTATATATTTAAATAAGTTTAAATAACACGAATTCTATTATGTGCTATGTTCAAAACGTACAGAGGTGAGTCTGCCTTGAGCTAAATTAAAATATAAGTTCTTCTACTTATTATTATTTGTTATTACAGCCCAAGTGGGCCTTAACCTTTCTATGGCTCTCTTCCATCCTTCCCTATTTATCGCCAACTCCCTCCAGATCTATTCACATCCGCTCGTACAAAATTCCACCATCTTGTTCTCGGTCTTCCTCTTAATCTTATTCCATGTGGGTTGTTATTGAAGACAACCTTCACTTTCCTTGTAGTTTCCATCCTTGTGACGTGTCCCAACCATCTCAATCTTTGACACCTTATGTGCGTCTCCAAATCCGGTTCCTTATACAGTTCATATATCTCTTTATTATATCTAGCTCTCCATCCATCCACTGTTTCAATTGTTCCGAAGATTCTTCTTAAGATTTTCCTCACAAATATTGCTAGTTGTTTGCATGTTTTTTTTTTTTTATTTAGGACCCATGTTTCTGTACCATATGTTATAATGGATCTTATTAGAGTTTTGTAAATCTTAATTTTGATTTCTTTAGATATAATTTTATTTCTAACAAATGGTAAAAGTGAATAATATGCTCTGATAGACAGATTTATTCTTTGCAAATCTAGTCTTTCACGTAAAACTCTCTGTAAAGCAGGTTTGAATAATTTCAAGGGAAAAATTGTTCCGGGGCCGGGTATCGATCCCGTGACCTCTGGTTGAACGTACCAGCGCTCTACCAACTGAGATACCCCGGAACTCCACCCGACACCGTCTCAACTTTCCCTTTATATCCACACAACTCGCGTGGGCTGACGAAACACTAGAGACCCACATTTAGTGCACACAATTTTTGTGTGACTTGGAATTGTGGTTTTCTATTAACGTACACAGTGACGTATATACTATGCAAATCTAGTCTTTCAGGTAAAGCTTCCTGTAAAACAGATTTGAATAATGTCAAGGAAAAAATTGTTCCGGGGCCGGGTATCCATCCCGGGACCTCTGGTTGAACGTACCAGCGCTCTACCAACTGGGCTACCCAGGAACTCCACCCGAAACCGTCTCAACTTTCCCTTTATATCCACACAACTCGCGTGGGCTGACGAAACACCAGAGACCCACATCGAGTGCACACAATCTCTGTGTGACTTGCAATTGTGTTTTTCTGTTAACGTACACAGTGACGTATATACTATGCAGATCTAGTCTTTCAGGTGAAGCTCCCTGTAAGGCAGGTTTGAATAATTTTAAGGGAAAAATTGTTCCGGGGCCCGGTATCGATCCCGGGACCTCTGGTTGTACGTACCAGCGCTCTACCAACTTAGCTATCCAGGAACTCCACCCGAAACCGTCTCAACTTTCCACACAACTCGCGTGGGCTGACGAAATGCCAGAGACCCACATCGAGTGCACACAATCTCTGTGTGACTTGGAATTGTGGCTTTCTGTTAACGTATACAGTGACATATATACTATGCAAATCTAGTCTTTCAGGTAAAGCTCCCTGTAAAACATATTTGAATAATTTCAAGGGAAAAATTGTTCCGGGGCCGGGTATCAATCCCAGGAACTCTCGTTGAACGTACCAGCGCTCTACCAACTGAGCTACCCGAGAACTCAACCCGACACCGTCTGAAGAGTTGTTGAGGCGGTGTCGGGTGCTGGTACGTTGAACCAGAGGTTCCGGGATCGATACCCGTCCCCGAAACAATTTTTCTCCTGAAATTATTCAGATTTATTATTCTTTGTACCTCAATCCTTAGGTCATTATTTCCTGTCAATAATGACCCGAGATATGTAAATTCTTTCACCTTTTCAAACTTGTAAGTTCCAATATTAACTTCCTTCACTTGATCGTTTTGTCTTTTGGTGATTGACATAAATTTGGATTTCTTTGTGTTTATTTTGAACGCTAACAAGGTTTCTTCAACATCTTGTATCCTTCTTCCGGTGCTGACCACATCATCCGCATAGCTTAAATTCTCTTGTCTCTTATTAAAAATGGTTCTATTAATTTGCACTTCTGATTTTATCATTCCAATGCGCAGGGCTATATTAAACAAGAGAGGGGCCAGCCCGTCTCCTTGCCTAGTTCCTTTCCCCTTTTTAAAATTTTCAATTGTATCTTTCCTAATTTCACTGTTGCCTTTGGTTCAGATGACACAATTCTGCATACATTTATGAGTTTCTTTGGAAAACCGAGTTGATGCATTTGTCCCCATATTGTCTTAAGTTGCAGCCACCTAATGACTCTGCATGACCATTTCAATAAACTTAGGGAAAGAACACAGAGGACGGATATTTAAAAGAGATCCTACATCAATCATGCTTTCGGGGTGTGGAATACACTACCTGGACATTTATTATACCCTATGCTCTTCCATAACCATATTTTTTTTCTAGAATTAGGCTAATGTATGCTACTAATAAATGCTAATATATGATGCTAACTAATTATTGGATATGCAGTTATACTAAGTGCTCAGTGGTTCTAGTGGAAGTACAGTGGGTTATAGTGTGTGTGCGCGTGTGCGTGTGTGTGTGCGTTTGCGTGTGCGTGTGTGTGTGCGTGTGCGCGTGCGTTTTTTTTAAGTAATTGTACAGTAAGCTACACAGACTGTTTTAGTACCGGAGTAATGAGTGCAGTTAATATGTAATGATTAGTCAGTACAGAAAGTGTTGAAAGTAATATTACAATTAGATTTCGGAGGATGATTAGAACTACATCGAAACTAAACGATCAGATAAAATAATATCACAATTTAAATATTAACAAATTCTCGTTGTTATTCATTGTTTCTTTCAACCACTCATTAATTAATTGATTAATTAATTCATGCACTTATACATTCATTTTAAATACCTTAATAGTTCTCCAGTGGTAACATTAAGAGTGAAGAGTATTTATCGACTATGTGAACAGCAACTTCGTATGTAAAAATATCAACGAAAGAAGATTTTACTTGATTGTCATAAAAGAAATTTTCTCAAGTCATCTGTAAACACATCGTAAGTATAAGGAATGATATAAACATATAACAAAAGACTTAAAATATCTTTTTATGGCAGACATTTGTTAGTTTCTTTTCAAAGATATCCAATTGTTTTGTCGTTGTATGAAAAATTCAAATTTTTTACATACGAGATTGATGTTCAACACCAACGATAAAGTAGTATAACATATCTCATTACAGGCGTTCAATTATATATTGTCTTGTTAGCTCTCTCAACTGCTGTCCTTGAGTTGTAAATTTTGTTGAATTCCTTAGTTCTGTTAGAATGTCTTTTCTTCATATATCCTTCTTTCGTTTGTTCGTTCCCTTAATATTTAGTTCGTTCTTTCGTTTACTAATTGATTAATTGATTCATATAGTGCGAAGTTAATACGAGGTCGGAAAGTAAGAAATTGAAATCTATCTCATTGGTAATAATTTTGCAGGAGGACATTTTTAGTAGGCTTATAGAAAATAAATGTTTTTGTTCGTTCCCTAAACATGTAGTTCATTTTTAGTCAACTGTCCGAAGACAGGTTTGAACTGACACCATTAAGACAACACTGATAGGGCAACGAAGCCACGAGATAATGGGATAGGGTGTCGAGTTCCTTGCTCCCTTTCCGAAACTAGGATAATAAATAACATAAATTAAATTAGTGGCAAGTTTTTAGAAAAAAGCTGCAGTGGGACTTCTATGGTGATAAAGTAGAATTTCCCGGATGATTCATAACAGTAAAAATGAGTAAAAATGCATAGAATTAAAATCAGTTCAGACACATGGTTACAGTATTTTCAGAAGATGTTTGGCCCAACGTGTCCAATATAATACACAATTAACCCAAATTCTAACACAACATTATCAAATTTAAAGTTTTAAATCCTACCCGAATTGTATTACTTATCTCAGAAACGAATTCCATATTATTCTCCTTCTCATGCTTTTAAGAGTTAAGACAGAGTCGGTGGCCTCAGTCAGTATTTTTATTCTCATGGAGATTCAAACATCCGGCATTTAACCATAGACCTTGCCAACTCTCTGTTAACTCACAAGCGGTATAGTGAAATCTGTTTTGAGATGCAACTATTTTCCATTGTCTGAACATGAAATTTTTAATTTTGTCTATAGCTTAGTGTTCTATTTTATTCAATAATTGGAATAACAAACGTAATATTTCTGAGGTCTTCATTGAGTTTTCTACATCAAAGAATATCCGTTGTGAGTCTGAAACTTTATTTTCTCTAGTTTCATTGTCTGTTTTTTATATGGGTGGGTGTTAAAATACAAAATTCTGTTCCATATTGTAGCATTGGAATTTCAGGAATATTTGGAATTTGAAGTAAGGTTTTGATATTTCTTTCCATATCTGTGTTTGTACTCCCTGCGATTAACTGCCTTTTAAAGATCCACCTTGCTGTGAAAAATCCAATTGACACACTCTAATTTGAAGTATACAGTATTTTATATCTAAAATATCATTGACACAATTTTGAGTAATTTCAATGATTTGGATTTTTCACAGCAACACGAAACTTTGCGACTGAAGTTTATAAAAACTTTAAATTTTGAGTCCTTTCTCTTTTGAAGTGGGCCGTCTATATTACCTAGTAGTTACATACAAATTTGTTTTGTACGTTTGCACTAAAGCACGAATTTTTTTCCGGACAGACAGCATAGAATGTTAGCTTTTCGTCATCTTTGTTTTACTTCTGATGTTCACTATCACCGATTTTGTAACAATATCACGATGCAGAAGGTGTAATGTTTACAAAAATTCTGAGAGCGAATATGTTACTGTAAATGACCCAGACGTTCACTGGTGGTAACTCTGAAAGCGTTGCCTTTTAACAGCATATAGGCCATTAGGTCTATATCTGGAAACAGTGATGCTCGCTGAGGCTAGTTATGTCTTGGGATACGATTTGGAACTACTTCAAAATCCCGTGGTTGTTGGCCCGTTGTATATTTAAATAAGTTTAAATAACACGAGTTCGATTATACTTAATATTCAAAACGTACAGAGGTGAGTCTGCCTAGAGATAAATAAAAAAATAGGCTGCAGCCGCTAATTTACTCTTCAAGGAACGACCATTAAAATAAATTGAGAGAAAGAACACAGAGGACGGACTTTGAAAGAGTTCTTTCCTCAATCATGCTATCAGGGACTTGAATGCTCCGCCTGCAGTGTTACTACAGACTTTTCCAATAACAAGTGTCTTAAAAATAGGTTTAAGACCTTTACTAATAGACGCAAATGTCACATAGTCACTATTTATTGGAGTTATATTGTGTGTGCAGTGTGTTTTAGTGAAAGAGCAGCAAGCTACAGTGTCTGTTCCATAAGTTTTAGTTCTCGAGTAATAAGTGCGGTTAAGGTGTAGCGATTAGAGTAACTACAGAGAATGTTGAAAATATTATTTATATTAGAATTAGAATTCGGAGGGTGATGATACCTACAACGAAACTAGATAATCAGGTGAAATAATGTCACAATTTAAATATTAACACTGTGAAGTTGTATATTCATTCATTCATTAATTAATTTATTCATTCATTATATTCATTCATTCATTGGTATATACATTCATTTTAAATAACGCACTAGTTGTGCAGTGATAAATCATTAAAAGTGAAAAGTATATAACGAGGATGCTGAACAGCAACATCGTATGTAAAAATTTATTATGAACGAAATAAACTTCACTTTTGATTGTCATCAAATAAATTTCCCCGAATCTTCTGAAAATACATCTCAAGTCAATTTATGGATATGAACATCAGAAGAAGAGTCTTAAATATCTTTTTATGTCAGACATTTATGCCTTTTTAAAGATACACAGATGTTTTTTTCGCTCTCCTCAAAATTGAAACGTTTCACCTAATAGGAGAACGAAATAGTACCACAACCTATCTCATTACAGGCGTTTGATTACATATTCTCGTGTTAGTTCTCTTATCTGCTATCCCTGGCTTGTTGTGCTTGATTAATTCTTCAGTTTTTCTGTCAAAATGTCTTGTCTTCATTTATCGTTGTTCTTGCTGTAACTACCACCGGATGGAAACCCATTTGTAGCTAAAAATATTCGTTCGTTCGTTCGTTAGTTAGTTAGATAGTTAGTACGTGCACTCGTTCATTAATTAATTAATTCATATAGTGCAAATGTTTACAAAAATTCTGATAGCGAATAGGTAAATGAAAATGGCACAGACATTCACGGCTGGTCAAAATGAAAGCGTTGCTTCGTAACAGCACATAACCCATTAGGCCTATATCTGGAAACAGTGATGCTTCCTGAGGCTAGTTATGTTTATGGACACGATTTGGATTTTGGAAGTACTTCCAGGTCCCGTGGTCGTTGGCCCGTTGTATATTTAAATAAGTTCAAATAACACGAGTTCGATTATGCACAATGTTGAAAACATACAGCGGTTTGTCTGGAGATAAATTAAAAATAGGTTTCAGCCACCAAATTACTCTTAAGGGACAACCATTGACAAAATTGAGGAAAAGGACGCTCAGGACAGCCATTTGTAAGAGAACTTTCCTCAATCAAGCTTTGAAGGACTGCAATGTTCTACGAGAAGACTTATTATAGGCTTTTCGTATAACAACAAGTGTTTCGAAAAATAGGCTCAAGACCTTTACCAATATACGCTAATGTAACATAATCGCTATTTGTAGGGTTTATACTGAGTACGGGGTATGTAATAGATTGTTGTAGGTCTATTGAAAGTGCAGTTAGCTACAGAGCCTGTTCAGTAGCTTTAGTATGCGAGTGATGAAGGCAGTTATTGTGTAGTGAGTAGAGAATGTACAGAGGATGTGGAAAATATTATTGAAATTATAATTATAATTAGAATTCGGAGGATAGTTGGAACTACATAGAAGCTAGACAATCAGGTACAATAATATCACCACTTAAAAATTAACACAGTGAAATTCTTATTTATCAAAGTTAATATGAAGAGAGGACGTGAGAAAACAAAATCTAAGTTTTGCAAATAATTTTCGGTCTAACTTTTTTGAGAGTGTAAGAAATACAAGTCTTGTTTTCCACCCCCTATATTATGTAGTCGTTCTTTATTCAACTGTCCGAAGACATTTTTGAATCTTATAATTGACATCTACAAGAAAACACTGATAAGGCAACGAAGGCAGGAGATAATGTGTATGGTGGCCAGTTACTTTCCCGCTTTGCCAGAAGCAGAAAAATAAAAAATAGAAATTTAAGTTATTGGCTAGTTTTTAGAAAAAGCCTGCAGAGAGATTTCTATGGCGCATAGAATAGAATTAACAGGATCGTAGAGAACACAAAAATTAGTGACAATGATTAGAAAATAAATTTGTTCAGACGTATAGTTACAGTATCTTCAGAAAGTGTTTGGCCCAACGTATCCAGTAGAAAGAATATACGAAAGTTTTATCACGACATTATCAAAGTTAAAGGTTTAAATCATACCCAAATTTTATTATGTATATAAGAAACGAAATGTATATTATTCTTGCACTAATGTTTTCTTAAGAGTTAAGAAAGAGTTAATGGCCTCAGTCAGTATTTTTCATCTCATGGAGATTCAAACATCCACCACATCATCATTGGCCTTCCGAACTCTCTGTTAACTCAGAAGCGATATAGTGAGATCATTTAAAGGTGCAATTATTTTTAATTATCTGAACATGATGTTTTTAATTTTGTCTATAACTTAGTGTTCAATTTTATTCAATAATTCAAATAACAAACGTAATTTGTCTGATGTCTTCATTAGTTCTCTACATAAAAGCATATCTGTCACGCGCCTTAAATCTTATTTTCCTGTGTACCGACTACGCGCGAAAAAGTTTACTGTTTGCCCAACTGCGCGAGAGCAGGTTCAGCATTACCTCAGGCGAGTGTTTTATTTGCGACTTGGTCATGCTTGCACAAAACTGGTGGTAGCACTGTTATCACTAGTCTGTTTTTGTGAGTAACAAAATTTTTGTTGACGGTACCTTCGAATACTGCTGTAAATGTTTTTGTCAGTTATTTACAATTCATGTTTCAAACAATGGTCAGTGCAGTCCCTTAGTATTATGTTTGTTGTCAATCAAAATAGCAGTTACGTACGAAAAAATATATTCACTCAAATCGTAAATGCGTGTGATATGAATATTAGGCTAAGTTGCAACCGTCAATCATACTTTCTGATATCGAAGTGGCTATACACAAAGAAATTAGCCAGGTGTGGCCATTTTCATCAATAGTAGATTGTAGATTTCATTTGACGCAGACCTGGTGGAGGAAAATTCAGGCGTTAGGGCTGTCTTCCGATTATAAAGAAAATAACACTGATACAGGTAAATGGCGACACTGGGTGTCTGGTTTGGCTTTTCTCTCTCTCTCGACAAAGTTGAGGATGCTTTTGTTGAAGAGTTAATAAGCATTAAACCCGACAGTGAAAATGTTACATGTTTTGCTGACTATTTCGCTTATATGACGTCATTCAATTTTCGACCAATGAAGTGTAATGAAATTTTGAATTCCAACCAATCACAGTCACACTTTGCGATAATTTTTGCAGCTAGATTTATCGCTATCAATTTATCGCATGGTCGTTCTTTTGCTTAGTCGTTGTCGCCAACTGTTTCCTCGTAAATTGATGATCATGAATAGAGAGAGCATTTGGTGTACGTAAACCGTTGAGTTAACTGCTACACGCACTATATCGTAATATATAAGGGAGCAAGGAAGGGAGAGGAGGGAATGGCATCGTGTCCCTACAATAACAAGGACTGGAGTACAGTTCCTGCAGCAAATTATTTATCTTTATTATTCAGTAATTTCACTTCAAAATATTAAATAACCTATTGTTTATATTGTGCATTTAATTACAACACACATAGTTCTGTATTACATGATATTAATGCACATAAGAACACTATATTGTATATAAATACAACAACATAGAAAACATAGTATTTTACTTTGCACTATTTTGCTCTTCTTCATGACTGCATTTGTACAGTGCACCACTCATTAAGATTTCAGAGGTGAACTTGGTACGATATTCCGTGAAGCGGCGTTTATACTGAGAAAAACTTCTTTCCACATCGCATGATGTGATCGGGGCGAACTGCAAATATGCTATGTTACTATTTCGATTTGTTTCGCTCCTTGATAGTTTGTCCCTAATATATCACACATAACGGAATAGCCTGTATTTTTTGCTGGGACATTTTCCAACATTTGTTGCACTCTTTCACAAATCCCCCCACCCGTTAAATGCTTCAATGACTGTGCTAGTTCTTCTACTAAGCTGATTGCTTCTTCTATGGTCAAACCAGAAGATTCTAACTGTTTTATAGTTTTAGACACACATTTAAAATTATCACAGATAAACAAAATATCATCACTTAATTGTGGAGAAATCATCATTTGTACAGTGAGAACTGCTTGACTCGCATTGGCATCAACTTGATTGATCACAGCGACATTGTTCTCATAATGTTCAGCATGATAATATATAACCGCGTCCAACCAAGTGCCCCACCTAGTGATACAGAGTTGTGGAGGCAAGGGAATCCCAGGCGCCATTTTATGAAATGTCTTTACCCGAGAAGGAGCTTTCAAAAATATTTTTTTTAATACTAGACACATACTTATCTACATCAATATAGTTCTTTCTAATTTCTTCCGCTGCGCGATGTAAGCCATGGACGACACACATTACATGTATCATTCTAGGAAAAGATTCTTGAAGTTTCTTCGCTGCTTTTATCATATAAGCTGCACCATCAGTTACGAAGAGAAGAACATTTTCTGCTTTCATTTCGTTAGACCACAAAAATCGCATTGATTTTTCAAACAGAGCTGCAATAGTAACATGATTTACTTTCTCTAGCTCTTCGGATGTCAATAGAAACTTTTTGCTCACACCTTCAGTTTGAAGTGCCCCAACAATAACATTAGCAACTAATCTGTTTGCAATATTTGTCGCTTCGTCCATAGATACCTACAATTTTTCATCTTTTAAGGTTTCTTTTTGCTAAATAACCCGTTCGTAGAGTAGATAGTCGGGGTAGTGTTTAGTGTTCTACCTGTATATTTTTGCAAAAATGATCTGACACATGGGTGTTTCAGTTTTTTAAATGGAATATTTGCCCTAACGAACTTGTGGCACAAGTCTTGGTAAAAATCACATTCCATACTTGAACTCGTGAGAGTAACTTCGACTTTCTTCGAATTCAACAACTTAAAACATTCCTTTCTCTTTTAGTTTTTGTACATGGTATCTCTTATTCCTCAGTAGATCGACTCTACATATCTTGCATGTAACTTTTTCACCATCCGTGGAAAAGTGTTGCGATTCGAACTCCTCAAGAAATAGCTGCAATTGTACATGCCGAGGCTTCTTTTCTTTCGGAATATCGTGAAATTTGTTACATTGTAAAGGCAAATAAACGTTTTGCACTCACGATAAACATATGTAGGGCAAATTAGAAGGATTGTGATAGGAAAAAAGTAAATACAGAAAATAGTGTAGAAGGACCAATAAAGAAGAATATAAAGAAGACAGGAAATTCAAATACCCCAGGAAATGCACAAGTATTCAAAACTCTCAGACAGCACGTGTAACATCAGAGAGCTCAGCGCGTACAATGATTGTATACCTTATATTATTTCAAGGAGTGCAGTTCGGTGTTCAAAGGAGCCACCGAACTACACTCCTTGAAATAAAATAAGGTATACCATGTAGGTAAGACCCCTTCCCCCACCTCGTAACGTAATCAAAGCTCTCGGTATAGTAAACTTGTGTCCACATAACGTACCCCATCTGCTCTCTTTGATCATGAATAAATTATGATGCAAATACACGGTTAAACTGTTCTTTCAACTTTAAAGCAATGAATGCAAGATTGATATTTAATATTAATTAATGCATTTACGCAGTGAACACAACGTTCAAAACGGCGCAACATTTAGACACAAAATCTTCATGCATCTTAATTAAACGTATCTTTTAAACTTGATTCTTTCAATATCCTTCTCAGATTGCACGCATACGCTATTGAAATATTGAACTGTGTAGATGCAGTTTTAGTTCCGATACACACTAGAGCGAGAATGCGTTTGTCGAGCTATAAAAAATGCTTTCCTATAGCACTGAGTAAGTCGAAATAAGCCACAGCTGACATTTTTCCTGCTCCCATAGGTAACAACCTATTTGTTAATGAAATTAAACAATTAATAGAAAGTCAGATGTTCAAATTTATGTAACATCATCGATTATCAAACTCAAACATCTACATCTTCATCTTCTAATTTCATGTGTATTGTAAGCTATCTGAAAAAAATTACATTCCTTCATTCAGATTTGATAAATGCGTTTTCAACAATTCTCCATTTAATTAATGTATTAATCAGGTTACTGTAATTATATTAGAAAATTGTAAATTAAACTGTGATTTCAGCAGATAATGAAAATGTATTTATGTTATAATAATAATAGAAAAGTACAGTACATGTAATTAACATTATTAAACCTGTATTTCGCTTTTCGCAGTTGGCATTACTAAATAATAACATCGAATTCCTTTATGGCAGTAATCGATATTCATCTATTTCAACTTAACAATGTCTGAATAGGTTAAGTATTCGTATATATACAATTATTAATATTTAGTGATCGAATTTTAGGGATATATTATTTACATTCTTATTTTATTCGCGAAATAGTCCTAACAAATATCACTCGAGGTCTGAGATTTCCCAGATATATCCACTCGCTTCGCTCGTGGATTTATCAGCAAATCTCAGACCTCTCGTGACATTACTACAGATTATTTGACAATGAACTTCACATCTTCAGAATGTGGGTTTCCGCCCCAAATTTGGGCTTCTAATACTATAAGTTCTGAAAGAACAACCAATGCTTGTGAGGCATCCCACAGGACTTTCGGCCTTAATTTTCACAGTTGCACATCCACATACAGTATACAGACATGGACAAAAATATTCGTTCAAAGGAGTTGAAGATAATATTTTGTTCATTTGTACAAACATATTCAAGACTGCACAAATTTCCGCAAACAAAATTATAGTCTTTACACCAATGTATAACATATATTAAACGTTTTAACGAAAATACACGATAATACAAAATAAAAATGCTTATTCTCACTGCACGGACTATATATGGCTGGACGTAAGTATTCATACATTTTAAATAATAAGAGTAAATTTGTATTGTTGCTTTGGATTCAATGGCGAGTTTGCATGCCTTTCTCGTATGTAATTTCTCTTAAATTATTTGGCATTGAATGGACCAGCTTTTTTTGTTGTTTTGATCCAATATTTCTCCACTCTTGCTGCAGAAGCTTTTTGAATTGCGACTTGCTTGTTACATGATGTTTTCTCATCCTGGACTCTTAACTCACTCCACAGATGCTCTAATGATTTGTATCCGGAGACAGTAGAGGTGTTTTCAATGTGTGAGGAGTTTTGTAAAGTAACCACCGACGAACAATGTCCACCATATGTTTGAGGTCATTGTCTTGAAAGTAGAAATCATTACCAAGATTTAGTTTTTCTGTGCTTTTTTTATATTTTCTATTAATATTTCAAATACTGGAATTTATCCATAATTCTCATCTATGAAAATCAACTTTTCTACGCCTGAAGTGGCCATATATCCTCATACCATACCACCACCATCTCCAGTCTTGTCATTGTACTCCGTGTTAGGTTGGTTTCAAACCAAAATAATCATTGTGGAAAATATTAAATTTGTTTTAATCGGTGAATGTTATATTCTCCCAAAACTTATTATTTTTTCTACATACTCTTTTGAAAATTGTTTCTGTTTATTTTGCTTACGTGAGGTTTCATTCTTGATACACAGCACGATGTAGGACCAGTCTTATTGTTCTTGAAGTTACTGGATTAATAAAATATTCTCCTACTTGAGCTGCTATTTCAGATGAAGTTGATTTAGGGCTTTTCTTAATTAGGTTCATTACATACCTCTCTTCTCTTGCAGAAAGTTTCTCTGGACGTCCAATTCTTCGATTGCTTACTAACACTGTTTTACCTTTGAGCCTATTTGTTATACTTTCGACAGTAGATCGGCTCCTTCAAACTGATTTTTCTGTCTCGGAATGTAATTTTGAGGTGAGAGAATTATTCGCCTCTCCTCAACATACGTTTTCTTACTTCCCCCCCCCCCCAATTTCAAAAACCCAGTCTCTCTCCAGACAGTAAGACCTTCTCTATGACCGTGCAGTACTCAACTGAGGCAACTAAGTAGGAGTACCTAACGTTCAGTAGTTCATATATCCCTTTTAACTCGCAGTGTACGAATAATTCTGTCGTGTCAAAAATCGTTGTAAACAAACTCAAGTTCGTCTTATAACTTTAATGTGTAATGTAGAAAAAGTATTGTATTTGAATTATATAATACATAGGTACTATCATACCATATTTTACTATAAAACTGATCACTAATAAACATGATTATGTGAAATAATAGATATTATACTTAAATCACGACGGTGTATGAATACTTTTGTCTATGTCTGTATATAATTTTGTTGACGCTATCATTCACACTCAGACAACCACATATATTAAAATGAATGATACAGATAGACCTCACCGATCTAACAATAAACGTAAAAAACCATGTGCAGTATATATAGGCATTGGTTTAAAATTGCAGAAATTGAACTATGACATGTTTGATTATTTTAAGAAGCGCTTCTTATTATTATTATAATAATAAATTTTAAATCCTTGACCAGTATCCCATTATGGGCATGAGTATTTTATCATTCTCGACGAGTGCCTCATTATGGGCACGAATATATGACAAAGCATTTTTAACCATACCTGTGACTGGTGTAGCTTAGCAGTCATAGAGAGCCCTAAGTCTCTGAAAATGGGAAGAAAAATGCTGTAGTGCGAACTTAACTTGTGTTTTCCACCGCGCGCAATTGACTTGAATCAAAAATTGACCACCGCGAGCAGTTGACCTGTTTCAAAAAGTGACAACGCTCGCAGTTGACCACTTCAGAGCGGGTAAAATTTTGGATCTACGCGCAGTCGGCATCCTCCGACTTTCTGAGGCTTCATTGTTTGTTCTTTTATTTGGGTGGGAATTAAGAACCCAAAATTATGTTGCATACCGTAGCATTGGGATTGCAAGAATGTTTGGAATTTAAAGTAAAATTTTAATATTTTATAGCATATATACTTTAAACAACACGAGTTCGATTATGCGCAATGTTCAAAGAGTACAGAAGTGAGACTGGATGGAGACAAATAGAAACTAGGTTGTAGCCACCAAATTGCTCTTCAAGACACGACATTAAAATACTTTAGGGAAAGAACATACAGGACAGACATTTGAAAAAGTTCTTTCTTCTATCGTGCTATCAGAAACTGGAATGCTCTAACCGCAGAATACTGTAGGGTTTTGCAATAGGCTCTGACCACAAAAGTTGTGAAAAATAAGCGAAATACATTCACTAATGTAAGGAAATAGTCTGTATTTGTTGGATTTGTAGTTATACTGAATGTGCATTCCGTAATATTGGATTTGAAGTGAGTTTTAAAGTGTGTGCAGTGTGTTGCAGGCCTAGTGAAAGTGCAGTGAGATACACAACCAGCTCAGTAGGTTTTAGTACTCGAGTAATGAGCACAATTATTGTGTAGTGGGTAGAAAAATACACAGAATGTTGAAAATATTATTCATATTAGAATTAGAATTATAATCCAGAGGATGATGGGAACTACATCGAAACTAGACACTCAGGTAAAATACCTTCATAATTTAAATGTTAAGTAGATGAAATTGTCATTAATTTATTCATTCATTAAGTAAATAAATTTGTAGTTCTTCTGTGAAAGAAATTAATAGTTAAAAGTGTATATCGACTATGTTGAACAGCAACCTCGTATGTAAAAATATGAACAAAACAAGACTTCACTTGATTCTCATCAAATACATTTTATCGAATCTTCTGCAATCACAGCGCATGTCAAGGCACGGACATAAACAAAAGAATATGAGATTTGAATATGCTTTTATGCCAGACATTTGTTGTTTTTTTTTTTTCGGAGATATTGAAATGATTTTTTTTCGCTCTCGCCTACTGTAATATTTAAATTTTTGACAAACGAGGTTGATGTTCAACAACAACGATGTTGTATTGTGACATATCTCATTAGTGGCGTTTGATTTTATTCCCTTGGTAGTTTTCTTGTTGTCTGTCCTTGACTCGTTGTGTTTCTGTAATTCTTTATTTCATCTGTCAGAATGTCTTGGCTTCATATAGCGTTATTCTTCCTGTAAATACAACTGGGTGAAAACCCATTTGTAGTTAATAAGTTTTCTTTCATTCATTGATTCTTTTATTCGTACATCAGTTCAATCGTTCACGCAGTCTTTAATTCATTCACACTTACTTACTTACAAATGGCTTTTTTTAAGGAACCCGAAAGTTCATTGCCGCCCTCACATAAGCCCGCCAGCGGTCCCTATCCTGTGCAAGATTAATCCAGTCTCTATCATCATACCCCACCTCCCTCAAATCCATTTTAATATTATCCTCCCATCTACGTCTCGGCCTCCCTAAAGGTCTTTTTCCCTCCGGTCTCCCAACTAATATTGTATATGCATTTCTGGATTCGCCCATACGTGCTACATGCCCTGCCCATCTCAAACGTCTGGATTTAATGTTCCTAATTATGTCTGGTGAAGAATACAATGCGTGCAGTTCTGTGTTGTGTAACTTTCTCCATTCTCCTGTAACTTCATCAAGCTTAGCCCCAAATATTTTCCTAAGCACCTTATTCTCAAACACCCTTAACAGAGTGAGAGTCCAAGTTTCACAATCATACAGAAGAACCGGTAATATAACTGTTCCTCTATCCGCAACCTGGGGACCTTTCATTCATTCATACATTGCGAATCTAACAATGAAGGCGGGTCGTGTGAAAACAAAATCTAAATTTTGCAAATAATTTTTCACTCGGACATTTAATACATGTTTTGTTGTCCCACCCTATATAGCCTATGTAGTCGTTCTTCAGTCAACTGTCCGCAGACAGGTTTGAACTTTAAAATTGACACCTATAAGAAAACACTGATAAGGCAACGAAGGCAGGAGATAATGCGTATGCTGACCAGTTACTTTCCCCCTTTGTTGTAACTAGAACAATATACAATAGAATTTTAAAATATTGGCAGAATTTTAGAAAGGAACTGCAGAGGGATTTTTATGGTGCGTAGAATAGAATTAAAGGGATGGTTCAACGTGTCCAGTAGATGGAATAAACGAAAATTCTATCACAACATTATCAAAGTTAAAGGTTTAAATCATACCCAAATTTTACAATTTATATAAGCAACGAATTGCACATTATTCTTGCACTCATTCTTTTTAAGAGTTAAGAAAGATTCATCAGCCTCAGACAGTATTTCTGTTCTCATGGAGATTCAAATGACGTACCACATCATCATTGACCTTCCCAAATCTCTGTTAACTCAAATATGATATAGTTACATCTGTTAAGGGTGCAACCATTTTTCATTGTCTGAATATGAATTTTTTTATTTTGTCTATAGCATGGTGTTAAATTTTATTCAATAATTCAAATAATGAACGTAATTTGATGTTTTCATTGAGTTTTCTACATAAAAGCATATCTGTTACGCGCCTTAAATCTTATTTTCTGAGGCTTTATTGCTTGTTCTTTTATTTGGGTGAGAGTTAATGACCCAAATTCTGTTGCATAATGTAGCATTCGGATTGCAAGATTGTTTGGAATTTGAAGTAAAATTTTGATATTTATTTGCATATATACTTTAAATAACACGAGTTCTACTATGCGCAATGTTCAATGCGTGCAGAGGTGCGACTGGCCGGAGACAAATTGCTTTTCAAAGATAAATTGAGGGAAAGAGCACACAGGACGGACACTTGAAAGAGTTGTTTCCTCAATCGTGCTTTCAGGGATTGGAATGCTCTACCTGCAGACATAATGTAGGCTTTTGCAACAGGCCTAACCGCAAGTGTTTTAATAAAAAAGCTTAAGACCTTCACTAATAGACGATAATGTAATAAAATAGTCTCTGCATGTTGGATTTATAGTTATACTGAGTGTGCAGTGGGTAATATTGGATTTGCAGTGTCTTTTGGAGTGTGTAACTGTGTGTTCTAGGACTAGTGAAAGTGCAGTGAGCTACAGAGCCTGTTCAGTAGGTTCTAGTACTCGAGTAATGAGTACAGTTAATGTGTAGAAGATAGAGAAAGTACAGAGAATGTTAACATATAATTCATATTAGAATTAGAACTACAATCCGGAGGACGATGAGAAGTACCATCGAAACTAGGCACTCAGGTAAAATAACTTCACAATTTAAATATTAACAAGGTGAAATTGTCATTCTTTCATTCATTCATTCATTCATTCATTCATTCATTCATTCATTCACTCACTCATTCATTCATTCATTCATTCATGCATTCATTCATTCATTCATTCATTCATTCATTCATTCATTCATTCATTCATTCATTCATTCATTCGTTCATTCGTTCGTTCGTTCATTTCGTACTTGTTCAGTGAAAACTTTAATAGTGAAAAATGTAATTTATATCGACGTTGTTGAACAGCAACCACATACGTAAAAATATGAAGAAAATAAAATTTCACTTAGTGCATGTCAAGGCATGGGTATAAATATAAGAAAAAGACACTTAAATGTCATTTGATGTCAGACATTTGTTAGTTTTAAAGAGATTCAAATGTTGTTTTTCGCTCTCGGTTACTGTAATATTGAAATACTAGTCGTACCTGTTCGCTCCTCTGCACTCGTTAGAAATAAATATAAAGTAA
Source organism: Periplaneta americana (assembly GCF_040183065.1). Taxonomy (NCBI): domain Eukaryota; kingdom Metazoa; phylum Arthropoda; class Insecta; order Blattodea; family Blattidae; genus Periplaneta; species Periplaneta americana. The sequence goes on from NC_091128.1 coordinate 66,392,752, forward strand.
TTACATAATTAAAATAGGACATTTGATCCAGGAAACATTCGTGTTTGATAGAAGGATAAATCGTTTAATAAGTTACTTAATTTAAATTTTATTTAAAATATTGAAATGCGATCATTTTGATCCAGAGACCACTCGTTTGGTGCAATGACAATTCCTTTAACATGTTTCTTAATTGTTATTACCGATTATTTTTTAAAAAAGCGAAAATTAACAGAAAAATTTTGGCTACAGATTTATTATTATGTATATATTATATTATATTATATTATATTATATTATATTATATTATATTATATTATATTATATTTGGGTCATTTTACGACGCTCTATCAACATCTAGGTTATTTAGCGTCTGAATGAAATGAAGGTGATAATGCCGGTGAAATGAGTCCAGGATCCAGCACCGAAAGTTACCCAGCATTTGCTCGTATTGGGTTGAGGGAAAACCCCGGAAAAAACCTCAACCAGATAACTTGTTCCGACCGGGATTCGAACCCGGGTCACCTGGTTTCGCGGCCAAACTGGCTCACCGTTACTCCACAGGTGTGGACATATTATATTATATTATATTATATTATATTATATTATATTATATTATATTATATTATATTATATTATTATATTATTAGCAAAATAAATAATAAATAAATAAATAAATAAATAAATAAATGTCTACAATCTGGCGTTATAAACGGTAATAAATGAAAAAAAAATTCTAAAAAACGAAAACTGAAATATCAAGGTCGAAATATATTTTATATATTTGAATATTAACTCATTTTCAATTGTGAATATTGAATTTTGCAATACTTTCATTAACTTGACATATTATTTACTTCTAAACTCATTTTCACTTTTCACCTTGGCAATATTTATTTATTTATATTTATTTACTTATTAATTAATTAATTAATTTATTTATTTATTTATTATGGCTTAGTTAAGGCCTTCTCTTCCACATCACCAGAAATACAAACAAAATAACAAAAAAAAATCAAACTATAAATAAAGTAAAACCAAACGAACATATGTATAGGTTACAGTCACACAAACTTTAAATGAATTAGCATTCTCTTGAAGTTCAGTAAAACAAAAACATCCCTCGGCCCACTTAGCATTGTATCAATGTTCTACAGATCTTACTTACATTTTATCTCTGTCGATCAGTGACTGTTAAATTTCAAGTGGCTTATCTTAGTCATGGGAGTCAACGTATTAAACAGCACTACAACCTTTCTGTCGTTTCCTTTCCTCCCCCGCAAATGAGACGTTGTGCAGAGGCACAGATAATATAATTATAATATTTGTACATTGATCTGAAGCTGTGCATTTCACGTAATTTCATGTCTGTATATGCTTTCATACAGACAGCTGACGATAGACTAGGAATTCCCTTGTTTCCAGTCTGAACCCGTTGAGGTGTCATCGAGAGCCAAGATTTATCTATCTGTCGTACCAAAGAATCACTATATTATATGTATATAATATTATAATTTAATTTATATTGGAAGATTTTTTACCCCTTGACCGCTATACGCCTATTTTTTTAATGTGACTTGAGAAACTACAACTCACAAATTCAGAACATATTATATTAATTATTATGTTATACACAGAATACACATACAATATAAACTCGCAAGAAGTTATTTTTTAACATAAAGACTAATATTCTGAGAGACGTATACCGGTTTTTTTTTTTTTAGAAATCAAGAGACTTATTTCCACAACTCTTAACATACTACATTGGCAACGTGACTATACAGTTAGAATTTCGCAGTAACTCATTTTCGGACATGAACAACAATATTTTGAAAGACGTATATTTTAGAATTAATACAGTTTTATTTTCAGGCGACTTACGTACATTCAAAAATTCTATATTAGCATTATGACAAAAGTATCAACGATTTGTTTCTTGATGTGAATAATTTTTTTCCTACTTCTTTGTATAATAATAAATTTCTATTAACAAAAGCCGCCCTAAATAAGAGTTCGATAGTTCGGCCTACTAATTAATTCATAAAGAATAATCATTAAAAACAATTGTGAGACAATTTAAAAAAAAAACATTAAGATAAATGATACGAAAACATAGGAAATCATTTACAATAAAAGTTTCTTGAGCTTAATTTAATATGGCCATTACATTTAAAGCTAGTCACACTGAAATTGCTGTTACTTAAAATTGAAAGGCATGTTAATGGGTATCATAGGAATGCGTGGGATAAAAACATCTTCTCCTTTCGTTTTGTCAGTTAATATTGTCACTTCTATTACTACGTTTTGAATTAGTTTTTTTTTCACACCAATTCTAGTTCCATTGCATTATTTTGATGGGTCAATACTTCGCAATAGTACTATTGGTAATTCACTATTAAATATTAAATCATATGGTAGCAATCGTTGTGAAGTCAAGAATTCAGTTGGATAAAACACAGTCTGCTCACTACCTACAACTGCATCGAGAAATTCATAATACTGTACTGTCCTGGACTGCGTAAAGATACTTATTGCATGAACTATCTAGTTTTAGCCTTCATGATGTGTATCAACAATGTTATTTAATTTCGTGTCATAATTTCCATGGCCTCGTGAGTGTCGATGTTGAATATAATAATAATAATAATAATAATAATAATAATAATAATAATAATAATAATAATAATAATAATTCGTGGCGCTACAGCCGGCTGCTGGCCTCACGCCCACATGCCGAAGCAGAGGTGGACGATCACCCAACCAGAATGGAGGTAACGTGTGGTTAGCACGATGATCCCCCCAGCCGTTATAGCTGGCATTCCCAACCGGATTTCGCTACCTATCGTAGCTCCCCAAGTGCATCGCGATGCTGGGTGGATACCGGTCCCATACACTGGCCGAAACTTCATGAGAAAATTTCTTCCCCCATGAGGACTCTAACCAGAGCGCATTCCGTAACGCGAGTCCTAGGCGGGATGCCTTAGACCGCGACGCCACGGCGCGGGACGATGTTGAATGTAACAGACAATAATAAAGAACAAATGACTATAGAAGATTGCATTTTAGTATTACACATGAAAGTTTGATCGTATTTAATTTTAATGTTTTACTTTTTTAATTGATTTAACGTCCATGTGCACAATTTTAATATAGCCTATGTTCTTCTCCGGGTTATGAAGGTTAAATGTACAAACTTTGGCAAATATCGGTCAAAGCGTGTAGATTTGTATTGAGTACATACATACATACATACATACATACATACATACATACATACATACATACATACATACATACATACATACATACATACATACATACATACATACACACACATACATGCATAGCCACATTGACTTATATATATATTTATTTATTTATGTATGTATGTATTTATTTATTTATTTTTTTATTTATTTATTTATTTATTTATTTATATATAGCCTATATTGCAAAGCTAATATAAAGACGCGTCGCGGGAAAACAAAATTTAAACTCTTGCAAACATATGTTCAGTAAGACATATTTGTGACTATAAGAAATTAATGTTTTGTTTACCACCCCATGTAAGATTTATTCGCTCTTTTGTCAACTGTCCGAAGACAGGTTTTAGCCTCATAAGTAACGTGAATAAGGCAACACTCATGAGACAACTAAGTAGAGTGTCCATATACAGGATGTTTCCGGGCTAGTGTTACAAAATTTCAGGGATGATAGGGAAGGGACATATATCAATTTGAGATAATGAACCCTGGTTCGGATATGACTGAGTCGAAATTTATAAGCAAAAATAGTTGTGTGGAAATGGAATTGTCATTTCGCACCACGTCCCTTCCTTCCCTTAACCTTTGGAAATCTTGGAAAGATGGTATGGGCCGGATGTCTTCTACGTGGGCACTTGTCCCGATACAGTCTGTGAGCTTGTCTACTGTTCCCATTGGCTCATCCGTATTCGAAAATCAAGTCTGCATATTCTGCTCTCGTGTACCCTTCCATTTCACTAGGACTGATCGACTGCACACTGCACATGTACACATACACTGATGTCTACAGACGTGCATATCAGGACCGATCATGTCCGTTACACATTACGCTATCTGCGTTGCTTTAAGGTAGTTTCCTGTCCCCACCCCTCAGACAGCGCACTGAATGCAATATTGTAAGTAGACAACGTAAACAGCGTCAGATGAATACAGTATATGTAAGATGTGCAGATAAATACACATAAATAAGTTGTATAGAGGAATAAAATTATTTCATTTCCACACAACTATTCTTGCTTGTAACTTTCGACTCACTCGTTTCCGGATGAGGGTTTCTTATCTCAAATTGAGACATGAGTCCTTTCCCATCATCCCTGAAACTTTGTAAAACTAATCCGGAAACACACTGTATATATATATATATATATATATATATATATATATATATATCAGTGGAATCATAAGAACTAAATATAAAATATTAACATTTTAGAAAAAAATTTGCGGAGGGGCTTGTGTTGTGCATAGAATAGAATTTTCAGGCTGATACATGACTGCAAAAGTTAGTGAAAACTCATAGGAACGAAATCACATGATTACAGTATTATCAAAATATGTTTCGTGCAACATATACAATATATGCAATTAACCGAAATTCTATTACAACATTATCAAAGTTAATATTTTAAATCATACCCACATTTTATTACTTATCTCAGAAACGAATTGCATATTATTCTTTCACTTTTGCGTTTTAAGAGTTAAGAAAGAGTCAGTGGCCTCAGTCAGTATTTTTAATCTCATGGAGATTCAAAAGCTTTGCCATATCATCATTGGCCTTTCCAACTCTCTGTGAAGTCTGCTTTGAGATGCAACTATTTTCCATTGTCTGAACAGGAGATTTTTCATTTTTCCTATAGCTTAGTGTTCTATTTTATTCAATAATTGAAACAACAAACGTAATTTGTCTGACGTCTTCACTGAGTTGTCTACATAAAAGAATGTTCGTTATGCATCTGAAAACTTGGTTTTTTATTTCTTATTCTTCACCTGACATAATTAGGAACATTAAATAGAGACGTTTGAGATGGGCAGGACATGTAGCACGTATGGGCAAATCCAAAAATGCATATAGAGTGTTAGTTGGGAGGCCGGAGGGAAAAAGACCTTTGGGGAGGCCGAAACATAGATGGGAGGATAATATTAGGATGGATTTGAGGGGTGTGTGATATGATAATAGAGATCGGATTAGTCTTGCTCAGGATAGAGATCAATGGCGGGCTTATGTGAGGGCGGCAATGAACCTCCGGGTTCCTTAAAAGCTAGTAAGTAAGTAAGTACGTTCATCATCACTCTTTCTATAACAATATCACGATACAAAATGTGTAATGTTTACAAGAATTCTGAGAGCGAATATGTTACTCTAAATGGCACAGACTGGTGGTAAAACTGAAAGCGTTGTTTGGTAACAGCACTTAGCCCATTAGGCCCATATCTGGAAACAATAATGCCCCCTGTGACTAGTTATGTCTTCAGGCACGAATTGTAACTACTTTCATGTGCCGTGTATGTTGGTCCGTTGTATATTTTAACAAGTTTAAGTAATACGAGTTTGATTATGCGCAATTTTCAGAACGTGCAGAGATGAGTCTGCCTGGAGATAAATAAAAAAATAGGTTGCAGCCGCCAATTTACTCTTCAAGGAACGACCATTCAAATAAATCGATGAAAAGAACACAGAGGACGGTCATTTGAAAGAATTCTTTCCTCAATCATGCTATCAGGGATTGAATTGCTCCACCTATCGTGTTACTATAGACTTTTCCAATAACGAGTGCTTTCAAAATGTGTTTAAGATCTTTAGTAATAGACGCAAATGTAACATATTGGATTAATAGTTATACAAAGTGCGCAGTGCGTAATAGTGGAAGTGCAATGAGTTATGGAGTGTGTACAGTGTGTTGTAGTGAGTGTGCAATAAGGTACACAGACTTGTCAATAAGTTTTAGTTCCCGAGTAAAGGCTGGTTCACAATAAACCGGGAACGAGAACCAGAATGAAAACGAGAAGCAGAGGACGTGAATATGAATATTTTTGATACACAATAAACCGAGAACGTAGACGACTATGCATATCGATATGTATGTCAATAACGATATATAAAGTCGATATTACGCATTCTGATGTTATTTGTGTATAATTGACCAATGGCATTCTCTGATGAGTATAAGGCCGCCAACATAAACTCAGGTTAACCAACTTTGAAATTTCAACTCAAACATTTCATTAGGTACGATACTATAAATATGCCCATGCATCTTTATTATCACAATCTATTTTAAGTCTATCATAACGTAAAATAATTAGAGAAGAAACATTTGCAATAGAACAAAAATGAACACAACAGTAGTTATTGAATTGAAGCGTGAATATGTAGTGTGTAATACAACCAGTGCAGCAATAAAATATGATTCGCTTCCGGTCGGTGTTCAAAGATGCAGCTATTGAAAGCCACGTATTCTCCTTCATTTTCTCATCTTTATACGAGGCGCGCCGCTTATCGTAAATGTGAGGATTTCAATATTAGAATCTCATCAAATAAAACTTGCTCCATGATGCACAGCACAGAATAAAATAATGCATAGGTCTTCTTGCTACAAAATATACGACGACAAAATAGCTTTTTGATGGCAATAGAATGAATCTAGTGGGCTGTGATCGGAAACGTGAACGCCAAAGTTCAAACTTGGCCAAATCTCCGTTCCCTATCTCGACCTTCGGCAAGCTTTTCGTTAATTGTGAATGCTCACATTTAAATGTATACATTTTAATAATTTTACCGTTTTCGTTTTCGTTCCGATTCTCGTTTCCGGTTTATTGTGAACCAGCCTTAATGTGTGCAGTTAATGTGTAGTGATTACAGCACCGCAAGTAAAAAAAATGTTGATGTAATATTATTCATATTATAATTAGAATTCGAAGGATGATAACTACAACGAAACTAGGTAATCAGATGAAATAATGTCACAATTTAAATCTTAACACAGTGAAGTTATTTATTTAATTATTCATTAATTCATTCGTATATTCAATCATCTATACTAATAATAAATCTGTAAGCGAAATTTTTCTGGTAATTTTCGATTTTCCAAAAATAATTGGTGTTAGCATGTTTAATTAATGATCCTGAAACCTAAAATCGCTTTTTTTAATTTTTGTTTGTATGTCTGTCTGTCTGTCTGTCTGTCTGTCTGGATGTTTGTTACCTTTTCACGCGATAATGGCTGAACGGATTTCGATGAAAATTGGAACATAAATTAAGTTCGTTGTAACTTAGATTTTAGGCTATATGACATTCAAAATACTTTATTTAAAAGGGGGGTTATAAGGGGGCCTGAATTAAATAAACAGAAATATTTCGCATATTATTGATGAATGTTCGTTCATCCATTCATTAATTAAATTATTCATTCATTCATTCATTCATTCATTCACATAATGCAAATGTTAACAAAAACTCTGATAGCAAATAGGCAAATGTAAATTGCACAGACATTAACTGAAAGCTTTGCTAGGACACAGCACATAGCTCTTTAGGCCTATATATGGAAACTGTGTTGCTACCTGAGACTAGGTATATTATTGGACATGATTTGGAACTACTTCCAGGTCCCGTGTTTGTTGGCCCGTTGTATATTTAAATAAGTTAAAATAAGACGAGTTCGACAAAGCACAATGTTGAAAACATACAGAGGTGAGTTTATCTCCAGATAAATTAAAAATAGATTTCAGCCGCCAAATTAATCTTAAAGGAACAACAACTGAAAAAGTTGAGGAAAAGAACGCGCAGAACAGAAATTTGAAAGAGATCTTTCGTCAGTCGTTCTCTCAGGGACTGGAATGCTCTACCTGTAGACTTACCGTATGCTTTTGCAATAGGCCCTAACCACAACAGTTAAAAAAAATAAACTTAATATCTTTACTAATAGACGTTAAAGTAAAAAAATATTCTCTATTTGTTGGATTTATAATTATACTGATTGCGCTGTGCTAAATAGTGTATTTGAATTGAGTTTTAGAGTGTGTGCAGTGTGTTGTAAGCCTAGTGAAAGTGCAGTGAGCTACAGAGCCTGCTCAGTAGATTTTAGTACTCGAGTAATCAGAACAGTTAAAGTGTAGTGGGTGGAGAAAGTACAGAGATTGTTGTTAATATAACTCATATTAGAATTAGAATTATAATCCGGAGAATGACGAGAACTAACTTCACAATTCAAATATTAACAAGGTGAAATTGTAATTCATTCATATTAAATAAGTCAGTAGTACTAAAGAGAAAATTTTAATACTGAAAAGTGAAACGTTTATATGGACGTTATTGAAGAGCAACCTAATATGTAAAAATATGAACAAAATAAGACTTCACTTCATTCTTATCAATTTTTTTCGAATCTTCTGCAAAGCACAGCGCATGTCAAGTCATGGATACAAACATCAGAAGAATAGACTTAAATATTCTGTTATGACAGACATTTGTTCGTTTTTCTTTTAATATATTGAAATGTTTTTCTTTGGCACTAGCCTTCCGTAATATTTAAATTTTTCACATACAAGGTTGGAGATCAATAACAACGATATATTAGTATAACATATCTCATTAGAGGCGTTTGAATATGTTCTGTTAGTAGTTCGCTTGTCTGCTGTCCTCGACTTGTTTTTCTGTAATTCTTTAGTTTTTCTGTCGGAATGTCTTGTCTTCATACATTGTTATTTTTCGTGTAACTACCACAAGGTGAAAGCCCATTTGTAGTCATTCATTCCTTCGTTTACTTATCCTTTCATTTATTTTTTCATACATTGCGAAGCTAATATGAAGGCGGATCTTGAGAAAACACAATTTAACTCTCGCAGATAATTTTCAGTAGAACATTTTTGGGACTATAAGCAATACATGTTTTGTTTTCCACTTCATGTAAGATGTAGTCGTTTCTTAGTCAAATGTCCGAAGGCAGGTTTTTACCTCATAAGTGACCTCAATAAGGAAACATTCATGAGTCAAGTAAGCTAAGAGATAATGGGTGGATGGCAAGTTATACAGGGTGGAAGGTAACCTTTTACAATCCTTCTTGGATATGATATCTCGAATTATGACAAACAAGAAAGTCTAATAATATTTTATTCCCAGAAGAGCGCTTTTCGAAAAAAGAATGGTATTTTGTAACTTGAAATAATTATGATTATGTTTTTCATGAAGCTGCTCAAAATTGGATTTTATCTCATGTAGGATGATAGAGTAAGCTATGTATGGCCATATTACACTAGTATTGTATGGGAAATAACACATATTTCGAATAAATCGCGTGAAGAGTCGTGTAAACATTGCATGGGAACAGGAGTGTGACACGCTGGCAACACTGTTTCTTACGTACGCAAACCATGTGGTCGAGCGGACGATACGCTTACATTCATTTTATTAGTTGCAGGCTATGTGCAGTTCGAAGCAGTTGAAACACAACGAGATGCCACAGTTTTCTAATCGTGAGTATCTGGACATGTTATTAATTTATGGCGAAACTGGTCACAATGCCGTTGCAGTGTTAGATAACTCGGATCAGTAATGTGAAAGTTGTAGACACGCAACTGGTGGATACTTTGAACAATACATTTAAAAGACACTGTAGAGAATGGTGTACAAAATTTAACAGTGTACCCCACATTAAAGTGTACAATTTTCATTTATTTTCAAAGTTGTTTACTTCTTCCAAACAATGTATTGTAATTTTATTGATTTGGAGTGCATCAACTGTGTGATCCTCAATGTAAAATCATACTGTATTTAAAGTACTAATTTTGTTTTATGTATAATTTTTCATTCTACTGCAGCCGTAGCGAAAATGTGATCGTGCGCCGAGCCACTCTGTAACCTGCAACGTACATAGCACCTATGGAGAGATGCGGACTTCCGAAGGGGGACTGAAACAACCTTCTGATTTATTAACGAATTTTCATTTTCCTTACGTCAAGAACTTAAATATAATTTTTTACAGTATAAGGTTACAAACTAATTTTTAGTGCGTGTAACGAAGAAAGAAATGAGTAAGCAGACATAGGACACACTATCACAACCTAAAACTAATTGTCTTCAGAATGTCTCTGCTACAGAGTTTTAAAATCAGGAATTATATGTCACTTACTGCCAGTCGCAGTTCATAACGAAGGTGTTTAGTCTGTCAGTCGTGATCTAAATTTGGTTTAGTATTTTCATTGTTGAAAATAATTTTTCACAAATGTAAGTTTTAGCGAACATGGCTTCAACAGAGCAAGCGAAAGAACGAAGCTTCAGATAATTATTTTTTGGCAAAGATTTGAAAAGTTCAACATTAATTGTCAAGTTCTTACATCTAGATTTCATCTAACATCACATTGTAAATCTGTGAGTATAAACTGAAGATCTAACCGCATTATTAGCACATCTACTAAAAAAGGATAGGCGTAAAGAGTTTTGCTTGCTTGCTTGCTTGCTTGCTTTGCTTTGCTTGCTTGGCCTTGCTTGCTTGCTTTGCCTTGCTTGCTTGGCCTTGCTTGATTGCTTTGCCTTTCTTGCTTGCTTTGCCTTGCTCGCTTACTTGCTTTGCCTTGCTCGCTTGCTCGCTTGCTCGCTTGCTTTGCCTTGCTCGCTTGCTTGCTTTGCCTTGCTCGCTTGTTCGCTTTTTTGCCTTGCTCGCTTGCTCGTTTGATTTGTCTTGCTCGCTTGCTTTGCCTTTCTCGCTTGCTCGCTTGCTTTGCTTTGCTCGCTTGCTTTGCCTTGCCCGCTTGCTCGCTTTTTTGCCTTGCTCACTTGCTCGTTTGATTTGTCTTGCTCGCTTGCTTTGCCTTGCTCGCTTGCTTTGCCTTGCTCGCTTGCACGCTTGTTTTGCCTTGCTCGCTTGCTTTGCCTTGCTCGCTTGCTCGCTCGCTTTGCCTTGATCGCTTTCTCCTTTTGCCTTGCTCGCTTGCTTGCTTGCTTTGCCTTGCTTGCTCGCTTGCTTGCTTTGCCTTGCTTGCTCGCTTACTTGCTTGCTTTGCCTTGCTTGCTCGCTTGCTTGCTTGCTTGCTTTGCCTTGCTCGCTTGCTTGCTTGCTTTGTCTTGCTCGCTTGCTTGCTTTGCCTTGCTCGCTTGCTTTGACTTGCTCGCTTGCTTTGACTTGCTCGCTTGCTCGCTTGCTTTGCCTTCCTCGCTTGCTCATTTGCTTTACCTTGCTCGCTTGCTTTGCCTTGCTCGCTTGCTCGCTTGCTTTGCCTTCCTCGCTTGCTCGCTTTCTTTGCCTTGCTCACTTGCTCGCTTGCTTTGCCTTGCTCGCTTGCTCGTTTGCTTTGTCTTGCTCGCTTGCTTTGCCTTGCTCGCCTGCTCGCTTTGCCTTGCTTGCTCCCTTGCTTGCTTGCTTTGCCTTGCTCGCTTGCTTGCTTGCTTTGCCTTGCTCGCTTGCTCGGCCTTGCTCGCTTGCTCGGCCTTGCTCGCTTGCTTTGCCTTGCTTGCTCGCTTGCTTTGTCTTGCTCGCTTGCTTTGCCTTGCTTGCTCGCTTGCTTTGTCTTGCTCGCTTCCTTTGCCTTGCTCGCTTGCTTTACCTTGCTTGCGCGCTTGCTTGCTTTGCCTTCCTCGCTTGCTTGCTTGCTTTGCCTTGCTTGCTTTGCCTTGCTCGCTTGCTCGCTTGCTCGCCTGCTCGCTTCTTTGCCTTGCTCGCTTGCTCGCTTTACCTTACTCGCTTGCTCGCTTTTCCTTGCTCGCTTGCCTTGCTTGCTCGCTCGCTTGCTTGCTTGCTTGCTTTGACTTGCTCGCTTGCTTTGCCTTGCTTACTCGCTTGCTCGCTTGCTTGCTTGCTTGCTTGCTTGCTTTGCCTTGCTTGCTCGCTTGCTTGCTTTGCCTTGCTTGCTTGCGTTGCCTTGCTTGCTTTGCTTTGCTTGCTTGCTTTGCCTTGCTTGCTTGCTTGCAAATCAATAAATACAGTGAAAGATAAACTAGCCCACTCCTGAATGAGTAAGACTCGTGCTCAGGAGGGGATTCCAATTCAGACAAAAATGAAATTAAAATTGATAGTGAATACAGATTAAATGGTGTTTAATATGTTTGAACCCAAACTCTTTAATCCAATACAATTTTTTATGTTTTTATTAATTTGGAGAGGATTCGTGGTTCAAATATTATTGGAATAAAATTTGTTTAATAATCTGGGACGTCGACTCAAGCTATGATAAAAAGCTGCATTGGTTTTACATTTTGGTTCATACAAACGCAGAGAATTAACATTTTTATTTCTTTATTTATGTACGAGTATATGCCTTTCAAAGTTATTAAAATTTCTATGAAAATATTTTAATAAAATAGAATAATGCATTTGTTTAATGTTGAAACTTTGAAATGTTTAAACAACAATGCAATTGGGTAATCTTTCTGCTTTTTTAAACAAATCTTTAATATTTCTTTCTGTAGTAAAATTAATGGATAAAGGTAGGATTTATAAGTTCCACTCCAACCTATAATACCATATGACATATAATTTGAAAGAGATCTTTTCTCAATCAAGTTTTGAGGGACCGGAACGCTCTACGGGAAGACTTATTATAGATTTTTCGAATTACAACAAGTGTTTCGAAAAATAACTCAAGACCTTTACCAATAAACGCTAATCTAACATACTCGCTATTTGTAGGATTTATACCTATACCAGAGCGTTTAGAATAGAAAGTGTGGTAACTCGGCAAGGGTCTAATGGGACTTTTAAACCCCCTAGTGTCGCCACGGCAACTGAGCGAAAAATTGGCGTGGCGATCGTTCTAAGACTGCATAATATTGTGGACAGAGCAGGTAGAACTCGTTCTGCTATGGAATTAAAGAGATATTTCTTGTGGTGTTCGGGTGATTTTTATTGTGCCGTTTATGTGAGAGAGTAGTAATAAGCCTAATTGTTTTCTTCTTTATGCAAATCCGATTACAAAATCTGTAAGGAAGTGACGTTTCTTTTATCCACCCAAAGCCTAGACTATTTTTCAGAACTGGTGTAGAGCAATTCCACGAAGATAGAAAACTGTATGCTCGTTATTATATCTGTAATATCCATTTTTCTGAGGTTTTGATTGTAAGAGCCGATAAATTTATTATTGTCGGTAAAGAGGTAGGACTTCCACGCAAGAACTAGCGACCAAAATCGTATGCCCTAAGACATATTTTCCCGAACTTGCCTCGATATCTTAAAAAAAAAAAAAAAAAAAGAAAAGAAGAGAAAATATTCAACCAAGTGGAAATCAATCCTTTCTCATATCAATGTACCCTTACCAAATACCATCTGGCTATGACCAATTCTATTGACGATAAATAATCAAATAGTTGATTTTTTTTAGTTGGTTACTTAACGACGCTGTATCAACTACTGGTTATTTAGCGTCGATGAGATTGGTGATAGCGAGTTGAAGCCGAGGATTCGCCATAGATTACCTGGCATTCACCTTACGGTTGGGGAAAACCTCGGAAAAAACCCAAACAGGTAATCAGCCCAAGCGGGGATCGAATCCGCGCCCGATCGCAACTTCAGACCGGCAAGCTAGCGTCTTAACCGACTGAGCCACGCTGTTGGCTAGTAGTTGATACATCATCATTAAATATCCGAGTAAGAAAATAATTGGATGTGACACCCGATAATCAGAAGAACACCTTAGTTAATCTTGCGCTTGTGTGCATTTATGTGCCATTACTCCACACCTGAATGCCCAAAATTATGTTTAGTTACATTGACCGTAATTCCTTGTAGCGAATGAACCCCAGATCAGCATTTCAGCTCTTTAGTGTGAGTTTTTGAAAATCGATACATTTTTTAGAGTCATAAACTGTGATGGGTTCGAGGGAAGTGAAAATACAAAAGAATTCACAAGGTGAATGAACGGCCTTGCAGATACGCTGAACTCAAAGACTTCCCCCTCTGCCCTGTACAAAGGATCCTAGCATTACACGATTTTAGAAAATATATTACACATAATTGGCAATACAAAGATCACGTTTGCCTAAGAAAGAACCCTTGAATTATTTAGAGTGACAATTCAGAGCACTCACGAAATATATTAATTCTTGTGGAATAGCAGATTTAAATATATTCTCACAGAAAAAATTTAACCAGGATCTTCTAGAGCGACATTTTGGAATCAGAAAGTGATTATCTTGTGATGATCACCATAGACCTTCTACATCTGAACATTTTTCAATCTATGTGCCAGTTCAAAAATCTGCTGTATTCAAGTGCTAATTGTGAACTCCTAATTGAATCCAAGCGCCTAGCTTCTACTTCATTAAATTTACATGTTTAATTATTAATAATATTTTTTTAATAATAGCACTTTAGTCGTAATTAACGTAAAAGTTATTTCGGTAACAAAAGTACAGTATAATGTTACTTTGCGTCTTGACGACAACATAATCTGGTTTACAATTTTACTACATTTGTTTATTACGTTTCCACATCATAAGAGGTTTCTAATCGAGCATATGAGAAAATAATAGATCTCATGGAAAAGTCGTTAATTTAATATTCTCCAATAAGTAGCATACAACTACTTAATACAGTGCTACTAAATTGTTTTAATTTTACAATCACAAAATAACCTAGGTATTTCAAAAGATCAGAACTTACATTGGCATAGATATAATATCGAAGCTTAATGTATGAGTCTAAGTTGCACTAATATTTCTTGTTCTCATGAATTACGTATAATCTAGATACAACTGCAATTAATGGCTAAATAGTAGATAAAAACTATTGGTGAAAATAAAGTGTCTCCTTTATTATATTACATTCTTTCTTGTGTAAAAAAAAACTATAATTTCATGTCAATGCGTACTTTATAATGCCATAAAAATGTGCAGTTTTGCGAAGCTGCACTTTTTTTTTTGCGTATTTCTGGCGTGTTCCATTTTTCGGTTAATCATTATATTTACTATTCAGGGTTGTGTTACATAACTCACAATTTGTTAATGTAGTAATATTACATTTTTAAACACGTAAAATATTGTAACTAAGTATTCTACAATACATTCTTATCTAACGAGTTATTTTTAAAAACCTTTTGCATTCGCTCGAATAGCGATCCTGACATTGCACACGGAAAACAGAACTAGCGCCACTCGGCGACGAACCATTGAAGTAGAGGAAGTAACGTCACTTTCTCTTCTACCCGCTCTGCTTATACCGAGTAGCGGTGTGTAATAGTGTATTGCAAGCCTAGTGAAAGTGCAGCGAGCTACAGAGCCTGTTCAGTAGCTTTAGTATGATACTAATGAGGGCAGTTATTGTTTAGTGGGTAGAGAAAGTACAGATAAAGTTGAAAAAATTCAAATTAGAAATATTAGAATTCGGAGGACGATTAGAATTACATCGAAACTAGATAATGACGTAAAATAACATCACCATCACAACAGTGAAGTTGTTATTTATCGAAGCTAATAAGAAGACAGGACGTAAGAAAACAAAATCTAACTTTAGAAAATAATTTTCCAGTCGGATATTTTTTAGACTATTAGAAATATATGGTTTGTTTTCCACTCCCTATATATGTAGCCTTTCTTTAGTCACCTGTCCGGAGACAGGTTTGAACCTTATAACGGACACAAATGAGTAAACACTGATAATACAACGAAGTCAGCAGAAAATGGGTAGGCCCATGCTGGACAGTTACTTCCCCCTTCGCCAGAACTAGAATAATAAATAATAGAATTTTTAATTATTGGCAAGTTTTTAGAAAAAAAAAAAGGTGCAGAGGAACAACTGTGGTGCGCAGTGTATATTTACAGGATGATACATAACACAAAAAATTAGTGAAAATGCATAGAAATTAAATTTGTTTAGACACATGGTTACAGTATTTTCAGGACATGGTTGGCCCAGCGTATCCAGTAGATACACTTAACGGAAATTCTATCAGAACATTGTGAAACTTAAAGGATTAAATCATACCCAAATTTTTATTATCGATATACGAAACGAATTGCATATTATTCTTGCAGTCAATTTTTTTAAGAGTTAAGGAATATTCAGTGGTCTCAGTCAGTATTTCTAATTCCTTGCAGATTCAAATGTTGTTCCATATCATCATTGCCCTTCCCAACTCTCTGTTAATTAAGACCTGATATAGTGAAACCTGTTAAAGATACAACTATTTTTCATTGTTTGAACATGAAATTTTTAATTTTCTCTATAGTTCAGTGTTAAATTTTATTCAATAATTCAAATAAGAAACATAAATTGTCTGATGCCTTCATTGAGTATCCTACATAAAAGCGTATCCGTTAATCGACTTAGATCTTATTTTCTGAAGCTTTATTGTTTGTTCTTTTATTTGGGTGGGAGATAAAAACCCCAAAATTCTGTTGCATATCGTGGCATTGGAATTACAAGAATGTTTGGAATTTGAAGTAAAATTTTAATACTTCTTTGCATATATGCTTTAAAAAACACGAGTTCGATTACGCGCAATGTTCAAAGCGTACAGAGGTGAGACTGGCTAGAGACGAATAAAAAATTAGTTTGCAGCCACCAAATTGCTCTTCAAGGAACGACCATTCAAATAAACTGAGGGAAAGAACACAGAGGACGTATATTTGAAATAGTTCTTTCTCAATCGTGCTATCAGGGACTGGAATGCTCTATATGCAGATTTACTGTAGGCTTTTGCAATAGACCCCAACAACAAGAGTTTTGAAAATAAGCTTAAGATCTTCACTAATAGACGTTAATGTAACAAAATAGCCAGTATTTGTTGAATTTATAGTTATACTGAGTGCGTAGAGCGTAATATTGGATTTGCAGTGAGTTCTGAAGTGTGTGCTCTGTGTTATAGGGCTAGTGAAAGTGCAGTGAGCTACAGAGCCTGTTCAGCAGGTTTTAGTACACGAGTAATGAGTGCAGTTAATATGTAATGGGTAGAGAAGGTACAGAGATTGTTGAAAATATAATTCATATTAGTGCTAGTAGTATAATCCGGAGGACGATGAGAAGTACCATCGAAAATAGGCACTCAGGTAAAATAACTTCACAATTTAAATATTAACAAGGAGAAATTGTTATTCATTCAGTCATTCATTCATATTAAATAAGTTCGCAGTTCTTCAGTGAAAACTTTAATAGTGAAAAGTGCATATCGACGTTGTTGAACAGCTACCTTGTATGCAAAATATGAACAAAATAAGACTTCACTTGATTCTCATCAACAATTTTTCTCGAGTCTTTTGCAAGCACAGTGCATGTCAAAACATGGATATAAACATGAGAAGATAATATTTAAATATCATTTTATGCGAGATATTTGTTGTTTTTTTTAAGATACTCAAATGTATTTTTTTCGCCCTAGATTACGACATTCATTACTAGGCGGGATGTTACTCTTGATACTGACGTGAGAACCACAGCATTGGAGTTTGTGCGAGAAGTTACGGACTACGTTTCTGCTAATGCAATCGATGCCGACATGGAGTTATATACGGGGCAGAGGAGTATGAAATTACGTCAAATAGAATACTATCAATGACAGGGGAAAAGAAAACTGAAGAATTGTTGAAAGCGTTGCATCTACTATTCAGTCCTACACCATTCAAGTCCTTATTTCCATGTCAAGACGCCTCGCAAAAAAATTGTGCATCTGTGTTCAGGAAGCGGGTGGTAAATTTGGCAAACGTGTTTCCGAAACATTACAACGTAACCAAACTCCAAATATAGAAAATGATTGCAGCACCAGTGGTAAGATGTCAACAGTTCTAGTGCTGTCCTAGATGCGTAAAGTACTGCAACCGGAACTAAAGGGAGCATCACTACTGCTGCTGAATTCATGGTCTGGTCAAACAGACACAGGTTTATCGACCAGAGGCTTCGGAAACAGAGATTTAAATTTACACACAAAAATCATACCACCTAAAATCACAAAGTACTGTCAGTCTCCACACGTCAATTTTTTTCGCCAGTACAAACTATTTGCGCGACGCATTAAGAGAATATCCGTCATGATGAGCGGAATGCCGTCAAGCTGCATGATAGGATCTTCATTTTCAAATTGCATTCCTTGAGTGCACCAAAGTATCAGTCTATGCTTCGCTATGCCTGGAAGGCGCCTGGATACGTGTCACAGGACATGCCACTTCCGTTCCGTAATGTGTTGGACATAAATTTTGCTGGTCTTGACATATGCAGCACTCGTGACTGTGATTGCAGTTCCGCCATTATTTGCTCGTGGTGTGAGATTGAACTTAGTTTGCAGCTCTGCCTTCTTACACCACATAACCATGAGGTAGAATGATGTACGTATATGACAGTTTACAAATCTATCTGTTGTATGTAATCTCGTCATTTACATGCATCATATTTCACAGCTAGATTATGTTAGACACTCTAGGACTACAAACATTACAGTTGCGAATCCTACTTTTATACGCCTTGTTTTAGGGGTAGCAAATGATTGCGAAATGCCACACTTCATACTAGTTATTTTGGCCTCGTGCTCGTTCAGCCCAGAAAGTTTTGTGGCGATTTTCGTTGGCAGGTCCGAAAGCAACCCTTGTTAGTAATTCGCTTGTCTGCTGCCCTTGACTTGTTTTGTTTCTGTAATTCTTTGGTTTTTCTGTCAGAATATCTTGTCTACATGTATCGTAATTCTTCCTGTAACTACCACGGGGTGAGTACTTAATAAATATTCATTCATTGATTGGTTTTTCATACGTTCATTCGTTTATCCGATCACTCGTTGATTCATCCTTTCATTCATTCATACATTACGAAACTAATATGAAGGCGCGTCATGTGGAAACAAAATCTAACACTTCCAAATAAATTTTAAGTTGGACATTTTTGGGACTATAAGAAATACATGTTTTGTTTTACACTCACTACAAGATGTAGTCGTTCTTTAATCAACTGTACGAAGACAGGTTTTATCCTCATAAATGACGCCAATAAGGCAACACTCATGAGGCAACTAAGCCAAGAAATAATGGTTGGGGTGTATATATGTATGTGTACATATACATATATATAAAAGAGTACTGTATGGTGCATAGAATAGCATTTTCAGGACGATAAATAAGAGCAAAATTTACTAGAAACGCGTAGAAAGGAAATCAGTCCAGACACATGGTTACAGTATTTTCAAAACATGTTTCGCCCAACATATGCAGTAAATGCAATTAAACAAAATTCTATCACAACATTACCAAATTTAATGCTTTGTATCATACCCAAATTTTAATAGTTATTTCACAAAAGAATTGCATATTATTCTCGAACAGATGCTTTCAAAATAATTAAGAAAGAGTCAGTGGCCTCTGTCAGTATTTTCAATCTCATGGAGATTCAAACATCCACCATATCATCATTGGCCTTCCCAAATCTCTGTTAACTCAGAAGCGATATAGTGATATCTGTTTTGAGATAGAACTATTTTCAATTGTCTGAACATGAAATTTTTTATTTTTTCTATAGCTTCATTTTCTGTTTTATGCAATAATTGAAATAACATTCGTAATTTTTCTCATGTCTTCATAGATTTTGGTACATAAAACTAGCATTTGTTTAATTTTATCGCGTCCCTAGCATTTGTTTCTTTGTTTGCCAACATTTGAAACTGCGCTGGTCTGGACGTCAAAAGATATATAATTACAAACCACTCCAGTCGATGCACAGTAGTTTCAAATATGACTCGCATTGGCATTCAAGAACAAGAATTAATAAAAATCACTGATCATACCTATGCATCTTCTGAAATCCGATTTACAAGTAAATGAAGAGCACCATTCGGAAATCCTGAATAAGTTGAATACACCATATTGGCCTAAATCAACGAGTTCCACTTCTATTACGCACACGTCCAATATAACATCAATTGAACCACCAACCACATTCAAATTTGAAAATTGTACATTCAATAATTATTCCTTTTTAAAATTATTCATTCGGAAATCCTGAATAAGTTGAATACACCATGTAGGCCTAAATCAACGAATTCTACTTCTATTACGCACACGTCCAATATAACATCAATTGAACCACCAACCACATTCAAATTTGAAAATTGTACATTCAATAATTATCCCTTTTGAAATTATTCATGTTTATTGTTTATGTCATCGTCGTTAATTAAAACTTTTCTAACACTTGTGTACAGTATATTAGTTAGGTTATGTTATAGCTTCTGCTATATGATATTATGGATAGTCACGTATCAGAGATTGTTTAATATTAAGATTTATTGAAAATCTTCTGTCAAGTGACGTTGATTACTGGGATTCGGATAATTGAAGTGGAATGCAACTGTCTTAATAAAAATGACACTGACTCAGCAAAGCCTCCTTGACTAGTAGCATTGCCATCGTGTATATATAGATCGAGAACTTCTCGACGAGAAGGCATTGCTCACTACTGCCATCTAGCATGCATCTAGCGTAATATTTGTAATGTTGAGATGGTACAGTAATACATTTGAAGACAGTTGTATTTTCGTAAGTCAAATAATATTTTATTGTATTGGAGTACTTCGTTACTTCTAATCTTTATATACTTTCTTCTAATCGTGTAATAGTCAATTAAATCCCACTCGAGTTTTGATTTTCTCTAGATATCTTAATATATAAAATTGAATGTGGGTATGTATGTATGTGTGTGTATGTTCTCTACCTAAATCTACACGCTTTGACCGATATGTGCCAAAGTTTGCACATTTAACCTTCATATCCAGGAGAAGAACATAGGCTACATTAAAATCGGACAAATGGAAGTTAAATTAATTAAAAGGATAAAGAAAATGAAAATAGATACTATCAAATATTAATGTGTAACATTAAATGCAATCTTCTACAGTCAATTGTTCTTTATTATTGTCTGTTGTATTCAACATCGACTTTCATGAGGCCATGGAAAAAGCAAAACGATATAAAATAACATTGTAGATACATCATGAAGGCCAAAATCTAGAAAATTCATACAATAAGTATCCTTATGCAGTAAAGAGCCGTATTATGTGTTTCTCGAGACAGTTGAAGATAGTGAGCAGACTGTCTTTTATCAAACTGAATTCTTAAATTCTTTGAAATCACAAGGATTGCAAACATATAATTTAATACTTAATATTGAATCAGTACTATTGCGAAATACTGATCGACAAGAATTATGCAATGGAACAGGAATTGGTGTGAAAGAAACTCATGCCAAACGTAATAGAAGTGACAGTATTAACTGGCAAAACGAAAGGAAAATATTTTTTATCCCACATATTCCTATGATAGCCAGTAACATGCCATTCGATTTTAAGCAACTGCCATTTCAGTACAACTAGCATTCGTAATGACCGTAGTAAAATAAAGGTCAAGGATAGTCGCTCAAAGTTGCAGGCACTCACTTAAAAACTCCGTGTTTTTCACATTGTAAATAAATTGCGTAGCTTGCTTTCGATTGAGCACACCTAAACATATATACACATTTATACAAGAGAGGGGAAAAACGAATTGTATGCATATCAATGATACTTTTGTCATGTTCCTAATGTAGTATGTCAATATACGTAAGCCTACTGAAAATAACACTATATTAATTCTAAAATACTTATCTTTCAAGATATTATTGTCCGTGTCCAATAATGTGTTATTGCGAAATTCTATCTGTGTAATCATGTTGCCAGTACAGAATGTTAAGCGTTGTGGAAAGAACATTCACATCATTTCTATAATATATGTCTTTCAGAATATTGTTAGTTATGTTAACTTCTTGCAAAATTATACTCTATCTACAGTCTGCATATAAAATAAAAAGTAATATATTTAATATGCTCTGAATTTGTTAGATGTAATATCTCGAGTCATATTTAAAAAGCCCGGGTATGATATAGGCGGACATACAGCTGTCAAGGGGTAAAAAATCTTCCAATATAAACTGAATTATATATGTGTATATATTGATTCTTTGGTACGACCGATAGACAGATAAGTTTCGGCTCACCCCAACGGATTCAGACTGGGAACAAGGGAATTCCCTAATTACCGTCAGCTCTCCGAAGTTCAAGTGAAAGCACATGTAGACATAAAATTACGTGAAATGTATGTCACCACAGCTTCAGATCAATG
Source organism: Periplaneta americana (assembly GCF_040183065.1). Classification (NCBI taxonomy): domain Eukaryota; kingdom Metazoa; phylum Arthropoda; class Insecta; order Blattodea; family Blattidae; genus Periplaneta; species Periplaneta americana. The sequence continues at coordinate 66,414,832 of NC_091128.1, forward strand.
TATAGATCTTATAATTATTTTATCTCTGCCTCAGTACAACGTCACATTTGTGGTGGAGAGGAAAGGAGGCGGCAGAAAAATTATTTAATACGCTGACAGCCGCGACTAAGATAAGGAACTTGAAATTTAGCGGTAACTGACCGGCAGAGATGAAATGTAAGATCCGTAGAACATTGAGTCAACACTAAGGGGGCGTATAGAGATCGAAGGGTGTGTTTTTGTTTTGCTGAACTTCAAGACAATGTTAACTCATTTAAAGGTTGTGTGACTAGTCTGTATATATTTTCGTTGGGTTTTACTTTGTTTATACTGTAGTTTGATTTTTCTATTATTTTATTTGTATTTCTGGCGGTGTGGAAGAGAAGGCCTAATGGCCTTATCTACACCAGAATACATAAATAAACAAAACAAATAAATATATAGATTAAAAAAAAATTAAATGTGAAGCACATGATGAAATGTTTTCTCCTTGGTGCCTGATCTAAAACTGTTTTAAATTTAGTTAACCCTGGCAGGAATTTGGCTAAGAAGTTCATTAATTATTTAAGTGAAGTTAAGTAAAGATTCATCTTTATGGACGAGGAAAGATCAGTAAAGACAATTTGTTATGGTTGTCTATAGTTGGGTTTTCGAGATTTCCGAAAATTTAATAACCAGTTCAATTAAAAATAGAAGGAGAAAGGAAAACCCGCGCAACGCCGGGTACTTTCAGCTAGTCTTAATATATATGGTAAAAGTGAATGTGGGTATGTATGTTCTCTATACAAATCTACACGCTTTGACCGATATGTGCCAAAGTTTGCACATTTAACCTTCATAACCAGGAGAAAAACATAGGCTATATTAAAATTATAGAAATGGACGTTAAATTAATTAAAATATAAAAAATAGAAATAAATACGAGCAAACATGTAATATTAAAATGCTATCTTCTATAGTCAATTGTTTTTTTATTATTGTCTTTTGTATTCAACATCAACTTTCACAAGGCCATGGAAATTATAACACGAATAACATTGTTGGTAAACATCATGAAGGCTAAAACTAGATAATTCGTACAATAAATATCTTTACGCAGTCCATGACCGTATTATGAATTTCTTGATGCAGTTGTAGATAGTGAGCAGGCTATGTTTTATCCAACTGAATTCTAGAATTATTTCAAACTACAAGGATTGCTACCACATAATTTACTTAATATTGAATAACCAGACGTACTACTGCGAAATATTAACCCACCAAAATTATGCACCAACATGAATTGGTGTGAAGAACCCATGCGAAACGTAATAGAAGACGCAATATTAATTGGAAAAAACGAAAGGAGATGTTTTTATCTCACGTATTGCTATGATACCCATTCTATTTAATGCAATTGCAATTTCAGTGCGACTAGCATTTGTAATGACCATATTAAAATGAAGCTCAAGGGCAGTACCTCAAAGTTGCAGACATTTGCTTAAAAACTGCGTGTTTTTCACATGCTCGACTATATTTTATACAAAGGAGTGGAAAAAAAATTTACACATATCAAAAAGCAATTCAATGATATTTCTGTCATGTTGCTAATGTAGTATGTGAATGTACGTAAGCTAACTGAAAATAGCATTGTATTAATTCTAAAATATACGTCTCTCAAAATATTGTTGTTCACGTCCGAAAATATGTTACTGTGAAGTTCTATCTGTATAATCGCGTTGAAAATTTAGTATGTTATGCGTTGTGAAAATAACAACCTCTTAATTTCTAAAATACCGTCAAGCCTGTACGTCTCTCAGAATATTAGTCTTTATGTTAAAAAATGACTTATTGCAAGTTTATATTGTATCTGCATTCTGTGTATTAAATAAGAATTCATATAATATGTTCTGAATTTGTGAGATACAGTTTTCCAAGTCATATTTAAAAAAAAAACTGGATATAATGTAAGTGGGTGCACAGCGGTCAAGGGGTAAAAAAATCATCCAATATAAATTAAATTGTATATGTATCTATTGATTCGATGCTGAAACTGATCAGAAAGAGGAAAAGGAATCATATTATCGTTGGGTTTTACTTTGTTCATAGTTTGATTTTTCTGTTATTTTATTTGTATTTATGGTGGTGTCGAAGAGAAGGCCTAATGGCCTAAACTACACCAGAATAAATAAATAAAAACAAATATATAAATAAAACAAACCTTGAACATGATGACATGTTTTCTTTTCGGTGCCTGATTTACAACTGTATTAAATTAAGTTAACGCTGGCAGGCATTTCGCTAAGGAGTTCATCAATTCATGTAAGTGACGTTAAGTAAAGAATAAATCTTAGCTTAGTAAAGGCAATTCGTTTTGGTTGTCTATAGTTAGGTTTCCGAGATTTCCGAAAATGTAATAAGCACTTTAATTAAAAACAGAAGCAGAAAGGAAAACCCGTGCAACGCCGGGTACTTTTAGCTAGTGTGTGTGTATATAATATGAACCACATAAGATTTCACTTGATCCTCATCAACAAATGTTCTGGAATTTCTGCATGCACAGCGCATGTCAAGGCATGGATATAGGCCTAAACGTCAGAATAGGATACTTAAATATCAGATATTTGTTGGTCTTTTAAAGATATTCAAATGATTTTTTCTCTCTAGCATAATATAATATTGAAATTTTTGACATAACAAGGTTGTTGTTCAACAACAACGATTTTGTAGTACAACATATCTCATTACAGGAGTTTGATTAAGTTCTCTTAGTAGTTCGCTTGTCTGCTGCCCTTTACTTGTTGTGTTTCTGTAATTCTTTGGTCATTCTGTCAGAATACCTTGTCTTCATATGTCGTTATTCTTCCTGTAATTACCACGTGGTAAGTAGTTAATAAATATTCATTCCTTCATTCATTCATTGGTTCTTTCATTGGATCATTCGCTGATTCATTCTTACATTCATATACACATTTCAAAGCTAATATGAAGACGAGTCGTGAGAAAACAAAATCTGTCTCTTGCAAATAATTTTTCAGTACGACTTTTTGAGATTATGAGAAATGCACATTTTATTTTCCACTCCCTGTAAGATTTAGTCGTTCTTTAATACACTGTCCGAAGACAGGCTTTAACCTCATAAGTGACGCCTATACGGCAACACTCATGAGACGACTATGTCATAAGCCAAGAAATTATCGTGAGATGTCAATGTATATGCAAGAACTAGAATCATAAAGAAGAAATATTAAAATACTAGCCGTACCCGTGCGCTCCGCTGCACCCGTTAGAAATAAATATAAAGTAATTACATAATTAAAATAGGACGTTTGATCCAGGGAACATTCGTGTTTGATAGAAGGATAAATCGTTTAATATGTTACTTAATTTAAATTGCATCCAAATAATTAAAATGCGATCATTTTGGTCCAGAGACACTCATTCAGTGCAATGACAATTTCTTTAACCTGTTTCTTAATTTTTATTACATGCAACCATAGTTTAATGAAGATTGACATCATTTAGATTTAATGTGTATATTTTATTTTACTTGTTATAGGTTTCCATTGAATTATGTTAATAACTTAATTTTAACCCTTGTTTTCTACGTATTCAGTAAATGGTGCTTGGCTCACTATGGTTGTGAACCCTTCAAATAACTTAAATTATAATATTATATTATATTATATTATATTATATTATATTATATTATATTATATTATATTATATTATATTATATTATATTATATTATATTATATTATATCAGAAGTTACTGTAATAACATTATAGCATTATGTCCATCTAGAGAAACTACACTTTCCAATGGTGAAATAATAATTAATTATACAAATCGCTTAATTTAGCTTCCGATATTACTTCATACAAACACAGAAAGATTATCTGTAGGCTATCTTTCATAGCTTTCGATTGTTGCTGCCCAAGGCCCCTTATAGACGAAGTCATTTGTTCTTTAATTCATTACACGGCCTTAGATGGCAGTTATTTTAATGTTAAAACTCATTTATCTCATTAAATATCAGTCCTATCAAAAGTTTTCAAGGAATAAAACTTATCGCAAATTATTTTTTAAAAGAAACTTTTGTTATGTAACATTTTTCACAAAAATCAATAGTAAGCGAGATATTTCGATCTATTTAATTCAGCCCCCCTTATAACCCCACTTTTAAATAATGTATTTTGAATGCCATATAGCCTAAAATCTAAGTTACGACGAACTTAATGTATATTCCAATTTTCATCGAAATCGGTTCAGCCATTATCGCGTGAAAAGGTAACATACATACAGACAGACAGACAGACAGACAGACATACAAACAAAAATTAAAAAAAGCGATTTTCGGTTTCAGGGTGGTTAATTATATATGTTAGGACCAATTATTTTTGGAAAATCGAAAATTATCAGAAACATTTCGGCTACAGATTTATTATTAGTATAGATTAGCAACATTTTAGGAAAAATTTGCAGAGAGGCTTGAATGGTGTATAAAATAGAATTTTCAGTATGATACATGACGGCATAAATTAGTAAACACTAGTAGGATCGCAATCTATTCAGACACATAGTAACAGTATTTTCAAAACGTGTTTCCCCAACATTATAAAACATATGCAATAAACCGAAATTCTATCACAACATTATGAAAGATAATGTTTTCAACCATACCCAAATTTTATTCTTTATCTTACAAACGAATTAGATATTATTCTTGAACTTTCACTCTTTAAGAAATATGGAAGAGTCAGTGGCCTCAGTCTATTTTTAATCTCATGGAGATTCAAATGCGCTAATATATCATCATTGGCCTTCCCAACTCTCTGTTAACTCAGATGTGATATAATGAAATCTGTTTTGAGATACAACGAATTTCTATTGTTTGAACAGAAATTTATAATTTCTCTATAGCTTATTGTTATAATTTATTCAACAATTGAAATAACAAACGTAATTTCTCTGATGTCTCATTGAATTTTATACATTAAAGAATATCCGTTATGCATCTGAAGCCTTATTTCTTAAGCTTAATTTTTCGTTCTTTCATTTGTCTGGGAGTTAGTATCCAAAATTTTGTTGCATGTTGTAGCATTGGGATTGCAAGAATGTTTGCAATTTGAAGTAAAATTTTGATATTTCTTCTCATGTATATTTACATAACACGAATTAAATTATGCGGAATGATCAAAGCGTGCAGAGGTGAGAATGACAGAAGTAAATAAAAAGTAGGTTGCAGCCACCAAATTGCTCTTCAAGAAACGACCATTCAAATAAATTGATAAAACGAACACAGAGGACGTATTTTTGAATTAGTTCTTTCCTCAATCTTGCCACGAGAGAGTACAATGCTTTACCTGCAAGCTTATTATGTCCTTTGGGAATAGACCCTAACCACAAGTGTTTTCAGAAATAAACTTAAGACCTTTACTAATAGATGTTAATGTAACAAAATAGTGTCTACTTGTTGGATTTATAGTTATACTGAGTGCGCAGTGCGTAATATTGAAAGTACAGTATGTTTAAGAGATTGCACAGTGTGTTGTAGTTCTAGAGAAAGTGCAGTTACCTACAGAGGATGTTCAGTAGCTTTTAATGCTGGAGTAATGAGTACAGTTAATGTGTAGCGGGTAAGGAAAGTACAAAGAATGTTGAAAATTTTATTCATATTAGAATTGGAATTGTAATCTGGAGGATGATGGGAACTAGACACTCAGGTAAAAATAATTGCACAATTTAAATATCGACAAGGTGAAATTGTTATCATTCATTCATTCATTCAATCATTCATTCATTCATTCATTCATATTAAATAAGTTAGTAGTTCTTCAGTGGAATGTTTAATAGTGAAAAATGTATATCGACGTTGTTGAACAGCAACCTCGTATGTAAAAATGTATCATTATCTTTCTATAAGTACCACGGGGTGAGTAGTTAGTAACTATTTATTCATTCATTGATTCTTTCTTTCGTTCATTCGTTTATCTGTTCATTGGTTCGTACAATCTTCATTCATATATACATTGCGAAGCTAATATAAAGGCGCGTCGTGAAAAAAGAAAATCTAACTGTTGCAAATCATTTTTCAGCACGACAGTTTTGAGACTATAAGAAATGCATGATTTGCTTTCCACTTCCTCTAAGATGTAGTCGTTCTTTAGTCAACTGTCTGAAGCCATGTTTTAACCTCATAAGTGACGCCAATAAGGCAACACTTAGAGTAATTTGCCCTAATATGGAATACTTTTTACATTTTCCCCATTAACTCCATTACTATATGTAATTTTTGTACCAAAATTTATTATGATATTGATTGGTCCTTCATAAGCAGAGAGTAATTGTTTCATCTGCTTTAGTTTATTGGAAATATATTACATTTAATAAATGCAATGTACCGAGTAGTATTCTATATTAGGCATACCCTGTTCCTAAATTGGAATAGTGAATTTGCATTTTTATATAAAACAAGAAATATATTTAATTAGTAAGGAACATTTATTTCATGCAAAACATGGATATTTTTGGCAAATATGTATATTCTTTCTTATTTCATAAGATACTGAAAATATTTTTATTACAATATTGTCTTCCTTAAACTGCATACTTTGAAAGTTCCATTTTAACCCTTGTTATGGACTCAATGACTATTTACATTTCGTTCAGAAGAAGTTCTTTTTGGGATTTCCAGCACAGGATATGTGAGCCCAGTTCGTACAATTCTGACACTGCACCCAATCAGTTTTGCTCGCCTTCACAGTAGACACATTCAGTATCACATGCATCTGGTGGAACTAGAATCTTCGTGTTCAGTCTCTGACCCTACTTCATCAACTTCTGACGAAGATTCTTCAGTTTCTACGCCTTTAGATGTCTTCTTCGTCTCCCAAAGACCACGTCTGGCAATTCATTTGGGTGCTTTTGGAACTCCTTTGTCTTTTTCATCATTCATATTTTGCTTTCTTGTTTGAAGTTCATTTTTGTAGGGAGAACTCGTTAGGACTACTGTAGTTTCTCGTTTTGAACCAGAATTACTTGGTGCCTGATGAATTTTGAGAGAACACTTACGCCAGATGTTCTGTTTGTTGCTACAGAGACAATGTCTGTCACTTCAGTTGGGAAATCATACTCGTGAAATTTCTCTTTATCAAATGAGTAAATGCCAGTTTTTTCATACCCATTAATCACAGTTTCCACTGTGGCTGCTCTAGCATAAGCTTTTCCGAAGAGTTCTGAAACTTGAGAGTAAGTCACAATCCTTACAGGGTCCCTGTGATTAGCTAACCATGTCCGAATCTCCTGGCTGTAGTAAGTTTTCAGACGATACATGAATGCCATATGAGCAATGATAATAGTTTATTATTATTATTATTATTATTATTACTATTATTATTATTACTATTATTATTATTACCTATTATAATATACCATAAAATATTTTACGTCATGATTACGTATCATGCTTTCTAAATTAAAAATATTTCTTTCGTGACCGCAATATGAAATATTCCATATTAGGACACACGCTGATATTCCACATTAGGCTCATCTCAGCCATTTTACTTTCATGCTGTTTGACACGTAACAACTGAATAAATTCTTTGGGCATTTACTGTGATATTAGCCCATGTATACACATATAACTTGCCAAAAAATTATTATGGTCATGCTTATATTGCAATTGTAGCAAATATTTCAGTGTTGACTATTAAAATATTTTCTTGACGTTCAGATGAAAAACACGTAATTCTATTTCGCCAACGAGATTTTTTTTCAACTAGAACCAGATAAGCGCGATCAGGGCTCCCATTTCAGTAGTTCTTCATGGGTCTCAAAAGATGTCAGCAATTTACGGACATTTTATTTTAGTATTTCATATTAGGAACGTATTCCACATTGGAGCAACTTACTCTATGAGACAAATAAGCCAAGAGATAGAGGGTGGGGTGGCAAGTTACTTTCATTCTTGAGATATATATATATATAAGAAATTAATGTTTTGTTTTCCAGTCCCTATAAGATTTATTCGTTCTTTAGTCGACTGTCCGGAGATAGGTTTTAGTCTCGTAAGTTATGCCAATAAGGCGACAATCACGAGGTAACTAAGTGAAGAAATAATACGTGGGGCGTCTTTATATATATATATATATATATATATATATATACATACATACATACATAATCATAAGAAGTAAATATAAAATATTAGCAACATTTTAGTAAAAGGTTACGGAAGGCTTGTTTTGTGCATAGAATATCATTTTCAGGATCATACATGACTGCAAAAGTTAGTGAAGACGCATAGGATCACATGGTTACAGTATTATCAAAATATGTTTCGTCCAACATATACGATATATGCAATTAACCGAAATTCTATTACAACATCATCAAGGTTAATGTAATCAATCCTACCCAAATTTTATTACTTATCTCAGAAACAAAATGCATGTTATTTTTGCACTTTTGCTTTTTAAGAGTTAAGAAAGAGTCGGTGGCCTTAGTCAGTATTTTTAATCTCATGGAGATTCGAACAGGTTGCCATATCATCATTGGACTTCCCATCTCTCTGTTAACTCTGAGGCGAAATAGTGAAATCTGGTTTGAGATGCGACAATTTTCCATTGCCTGAACAGGGATATTTTAATTTTTTCTATAGCTTAGTGTTCTATTTTACTCAACAATTGAAATAACAAACGTAATTTTTCTGATGTGTTCATTGAGTTTTCTACATAAAGGAATATTCGTTATGCATCTGAAACCTTATTTTCTCGAGCTTCATTGTTTATTCTTTTATTTGGCTGGTAGTTAAAAATCAAAATTCTGTTGCATGTTGTAGCATTGAGATTGCAAGAATGTTTGGAATTTGAAGTAAAATGTTGATATTTATTTTCATGTATACTTTAAATAACACGTATTCGTATTTCTGCTACATAGTTTGTATTAAAGGGCCGTATTCATAGACATTTTAGCGCGGGCTTTCGGTAGTTGATCAGCGTTTTTCGTATTCATAAACCAGTGTTAGCGATAGGATATGATTTGACTTCTGTACTAGTAACCAGTGGATAGCCGGATCTAGCTTAGTACGCTCGTAGCGCGTGCTGCGAAATATCTATGAATAGTACCCTCAATGTTTAATTAATAGTTCATAGTATTTTATTGTTTAATTCGTAAATAACTCATGCATACATGTAACTCTTATCTAAATCAAATTGTTGAATTCTTTGTAAGTTCATACATATGTATGTATACGTTTTGCTGCTTGAGAGGAAGAGAACGCCTTACGGCCGTAACTCTGCCAGCTAAAATAAATCATTATTATTATTCAGTTATGCGCAATGATGAAAGCGTACAGTGGAGAGACAGGCTGGAGTCAATGAAAATAGGTTGAAGCCACCAAATTGCTCATCAAGGAACGACCATTAACTAAATTTATAGAAAGAACACAGAGGACATATATTTGAAATAGTTCTTTCCTCAATTGCAGTGGAAAACATAGAATTTATGTGGCTAACCGAAATGTTTTAAAACATACCGAAATTTTATTACCTATCTCAGAAACGAATTGCATATTATTCTTGCACATTTGATTTTTAAGATCTAGGAAAGAGCCAGTGGTCTCAGTCAGTATTTTAATCTCATGGAGATTGAAAGGGGTTGCCATATCATCATTGGTTTTCCCAACTCTCCGTTAACTCAGAAGTGATACAGTGAAATTTGTTTTGAGATGCAACTATTTTCCAGTGTCTGAACAGGAAATTTTAACTTTTTCTATAGCTTAATGTTCTATTTTATTGAATAATTTAAATAACAAACGTACCGGTAATTAATCTGATGTCTTCATTGAGTTTTCTAGATAAAAGAATATTCGTTATGCACCTGAAACCTTATTTTCTCAAGCTTTATTATTTGATCTTTTATTTGGCTGGTAGATAAAATCCAAAATTCTGTTGCATGTTGTAGCATTGGGATTGCAGGAATGTTTGGAATTAGACGTAAAATTTTGATATTTCGTTTCATGTATACTTTAAATAACACAAATTCAATTTCGAGCAATGATCAAAACGTGCAGTGGTGAGACTGGCTGGAGTAAATAAAAAATATGTTGCAGTCATAAAATTGCTCTTCAAGAAACGACCATTCAAGTAAATTGATAGAAAATCACAGAGGACGTATATTTGAAATAGTTCTTTCCTCAATCGTGCCAAGAGGAAGTGGAATGCTTTACCTGCGGCTTACTTTATGCCTTTGCAATAGGCCCTAACCACAAGTGTTTTCAAAAATAAACTTAAGATCTATACTATTGACGTTAATGTAACAAAATAGCGTCTACATGTTGGATTTATAGTTATATTGAGTGCGCAGTGCGTAATATTGGAAGTGCAGTGAGTTTTAGAGGGTACGCAGTGTGCTGTAGGCCTAGTGAAAGTGCAGTTATCTACAGAGGATGTTCAGTAGGATTTCGTACTGAAGTAATGAATACAGTATTAATATGTAGCGGGTAAGGAAATTAGAAAGAATGTTGAAAGTATATTTCATATTAGAATTGGAATTATAATTCGGAGGATGATAAGAACTACATTGAAACTAGACACGCAGGTAAAAACACATCACAATTTAAATATTAAGAAGGTGAAATTGTTATTCATTCATTCATTCATTATTCATTCATTATTTCATTAAATATCATAGTAGTTCTTCTGTGAAAAGTTTAATAGTGGGAAGTGTGTGTCGATGACTTTGAACAGCAAAATTGTATGTAAAAGTATGTATAATATAAAGCTTCACTTGATTCTCTTCAAAAAAATTTTCTCCAATCTTCCTCAAGCATAGCGAATGTCAAGACTTTGATATATAGATCAGAAGACGAGACTTAAATATCCTGTTGTGAGAGACATTGTTTGTTATTTTTAAAGATAATCAAATGTTTTTTCTTCGCTCTACCCTACTGTAATATTGAAATTTTTGGCATGCGACGTTGGTGACGATCAAAAACGATATAATAGTGTAACATATCTCATTACAAGCCTTTGATTATGTTCTCTTAGCAGTTCGCTTGCCTGCTGTCTTCGGGGTTTTATATTACTGTAATTCTTAATTTTTCTGTCCCAATATCTTTTCTTCATATATTGTTACTATTCCTGTAACTACCACTAGGTGAAAGCCCATGTGTAGTTAATAAGTATTTATTCATTCATTTACTCATTCATTTATTCTTTCATTCATTCATACGTTGTGGAGCATATTATATGAAGGCCAGTCATAAGAAAACAAAATCAAACTGTTGCAAATCATTTTTCAGCACGACAGATTTGAGACGATAAGAAACGAATGATTTGTTCTCCACTTCCTCTAAGATGTAGTCAACTGCCTGAAGTCAGGTTTTAACCTCATAAGTGACGCCAATAAGGCTACACTTATGAGGCAAATAAGACAAGAGATAAAGAGTGGGGTGGCAAGTTACTTTCACTCATATATATATGTATATATATATATATATATATATATATATATATATATATATATGCCAGAACTAGAACCATAAGGAATAAATGTTTAATTATTTGCAATATTTAAAGAAGGCTGCGAAGGGGTTTGTGTGATCCGTAAAATAGAATTTTGAGAATGATACATGACAGCAAAATTTAGTGAGAACGCATAGAAACGAAATGAGTACAGACATATTGTTACGGTGTTTTCAAAACATGTTTCGCCCACCATATACAATATATAAAATTAACCGAAATTCTATCACAATCTTATCAAAGTTAATGTTTTAAATCACACCGAAATTTTACTGTTGAACTCAAACTTAATTTGATATTACTCTTGCATTCATGCTTTTTCATAGTTAAGAAAGAGTCGGTGACCTCAGTGTGTATTTTTAATCTCATGGAGAATCAAAGAGGCTCACATATCATCATCGGTCTCCACAACTCTATGTTAACTCTGAACTGATATAGTGAAATCTGTTTTAAAATGCAACTGTTTTCCATTGTCAGAACACGAAAGTTTTAGTTCTGTCTAAAACTTAGTGTTCAATATTATTCAGTAATTTAAATAACAAACGTAATTTTTCTGATGTGTTCAATGAGTTTTAGACATTAAAATAGTATTTTTGTTATACGTCTTAAATCCAAGTTTTTAAAGCTGCATTGTTATTTTTCTTTGGGTGGGAGTTTAAAATAAAAAATTCTGTTACATATATAGCGTTGGGATTGCAAGATAGTTTGGAATTTGAATTCATGTGTTGATATTTCTTTTCATTTCTCTGTCTTTATATTCCCTGCAAATAGCTGCATTTTAAAGCTGCAACTTGCATTGAAATTCTAGTGAAGTCACTCTGATTTGAAACATATTGTATATGTTATAAAACATCTATTAATAGAATTTGGAGGAATTTGAATTATTTTATTCACAGCAATATGAAGTTTTAAAACTCGAGTTTGTAAAAAAAATCTAAAGTAACTTTAAGTTTCTTTTTGCGTTTTGAAGGTGGCCGTCGAAATTTCTTTGGTTAGATCGAATGATTTACGAAATATTTACATATTAATATGTTTTGTATATTTTCACTGACGCACGAACTTCTTTCCGAACAGACTGCATAGAACCTTATCCTTTCCTTTATTTTGTTTTTTTATTTCTTACGTTCATTATCACTCATTTTGTAACAATATCGCGATACAAATAAGTTGTAATGTTTACAACAATTCTAAGAGCGAATAGGTTACTGTAAATGGCACAGACATTCACTGGCGGAAAAACTGAAAACGTTGCTTGGTAACAGCATATAGCCCATTAGGTCTATATCTGGAATCAGTGATGCTCCTTGAGGCTAGTTATGTCTTTAGACACGATTTGGAAGTGCTTCCAGGTCCCATGTTAGATGGCCCATTGTATATATTTAAATAAGTTTAAATAACAAGAGTTCTATTATGTGCTATGTTCAAAACGTACAGAGGTGAGTCTGCCTTGAGCTAAATAAAAATATAAGTTCTTATTATTATTATTATTTGGCATTACTGCCCAAGTGGGCCTTAATCTCTCTATGGCTCTGTTCCATCCTTCTCTACTTATCGCCAACTCCCTCCAGATCTATTCACATCCGCTCGTACAAAATTCCACCATCTTGTTCTCGGTCTTCCTCTTAATCTTGTTCCATGTGGGTTGTTATTGAAGACAACCTTCACGTTTCTTGTAGTTTCCATCCTTGTGACGTGTCCCAACCATCTCAATCTTTGACATCTTATGTGCGTCTCCAAATCCGATTCCTTATACAGTTCGTATATCTCATTATATCTGGCTCTCCATCCATCCATTGTTTCAATTGCTCCGAAGATCCTTCTTTAGATTTTCCTCTCAAATATTGCTAGTTGTTTGCATGTATTTTTATTTAGCACTCATGTTTCTGTATCATATGTTACAATGGTTTTGTAAATCTTAATTTTGATTTCTTTAGATATTATTTTATTTTTAACAATTGGTAAAAGTGAATAATATCCCTGTTAGCCAGATTTATTCTTCTTTGTACCTCATTCCTTAGGTCATTATTTGCTGTCAATATTGACCCGAGATATGTAAATTCTTGCACCTTTTCAAACTTGTATGTTCCAATTTTAACTTCCTTCACTTGATCGTTTTGTCTTTTGGTGATTGACATAAATTGGATTTCTTTGTGTTTATTTTAAATCCCAGCTTCTGAGTTTCGTTATCCAACGTTAACAAGGCTTCTTCAACGTCTTGTATCCTTCTTCCGGTGATGACCACATCATCCGCATAGCCTAAAATCTGTTGTGTCTTATTAATAATGGTTCTATTAATTTGCACTTCTGATTTTATTATTGCAGTGTGTAGGGCTATATTAAACAAGAGAGGGGCCAGCCCGTCTCCTTGCCGCAATTTAAAATTTTCAATTGTAATCTTTCCTAATTTCACTGTTGCCTTTGGTTCAGATGACACAATTCTGCACACATTTATCAGTTTCTTTGGAAAACCGAGTTGATGCATGTATCCCCATATTGTCTTAATTTGTAACCACCAAATGACTTTGCAAGAAACGACCATTTAAATAAATTGAGGGAAAGAACACAGAGGACGGATATTTGAAAGAGATCCTACCTCAATCATGCTTTCGGGGTGTGGAATGCTCTACCTGGAGATTTATTATATCCTATGCTCTTCCATAACCATATTTTCTTTTAGAATTAGGCTAATATGTGCTGCTATTAAATGCTAATATATTGGATATGCAGTTATACTGAGTGATCAGTGGTTCTAGTGGAAGTACAGCGAGTTATAGTGTGTGTGCACAGTATAGAGAACATACAGTAAAGACACCTAAGCCATTTCGTGGGAACAAATTCTGAGTGCGCATGTCACGAAGCCGGGTGTATCATCTGAAACCTCCACCAGATGGATCTCCATCTACGACAGGCCTGGCATAATTTAATATTAACTGAAAACATTCATTACTCATCTTTTAACAATTTTAAAGACATGAGGCAAAGGAATGGCAATATAACCACAATAATAATTACTTCCGTATGCAATCATCATGAAAATATTCACTAATTGATGCTAACGTTCAAGTCACAGTTTGAGGCTTATGTTGGTAAATTGATCCAAGTACAACATAATACATCATGGCGTCCGTTGCGGTGAAGTGCGAGCATGAACGTCAACAATGGTTATAAGTATTTTGACTTCCTAGCGACATAATATTAATGGTAGATGATACATACCAGATTATTCGCTATACTGACCAATAAAATAAATAAATAAATACATATTTTACTAATATTTTGATAGTGGTTTGATACTAGCGAGATAGTTGGATTCATTGAGAACTAGACGTTACTGAGCTTGAATTTAGTACCAACAACATCAAAGGTGCCGACAAGAGTTGTCCCTACTGATTCTTCTTATACTGTGGTGTGTGTGTGTGTGTGCGTGTGTGTGTGTGTGTGCGTGTGTGTGTGTGCGTGTGTGTGTGTGCGTGTGTGTGTGCGTGTGTGTGTGTGTGTGGAGTGTTTTGAAGTAAGTGTACAATAAGCTACACAGACTGTTTAGTAAGCTTTAGTATCGGAGTAATGAGTGCAGTTAATATATAATGAGTACAGTCAGTACAGAAAATGCTGAAAGTATTATTCATATTAAAATTAGATTTCGGAGGATGATTAGAACTACATCGAAACTAAACAATCACATAAAATAATATCACAATTTAAATATTAACACATTCTCGTTGTTATTCATTGTTTCTTTCAATCACTCATTAATTAATTGATTAATTAATTCATGCACTTATACATTCATTTTAAATAACTTAATAGTTCTCCAGTGGTAACATTAACAGTGAAGAGTATATATCGACTATGTTGAACAGCAACTTCGTATGTAAAAATATCAACGAAAGAAGATTTTACTTGATTGTCATAAAAGAAATTTTCTCGAGTCATCTGTAAATACATCGTAAGTAAAAGGATTGATATAATCATATAACAAAAGACTTAAATATCTTTTTATGCCAGACATTAAATTCGTTAGTTTCTTTTCAAAGATATCCAATTGTTTTGTCGTTGTATGCAAAATTCAAATTTTTGACATACGAGATTGGTGTTCAACACCAACGATAAAGTATATGACATATCTCATTACAGGCGTTCAATTACACATTCTCTTGTTAGCTCTCTCAACTGCTGTCCTTGAGTTGTAAATTTTGTTGAATTCCTTAGATTTTTCTGTTAGAATGTCTTTTCTTCATATATCCTTCTTTCGTTCGTTCGTTCCCTTGATAGTTAGTTCGTTCTTTCGTTTACTAATTCATTAATTGATTCATATAGTACGAAGCTAATAGGAAGACGGAAAGTAAGAAAATGAAATCTCTCTCATTGCTAATAATTTTGCAGTTTGACACTTTTAGTATAGGAAATAAATGTTTTTATTCGTTCCCGATAGAAGTAGATCTTTTTTAGACAACAGTCCGAAGACAGATTTGAACTGACACCATTAAGACAACACTGATAGGGCAACGAAGCCTCGAGATATGTGATAGGGTGTCCAGTTCCTTTCTCCCTTTCCGAAACTAGAATAATAAATAATATAAATTAAATTATTGGCAAGTTTTTAGGAAAAAGCTGCAATGGGAATTCTATTGTGATAAAATAGAATTTTCAGGATGATACATAACAGTAATAATGAGTAAAAATGCATAGAATTAAAATCAGTTCAGACACATGGTTACAGTATTTTCAGAAGATGTTTGGCCCAACGTATCCAATATATACAATTAACCCAATTTCTAACACAACATTATCAAAGTTAAAGTTTAAATCCTACCCGAATTGTACTACTTATCTCAGAAACGAATTGGTTGGTTGGTTGGTTGGTTGGTTGGTTTGGTTGGTTGGTTGGTTGGTTGGTTGGGTTGGTTGGTTGGGTTGGTTGGTTTGGTTGGTTGGTTGGTTGGTTGGTTGGTTGGTTGGTTGGTTGGTTGGTTGGTTGGGTTGGTTGGGTTGGTTGGGTTGGTTTGGTTGGTTGGTTGGTTGGTTGGGTTGGTGGGTTGGTTGGTTGGGTTGGTTTGGTTGGTTGGTTTGGTTGGTTGGTTGGTTTGGTTGGTTGGTTGGTTGGTTGGTTGGTTGTGGTTGGTTGGTTGGTTGGTTGTGGTTGGTTGGTTGGTTGGTTGGTTGGTTGTGGTTGGTTGGTTGGTTGGTTGGTTGTGGTTGGTTGGTTGGTTGGTTGTGGTTGGTTGGTTGTGGTTGGTTGGTTGTGGTTGGTTGGTTTGGTTGGTTGGTTGGTTGGTTGGTTGGTCATAGCTCATTAGGCCTATATCTGGATACAGTGATGCTTCCTGAGGCTAGTTATGTCTATGGACACGATTTGGATTTTGGAACTACTTCCAGGTCCCGTGGTCGTTGGCCCGTTGTATATTTAAATAAGTTCAAATAACACGAGTTCGATTATGCACAATGTGGAAAACATACAGCGGTTTGTCTGGAGATAAATTAAAAATAGGTTTCAGCCTCCAAATTACTCTTAAGGAACAACCATTGAAAAAAATTGAGGAAAAGAACGCTCAGGAAGGCCATTTGAAAGAGAACTTTCCTCAATCAAGCTTTGAAGGACTGCAATGTTCTACGAGAAGACTTATTATAGGCTTTTCGTATAACAACAAGTGTTTCGAAAAATAGGCTCAAGACCTTTACCAATATACGCTAATGTAACATAATCGCTATTTGTAGGGTTTATACTGAGTACGGGATATGTAATAGATTGTTGTAGGTCTATTGAAAGTGCAGTTAGCTACAGAGCCTGTTCAGTAGCTTTAGTATGCGAGTGATGAGGGCAGTTATTGTGTAGTGAGTAGAGAATGTACAGAGGATGTGGAAAATATTATTGAAATTATAATTATAATTAGAATTCGGAGGATAGTTGGAACTACATAGAAGCTAGACACTCAGGTAAAATAATATCACCCTTTAAATATTAACAAAGTGAAATTCTTATTTATCAAAGCTAATATGAAGACAGGACGTGAGCAAACAAAATCTAAGTTTTGCAAATAATTTTCCGTCTGACTTTTTGAGAGTGCAAGAAATACAAGTCTTGTTTTCCAACCCCTATATTATGTAGTCGTTCTTTATTCAACTGTCCGAAGACAGGTTTGAACCTTATAATTGACACCTATAAGAAAACACTGATAAGGCAACGAAGGCAGGAGATAATGGGTATGGTGGCCAGTTCCTTTCGCGCTTTGCCAGAAGGAGAAATATAAAAAATAGAAATTTAATTTATTGGCAAGTTTTTAGAAAAAGCCTGCAGAGAGATTTCTATGGTGCATAGAATAGAATTAACAGGATGGTACATAACACAAAAATTAGTGACAATGATTAGAAAATAAATTTGTTCTGACGTACAGTAACAGTATTTTCAGAAAGTGTTTGGCCCAACGTATCCAGTAGAAACAATATACGAAAATTTTATCACGACATTATCAAAGTTAAAGGTTTAAATCATACCCAAATTTTATTATATATAAGAAACGAATTGTATATTATTCTTGCACTAATGTTTTTTTAAGAGTTAAGAAAGAGGTAATGGCCTCAGTCAGTATTTTTCTTCTCATGGAGATTCAAACATCCACCACATCATCATTGGCCTTCCCAAATCTCTGTTAACTCACAACTGATACAGTGAGATCAGTTAAAGGTGCAATTATTTTTCATTGTCTGAACATGAAATTTTTTATTTTGTCTATAACTTAGTGTTCAATTTTATTCAACAATTCAAATAACAAACGTAATTTGTCTGATGTCTTCATTAGTTTTCTACATAAAAGCATTTCTGTCACGCGCCTTAAATCTTATTTTCTTGTGTACCGACTACGCGCGAAAAAGTTTACTGTTTGCCCAACTGCGCGAGAGCAGGTTCAGCATTACCTCAGGCGAGTGTTTTATTTGCGACTTGGTAATGCTTGCACAAAACTGTTCGTAGCACTGTTATCATTAGTCTGTTTTTGTGAGTAACAAAATTTTTATTGACTGTACCTTCGACTACTGCTGTAAATTTTTTTATCAGTTATTTACAACTCATGTTTCAAACAATGGTCAGTACAGCCCCTTAGTATTATGTTTGTTGCCAATCAAAATAGCAGTTACGTGCGAAAAAATATATTCACTCAAATCGTAAATGCGTGTGATATGAATATTAAGCTAAGTTGTAACCGTCAATCATACTGTCTGATACCGAAGTGGCTATTCACAAAGAAATTAGTCAGGTGTGGCCATTTTCATCAATAGTAGGTTGTAGATTTCATTTGACGCAGACCTGGTGGAGGAAAATTCAGGTGTTAGGGCTGTCTTCCGATTATAAAGAAAATAACACTGATACAGGTAAATGGCGACACTGGGTGTCTGGTTTGGCTTTTCTCTCTCTCTCGGCAAAGTTGAGGATGCTTTTGTTGAAGATTTAATAAGCATTAAACCCGACAGTGAAAATGTTACATGTTTTGCTGACTATTTCGTTTATATGACGTCATTCAATTTTCGACCAATGAAGTGTAGTGAAATTTTGAATTCCAACCAATCACAGTCACACTTTGCGATAATTTTTGCAGCTAGATTTATCGCTATCAATTTATCGCATGGTCGTTCTTTTGCTTAGTCGTTGTCGCCAACTGTTTCCCCGTAAATTGATGATCATGAATAGAGAGAGCATTTGGTGTACGTAAACCGTTGAGTTAACTGCTACACGCACTATATCGTAATGTATTAGGGAGCAAGGAAGGGAGAGGAGGGAATGGCATCGTGTCGCTACAATAACAAGGACTGGAGTACAGTTCCTGCAGCAAATTATTTATCTTTATTATTCAGTAATTTCACTTCAAAATATTAAATAACCTATTGTTTATATTGTGCATTTAATTACAACACACATAGTTCTGTATTACATGATATTAATGCACATAAGAACACTATATTGTATATAAATACAACAACATAGAAAACATAGTATTTTACTTTGTACTACTTTGCTCTTCTTCATGACTGCATTTGTACAGTGCACGACTCATTAAGATTTCAGAGGTGAACTTGGTACGATATTCCGTGAAGCAGCGTTTATACTGAGAAAAACTTCTTTCCACATCGCATGATGTGATCGGTGCGAACTGCAAATATTTTATGTTACTATTTCGATTTGTTTCGCTCCTTGATAGTTTCTCCCTAATATATCACACATAACGGAATAGCCTGTATTTTTTGCTGGGACATTTTCCAACCTTTGTTGCACTATTTCACAATTCCCCCCCCCCCCGTTACCTGCTTCAGTGACTGTGCTAGTTCTTCTACTAAGCTGATTGCTTCTTCCATGGTCAAATCAGAAGATTCTGTTTTACAGTTTTAGACACACATTTAAAATTATCACAGATAAACAAAATATCATCACTTAATTGTGGAGAAATCATCATTTGTACAGTGAGAACTGCCTGGCTCGCATTGGCATCAACGTGATTGATCACAGCGACATTGATCTCATAATGTTCAGCATGATAATATATAACCGCGTCCAACCAAGTGCACCACCTAGTCATACAGAGTTGTGGAGGCAAGGGAATTCCAGGCGCCATTTTATGAAATGTCTTTACCCGAGAAGGAGCTTTCAAAAATATTTTTTAAATATTAGACACATACCTATCTACATCAGTATAGTTCTTTCTAATTTCTTCCGCCACGCGATGTAGGCCATGGACGACACACATTACATGTATCATTCTAGGAAAAGATTCTTGAAGTTTCTTCGCTGCTTTTATCATATAAGCTGCACCACCAGTTACGAAGAGAAGAACATTTTCTGCTTTCATTTCGTTAGACCACAATAATAGCATTGATTTTTCAAACAGAGCTGTAATAGAAACATGATTTACTTTCTCTAGCTCTTCGGATGTCAATAGAAACTTTTTGCCCACACCTTCAGTTTGAAGTGCCCCAACAATAACATTAGCAACGAATCTGTTTGCAATATTTGTCGCTTCGTCCATAGATACCTACAATTTTTCATCTTTTAAGGTTTCTGTATGTCGGAGTAGTGTTTTACCTGTATATTTTTGCAAAATTTATCTGACACATGGGTGTTTCAGTTTTTTAAATGGAATATTTGCCCTAACGAACTTGTGGCACAAGTCTTGGTAAAAATCACATTCCATACTTGAACTCGTGGGAGTAGCTTCGACTTTCTTCGAATTCAACAACTTAAAACATTCCTTTCTCTTTTAGAATTGTAGTGTTTTTGTACATGGTGTCTCTTATTCCTCAGTAGATCGACTCTACATGCCTCGCACGTAACTTTTTCACCATCCGTGGAAAAGTGTTGCGATTCGAACTCCTCAAGAAATAGCTGCAATTGTACATGTCGAGGCTTCTTTTCTTTCGGAATATCGTAAAATATGTTGTAATGTAAAGGCAAATAAATGTTTTGCACTTACGATAAACATATGTAATACAAATTAGAAGGATTGTGATAGGAAAAAAGTAAATACAGGAAATAGTGTAGAAAGACCAATAAAGAAGAACATAAAGAAGACAGGAAATTCAAATACCCCAGGAAATGCACAAGTATTCAAAACTCTCAGACAGCACGTGTAACATCAGAGAGCTCAGCGCGTACAATGACAGTACCTTGTAGGTAAGACCCCTTCCCCCACCTCGTGACGTAATCAAAGCTCTCGGTATAGTAAACTTATGTCCACATAACGTACCCCATCTGCTCTCTCTGATCATGAATACAATAAGACCCAACTACACGGTTAAACTGTTCTTTCAACTTTAAAGCAATGAATGCAAGATTGATATTTAATATTAATTAATGTATTTACGCAGTGAAGACGACGTTCAAAACGGCGCACCATGTAGACACAAAATCTTCATGCATCTTAATTAAACGTACCTTGTAAACTTGATTCTTTCAACATTTTTCTCAGATTTCACGCATACGCGATTGAAATATTGAACTGTGTATATGCAGTTTTAGTTCCGTTACACACTACAGCGAGAATGCTTTTGTCGAGCTATAAAAAATGCTTTCCTGTAGCACTGAGTAAGTCGAAATAAGCCACAGTTGACATTTTTCCTGCTCCCACAGGTAACTTAACCTATAATTGTAGCCTACAAAATTTGTATTTTGTTAATGAAATTAAACATTAATAGAAAGTCAGATGTTCAAATTTATGTAACATCATCGATTATCAAACCCAAACATCTACATCTCCATCTTCTAATTTCATGTCTATTGTAAGCTACCTGAAAAAATTACATTCTTTCATTCAGATTTGATAACTGCGTTTTCAACAATTCTTCATTTAATTAATATATTAATCAGGTTACTGTAATTATATTATAAAATTGTAAATTAAACTGTGATTTCAGCAGATAATGAAAATGTATTTATGTTATAATAATAAGAGAAAAGTACAGTACATGTAATTAACATTAGTAAACCTGTATTTCGCATTTCGCAGTTGGCATCACTGAATAATAACATCGAATTTCTATATTGCAGTAATCGATATTCATCTATTTCAACTTCACAATGTCTGAATAGGTTAAGTATTCGTAAATATACAATTATTAATATTTAGTGATCGAATTTTAGGGATATATTATTTACATTTTTATTTTATTCGCGAAATAGTCCTAACAAATATCACTCGTGGTCTGAGATTTCACAGAACTTCACATCTTCAGAATGTGGGTTTCCGCCCCAAATTTGGGCTTCTAATACTATAAGTTCTGAAAGAACAACCAATGCTTGTGAGGCATCCCACAGGACTTTCGGCCTTAATTTTCACAGTGCACATCCACATACAGTATTCAGTCATGGACAAAAATATTCGTTCAGAGGAGTTGAAGATAATATTTTGTTCATTTGTACAAACATATTTAAGATTGCACAAAATGCCGCAAACAAAATTATAGTCTTTACACCAATGTATAATATATATTAAAAATTTTAACGAAAATACAAGATAATACAAAACAAAAATGCTTATTCTCACTTCACGGACAATATATGGCTGGACGTAAGTATTCATAATTTTCAATAATAAGAGAAAATTTGTATTGTTGATTTGGATTCAATGGCGAGTTTGCATGCCTTTCTTGTATGTAATTTCTCTTAACCTATTTCGCATTGAATGGACCAGCTTATTTTGTTGTTTTGATCCAATGTTTCTCCACTCCTGCTGCAGAAGGTTTTTGAATTGCGACTTGCTTGTTACATGATCACTTTTCTCATCCTGGACTCTTAACTCACTCCACAGATGCTCTAATGATTTGTATTCGGAGACAGTAGAGGTGTTTTCAATGTGTGAGGAGTTTTGTAAAGTAACCACCGGCGAACAATGTCCACCATATGTTTGAGGTCATTGTCTTGAAAGTAGAAATCATTACCAAGATTTAGTTTTTCTGTGCTTTTTTTATATTTTCTATTAATATTTCAAATACTGGAATTTATCCATAATTCTCATCTATGAAAATCAACTTTTCTACGCCTGAAGTGGCCATATATCCTCATACCATAACACCACCATCTCCAGTCTTGTCGTTGTACTCCGTGTTAGGTTGGTTTCAAACCAAAATATGTCCATCATTGTGGAAAATATTAAATTTGTTTCAATCGGTGAATGTTATATTCTCCCAAAACTCATTTTTTCTACATACTCATTTGAAAATTGTTTCTGTTTATTTTGCTTACGTGAGGTTTCATTCTTGATACACAGCGCGATGTAGGACCCGTCTTATTGTTCTTGAAGTTACTGGAGTAATAAAATATTCTCCTACTTGAGCTGCTATATCAGATGAAGTTGATTTAGGGCTTTTCTTAATTAGGTTCATTACATACCTCTCTTCTCTTGCAGAAAGTTTCTCTGGACGTCCAATTCTTCGATTGCTTACTAACACTGTTTTACCTTTGAGCCTATTTGTTATACTTTCGACAGTAGATCGGCTCCTTCAAACTGATTTTTCTGTCTCGGAATGTAATTTTGAGGTGAGAGAATTATTCGCCTCTCCTCAACATACGTTTTCTTACTTCCCCCCCCCCCCAATTTCAAAAACCCAGTCTCTCTCCAGACAGTAAGACCTTCTCTATGACCGTGCAGTACTCAACTGAGACAACTAAGTAGGAGTACCTAACGTTCAGTAGTTCATATATCCCTTTTAACTCGCAGTGTACGAATAATTCTGTCGTGTCAAAAATCGTTGTAAACAAACTCAAGTTCGTCTTATAACTTTATTGTGTAATGTAGAAAAAGTATTGTATTTGATTTATATAATACATAGGTACCATGTTACCATATTTTACTATAAAACTGATCACTAATAAACATGATTATGTGAAATAATAGATATTATACTTAAATCATGACGGTGTATGAATACTTTTGTCTATGTCTGTATATAATTTTGTTGACGCTATCATTCAAACTCAGACAACCACATACATTAAAATAAATGATACAGATAGACCTCACCGATCTAACAATAAACGTAAAAAAAAACATGTGCAGTATATACAGGAATTGGTTTAAAATTGCAGAAATGGAACTATGACACGTTTGATTATTTTAAGAAGCGCTTCTTATTATTATCATAATAATAAATTTTAAATACCTTGACGAGTATCGCATTATGGGCATGAGTATTTTATTATTCTGGACGAGTGCCTCATTATGGGCACGAATATATGACGAAGCATTTTTAACCATACCTGTGACTGGTGTAGCTTAGCAGTCATAGAGAGCCCTAAGTCTCTGAAAATGGGAAGAAAAATGCTGTAGTGCCAACTTAACTTGTGTTGTCCACAGCGCAATTGACTTGAATCTAAAATTGACCACCGTGGGCAGTTAACCTATTTCAAGAAGTGACCGCGCATGCAGTTGACCACTTCACAGCAAGTAAAATTTTGGATCTACGCGCAGTCGGCATCCTCCGACTTTCTGAGGCTTCATTGTTTGTTCTTTTATTTGGGTGGGAATTAAGAACCCAAAATTATATTGCATATTGTAGCACTGGGATTGCAAGAATGTTTGGAATTTGAAGTAAAATTTTAATATTTCTTAGCATATATACTTTAAATAACACGAGTTCGATTATGTGCAATGTTCAAAGAGTACAGAAGTGAGACTGGATGGAGACAAATAGAAACTAGGTTGTAGCCACCAAATTGCTCTTCAAGGCACGACCATTAAAAAACTTTAGGGAAAGAACATACAGGACAGACATTTGAAAAAATTCTTTCTTCTATCGTGCTATCAGAGACTGGAATGCTCCAACCGCAGAATACTGTAGGGTTTTGCAATAGGCTCTGACCACAAAAGTTGTGAAAAATAAGCGAAATACATTCACTAATGTAAGGAAATAGTCTGTATTTGTTGGATTTGTAGTTATACTGAATGTGCATTCCGTAATATTGGATTTGAAGTGAGTTTTAAAGTGTGTGCAGTGTGCTGCAAGCCTAGTGAAAGTGCAGTGAGATACACAACCAGCTCAGTAGGTTTTAGTACTCGAGTAATGAGCACAATTATTGTGTAGTGGGTAGAAAAATACACAGAATGTTGAAAATATTATTCATATTAGAATTAGAATTATAATCCAGAGGATGATAGGAACTACATCGAAACTAGACACTCAGGTAAAATACCTTCATAATTTAAATGTTAAGTAGATGAAATTGTCATTAATTTATTCATTCATTAAGTAAATAAATTTGTAGTTCTTCTGTGAAAGAAATTAACAGTTAAAAGTGTATATCGACTATGTTGAACAGCAACCTCGTATGTAAAAATATGAACAAAACAAGATTTCACTTGATTCTCATCAAAGACATTTTATCGAATCTTCTGCAATCACAGCGCATGTCAAGGCACGGATATAAACAAAAGAATATGAGATTTGAATATGCTTTTATGCCAGACATTTGTTGTTTTTTTTTTTCGGAGATAATCAAATGATTTTTTTTCGCTCTCGCCTACTGTAATATTTAAATTTTTGACAAACGAGGTTGATGTTCAACAACAACGATGTTGTACTGTGACATATCTCATTAGTGGCGTTTGATTTTTTTCTCTTGGTAGTTTTCTTGTCGTCTGTCCTTGACTCGTTGTGTTTCTGTAATTCTTTATTTCATCTGTCAGAATGTCTTGCCTTCATATGTCGTTATTCTTCCTGTAAATACAACTGGGTGAAAACCCATTTGTAGTTAATAAGTTTTCTTTCATTCATTGATTCTTTAATTGGTACATCAGTTCAATCGTTCACGCAGTCTTTAATTCATTCACACTTACTTACTTACAAATGGCTTTTAAGGAACCCGAAAGTTCATTGCCGCCCTCACATAAGCCCGCCAGCGGTCCCTATCCTGTGCAAGATTAATCCAGTCTCTATCATCATACCCCACCTCCCTCAAATCCATTTTAATATTATCCTCCCATCTACGTCTCGGCCTCCCTAAAGGTCTTTTTCCCTCCGGTCTCCCAACTAATATTGTATATGCATTTCTGGATTCGCCCATACGTGCTACATGTCCTGCCCATCTCAAACGTCTGGATTTAATGTTCCTAATTATGTCTGGTGAAGAATACAATGCGTGCAGTTCTGTGTTGTGTAACTTTCTCCATTCTCCTGTAACTTCATCAAGCTTAGCCCCAAATATTTTCCTAAGCACCTTATTCTCAAACACCCTTAACAGAGTGAGAGTCCAAGTTTCACAACCATACAGAAGAACCGGTAATATAACTGTTCCTCTATCCGCAACCTGGGGACCTTTCATTCATTCATACATTGCGAATCTAACAATGAAGGCGGGTCGTGTGAAAACAAAATCTAAATTTTGCAAATAATTTTTCACTCGGACATTTAATACATGTTTTGTTGTCCCACCCTATATAGCCTATGTAGTCGTTCTTCAGTCAACTGTCCGCAGACAGGTTTGAACTTTATAATTGACACCTATAAGAAAACACTGATAAGTCAACGAAGGCAGAAGATAATGCGTATGCTGACCAGTTACTTTCCCCCTTTGTTGTAACTCGAACAATATACAATAGAATTTTAAAATATTGGCAGAATTTTAGGAAGGAACTGCAGAGGGATTTTTATGGTGCGTAGAATAGAATTAAAGGGATGGTTCAACGTGTCCAGTAGATGGAATAAACGAAAATTCTATCACAACATTATCAAAGTTAAAGGTTTAAATCATACCCAAATTTTACAATTTATATAAGCAACGAATTGCACATTATTCTTGCACTCATTCTTTTTAAGAGTTAAGAAAGATTCATCAGCCTCAGACAGTATTTCTGTTCTCATGGAGATTCAAATGACGTACCACATCATCATTGACCTTCCCAAATCTCTGTTAACTCAAATATGATATAGTTACATCTGTTAAGGGTGCAACCATTTTTCATTGTCTGAATATGAATTTTTTTATTTTGTCTATAGCATGGTGTTAAATTTTATTCAATAATTCAAATAATGAACGTAATTTGATGTTTTCATTGAGTTTTCTACATAAAAGCATATCTGTTACGCGCCTTAAATCTTATTTTCTGAGGCTTTATTGCTTGTTCTTTTATTTGGGTGAGAGTTAATGACCCAAATTCTGTTGCATAATGTAGCATTCGGATTGCAAAATTGTTTGGAATTTGAAGTAATATTTTGATATTTATTTGCATATATACTTTAAATAACACGAGTTCTACTATGCGCAATGTTCAATGCGTGCAGAGGTGCGACTGGCCGGAGACAAATTGCTTTTCAAAGATAAATTGAGGGAAAGAGCACACAGGACGGACACTTGAAAGAGTTGTTTCCTCAATCGTGCTTTCAGGGATTGGAATGCTCTACCTGCAGACATAATGTAGGCTTTTGCAACAGGCCTAACCGCAAGTGTTTTAATAAAAAAGCTTAAGACCTTCACTAATAGACGATAATGTAATAAAATAGTCTCTGCATGTTGGATTTATAGTTATACTGAGTGTGCAGTGGGTAATATTGGATTTGCAGTGTCTTTTGGAGTGTGTAACTGTGTGTTCTAGGACTAGTGAAAGTGCAGTGAGCTACAGAGCCTGTTCAGTAGGTTCTAGTACTCGAGTAATGAGTACAGTTAATGTGTAGAAGATAGAGAAAGTACAGAGAATGTTAACATATAATTCATATTAGAATTAGAACTATAATCCGGAGGACGATGAGAAGTACCAATGAAACTAGGCACTCAGGTAAAATAACTTCACAATTTAAATATTAACAAGGTGAAATTGTCATTCTTTCATTCATTCATTCATTCATTCATTCATTCATTCATTCATTCACTCATTCATTAATTCATTAATTCATTCATTCATTCATTCATTCATTCATTCATTCATTCATTCATTCATTCATTCATTCATTCGTTCATTCGTTCGTTCGTTCATTTCGTACTTGTTCAGTGAAAACTTTAATAGTGAAAAATGTAATTTATATCGACGTTGTTGAACAGCAACCACATACGTAAAAATATGAAGAAAATAAAATTTCACTTAGTGCATGTCAAGGCATGGATATAAATATAAGAAAAAGACACTTAAATGTCATTTGATGTCAGACATTTGTTAGTTTTAAAGAGATTCAAATGTTGTTTTTCGCTCTCGGTTACTGTAATATTGAAATACTAGCCGTACCTGTTCGCTCCTCTGCACTCGTTAGAAATAAATATAAAGTAATTACATAATTAAAATAGGACATTTGATCCAGGAAACATTCGTGTTTGATAGAAGGATAAATCGTTTAATAAGTTACTTAATTTAAATTTTATTTAAAATATTAAAATGCGATCATTTTGATCCAAAGACCACTCGTTTGGTGCAATGACAATTCCTTTAACATGTTTCTTAATTGTTATTACCGATTATTTTTTAAAAAAGCGAAAATTAACAGAAAAATTTTGGCTACAGATTTATTATTATGTTTATATTATATTATATTATATTATATTATATTATATTATATTTGGGTCATTTTACGACGCTGTATCAACATCTAGGTTATTTAGCGTCTGAATGAAATGAAGGTGATAATGCCGGTGAAATGAGTCCAGGATCCAGCACCGAAAATTACCCAGCATTTGCTCGTATTGGGTTGAGGGAAAACCCCGGAAAAAACCTCAACCAGATAACTTGGTCCGACCGGGATTCGAACCCGGGTCACCTGGTTTCGCGGCCAAACTGGCTGACCGTTACTCCACAGGTGTGGACATATTATATTATATTATATTATATTATATTATATTATATTATATTATATTATATTATATTATTAGCAAAATAAATAATAAATAAATAAATAAATGTCTACAATCTGGCGTTATAAACGGTAATAAATGAAAAAAAAATTCTAAAAAACGAAAACTGAAATATCAAGGTCGAAATATATTTTATATATTTGAATATTAACTCATTTTCAATTGTGAATGTTGAATTTTGCAATACTTTCATTAACTTGACATATTATTTACTTCTAAACTCATTTTCACTTTTCACCTTGGCAATATTTATTTATTTATATTTATTTACTTATTAATTTATTTATTTATTTATTTATTTATTTATTTATTTATTTATTTATTTATTTATTATGGCTTAGTTAAGGCCTTCTCTTCCACATCACCAGAAATACAAACAAAATAACAAAAAAAAAAAATCAAACTATAAATAAAGTAAAACCAAACGAACATATGTATAGGTTACAGTCACACAAACTTTAAATGAATTAGCATTCTCTTGAAGTTCAGTAAAACAAAAACATCCCTCGGCCCACTTAGCATTGTATCAATGTTCTACAGATCTTACTTACATTTTATCTCTGTCGATCAGTGACTGTTAAATTTCAAGTGGCTTATCTTAGTCATGGGAGTCAACGTATTAAACAGCACTACAACCTTTCTGTCGTTTCCTTTCCTCCCCCGCAAATGAGACGTTGTGCAGAGGCACAGATAATATAATTATAATATTTGTACATTGATCTAAAGCTGTGCATTTCACGTAATTTCATGTCTGTATATGCTTTCATACAGACAGCTGACGATAGATAGGAATTCCCTTGTTTCCAGTCTGAACCCGTTGAGGTGTCATCGAGAGCCAAGATTTATCTGTCTGTCGTACCAAAGAATCACTATATTATATGTATATAATATTATAATTTAATTTATATTGGAAGATTTTTTACCCCTTGATCGCTATATGCCTATTTTTTTAATGTGACTTGAGAAACTACAACTCACAAATTCAGAACATATTATATTAATTGTTATGTTATACACAGAATACACATACAATATAAACTCGCAAGAAGTTATTTTTTAACATAAAGACTAATATTCTGAGAGACGTATACCGGTTTTTTTTTAGAAATTAAGAGACTTATTTCCACAACTCTTAACATACTACATTGGCAACGTGATTATACAGTTAGAATTTCGCAGTAACACATTTTCGGACATGAACAACAATATTTTGAAAGACGTATATTTTAGAATTAATACAGTGTTATTTTCAGGCGACTTAACGTACATTCAAAAATTCTATATTAGCATTATGACAAAAGTATCAACGATTTGTTTCTTGATGTGAATAATTTTTTTCCTACTTCTTTGTATAATAATAAATTTCTATTAACAAAAGCAGCCCTAAATAAGAGTTCGATAGTTCGGCCTACTAATTAATTCATAAAGAATAATCATTAAAAACAATTGTGTGACAATTTGAAAAAAAAAAAAAACATTAAGATAAATGATACGAAAACATAGGAAATCATTTACAATAAAAGTTTCTTGAGCTTAATTTAATATGGCCATTACATTTAAAGCTAGTCACACTGAAATTGCTGTTACTTAAAATTGAAAGGCATGTTAATGGGTATCATAGGAATGCGTGGGGTAAAAACATCTTCTCCTTTCGTTTTGTCAGTTAATATTGTCACTTCTATTACTACGTTTTGAATTAGTTTTTTTTTTCACACCAATTCTAGTTCCATTGCATTATTTTGATGGGTCAATACTTCGCAATAGTACTATTGGTAATTCACTATTAAATATTAAATGATATGGTAGCAATCGTTGTGAAGTCAAGAATTCAGTTGGATAAAACACAGTCTGTTCACTACCTACAACTGCATCGAGAAATTCGTAATACTGTACTGTCCTGGACTGCGTAAAGATACTTATTGCATGAACTATCTAGTTTTAGCCTTCATGATGTGTATCAACAATGTTATTTAATTTCGTGTCATAATTTCCATGGCCTCGTGAGTGTCGATGTTGAATATAATAATAATAATAATAATAATAATAATAATAATAATAATAATAATAATAATAATAATAATAATAATAATAATAATTCGTGGCGCTACAGCCGGCTGCTGGCCTCACGCCCACATGCCGAAGCAGAGGTGGACGATCACCCAACCAGAATGGAGGTAACGTGTGGTTAGCACGATGATCCCCCCAGCCGTTATAGCTGGCATTCCCAACCGGATTTCGCTACCTATCGTAGCTCCCCAAGTGCATCACGATGCTGGGTGGATACCGGTCCCATACACTGGCCGAAACTTCATGAGAAAATTTCTTCCCCCATGAGGACTCGAACCAGCGCGCATTCCGTAACGCGAGTCCTAGGCGGGATGCCTTAGACCGCGACGCCACGGCGCGGGACGATGTTGAATGTAACAGACAATAATAAAGAACAAATGACTATAGCAGATAGTATTTTAGTATTACACATGAAAGTTTGATCATATTTAATATTAATTTTTTACTTTTTTAATTGATTTAACGTCCATGTGCAAAATTTTAATATAGCCTATGTTCTTCTCCGGGTTATGAAGGTTAAATGTACAAACTTTGGCAAATATCGGTCAAAGCGTGTAGATTTGTATTGAGTACATACATACATACATACATACATACATACATACATATACACACATACATGCATAGCCACATTGACTTATATATATATTTATTTATGTATGTATTTATTTATTTATTTATTTATTTATTTATTTATTTATTTATTTATTTATTTATTTATTTATTTATTTATTTATTTATTTATATATATATAGCCTATATTGCAAAGCTAATATAAAGACGCGTCGCGGGAAAACAAAATTTAACTCTTGCAAACATATGTTCAGTAAGACATATTTGTGACTATAAGAAATTAATGTTTTGTTTACCACCCCATGTAAGATTTATTCGCTCTTTTGTCAACTGTCCGAAGACAGGTTTTAGCCTCATAAGTAACGTGAATAAGGCAACACTCATGAGACAACTAAGTAGAGTGTCCATATACAGGATGTTTCCGGGCTAGTGTTACAAAATTTCAGGGATGATAGGGAAGGGACATATATCAATTTGAGATAATGAACCCTGGTTCGGATATGACTGAGTCGAAATTTATAAGCAAAAATAGTTGTGTGGAAATGGAATTGTCATTTCGCACCACGTCCCTTCCTTCCCTTAACCTTTGGAAATCTTGGAAAGATGGTATGGGCCGGATGTCTTCTACGTGGGCACTTGTCCCGATACAATCTGTGAGCTTGTCTACTGTTCCCATTGGCTCATCCGTATTCGAAAATCAAGTCTGCATATTCTGCTCTCGTGTACCCTTCCATTTCACTAGGACTGATCGACTGCACACTGCAACTTGTACACATACACTGATGTCTACAGACGTGCATATCAGGACCGACCATGTCCGTTACACATTACGCTATCTGCGTTGCTTTAAGGTAGTTTCCTGTCCCACCCCTCAGACAGCGCACTGAATGCAATATTGTAAGTAGACAACGTAAACAGCGTCAGATGAATACAGTATATGTAAGATGTACAGACAAATACACATAAATAAGGTGTATAGAGGAATAAAATTATTTCATTTCCACACAACTATTCTTGCTTGTAACTTTCGACTCACTCGTTTCCGGATGAGGGTTTCTTATCTCAAATTGAGACATGAGTCCTTTCCCATCATCCCTGAAACTTTGTAAAACTAATCCGGAAACACACTGTATATATATATATATATATATATATATATATATATATATATCAGTGGAATCATAAGAACTAAATATAAAATATTAACATTTTAGAAAAAAATTTGCGGAGGGGCTTGTGTTGTGCATAGAATAGAATTTTCAGGCTGATACATGACTGCAAAAGTTAGTGAAAACGCATAGGAACGAAATCACATGATTACAGTATTATCAAAATATGTTTCGTGCAACATATACGATATATGCAATTAACCGAAATTCTATTACAACATTATCAAAGTTAATATTTTAAACCATACCCATATTTTATTACTTATCTCAGAAACGAATTGCATATTATTCTTTCACTTTTGCGTTTTAAGAGTTAAGAAAGAGTCAGTGGCCTCAGTCAGTATTTTTAATCTCATGGAGATTCAAAAGCTTTGCCATATCATCATTGGCCTTTCCAACTCTCTGTGAAGTCTGCTTTGAGATGCAACTATTTTCCATTGTCTGAACAGGAGATTTTTCATTTTTCCTATAGCTTAGTGTTCTATTTTATTCAATAATTGAAACAACAAACGTAATTTGTCTGATGTCTTCACTGAGTTGTCTACATAAAAGAATGTTCGTTATGCATCTGAAAACTTGGTTTTTTATTTCTTATTCTTCACCTGACATAATTAGGAACATTAAATAGAGACGTTTGAGATGGGCAGGACATGTAGCACGTATGGGCAAATCCAAAAATGCATATAGAGTGTTAGTTGGGAGGCCGGAGGGAAAAAGACCTTTGGGGAGGACGAAACATAGATGGGAGGATAATATTAGGATGGATTTGAGGGGTGTGGGATATGATAATAGAGATCGGATTAGTCTTGCTCAGGATAGAGACCAATGGCGGGCTTATGTGAGGGCGGCAATGAACCTCCGGGTTCCTTAAAAGCTAGTAAGTAAGTAAGTACGTTCATCATCACTCATTCTATAACAATATCACGATACAAAATGTGTAATGTTTACAAGAATTCTGAGAGCGAATATGTTACTCTAAATGGCACAGACTGGTGGTAAAACTGAAAGCGTTGTTTGGTAACAGCACTTAGCCCATTAGGCCCATATTTGGAAACAATAATGCCCCCTGAGACTAGTTATGTCTTCAGGCACGAATTGTAACTACTTTCATGTGCCGTGTATGTTGGTCCGTTGTATATTTTAACAAGTTTAAGTAATACGAGTTTGATTATGCGCAATTTTCAAAACGTGCAGAGATGAGTCTGCCTGGAGATAAATAAAAAAATAGGTTGCAGCCGCCAATTTACTCTTCAAGGAACGACCATTCAAATAAATTGATGAAAAGAACACAGAGGACGGTCATTTGAAAGAATTCTTTCCTCAATCATGCTATCAAGGATTGAAATTCTCCACCTATCGTGTTACTATACACTTTTCCAATAACGAGTGCTTTCAAAATGTGTTTAAGATCTTTAGTAATAGACGCAAATGTAACATATTGGATTAATAGTTATACAAAGTGCGCAGTGCGTAATAGTGGAAGTGCAATGAGTTATGGAGTGTGCACAGTGTGTTGTTGTTGTTGTTTATTGACTTTACTGGCTTTGAGCCAGAGGCCGTTTTAGGGGTCTTATACGCGCAGGATGCCCTAGTGAGTGTGCAATAAGGTACACAGATTTGTCAATAAGTTTTAGTTCCCGAGTAAAGGCTGGTTCACAATAAACCGGGAACGAGAACCAGAATGAAAACAAGAAGCAGAGGACGTGAATATGAATATTTTTGATACACAATAAACCGAGAACGTAGACGACTATGCATATCCATATGTATGTCAATAACGATATGTAAAGTCGATATTACGCATTCTGATGTTATTTGTGTATAATTGACCAATGGCATTCTCTCATGAGTATAAGGCTGCCAACATAAACTCAGGTTAACAAACTTCGAAACTTCAACTGAAACATTTCATTAGGTACGGTACTAGAAATATGCCCATGCATCCTTATTATCACAACCTATTTTAAGTCTATCATAACGTAAAATAATTAGAGAAGAAACATTTGTAATTGAACAAAAATGAACACAACAGTAGTTATTGAATTGAAGCGTGAATATGTAGTGTGTAATACAACCAGTGCAGCAATAAAATATGATTCGCTTCCGATCGGTGTTCAAAGATGCAGCTATTGAAAGCCACGTATTCTCCTTCATTTTCTCATCTTTATACGAGGCGCGCCGCTTATCGTAAATGTGAGGATTTCAATATTAGAATCTCATCAAATAAAACTTGCTCCATGATGCACAGCACAGAATAAAATAATGCATAGGTCTTCTTGCTACAAAATATACGACGAAAAATAGCTTTTTGATGGCAATAGAATGAATCTAGTGGGCTGTGATCGGAAAAGTGAACGCCAAAGTTCAAACTTGGCCAAATCTCCGTTCCCTATCTCGACCTTCGGCAAGCTTTTCGTTAATTGTGAATGCTCACATTTAAATGTATACATTTTAATAATTTTACCGTTTTCGTTTTCGTTCCGATTCTCGTTTCCGGTTTATTGTGAACCAGCCTTAATGTGTGCAGTTAATGTGTAGTGATTACAGCACCGCAAGTAAAAAAAATGTTGATGTAATATTATTCATATTATAATTAGAATTCGAAGGATGATAACTACAACGAAACTAGGTAATCAGATGAAATAATGTCACAATTTAAATCTTAACACAGTGAAGTTATTTATTTAATTATTCATTAATTCATTCGTATATTCAATCATCTATACTAATAATAAATCTGTAAGCGAAATTTTTCTGGTAATTTTCGATTTTCCAAAAATAATTGGTGTTAGCATGTTTAATTAATGATCCTGAAACCTAAAATCGCTTTTATTTAATTTTTGTTTGTATGTCTGTCTGTCTGTCTGTCTGGATGTTTGTTACCTTTTCACGCGATAATGGCTGAAGGGATTTCAATGAAAATTGGAACATAAATTAAGTTCGTTGTAACTTAGATTTTAGGCTATATGACATTCAAAATACTTTATTTAAAAGGGGGGTTATAAGGGGGCCTGAATTAAATTAAAAGAAATATTTCGCATATTATTGATGAATGTTCGTTCATCCATTCATTAATTAAATTATTCATTCATTCATTCATTAATTAATTCATTCATTCATTAATTCATTCATTCATTCATTCATTCATTCATTCATTCATTCATTCATTCATTCATTCATTCATTCATTCATTCACATAATGCAAATGTTAACAAAAACTCTGATAGCAAATAGGCAAATGTAAATTGCACAGACATTAACTGAAAGCTTTGCTAGGACACAGCACATAGCTCTTTAGGCCTATATCTGGAAACTGTGTTGCTACCTAAGACTAGGTATATTATTGGACATGATTTGGAACTACTTCCAGGTCCCGTGTTTGTTGGCCCGTTGTATATTTAAATAAGTTAAAATAAGACGAGTTCGACAAAGCACAATGTTGAAAACATACAGAGGTGAGTTTATCTCCAGATAAATTAAAAATAGATTTCAGCCGCCAAATTAATCTTAAAGGAACAACCACTGAAAAAGTTGAGGAAAAGAACGCGCAGAACAGAAATTTGAAAGAGATCTTTCGTCAGTCGTTCTCTCAGGGACTGGAATGCTCTACCTGTAGACTTACCGTATGCTTTTGCAATAGGCCCTAACCACAACAGTTAAAAAAAATAAACTTAATATCTTTACTAATAGACGTTAATGTAAAAAAATATTCTCTATTTGTTGGATTTATAATTATACTGATTGCGCTGTGCTAAATAGTGTATTTGAATTGAGTTTTAGAGTGTGTGCAGTGTGTTGTAAGCCTAGTGAAAATGCAGTGAGCTACAGAGCCTGCTCAGTAGATTTTAGTACTCGAATAATCAGAACAGATAATGTGTATTGGGTGGAGAAAGTACAGAGAATGTTGTTAATATAACTCATATTAGAATTAGAATTATAATCCAGAGAATGACGAGAACTAACTTCACAATTCAAATATTAACAAGGTGAAATTGTAATTCATTCATATTAAATAAGTCAGTAGTACTAAAGAGAAAATTTTAATAGTGAAATGTGAAACGTTTATATCGATGTTATTGAAGAGCAACCTAATATGTAAAAATATGAACAAAATAAGACTTCACTTCATTCTTATCAATTTTTTTTTTTTTCGAATCTTCTGCAAAGAACAGCGCATGTCAAGTCATGGATACAAACATCAGAAGAATAGACTTAAATATTCTGTTATGACAGACATTAGTTTGTTTTTCTTTTAAGATATTGAAATGTTTTTTTGGCACTAGCCTTCCGTAATATTTAAATTTTTCACATACAAGGTTTGAGATCAACAACAACGATATATTAGTATAACATATCTCATTAGAGGCGTTTGATTATGTTCTCTTAGTAGTTCGCTTGTCTGCTGTACTCGACTTGTGTTTCTGTAATTCTTTAGTTTTTCTGTCGGAATGTCTTCTCTTCATACATTGTTATTTTTCGTGTACCTACCACAAGGTGAAAGCCCATTTGTAGTTATTCATTCATTCATTCATTCATTCCTTCATTCATTCATTCATTCATTCATTCATTCATTCATTCATTCATTCATTCATTCGTTTACTTATCCTTTCATTTATTCTTTCATATATTGCGCAGCTAATATGAAGGCGGATCTTGAGAAAACACAATTTAACTCTTGCAGATAATTTTCAGTAGATCATTTTTGGGACTATAAGCAATACATGTTTTGTTTTCCACTCCATATAAGATATAGTCATTTTTAGTCAAATGTCCGAAGGCAGGTTTTAACCTCATAAGTGACCCCAATAAGGAAACATTCATGAGTCAAGTAAGCTAAGAGATAATGGGTGGATGGCAAGTTATACAGGGTGGAAGGTAACCTTTTACAATCCTTCTTGGATATGATATCTCGAATAATGACAAACAAGAAAGTCTAATAATATTTTATTCCCAGAAGAGCGCTTTTCGAAAAAAAAATGGTATTTTGTAACTTGAAATAATTATGATTATGTTTTTCATTAAGCTACTCAAAATTGGATTTTATCTCATGTAGGATGATAGAGTAAGCTATGTATGGCCATATTGCACTAGTATTGTATGGAAAATAACACATATTTCGAATAAATCGCGTGAAGAGTCGTGTAAACATTGCATGGGAACAGAAGTGTGACACGCTAGCAACACTGTTTCTTACGTACGCAAACCATGTGGTCGAGCGGACGATACGCTTACATTCATTTCATTAGTTGCAGGCTATGTGCAGTTCGAAGCAGTTGAAACACAACGAGATGCCACAGTTTTCTAATCGTGAGTATCTGGACATGTTATTAATTTATGGCGAAACAGGTCACAATGCCGTTGCAGTGTTAGATAACTCGGATCAGTAATGTGAAAGTTGTAGACACGCAACTGGTGGATACTTTGAACAATACATTTAAAAGACACTGTAGAGAATGGTGTACAAAATTTAACAGCGTACCCCACATTAAAGTGTACAATTTTCATTTATTTTCAAAGTTGTTTACTTCTTCCAAACAATGTATTGTAATTTTATTGATTTGGAGTGCATCAACTTTGTGATCCTCAATGTAAAATCATACTGTATTTAAAGTACTAATTTTGTTTTATGTATAATTTTTCATTCTACTGCAGCCGTAGCGAAAATGTGATCGTGCGCCGAGCCACTCTGTAACCTGCAACGTACATAGCACCTATGGAGAGATGCGGACTTCCGAAGGGGGACTGAAACAACCTTCTGATTTATTAACGAATTTTCATTTTCCTTACGTCAAGAACTTAAATATAATTTTTTACAGTATAAGGTTACAAACTAATTTTTAGTGCGTGTAACGAAGAAAGAAATGAGTAAGCAGACATAGGACACATTATCACAACCTAAAACTAATTTTCTTCAGAATGTCTCCGCTACAGAGTTTTAAAATCAGGAATTATATGTCACTTACTGCCAGTCGCAGTTCATAACGAAGGTGTTTAGTCTGTCAGTCGTGATCTAAATTTGGTTTTTACTATTTTCATTGTTGAAAATAATTTTTCACAAATGTAAGTTTTAGCGAACATGGCTTCAACAGAGCAAGCGAAAGAACGAAGCTTCAGATAATTACTTTTTGGCAAAGATTTGAAAAGTTCAACATTAATTGTCAAGTTCTTACATCTAGATTTCATCTAACATCACATTGTAAATCTGTGAGTATAAACTGAAGATCTAACCGCATTATTAGCACATCTACTAAAAAAGGCTAGGCGTGGAGAGTTTTGCTTGCTTGCTTGCTTTGCTTTGCTTGCTTGGCCTTGCTTGCTTGCTTTGCCTTGCTTGCTTGGCCTTGCTTGATTGCTTTGCCTTTCTTGCTTGCTTTGCCTTGCTCGCTTACTTGCTTTGCCTTGCTCGCTTGCTCGCTTGCTTTGCCTTGTTCGCTTGCTTGCTTTGCCTTGCTCGCTTGTTCGCTTTTTTGCCTTGCTCGCTTGCTCGTTTGATTTGTCTTGCTCGCTTGCTTTGCCTTGCTCGCTTGCTTTGCCTTGCTCGCTTGCTCGCTTGCTCGCTTGCTTTGCCTTGCTCGCTTGCTTTGCTTTGCTCGCTTGCTTTGCCTTGCTCGCTTGCTCGCTTTTTTGCCTTGCTCACTTGCTCGTTTGATTTGTCTTGCTCGCTTGCTTTGCCTTGCTCACTTGCTTTGCCTTGCTCGCTTGCACGCTTGTTTTGCCTTGCTCGCTTGCTTGGCCTTGCTCGCTTTCTCGCTTGCTTTGCCTTGTTCGCTTGCTCGCTCGCTTTGCCTTGATCGCTTTCTCCTTTTGCCTTGCTCGCTTGCTTGCTTGCTTTGCCTTGCTTGCTCGCTTGCTTGCTTTGCCTTGCTTGCTCGCTTACTTGCTTGCTTTGCCTTGCTTGCTCGCTTCCTTGCTTGCTTGCTTTGCCTTGCTCGCTTGCTTGCTTGCTTGCTTTGTCTTGCTCGCTTGCTTGTTTGCTTTGCCTTGCTCGCTTGCTTTGACTTGCTCGCTTGCTTTGACTTGCTCGCTTGCTTTGACTTGCTCGCTTGCTTTGCCTTCCTCGCTTGCTCATTTGCTTTACCTTGCTCGCTTGCTTTGCCTTGCTCGCTTGCTCGCTTGCTTTGCCTTCCTCGCTTGCTCGCTTGCTCGCTTTCTTTGCCTTGCTCACTTGCTCGCTTGCTTTGCCTTGCTCGCTTGCTCGTTTGCTTTGTCTTGCTCGCTTGCTTTGCCTTGCTCGCCTGCTCGCTTTGCCTTGCTTGCTCCCTTGCTTGCTTGCTTTGCCTTGCTCGCTTGCTTGCTTGCTTTGCCTTGCTCGCTTGCTTTGCCTTGCTTGCTCGCTTGCTTTGTCTTGCTCGCTTGCTTTGTCTTGCTCGCTTGCTTTGCCTTGCTTGCTCGCTTGCTTTGTCTTGCTCGCTTCCTTTGCCTTGCTCGCTTGCTTTGCCTTGCTTGCGCGCTTGCTTGCTTTGCCTTCCTCGCTTGCTTGCTTGCTTTGCCTCGCTTGCTTTGCCTTGCTCGCTTACTTGTTTGCTTTGTCTTGCTCGCTTGCTTTGCCTTGCTCGCTTGCTCGCTTTGCCTTACTCGCTTGCTCGCTTTGCCTTGCTCGCTTGCCTTGCTTGCTCGCTTGCTTTGCCTTGCTTGCTCGCTTGCTCGCTTGCTCGCTTGCTCGCTTGCTCGCTTGCTCGCTTGCTTGCTTGCTTGCTTGCTTTGCCTTGCTTGCTCGCTTGCTTGCTTTGCCTTGCTTGCTTGCGTTGCCTTGCTTGCTTTGCTTTGCTTGCTTGCTTTGCCTTGCTTGCTTGCTTGCAAATCAATAAATACAGTGAAAGATAAACTAGCCCACTCCTGAATGAGTAAGACTCGTGCTCAGGAGGGGATTCCAATTCAGACAAAAATGAAATTAAAATTGATAGTGAATACAGATTAAATGGTGTTTAATATGTTTGAACCCAAACTCTTTAATCCAATACAATTTTTTATGTTTTTATTAATTTGGAGAGGATTCGTGGTTCAAATATTATTGGAATAAAATTTGTTTAATAATCTGGGACGTCGACTCAAGCTATGATAAAAAGCTGCATTGGTTTTACATTTTGGTTCATACAAACGCAGAGAATTAATATTTTTATTTCTTTATTTATGTATATGCCTTTCAAAGTTATTAAAATTTCTATGAAAATATTTTAATAAAATAAAATAATGCATTTGTTTAATGTTGAAACTTTGAAATGTTTAAACAACAATGCAATTGGGTAATCTTTCTGCTTTTTTAAACAAATCTTTAATATTTCTTTCTGTAGTAAAATTAATGGATAAAGGTAGGATTTATAAGTTCCACTCCAACCTATAATACCATATGACATATAATTTGAAAGAGATCTTTTCTCAATCAAGTTTTGAGGGACCGGAACGCTCTACGGGAAGACTTATTATAGATTTTTCGAATTACAACAAGTGTTTCGAAAAATAACTCAAGACCTTTACCAATAAACGCTAATCTAACATACTCGCTATTTGTAGGATTTATACTTATACCAGAGCGTTTAGAATAGAAAGTGTGGTAACTCGGCAAGGGTCTAATGGGACTTTTAAACCCCCTAGTGTCGCCACGGCAACTGAGCGAAAAATTGGCGTGGCGATCGTTCTAAGACTGCATAATCCTGTGGACAGAGCAGGTAGAACTCGTTCTGCTATGGAATTAAAGAGATATTTCTTGTGGTGTTCGGGTGATTTTAATTGTGCCGTTTATGTGAGAGAGTAGTAATAAGCCTAATTGTTTTCTTCTTTATGCAAATCCGATTACAAAATCTGTAAGGAAGTGACGTTTCTTTTATCCACCCAAAGCCTAGACTATTTTTCAGAACTCGTGTAGAGCAATTCCACGAAGATAGAAAACTGTATGCTCGTTATTATATCTGTAATATCCATTTTTCTGAGGTTTTGATTGTAAGAGCCGATAAATTTATTATTGTCGGTAAAGAGGTAGGACTTCCACGCAAGAACTAGCGACCAAAATCGTATGCCCTAAGACATATTTTCCCGAACTTGCCTCGATATCTTAAAAAAAAAAGAAAAGAAGAGAAAATATTCAACCAAATGGAAATCAATCCTTTCTCATATCAATGTACCCTTACCAAATACCATCTGGCTATGACCAATTCTATTGACGATAAATAATCAAATAGTTGATTTTTTTTAGTTGGTTACTTAACGACGCTGTATCAACTACTGGTTATTTAGCGTCGATGAGATTGGTGATAGCGAGTTGAAGCCGAGGATTCGCCATAGATTACCTGGCATTCACCTTACGGTTGGGGAAAACCTCGGAAAAAACCCAAACAGGTAATCAGCCCAAGCGGGGATCGAATCCGCGCCCGATCGCAACTTCAGACCGGCAAGCTAGCGTCTTAACCGACTGAGCCACGCTGTTGGCTAGTAGTTGATACATCATCATTAAATATCCGAGTAAGAAAATAATTGGATGTGACACCCGATAATCAGAAGAACACCTTAGTTAATCTTGCGCTTGTGTGCATTTATGTGCCATTACTCCACACCTGAATGCCCAAAATTATGTCCAGTTACATTGACCGTAATTCCTTGTAGCGAATGAACCCCAGATCAGCATTTCAGCTCTTTAATGTGAGTTTTTGAAAATCGATACATTTTTTAGAGTCCTAAACTGTGATGGGTTCGAGGGAAGTGAAAATACAAAAGAATTCACAAGGTGAATGAACGGCCTTGCAGATACGCTGAACTCAAAGACTTCCCCCTCTGCCCTGTACAAAGGATCCTAGCATTACACGATTTTAGAAAATATATTACACATAATTGGCAATACAAAGATCACGTTTGCCTAAGAAAGAACCCTTGAATTATTAGAGTGACAATTCAGAGCACTCACGAAATATATTAATTCTTGTGGAATAGCAGATTTAAATATATTCTCACAGAAAAA
Organism: Periplaneta americana; assembly: GCF_040183065.1. Classification (NCBI taxonomy): domain Eukaryota; kingdom Metazoa; phylum Arthropoda; class Insecta; order Blattodea; family Blattidae; genus Periplaneta; species Periplaneta americana. The sequence continues at coordinate 66,457,392 of NC_091128.1, forward strand.
ATTTAACCAGGATCCTCTAGAGCGACATTTTGGAATCAGAAAGTGATTATCTTGTGATGATCACCATAGACCTTCTACATCTGAACATTTTTCAATCTATGTGCCAGTTCAAAAATCTGCTGTATTCAAGTGCTAATTGTGAACTCCTAATTGAATCCAAGCACCTAGCTTCTACTTCATTAAATTTACATGTTTAATTATTAATAATATTTTTTTAATAATAGCACTTTAGTCGTAATTAACGTAAAAGTTATTTCGGTAACAAAAGAACAGTATAATGTTACTTTGCGTCTCGGCGACAACATAATCTGGTTTACAATTTTACTACATTTGTTTATTACGTTTCCACATCATAAGAGGTTTCTAATCGAGCATATGAGAAAATAATAGATCTCATGGAAAAGTCGTTAATTTAATATTCTCCAATAAGTAGCATACAACTACTTAATACAGTGCTACTAAATTGTTTTAATTTTACAATCACAAAATAACCTAGGCATTTCAAAAGATCAGAACTTACATTGGCATAGATATAATATCGAAGATTAATGTATGAGTCTAAGTTGCACTAATATTTCTTGTTCTCATGAATTACGTATAAACTAGATACAACTGCAATTAATGACTAAATAGTAGATAAAAACTATTGGTGAAAATAAAGTGTCTCCTTTATTATATTACATTCTTTCTTGTGTAAAAAAAACTATAATTTCATGTCAATGCGTACTTTATAATGCCATAAAAATGTGCAGTTTTGCGAAGCTGCACTTTTTTTTTTTGCGTATTTCTGGCGTGTTCCATTTTTCGGTTAATCATTATATTTACTATTCAGGGTTGTGTTACATAACTCACAATTTGTTAATGTAGTAATATTACATTTTTAAACACGTAAAATATTGTAACTAAGTATTCTACAATACATTCTTATCTAACGAGTTATTTTTAAAAACCTTTTGCATTCGCTCGAATAGCGATCCTGACATTGCAGACGGAAAACAGAACTAGCGCCACTCGGCGACGAACCATTGAAGTAGAGGAAGTAACGTCACTTTCTCTTCTACCCGCTCTGCTTATACCGAGTAGCGGTGTGTAATAGTGTATTGCAAGCCTAGTGAAAGTGCAGCGAGCTACAGAGCCTGTTCAGTAGCTTTAGTATGATACTAATGAGGGCAGTTATTGTTTAGTGGGTAGAGAAAGTACAGATAAAGTTGAAAAAATTCAAATTAGAAATATTAGAATTCGGAGGACGATTAGAATTACATCGAAACTAGATAATGACGTAAAATAACATCACCATCACAACAGTGAAGTTGTTATTTATCGAAGCTAATAAGAAGACAGGACGTGAGAAAACAAAATCTAACTTTAGAAAATAATTTTCCAGTCGGATATTTTTTAGACTATTAGAAATATATGGTTTGTTTTCCACTCCCTATATATGTAGCCTTTCTTTAGTCACCTGTCCGGAGACAGGTTTGAACCTTATAACGGACACAAATGAGTAAACACTGATAATACAACGAAGTCAGCAGAAAATGGGTAGGCCCATGCTGGACAGTTACTTCCCCCTTCGCCAGAACTAGAATAATAAATAATAGAATTTTTAATTATTGGCAAGTTTTTAGAAAAAAAAAAAGGTGCAGAGGAACAACTGTGGTGCGCAGTGTATATTTACAGGATGATACATAACACAAAAAATTAGTGAAAATGCATAGAAATTAAATTTGTTTAGACACATGGTTACAGTATTTTCAGGACATGGTTGGCCCAGCGTATCCAGTAGATACACTAAACGGAAATTCTATCAGAACATTGTGAAACTTAAAGGATTAAATCATAGCCAAATTTTATTATCGATATAAGAAACGAATTGCATATTATTCTTGCAGTCAATTTTTTTAAGAGTTAAGGAATATTCAGTGGTCTCAGTCAGTATTTCTAATTCCTTGCAGATTCAAATGTTGTTCCATATCATCATTGCCCTTCCCAACTCTCTGTTAATTAAGACCTGATATAGTGAAACCTGTTAAAGATACAACTATTTTTCATTGTTTGAACATGAAATTTTTAATTTTCTCTACAGTTCAGTGTTAAATTTTATTCAATAATTCAAATAAGAAACATAAATTGTCTGATGCCTTCATTGAGTTTCCTACATAAAAGCGTATCCGTTAATCGACTTAGATCTTATTTTCTGAAGCTTTATTGTTTGTTCTTTTATTTGGGTGGGAGATAAAAACCCCAAAATTCTGTTGCATATCGTGGCATTGGAATTACAAGAATGTTTGGAATTTGAAGTAAAATTTTAATACTTCTTTGCATATACACTTTAAAAAACACGAGTTCGATTACGCGCAATGTTCAAAGCGTACAGAGGTGAGACTGGCTAGAGACGAATAAAAAATTAGTTTGCAGCCACCAAATTGCTCTTCAAGGAACGACCATTCAAATAAACTGAGGGAAAGAACACAGAGGACGTATATTTGAAATAGTTCTTTCTCAATCGTGCTATCAGGGACTGGAATGCTCTATATGCAGATTTACTGTAGGCTTTTGCAATAGACCCCAACAACAAGAGTTTTGAAAATAAGCTTAAGATCTTCACTAATAGACGTTAATGTAACAAAATAGCCAGTATTTGTTGAATTTATAGTTATACTGAGTGCGTAGAGCGTAATATTGGATTTGCAGTGAGTTCTGAAGAGTGTGCTCTGTGTTATAGGGCTAGTGAAAGTGCAGTGAGCTACAGAGCCTGTTCAGCAGGTTTTAGTACGCGAGTAATGAGTGCAGTTAATATGTAATGGGTAGAGAAGGTACAGAGATTGTTGAAAATATAATTCATATTAGTGCTAGTAGTATAATCCGGAGGACGATGAGAAGTACCATCGAAAATAGGCACTCAGGTAAAATAACTTCACAATTTAAATATTAACAAGGAGAAATTGTTATTCATTCAGTCATTCATTCATATTAAATAAGTTCGCAGTTCTTCAGTGAAAACTTTAATAGTGAAAAGTGCATATCGACGTTGTTGAACAGCAACCTTGTATGCAAAATATGAACAAAATAAGACTTCACTTGATTCTCATCAACAATTTTTCTCGAGTCTTTTGCAAGCACAGTGCATGTCAAAACATGGATATAAACATGAGAAGATAATATTTAATTATCATTTTATGCGAGATATTTGTTGTTTTTTTTAAGATACTCAAATGTATTTTTTTCGCTCTAGATTACGACATTCATTACTAGGCGGGATGTTATTCTTGATACTGACGTGAGAACCACAGCATTGGAGTTTTTGCGAGAAGTTACGGACTACGTTTCTGCTAATGCAATCGATGCCGACATGGTGTTATATACGGAGCAGAGGAGTATGAAATTACGTCAAATAGAATACTATCAATGACAGGGGAAAAGAAAACTGAAGAATTGTTGAAAGCGTTGCATCTACTATTCAGTCCTACACCATTCAAGTCCTTATTTCCATGTCAAGACGCCTCGCAAAGAAATTGTGCATCTGTGTTCAGGAAGCGGGTGGTAAATTTGGCAAACGTGTTTCCGAAACATTACAACGTAACCAAACTCCAAATATAGAAAATGATTGCAGCACCAGTGGTAAGATGTCAACAGTTCTAGTGCTGTCCTAGATGCGCAAAGTACTGCAACCGGAACTAAAGGGAGCATCACTACTGCTGCTGAATTCATGGTCTGGTCAAACAGACACAGGTTTATCGACCAGAGGCTTCGGAAACAGAGATTTAAATTTACACACAAAAATCATACCACCTAAAATCACAAAGTACTGTCAGTCTCCACACGTCAATTTTTTTCGCCAGTACAAACTATTTGCGCGACGCATTAAGAGAATATCCGTCATGATGAGCGGAATGCCGTCAAGCTGCATGATAGTATCTTCATTTTCAAATTGCATTCCTTGAGTGCACCAAAGTATCAGTCTATGCTTCGCTATGCCTGGAAGGCGCCTGGATACGTGTCACAGGACATGCCACTTCCGTTCCGTAATGTGTTGGACATAAATTTTGCTGGTCTTGACATATGCAGCACTCGTGACTGTGATTGCAGTTCCGCCATTATTTTCTCATGGTGTGAGATTGAACTTAGTTTGCAGCACTGCCTTCTTACACCACATAACCATGAGGTAGAATGATGTACGTATATGACAGTTTACAAATCTATCTGTTGTATGTAATCTCGTCATTTACATGCATCATATTTCACAGCTAGATTATGTTAGACACTCTAGGACTACAAACATTACAGTTGCGAATCCTACTTTTATACGCCTTGTTTTAGGGGTAGCAAATGATTGCGAAATGCCACACTTCATACTAGTTATTTTGGCCTCGTGCTCGTTCAGCCCAGAAAGTTTTGTGGCGATTTTCGTTGGCAGGTCCGAAAGCAACCCTTGTTAGTAATTCGCTTGTCTGCTGCCCTTGACTTGTTTTGTTTCTGTAATTCTTTGGTTTTTCTGTCAGAATATCTTGTCTACATGTATCGTTATTCTTCCTGTAACTACCACGGGGTGAGTACTTAATAAATATTCATTCATTGATTGGTTTTTCATACGTTCATTCGTTTATCCGATCACTCGTTGATTCATCCTTTCATTCATTCATACATTACGAAACTAATATGAAGGCGCGTCATGTGGAAACAAAATCTAACACTTCCAAATAAATTTTAAGTTGGACATTTTTGGGACTATAAGAAATACATGTTTTGTTTTACACTCACTACAAGATGTAGTCGTTCTTTAATCAACTGTACGAAGACAGGTTTTATCCTCATAAATGACGCCAATAAGGCAACACTCATGAGGCAACTAAGCCAAGAAATAATGGTTGGGGTGTATATATGTATGTGTACATATACATATATATAAAAGAGTACTGTATGGTGCATAGAATAGCATTTTCAGGACGATAAATAAGAGCAAAATTTACTAGAAACGCGTAGAAAGGAAATCAGTCCAGACACATGGTTACAGTATTTTCAAAACATGTTTCGCCCAACATATGCAGTAAATGCAATTAAACAAAATTCTATCACAACATTACCAAATTTAATGCTTTGTATCATACCCAAATTTTAATAGTTATTTCACAAAAGAATTGCATATTATTCTCGAACAGATGCTTTCAAAATAATTAAGAAAGAGTCAGTGGCCTCTGTCAGTATTTTCAATCTCATGGAGATTCAAACATCCACCATATCATCATTGGCCTTCCCAAATCTCTGTTAACTCAGAAGCGATATAGTGATATCTGTTTTGAGATAGAACTATTTTCAATTGTCTGAACATGAAATTTTTTATTTTTTCTATAGCTTCATTTTCTGTTTTATGCAATAATTGAAATAACATTCGTAATTTTTCTCATGTCTTCATAGATTTTGGTACATAAAACTAGCATTTGTTTAATTTTATCGCGTCCCTAGAATTTGTTTCTTTGTTTGCCAACATTTGAAACTGCGCTGGTCTGGACGTCAAAAGATATATAATTACAAACCACTCCAGTCGATGCACAGTAGTTTCAAATATGACTCGCATTGGCATTCAAGAACAAGAATTAATAAAAATCACTGATCATACCTATGCATCTTCTGAAATCCGATTTACAAATAAATGAAGAGCACCATTCGGAAATCCTGAATAAGTTGAATACACCATATAGGCCTAAATCAACGAGTTCCACTTCTATTACGCACACGTCCAATATAACATCAATTGAACCACCAACCACATTCAAATTTGAAAATTGTACATTCAATAATTATTCCTTTTTAAAATTATTCATTCGGAAATCCTGAATAAGTTGAATACACCATGTAGGCCTAAATCAACGAATTCCACTTCTATTACGCACACGTCCAATATAACATCAATTGAACCACCAACCACATTCAAATTTGAAAATTGTACATTCAATAATTATCCCTTTTGAAATTATTCATGTTTATTGTTTATGTCATCGTCGTTAATTAAAACTTTTCTAACACTTGTGTACAGTATATTAGTTAGGTTATGTTATAGCTTCTGCTATATGATATTATGGATAGTCACGTATCAGAGATTGTTTAATATTAAGATTTATTGAAAATCTTCTGTCAAGTGACGTTGATTACTGGGATTCGGATAATTGAAGTGGAATGCAACTGTCTTAATAAAAATGACACTGACTCAGCAAAGCCTCCTTGACTAGTAGCATTGCCATCGTGTATATATAGATCGAGAACTTCTCGACGAGAAGGCATTGCTCACTACTGCCATCTAGCATGCATCTAGCGTAATATTTGTAATGTTGAGATGGTACAGTAATACATTTGAAGACAGTTGTATTTTCGTAAGTCAAATAATATTTTATTGTATTGGAGTACTTCGTTACTTCTAATCTTTATATACTTTCTTCTAATCGTGTAATAGTCAATTAAATCCCACTCGAGTTTTGATTTTCTCTAGATATCTTAATATATAAAATTGAATGTGGGTATGTATGTATGTGTGTGTATGTTCTCTACCTAAATCTACACGCTTTGACCGATATGTGCCAAAGTTTGCACATTTAACCTTCATATCCAGGAGAAGAACATAGGCTACATTAAAATCGGACAAATGGAAGTTAAATTAATTAAAAGGATAAAGAAAATGAAAATAGATACTATCAAATATTAATGTGTAACATTAAATGCAATCTTCTACAGTCAATTGTTGTTTATTATTGTCTGTTGTATTCAACATCGACTTTCATGAGGCCATGGAAAAAGCAAAACGATATAAAATAACATTGTAGATACATCATGAAGGCCAAAATCTAGAAAATTCATACAATAAGTATCCTTATGCAGTAAAGAGCCGTATTATGTGTTTCTCGAGACAGTTGAAGATAGTGAGCAGACTGTCTTTTATCAAACTGAATTCTTAAATTCTTTGAAATCACAAGGATTGCAAACATATAATTTAATACTTAATATTGAATCAGTACTATTGCGAAATACTGATCGACAAGAATTATGCAATGGAACAGGAATTGGTGTGAAAGAAACTCATGCCAAACGTAATAGAAGTGACAGTATTAACTAGCAAAACGAAAGGAAAATATTTTTTATCCCACATATTCCTATGATAGCCAGTAACATGCCATTCGATTTTAAGCAACTGCCATTTCAGTACAACTAGCATTCGTAATGACCGTAGTAAAATAAAGGTCAAGGATAGTCGCTCAAAGTTGCAGGCACTCACTTAAAAACTCCGTGTTTTTCACATTGTAAATAAATTGCGTAGCTTGCTTTCGATTGAGCACACCTAAACATATATACACATTTATACAAGAGAGGGGAAAAACGAATTGTATGCATATCAATGATACTTTTGTCATGTTCCTAATGTAGTATGTCAATATACGTAAGCCTACTGAAAATAACACTATATTAATTCTAAAATACTTATCTTTCAAGATATTATTGTCCGTGTCCAATAATGTGTTATTGCGAAATTCTATCTGTGTAATCATGTTGCCAGTACAGAATGTTAAGCGTTGTGGAAAGAACATTCACATCATTTCTATAATATATGTCTTTCAGAATATTGTTAGTTATGTTAACTTCTTGCAAAATTATACTCTATCTACAGTCTGCATATAAAATAAAAAGTAAAATATTTAATATGCTCTGAATTTGTTAGATGTAATATCTCGAGTCATATTTAAAAAGCCCGGGTATGATATAGGCGGACATACAGCTGTCAAGGGGTAAAAAATCTTCCAATATAAACTGAATTATATATGTGTATATATTGATTCTTTGGTAAGACCGATAGACAGATAAGTTTCGGCTCACCCCAACGGATTCAGACTGGGAACAAGGGAATTCCCTAATTACCGTCAGCTCTCCGAAGTTCAAGTGAAAGCACATGTAGACATAAAATTACGTGAAATGTATGTCACCACAGCTTCAGATCAATGTATAGATCTTATAATTATTTTATCTATGCCTCAGTACAACGTCACATTTGTGGTGGAGAGGAAAGGAGGCGGCAGAAAAATTATTTAATACGCTGACAGCCGCGACTAAGATAAGGAACTTGAAATTTAGCGGTAACTGACCGGCAGAGATGAAATGTAAGATCCGTAGAACATTGAGTCAACACTAAGGGGGCGTATAGAGATCGAAGGGTGTGTTTTTGTTTTGCTGAACTTCAAGACAATGTTAACTCATTTAAAGATTGTGTGACTAGTCTGTATATATTTTCGTTGGGTTTTACTTTGTTTATACTGTAGTTTGATTTTTCTATTATTTTATTTGTATTTCTGGCGGTGTGGAAGAGAAGGCCTAATGGCCTTATCTACACCAGAATACATAAATAAACAAAACAAATAAATATATAGATTAAAAAAAAATTAAATGTGAAGCACATGATGAAATGTTTTCTCCTTGGTGCCTGATCTAAAACTGTTTTAAATTTAGTTAACCCTGGCAGGAATTTGGCTAAGAAGTTCATTAATTATTTAAGTGAAGTTAAGTAAAGATTCATCTTTATGGACGAGGAAAGATCAGTAAAGACAATTTGTTATGGTTGTCTATAGTTGGGTTTTCGAGATTTCCGAAAATTTAATAACCAGTTCAATTAAAAATAGAAGGAGAAAGGAAAACCCGCGCAACGCCGGGTACTTTCAGCTAGTCTTAATATATATGGTAAAAGTGAATGTGGGTATGTATGTTCTCTATACAAATCTACACGCTTTGACCGATATGTGCCAAAGTTTGCACATTTAACCTTCATAACCAGGAGAAAAACATAGGCTATATTAAAATTATAGAAATGGACGTTAAATTAATTAAAATATAAAAAATGGAAATAAATACGAGCAAACATGTAATATTAAAATGCTATCTTCTATAGTCAATTGTTTTTTTATTATTGTCTTTTGTATTCAACATCAACTTTCACAAGGCCATGGAAATTATAACACGAATAACATTGTTGGTAAACATCATGAAGGCTAAAACTAGATAATTCGTACAATAAATATCTTTACGCAGTCCATGACCGTATTATGAATTTCTTGATGCAGTTGTAGATAGTGAGCAGGCTATGTTTTATCCAACTGAATTCTAGAATTCTTTCAAACTACAAGGATTGCTACCACATAATTTACTTAATATTGAATAACCAGACGTACTACTGCGAAATATTAACCCACCAAAATTATGCACCAACATGAATTGGTGTGAAGAACCCATGCGAAACGTAATAGAAGACGCAATATTAATTGGAAAAAACGAAAGGAGATGTTTTTATCTCACGTATTGCTATGATACCCATTCTATTTAATGCAATTGCAATTTCAGTGCGGCTAGCATTTGTAATGACCATATTAAAATGAAGCTCAAGGGCAGTACCTCAAAGTTGCAGACATTTGCTTAAAAACTGCGTGTTTTTCACATCCTCGACTATACGTATTTTGTACAAAGGAGTGGAAAAAAAATTACACATATCAAAAAGCAATTCAGTGATATTTCTGTCATGTTGCTAATGTAGTATGTGAATGTACGTAAGCTAACTGAAAATAGCATTGTATTAATTCTAAAATATACGTCTCTCAAAATATTGTTGTGTACGTCCGAAAATATGTTACTGTGAAATTCTATCTGTATAATCGCGTTGAAAATTTAGTATGTTATGCGTTGTGAAAATAACAACCCCTTAATTTCTAAAATACCGTCAAGCCTGTACGTCTCTCAGAATATTAGTCTTTATGTTAAAAAATGGCTTATTGCAAGTTTATATTGTATCTGCATTCTGTGTATTAAATAAGAATTCATATAATATGTTCTGAATTTGTGAGATATAGTTTTCCAAGTCATATTTAAAAAAAACTGGATATAATGTAAGTGGGTGCACAGCGGTCAAGGGGTAAAAAAATCATCCAATATAAATTAAATTGTATATGTATCTATTGATTCGATGCTGAAACTGATCAGAAAGAGGAAAAGGAATCATATTATCGTTGGGTTTTACTTTGTTCATAGTTTGATTTTTCTGTTATTTTATTTGTATTTATGGTGGTGTCGAAGAGAAGGCCTAATGGCCTAAACTACACCAGAATAAATAAATAAAAACAAATATATAAATAAAACAAACCTTGAACATGATGACATGTTTTCTTTTCGGTGCCTGATTTACAACTGTATTAAATTAAGTTAACGCTGGCAGGCATTTCACTAAGGAGTTCATCAATTCATGTAAGTGACGTTAAGTAAAGAATAAATCTTAGCTTAGTAAAGGCAATTCGTTTTGGTTGTCTATAGTTAGGTTTCCGAAATTTCCGAAAATGTAATAAGCACTTTAATTAAAAACAGAAGCAGAAAGGAAAACCCGTGCAACAACGGGTACTTTTAGCTAGTGTGTGTGTGTATATAATATGAACCACATAAGATTTCACTTGATCCTCATCAACAAATGTTCTGGAATTTCTGCAAGCACAGCGCATGTCAAGGCATGGATATAGGCCTAAACGTCAGAATAGGATACTTAAATATCAGATATTTGTTGGTCTTTTAAAGATATTCAAATGATTTTTTCTCTCTACCATAATATAATATTGAAATTTTTGACATAACAAGTTTGTTGTTCAACAACAAAGATTTTGTAGTACAACATATCTCATTACAGGAGTTTGATTAAGTTCTCTTAGTAGTTCGCTTGTCTGCTGTCCTTTACTTGTTGTGTTTCTGTAATCTTTGGTTATTCTGTCAGAATACCTTGTCTTCATATGTCGTTATTCTTCCTGTAATTACCACGTGGTAAGTTGTTAATAAATATTCATTCCTTCATTCATTCATTGGTTCTTTCATTGGATCATTCGTTGATTCATTCTTACATTCATACACAGATTTCAAAGCTAATATGAAGACGAGTCGTGAGAAAACAAAATCTATCTCTTGCAAATATTTTTTCAGTAGGACTTTTTGAGATTATGAGAAATGCACATTTTATTTTCCACTCTCTGTAAGATGTAGTCGTTCTTTAATACACTGTCCGAAGACAGGTTTTAACCTCATAAGTGACGCCTGTACGGAAACACTCATGAGACGACTATGTCATAAGCCAAGAAATAATCGTGAGGTGTCAATGTATATGAAAGAACTAGAATCATAAGGAAGAAATATTAAAATATTAGCAACATTTTAAGAAAAATTTGCAGAGGCTTGAATGGTGTATAAAATAGACTTTTCAGTATGATACATGACGGCATAAATTAGTAAACACTAGTAGGATCGCAATCTATTCAGACACATAGTAACAGTATTTTCAAAACGTTTTTCCCCAACATTATAAAACATATGCAATTAACCGAAATTCTATCACAACATTATCAAAGATAATGTTTTCAATCATACCCAAATTTTATTCTTTATCTTACAAACGAATTAGATATTATTCTTGAACTTTCACTCTTTAAGAAATATGGAAGAGTCAGTGGCCTCAGTCTATTTTTAATCTCATGGAGATTCAAATGGGCTAATATATCATCATTGGCCTTCCCAACTCTCTGTTAACTCAGATGTGATATAGTGAAATCTGTTTTGAGATACAACGAATTCCTATTGTTTGAACAGAAATTTATAATTTTGTCTATAGCTTATTGTTATAATTCATTCAATAATTGCAGTAACAAACGAAATTTCTCTGATGTCTCATTGAATTTTCTATATAAAAGAATATCCGTTATGCATCTGAAGCCTTATTTCTTAAGATTCATTTTTCGTTCTTTTATTTGGCTGGGAGTTAATATCCAAAATTTTGTTGCATGTTGTAGCATTGGGATTGGAAGTATGTTTGCAATTTGAAGTAAAATTTTGATATTTCTTTTCATGTATATTTTACATAAAACGAATTAAATTATGCGGAATGACCAAAGTGTACAGAGGTGAGAATGACTGGAGTAAATAAAAAGTAGGTTGCAGCCACCAAATTGCTTTTCAAGAAACGACCATTCAAATAAATTGATAAAACGAACACAGAGGACGTATTTTTGAAATAGTTCTTTCCTCAACCATGCCACGAGGGAGTGGAATGCTTTACCTGCAAGCTTATTATGTGCTTTTGTAATAGACCCTAACCACATGTGTTTTCAAAAATAAACTTAAGACCTTTAGTAATAGATGATAATGTAACAAAATAGTGCCTATTTATTTGATTTATAGTTATACTGAGTGCGCAGTGCGTAATATTAGAAGAGCATTAAGTTTAAGAGGTTGCACAGTGTGTTGTAGTCCTAGTGATAGTGCAGTTACCTACAGAGGACGTTGAGTAGCTTTTAGTGCTGGAGTAATGAGTACAGTTAATGTGTAGTGGGTAAGGAAAGTACAAAGAATATTGAAAATTTTATTCATATTAGAATTCGAATTGTAATCTGGAGGATGATGGGAACTACATCGAAACTAGACACTCAGGTAAAATAATTTCACAATATAAATATCAACAAGGTGAAATTGTTATCATTCATTCATTCATTCATAATAAATAAGTTAGTATTTCTTCAGTGAAATGTTTAATAGTGAATAGTGTATAGCCTATCGACGTTGTTGAACAGCAACCTCGTATGTAAAAATATATCGTTATCTTTCTGTAAGTACCACGGGTTGAGTGGTTAGTAACTGTTTATACATTCATTGATTATTTCTTTCGTTCATTCGTTTATCCGTTCATTTGTTCGTACAATCTTCATTCATATATACATTACGAAGCTAATAAAAAGGCGCATCGTGAAAAAAGAAAATCTAACTGTTGGAAATCATTTTTCAGCACGACAGATTTGAGACTGTAAGTAACGCATGATTTGTTTTCCACTTCCTCTAAAATGTAGTCGTTCTTTAGTCAACTGTCGAAGTCAGGTTTTAACCTCATAAGTGACGCCAATAAGGCAACACTTATGAGGCAAATAAGACAAGAGAAAAAGAGTGGGGTGGCAAGTTACTTTCACGCCTTATATATATGCCAGAACTAGACTCATAAGGAAGAAATGTTTAATTATTTGCAATATTTAAAAAGAAAGCTGCGAAGGGGTTTGTGTGGTGCGTAGAGTAGAATTTTGACATCAAAATTTAATGAGAACGCATAGAAACGAAATGACTACAGACATATTGTTACAGTGTTTTCAAAACATGTTTCGCTCACCATATGCAGTATATGCAATTAACCTAAATTCTATCACAATCTTATCAAAGGCAATGTTTTAAATCACACCGAAATTTTACTGTTGATCTCAAAATTAATTGGATATTAGTCTTGCATTCATGCTTTTTCATAGTTAAGAAAGAGTCGGTGACCTCAGTGTGTATTTTTAATCTCATGGAGAATCAAAGAGGCTCGCATATCATCATCGGTCTCCACAACTCTATGTTAACTCTGAACTGATATAGTGAAATCTGTTTTAAAAGCAACTGTTTTCCATTGTCAGAACACGAAAGTTTTAGTTCTGTCTAAATTATTCAGTAATGTAAATAACAAACGTAATTTTTCTGATATGTTCAATGAGTTTTACGCATTAAAATAGTATTTCCGTTATACGTCTTAAATCCAAGCTTTTAAAGTTTCATTGCTATTTTTCTTTGGGTGGGAGTTAAAAATCCAAAATTCTGTTGGGATTGCAAGATGGTTTGGAATCTGAATTCATGTGTTGATATTTCTTTTCATTTATCTGTCTTTATATTCCCTGCAAATAGCTGCATTTTAAAGCTGCAACTTGCATTGAAAATCGAAACATATAATATATGATATAAAACATCCATTAACAGAATTTGGAGGAATTTGAATGATTTTTTTTCACAACAATATGAAGCTTTAAAACCCGAGTTTGTAAACAAATTTAAAGTAACTTTAAGTTTCTTTTTGCGTTTTGAAGGTGGCCGTCGAAATTTCTTTGGTTAGATCGAATGATTTACGTAGGCTAATAGTTACATATTAATATGTTTTGTATATTTTCCATCCACTGCAGAGAACATTATCCTTTTCTTTATTATTTTGTTTTTTTTATTTCTTACATTCATTATCACTCATTTTGTAACAATATCACGATACAAAATAAGTTGTAATGTTTACAATAATTCTAAGAGCGAATAGGTTACTGTAAATGGCACAGACATTTACTGGCGGTAAAACTGAAAACGTTACTTGGTAACAACACATAGCCCATTAGCTCTATATCTGGAATCAGTGATGCTCCTTGAGGCTAGTTATGTCTTTAGACACGATTTGGAAGTGCTTCCAGGTCCCGTGTTAGTTGGGCCGTTGTATATATATAAATAAGTTTAAATAACAAGAGTTCTATTATGTGCTATGTTCAAAACGTACAGAGGTGAGTCTGCCTTGAGCTAAATAAAAATATAAGTTCTTCTACTTATTATTATTTGGTATTACAGCCCAAGTGGGCCTTAACCTTTCTATGGCTCTCTTCCAACCTTCTCTATCCATCTCCAACACCCTCCAATTCCTTATTCCAGATCTATTCAAATCCGCTCCTACAAAATTCCACCATCTTGTTTTCGATCTTCCTCTTAATCTTGTTCCATTTGGGTTGTTGTTGAAGACAACCTTCACTTTCCTTGTAATTTCCATCCTTGTGACGTGTCCCAACCATCTCAATCTTTGACATCTTATGTGCGTCTCCAAATCCGGTTCCTTATACAGTTCATACATCTCATTATTATATCTAACTCTCCATCCATCCACTGTTTCAAAGCTCCGAATATCCTTCTCAAGATTTTCCTCTCAAATATTGCTAGTTGTTTGCATGGTTTTTTTTTTATTTAGGATCCATGTTTCTGTACCATATGTTATAATGGATCTTATTAGGGTTTTGCAAATCTTAATTTTGATTTTTTTAGATATACGGTAATTTTATTTCTAACAAATGGTAAAAGTGAATAATGTGCCCTGTTAGCCAGATTTATTCTTTGCAAATCTAGTCTTTCAGGTAAAGTTCCCTGTAAAGCAAATTTGAATAATTTCAAGGGAAAAATTGTTCCGGGGCCGGGTATCGATCCCGGGACCTCTGGTTGAACGTACCAGCGCTCTTCCAACTGAGATACCCGGGAACTCCACACGACAGTCTCAACTTTCCCTTTATATCCACACAACTCGCGTGGGCTGACGAAACACCAGAGACCCACATCGAGTGCACACAATCTCTGTGTGACTTGGAATTGTGGTTTTCTGTTGACGTACACATTGACGTATGTACTATGCAAATCTATTCATTCAGGTAAAGCTCCCTGTAAAGCAGATTTGAATAATTTCAAGGAAAAAATTGTTCCGGAGCTGGGTATCGATCCCGTGACCTCTGGTTGAACGTACCAGCGCTCTACCAACTGAGCTACCCGGGAAGTCCACACGACACCGTCTCAACTTTCCCTTTATATCCACACAACTCGCGTGGGCTGACGAAACACCAGAGACCCACATCGAGTGCGAACAATCTCTATGTTACTTGGAATTGTGGCTTTCTTTTAACGTACACAGTGACGTATATACTATGCAAATCTAGTCTTTCAGGTAAAGCTCCCTGTAAAACAGAATTGAATAATTTCAAGGGAAAAATTGTTCCGGGGTCGGGTATACATCCCGGGACCTCTGGTTGAACGTACCAGCGCTCTACCAACTGAGGTATCCGGGAACTCCACACGACACCGTCTCAACTTTCCCTTTATATCCACACAACTCGCGTGGGCTGACGAAATACCAGAGACCCACATCGAGTGCACACAATCTCTGTGTGACTTTGGAATTGTGGTTTTCTGTTGACGTACACATTGACGTATGTACTATGCAAATCTAGTCATTCAGGTAAAGCTCCCTGTAAAGCAGATTTGAATAATTTCAAGGGAAAAATTGTTCCGGAGCTGGGTATCGATCCCGTGACCTCTGGTTGAACGTACCAGCGCTCTACCAACTGAGCTACCCGGGAAGTCCACACGACACCGTCTCAACTTTCCCTTTATATCCACACAACTCGCGTGGGCTGACGAAACGCCAGAGACCCACATCGAGTGCGAACAATCTCTATGTTACTTGGAATTGTGGCTTTCTTTTAACGTACACAGTGACGTATATAGTATGCAAATCTAGTCTTTCAGGTAAAGCTCCCTGTAAAACAGATTTGAATAATTTCAAGGGAAAAATTGTTCCGGGGCCGGGTATCGATCCCGGGACCTCTGGTTGAACGTACCAGCGCTCTACCAACTGAGCTACCCGGGAACTCCACCCGATACCTTCTCAACTTTCCCTTTATATCCACACAACTCGCGTGGGCTGACGAAACGCCAGAGACCCACATTGAGTGCACACAATCTCTGTGTGACTTAGAATTGTGACGTATATACTATGCAAATCTAGTCTTTCAGGTAAAGCTCCCTGTAAAACATATTTGAATAATTTGAAGGGAAAAATTGTTCCGGGGCCGGGTATCGATCCCGGGGTCTCTAGTTGAACGTACCAGCGCTCTACCAATTGAGCTACCCGGGAATTCTACCCGACACCGTCTCAAGAGTTGTTGAGGCGGTGTCGCGTACTGGTACGTTCAACGAGAGGTTCCGGGATCGATACCCGGCCCTGGAACAATTTTTCCTCTGTCATTATTCAGATTTATTATTCTTTGTACCTCAATCCTTAGGACAATATTTGCTGTCAATATTGACCCGAGATATGTAAATTCTTTCATCTTTTGAAACTTGTATGTTCCAATTTTAACTTCCTTCAATAGATCGTTTTGTCTTTTGGCGATTGACATAAATTTGGATTTCTTTGTGTTTATTTTGAATCCCAGTTTCTGAGTTTCGTTATCTAACGCTAACAAGGTTTCTTCAACATCTTGTATCCTTCTTCCGGTGTTGACCAAATCATCCGCATAGCCTAAATTCTGTTGTGTCTTATTAAAAATGGTTCTATTAATTTGCACTTCTGATTTCATTATTGCAATGTGTATATTAGACAACAGAGGGGCCAGCTCGTCTCCTTGCCTAGTTCCTTTCCCCAATTTAAAATTTTGAATTGTAATCTTTCCTAATTTCACTGTTGCCTTTGGTTCAGATGACACAATTCTGCATACATTTATGAGTTTCTTTGGAAAACCGAGTTGATGCATTTGTCCCCATATTGTCTTAAGTTGCAGCCACCTAATGAATCTGCATGACCATTTCAATAAATTGAGGGAAAGAACATTGAGGACGGATATTTGAAAGAGATCCTACATCAATCATGCTTTCGGGGTGTGGAATGCTCTACCTGGAGATTTATTATATCCTATGCTCTTCCATTACCATAATTTTTTTTTTAGAATTAGGCTAATATATGCTACTAATAAATGCTAATATATGATGCTAACTAATTATTGGATATGCAGTTATACTGAGTGCTCAGTGGTTCTAGTGGAAGTACAGTGGGTTATTGTGTGTGTGTGTGTGCGTGCGTGCGTGTGTTTTTTTAAGTAAGTGTACAGTAAGCTACACAGACTGTTTTAGTAAGTTTTAGTACCGGAGTAATGAGTGCAGTTAATATATAATGATTACAGTCAGTACAGAAAATGTTGGAAGTAATATTAAAATTAGATGATTAGAACTACATCGAAACTTAAACAATCAAATAAAATAATATCACAATTTAAATATTAACACATTCTCGTTGTTATTCATTGTTTCTTTCAACCACACATTAATTAATTGATTAAGTAATTCATGCACTTATACATTCATTTTAAATAACTTAATAGTTCTCCAGTGGTAACATTATCAGTGAAAAGTATATATAGACTATGTTGAACAGCAACTTCGTATGTAAAAATATCAACGAAAGAAGATTTTACTTGATTGTCATAAAAGAAATTTCCTCAAGTCATCTGTAAACACATCGTAAGTATAAGGATTGATATAAAAATATAACAAAAGACTTAAAATATCCTTTTATGCCAGACATTTGTTAGTTTCTTTTCAAATATATCCAATTGTTTTGTCGCTGTATGCAAAATTCAAATTTTTGACATACGAGATTGGTGTTCAACACCAATGATAAAGTATATGACATATCTCATTACAGGCGTTCAATTACACATTCTCTTGTTAGCTCTCTCAACTGCTGTCCTTGAGTTGTAAATTTTGTTGAATTCCTTAGTTTTTCTGTTAGAATGTCTTTTCTTCATATATCCTTCTTTCGTTCGTTCGTTCCCTTGATAGTTCGTCCTTTCGTTTACTAATTGATTAGTTGATTCATATAGTACGAAGCTAATACGAGGACGGAAAGTAAGAAAATGAAATCTATCTCATTGCTAATAATTTTGCAGTAGGACATTTTTAGTATTGGAAATAAATGTTTTTATTCGTTCCCGATACATGTAGCTCTTTTTTAGTGAACTGTCCGAAGACAGGTTTGAACTGACATCATTAAGACAACACTGATAGGATAACGAAGCCTCGAGATAATGGAATAGGTTGTCCAGTTCCTTTCTCCCTTTCCGAAACTAGAATAATAAATACCGTAATATAAATTAAATTATTGGAAATTTTTTAGAAAAAAGCTGCAGTGGGACTTCTATTGTGATAAAATAGAATTTTCAGGATGTTTGGCCCAACGTATACAATATAATACACAATTAACCCAAATTCTAACACAACATTATCAAAGTTAAAGTTTTAAATCCTATCCCAAATTGTATTGCTTATCTCAAAAACGATTTGCATATTATTCTCCCTCTGATGCTTTTAAGAGTTAAGAAAGAGTCGGTGGCCTCAGTCAGTATTTTTATTCGCATGAAGATTCATACATCCGGCATTTAACCATAGACCTTGCCAACTCTCTGTTAACTCAGAAGCGATATAGTGAAATCTGTTTTGAGATGTAACTATTTTTCATTGTATGAACATGAAATTTTTCAATTTTGTCTATAGCTTAGTGTTCTATTTTATTCAATAATTGGAATAACAAACGTAATATTTCTGATGTTTTCATTGAGTTTTCTACATCAAAGAATATCCGTTGTGAGTCTGAAATTTTATTTTCTCTAGTTTCAGTGCCTTTTTTTTATATGAATGGGTGTTAAAATCCAAAATTCTGTTGCATATTGTGGCATTGGGATTGCAGGAATATTTGGAATTTGAAGTAAGGTTTTGATATTTCTTTACATATCTGTGTTTGTATTCCCTGCAATTAACTGCCTTTTAAAGATTCATCTTGCTGTGAAAAAGCCGATTAACACACTCTAACTTGAAGTATGTGGTATTTTCTATGTAAAATATCATTGACACAATTTTTAGTAATTTCAATGATTTGGGTTTTTCACAGCAACACGAAACTTTGCAACTGAAGTTTATAAAAACCTTAAATTTTGAGTTCTTTCTCTTTTGAAGTGGGCCGTCTATATTATCTAGTAGTTACATACAAATTTGTTTTGTACGTTGTACTAAAGCAAGAATTTTTTCCGGACAGACAGCATAGAATGTTAGCTTTTCGTCAACTTTGTGTTACTTCTGATGTTCACTATCACCGATTTTGTAACAATATCACGATGGAAAAGGTGTAATGTTTACAAAAATTCTGAGAGCGAATATGTTACTGTAAATGACACAGACGTTCACTGGTGGTAAATCTGAAAGCGTTGCCTTTTAACAGCATATAGCCCATTAGGTCTATATCTGGAAACAGTGATGCTCCCTGAGGCTAGTTATGTCTTTGGACACGATTTGGAACTACTTCCAAATCCTGTGGTTGTTGGCCCGTTGTATATTTAAATAAGTTTAAATAACACGAGTTCGATTATACTTAATGTTCAAAACGTACAGAGGTGAGTCTGCCTAGAGATAAATAAAAAAATAGGCTGCAGCCGCTAATTTACTCTTCAAGGAACGACCATTAAAATAAATAGAGAGAAAGAACACAGAGGACGGATTTTGAAAGAGTTCTTTCCTCAATCATGCTATCAGGGACTTGAATGCTCCGCCTGCAGTGTTACTACAGACTTTTCCAATAACAAGTGTTTTAAAAATAGGTTTAAGACCTTTACTAATAGACGCAAATGTCACATAGTCACTATTTATTGGAGTTATATTGTGTGTGCAGTGTGTTTTAGTGAAAGAGGAGCAAGCTACAGTGTCTGTTCCATAAGTTTTAGTTCTCGAGTAATAAGTGCGGTTAAGGTGTAGCGATTAGAGTAACTACAGAGAATGTTGAAAATATTATTTATATTAGAATTAGAATTCGGAGGGTGATGATACCTTCGACGAAACTAGATAATCGGGTGAAATAATGTCACAATTTAAATATTAAAACTCTGAAGTTGTATATTCATTCATTCATTCATTCATTCATTCATTCATTCATTCCTTCATTATATTCATTCATTCATTGGTATATACATTCATTTTAAATAACGCACTAGTTGTGCAGTGATAAATCATTAAAAGTAAAAAGTATATAACGAGGATGCTGAACAGCAACATCGTATGTAAAATTTTATTATGAACGAAATAAACTTCACTTTTGATTGTCATCAAATAAATTTCTCCGAATCTTCTGAAAATACATCTCAAGTCAATTTATGGATATGAACATCAGAAGAAGAGTCTTAAATATCTTTTTATGTCAGACATTTGTGAGTTTTTAAAGATACACAGATGTTTTTTTCGCTCTCCTCAAAATTGAAACTTTTCACCTAATAGGAGAACGAAATAGTACCACATCATATCTCATTACAGGCGTTTGATTACATATTCTCATGTTAGTTCTCTTATCTGCTATCCCTGGCTTGTTGTGCTTGATTAATTCTTCAGTTTTTCTGTCAAAATGTCTTGTCTTCATTTATCGTTGTTCTTGCTGTAACTACCACCGACGGAAACCCATATGTAGCTAAAAACATTCATTCCTTCGTTCGTTAGTTAGTTAGTTAGTTAGTTATTTAGTTAGTTAGTTAGTTAGTTAGTTAGTTAGTTAGTTAGTTAGTTAGTTAGTTAGTTAGTTAGTTAGTTAGTTAGTTAGTTAGTTAGTTAGTTAGTTAGTTAGTTAGTTAGTTAGTTAGTTAGTTAGTAAGTTAGTACGTTCACTCGTTCATTAATTAATTAATTCATATAGTGCAAATGTTTACAAAAATTCTGATAGCGAATAGGTAAATGAAAATGGCACAGACATTCACGGCCGGTAAAAATGAAAGCGTTGCTTGGTAACAGCACATAGCCCATTAGGCCTATATCTGGAAACAGTGATGCTCCTTGAGGCTAGTTATGTCTATGGACACGATTTGGATTTTGGAACTACTTCCAGGTCCCGTGGTCGTTGGCCCGTTGTATATTTAAATAAGTTCAAATAACACGAGTTCGATTATGCACAATGTTGAAAACATACAGCGGTTTGTCTGGAGATAAATTAAAAATAGGTTTCAGCCACCAAATTACTCTTAAGGGACAACCATTGAAAAAATTGAGGAAAAGGACGCTCAGGACAGCCATTTGTAAGAGAACTTTCCTCAATCAAGCTTTGAAGGACTGCAGTGTTCTACGAGAAGGCTTATTATAGACTTTTCGTATAACAACAAGTGTTTCGAAAAATAGGCTCAAGACTTTTACCAATATACGCTAATGTAACATAATCGCTATTTGTAGGGTTTATACTGAGTACGCGGTATGTAATAGTTTGTTGTAGGTCTATTGAAAGTGCAGTGAGCTACAGAGCCTGTTCAGTAGCTTTAGTATGCGAGTGATGAGGGCAGTTATTGTGTAGTGAGTAGAGAATGTACAGAGAATGTGAAAAATATTATTTAAATTCTAATTAGAATTAGAATTCGGAGGATAGTTGGAACTACATAGAAGCTAGAAAAAAATAAAAGGTAAAATAATATCTTACAACTTACTTACTTACAAATGGCTTTTAAGGAACCCGAAGGTTCATTGCCGCCCTCATATAAGCCCGCCATCGGTCCCTATCCTGTGCAAGATTAAGCCAGTCTCTATCATCATATCCCACCTCCCTCAAATCCATTTTAATATTATCCTCCCAGCTACGTCTCGGCCTCCCTAAAGGTCTTTTTCCCTCCGGTCTCCCAACTAACACTCTATATGCATTTCTGGATTCGCCCATACGTGCTACATGCCCTGCCCATCTCAAACGTCTGGATTTCAAGTTCCTAATTATGTCAGGTGAAGAATACAATGTGTGCAGTTCTGTGTTGTGTAACTTTCTCCATTCTCCTGTAACTTCATCCCGCTTAGCCCCAAATATTTTCCTAAGCACCTTATTCTCAACCACCCTTAACCTATGTTCCTCTCTCAGAGTGAGAGTCCAAGTTTCACAGCCATATAGAAGAACCGGTAATATAACTGTTTTATAAATTCTAACTTTCAGATTTTTGGAGAGCAGACTGGATGATAAGAGCTTCTCAACCGAATAATAACACGCATTTCCCATATTTATTCTGCGTTTAATTTCCTCCCGAGTGTCATTTATATTTGTTACTGTTGCTCCAAGATATTTGAATTTTTCCACCTCTTCGAAGGATAAATCTCCAATATTTATATTTCCCCACCATTTAAATATTAACACAGTGAAATTCTTATTTATCAAAACTAATATGAAGACAGGACGTGAGAAAACAAAATCTAAGTTTTGTAAATAATATTCCGTTTGTTTTTTTTTTCTTTTTTTTTTTTTGAGAGTATAAGAAATACAAGTCTTGTTTTCCTCCCCCTATATTATGTAGTCGTTCTTTATTCAACTGTCCGAAGACAGGTTTGAACCTTATAAGTGACACCAATAAGAAAACACTGATAAGGCAACAAAGGCAGGAGATAATGGGTATGATGGCCAGTTACTTTCCCGCTTTACCGGAAGCAGAAAAATAAAAAATAGAAATTCAAATTATTGGCAAGTTTTTAGAAAAAGCCTGCAGAGAGACTTCTATGGTGCATAGAATAGAATTAACAGGATCGTACATAACACAAAAATTAGTGACAATGATTAGAAAATAAATTTGTTCAGACGTATAGTTACAGTATTTTGAGAAAGTGTTTGGCCCAACGTATCCAGTAGATAGAATATACGAAAATTTTATCACATTATCAAAGTTAATGTTTTAAATCATACCCAAATTTTGTTATATAAGAAACGAATTGTATATTATTCTTGCACTATTTTTTTAAGAGTTAAGAAAGAGTTAATGGCCTCAGTCAGTATTTTTCTTCTCATGGAGATTCAAACATCCACCACATCATCATTGGCCTTCCCAACTCTGTGTTAACTCACAACTGATATAGTGAGATCATTTAAAGGTGCAATTATTTTTCATTGTCTGAACATGAAATTTTTAATTTTGTCTATAACTTAGTGTTCAATTTTATTCACCAATTCAAATAACAAACGTAATTTGTCTGATGTCTTCATTAGTTTTCTACATAAAAGCATATCTGTCACGCGCCTTAAATCTTATTTTCTTGTGTACCGACTACGCGCGAAAAAGTTTACTGTTTGCCCAAATGCGCGAGAGCAGGTTCAGCATTACCTCAGGCGAGTGTTTTATTTGCGACTTGGTAATGCTGGCACAAAACTGTTCGTAGCACTGTTATCATTAGTCTGTTTTTGTGAGTAACAAAATTTTTGTTGACTGTACCTTCGACTACTGCTGTAAATTTTTTTATCAGTTATTTACAATTCATGTTTCAAACAATGGTCAGTACAGCCCCTTAGTATTATGTTTGTTGCCAATCAAAAAAGCATTTACGTGCGAAAAAATATATTCACTCAAATCGTAAATGCGTGTGATATGAATATTAAGTTAAGTTGTAACCGTCAATCATATTGTCTGATATCGAAGTGGCTATTCACAAAGAAATTAGTCAGGTGTGGCCATTTTCATCAATAGTAGGTTGTAGATTTCATTTGACGCAGACCTGGTGGAGGAAAATTCAGGTGTTAGGGCTGTCTTCCGATTATAAAGAAAATAACACTGATACAGGTAAATGGCGACACTGGGTGTCTGGTTTGGCTTTTCTCTCTCTCTCGACAAAGTTGAGGATGCCTTTGTTGAAGATTTAATAAGCATTAAACCCGTCAGTGAAAATGTTACATGTTTTGCTGACTATTTCGTTTATATGACGTCATTCAATTTTCGACCAATGAAGTGTAGTGAAATTTTGAATTCCAACCAATCACAGTCACACTTTGCGATAATTTTTGCAGCTAGATTTATCGCTATCAATTTATCGCATGGTCGTTCTTTTGCTTAGTCGTTGTCGCCAACTGTTTTCCCGTAAATTGATGATCATGAATTCATGAATTCAACTACACGGTTAAACTTTTCTTTCAAATTTAAAGCAATGAATGCAAGATTGATATTTAATATTAATTAATGTATTTACGCAGTGAAGACGACGTTCAAAACGGCGCACCATGTAGACACAAAATCTTCATGCATCTTAATTAAACGTACCTTTTGAACTTGATTCTTTCAATATTCTTCTCAGATTGCACGCATACGCGATTGAAATATTGAACTGTGTAGATGCAGTTTTAGTTCCGTTACACACTACAGCGAGAATACTTTTGTCGAGCTATAAAAAATGCTTTCCTGTAGCACTGAGTAATTCGAAATAAGCCACAGCTGACATTTTTCCTGCTCCCACAGGTAACTTAACCTATAATTGTAACCTATAAAATTTGTATTTTGTGAATGAAATTAAACAAGAGCGTTTTTGCAAAAGTCGATAGATGCAGAAATTTTTGAAAATGAGTTATATATGGATATCGTATGTTTTCTAGCTCCGGAATCGATCTATGAACTCATATTTAGCAAAACTTGATTCATACCTTGTGTATAGACTACCAAACCTTCCAGGTTTTTTCAAAACTCGATAGATGCTGTCACTTAGTTAAAGCAAAACTCGATAGATGCTGGAGTCCTTAGTTGAAATATGTGCAGGGTCAAATAAAATTTTTTTCAGCATAGTATTTCAGACAATTTAATTTTATTAGGATTGCCGGCAGAATTGGAATGCTATTATTTTGTCGCCTAGTGGTAAATCCTTGAGACGGAAGCTATTTGATCTTCCTCCCCAAACTAAAGCTTCACTGTTTAGGATTTCTCGCATAACTGTAAATTACTGAGGCGAAAACTATTTATCTATTTCTCCCACTCAACTTGACAGTGAAGTGGCGAATATGAAGTGTAATACTTTTCAAAGCAGTATTCATTCACGAGTGACTTTAGGCAAGCTTTAAGTAAGAGCGTTTTGCAATGTTGTGATATTCTAGATAGTTTCTGTGTGTGAATAATGGGTGCAGGAGATGAAATGATTATGATTCAAAAAGTAGTGGGTGGTAGGAAATCCAGAACTAAAGATCCTCGTACAAGGAAGCGTAAAACAAAGAAGCATGAACCGAATATAAAATGCTCTCATGGACTTGCAAACTCTTCCTCCAATCCAAAAGCTAAAGGAAGTAAGCAGTGTAAAGTGGCAGAGTTAACTTTTGGTAACATTAGTGCATTTCACAATAAATTTAAGATTTTATGCAAAATAAATCAAGACAAATTACTTATTAAGTTCATGACCATTACATCACCAAAGCATAGGGTGGTTAGTACCGAGTCTTCGAAAAGAAAACAAAGTGTGTCAATTAAATACAGTATCAGGAAGACAGAAGGACAGATAATCCATGTTTGTGCGTCAAGTTTCCAAGGCATAACTAGTTTCTTAAAGGACCGATTGTCTCTTCTGGTAAAATAGATTCTACTCTACAGGACAGTCACCAAGGGAAAATAGAGGAGGAAATACTGTTGGTAAGAAGCATGAGAATCTTACAATAACAGTTAAAATGACATGAAGGTGTATAAATGCAGAGAGAGCCACTATACTGTGGGAAAATCTAGCAGGAGATGTCTGCCTCCAGATTTCTCTATTTAAAAAAATGTGGACAAATTTCTGTGAAAAAGAAAAAAACTTGGGACCACTTGAGACTCACTCACTCTCGAAGTATAAACATATATCTGTCATTTAAAACTCCCCGTACTGATTCCTGCTCAACCTGCAAGATAGGCCTATTCCAAATAAAGGCAGAGACAGACTTGGTAAAAAAATTAAATCAGGACCCAATATAGATTACAAAAACTCCTTGGAGACAAGTTTTACAAAATTATGAAAGATGATAATCCAGTAGTAATAAAGATATGTTTCGACTTACAACAAAGTCAACCTCTACCGAAATTATCGGTGGGCGAAGTGTTCTACTGAATACAAGTATGGCTCTACAACCTCTGAGTTATGATACATTCAAAAGCACAAGAAATTAAGAATAGTTCATTCTATACTTGGTTGGAGACCCAGTCATCAAGGGGATGTAACTAAGTCGCATCTGCATTGCTAGAATTTTTATTTAATCTAGAAAAAAATCCGCAACTAATGCCCCTTCCACCAGTCATCTGTTTTCTTATTCTTGTGCCAGTCAGAACAAGAATAGCATTATGATGGCAACTCTCATGGCTTTTTTGGAACAAAACAATATTTTTACTCGCATTCTTCTTTCTTTCCGATACGCCGTCATAGCTATATGGCTCCAGATCGTGTTTTCGGAAGAATAGAAAAAAGACTAGGAGAATGGAAGACATATTGACCTCAATGACTACCACAAGATGCTAGAAAATCATAGCACAGTCAAGAATCTCAACAAGGACTGGAAAATCATGGACTTAAAATCGAGTGCTCAAAAGGTGTTAAGATTGACACTGACATTTAAGATAGCTCCGCAGAGAGTGATCACTTACAGTAAAACTTTGGGAAAACATCGCAATGTTTCTGTTACAGTGCAGAACACATATACAGCGTGTCCAGTGGCAGTGTGGTTGCTAAAATCAAGAATTAAAACATGCGGTAGTGTGTTAAACTCCCCTGCTCTTCCAGAAGTCAACATGGTGTCAAAAGTAAAAAAGAATGATGTTAAGAAACTCATGCAGTATTTAGAAGTAACAGGCGAGGCAAAGAACTTGTACACAACAGTTCTAGCAGATGTGTCCCATCAGACTTTAATGATAAAATTGTTATTTTGTGTTGATACTAATAATTTTCTTCAATTTTATTGTGTTGTAATGAGATTCATATGAAGATAGATTGCATCTATCGACTTTTGCAAAAATTCCTATTTTTTGTGCCTAAAACTGACAAGTAATAAAAAAAAGTGCTTATATTTTTCAAACCTACATTCATTGTCTCAGAACAAAGAATGCTTCCTATGAAAATTGTTGTTATAAAATAAATATTTGTATGTTTAAATTAAAATATGTATTTTCTGTAAAATCTTGATTTCTGCATCTATCGACTTTTGCAAAAACGCTCCTCATTATTAATAGAAAGTCAGATGTTCAAATTTATGTAACATCATCGATTATCAAACCCAAACATCTACATCTTCATCTTCTAATTTCATGTCTATTGTAAGCTACCTGAAAAAAATTACATTCCTTCATTCAAATTTGATAACTGCGTTTTCAACAATTCTTCATTTAATTAATATATTAATCAGGTTACTGTAATTATATTATAAAATTGTAAATTAAACTGTGATTTCAGCAGATAATGAAAATGTATTTATGTTATAATAATAAGAGAAAAGTGCAGTACGTGTAATTAACATTATTAAACCTGTATTTCGCTTTTCGCAGTTGGCATTACTGAATAATAACATCGAATTTCTTTATTGCAGTAATCGATATTCATCTATTTCAACTTCACAATGTCTGAATAGGTTAAGTATTCGTAAATATACAATTACTAATATTTAGTGATCGAATTTTAGGGATATATTATTTACATTTTTATTTTATTCGCGAAATAGTCCTAACAAATATCACTCGTGGTCTGAGATTTCACAGAACTTCACATCTTCAGAATGTGGGTTTCCGCCCCAAATTTGGGCTTCTAATACTATAAGTTCTGAAAGAACAACCAATGCTTGTGAGGCATCCCACAGGACTTTCGGCCTTAATTTTCACAGTGCACATCCACATACAGTATACAGACATGGACAAAAATATTCGTTCAGAGGAGTTGAAGATAATATTTTGTTCATTTGTACAAATATATTCAAGATTGCACAAAATGCCGCAAACAAAATTATAGTCTTTAAGCTTACACCAATGTATAATATATATTAAAAATTTTAACGAAAATACACGATAATGCAAAATAAAAATGCTTATTCTCACTGCACGGACAATATATGGCTGGACGTAAGTATTCATACATTTTCAATAATAAGAGAAAATTTGTATTGTTGATTTGGATTCAATAGCGAGTTTGCATGCCTTTCGTATATGTAATTTCTCTAACCTATTTGGCATTGAATGCACCAACTTTTTTTGTTGTTTTGATCCAATGTTTCTCCACTCTTGCTGCAGAAGGTTTTTGAATTGCGACTTGCTTGTTACATGACTCTTAACTCACTCCACAGATGCTCTAATGATTTGTATCCGGAGACAGTAGAGGTGTTTTCAATGTGTGAGGAGTTTTGTAAAGTAACCACCGACGAACAATGTCCACCATATGTTTGAGGTCATTGTCTTGAAAGTAGAAATCATTACCAAGATTTAGTTTTTCTGTGCTTTTTTTTTTTTTTTAGATTTTCTATTAAGATGTTCAAATACTGGAATTTATCCATAATTCTCACCTATGAAAATGATTTTGGATTCGAGGGAGGTGGGATATGATGGTAGAGACTGGATTAATCTTGCTCAGAATAGGGACCAATGGCGGGCTTATGTGAGGGCGGCAATGAACCTCCGGGTTTCTTAAAAGCCAGTAAGTAAGTATGAAAATCAACTTTCCTACACCTGAATTGGCCATATATCCTCATACCATAACACCACCACCTCCAGTCTTGTCATTGTACTCCGTGTTATGTTAGTTCCAAACCAAAATATGTCCATCATTGTGAAAAATATTAAATTTCTTATAATCGGTGAACGTTATATTCTCCCACAGACTTAGTGTGCACTCAATGTTGGTTGTTTGACGATTCTCAGCCCACTTTGAGGTCTGTGGATATAAAGGGAAAAATTGGATCGGTCTCTGGTAGAGTTCCCGGGTAGCTCAGTTGGCAGAGCGTTGGCACGTTTAATCAAGGGTCCCGGGTTCGATACCCGGCCCCGGAACAATTCTTCCCTCGAAATTATTCAAATCAATTTTATAGGATGTTATACCTGAAAGCTTGATTTGCAAAAACATCTTCTTTCGTTTTTCCAGTAAATATTGTCACTTCTATTACTACGTTCTTAATGAGTTTTTTCACACCAATTCTTGCTTCATTGCATAATTTTTGTGGGTCAGTATTTCACAATAGTACGTACTATTAGTGATTCAATATTAAGTATTAAATTACATGGTAGCAATCCTTCTGGTTTCAAAGAATTCAAGAATTCAGTTGGATAAAACAGTCTGCTCACTATGTACAACTGTATTGAGAAATTCATAATACGTTCCTGAGGTGAGTAAAAATATTTACTGGATGAATTATTATCTAGTTTTAGCTTTCATGATGTGTATCAACAATGTTATTTAATTTCGTGTTCTAATTTCCATGGCCTCGTGAAAGTCGATGTTTAATATAGCAGACAATAATAAAGAACAATTGACTGCAGAAAATTGCATTTTAATATTATACATTAATGTTTGATCACATATAATTTTATTTTTTTTATTAATTTAACGTCCATTTGCAGAATTTTGATGTAGCCTATGTTCTTCTCCTGGTTATGAAGGTTAAATGTGCAAACTTTCTCAAGGTATCGGTAAAAGCGTGTAGATTTGTATAGAGTAGGCCTACATACATACATACATATATACATGCATACATACATACATATATAGCCAAATTGACTATTACATATAAGATATATATATATATATATATATATATATATATATATATATATATATATACTAGCTGAAGGCACCCGGCGTTGCGCGGGTTGTCCTTTTTGCTCCTTTTTTAAATTCAACTGGTTGTTAGACTTTTCGGAAATCTCAGAAACTCAAATACAGACAACCAAAATGAATTGTCTTTAATAAGCCTTACGTGAATTAATGAACTTCTTAGCCAAATGCCTGAAAGGATTAACTCAATTAAAAAAAAACTGCAGCTCAGGGAACGAAAGAAAACATTTCATCACGTGCCTTACTTTCAAATAAATGTTTTTTAATTTGTAGGTATATACAATATATTATGTGTTTATTTATTTATTCATTCATTTATTCATTCATTCATTCATTGATTCATTCATTCATTCATTCATTTATTTATTTATTTATTTATTTATTATGGCGTAGTTAAGGCCTTCTCTTCCACATCACCAGAAATACAAACAAAATAACAAAAAAAAATCAAACTATAAATAAAGTAAAACCAAACGAACATATGTATAGGTTACAGTCACACAAACTTTAAATGAATTAGCATTCTCTTGAAGTTCAGTGGAACAAAAACATCCCTCGGCCCACTTAGCATTGTATCAATGTTCTACAGATCTTACTTACATTTTATCTCTGTCGATCAGTGACTGTTAAATTTCAAGTGGCTTATCTTAGTCATGGGAGTCAACGTATTAAACAGCACTACAACCTTTCTGTCGTTTCCTTTCCTCCCCCACAAATGTGACGTTGTGCAGAGGCAGAGGTAATATAATTATAATATTTGTACATTGATCTGAAGCTGTGCATTTCACGTAATTTCATGTCTGTATGTGCTTTACACAGACAGCTGGCGATAAACAGGGAATTCCCTTGTTTCCAGTCTGAACCCGTTCAGGTGTCATCGAGAGCCAAGATTTATCTATCTGTCGTACCAAAGAATCACTATGTTATATGTATATAATATTATAATTTAATTTATATTGGAAGATTCTTTATCCCTTGACCGCTATACGCCTATTTTTTTAATGTGACTTGAGAAACTACATCTCACAAATTCAGAACATATTATATTAATTATTATGTTATACACAGAATACACATACAATATAAACTCGCAAGAAGTTATTTTTTAACATAAGGACTAATATTCTCAGAGAGGTATACCGGTGTTTTTTTTTTTTTTTTAGAAATTAAGAGACTTATTTCCACAACTCTTAACATACTACATTGGCAACGTGATTATACAGTTAGAATTTCGCAGTAACTCATTTTCGGACATGAACAACAATATTTTGAAAGATGTATGTTTTAGAACTAATACAATGCTATTTTCAGGCGACTTACGTACATTCAAAAAATACTACATTAGCAATATGACAAAAGTATCAACGAATTGTTTCTTGTTGTGAACAATTTTTTTCCTACTTCTTTGTATAATAATAAGTTTCTATTAACAAAAGCCGCCCTAAATAAGAGTTCGATAGTTCGGCCTACTAATTAATTCATGAAGAATAATCATTAAAAACAATTGTGTGACAATTTGAGAGAAAAAAAAAACATTAAGATAAATGATACGAAAACATAGGAAATCATTTACAATAAAAGTTTCTTGAGCTTAATTTAATATGGCCATTACAATTAAAGCTAGTCGCATTGAAATTGCTGTTACTTAAAATTGAAAGGCATGTTAATGGGTATCATAGGAATGCGTGGGGTAAAACATTTCTCCTTTCGTTTTGTCAGTTAATATTGTCACTTCTATTACTACGTTTTGAATTAGTTTTTTTCACACCTATTCTTATTCCATTGCATTATTTTGATAGGTCAATACTTCGCAATAGTACTATTGGTAATTCACTATTAAATATTAAATTATATGGTAGCAATCGTTGTGAAGTCAAGAATTCAGTTGGATAAAACACAGTCTGCTCGCTACCTACAATTGTGTCGAGAAATTCATAATACGGTCCCGGACTGCTTAAAGATGCTTATTGCATGAATTATCTAGTTTTAGCCTTCATGATGTATATCAACAATGTTATTTAATTTCGTGTCATAATTTCCATGGCCTCGTGAGTGTCGATGTTGAATATAATAATAATAATAATAATAATAATAATAATAATAATAATAATAATAATAATAATAATCCGTGGCGCTACAGCCCGTGAAGAGCCTAGACCAACCAGCCGGCTGCTGGCCTCACGCCCACATGCCGAAGCAGAGGTGTACGATCATCCAACCAGAATGGACGTAACGTGTGGTTAGCACGATGATCCCCCCAGCCGTTATAGCTGGCATTCGCAACCGGATTTCGCTACCTAACGTAGCTCCCCAAGTGCATCACGATGCTGGGTGGACACCGGTCCTTTACACTGGCCGAAACTTCATGAGAAAATTTCTTCCCCCATGAGTACTCGAACCAGCGCGCATTCCGTAACTCGAGTCCTAGGCGGGATGCCTTAGACCGCGACGCCACGGCGCGGGACGATGTTGAATATAACAGACAATAATAAAGAACAAATGACTATAGAAGAGTGCATTTTAGTATTACACATGAAAGTCTGATCGCATTCAATTTTAATTTTTTACTTTTTTAATTAATTTAACGTCCATTTGCACAATTTTAATATAGCCGATGTTCTTCTCCGGGTTATGAAGGTTAAATGTATCAAACTTTGGCAAATATCAGTCAAAGCGTGTAGATTTGTATTGAGGTCGTACATACATACATACATACATACATACATACATACATACATACATAGAAATATTGACTTATATATATATATATATTTTATTTATTTATTTATTTATTTATTTATTTATTTATTTATTTATTTATTTATTTATTTATTTATTTATTTATTTATAGCCTATATTGCAAAGCTAACATAAAGACGCGTCGCGGGAAAACAAAATTTAATTCTTGCAAAAATATCTTCAGTAAGACATATTTGTGACTATAAGAAATTAATGTTTTGATTACCACTACATATAAGATTTATTCGTTATTTTGTCAACTGTCCGAAGACAGGTT
Organism: Periplaneta americana; assembly: GCF_040183065.1. Taxonomy (NCBI): domain Eukaryota; kingdom Metazoa; phylum Arthropoda; class Insecta; order Blattodea; family Blattidae; genus Periplaneta; species Periplaneta americana. Next base: position 66,490,381 of record NC_091128.1, read on the forward strand.
TTAGCCTCATAAGTAACGTGAATAAGGCAACACTCATGAGGCAACTAAGTACATGTCCATATACAGGGTGTTTCCGGGCTAGTGTTACAAACTTTCAGGGATGATGGGGAAGGGACATATATCAATTTGAGATAATGAACCCTGGTTCGGAAATGACTGAGTAGAAATTTATAAGCAAAAATAGTTGTGTGGAAATGGAATTGTCATTTCGCACCACGTGCCCTTTGGAAGATTTGGAAAGATGGTATGGGCCGGATGTCTTCTACGTGGGCACTTGTCCCGATACAATCTGTGATCTTGTCTACTGTTCCCATTGGCTCATCCGTATTCTAAAATCAAGTCTGCATATTCTACTCTCGTGTACCCTTCCATTTCACTAGGACTCATCGACTGGACACTGCAACTTGTACACATACACTGATGTCTACAGACGTGCATATCAGGACCGACAATGTCCGTTACACATTACGCTATCTGCGTTGCTTTAAGGTAGTTTCCTGTCCCACCCCTCAGACAGCGCACTGAATGCAATATTGTAAGTAGACAACGTAAACAGCGTCACATGAATACAGTATATGTAAGATGTACAGATAAATACACATAAATAAGGTGTATAGAGGAATAAAATTATTTCATTTCCACACAACTATTCTTGCTTGTAACTTTCGACTCACACGTTTCCGGATCATAGAATAGAATTTTCAGGATGATACATGACTGCAAAAGTTAGTAAAGACGCATAGGAACGAAATCATTCCAGACACATGATTACAGTATTATTAAAATATGTTTCGTACAACATATACAATATATGCAATTAACCGAAATTCTATTACAACATTATCAAAGTTTATAGTTTAAATCATACCCACATTTTGTTACTTATCTCAGAAGCGAAATGCATATTATTCTTTCACTTTTGCTTTTTAAGAGTTAAGAAAGAATCTGTGGCCTCAGTCAGTATTTTCAATCTCATGGAGATTCAAAAGCTATGCCATATCATCATTGGCCTTTCCAACTCTCTGTTAACTCAGAAGTGCTATAGTGAAGTCTGTTTTGAGATGCAACTATTTTCCATTGTCTGAACAGGAGATTTTTAATTTTTCCTATAGCTTAGTGTTCTATTTTATTCAATAATTGAAATAACAAACGTAATTTGTCTGATGTCTTCACTGAGTTGTCTACATAAAAGAATGTTGGTTTTTTATTTCTTATTCTTCACCTGATATAATTAGGAACATTAAATAGAGACGTTTGAGATGGGCATGGCATGTAGCACGTGTGGGCAAATCCAAAAATGCATATAGAGTGTTAGTTGGGAGGCCGTAGGGGAAAAGACCTTTGGGGAGGCCGAAACGTAGATGGGGGGATAATATTAGGATGGATTTCAGGGATGTGGGATATGATAATAGAGTTCGGATTAGTCTTGCTCAGGATAGAGACCAATGACGAGCTTATGTGAGGGAGGCAATGAACCTCCGGGTTCCTTAAAAGCTAGTAAGTAAGTAAGTAAGTAAGTAAGTAAGTACGTTCATTATCACTCATTCTATAACAATATCACGATACAAAATGTGTAATGTTTACAAGAATTCTGAGAGCGAATATGTTACTCTAAATGGCACAGACTGGTGGTAAAACTGAAAGCGTTGTTTGGTAACAGCACTTAGCCCATTAGGCCCATATCTGGAAACAATGATGCTCTCTGAGACTAGTTATGTCTTCAGACACGAATTGTAACTGCTTTCATGTACCGTGTATGTTGGCCCGTTGTATATTTTAACATGTTTAAGTAATACGAGTTTGATTATGCGCAATGTTCAAAACGTGCAGAGGTGAGTCTGCCTGGAGATAAATAAAAAAAATAGGTTGCAGCCGCCAATTTACTCTTCAAAGAACGACCATTCAAATAAATGGATGAAAAGAAGACTGAGGACGGTCATTTGATAGAATTCTTTCCTCAATCATGCTATCAGGGATTGAATTGCTCCACCTACCGTGTTACTATAGACTTTTCCAATAACGAGTGTTTTCAAAATGTGTTTAAGATCTTTAGTAATAGACGCAAATGTAACATATTGGATTTATAGTTATACAAAGTGCGCAGTGCGTAATAGTGGAAGTGCACTGAGTTATAGAGTGTGTACAATGTGTTGTAGTGAGTGTGCAATAAGGTACACAGACTTGTCAATAAGTTTTAGTTCCCGAGTAATGTGTGCAGTTAATGTGTAGTGATTACAGCACCGCAAGTAAAAAGAATGTTGATGTAATATTATTCATATCATAATTAGAATTCGAAGGATGATAACTACAACGAAACTAGGTAATCAGATGAAATAATGTCACAATTTAAATCTTAACACAGTGAATTTATTTATTTAATTATTCATTAATTCATCCGTATATTCAATCATCTATACTGATAATAAATCTGTAAGGCAAGTTTTTCTGGTAATTTTCGATTTTCCAAAAATAATTGGTGTTAACATGTTCAATTAATCATCCCGAAATCTAAAATCGCTTTTTTGAAATTTTTGTTTGTATGTCTGTCTGTCTGTCTGTCTATCTGGATGTTTGTTACCTTTCACGCGATAATGGCTGAACGGTTTTCGATGAAAATTGGAAAATAAATTAAGTTCGTTGTAACTTAGATTTTAGGCTATATGACATTCAAATTACTTTATTTAAAACGGGGGTTATAAGGGGGCCTGAATTAAATAAACCGAAATATCTCGCTTATTATTGATGAATGTTCGTTCATCCGTTCATTAATTAAATTATTCATTCATTCATTCATTCATTCATTCATTCATTCATTCATTCATATAATGCAAATGTTAACAAAAACTGTGATAGCGAATAGGCAAATGTAAATTGCACAGACATTAACTGAAAGCTTTGCTAGGAAACAGCACATAGCTCTTTAGGCCTATATCTGGAAACTGTGTTGCTACCTGAGACTAGGCACATTATTGGACATGATTTGGAACTACTTCCAGGTCCCGTGTTTGTTGGCCCGTTGTAAATTTAAATAAGTTAAAATAACACGAGTACGACAACGCACAATGTTGAAAACATACAGAGGTGAGTTTATCTCCAGATAAATTAAAAATAGATTTCAGCCGCCAAATTAATCTTAAAGGAACAATCACTGAAAAAATTGAGGAAAAGAACGCGCAGAACAGAAATTTGAAAGAGATCTTTCGTCAATCACGCTTTTAGGGACTGGATTGCTCTAGCGGGAGACTCATTATAAGATTTTCGACTAAAAAGTGTTTTGATAAATAGGCTCAAGGTCTTTACTAATAGACGCTAATGTAACAATCGCTATTTGTAGGTTTTATAGTTACACTCAGTACGCGGTGTGTACCTAATAGTGGAAGTGCAGGGAGTTTTAGAGTGTGTGCAGTGTGTTGTAGGATAAGTGAAAGTGCAGAGAACTACAGAGCCTGTTCAGTAACTTTAGTACGTGAGTAATAATAATAATAATAATAATAATAATAATAATAATAATAATAATAATAATTTATTTTAGCTGGCAGAGTTAAGGCCGTAAGGCCTTCTCTTCCACTCAACCAGCAAAAAGAGTATATACATATGCATGAACTTACAAAGAATTCAACAATTTCATTTAGATTAGAGTAACATGTATACAAGAGTTATTTACGAATTAAACAACAAAATACTATGAACTATTAATTAAACACTGAAATGAACTGTGTAGCACAATTAAGCTAAAGTACATAGAATGTTGTTAATATATTTCAAATAATATTAGATAATAGAAAGAGATTATTATGAGACAATTTTGAAAGTACAGCACAATCAGGATGATGTCTAAAAGAAAGAAGTAACAATGTAGTCAGTGATAGTTTAAATCAGTATGATTGGAGTGAAATGCTAATAAGGCTATCTTTTAAGCTGTTCTTAAAGGTGTTTATTGTCTTGCAGCCCCTAATACTTTGTGACAAGGAATTCCATTGACGCGAGGTGGATACTGTAAAAGATGATGAATAACAAGATGTTCTATGAAGAGGTATACTTAGCGTGCCACAGATAAGTGATCTGGTATTTACGTCGTGGTTAGAGTATAGATAAGAGAAACGAGACGTTATTGAGGGTGTTATTGTGTAGTGGGTAGAGACTGTACAGAGAATGTTGAAAATATTATTCAAATTAGAATTGCAATTAGAATTCAGAGGATGGTTAGCAGTACATCGAAACTACACAATCAGGTAAAATAGCATTACCATTTAAATAGCTACAGTACTAACACAGTGAAGTTCTCATTCATCGAAGCTAATATGAAGATGGGACGTGTGTAAACAAAATCTAAGTTTTGCAAATAATTTTTAAGTAGGACATTTTTGAGACAAGAAGAAATACATGTTTTTCTTTCCACTCCCTATATATGTAGTCGTTCTTTAGTCAACTGTCCAAAGGCAGGTTTGAACCTTATAAGTAACACCAATAAGACAACACTGGTAAGGCAACGTAGCCAGGAGATAATGGATATGGTGGCCAGTCACTTCCCCCCTTGCCAGAACAAGAATAATAAATAATAGAATTCTTAATTATTGGCAAGTTTTTTTTTAAATAAGCCGCAGAACTACTTCTATGGTATATAGAATAAAATTTTCAGTATGATACATAACACCAAAAATTAGTGAAAATACATAGAATCTAAATTAGTTCAGCCACGAGATTACAGTATTTTGTGAATATGTTTGGCCCAACGTATCAAGTAGATACAATTAACGAAAATTCTATCACAATATTATGAAAGTTAAAGGTTTAAATCATATTAAATTGTATTATTCATATTAGAAACGAATTGCGTATTATTCTTGAAATTTTAATTTTGAGAGTTAAGAAAGAGTCAGTGGCCTCAGTCAGTATTTTTAATCTCATGCAGATTCAAATGACGTTCCATATCATCATTGGCCTTCCCAACTTTCTGTTAACTCAGAAATTATGTATTGAAATCTGTTAAAGGTGTAACTATTTTTCATTTTCCGAACATGAAACTATTAATTTTGTCTACAGTTCAGTGTTAAATTTTATTCAATAATTCAAATAAGAAACGTAATATGTCTGATGTCCTCATTGAGTTTTCTGCATAAAAGCATATCCGTTATGCATATTAAAACTTATTTTCTGAGGCTTCATTCTTTTTCTTTTATTTGGGTGTGAGTTAAAATCCAAAATTATGCCGCATATTGTACCATTGGGATTGCAAGAATGTTTGGAATTTTGAAGTAAAATTTTTATGTATTTGCGTAAATACTTTAAATAACACGAGTTCGATTATGCCCAATGTTCAAAGCGTACAGAGGTGAGACTGGATGGAGACAAATGGAAAATAAGTTGCAGTCACCAAATTGCTCTACTAGGAACGACTATTCAATTAAATTCAGGGAAAGAGCACGCAGGACAGACACTTGAAAGAGTTCTTTCCTCAATCGTACTCTCAGGGACTGGAATGCTCTGCCTGCAAACTTACATAGGCTTTTGCATTTGGCCCTAACCACAAGAGTTAAAAAAAATAAACTGAAGATCTCTACTAATAGACGTTAATGTAACAAAATATTCTCTATTTGTTGGATTTATAATTATACTGATTGCGCTGTGCTAAATAGTGGATTTGCATTGAGTTTTAGAGTGTGTGCAGTGTGTTGTAAGGCTAGTGAAAGTGCAGTGAGCTACAGAGCCTGCTCAGTAGATTTTAGTACTCGAGTAATCAGAACGTTAACGTGTAGTTGGTGGAGAAAGTACAAAGAATGTTGTTAATATAACTCATATTAGAATTATAATTATAATTCAGAGAATGACTAGAACTACATTGAAACTAGATACTCACATAAAATAACTTCACAATTCAAATATTAACAAGGTGAAATTGTAATTCATTCATATTAAATAAGTCAGTAGTACTTCAGAGAAGGTTTAACAGTGAAAAGTTTATATCGACGTTGTTGAAGAGCAACTCGTATGTAAAATTATGAACAAAATAAGACTTCACTTCATTCTCATCAATTCTTTTTTCGAATCTTCTGCAAGCACAGCGCATGTCAAGTCACGGATACAAACATCAGAATAATAGACTTAAATATTCTGTTTTGACAGACATTTGTTTGTTTTTCTTTTAAGATATTGAAATGTTTTTTTGGCACTAGCCTCCTGTAATATTGAAATTTTTGACATACGAGGTTGGAGATCAACAAGAACGATATATTAGTATAACATATCTCATTAGAGGCGTTTGATTATGTTCTCTAGTAGTTCGCTTGTCTGCTGTCCTCGACTTGTTGTATTTCTGTAATTCTTTAGTTCTTCTGTCGGAATATCTTGTCTTCATATATTGTTATTTTTCGTGTAACCACCACAAGGTGAAAGCCCATTTGTAGTTATTCATTCATTCATTCATTCATTCATTCTTTTATCCTTTCATTCATTCATTCATTCATTCATTCATTCATTCATTCATTCGTTTACTTATCCTTTGATTTATTCTTTCATACATTGCGAAGCTAATATGAAGGCGGATCTTGAGAAAACACCATTTAACTCTTGCAGATAATTCAATTTAACTCTTGCAGATAATTTTCAGTAGATCATTTTTGGGACTATAAGCAATACATGTTTTGTTTTCCACTACATATAAGATGTAGTCGTTATTAGTCAAATGTCCGAAGGCAGGTTTTAACCTCATAAGTGACCCCAGTAAGGAAACATTCATGACTCAAGTAAGCTAAGAGATAATGGGGGGGATGGCAAGTTATACAGGGTGGAAGGTAATCTTTTACAATCCTTCTTGGATATGATATCTCGAATTATGACAAACAAGAAAGACTAATAATATTTTATTCCCAGAAGAGCGGTTTTCGAAAAAAAAATGGTATTTTGTAACTTGAAATAATTATGATTAAGTTTTTCATTAAGCTGCTCAAAATTGGAGTTTATCTCGTGTAGGATGGTAGAGTAAGCTATGTATGGCCATATTACAGTAGTATTGTATGGAAAATAACACATATTTCGAATAAATCGCGTGAAGAGTCGTGTAAACCTTGCATGGGAGCAGGAGTGTGACACGCTGGCAACACTGTTTCTTACGTACGCAAACCATGTGGTCGAGCGGACGATACGCTTACATTCATTTCATTAGTTGCAGGCTATGTGCAGTTCGAAGCAGTTGAAACACAACGAGATGCCACAGTTTTCTAATCGTGAGTATCTGGATATGTTATTAATTTAGGGCGAAACTGGTCACAATGCCGCTGCAGTGTTAGATAACTCGGATCAGTAATGTGAAAGTTGTAGACACGTAACTGGTGGATACTTTGAACAATACCTTTAAAAGGCACTGTAGAGAATAGTGTACAAAATTTAACAGTGTACCCCACATTAAAGTGTATAATTTTCATTTAGTTTCAAAGTTGTTTACTTCTTCCAAACATTGTATTGTAATTTTATTGAGTTGGATTGCATCAACTGTGTGATCCTCAATGTAAAATCATACTGTATTTAAAGTACTAATTTTGTTTTATGTATAATTTTTCATTCTACTGCAGCCGTAGCGAAAATGTGATCGTGCGCCGAGCCACTGTGTAACCTGCAACGTACATAGCACCTATGGAGGGAGGCGGACACCCGAAGGGGAAGTGAAACAACTGTCTGATTTATTAACTGATTTTCATTTTCCTTACGTCAAGCACTTAAATATAATTTTATACAGTATAATGTTACAAACTAATGTTTAGCACGTGTAACGAAGAAAGAAATGAGTAAGAAGACATAGGACACATTATCACAACCGAAAATTAACTGTCTTCAGAATGTCTCTGCGACAGAGTTTCAAAATCAGGAATTATACGTCACTTACTGCCAGTCGTAGTTGATCACGAAGGTGTTTAGTCTGTCAGTCGTGATCTGAATTTGTTTTTTTACTATTTTCATTGTTGAAAATTATTTTTCACAAACGTAAGTTGTATCGAACATGACTTCAACAGAAGCTTCGGATATTTATTTTTTGGCAAAGATTTGAACATTTCAACATTTGTCAAGTTCTTACATCTAGCTTTCATCTAACATCACATTGTAAATCAGTGTGTATAAATTGAAGATCTAACCGCATTATTCGCACATCTGCTAAAAAAGGACCAGCTTATGGAGATAATAATAATAATAATAATAATAATAATAATAATAACAACACAACCTTTTAATGTTTCATGAGTAACATGTAGTATAATGCCGTTTTATGTTATAGGCCTACAACCGTTTTCCTCGTAATACTTGTGAACAAATCATACATTTAATATTCGCATCATATTGGCAGCAAAATTATGCGTCCTCTCATCCTACTTGAAACCTTCGTTCTGTAGAGGTAATTACATGGTTTTGAGAGAGACATTGGACGATACGCCACTCGCAGGTCAGAGACAAATACAAATGGAACGGAGTTTGACTCCAGTGAGTGAGAGGGTGGGGTTGGGGACGTAGGAAGCAAGAGAAATGCATAGCTATCATTGCGAGCCACAATGTGCTTGCGAGTCACATTTTCGCCACGGCTGTTCTACTGTATTATTGATGAAATTGCCTTAAAATGTAACGGAAACTACGTGTTTGTTCGTACTAAATTTAGTGCTAAAAAGATTAAATAACGAACGTTTCATCCTATATAACGAATAGCATAGTTCATGTAATTAACATGTTACGATTACATAAATTTTGAATTTACTGCATTCTCAACAGATGTTTTTGTTTACAAAACGGTATGTGTATACAGCCTGGAACGGCATTCAGTATGTTGCGGTGCAATGATCTCGCGGAGTAGACATTGCTATAGTGGTTTCAGAATAAGAAGGCATAGTGGCCTAAGCCAATTTGAGTGCTAGCAGCAGTACGACGTTGTCACACGGTGCACGAGATGTGCGAGACAGAGATAACAGATAAGGACAGAAACTATCAGTCGCTGCTCACTGTAGCTAGCGGGCGGGTCGAGACCTGTTCCTTCATTGTGTGTAATGTTCGAATATAATTACTCTTACTGAAGTAATTTTCATCTCAATTTTTATTACTTCTTCGCTTCACAGATCAGTAGATCTTAAAGTCACTAACTTGCGAAATAAAGTGACAGATATGTAGAAATTTACTTTGTTAATGTCTGAGAAAGAATGTCTTAATTCTGTCTCAGACTTCCTTGTACAGCAAAGCTGAATTTGTTATTGTTTATTTCTCCAGAGGAAAGATGAGGCACAGTTTGTTTGTAGCAGCAGCCGAAGAATCTAGCAATAATAAAACGTAAACATATCTGTAGATACGTAATTTAGTATTGAAGTTGAAGTTGAAAAGTATTTTATTTTTACTCTGTTAACTTAAGCCTATGTAATTTAATTTAATTCTCTAGCTAATACATACCTAAATATAAAAATTGGAAATTTATCCTTTGAAGAGGTGGAAAAATTCAAATACCTGGGAGCAACAGTAACAAATATAAATGATACTCGGGAGGAAATTAAACACAGAATAAATATGGGAAATGCCTGTTATTATTCGGTTGAGAAGCTTTTATCATCCAGTCTGCTGTCAAAAAATCTCAAAGTTAGAATTTATGAAAGAGTTATATTACCAGTTGTTCTTAAGGGTTGTGAAAATTGGACTCTCACTTTGAGAGAGGAATATAGGTTAAGGGTGTTTGAGAATAAGGTGCTTAGTAAAATATTTGGGACTAAGAGGGATGAAGTTACAGGAGAATGGAAAAAGTTACAGAACACAGAACTGCACGCATTGTATTCTTCACTTGACATAATTAGAAACATTAAATCCAGACGTTTGAGATGGGCAGGACATGTAGCACGTATGGGCAAATCCAGAAATGCAAATATATAGTGTTAGTTGAGAGGCTGGAACGAAAAAGACCTTTGGGGAGGCCGAGACGTAGGTGGGAAGATAATATTAAAATGGATTTAAGGAAGGTGGGATATGATGGTAGAGACTGGATTAATCTTGCTCAGGATAGGGACCAATGGCGGGCTGATGTGAGGGCGGCAATGAACCTCCGGGTTCCTTAAAAGCCAGTAAGTAAGTATACATACCTAAGGGTCCAGGGTTCTATATTCTGGTTATGACTCTGGCTATAATGCAACGTAATCATAATGTGTGTTCATACATAATTCAGTACTCATACTGAAACTATAGGTTATTTTATTTTTCTCTGTTAAACTAAGTCTACCTATTTTATTTTATTATCTAATTTATACGTATCTAGAGGCCCAGGTTTCCATATTCTGGCTAAGAATCCGGCTATAAGAATATAAGCATGTCTGTTCATATATAGGCCTAATTCAGTACTCAAATTGAAATTGAAGATTACTTTCTTTTACTTTATTAAATGAAGCCTATGCAATTTAATTTAATCCTCAAGCTTATAACTACCTAGAGGTCCAGGATTTTATGTTCTTTCACTCTGGCCTGTGGCAATATAAACCTACGAGTGAAGGTAGTTAGAAGTGAATATGAAAACTGTAACCCAATAATATCATTAATATGAAAAATTATAAATGCACTTGTGTAGTTAACTTATACTGAATAAGACATGGATGTGAATACGTTGTTGGAGGAAATCGGTAATTATAGCGACAACAATGACACAGTTCTTTTCAGGATATTGATGTTTGCAATTCTTACCTCAATAAAATCGTTACTGATTTAAAAGTAATTCATTTAAATATCCGTAGTGTAAATAAAAAGTTCTCGGAGTTTTCCATTATGCTACAAATGTTTGATATTAATATCGATATAATTGTACTGACAGAACACGATACAGGTTATGATATTGCAGGATATAATAAGTTTGAAAAAATAAACAAGTATTAAAATACAGTAGATATTAGTATACGTATATAATTTAATTCAAGCGCACTCATTTGAAGATGAAATAAATGAGTCCAACAATTTGAATTTGAAACTGATAATTAACAATAGTGAATTCATTATAACAGCAGAGTCCGTATAGGTCAGTTTCTATCTGAATCTGATGCTTTTCCAATTCACTGCGGGCTAAAGCAGGGAGATGCACTATCACCTTTACTTTTTAACTTCGCTTTAGAATATGCCATTAGGAAAGTTCAGGATAACAGGCAGGGTTTGGAATTGAACGGGTTACATCAGCTTCTTGTCTATGCGGATGACGTGAATATGTTAGGAGAAAATCCACAAACGATTAGGGAAAGCACGGAAATTTTTACTTGAAGCAAGTAAAGCGATCAGTTTGGAAGTAAATCCTAAAAAGACAAAGTATATGATTATGTCTCGTGACGAGAATATTGTACGAAATGGAAATATAAAAATTGGAGATTTATCCTTCGAAGGGGTGGAAAAATTCAAATATCTTGGAGCAACAGTAACAAATATAAATTACACTCGGGAGGAAATTAAACGCAGAATAAATATGGGAAATGCGTGTTATTATTCGGTTGAGAAGCTTTTATCATTTAGTCTGCTGTCAAAAAATCTGAAAGTTAGAATTTATACAACAGTTATATTACCGGTTGTTCTGTATGGTTGTGAAACTTGGACTCTCACTCTGAGAGAGGAACATAGGTTAAGGGTGTTTGAGAATAAGGTGCTTAGGAAAATATTTGGGGCTAAGAGGGATGAAGTTACAGGAGAATGGAGAAAGTTACGCAACGCAGAACTGCACGCATTGCATTCTTCACCTGACATAATTAGGAACATTATATCCAGACGTTTGAGATGGGCAGGGCATGTAGCACATATGGGCGAATCCAGAAATGCATATAGAGTGTTAGTTGGGAGACCGGAGGGAAAAAGACCTTTGGGGAGGCCGAGACGTAGATGGGAGGATAATATTAAAATGGATTTGAGGGAGGTGGGATATGATGATAGAGACTGGATTAATCTTGCACAGGATAGGGACCGATGGCGGGCTTATGTGAGGCGGCAATGAACCTTCGGGTTCCTTAAAAGCCATTTGTAAGTAAGTAAGAATTCATTATAACAGCAATCTATAGATCACCCAGCTTTATTTCAAAAGATAATTTCATATACAGTCTAGAAAATTATTTAATCAAACACCATGAAAATCGTAAGCATGTCATTGTTGGCGATATTAATATAGACATATTGAATAATGGTATAGATAGAGACGGGATTAAGTACATGAATATTTTAAGTGAATTTGGCTTTACTAAATATCTAAAAGCTACTACACGTTGGTGCGAAACAAAAAATCATGCGTAGATTACATATTTTGCAAAACGAACAATAATTGGTTAAGTAATTTTTGTGTCTATTCCAATGCAATTACCGACCACTACACAGAAATTGCTATGTTCACAGCTCCTTACGATCACCATGTCAAACAGTCGAGTAACTTATCTTATGTAGAGAAAAATATCAAAACTGAAAAATTAATAAATAGATTGAAGCACGAAACATGGGATACGATTTACATAAACGATGACGCGAACCTGGCTTATAATTCTTTCAATGGTATCTTAACCAATCATGTAGACCAGTGCATGTATGAAACTAAAGAAGTATCTTCAAAATATAAGAAAATAAAGCCTTGAATAACAAGCGGAATTATAAAATCAATAAGAGCGCGAGACAAATTAGCTCATAAACTGAAAAAAGAACCTCTAAATAATAATCTGTTTATTTAATGTAAGAAATACAGAAATGTCCTGAACTCAGTATACGAAAAGTAAAAACCATTTATTACGAAGAAAATTTAAAAAAAAATGTACTCATGATCCGAAAAGATTTTGGCAAACGATCAATAAAGCTACAAATACAATTAAACGAAATATATTATCCATAAACGAAATCAAAACACAAGAAGGATTAACTATCAGAAATTAAAATAAAATTGCAAATGGAATTTAATACGTATTTTTCTAAAACTGGGCTCCAAATTACCAACGATATAACAGCACACCCAATTGAATATGTAAACAATAGAAACACTATTTATAATACAATTACTACATTTTTCCTGACTCCAATTCATGAAAATGAGTTAATTATTGCAGAAAATGACTTAAAAAAACAATGTTGCTCCAGGGAAGGATGGAATTTCTACAAACTTAATAAAATCAAGTATTAGTCTAATATCAAATCCTCTTACTTATATTTTAATATGTGTATATCTCAAGGAATATTCCCTATGCTGTTGAAACGTGCCACTATAATTCCTTTATATAAATCAGGTGGCAGAAATACTCTAAGTAATTATAGGCCAATATCTCTATTATCAAACATTGCAAAATTATTTGAAAAATGCATTAAGAAAAGGTTAGTTAATTATTTAGAAAATAACAAACTTTTATCAAAATTTCAATTTGGTTTTAGGAATCATATGGGCACCGAAGATGCTATAATGGCTGTAACTTCAAATATCATAAAAGCTTTAAACGAAGGAAAAAAATGTTTAGGAGTATTCCTAGATTTAAGAAAAGCATTCGAACAATAAATCATAAGATATTATAAAATAAATTAGAAGCCATTGGAATAAGAGGTATTGCTTTTGATCTGTTTCAGTCCTATCTGTCAAATAGATACCATAACACTAAAATTAATGACGCAATAAGCAGTGGCGTAAAAATCAATATTGGCATTCCCCAAGGAACTGTGTTAGACCCCCTCTTATTTATTATATACATTAACGATTTACTGTTTTTAGACACTAATATTATAAAGGGAAAAATATACTCCTTAGCAGATGATACTGTTGCTATATACACTGGTATTGGTTGGGAGGAGGCTTACGAACTTGCAAATATAGGCACAAACTTAATTAAAAAATGGCTAGATACAAACCTCCTCTCGCTCAATACTGATAAAACTACATTAATGCCGTTTACTATAAGTAAATCAGGTTTGTCTTCGATGAATCTGAATCAAAATTTAGTTAGCCATGACAGTAATTGCTCTCAGCAATTTGTAGACGTCCAAAAATAAAAAAAAAAATCAAATTAAAATACCTAGGTATTATTATAGACCAACATTTACGATGGGATTTCCATATAAACTATCTGTGCCTTAAACTACGTAAAACAATTATTTACAAATTTGTTTTACTAAGACATTTTATGGAAAAAATAACATTAAGACAAATATATTTGAGTCCAGTTCATTCTATCCTAGAATATGGCATTATAGGATGGGGTGGGGCAATGAAGTCTTCACTCATGCCATTAATATTATTACAGAGGAGAATAATAAAAATATGTCTTAAGAAAAAAATGGATTAACATACACGCCTCATATACAAAGAATTCAATGTACTGAATATTAAACAAATATATATGAATATATTTTAATCCGTGGCGCTACAGCCCGTGAAGGGCCTAGACCGACCAGCCGGCTGCTGGCCTCAAGCCCACAAGTCGAAGCAGAAGTGGACGATCATCCAACCAGAATGGAGGTATCGTGTGGTTAGCACGATGATCCCCCCCAGCCGTTATAGCTGGCATTCGCAACCATATTTCGCTACCTATCGTAGCTCCCCAAGTGCATCACGATGCTGGGTGGGCATCAGTCCCATACACTGGCCGAAATTTCATGAGAAAATTTCTTCCCCCATGAGGACTCGAACCAGCGCGCATTTCGTAACGCGAGTCCGGATGCCTTAGACCGCGACGCTACGGCGCGGGACCAAATATACATATGTACTACCACAAAAACAATAATAATAATTATCATGACTATGGTTACAGTACAAGAAGACAAATTATATCATGTCCTTTGTTTGAACCCAAATGCAATTGTGAAGCAGGACTAAGGCATGGCTCAAATTTCGGCCCGAGATTGTATAATAACTTCGTTAAAAACATTCAAAATTAGCAACTTCCAATAATAAATTATTTAAAAAGCAAGCACTTCAACTGATTTTAAACACTGATTTCTTTACATGAAATTAAAAGAAGAAAAAAACAAATATTTTCTAAGTTAGGCATCTTTCAATCTTTCAAAATTCAATAAATCAATTAAAACTAAAATATCATTTATGCATATAATAATTATTACTCCATTATATTATTGCATAATATTTTGCATTTATTTTACAATTGTATTACAAATATTTTTCATTTGATTTTATTATTTGTACTTTCTAGTTAACCGAATGTTCTATGTTTTACCTGATATAATTTCATTGTATCTCTTGAATTATTATTTCTTGTATTATTATTTTGGTATTCATCACTTTCTTTTGCTTACATATATTTCATATAATTTCATTGTATTTCCTATATTATTATTTCTTGTCTTATTATTTTTATATTCATCACTATACTTTTGCTTACATATATTTGATTATTTAAATTAAATAATTAAATAATTATTTTAGTGTAGGCTTAAACGTGTAATATTACTTTTCCATTATTCGATGTAAACTCCACTCCCGGCCACAAGCTTTTGCTTCATCGGGAGTGCGAACCAAAAGTGTACCATTATTATGATCGTTCTAAAAATTATTATTATTATTATTATTATTATTATTATTATTATTATTATTATTATTATTATTATTATTATTATTATTATATTGAAGGTAAAATTGTATATTAAGAAACGTATACTATAAAATATATAACGAAAGGTTTTTAAAATAGAAATTGAGTTTCGAAATTATAAAATCTCCTCGTTCCTAGGATGTCCGTATTTATTTTAAAAGTGAAATTTAATAAAATTGCTTCTTCTTATGAAGTTTTCTAATGCTCTTACGGAATAATGTTGTTAATATTCTTCGTATAATTCATGGAAAAAGAGGCAGGAGTATTTAAGTTCACAATATCAACCAAGTATCTCATATTTTTATGCAATATTTCGTCTTATACTATTCATAATATTCCAATGAAAAGTGAAAATCGTACCTATGGTTATTCTCAGCTTCTTCTTTCTACATTCTATCACAATGCCACTGCTAAAGCAAACCACAATATTCTTCTTTTAGCCTACTGTGCACATACTACTAATATATTTCAAATATCGTACGATGAAGTAATACGCGGTTCTGAAAATTGTACAAATAATTAACACGTTTGTTTTGCGTTATTTTCCAGGAGAGGTAAATTCAGGTATGCCACCTATTTGAATTGTCTCTTTGCCCTGTCCGAGAATACGAGCTAACGTATGCACTTCTAAACCACATGCCTTTGCAGTCAGATTCTTTGTTTGTGAAAAACTGACACGCACTGCATCATAAGCTAGTCCTTTAGAAATATTATATACGAAAATACCATATTCCTCGCCTGTGAGTGTAGGACTATCCTTTGCATATAACAGATGAAACACCAGAGCCACTTGCATTCCCTTCAAGAGACACTGTAACGGTAAGTTACACATCATACAAAAGAAAACAGTCCACATCTGAATTTGAAAATAAACAGAATCTATCTTCGTTTACAGAGAGGGACTTCAGAGCAAAATATGTTCTATTCTGTAGGTTGGATATCTTTGTTTAGTCTTAAAGCGATAACACGCGAGCCAGTTGACATACAATTGTCATTCATGTACAGTTGATTTCAGTGTGTAGCTCTCTCGAATGGCACAGCTTAGAATTCATTCCTAGCTATAAATATTGTGCGCGCAAGAAAGAAACTAATACACGACGTTTCAGCGAGACTTCGTGACGATTTAACTAGGCAACACCGCTTCACTGTCACTGGTTAGTCGACATAGACTGGCCTGAACTAGAGCGCTTTCAGAATAAGAAGGCATATAAGGCGAAGCTAGTTCAGGCCGGTCTATGTCGACTAGCCAGTGACAGTGAAGCGGTGTTGCCTAGTTAAATCGTCGCGAAGTCTCGCTGAAGCGTCGCGTATTAGTTTCTTTCTTGCGCGCACAATATTTATGGCTAGGAATGAATTTTAAGCTATGGCATTCGATAGAGCTCCGAATTCTGAATCCAACAGTACAAGAATGGCAATTGTATGTCAACTGGTTCCCGTGTTATCGCTTTAATACTAAACAGAGATATCCAACCTGCAGCATAGAACATATTTTGCTGTGAATTCCGTCTCTGTAAACGAAGATAGAATCTATTTATTTTCAAATTCAGATGTGGACTGTTTTCTCTTGCGTGATGTGTAACTTACCGTAACAATGTCTCTTGATGGAATTGCAATTGGCTCTGGTATTTCATCTGTTATAAGCAAAGGGACAGTCCAACACTCACAAGCGAGGAGTATGGTATTTTTGTATATATATTTTTAAAGAACTAACTTATGATTCAGTGCATGTCAGTTCTCCACGAACAAAGAATCTGACTGCAGAGACGTGTGGTTTAGAAGTGCATACGTTATCGCATATTCTTGGACAGGACAAAGAGGCAATTAAAATAGGTGGTATACTTGAATTTACCTCTCCTGGAAAATAACGCAAAACAAACGTGTTAATTATTTGTACAATTTTCAGAACCGTGTATTATTTCATCGTACGATATTTTAAATACATTATAGTAGTATGTGTTAGCAGTGCCATTATAATAGAACGTGGAAAGAAGAAGAAAGCTGAGAATAATCATAGGTACGATTTTCACTTTTCATTGGAATATTATACATGGTATAAGACGAAATATTGCATAAACATATGAGATATTTGGATGATATTGTAAACATAAACACTCCTGCCTCTTTTTCCATGAATTATACGAAGAGCATTAACAACATTCTTCCTTAAGAGCATTAGAAAACTTGATAAAATGAAGCACATTAACTACATTTCACTTTTAAAATAAATACAGGCATGCTAGGAACGAGGAGATTTTATAATTCCAAAACTGAATTTCTATTTTAAAAACCTTTCGTTATATATATTACACTTTATACGATTTTTTTCTAATATACAATTTTATCTTCAATATATTAATGATATTAATGGATTACGGTTTTCATATTCGCTTCTGTACAACTACCTTCACTCGTAGGTTTATATTGCCATAGGCCAGAGTGATGGAACATAGAATCCTGGACTTCTAGGTAGGTATAAGCTTGAGGATTAAATTACATTAGATAGGCTTGATTTAATAAAGTAAAAGAAAGTAATCTTCAGTTTCAATATGAATACTGAATTAGGCCTACATATGAACAGATATGCTTATATTCTTATAGCCGGATTCTTAGCCAGAAAATGGAACACTGGACCTCTAGATATGTAAAAATTATATGATAAAATAAAATTAGATAGACTTAGTTTATCAGAGAAAAATAAAATAATCTACAGTTCCAGTATGAGTACTGAATTATATATGAACACACATTATGATTACGTTGCATTATAGCGAGATTCGTAACCAGAATGTAGAACCCTGGACCCCTAGGTATGTATAAGCTAGAGAATTAAATTAAATTATATAGGCTTCATTTAACGGAGGAAAAATGAAATACTTTCCAACTTCAATACTAAATTACGTATCTACAGATATGTTTTCGTTTTGTTATCGCTAGATTCTTAGGCTTCCCCTACAAACAAACTGTACCCTATCTTTCCTCTGGAGAAATAAACAATAATAAATTCAGCTTTGCTGTACAAGGAAGTCTGAGTAAGAATTAAAACATTCTTTCTCAGACATTAGCAAAGTAAATTTCTACATAGGGCTATCTGTCACTTTATTACGCAAGTCAGTGACTCCAAGAGCTACTGATCTATGAAGCGAAGAAGTAATAAAAATTGAGATGAGAATTACTTCAGTAAGAGTAATTATATTTAAACATTACACACAATGAAGAAACAGGTCTCGACCCGCTCGCTCAGCGAGAGGGCTGCAACTGATATGTTCTGTCCTTATCTGTTGTCTCTGTCTTCCACGTCTCGTGCACTGTGCACTGTGTGACAACGTCGAACTGTTGCTAGCACTCAATTGGCTTAGGCCATATGCCTTCTTATTCTGAAACCGTTTTAGCTCTGCCTAATATGCCTTCTTATTCTGAAAGCGCTTTACTGTCTATAACGTTGCAATATTGCAACATTATTTTTCACGAAATATTACAAAAATTATTGGTCGTATGAAAAAATATTATTTGACAAAACGTTCCCAAATGAAATGATCTGTTATGTGTGTGAAGGATTGTAAAAGGTTGCCTTCCACCTTGTATATGTATATGTAGTAGTAGTGGTAGTGGTAGTGGTAGTGGTAGTGGTAGTGGTAGTGGTAGTGGTAGTGGTGGTGGTGGTGGTAGTAGTAGTAGTAGTAGTAGTAGTAGTAGTAGTGGTAGTGGTAGTGGTGGTGGTGGTGGTGGTGGTGGTAGTGGTAGTGGTGGTGGTGGTAGTAGTAGTAGTGGTAGTAGTAGTGGTAGTGGTAGTAGTAGTAGTAGTGGTGGTAGTAGTAGTAGTAGTAGTGGTAGTAGTAGTAGTAGTAGTGGTAGTAGTAGTAGTAGTAGTAGTGGTGGTGGTGGTGGTGGTAGTGGTAGTAGTAGTAGTAGTAGTGGTAGTAGTAGTAAAGTTTGCCTGGCAGAATTAAGGCCATGAGGCTTTCTCTTCCACTCAACCAGGTTTCAATAATATACATGAAATACAAAATTCGATTACAAAACAACACAAAAGAAAATACCTTAGAAATTGCATAAAATATAGTAGAAAATTACAATAGAAAAGATCAGTTACATAATATAAAATTACAAATAGTCAAGATCGGTTATGTAATATATAAAATAAAGTAGAAAATTACACATAATCAAATTCAGTTACATAACATAAAGGGGAATATACACAATCACACACACACACACACACACAAACACAAAATTTATAAGACCTAAAATGCCCGACATAAATGCGACGATTAATTCACTTGAGATATAGTATACAGTTAATATACTAATAGGAGAATTCATGTGAGTTACAAGACACAAAATGTTGATTAGCAAATTCGTACTAAATGGCATACAAACACAAATGATTAAGAAATATATCAAGATAATAAAAAAAAAAGAAAAGAGAAAAAAAAGAACGGGAATAATAAAGAAGAAATATTTAATTATTTGCAAAATTTTAGAAAAGAAAAAAAGCTACGAAGGGGCTTGTATGGTGCATAGAATAGAATTTTTAGGATGATAACATCAGAGAAAATTTGGTAAAATCGCAAGTTGTATTATTTATCTCAGGAACAAACTGCATACTAAACTCGCACTCATGCTTTTTAAGAGTTGAGATAGAATCAGTGGCCTAGTCAATATTTTTATTCTCATGGAGATTCAAAGCACTAACATATTATCATCTTTGGCCTTCCTAACTCTCTGTTAACTCTGAGGTGATATAGTGAAATCTGTTTTGAAATGCAATTAATTTCCATTGTCATTACATGAAACTTTTAATTCTGTCTAAAGCTTACAAGGGAACCTTCTATCATGGTGAATTGAAAAGGCGGTAATGCCGTATATTTTTGGAAAGAGGAGGCAAAAGTAAGTCAGCAGGTGAAATTTTTCCGCCTGAGCTCCATAGGGATAAAAGTTATGGGACTTTAAATTTAACATGACAGTCTGTGGTAAGTGACTCAATGTGCACACTTAAAGATTAGAATGAAGTTGTTTTTAAGTCACTGCATTGCAAACGAGATATTGCAGCTATAGTGCTTTTTAAATAATACTGAGTATTATCGCTAGGAGGCGATCACCTACTTTTATTATGGGAAGGTAAGTTTTCCTCGAGCTAATTCTGGTGTTACAGCTACTCTTACGTTTCATTTGTGCCATATACAGAATGGATCCGAAAGTTGTGGTTCAGATGGTGGTGACGCTAAACTGTCAGTCGTATTCATCCGGATGTTTCATCAGTTGAAGAATGAGTTAAAAGACGAACAGGAGGCCGTGGAAATGTACACGTCGCTCTTATTGATGAAATACCAGATTTGGACGTGGAAGAAGGGGCAGCAAGATTATGGTGACATAGAAGACGAACTAATGACGAGACGCCAAAAAGACGACCAGAAAGCGGAGGACGCTGAAGAGACGGAGACATCGCGTCGTCGCAAATCAGCACGTCTTCTTACGTCCCTCTCCTAAAAGAATCAAAACGTAGTCGACGACGATTACGAGCAGAAATCGCTCGACTATACGAACGATATAGTCAGCGGAAAGAGACGATCCTTCACCTCTGTAAAAAAAAAATCGATTCCTTTTCATCACACGGAAGATGCTTTATGATTACGATGTAAAAGTGAAGAAGAAGAAGAAGAAGAAGAAGAAGAAACCTGGAATGGCAGATAATGCCATGGTTCTGCAACATTTCAAAGAAATGTCAAGTACGAACGCTTGTCATACTTGACAGAACTATCAGGCTTTGGGGCATACAAGTGAAGGCTCAAATTGAGCCTGACTACCGTCTTAACTTCAGAGCTTCTGACTCGTGGGTATGGAGATTCAAGCAGCGGAATCGTACCGTTTCTCGTTCTGTGGCGCATAAAGTGAGTAGAAATTTCGCAGCAAAGAGACAGAGGTGAAGCAGAAATCAGACAGCTTCGTGTTGAAGATGAAGCATTTGTTCATCGATCGTGGCTTCACTCTTCGCTAGATCCTCAACACTGATCAAAGTCGATTTTAAAAAAGAGATTCACACCGGACGAACCCTGCGTTTCAAAGGAGGGAAGAAATTTTATCCCACAGTAGTATCAGAGGCTGCGACGACGTACTCCTACATGACTATGCCAGTCATTTCCATGGACGGACAAATCTCCTCCCCAATGTATCTTCTGTCAGCCGATTCACAGAATATGTTCCCTAAAAATAAACTTGCTGACTCATATAACATCAAATCATATGCTTCTGATTCAGCGAATATGCTGAAGGCAGATATGAAGGATATGCTTTCCCAAGTATTTTCGCCCAGAATTTCTTCATTGCGTGAAGATCGATATCCATATTGTTTGCAATTCAGATGCACAACAGCTGAATATCTCGTTTGCAATGCAGTGACTTCAAGAACAACTTCATTTTAACCGTTGAGTATGCACATTGAGTCACTTCCCACAGACTGTCATGTTAAATTTAAAGTCCCATAACTTTTATGCCTATGGAGCTCAGGCGGAAAAATTTTACCTGCTGACTTACTTTTGCCTCCTCTTTCCAAAAATATACGGCATTACCGCCTTTTCAATTCACCATGATAGAAGGTTCCCTTGTTAGTGTTCAATTTTATTCAGTGATTTAACTAACAAACGTAATTAGTCTGATGACTTCATTAAGTTTTATAAATTAAAATAATATATCCGTCATACATCTGAAATCTAAATTGTTGAAGCTTCATTGTTTGCTGTTTTTGTTTGGGTGTGAGTTTTCCAGAATCCGTTGCATATTGTAGCACTGGGATTGCAAGATTGTTTGGAATTTGAAGTAAAGTGTTGTTATTTCTTTTCACACCTGTCTTGATATTCCCTGCAATTAACTGCATTTTAGAGCTGCAAGTTGCTGTGAAAAACCCAATTAACACACTGTAAATTGAAACGTATAGTATATATTGAACATCCATTAACAAAATTTTGAAGGAATTTTGATGTTTTGAATTTTTCACACAAACATGAAGTTTTAAAACGCGTGTTTGTCAAAACTCTTTAGATCGAATGATTTATCTAATGGTTACATACTAATATGTTTTGTTATACTCAAGCACGCAGCTTATTTCCGAACAGACTGCATAGAACCTTTCGTTTCTCCATCTTCTTTTATGTCTTATGTTCATTATCACTCATTTTGTAACAATACGATACAAAAGAAGTTGTAAAGTTTTCAACAATTCTGAGAGCGAATAGGTTACTGGAAATGGCATAGACATTCACTGGCAGTAAAACTGAAAACGTTGCTTGGTAACAGCACATAGCTGACTAGGCCTATATCTGGAAACACTGATGCTCTTTGAGGCTAGTTACGTCTATAGACACGATTTGGAACTACTTCCAGAACTATTTTTAGTTGGCCCTTGTATATATTTTAAATAACACGACTTCAATTTATGCGCAATATTCAAAACGCACAGAGTTGAGTCTGCCTTGAGCTAAATAAAAAATAGTTTGCAGACGCTAAATTACTCTGCAAGGAACATCCATTCAAGTAGATTGAGGAAAAGAACACAGAGGACGGACATTTGAAAGAGATCTTACCTCAATCATGCTCTCGGGGACTGGATTGCTCTACATGAAGGCTAATTATACGTTTTTCCAATAACCATAACTGTTTTCAAAAATAGGCTCAAGACCTTTACTAATAGACGCTAATGATACTTAGTAATTGTTGAATTTATAGTTATAGGCCTACTGAGTGCGCAGTGGTTATAGTGGAAGTGCAGTGAGTTATAGAATGTGTGTAGTGTATTGCAGTAAGCTACACAGCCTGTTCAGTAAGTTTTAGTACCTAAGTAATGAGTGCAGGTAATGTGTAATGATTATAGCCACTATAGAGAATGTTGAAAATATTATTCATATTAGAATTAGAATTCGGAGGATGATGAGAAGTACATCGAAACTAAGTAATCAGATAAAAAAATAACATCACAAATTAAATATTAACATATTCTCCTTGTCATGCATTTATTCTTTACCTCACTCATTAATTCATTCATTCACTTCAAATAAGGTAATAGTTTTCCAGTGGTAACATTAATAGTAAGAAGTATACATCGACGACGTTGAACAGCAACTTCGTATGTAAAAATACAACCGAAATAAGGCTTCACTTGGTTCTCATCAAAGAAATATTCCCGAATCTTCTGTAAAAACATCGTAAGTGAAAGGACTGATATAAGTATGAGAACAAGAAACATAAATATCCTTTTATGCCACATATTTATTAGTATTTTTAAAGATATTCAATTGTTTTTTCGCTCTCCTTCAAAATTGAAATTTTTGACAACGATAATGTAGTATAACATATCTCATTCCAGACGTTTATTTATATATTATCTTGTTAGTTCTTTTGAGGGGTTAGGCACAGCTTACAGCAGTAAAATTTTCGAAATATTCAACATTTTTTCCTTCACTATTGTATTTTGTACAATAATGAAAATTAATATGTGTAAAACACAGTCCTTCTGCTATACGAAAAGATATTTTTACGATTTAAAAAAATTATTTAAAACTTTTTTTCAAAATTCAGTTTACTGTGCAGTGATGAAGCGTTTCCCACATAACTCAAAAACTATCCAACATTCTGTGAGAAATTTTTTGTGTGTATTTATGCTTGTCATATCTACAATATGATGCAAGATCACTTCTCTACCTTTGATAGATTGTCTGATACAAAATAAATTGAATTAAAAAGTGGTCAAATATCAGTACTTTCTTCTGACACAAAATAAAAAAATAATATTATTTATTAAGGGATGTAGTTGAAAGACCATGATATTGTAAACATGAGATTCAGCAATAAAATAAAAGCGACATAACATGAAAAAGTTATCAAGTTTTTTAGTTATTAGGGAAACGCTTCATCACTGCACAGTGAACTGCCACCATTCTGAATTTTGAAAAACAAATATATATATATATATATATATATATACTATAAATATTTTTTAAACCGTAAAAATATTTTTTTAATATAGCAAAGGGACAGTGTTTTACACATATTAATTTTCATTATTGTACAATATACAGTAATGTAGAAAAATATTTTTACGGCTGTAAGCTATACCTAACCCCTCAGCTGCTGTCCTTGACTTGTATTTGTTTAATTCTGAAGTTTTTGTGGCAGAGTATCTTGTCTTCATGTATCGTTATACTTCCTGTAACTACCACCGGGTGAAACTCATTTGCAGTTAATATATATTATTCATTCATCCGTTCCTTCGTTGGTTCGTTCTTTCGTTCGCTCGTTAGTTAGTTCGTTCATTCGTTTACTAATTAATTAATTAATTAATACATATAGTGCGAAGCTAATATGAAGGCGGGACGTAAGAAAATGAAATCTCTCTCTTGCTAATAATTTTTCAATAGCTCTTTTTTGAAACTATAAAAAATAAATGAGTCCACTGCAAGAATGATGGATGTCACTTTCTTGTCGAAAATGGACCAAGACTGTCAGTGCATAGCTTAAGACATACAAAATGTACATAGAGAGTTATTAACACTGATAGTCAATGTCAGTAGCGGCTCGTGAACTTGTGGATTGGGAGAGCTGCAGTAGATTTCGGTACATACAAATTTCATTTCTTGATACCATTACTAATAAGTATAGGACAAAAATAAATGCACTACATATCGAAAAACCAAAACTTCCTGAGTTAGTTGGGAGATGTCTGTAGGACCATTTGCTAATCCCTAAGAAAAACTAATACCATCGATTTCAGTCTGAATTTCAGATCGGCAGACACTCAACTTACAATCTACCAGTTCATTCTGAATTGTCTTGGAATAACCTTAAACAGTGACATGTTCCAAATGATTTTTGAGAGGCTCGTTTAGATTACTCACGAAATGTAGCAACCCACGAAACACATCAGGGTTCTTCGAATCGTTTTTTCATCATGTCCCCTTAGGGGAAGTTCATATTGGCCACAAAATTTGATACAATCATTTTTTTTTTTATAATTTCACGAATTTTTATCACTTCTTGATTATGTTTGAGAATGTTTGTTCTGTTCGTTTCACTTAATTGCACAGCAGTATGAGTTGCCAATGAAACATAGCCAATGAAACAACATTTTTCAGGTGAGACTGCGAAGATTCGTGCATTTTGCTTTTTAGGGGCAAATGTCCTAAATCTGTCACACCATTCCTAGTCCATGCAGTATCACCACCGAAGAGGAGGCAAGGAAAACAAAATGCAGATTTTTTTTTTGTTCACATCCACGTAACCACAAATGCTTAGCGTAAACTTCATTGTTATACTTCCTTACATATATGCACTATTTCGGCTGGATGAAGCTTAAGTAAGATTTAAGTCGGGTAACGGACGACCCTTTAATTTCACTTCATTACATCAATATTCTCCGCAAGGGAAAAATAAAATTAATATTCTGTAATTCACACACACTCATGCTTGCACATTTGCACTGGTTAAGTTACGGTATTAAGACGTCACACCAAAGCAACACTCAGATATACTGATGGTCAACAATTTTCTAAAACTGGAAAAGAAGTGCCTTTCGTATTTTACGTGCTATATCAAAAGAATTCTACTCGTGCAATCATTTTGAGTTAAGGCAAATATTAGGTTCTGCTGGAGGCTGGATATATACGTAATAATAAGGCAAAAGAGAATATTAATTTCGTTATATTAACTCGATAAGATTCTACAACAATAAGTATGTGAAAAGAAAATAAAAATATTGTCATTAAGTTTCAAGGGAATAGAGAATCCATTTGACGCAGCATTACAATGGCTGTGTGGGAGGAGAGGAAAGATCCCTTGTGGCCTGGCTCTGCAACCACTGCAGCGAGATATGGGTTTTAAACAGCGGCAGTTTTCCTCTGCTCCCCTTCACCTCTCTACCCCCTGACCAGCAAGACACACTCTCTATGAGCTGACCACCCTGCAGATCCCAGGACGACTTTGAATGCAGTGTCAATTCCAATACAGTCGACGCGCAAAAATATTATGCATAAGATAATAGTACATATTCCCGGCCAGATGAAATATAAAGCAATTTTCCAATAAAAGCTGTAACAATTCTTCTAAAAATTAAAATAAATATTATTTTTATTTTCCTGTCAAAGCAGGGAGTGCTGCAGCTCTTATGGACGAGCCGCCCCTGGTCATTGTCCAGTAATGATCGGAAAATCACACTTAAGCTTTGAGCTCTAAGCATTTCAAACTTTCAATTGCTTCTCCTGCAAAATGTATTCCAAATGACATCCATTATTCTTGCAGTGGACTCTTCAAATGTTTGTTTTCCACTCCCTATATATGTAGTCGTGTCCATATCTGTGGAGTAACGGTCAGCGCGTCTGGCCGCGAAACCAGGTGGCCCGGGTTCGAATCCCGGTCGGGGTAAGTTACCTGGTTGAGGTTTTTTCCGAGGTTTTCCCTCAACCCAATAAGAGCAAATGCTGGGTAACTTTCGGTGCTGGACCCCGGACTCATTTCACCGGCATTATCACCTTCATTTCATTCAGACGCTAAATAACCTAGATGTTGATACAGCGTCGTAAAATAACCCAATAAAATAAATATGTAGTCGTTTTTAGTCAACTGTCCGAAGATGGGTTTGAACGTCATAATTGACACCCATAAGACAACATTCATGGGGCAACGAAGTCAGGAGATAATGGGCCAGTTCCTTTCCCCCTTTCCGAAACTAGTATAGTAAACAATAAAGGTAAAAGGTAAAGGTAAAGGTATCCCCGTAACATACCATGAAGGCACTTGGGGGCATGGAGGTAGAGCCCCATGCTTTCCATGACCTCGGCACTAGAATAAGGTGGTGTGGTCGGTACCAAGCTCATAGTAAATAATACAAATTAAATTATTGGCAAGTTTTTAGAAAAAGCTGCGTGGGGACGTCCATGGTGGTAGAGAATAAAATTTTCAGAATGATACATAAGAGTAAAAATGAGTAAAAATGCATAGAAACAAAATCAGTTCAGACACATGGTTACAGTATTTTCAGAACATGTTTGGCCCAACATAACCAATATACACAATTTAAAAAAATTATATCACAACAGTATCAAAGTTAATGTTTTAAATCATACCCAAATTTTATTATTTATCTCAGAAACGAATTGAATATTATTCTCGCACTTATGCTTTTAAGAGGTAAGAAAGAGTCAGTGGCCTCAGTCACTATTTTTAATCTCATGGAGATTCAGAAGCTATAACATATCATCATTGGCTTTTCCAACTTTCTCGTAACTTCGAAGCGATAAAGTGAAATCTGTTTTGAGATGTAGCTATTTTCCATTGTCTGAACATGGAATCCGAACTGATTTCTGCCTTTAATGTGGAATATAGAAGTGGTGGTTTTGTATTGATTTTTTTGGCCGAGTATGCTAGTATTTTATTTATGAGAATGTTATTTTGTATTAATTTTGTCTATAGCTTTGTGTTCTATTTTATTCAGTAATTGAAATAACGAACGTAATTTACTGATGTCTTCATAGAGTTTTCAACATAAAAGAATATCCCTTTTGCGTCTCATACCATTTTTTCTCAAGCTTCAGTGTTTGTTATTTATTTGGATGGGAGTTAAATTCAAAATTCTGTTGCATATTGTAGCATTGGCATTGCAAGAATACTCGGAATTTGAAGTAAAACTTTGATATTTCTTTAAATAGCACGGGTTCGATAATGCGCAATGTTCAAAAGGTACAGATGTGAGTCTGGTTTGAGACAAATAAAAAATAGGTTGCAGCTACCAAATTGCTCTTCGAGGAAACAACCATTCAAATAAATTGATAGAAAGAACACAGAGGACTGAAAACTGCAAGAGTTCTTTCTCAATCGTGCTGGAACAAAATAAGACTTCACTTGATTCCCATCAAAGATTTTTTTTTCGAATCTTCTGCAAACACAGCGTATGTCATAGCATGGATATAAACATCAGAAGAGGATACTTAAATATCCTTTTATGCCAGACATTTGTTGCTCTTTTGGAGATATTCAAATGTTCTTTATTTTGTATTCGACAGATAATGGAGAAAAATGGCAGTATAAGGGTACACTGGATCAGTTATTCATAGATTTCAAAAAGGCATATGACTCGGTTAACAGAAAAGTTTTATATGATATTCTTATTGAATTTGGTATTACCAAGAAACTAGTTCGATTAATTAAAATGTGTCTCAGTGAAACGTACAGCAGAGTTCGTATAGGTCAGTTTCTGTCAGATGCTTTTCCAATTCACTGTGGGCTAAAGCAAGGAGATGCACTATCACGTTTACTTTTTAACTTTGCTCTAGAGTATGCCATTAGGAAAGTCCAGGATAGCAGAGAGGGTTTGGAATTGAACGGGTTACATCAGCTCCTTGTCTATGCGGATGACGTGAATATGCTAGGAGAAAATCCACAAACGATTAGGGAAAACACGGGAATTTTACTGGAAGCAAGTAAAGAGATAGGTTGGGAAGTAAATCCCGAAAAGACAAAGTACATGATTATGTCTCGTGACCAGAATATTGTACGAAATGGAAATATAAAAATTGGAAATTTATCTTTTGAAGAGGTGGAGAAGTTCAAATATCTGGGAGCAACAGTAACAAATATAACTGATACTTGGGAGGAAATTAAACACAGAATAAATATGGGAAATGCCTGTTATTATTCGGTTGAGAAAATTTTATCATCCAGTCTGCTGTCAAAAAATCTGAAAGTTTGAATTTATAAAACAGTTATATTACCGGTTGTTCTGTATGGTTGTGAAACTCGGACTCTCACTTTGAGAGAGAAACAGAGACTACGGGTGTTTGAGAATAAGATTCTTAGGAAAATATTTGGGGCTAAGAGGGATGAAGTTACAGGAGAATGGAGAAAGTTACACATCATAGAACTGCAAGCATTGTATTCCTCACATAACATAATTAGAAACATTAAATCCAGACGTTTGAGATGGGCAGGACATGTAGCACGTATGGGCGAATCCAGAAATGCATATAGAGTGTTGGTTGGGAGACCAGAGGGAAAAAGACCTTTAGGGAGGCCGAGACGTAGATGGGAAGATAATATTAAAATGGATTTGAGGGAGGTGGGATATGATGATAGAGAATGGATTAATTTTGCTCAGGATAGGGACCAATGGCGGGCTTATGTGAGGGCGGCAATGAACCTCCGGGTTCCTTAAAAGCCAGTAAGTAAGTAAGTATGTAAGTATTCAAATGTTCTTTATCGCTCTCGCCTACTGTAATATTTAAATTTTTGACATACGAGGTTGGTGTTTAACAATATAACATATCTCATTACAGGCGTTTGTCTTTATTCTCTTGGTAGTTCACTAGTCTGCTGTTTTTCACTTGTGTTTCTGGTAATTCTTTATTTCTTTTGTCAGAATGTCTTGTCTTCATATGTCGTTATTCTTCCTGTAATTCTTACGGGATGACAACCCATTTGTAGTTAATAAATATTCATTCATTCATTGATTGTTTGTTTTATTCGTATATCAGTTCATTCGTTTATGCATTCCTTCATTCATTCATATATTGCGAAGCTAATAATGAAGGCGTGTTACGAGAAAACAAAATCTAACTCTAGCAAATGATTTTTCAGTAGGACATTTTTGAGACTATAAGAAATGAATGTTTTATTTTCTAGTCCCTATAAGATGTAGTCGTTCTTTAGTCAACTGTCCCAGAGCAGGTTTCAACCTACACTCATTAGGCAACTAAGCCATGAGATATTTGGTGGAGTGTCAAGTTACTTCCCCCCTTATATATAGTAGGTTATTTTACAACGCTTTATCAACAGCTTAGGTTATCTAGCGTCTGAATGAGATGAAGATGATAATGCCGGTGAAATGAGTCCGGGGTCAAGCACCGAAAGTTACCCAGCATTTGCTCATATTGGGTTGAGGGAAAACCCCGGAAAAAACCACAACCAGGTAGCTTGCCCCGATCGGGAATCGAACCCGGGCCACCTGGTTTCGCGTCCAGACGCGCTAACTGTTACTCCACATGTGTGGACCCCTTATATATGTCAGGCCTAGGATAATAAAGAAAAAGTATTAAATTATTGGTAACATTTGAGAAAAAAGCTGCGGAGGAGTTGTATGGTACATAGAATAGAATTTTCAGTATGATACATTACACCAAATTTAGTATGAAATAAAATAAATTCAGAAATGGTTGCAGTATTTTCAAAATATGTTTCGCTCAACATTCACAATATATGCATTTAACCGAAATTCTATCACAACATTATCTGAGTTAATGTTTCAAATAATACCCAAATTTTATTATCTCAGAAACGAATTGCATATTATTCTCGCACTGATGATTTTAAGAGTTGAGAAAGAGTAGGTGGCCTCAGTCAGTATTCTTCTTCTCATGGAGATTCAAACATCCACCATATATCATCATTGGCCTTCCCAACTCTCTGTTAACTCAGAAGCGATATAGTGAAATCTATTTTGAGATGCAACTGTCTTCTATTGTCTGAACAGGAAATTTTTAATTTTGTCTACAGCTTAGTGTTCTATTTTATTCAATAATTGAAATAACAAACGTAATTTTTCTGATATCTTCATTGAGTTTTGTACGTAAAAGAATATCCGTTATGCGTGTGAAACCTTATTTTCTCAAGCTTCATTGTTTGTTCTTTATTTAGGTGGGCGATAAAATCCAAAATTCTGTTGCATAATGTAGCATTGGGATTGCAAAAATGTTTTGAATTTGAAGTAAAATTTTTATATTTCTATTCATATATACGGTACTTTAAATAACACGAATTCGATTATACTCAATGTTCAAAGAGTACAGAGGTGAGACTGCCTGGAGATAAATAAAAAATAGTTTGCAGTCACCAAATTGCTCTTCAAGGAACGACCATTAAAATAAATTCAGGGAAAGAACACGGGAAAGAACACAGAGAACGGATATTTGAAAGAGATGTTTCCTCAATCTTGCGTTCAGGGACTGCAATGCTCTACCTGCAGACTTAATGTAGGCTACTAGAATAGGCCCTAACCACAAGTGTTTTCAAAAATAGGTTTGAGATCATTACTTATGGACGCTAATGTAATAAAATTGTCTCTATTTGTTGGATTTATAGTCACACAGAGTGCGCAGTGCGTAACATTGGAAGTGTCTTGAGTTTTAGTGTGTGCAGTGAGCTACAGAGCCTATTCAGTAGGCTTTGGTACTCCAGTAATGAGTACAATTAATGTGTAATGGGTAGAGAAAGTACAGAGAATGTTGAAAATATTATTCATATTACATTTAGAATTATAAACTGAGGGTGATAACTACATCGAATTTAGACACTCAGGTAAAATAACAATTTAAATTTTAACAATGTGAAGTTTCATTCATTCATTCATTCATTAATATTAAATAAGTTACTAGTTCTTCAGTGAAAACTTTAATATTGAAAAGTGTATATCGAAGTGTTGAACAGGAACCTCGTATGTAAAAATATGAACAAAATGAGACTTCACTTGATTGTCATCAAAAAATTTTCTCGAATCTTCTGGAAGCACAGCGCATGTCAAGGCGTGGATATAAACATCAGAAAAAGATACTTAAATATAATTTTATTCCGGAGATGTGTTGGTGTTTTTAACGATATTCACTTGTTTTTTTTTTCGCACTAGCCTACTGTATAATTGATTTTTTAGTAATACGAGGTTGTTGTTCAACAACAACGACATAGTACTACAACATATTTCATTACAGGCGTGTGATTATGTTCTCATGTCAGTTCGCTTGTGTGCAGTCCTTGACTTGTTGTGTTTATGTAATTATGTGGTTTTTCTGTCAGAATGTCTTGTCTTCGCATATCGTTATTCTTCCTGTAACTATCGCGTGGTGAGTAGTTAATAAAAATTCATTCCTTGGTACTTCCGTTCGTTCATTCTTTTATCCCTATCTAATATGAAGGCGGAACATGAGATAACAAAATCTAACTCTAGGAAAAATTTTTCAGTAGGACACTTTTGAGGTTATAAGAAATGCATGTTTTGTTTTCCATTCCCTATAACATGTAATCGTTCTTTAGTCAACTGTCCGAAGACTGGTTTTAACCTCAAAAGTGACGCCAATAAGGCAAACCTCATGAGTCAAGTAAGCCAAAAGTAATGGGTGGGTTGTTTTTTATATATGTATATATGCCAGAACTAGAATAATAAGGAAGAAATATTTAATTATTTGCAATATTTTAGAAAAAAAGTCGCGAAGGCGCTTCTATGGTGCATAGAATGGAATTTTTAGGATGGTACTTTAGAGAAAATTTGGTAAAAGGGTAGATGGTACGACATCATAGTTATAAATGCTCACGCCCCTACAGAAGAGAAAGACGACCATATAAAGGATAGCTTCTATGAGGAATTGGAACATACTTTTGATCAGTTACCTAGATACCACATGAAAATTTTATTGGGGGATTTCAACGCTAAAGTAGGACTGGAGGATATTTTTAGACCAACTATTGGAAAAGAGAGCCTACACGTAACTAGTAGTGACAATGGAGTTAGATTAGTCAACTTTGCCACATCGAAAAATTTAATTGTTAAAAATACAACATTCTCCCATAAGGATGTACATAAATATACTTGGACTTCTCCAGATGGATTGACACACAACCAAATAGATCACATCTTGATAGATAAACGGAGACATACTAGTATAGTAGACATTCGAACTTTCAGGGGTGCAGACTGTAATTCTGACCATTATTTGGTAATTGGAGAATTAAGAGAAAGACTACCAGTAGCCAAGCGAGTAGAGAAACAAGTTAATATTACTAGATTCAATATTTTGAAATTAAAGGACGAGGAAACTAAGCAAAATTATCAGGTCGAAATTTCGAATAGATTTGCCACTTTAGAAAGTTCCGACGAAGTTGGGAAAGAATTAGATGTTAACAGCGTGTGAGAAAATATCAGAGATAGTATAAAAATTGCAGCTGAGCAGAGCATAGGTTATTGTGAAACTAAGAAAAAGAAACCGTTGTTTGATGAAGATTGTTGCATTGCAGTAGAAAGAAGGAAACAGGCAAAATTGAAATTCTTACAGGATCCAGTTGAGGAGAAGAGAGATCATTATTTCAATGAAAGACGGGAAGCAAGTCGTACACTTAGGAACGAAAAGAGAGGTTACTTGAAGGAAAAACTGAATGAGGTAGAAACAAATAGTAATAATAAAAACATTAGAGATTTATATAAGGGTATAAAGGAATTTAAGAACGGATATCAGCCAAGGGTAAACGTGATAAAGGATGAGAATGGTGACTTGCTTGCAGACTCTCCATCAGTCCTAAACAGATGGAAAAACTATTTTGCGCAACTACTAAATGTACATAGGCCAAATAGAAATGATCGGGACGAAATTGAAATACAAACTGCTTAGCCATTTATACCCGAACCCACGCTTTCAGAAGTCGAAATTGCGATAGAAAATCTGAAAAAGTACAAGTCTCCAGGTATCGATCAAATTCCAGCAGAATTAATACAAGAGGATGGAAGTGCATTATATAGCGAAATTTATAAACTTGTAGTTGATATTTGGGAAAAGGAAATTGTACCAGAACAATGGAAGGCGTCCATAATGCACCTATTTTTAAGAAGGGGGACAAAACCAACTGTGGTAACTTTCGAGGAATATCACTTTTGTTGACGTCGTCCAATATTTTGTCCAATATTCTTTTGAGAAGATTAGCTCCGTACGTAGATGAAATTATTGGGGATCATCAGTGCGGTTTTAGGCGTAATAGATCGATTATTGATCAGATTGTTTGTATTCGACAGATAATGGAGAAAAAATGGGTGTATAAGGGTACAGTACATCAGTTATTCATAGATTTCAAAAAGGCATATGACTCGGTTAAGAGGGAAGTATTATATGATATTCTTATTGAATTTGGTAAACCCAAGAAACTAGTTCGATTAATTAAAATGTGTCTTAGTGAAACATACAGCAGAGTCCGTATAGGTCAGTTTCTATCTGATGCTTTTCCAATTCACTGCGGGCTAAAGCAGGGAGATGCACTATCACCTTCACTTTTTAACTTCGCTTTAGAATATGCCATTAGGAAAGTTCAGGATAACAGGCAGGGTTTGGAATTGAATGGGTGGGTTACATCAGCTTCTTGTCTATGCGGATGACGTGAATATGTTAGGAGAAAATCCACAAACGATTAGGGAAAACACGGAAATTTTACTGAAAGCAAGTAAAGCGATCGGTTTGGAAGTAAATCCCGAAAAGACAAAGTATATGGTTATGTCTCGTGACCAGAATATTGTACGAAATGGAAATATAAAAATTGGAGATTTTTTCTTCGAAGGGGTGGAAAAATTCAAATATCTGGGAGCAACAGTAACAAATATAAATGACACTCGGGAGGAAATTAAACGCAGAATAAATATGGGAAATGCGTGTTATTATTCGGTTGAGAAGCTCTTATCATCCAGTCTGCTGTCAAAAAATCTGAAAGTTAGAATTTATAAAACAGGTATATTACCGGTTGTTCTGTATGGTTGTGAAACTTGGACTCTCACTCTGAGAGAGGAATATAGGTTAAGGGTGCTAGAGAATAAGTTTCTTAGGAAAATATTTGGGGCTAAGCGGGATGAAGTTACAGGAGAATAGAGAAAGTTACACAACGCAGAACTGCACGCATTGTATTCTTCACTTGACATAATTAGGAGCATTAAATCCAGACGTTTGAGATGGGCAGGGCATGTAGCACGTATGGGCGAATCCAGAAATGCATATAGAGTGTTAGTTGGGAGACCGGAGGGAAAAAGACCTTTGGGGAGGCCGAGACGTAGATGGGAGGATGATATTAAAATGGATTTGAGGGAGGTGGGATATGATGATAGAGACTGGATTAATCTTGCACAGAATAGGGACCGATGGCGGGCTTATGTGAGGGCGGCAGTGAACCTTCGGGTTGCTTAAAAGCCATTTGTAAGTAAGTAAGTTTATACATCTTGATTACACAACTTTTAACACTGTATCACTTCGGAATATGTATGATAAGAACTTTCTTGTGTTAAATATTATTAACGTACCTTGTTAACATGTTTCGACCTATTTTCGGTCATCTTCGGAACTGGTCGTTGTTGGTCTTGGCGCCTCTTGTTTCCTGTGTGGGTGCGTTCGTAGTGTAGAGTCAAAGCGTGTATGTGTTTTGAAATTGAGTTGTGTGTTGAGAATATCATTGGGGTGTGTTTTCGTGTGTCTGTATATTTCATATTCTAGTGTGTTGAGTTTCTGGCTTTTTGATTGGATGTATAGTAGGCTATTTCCATGTCTGTGTTGATGTCTCTGTTGGCATTTTTGATGTGTTCTGCATATGTGGAGGTGTTTTGTAATTTGTTATGGCTGTGATATATTCTTTGTAACGTGTTTGAAATGATCTGCCTGTCTGTCCTATGTAGAAGTTGTTGCAGGTGTTTCATTTGACTTTTTATACGTCTGTGTGGTTGTATTTGTTTGTTTGTGTTGTTTGTGTGTGGAAATGTTTTTGTAGAGTATTATTTGTTCTGTATGCGATGTTGTAGTTTAATTTATTGAATGAGGTTGCAATTTTATGTGTTTTTGT
Organism: Periplaneta americana; assembly: GCF_040183065.1. Classification (NCBI taxonomy): domain Eukaryota; kingdom Metazoa; phylum Arthropoda; class Insecta; order Blattodea; family Blattidae; genus Periplaneta; species Periplaneta americana. The sequence continues at coordinate 66,526,524 of NC_091128.1, forward strand.
TTTCGTATGTTAGTTAGAACAAGGTACGTTAATAATATTTAACACAAGAAAGTTCTTATCATACATATTCCGGAACATAAATGTTTGCTGATATTTGTTTTTTGTCATCATTTTTTTCCAGAAAATGGTTGGTATTTCATCGCTACCCGCGCCTTTGTTCTTAGCTTTTTTATTACTAATTGTATTTCGTTAATTCTAAAATCACAATCTAAGTCGTTGCTATAGTTATTCATTGGTCCTATAAGTTTAATTCACTATTTATGTCCCCTTTATTATATATCTATATATATATAATTTGAACTGGTAATGGAAATTACGGGAAAACGGCTGAACGGATTTTAATGAGTGACCCCTCATTTTCATGCCTGGCATCCAAAGTTTTTCGGAAAAATAGTAGTTTTCAGTGAAATGTCAATTTTCCTACACAATTTTCCTATTTTCCAAAATCCATCTGTTGTCAGTTTTGAGAACTAATTTTATCGAATCACGGCCGACTTGATTCAATTTCAGATCAAAACACACACTACAATAAACAATAGGCTATTACACGAAGGCCATGACCTGCAGGATTGCCGACATATTTATAGCTCAATTCAATTTGTTATTAAAAACTGATTCTGCAATGTATAATTTTCTGAGTACAGCTGTGTATTGGATATTCAAATCTACGAAACTTGAGGTGGTTTGATGACATTATTACGATTAGAAATTAAATATTATTATAGTTAATATCATGATGCATCTATTTTTCATTAATTGTACATAATATTGATGCTATATTGATGACATAAAAGTGAAACGTTTTGTGGTTATGTAAGTAAATGTAGAGAATATCTTAATTTAGATCTTCATTTCTATTACTGAGTGGCTGCTATATATAACTACAAAACTTAAGTAAGATAATAATATTGTTATTAAAAATCAAATATTTTTATACTTATTAACCCAGTGGGGTTGGGTCTTTTTCATATACTTAATGGCGGTGTAGTGTAGATATTGATATGTGTCATTGTCTTCAGTATTGGCTCGAGAGAGCGCAAAAATTACAGTTCCTAAGGAAAGATCAAAAGGTATTACTTACTGATAAAATAAGAGGCCTAGAAAATTTTGTAGTCTCCAGATCATTTCAGCAAGATCTCTTAGTAGGATAAAATGATTTTACGCTCTACATTTCAAGTTCTACATGCAGCAGCTATACGAAAATGCTATTGTTCGAAAGCTTAGCAAACCTGACATTTTTTTAACTTTTGCCTACAATCCACAATGACCTGAAATAGCTACTGCTATCGTCCTGACATTGATACTTGAGTTTTCGCGTTGAAACTCAAAAACTGAAGTTGGTTAGGTTCAAGAAAAAGTATTTGGCCTAAAAAAATCCATTCAGAGGGAGTATGTTTCATTATTATGGAAGCAAATAACTATCAAAAAGACAAGTATTCTTCATTGAAAATAAATCTGAAAAATTTTTATTTGAACGTCTAACGAACTTAGTTTGCAGCAGTATTTGCTGCACAAGCCACTAGTATTATAGAAATACTCCCTCTATTTAATCTTATCAATTATTTTGTTTGGGTTTGCATATAATTTACTACTTTTCAGATATTTCGAAACTTCGTATATGTTATTATTATTATTGATCCAACTATTGTTTTTATTCCTTCATAAGGAAATTTTGTTTTTTGTTAATTACCAAATCTTTATAATTTTGTCTTTTGTCTAAGTAAGTCCTGCTTGTCCTCTTCTCTTTGTGTTTTTTTTTTCAACTGTTAAATTTTTTAAATAATATGGTTCTTTCCTCTTTACATTCGTCATCATACCATGTTTTTATTTTTGAATGCACATTTTTTGTTTCGTATCGTATCGTGTCGATACCACCGTTTTTTACGATTTTGTACAGTAACTCCATGGCAGTTTTTTATCTTATTGTTATCACAAAAAAACTCAAAACCTATACTTAATATTCAATCTATTTTGCTATTTAACGTAATATAGAAATTTTCATTATTATTTTCCCGTTTATACTGTAGTTTTTTTTTATACTTATCTTATCCAATGGATTATTCTTCATTTTGCTAATAGATACTTCATAGAAGTTTATTAATTTCCTACCTTCGTTATTTATGTTTATCCATGCTTCTTCTTTCTATATTAATGTTATCTAGTATATTGTTTAGTGGATTATAATAGTTACTCTTTAGTTCGCCGATGCGCGCGTTATAATCTCCAGAAATTAAATACTTTGTGTTTCCTTCATTTCCTGATAATGATTCCATTTCTTGATTTAACTTTAAGAAAATCTCATTATTATGATATTTTGAATTTTGTGGAGGGTTATAAACCACTCCTATCATAATTTTTAGATCGTTCTTACACATATATATCTTTAACCATACCACATTTTTTTATATTTGATTCTTTTATTGTAACAATAGTTTTCAATTCCTCCTTAATAATTACTGCTATTCCTCCTTGCTCCCTTCCAAATTTGTAACTTCTACAACCTTCCAACAACCAGAATATGTAACCATTTATCTTTAATTCAAACTTCTTGGGAAGCCACGTTTCAACTAGTAATATAATATAGTTATTACCTAGTATGTTTACTAATTCCTTTCTTTCAATTTTATTTCTTAATCCTTCCACGTTATTAAACAATATTTTCAAAGTATGACTTCCCCCATCTAGTTAGTTATTAGTCTTTCTAATTGGTGGAAAATGTAATTGATATTGTTGCCGCTCCATTAATTGATAGTTATGATCTGTATTTAACATAGAATTTGTTTTTGATTGATGAGTTTTAAGTCCCTATTTGCCGATTTACCTCTTAAGAATGCCCCATTGCTTGCACTCTCTTCGGCTGCTGACCTATTTCTGGTTCTCCCCATTGTAGACGCCACCAGTCCTCTTGAGCTCTTCATACCGCCAACCATGCTGATCTCATTCGTTTTATCCTCTGCTCTAGCTCCCTCGTGTTCGTTGTGACTGTCAACGGCTTCCACGTGATGTCTTCTCTCTTCATCATTATTTCTTCCATCCTGACCAGTATTTTCCTCGACGTCCGTTTTACTGAAGAAGGCTCTAATATTCCCACCTTTGGATGGTCCAGATAACCTTCTACCGATGTCTTTCGATTGCTTATTCATGCGTGTTGCACCTCTCCTTGTTCGCATCTTTCCAAACGTTTCGATTTTCTACCACTTGATAAACTTCTACTCCTCCATGCTCGTTGTGGTGAAGCTGATCTGCTTCTATTTGTCATATTTTTTCCTTCGATCATATTCATTGTTGTCATTCACTATATCTACCCTGCTGTGCCGAGTAAATAATACCAAATCGAATATGAAGACATTATTACAAAAACAACCCTTGTCAAAATTTCTGTTTTTCAGGAGAACAATAAAAAATAAAAGAATAACACATGTCAGCTATTCCCGTTCAACTGGTGTTTTACCCTTGTGTCTATTGCACTGGACATGGGCCGTTTTTGAAGTCTATAAACATTTAAAATAGTAAGTTAGCAAATGTGTTCTTAACTCAATTTCATTAAAAATGACTAGGGCTGTTTTTGTAATAATCTCTTCATATATTACCATTTATCTTCAATTTATCTTTTATCATTACTGCTCCTAGCTCTTTTTTTCGTGCTTCTTTTAGTATCGGTACTAATTTCTTTCTAATGTCCCTAATTTCTTTTGTGTAGTCATTGTCAATGTTTATCCTTGATCCCCTCAGTAACTGACCATTAGTAATAATGTGTTCTTTGACAAAGTAGCTGTTGAATTTTACTACAATCGGGCGATTCCTCCATCGACCGACTCTGTATGCGTTATTAATAACACTTTCCTCTAAATTTAGCCCAAGGAACTCCAGCACCAAATAACACGTATAGCTCTTTCATAATAGTGTTCCTCCATTCCGTAAATTACAATGTTATTTATTTCACTTTCACTTTCCAATCTTCTCACTGCAGCTTTTAATATGAATTGCTCTTTCATGACATTTTTCAATTTGTTTTCAACCTCCGTGTGTTTGTTAATCAATGTGTATACATCAGTAGCTACTTTTCTTAGAAGAACACTTATATTTTGGCGGTCCTCTCTCATTTCCTTCATATAGGCCTAGTCCTTCAATTCCTTCTTGAATCCCTCATCGCCGCTGTCTCTTGAGTCCATGTTGCTCGGTCCCGGATTTAGTTCAACATTTCCGATTATTAGTAGAAATACTAACACTGCCGCCGCTACAATTTTGCTGTAACCTACTGCACTCAAAGCATTTACACCGCTTATAAACCTCCTTAGCCGCCTAGCATTGAAGCAACCAATGCGTAATCTGTAGGCATTCACCATTACAATATAGAAGCCCTAGGAATTGTGAATTCTTTCAAGTATCTAGGCATAACATTACAGTCCACTGGATCATCCTTCAGAGTCAACTGGAAAGAACAGCAGCCGCAATCAGAAACTTTTGTGCGAGATCGTGCGTATTTGCTTGTTTTCCGCACAGAACCAATACGCGGTAAATATGAAATACCACATTCAGTATTCCCAACGTAACACAAATAACAATTTCCCTCTTCTTACCGCTTAAGCGCGACATTCATTTTACTGCTTCAGGCTTTTAACATATTATTTTTAGAGACGTTTAACATAGTAATAATTATAAATTGGAAACTTACCACTGCAATTTCACCTAAATTGCAATGTTAATTATTGTTTTTAAATATTTGCAAAAATTAAGTAAAGTCTACTACTCCACGAAACTTATTGCATTCCTGATACAAGTAACATTAAGGAAGCCGTGAAAAAAATCAACAAGATTCCAGATGCCGATGTTATTACTGCAATACAGTATGTTATATAAATAATATTGTTAAAATATTAAAATGGAAAATAAATCATTATATAACCTTGTCGTTTGTTTTAAGTTCGCATTTATAGACTGGGGGGGGGGGGGAAGACAGACGTGTATCACGGCCTGCTGGAGTATAGTAAACACAGAAAACATTTTATAGCAACAATGTTGAAGAAAGATATTTTGGTGTTCCGAAACCAACATGGAGATTTCATTGCAACTAATTAGAAATTCGTCTTTCAGGTATGTAATAAACGATCTTCGCACAAAATAATGTACGATACACGAGCGGTATGTTTGTTTTCATGTTCTCGGAAATTAAAAAAGCTCAACTACGTTTCGCTTTTTCAATCTTTTCCTCGACCATGAAAACGTCAACATACCGCTCTTGTAACGTATATTACTATTACAGTATCAAAGAACCCGCAAAACTATAGCACCGAACATCCTCATATTCATCTTCTTTTACTGTGGCTGTTCCTCGACTTTGGAATTCCCTACCAAGTAATGTCAGGGACTGTCAGACATCAAACCAATTTAAGAATAGGCTAACGAAATATTTTTCTAACAATTCTTGTTAACAATAATAGCTGTTTCAGGTTTCTCAGTGTTTAATGGTTATATATATATATCACAGATAAATACATAAATTATCTCATTATTATTATTATTACTATTATTATTATTATTATTATTACTATTATTATTATTATTATTATTATTATTATTATTATTATTATTATTATTATTATTATTATAACTATTTCTTACCAATGTTTATTATTGTCACACTAACATTAGTTATCCAATTTTCATTATTTACTTTCATGTTGTTTTATGATCTAGATATTAATGTAAGAACTATGTAAGCAATATTGTATTCAATTAGAATTAGAGACTGGCTAGGCGGAAGAGAAGGCCTACTGGCCTTAGCTCTGCCAGATTAAATAAATAAATTATTATTATTATTATTATTATTATTATTATTATTATTATTATTATTATTATTAGATACAGCCATGACACTATTCCGAGCCAACCATCTAACTATCTCGGATCTAACCGCCGTGGAAGGAATCAAAGCGAGATTTCTAAAAAAAAATATTTGGCGTTTGTAAGTGGACAACTTCGAGACTAGTAGGCCTATTCGAGCTGTCTAGAGAGCCATTCCTGATTGAGGACCTTAGGATAAGAAGACAGCTGCCATCTACCCCGCAAGAGACGGAACTGCTCAGAAAAAAGACAAAAAAAAAAAAAAAAGAATGAAATTCCCCTGGATTTTTAAGCAATAGATGCCATGGTGGACCGTAGCTGGACAGGCCCAAACGACAACATGCTCAGCGTCCTAGCCAGATTAGCATCACATGGTTTTCACCATAAGCTATGTAGGTAGAGAAAAGGCTTCCACGAATCCTCACCTCAATGCATATGAAAACTCTGTGAGCGATACCACTTCAGCCAATGTTTACAGAGAACAAAATCATTGCTAGAATATTGCAAAGAACAATGGCAACAAAGAGTGCAGAATCTGTACACCTTGTAACTATATATGCACATTTGTGCTCTATTTACTTAATTTTAAAAAAGATAGATTTAGGATTTTATAAAACCCAATTTAGGATTTTTAGAAATTTATATAAAATTAACAATTAATAATTTTAATTTTTAGTAAATATTCCATTTTAGGTGGAAATTATGTACAAAGAACTGGTGCTGACAATGAGTGCTACTTGACTGAAGACTCAAATTCTGTCAGTAAAAGAGACTGATTGCTGATTGGCCGGTTTCATTTCGCATAACGGGGGTGCATTGATGTGAAAACTAATATGTAAGCTCTCGCTTAACCTAAACACCCTACCACCCCTTTTATGCTAGAATGTATTTTTCCAAACGAACTTCGGTTCCAGAAAATTAGGTAAAACGTTCTTCCCTCCCCTTCTAAGACCAGTATGGAAGGAAATTGTCAGACAAGTGTTTGTCTGTAAGACAATTTTTTTTTTTCACATTTTAAATAGCATTTTTGTAAATTTTTTTGGCACTTTTGCATGTTAGTACCGGTATTTTTATTTTAAATATAATATACTTAAAATACTCCAATTATTGTGGATCCTTTTCACCAAGACATAGCGCGTCCTCAGGTTGTGGGTAGAGGAGACTGCCTCCACATATGTGTAGGGTAGCTGCGAATATATTGAATAAGCAGTCACGGACAACCACCGTTGGGAGGCTATTCTCCGAAGTAAACTAATCATGTTCTTACGATCTAGTAGACAGAACTAAATTACTTAAACTCTTATTTTAGGCAGTTTATGGCTTTTGTAAATTTTTTAAACCTTAAGGAGCCGTCCTCTGATAAATAGAAATTAATTAAAATGTATATGTATATATATATATATATATATATGAACTAATTGGAATTTCCCGGTCTCTGATCGGGTCAAAAACCCTGATAGAACTGATAATTTATTTAACCCTTGCGGTAAATTTCAGTGAAGTCCGGAGGACCTAATTAGTCAAATCCGCTCTCCTCACTTCCACGCTGAGGCCTCGTGCTCATAGGCGAAGTAGATATTCGTCTGAAGAAGCTAAGAGGAAGGCAGGTGACGAAATTGAACATGGAAAAACTGAAGATCGGAGAGGAAAGAAGATAATTTCAAGTAAATTTTCAAAAGAAAGCAGCTACATTAGAATCCACACTTGAGAATAGTAATGAGTACTTGGACTCATTAAAAAACTGAATACAGACAACAGCAGAAGAAACTATAGGATACACAGAAGGTGGGAGAATTAAGAAACCTTGGGTCACAGGGAAAATGTTGGAGAAGATGGAGGAGAGGAGAAAATGGAAAAACATCAACACAGAAGAAGGTAGAAGAAACTACAGGAAACTAAACAAAGTGCTAAGAAGAGAAACTGACAAGGTGAAGGAAGACTGGATGAAAGAGAAATGTAAAGAAATAGAGAATCTAGAGAGAAAAGGAAGATAAGATTTAATATACAGTACCGCGAAGTAAAATTTTTGAACTTCACAAATAAGAACAGGAAATCCATGTGGTTGATAGAGGAGGACATCAGAAATGAAATAACAGACAAACAAGGAATATTAAACAGATGGACGAAATATGTAGCAGAGTTATATGAGATGAGGAATCGTCCAGATGATTTATCTATAGAAGACGAAGAAGTCATATAAAAAGACGGAAAAGGATTTTCAATTTTAAGGGAAGGAAATGAAGAATGGGAAAGGAACAGAAGTTGATGGAATCCCCATTGAATTAGTGAAATGCTTGGGTGAAGACAAGAAGCACATTCTATCATTATGCAACGAAATATATGAGAAAGGCTAATGACCTGAAGATTTTACGGAGACGGTGTTGCTTCCAATCCCGAAGAAAAATAATGTCAAGAAATATAACGAGTTCCGGTTTATTAGCCTGATATCGCACTCGGCGAAGATTCTCTTGAGAATACTGAATCAACGTTTATATTGTAAGATGGAAGAACAGTTGGAAGAAAAGCAGTTTGGCTTCAGGAAGGGAAAAGGTACGAGAGATGCAATTGGACTGCTAAGAACAATCGGCGAAAGACACCTAGAGAAGAATAAAGAATTGTATAGTATTTGTGGACCTAGAAAAGGCTTTTGACAGACTGGTTTGGAATAAACTGATGGAGATCCTAAAGTAAATAGGTGTGGATTGGAAAGAGAGAAGGCTAGTCAGTAATACTTATATCAAACAACGAGTCAAAGTCAGGATAGGAGAAGAAATGTCGGAAGGAAGTGAAATTGGGAGAGGAGTACGTCAAGGATGCCCTTTATCACTTAGCCTGTTCAAAATCTACTTGGAGGATTCAATGAAAAACTGTTTTCAGAACATGGGAGGAGTGATAGTAGGAGGAACAAGAATAAAGTGCCTAAGATTGATGTTATGGCTTTGTTAGCAGAAGAGGAGATGATACTAAGGAATATGCTACTGGAGCTAAATGACAGCTGTGAACAATATGGGATGAAGATAAATGCAAATAAGACGAAGACTATTATCATGGGAAGAAAAATAAACAAGGTAAACTTGAGAATTCTATATGTGGCAGTAGAGCAAGTGGACAGATACTTGGGGTGTACTGTAAGCAGTAACATGAGCTGCTGCCAAGAAGTCAAAAGGAGCATAGCAATGGCAAAGGAAGCTTTTAATAGAAAAAGGAGCATCTGCGGACCTCGAAAAAGAACTAAGGAAGAGACTAGTGATGTACTATGTATGGAATGTGGCATAGTATGGGGCTGAAACATGGACATTACGACGAAGTGAAGAGAAGCGAATAGAAGCATTTGAAATGTGGATATGGAGAAGCATGGAACGTGTAAAGTGGACAGACAATAAGAAATGAAGCTATATTGGAAAGAGTGGGTGAAGAAAGGATGATGCTGAAACTGATCAGAAAGAAAAAAAGGGATTGTCTGGGTCACTGGTTGAGAAGAAACTGCCTAGTGAAGGGAATCGGGAACAGGAGAAGAGTTCGGGGCAGAAGAAGATATCAGACGGTAGACGACATTAAAATATATGGATCATATGAGGAGACAAAGAAGAAGGCAGAAAATATAAAATATTGGAGAATGCTGGGTTTGCAGTGAAAGACCTGCTCTTGGGCAGAACACTATGAATGAATGTATGTGAAGCAGTCGTCTTTGTTTTATGTATAGCTACAAACAATAATGAATTCAGGGGGTGGCCCGGGGGGAATGTCTCCCCGGAGATTTCAGACTTTTTAAACTTGAAAATATAATTTACACATTATTATATTTCAATTCGATGTGACTTTTCAGTACCGTTAACTAAAATAAATTTTGTTATGTAGATTTTCAGGTAGTGTTAATTGTTTCCTTAAAGGCTGTTTTTTTAAGGAAAGGGTTTTAGGAAAAGCTAGTTGGTGACACAATTCGCATAGCCGAGTCTTCTGGCCACTTAGAAGTCTGGTGTGCTATGTGCTTATTGGCATAGTTTTCAGTATTAATTATGTTTACCAAATATTATATATCTGTTTACTAAAATTATTATAGCACATACAGTACTACGCGTTCCATGATACATAACCGCTGCTGAGCGCTGATGTCGCCACTGTCGTATACAAAACATCATTACGGGAGCATTGAGGAGATCAAAGCATTCGTGGAGGGGTATGACGCACTCTGATAGTTCGTGGAATAAACACCGGTCAATTTACAAGGGACGGATAGTAAATATAAATATTTCAGTGCATAATGGCAGAACAAGAGACATTGTTTACTTTTCTTAGAAAGAAAAAAAGTTTTTAGGGGGTCAATCGGAAATGCTTCCATTGCATTTAACGAAGAAAATTCTCAATTGACTTTAAGTGAAAGTGAAATCTGTGAACCGGTAATTCCATCTATGTTACCTTCATCCAGTGGTGTTAGTGGTGAGTCAATGAATAAAATGGTTGAACGCGAAAACAATATAAAAAACGATGGGAAACTGAATATGTAGATTGTATTTCGATTATACTCGGGGCGATGTATTTTGTAAACTGTGTGAAATGTATTTAAAATGATCTCGAAGCTCTTCAAAAAACAGGTGGGGTATTCATATCGTTTCTCTATAAAAACTTTAGAAAAGCTACTGGAAGACGCATTCGTCTAATTTAATAGGTTAGTAATTACTACTTGCACAAAATTTAGGTGATTTATGTAAAAAAAGACTCCGGCTTTATGTGACAATTTTAAGCAGGAAGAGAGTCACCTATTCAGATTTACCACATTTTACATATTAATATTAACATTTTTTAAAATTAATATATATATATATATATATATATATATATTAACATTTAGTAATGTTCAAAACAAATATATAAATGAATGAAAACTCTATTTCTTTCACTGAACCCATTTTTCCTCCTTTTATAATATATTCTGCTTCTTTTGTCATTAAGAGTCGACGGTACCTCGGAAGGCGGTCGTCTATTAGTCTTTCTCGTTAGCTGCGATTTCTGGTATGTGACGTCACAAGCTTGCAGGTACTGTAGAATTAATCGGAATCAGTCAGTAACAAGTGCTTCCCGACTTCATTTGTTCACGTGTGAGTGTTTCAATACATTGGATAGGTAAAACTAACATATACTATATGTGTAAGATAAATGGAAGGAGAGAGAGTAAAAAGACGAGTACTGTACATGCGGGCGCGGGAAATAATGTTTAAGATGTATAATTATTTTAAGAATATTGACGAGAAGTCCGGAGAGCCTAATTAGTCAAATCCACTCTCCTCATCTCTACGCTGGGGCCTCCTGGAATCTTTTAAGACGCAAAAGAGAGAGTGGTGTGCGGAAATGGACGGGAAGCTACTGCATTTATCTTTCTTAAGAAAAACTGCAAACATGGCAGCTAAGTGACAGCTGTGAGCAGTATGGGATGAAGATAAATGCAAATAAGATGAAGACCAATATCATAGGAAGAAAAATAAAGAAGCAAAACTTGAGAGTTCTAAATGAGACAGTAGAGCAAGTGGACAGCTTCACACACTTGGGGTGTGCTATAAGCAGTAACATGAGCTCTGCTGGCAAGAAGTTGAAAGGAGGATAGCAATGGCAAAAGAAGCTTTTAATAGAAAAGGAACATTTTCTGCGGACCTCTGGAAAAAGAACTAAGGAAGAGATTAGTGAAGTGCTTTGTATGGAGTGTGGCATTGTATGGGGGAGAAACATGGACATTACGACGAAGTGAAGAGAAGCGAATAGAAGCATTTGAAATGTGGATATGGAGAAGAATGAATGGAACGTATGAAGTGGACAGACAGAATAAGAAAGTAATCTCTGTTGGAAAGAGTGGGTGAAGAAAGAATGATGCTGAAAATGATCAGGAAGAGGAAAAGGAATTGGATGGATCACTGGCTGAGAAGAAACTGTCTACTGAAGGATGCACTGGAAGGAATGGTGAACGGGAGAAGAGTTCGGGACAGAAGAGGATATCAGGTGATAGACGGCATTAAGATACGAGGGGCATCCAGAAAGTAAGTTTCCCCATTTTTTCCCCTTGAAAGTAAACGTAATTAGCCGTGTCAATTGCGTATGCGTAACAGATCTATGACGTATCAATCATATGCCAGCCGGACAGGTCCCGCCTGCTGCCAGTAGCGTGGCAGCAGTGGTCCGAAATGGAAGCTCTTATTCCTTCTCTCGCCGCCTCGAGGTTCGGTCGGTGATAAAGTTCTTTAATGCACAAAGCATTGCGCCAATTGAAAATCATCGGCAGCTCTGTTAGGTCTATGGGCCGAACACACACACATACAAACACACACTTTCTCTCTCTCTCCCTCTCTCCCTCCCTCTCTCTTTCCCTCCCTCCCTCCCTCCCTCCCTCCCTCCCTCCCTCCCTCTCTCTCTCTCTCTCTCTCTCTCTCTCCGGTAAGCGTTTTGGCAACGACGAAGAGCTGAAGACGTCTGTCACACGCTGGTTCCATTCACAGGCGGCAGAGTTCTACGACAGAGGGATACAAAAGTTGATGCCACGATACAAGTGTCTCAATTCTGATGGTGGCTATGTTGAAAAATAGCTGAAACATTTCTGTACCTGCTGCCATTAATGTTTTCCTGAAAGTATGTGTTCTTTTTTTTTAAATAGGGAAACTTACTTTCTGGATGCGCCTCGTATTTGGATCATATGCGGAGACAAAGAGGAAGGCAGAAAATATGAAGGATTGGAGAATGCTGGGTTTGCAATGAAAAACCTACCCTTTGGCAGAACCCTATGAATGGATGAACGACGAGTATAAAACTGCCTGCCATCATGTTGCTAGCTGCGACGTTACCAACGAGCAAGAAACGACTGCATAAGTACGTGGTGTGGGTTTGCGAACCGTGGAAAGAATTGTTGTTAGTGAAGGAAACAGGGATTGTTTTAGTGCAAGGCTGGGCACTGGGAGCGATTCCATACTCTAAACGGCGACGCTTAATATTCATCCCTTACGGTATCAAAGTTGCGCGGTGTTCTGCGGGAAAGAAAGGAGTTGAAGAGAAGTTATACAGCTCCCCGATAAAGAGTAGAATCCGCTCTTGGTGCCCAGCCTTGTTTTAGTGTCTTGCCTACAGTAATCAACAGCTAAGGTCATTATTGTTTTTCGAGAATTTAAATTTTGTGCTTTGCTATTTGTATTGCAAGTGCGTGGAGTGCGATGTGGCAATGTTTTACGCTGCCTTGCTCTCTCTATCTATCTTTTTCAACGCAAAAGCTCTTCCCAGTTGCCATCGATTGTAGATAATATCTGCATTATTGTTTCTTTTGCTGTCGGCTCCACCTCCCTCCCCTTTGTATAATATAAATCTCCCAGGAGGAAATGATCTGAATTCAACACTGTAACGCAAATGATGAGCAATTATTTGTGAAACTGTTTACATACCGACAGCTGCCAATGCTGCAGGGCTGACACCACTGAGTGTGAGAACATGGGGCTCTTCTGTGAGAACTGACCTGTGTTGCGCAAAGTTCGATTATTCTTGGTGTTGGTTTGTAGCCTCCGGCACCTGCACCATGAGGACAAGAAATATAACTGAAAAATAATACTATAAAATTCAGAGGTTCATGTAAGTAGGGGGAGGGGGGCAAGTAACATTTGAAGGAAAAAAACAGAAGTTGAGGATCAGATTAAATTAGTTATTACAAGAGCCCGGATTTCCATGCACTATCAAATCTTAAAAAATGCATGCAGTCATGCACTATCATATGATGAAACATGCATAATGAAGTAAAAACAATAAAAATATGCACTATCAAAATTGAGTTCTACATTATGTTACAATTTTATTTTGAAAAAAAAAGTAGGCCTACTACAACTAATTTATCAAAATTTTCTTTACTTAAGCTCATCTGTTTCTCTGATGCACGCTCTTGAAAACACAAAATGATCTTTCTACGTCACAAGAAGTGACAGGTGCTTACTTAAGCGAAGGAATTTGAGGAAAAATGAAGTCGAATAATTATCCGCATGAACATGACCGCAGCAGGAATCGAACCCACGACCTTAAGATTTTGCAGTGTTACGTCTTTATTACAACAATCACAATAAACTACATCACCGTTCGTCTTTAGACATTCCTTTTCCTCAATCCATTTTGACACAAGCTCTCTTCTTGCAGTTCTAACAGAAATTATAGCAACATTTCACAATTCGGCACAAAAGTATACTAAATTGCAGTTTGCAAGCATGCTGCTTCTGTCTTTCTTTCTTTCCTTTTAATATTTTGACCTCCGGCTTGTAACGGGCGAGAGTTGGGGGTTGGAAATTCCCTTCAAATATTTATGACGATTTTATGAAAAGAATATATTTGATTGCAGAAGCATTATTACTAACATCCATGTAGATCTTGAAATTTTTTAATTTACCTCGCATCACGATTTAAGGCCAATGAAAACAAACCTCTTGAGCTCACTTAGCACTAAAAACGGGTATTTCCACCCCACAGCCTGTAAGCGTTGAGGCATACTGCCCACTAACTATCGGAGGGCCTCCTGGGGGATGTGATCCCACTCCTCCAGCAATGTTTCCTTCAACTCGTCAAGGTGTTGATGTCACGCCGTTGGACATTCCTTCCAAGCATGTCCCAGGCATGCTCAATAGAATTTATGTCGGGACTACGAGCTGACTAGTCTAGGGGTTCGTATCCCAACTTACTGTAGATACTGCACAACACAACGAGCGGTATGCAGACGGGCAATGAAAGATGTGAAGGACATCAGATGGTCCTCTATGATCTCTTCAATGTACTGAGCCGCTCCCAAACGGAGTCCTCGAGAGAAAGCAACGGACTAGTATATCTATCCTGGCCTTCTCCACACCCTTTCTCGTCCATCAGCAGACCTCGGGTTAAAGCGGCTCTCATCAGTGAAGAGGACAGAGGTCCACTGCTCTGGAGTCCATCCCTGGTACTGTCTGTCTTTTTGCAGTCGATTACTTGCCTGTACTACTGTATGGCGATCATGCTGAACTTGCAGGGTGAGATATCTGTCATCCCTGGCACTTGTGCTCCTCATACGGCCTGACTTTCGTCTCCTGACGTATGTTCCAAGTTCTCTTTAGTCTTGCATTGCACTGTGAATGCTACCGAGCGATGATCCGATGACCTGAGCCACATACGAAGACTGCGTTCATCCTCTACCAAAACAAATGCCCTTGCGACATCTTCACTGCTAAGAGGATGTTTTATTCACAACAGCACATGAATAATTGGCTAAAATGTTAGCGAATGGTTCAAAATGTTTTCTGATACCAATAGATTATCAATAAGGCTGCCATAAACCTTAAAAGCTTTTATTGCGCTACCCTCAATAAAATCATATAGCCTAGATTAGTACTGCGGAGATTAGGGTGCAATAAACTGCCCTAAACCTCACTTTCTTTTCACAAACAGTTCGAAGGGATGTTCACATTCTTAAGAATGTGAAGAGAATTCTTTCGTTCCTGCTTATATATAGAAAAAAATGTAATTTATTTTAAGTGTTCCACGTTTTTGCCGGTCAGTGTAAATGCACCAAAGCCAGAAGAAAGGACATAATATGCAATGTAAAAGTCTAAATTTTAGCTATTAAATCTAAAATCTTCAAAATACGCATTATGTATGAATTTACTCCCAAAAAAAAAGGCTAAACCATGCAAACAAGCACGGAAAAAGTACGGTTATTTGGAATCGATAGGTCATAAAACGAATGTTTGCGAAGTTTGAGAAGTGCAACAAGTTTATATAAAAACATGCATTTACATAGAAACCCGGACTCTAGTCATTAAATTCTACGAATTTACGGACGTTTGTCAAAGACATCTGAATACAGGCCTAGTGCAAATAAAAATAATAAATAACAATTTAGGAATGCATCTAGGCGTGTGATAAATTATACAGGTTGGTTCACGAAGCCTAAACCGCGCCTTAGGAATCAGTTCTGTAGATCACTTTGAGCAAAATATATCACATGAACATGGGTCCAATCATTAATATTATTATTATTTTTCATTTTATTTTTTTAATTTGTAAAAATACATACGTCGTACTATGAATCATAACTGTTACTTGTTTGAGTCTTGTGATCTACTCTAAAACTCCTGCAAGGAAAGAAACAACTTGTGACAGCTCGTGCTCCCAGGATCCTCTTCCCAATGGGAACTGTATTCGTCACTCGCCTTTTTTTAGTGCCAATGACGCACCACATACGAAATGCCGTGCGTTTTTTTTAAAGCGCTTCATGCCTTTGCTGCAGCAAAATGAGGGTCGAAAAAAAATGTAAGTAGGTCAACTGACTGCAAAATGGTGGACAATTAATATTGGCTTCTATTTCTGCCGTAATAAATTTAACCCTAAAAGAACCAAACCTGTTAAATAATTTCGACTTCCATGATAATGACATGGAATTATTATTACTAGACGATTTTGACAATAATAAACGTTGCAAAAGACCAAAACACACATTCCGCCATGATGGATCGTGCAGCAAACTCGTGAAGCGAAGTTTTGATTTGCTGCATGCTTGCTACAGCGACGGTGAAGCAAATGTAATAAAAGAACGGTCTTGCTGCGGCGCTTTACGTCTTGCTTTAAAAAAAACGCACGGATGGACACACACATTCCCTGACTTTGCTTCCGCTCTTACCTGTCTGCCCATCGCTCGCCCTTCAGAAGATTGTCATCGGGATGAGAGGAGAGGGAAGGCTGTTTAGTTACTTCATCGCACTTTGGCTTCATACATTCCATGTGCCTTACTAGAAACGTCAGAAGCTGCATCTTTCTCCGCTTGTGGAGGATTGCTCTGTGACATGAAGTACAGAGAGAGATGTAGATGGTCATGTCTAGCAACAACAGCTGTCTATGTGTAAACCTAACGTCAGCATTTCATAATCTTACAGTGGAAGATGCCTATTTAAGAGATCAAGCAATGTATGTATTATCAATAGTTGGTTATAATGTTGTGCTGCACTAGAATTTTGTATGCCGAACGTAACGTGGCAACAACTCTTTATTGTTGTAGGTATTGCGCGATATGTATCTAGGCGCCTAGATCATATATGCAACAGATAGCTCATCCCTATGTTAAAGTCGGCAGAACTTTGAAGAGAACAACCGCCATGATTGCCACCCGTTCGCCGTAAACAAACACGAGATGACAGTACAGTCGCTAATACAATTCAAATGGGAATTATAACGTGACTCCTTATGAAATAACTAGATGGCAGCATAGTAAACCTGACAAAAGTGGTTACCGTCAAAGCCTATAAGGCCGAGCTATCTGGGTATATGTGATCTAGGCTAGGCGACATGATTAGGAAAATCGGGTTTCGGAATATAATATGTAGGCCTACATTCGGAAAAATCGCTTCGGAAAAACAGAAACGAAAAATTTGTTTTCGGAAAGTAGGAAAATTCGGAATAAATGCTATTCGGAATATGCGATTCGGAAAAAAGGGCCGCAAGGATTATCAATATTATGGGTTTTTCACTCATTTTTATGTACATTGTAGCATACAATAGCAGCTCACCTTGTGTATAGTCCGAATCAGCTTACTTCTTAGGTACCCTAAGTGTGAAACCTAACCATTTTTCCCCTATTTCTTCGTATGCTAGTGGATTATAGAGATTTTCTAGCTCTCAGGTTGAATTTTCTTTTACCAAATTCGTTTCGAATTTCGGGTACTGACAAATACTACAACTGAAAGTTATTTTCTGTTATGTTGGCAGCAATAATTACGGTTTGCAGTAAAGAAAACTGATGAAAATACAAGCACCTAAGCTTGTGAATGAATAATTAATTAATAATACCGGTATTAATATTAATATCAATACACAATTCAGTTGTGTTGTGTTGTGATTTCAATTCAACTCTTCATTCAGGTAAATGTAATTAAATAAGAAATAGCTTATAGGCCTACATAGTAAGAAACATGGACAGAAATATATTTCAAATTTTAATGAATTTCTTTTGTGTTTAGATTTTTATTACAATATTCAAGAGCGGTAGCAACTTCTCCAAGAAAGAAAGTAATTGTAAGTATTTTAAGTGGAGTATACATTTCAAAGTGGGATTTTTAGTAGGTTATTTTACGACGCTTTATGAACATCTTAGGTTATTTAGCGCCTGAATGAGATGAAAGTGATAATGCCGGTGAAATGAGTTCGGGATCCAGCACGAAAGTTACCCAGCATTTGCACATATTGGGGTGAGGAAAAACCCCGGAAGAAACCTCGACCTAAAATCTCAACCAGGTAACTTGCTCCGACCGGGAATCGAACCCGGGCCACTTGGTTTCGCGGCCAGACGTGCTAATTGTTGCTTCACAGGTGTCGACTTCAAAGTTGTATTCTGTTAACGAAATTCGTACTAATCATTTCACGTGATCAAACTACATTTTTAGGTTAAGTCTCATCAATCGTAAACTATTTAGTCAAAGCAATGAATTTCATGTTGCCAGACAAAATAAATGTTAATATTAAATCATACTAATCCTAATTACCAACATAATGTACGAGAAGTACAGGAGGAAAATATAGGCCTACTATTTCATAAATTGAAGGGGTCACCAGCAAAAGGTGCTATCTAACAAAATGTGGATTTGCATCGAGGTGAAATTCCACTTCCGATCCTGCTATAAATATAATTCAATCCGAACAGCAGATTCACATGTTGTTTCGGTTAATCCTTTCCGAAGAATTTTGCACACAAGAGCAGAAAATAGAATGAAAATTATAGCTGATATGGAATAATAGTCACCCGAAACAAAATACTGTTAGTATTACCCCTGGTCACATATACTATATCAGATTGGTCATTCCCATGTTATGAAATGGCAACATAAAATGGCAACAACCACCAGAACCACCGCCGTCGAAAACGCATTTTTTGGTAAAGACCGCTAGATGGAAGTACAATTGGTCCATGCAATTCCGTAAGGGTTATAACGTGACTTCTTTTGCAGTCGCTAGATGGTAGTGTAGTGAAATTGATAAAAGTGGTCGTCTTGAAAGTCCATTAGACTGATCATCTGATTATGTTGTCAGGGGCTTTACTTGCCTTGAACATGACGTCGTCTTCAATTGGTGGTTCGTACATGTACTTCGGTCTGCTGAGTGTTTCTAAGTATGGTTCAAGTTCTACTAGGGGACGAGTAGGCCGCTCCTGAAATTTAAAATATTTCATTATTTTGTGTTCCAAATGTCGAAACCAAGACAAAACAACCTGAATGGATGTGAGAATGGTTGTTACGAACATTGTGTTCAGTGACGTTCAAAGATATCTGACCTACGATTTTATGATCGTGTAAGCGAACTTTTTAAGACGGGATAAGTCAGAACCAAAGATATAACAAATTTCAAATTTTGAAGTAGTTCCGCTAGTTCTCAATAGGTGGCACAATTATTGGAGCGATTAAAGAAGTGTCGGGGAAAATGATTATGTGTATGTGTGTGTGTTTCCAGTGCCTACCCACTTCACTTGCGTGATTCGGGTTAAGTGTAGATTAAGCATAAATTATTCTCATAATTGACAATATCAGCGATTTGCAGCTAAATCCAGTCAGCAGTGGGGGATGAAATATTGAATTGTATAATGCGAGTATATTTATGTACAGCTGTCAAAACAAAAAGTGGCCGCTCTCCTGAAACAAAGTTCCCTTCGGGTATCTTCGCTATAATTCGGAGACAGGCGATGTTACATGTTGTTGGACCACGTTGCCTGATATCTACAGTTATAATTGAATTATTCTCTCTGTGATTCGATAGGGTAATGGTAGCGTTCAGGCCTCTTATTCATGAGGTCCTGTGTTCGACTACAACCTCGTGCTTTTTATGTTCTTTTTTGTTGTGTTTTTGAGAGAGACAAACTATACATAATGGCTCCTTTCTCTTTTACGATTATTTTAGTAATTAACATCAGGTTCATTAATATATTATTCCATGACTTTATCATTATGATATTGTGGCTGCAAATGGAAAGAAAAAAGATTTTATTCTCAAAAGAAATATCTTTCGTGGCATAAACAAAACAAATTTACTGGCGTCGGCCTTAAAACATTCAAACAATTAAGCGTTCAAAAAACAAAACAAAAAGCCACAATTCAATATTTAGTCTATCTTCCTCTTATCTCGATCATCTTGCAGTCGAGTGGGCATGGAATCGACTAGTCTTTGCAAATAGCGACTGTTCTTAGACACGATATTCCAGGCATTCTGAACATACCCACATACATAAGTGTTCTGTCCATGGGCAGGTCTTTCATTGCAAACCCAGCAATCTCCAATCTTTCCTATTTTCTGCCTTCCTCTTAGTCTCCGCATATGATCCACATATCCTAATGTCGTCTATTATTCTTTTCAACCAGAGACCCAACAAATTCCTTTTTCTCTTTCTAATCAGTTTCAGCATTATTCTTTCTTCACTCACTTTTTCAAACACAATTTTATTTCTTATTCTGTCTGTCCACTTCACACGCACCGTTCTTCACAACATCCACATTTCAAATGCTTCAATTCGTTTTTCTTCATTTCGTCGTAATGTCCATGTTCTTTCCCCATACAATGCCACACTCCACACAAAGCACTTCACTAGTCTCTTCCTTAGTTCTTTCTCCAGAGGTCCGCAGAAGATCCTTCTTCTTCTATTAAAAGCTTCCTTTGTTCATGTTTGCAGTTTTTCTTGGGAAGGATAGGCCTAAATGCGGTAACATCCCGTTGCTTTCCCCACATCACTATCTCTTTCGCATCTTATTAAATTCCAGGGGACCCAAGCTTGGAGATGAGGAGAGTGGATTTGACTATTGGGCCCTCCGGACTTCACCGAAAGTCACGGCAAGGGTTAAATATTAATTCTATCAGGATGTTTGACCCGATCAGAGACCGGGAAATCTCAATTAGCCTTTGCCCCCCGCATCCTGGACTAGCTTCTACGAATCATCAGAAAATCTTAGAGTGTGATTGGGCCAATTTTTCCGAAAATGTTTCCACACTTTTGCCCTCGTAGCTCAGCGGACGAACGTCGAAATTTAGATGTCAACGTCTCAGGTTCAATTCCTCGTTACTCCTTTTCATTTTATTGTGGTTCAAGATAGTATAATGTAATAATACAAAAAGAAAAACTAATACCAGTATTATGCAACTGGATTTTTCCAAACCTAATATTAAATTTATGTTATTTATATCGCTAAAGAACGATTACAATATAAATAACTTGAATATTATTTATACAGTATCACTAAAGAACGATAACAGAATATAAATGATAAATATCGGTTTGTTTAATTAATATAAGATATTATATAATACTTATTTAATTATCTAAATAAAATAACCTATTTTACAAAGAAAGATGGTTATTTGTGTTATAATAATTACTTACATAAAATACAGATTATTTATATTGCGAAAGAACAATAACAATATAAATAACTTGAATATTATTTTATAATGCTAATGAAGGAAAACAGAATATAAATGATAACTTTAATATTATCTATATCGCTAAAGAACGAAAACAATATAAAAAACGTGAATATTATTCATATCGGAATTTCACAGATTTATTATAGATGTATTTAAGAAATTGTAGAAGAATAGTAATTAGTAACAGTGTCCTATTTATTCTTCTTGGAGCCAAATTTGTAACTTTTAAAAGTGTGGTTACTATGTTGAAGTGTATGTGTTGTAACGGATGCTTGATTTGTTATGTATGTGAGTCAGTTATGTGATGCTTGATGTCGTCGCAATGTCGTAATTATAGTTTTATTGTGTTTGTGTGACTATTGTGTATTAATTTATGATGTATGGTACGGAAAGCTGCGTATTTGTGTTATAGAAGTGTTACGTATGTGTGTTGTTAATGTTTTCGTATGTTTCAAATTGATACCTGATATTTATTTTGCAATCGCAATGCCTAATTTACGGATTGTTTATGTTTTGTTTACATCGCGTAAGCTAATTTAATTTTCTTTTCTATTTCTCTTTATGTTTATCTTTTTTGTGTATGAAACTATAGCCCTAACATACATATGTAAAATAGGGCTAACCACCATTGGAGATACAATAATAATAATTGTTATTCATATCGTTATAAAACGATAACAGAATACAAATGATGACTTGAATTTTATTCATATCTCTAAAGAACGATAACAAAATATAAATAACGTGATATCCATAAAGAACGATAACTGGATATAAATGATAATTTGAATAGCATTTACATCGCTAAAGAACGATTAAAAAATAAAATGAAAACTTGAAGAAAGCCCCGAACCCACAACCTTTGAATCATTAAACAAGCACTCTACCGCTGGCCTACGAGGCGCAGACATGGAACACTTTCATAGTTCGGGAACTGCTTGTACAAGCACATGCATCGTGTAACATCGCCGCGACCCGAAGTGGACTTTACAAAATATAAGCTGTTCACGAGTGCGGCCACTTTTTTTTTTGACAGCTGTACAGTACATTGGCGACACTGATTATTATCTTCGCTATCTATTCATAGAAGTAATAACTAAAGAAGCCACACTTACACTAACAAATTACCGATTTCTATCGATTAGTATGATCAGGTACCAACTGCATAAATTGACATTGCTCCCAAAATAAATTCAAGTGATTGAGTTTGCTCCAGCTTAGGAATTTGATGTTTTGGTTGAATCCCTTTACATTGCAGCTCGGAATCAAATACAAGAAGATAGTAAGAAGAAGTAGGTTATCAGTGCATGATGTATTAAGCCTAACGTTTGCTTAGAAAGTAATAATCTTGGATTCTACTTACAGGAAGAGGCTCAGGTTGGAATAGTTTTTTCGGATGTGCTATTTCTGACAACCGTTGTTTATATTTTTCCCAGTGCTCTGTTGTCATTTTTTGTTCCACAGGCTTACTTATCCATTTGTCTCGCTTCCTGAAATTGGTAACGAGTGATATTATTGACAGCAATATTTATCTGAAGGTTAAATTTAAATCTCTTCATTTAAACTAATGTTTAAATGTAGGCAGGTTTATACGGGGTGAAGTGAAATAGCCTTGCAGATTTTCAGAACGAATAGCTCATGTTGTGTGTAACGAAAAACTATAATATCATATTGGTGGAAAGTTGATAGTTTTTTCAGAAAAAAAATTTATCAAATGTTTAACAACCTCTTATTCTGTAACTATTGCGAGTGAGGTCGCTATTTTCGTCCATAGCGATAGGAAAACTAATAATGAATAATTTATCTCTCTGGCGTATTTCAATATTGTGGACGGTTTTCGTGTAATTTTAATTTTAAAAACCTCTAAATTCAAGCCACTGCATGGTGCGAGTTGGTTGCAAACAACGTCAGAGAATAGCTCATCTAGCGAGACGCACCGAGTTACCGATTTCGTTGAACTCTTACATCTGTATCACGGGAAACGTGTGTTCGCGGCGATGTTGTCGGACTGCTGAAACTTCAAATTTAATTTTCTAATTAACCATGCATTTAATCACAAAACGTAATACAGGTTGTCTATTCATTTCAGTGCATCTTATCGTCCCTTTCAGTTCGCAAGGTTATTTAACTTTCATCCTATATAAACCAATTAGTAAATGAATGAATGAATCTATCAATCAATCAACCAATCAATCAATCAGTGATAGAGTAAGCGTGAGTAAATAAGTACACAACCTGTCCCACAATTCAACAAGAGGGGACCCAAACAAACATTTTGAGATAAGGAATTTATGATCTACGCATCCTAATTACTGAGCTATGATGCATTGTTGACATAAAATATTTTTATTGAAAAGTTATTATTTTGTAATAACTTTCAAGGAATCCGCACTCTATCGGTAAAGAACGAAACTACTTCTGAGGATACCAAATGGAATCATCAGGCAAATCATATGAATTAGAGATTACGGAAATGTTAAGGTACGGTCACACGTCGCTACTTTTGCTGCGCAACTTTTGTACTGCAGCTGCAGAAGTTGCGTGTCGTGTTCACACGTAAGCCAAAAGTAGCGCGCTGCACGCTAGTTTTCGTGCTGCGCAACCCGAGTGCAGCAAAAGTTGCAAATGGAGGTTGCGAGTCTGTTCACACACAAGGCGCTACTTTTGCAGCCGGAGTCATGCTCCAGGTTTCCATCTCCGTGTTGACTTCTCAATATACATTTTGTGGTTATGTTCGCATTATTAATAAACTCATGCGAAAGCTTACTTATCTATTATTTGCTTTTCTGTCCTATTAGTTTAATGTACCGAAGTACATAGGCCTATGGTATTTCCATGCAGATATTCTGCGTCATCATACGATGACGCAGAATATCTGCATGGAAATACCATATGTACTTCGGTACATTAAAATAACATACTGTATATGATATGCGTAAATCACTTCGTGATTTAAGACGGCGCTTATTCCGTCGGATCCCGGCCAACTAGTCACTCATAACGAGTGCACCTCAGCACATGTGTGGACTTCGATCCTAAGTTCATAGACATCTATGACGTAGTGCAGAGGGCGGCCACTAGAGGGAACCCAAGCGTTGGAGCTTAATCTGAGACGATTCTGTCCGACGCCGGGGTGGTATCCGGTATGGCTTAGTGGATAAAGCATCAGCACGTAGAGCTGAAAACCCGGGTTCAAATCCCGGCGCCGGAGAGAATTTTTCTCCGTTCCATTACTCTTACATCGTATGATGACGCAGAATATCTGCATGGAAATACCATATGTACTTCGGTACATCACTTCGTGATATAAGACGGCGCTTATTCCGTCGGATCCCGGCCAACTAGTCACTCATAACGAGTGCACCTCAGCACATGTGTGGACTTCGGTCCTACGTTCATAGACATCTATGACGTAGTGCAGAGGGCGGCCACTAGAGGGAACCCAAGAGTTGGAGCTTAATCTGAGACGATTCTGTCCGACGCCGGGGTGATATCCGGTGTGGCTTAGTGGATAAAGTATCAGCACGTAGAGCTGAAAACCCGGGTTCAAATCCCGGCGCCGGAGAGAATTTTTCTCCGTTCCATTACTCTTACATCGTTTTCTGTCCTAACTAGTATTCAGAAATTGGCATTATTTTTACTATAAAGATTTTAAAAACGCCTATATAGGCCTACTTAAATTATAACCAACAGCATATTCACGTAATCAATGTTGGCAACCCTCCTGTTTGAAAGTACGCTACAGAAAATTAAAAAAGTGAATTATATTGTCAGCAAATATGCTCAGACTGTGTTGTGCACTTAATAACTGTTACAAATAATTTATTTTCAATCACACCTAACATTAAAATACATCCAAACAATGAAAGTATTATTGGCACATTTGGGTGGCAACACTGGTCGCAACCGCAGCAAAAGTTTCAACAAAACCGATGTCAAAAATGCTGCGGCTGCAACCCTGAGAACCCTGGTCACACATCGCTACTTTTAAGCTGCGCGCAGCATGGAAAAGTAGCGAGCAGCAGGTTCGGCAGCCGCTACTTTTCGGGTTGCACCTTGTTCACAGGTCGCAGTACGAGAGTTGCGCAGTTTTTTGTACTGCATCGCTGCAAAAATAGCGACGTGTCACCGTACCTTTAGTGATTCCAAATGGGCTTATTCGAGCGGAAAGGGTTAACACTTTTAAAAGTTTTTACTTATTTATTTATTTTTTTTTTTAGTTTTATATTTTAATAACAAGTGCTAAAGTGAACCTAAAAAAGAATGAATAAATGATGACTGTTTTTAAAGGACTTGGAAAACTATTGTTATAGATGAAAGAGTGATGGAACGGAGAAAAATTCTCTCCGGCGCCGGGTTTTGAACTCGGGTTTTCAGCTCTACGTGCTGATGCTTTATCCACTAAGCCACGCCGGATACAACCCCGACGCCGGTTAGAGTCGTCTCAGGTTAAGCTCCATCTCTTGGGTTCCCTCCAGTGGCCGCCCTCTGCACTACGTCATAGATGTCTATGAACGCAGGACCGAAGTCCATACATGTGTTGAGGTGCACTCGAATGAGTGACTGGTTGGCCGGGATCCGACGGTATGGGCGCCGTCTTAAATCACAAAGTGATTTATTACGCATATCATATATATTTTGATGTACCGAAGTACATATGATATTTCCATGCAGATATTCTGCGTCATCATATGATGAAAGAGTAATGGAACGGAGAAAAATTCTCTCCGGCGCCGGGATATGAACCCGGGTTTTCAGCTCTACGTGCTGATGCTTTATCCACTAAGCCACGCCGTTCCATCACTCTTTCATCATATGATGACGCAGAATATCTGCATTGAAATATCATATATACTTCGGTACATCAAAATATATATGATATGCGTAATAAATCACTTTGTGATTTAAGACGGCGCCCATACCGTCGTATCCCGGCCAACCAGTCACTCATTCGAGTGCACCTCAACACATGTATGGACTTCGGTCCTGCGTTCATAGACATCTATGACGTAGTGCAGAGGGCGGCCACTAGAGGGAACCCAAGAGATGGAGCTTAACCTGAGACGATTCTAACCGGCGTCGGGGTTGTATCCGGCGTGGCTTAGTGGATAAAGCATCAGCACGTAGAGCTGAAAACCCGGGTTCAAATCCCGGCGCCGGAGAGAATTTTTCTCCGTTCCACCACTCTTTCATCATATGATGACGCAGAATATCTGCATGGAAATATCATATGTACTTCGGTACATCAAAATATATATTATTATAGAGTTATTTCTCTTAAACCAACGAACATTATAGTGGTCTTTTGGAAGGCAAATTAAAGAAGAAAGAAAAAGCAACTCTAGAAGACATGGCAATTTGTCTAAAAGCATCGACACTTTTTCCGACAACGCCCGTCCTCACTGCGTAAAATCTACGCAAGATACCCTTATTAATCACGACTAAGAAGTGCTGCTACGTCCTCCATACAGCCCTAATGTATCCTTGAGCGACTATTATTTGTTTGGACTGCTGAAGATAAGTTTAGGAAGCAAAACATTTACAATTAATGATCTGGTGTTGAAGGAAGTAAGGAAAAGGCTTCACAAGGAACAAAATATTTTCTTTGAGGAAGGAATAAATGAATACGCTCCCTACTCGCTGGCAGAAGTTTATCAATAATCTGTTGGGTATTCTAAAAATAAATGGAGTTTGACGTTTTGTGATGTCTAATGTTCACAAGTAAATAAGTCCGGATGAAATTTCAACACTCTGTGTATGTTAAATATTTTAACGTCACATACGTTTGAACAATATACTTACAGTCTCTTCTCAGCAAGGAGGTGGGACTTATTGCGGAAGTTTAAATTTCGTCTTGAAACTGTTCTGGGGTAAACGATATAAGTTCTTCTTCCATTTCATGTAGAAATTTCTGTGGTACAATTTCTTGGAACTGATCAATATTGCTCTCGCATTCTCTGAAATATAAATTAACCCATCAGTACCGTTATTATTTGCTTGTTACTTTTACTAAATAATAATAATAATAATAATAATAATAATAATAATAATAATAATAATAATGCTATTTTGAATTTGAATTAGTAGCAAACATATTAATTTGGGACTCTCGATATCGGTAGATCGCAGGCTCCATCACCAATCGATTTAGTATACAGGTTGATTCACAAGGATTTACCGTCCTTTACGGAGCTTATTTCTGAAGACATTTTGAGCAAAAAAAGTCATATAAACATAGTTCCTATTCCCAATATTTACAGAGTTACACTAATTTAAAATTGTTTGTAAAATACGTTTTTTCTTTAGTTTGGAGGTAAAAAAATAATACAAATAGAGAAAGAACCACTCAGAAGTATCATTTCTTTAATTGTCAAGCATTATGAAGCTGAAAATGTCCTGTGAACTCCTTAGTTGCTTCGTAGACATCATTTCCTATTTTTAACTAGAAAATTATATTATTCTTAAGCACTGATCACAACAATTATTACAAATCACACCACTTCCACCGACTTAATTATTTGCAGTTCAACTATGCATCCTAATTTACAGTCTTGGAGAGTTTACAACACATTTAAAAAAAAAGTCGCCGTCTGCTTTAGTATACTTGGCCGCTCGTTTGTGAACGGCACTCGTCGCACTACGTAACTACATAGATTTCCGTAACACTCGCGCTACCTGCTGACTACACGCTGACCGAGACCACGCGTTCACAGCAATGCGTTCCATTAACAAAACGTAACTCTGTAAATATTGACAATAGGACCCATGTTTATATGACATTTTTTGCTCAGAATGTCTTCGGAAGTAAGCTCCGTAAAGGACGGCAAATTCTCGTGAATCACCCTGTAGATTAAATGAGGTTCAGCTAAGAACAATAAATCAATTATTATTTATATATTTCCACTTTTCGTTGCGAATTTTTTTTAAAGTTGGAAGTCAGTTCTTTCCTTCCAGAATCCAGGTAATAGGAGCGAAGTCGAAAGTTACATTGTTGGGCGAAATCATGACAAACACATTTGTTAAGCAGTAGCGGCTGGTGATCAAAATAATGAGTGTGCTACAATATCTATATCGGCCTACGGTATACACTTATATGTATCTATTTATCTTAATTTTAGACTCGCCTAATGACGAAATATGCAGTCCATACGACGTTCCTTCCTACTGCAGAACTTGTCAATTACTCTGGTGTTAAACGTTAAACCCCTCCCTCTTGGACATTATACTCTTTTCTATTGACAGTATTGCAAGAGCAGTGAGGCGATCCTGCTACATAGTGTTCCTTCTTTCTGGCTCAGCAGTGGTCATTGGTTTTGTAACCAAAATATTTAACAACTTCGTTACTTCACAGAATGGATCCTGTGAATTGTTGGAGGGTATGTATTGTAACAATTGAACAGCTCCATCTATATTTCGGAAGTCTAGTCTTCCGTATAGAACTCAAAGTTGTGTCTTTAACATTCTTTTGTTCAGTACAGTACAGCTGTTGACAGAAATTTCAAGTTCGCATTCAGGAAAATTATGCGAAAAATTGTCAAAAAAATTCGCTGTTTAACAATTTTGTTGTGTCTAGGTAACTTAAAGACTGGAAACTATGAGCAGTTTCCTGAATTATACGGTCACATACTTCCTTGGCTTCAATTTTCTGGGATTCCTTTATCCGTCGCTTGCTGACTGATTCAGGAGGAACTTAAAAAACTGGTAAGATGGCAGCAGCAGTCGGACACTTGAATTACCAAATACATTATATATAGTTCCGAGTTCTTCCACAAACAAGCATTCTTTCGTTACGCTTTACTTTTGCAATCTCCAAGCTGTGTTGTGCTGAAGCTGACTACAGCACTTCCCCGCGTAAAAATAGCCAATCAGAGCAGTGATTTCAGCTTCGCACATGCGCATAACTGTCTACATTCTCGTGTAGAGTTTTGAGTAGCACAACGAACCCCCTGAGGCACCAAAGAGCGAAGAGCGAAGACTAAACACTCTATAACGCATCACAAACATAATCACGGGAAATTGTCAAATGACATTAAATACTATGGTATTGCAAATACATTATTTGAGCAAAAATTATCATTGTGCTGTAGGACTGTAGCACATAAGGACGGGCCGCCCCTGTTGTTAAGTACGAGTAAACAACGCATCATTTTAAAATGATATTTTTACAGAAAAATATATAAAATAATTGCGATATGCGTATATCTAGTTTATGTAAATTTGTCCTAAATTTATTAGGGCCTACATATAGTTATTTAAACAGTGTAATGTATGAACTATTGAAAATAGCTTGCTTTTAGAACAGGGATCATCAGCTCGGAGAGTTTAGGATCGGAGCAAACTTGCTCGGCAATGTTGAGGGGCGAGAGAAGTGTTCACAGCAGTGAAGGGAAAAGTGGTAACGTCATATGTAATGAACTTCAGTTTTCATATGCATCCTGCTATAGATACAGTATATAAGATAGAAAAGAACCTGCGCCACAGACCTTTTTGGTACTGTGCAGAACGTAGTGGTGGGGATCAGTTGCGTTCTAGAGTCGCTCCTTGACAGATTGTCTTGCGTCGAGTAGGTACGTTTTACACGGTACTGTATTTTGTTATTTTGAGTATTTATAAATTACAGGTTTAAGCTGAGTTTTTCATTTCCTGTTAATCTACGCCTTATCCATCATCGTATCTGTTTAATATCTTCAATTGTCTGTTTTCTTTGGACGTCTTGATCTTATCATTATTACTTTTTTTTGTAATAACTGATTTTCTTCCATTTGTAAAAAAAATTCTTTTTTAACTCTTTTTTAAACCCAAGCTCTGAAAATGTATTACCTATTTTTATATAGTTAATATTCCCTTCTTTGTAATTAAATCTCATTTATGCTAGACTTCAGTGACAATAATAGACGACGTCGCGCTTTATTGCTCTTCTATGAATGTTGAGTGTTAGTTCAATCAAAAGTGCATGCGCGTGTGTGTAACATATTAATTTTGTGCAAAATGACTTATATTGAGAGAAAATTGAGTTCATTATTAATTGTAGAATTAAAAGAGGAACCATTTTCAAGTTGGACGTATCAAACAAAATGAGTTTAAAAAGACGGGAGATAGACATCACATTTACATATTAAAATAGCGGATGGAGGAAGACAAAATAGAATTTTTCAATTGTCATGGATAAGAAATATCCTTAGTTAACAGAATGCTCTGAGACAAATAAGTTATATTGCTTTAACTGTATTCTGTTTGGGAGTGAAAATGAATGGTCATCATCTTCTTGGGTGTCTGTCACAAAAAAATTTGATAAAAAACCCTATAAACATATGTTCTATAAAAATATACAAGATAAGCAGATTTTTTTCAGCCTATCCAGTATTTACACATTAACTTCGCCACTGGTGTGCAAAATTTACAAACACTACTGTAGATATTTCACTTCCTATTAAAAATGTTTGATTAATAAATGAAATTTGATGTGATCCTCCGAGAAATAAGCGAACTCACGAGCCGACACGTGTGTCACACTTTATAATCCGCCATGACTGTAAAACCGAAACAGAAATTAATTTCATCTCGGAATTCCAGTGGTTGCTGAACACTCATTAAATATATCCGTTGGGTGCTTGAGTCCCGAAGCATCCATGTAGTCGGCGCCTATGTTACTTAAAAGACATTGTTGAGAACATTGACATGTTCGGGCGTGAATTCAAATCCTGCTTGGGCTAACCTGGTTGGATTTCTTCCGAGATTTATCTCAACTGTAAATCGAATGTCAGATAATGTCATGGCGAAGCCTTGGACTCCGTTCAAGAAATACAATCTCGCTACCACGAATTCATCGACGCCTGTTGTCCTCGTAATTGATACAGAGTCATTAAATAGCCGATTAAAAAGCATAAGCTAAATGGCTTCTGAGAACATATTTTTCTTTACGATATGCTAACGTAATGAGACTCCACAAAAAATATAACTTTTTTCCTAACTTTATTTTTTCAATCAAATTCTGAGAGCATGTTTACTATGTAAAGGACTAACAAAACCAAAATCTTGAACTCCCAAATGTTTTTGGACTTTCATTTATTTTTTATATATTTTTAGAGATACTTTCAAACCCAAGTTTTTAGTAGAAGATCTCAATTTTAAGCCTCCTTTTTTGGTAACATTTACAAGACATAGAGAAACATTTCTATACATAAATTTTATTAAATATCTTATTTATTCACTTTCATTTTTATTTTAACTTTGAAAATAGTTTTTCTATAATCAATTAAATAAATATCAACAAAATAAACTAGCAAAATTTCTTACAAATTAAATGCACAAAAACATGCAGCTATCTCATAAATACTTGCAGTAAAAATTTCATCCAGATTGATTATTTAGCATAATAGAGTTGCTGTTGAATCAAGAAAAATAAACTTACGGAAAAATGGATTTGAAAGTAAAATGAGTACCTATTTATGTAACACATACCTATTAAAAGTCTCCTCCGCCACATCCATCTAGTAACTACAGGTAACCAACTTTAGAACGAAAAGTTACTACATTTTTAATCTGAAATTTGTAAAATTCTTTGATGAAAAAATAATTTTGACAGCTATTTTAAATGTCACGTCCCCTTACAGATTTAATTTAAGAAATAACTTAAACATATTTGTAATCACAATTGAACTAAATCCATTTGTGGTATGAAAATATAGGCTACATTCTAAAGAAGTGAAACAGCCATAAAATTTCTTTGAAAAATTTTCAAGATTTTGAGTGGAGTCTCTTCTTAATTTGTACATAGGCAAAAAAATAAATTTTGATATTGTGTTATTGTTTAGTCAACTGTCCGAAAACAAGTCTGAACCTCACAAGTAATACGAAGAAGGCACCACTTATGAGGCAACTAGGCCAGGAGATAATAGATTAGAGTTGCTGTCAAAAATGACGATACTGTCTGCAGAAGCTTTGGGAGCAGCGAGGAGCAGTATCCTCTTGGAGGGTTTGCCTCTCAGAGCAGGATCTGACACAGGCCATAAGGGCTCTTGCAGTGAAATAAAAACCCGTTACCATTAACGAAAGTGAATATCAGTACCGTGTTACTACTAATATGTATATATAGGATATAAGAGGAATACATGCAAATATTTTGATATTTGCTTAAGAAAGATGAATATACAATAACGACCTATATAATAAATACATATTATGTACTTCATTAGGGAGAGGAGTACGTCAAGGACGTCCTTTATCATCTATCCTGTTCAACATCTACTTGGAGGATTTAGTGAAGAACTGTTTTCAGAAAATGGGAAGAGTAATAGTAAGAGAAAGCAGAATAAAGTGCATAAGATTTGCTGATGATATGACGTTGTTAACAGAAAGGAGACGATACTAAGGCACATGTTACTAGAGCTAAATGACGGCTGTAAACAGTATGGGATGAAGATAAATGTAAACAAGACGGACGAAGACCATGGTCATAGGAAGAAAAATACAGAAAATAAACGTGCGAATTCTAAATGAGGCAGTAAAACAAGTGGACAGCTTCAAATACTTGGGGTGTACTACAAGCAGCAGCATGAGATTCTGTCAGGAAGTCAAAAGGAGGATAGGAATGGCTAATAGAAAAAAGAGCATCTTCTGCGGACTCTGGAAAAAGAATTAAGGAAGATACTAGTGAAGTGCTTGGTGTGGAGTGTGGCATTGTATGGGGCAGAAACATGGACATTATGACGAAGTGAAGAGAAACGGCTAGAAGCACTTGAAATGTGGATGTAGAAAAGAATAGAGCCTGTGAAATGGAGATAGAATAAGAACCGAAACTGTGTTGGAAAGAGTGGGTAAAGAAGGAATGCTGCTTAAACTGATCAGGGAAAGGAAAAGAAATTGGCTGGGTTGCTGGCTGAAAAGAAACTGCCTACTGAAGGATGCACTAGAAGGAATGGTGAACGAGAGAAGTGTTCGTGGTAGAGAAAGATATTAGATGATAGACGACATTAAGATATATGGATCATATGAGGAAACAAAGAGGAAGGCAGAAAATAGAAAAGATTGGTGATTTTGAGTGAAAGACCTGCCCTTGGGCAGAACATTAAATTAATAATAATAATAATAATAATAATAATAATAATAATAATAATTTAGCTTCCAGCTCGGTCAACATTTCAAGAAAGAACACAAATTTTCAATTATTAAAACGAGACATGCAATATTCTCAATGGTTTTGAGCAAAGTGTTACGTGATTACATTAAATAAATAAATATCCTGCAGGGATAATTTTCAGTCTCTTGTGTTCTATACAGAGTAGAAGTGAAATAACCTTGCAGATTGAAAGGGACGATAGGATACTCTGAAATGAATAGAAAACCTATATTATATTTTGTGATTAAATGCACTGTTAATTAGAAAATTAAGTTTGAAGTTTCAGCAGTCCGAAAACATCGCGGCTAACACACTCTTCTCGTGATACAGATGTAAGAGGTCAACGAACTCGGTGTGTCTCGCTAGATGAGCTGTTCTATGGCGCTGTGTTGCAACCAACTCGCTTCGTGCAGTTGCTTTAAATTAGAGGTTTTTTAAATAATAAATTTACACGAAAACCGTACGCACTACAGAAATACGCAGGAGGGATAAATTATACTTTATTAGTTGTCCTATCGGCTTGAACAAAAATCACGATCCTACTCGCAATAGTTACCGAATAAGAGATTGTTAAACATTTGATAATAAATATTTTTTCTGAAAAATATTATTAACATTCTACCAATATGGTATTATAGTTTTTTGTTACATGAAACATAAGCTATTGCTCTTTCACTTCCACCCTGTACGAGTATATATTTTATTTTAATTTTTATGATTTTGCATATTTCTTTTTGTATTTAATACCTACTTACCCCATCAAGTTCAAAGTTAGGACTATATTTTTCTTGATATTATTATCCTGAAGTACTCGAAAATTTAGAACAGAGAGGAGCTTCATGTGTTGCTTCTGGGTTAAATGCCCGCGGGATAGATTTCTACAACGCTTTGCTCTCGGCATTTTGTAGACTTCTTGTCTAGAAAGAAAAAAGAACAATAGCAATATATATTAATTCAATATTCTTCGCTGATAAGATAATGCGGGTAAAATCTAACCAGGAAAAGATAGTATAGATGATTTATCAGTTTCAGCTTTTTTTGGTATCAGATTATAAATTTGAAGCTGTAGACAGTTTTACCTAGTTAGGCTCGCTGTTAGACATTGCCTATATAATAAAGATTGCTCAGAATAAACTAAGAAACGTATATTTCAGACCAATAAATATTATATTATGGACTTGGAAAATAATTAAAAGAATATTTGCTAACAATTAACCTGTTAGTGCTCAACTTGTGCTTGTATGACTGCATACATTTTTTATTGAATGAATGATGTCCCATGTTGGGCACAGGCCTCCTGTGATGGGGTTAGAACCCCCTCGACAGGGATGGCTCAAGTGTACTCGCTTGGTGAGCCAATCCAGGCGGGCTTGTCGTGTATACTACTTCTGTGACATGGTTAATAATCCTGTTCAACTTTAACTAGTCTCCGCACTGTTTTTTTGTTCATTTTTTTTCCTTGCACTTCATTTTTATTAGTGTTCTTTAAATATTAGTAAAATTGTATCAGCTTCTTTTGTTTCTGGCTGAGTGGATGAGAAGGCCTAATGGCCTTAACTTCGACATAATAAATAAATAATTATTACTATAAATTATTATTATTGTTGTTATTATTATTATTATTGTTATTATTATTATTATTGTTATTAACTATTTTCGTTTTAGTTTTCTACATTTTTTCATATATATACCTGATCCATGCATCGGTCATGTAATGGGAAAAATATTCAAACAATTCTATAAGCATCAGAAGATGTTAAAATTGCATGAAAACTTTAGTTGCCACTGAGCGCTAAGGAGATCATTCTTATAGCGTTTAAAATCTGGCTTACAGTGAATAAATTATCATCTGACATATGGAACGAAATCTGCACAATTTTGCATACTGTAGTGATCACAAAACTGTAGGACAGCACTCGCTGAAATGGGTAATTGGTAAGGAGAGTATCCAAATATGCACCCTCTCGCACAACAGAAAGGGAGAAATCATATCCGCCAGCAGCCACGATGCACGCTAGTGCCTCTCTTATCTGTGAGTAAGAGACGCTAGCCCGAGGGTGCATTGTGCTGATGACGGCTGCTGTAGGATATAGGCCTACTCACTATGCAATCATTATCATAAACTAGCTTTGAAATATTAGGGATTAGAGAACGGTGACCAGGGGCGACCCTTCAGCATGTCGGCCAATTTTGCACCCCGAATTATGGGAGGAATGAGTATGAGGTTTACCAGCCCACCGGCCGCAGAGACGCCTCACCCGCTCACCCAATGGGCTCCCTACATCTCCCCGCCCTAAGTTCATACCGCCAAGGTAACCAAGCAGTACATAATTCATTGCAACAGCCCTTTCAAGGTGTCGAAGCGCCCTTGGAAGTGCTCTTAAGGAATGAATCCTGGCAGAGATATTGCGAAAGGCTTGGAACCCAGAGATGGTTTCGGAGAGGACGCCCCTTCTGTAAGCGGACGAAGACATGCGTCATGACCTGAATATGCCTGTGGAATGAGATGATGAAGATGAATTATATGATATGAAATCTAAATTCTTTTTCTATAGGGAAGAGGAAGGGAAATGGACCGTGGAAATGAAAATTCCAACCCGACATTTGCTTAAATAACTGTAGAAAACCATGGAAATACCCAACCAGATAATCAGCCAAAGCGGGAATCGAACACGCGCCCGAGCGCAACTCCGAATCGGCAGGCAAGCGCCTCAGCCGATTGAGTTACGCAGATAGATAGATAGATAGATAGATAGATAGATAGATAGATAGATAGATAGATAGATAGATAGATAGATAGATAGATAGATAGATAGATAGATAGATAGATAGATAGATAGATAGATAGATAGGCAGGCAGACAGATAGGCAGATAGGCAGGCAGACAGATAGAGGGATGGATGGATGTATGGATGGATGCAGATAGGTAGGTAGGTAGATTAGATGGATGGACCGACGGACAATCAGATATAATAGATGTATATAAATTTAGCTCTTATTTTCGCATAATATGACATCCAAAATAAATAAAAATACATCGTATCTATCTCCTTTCTTCATTCAGTTGGAGTGCCACACTTCACTTTTTGAATCCTCGACTTTAGGAACCTGGTCCTTTCCATATTAGTCTAGAAATATTTGAAAATGAGATTACTTTTCAGAAAACACTGAAGAAACGAGTTGTTTTGAATGTCATAGGATAGAGCTTATGTGATTACAATGGTATATACCAAGCGGACTATTTAAGTTGATACTAATGCGGAAGATCTAAAAAGCGATTTTTTTAGAAATAAAGTTTTAAATAAAAAGAGGGAAAGCAAATTTCATTAGCTGTGTTGTATTTAGAGGACGTTTCCAAGACCACTGAAAAGTCAATCTTATTTTTTAATGGAAATCTTTCAGGTTATCCCGTAAGACGTACGAACGACTCCAGAAAACATGGAGATGCTCATACGAAATGCTTGTGCAAATATTGAGGGAGAAGTAAATTATTGTACGTAATTACATATCAATCTTGTGGAAAGTGCAACGAGATCCAGAAATCTAGAAGGGCACTATTTTAAACATTTTAAAACTAATCTAATTGAATGTTGTTATTTTTTTCTTTGTTTTTGTAATAACAATTCAGATACTTATGAAACGTATGAATATCTCTTATTAATTTTTACTTTTCACAATATATCTGTGAAACTACACGCTAAATTGAAAAATGGTTCATACAAACGTTATTTATTTCTGTACCAGAAATGAAAATAAAAAATAAATACTTTAGGCTTTCCTTTACAAAATAAGATTGACTTTCAAATAGTTTTGAAAACATTCTTCAAATAAAACGTAAATAAAATGGTTCATACAAATGTTATTTATTTTTGTACCAGGAATGAAAATAAAATATAAAAACTTTAGGCTTTCCTTTACAAAATAAGATTGACTTTCAAATAGTTTCGAAAACATCCTTCAATAAACTTAAATAACGCAATTTGCTTTCCTGAAAGTAAATTAGGATTAACTTTTATTTAGAAAATTTATTTTAAAACTCTTCGCATTTCAGATATTTCATATTGTCAACTTAAATGATCCACCCGTACTATATATAAACTCATATATAGTCTTAGAGGGCGGATTTTCGCTGTTATGAAACTCGTGGTTTCAATTTCATGTATGGGTATGTAATTAAAAATATTCTAGTACATTAAAATTTATAGCCTTACTTACTTGGTATCAAGTACATACCAGAGCAGCAAATGTGACTTACCAAAAATTTATACAAATAAAAATCGGAATAAAATGATCAGTGTTATTTATTGAGTTTGATATTTCAAGGTCTGTATCCTGAACACACAGAAGTTTATAACAGAATACCAGTCCTGTAACCATGCAACGTACAAACATTTAACACAATCTATCAAAGACTAACAATAGAATGCAATTCATTGTTCTTATTTAGCATTTCATTGGATTAGCAGTACTCAATATTCACTATTGTTATCAGCGGAACACTTTCTTCAAAATGTGCTTATTTTATTGAGATTTAATATTCTTTTTATATGATTAAAATGTAATAATATTCATGTTCATTAATTTTATGACTTTTGCAGCTGGTTAAATTAATTCTTCCAGTGTAAATTTACATATGGGGTTATTAAAAATTAAGAGGAGAGTTGAGGAAATCTTCATGATTGAATGTAATTAATGTCTATACAGCAAATGGGATAATGGGATTAGGTTAAATAAATACATTTTGATGTAAGATTTAAGTGCGTTTAATGAACTGATATATTAAAAACAAGAAATAAGCTACGATATGAATAGACT
The DNA here is from genome assembly GCF_040183065.1 of Periplaneta americana. Classification (NCBI taxonomy): domain Eukaryota; kingdom Metazoa; phylum Arthropoda; class Insecta; order Blattodea; family Blattidae; genus Periplaneta; species Periplaneta americana. Next base: position 66,564,727 of record NC_091128.1, read on the forward strand.
AACGGTCAATCCTCCAATAATAATAATAATAATAATAATAATAATAATAATAATAATAATAATATTTATGTTTTATGTCGTTTGTAATACCAAATTAATTCCCGTTTTACATTTATAATATATGTTACTTCCAATAAGGTACTAAACGATACACACCCGATACGTGGCGCTGTTCAGTTGTTCTGTTGTTGCGTAGAGGGCATTGGTTCCAAATACTCTGTGAAGAGTGATGGTCGATAGGTTAACGTCTGTTAGTTGGTCTGTTACTGTTTGTCTTCAACCATGGAAGTCGTTTACATATTAGAAACTACCAAAAACAAGACATCTTGTATACATACATAAAAATAAAACTTAAAACACACCTATGTTTGTTACGTTGTCAGTCTTAAGTCTGACGAAGTGGGGACGAAGTTTATTTTTATTTCTTACTTCCGATTAATAATAATAATAATAATAATAATAATAATAATAATAATATTTATTTAACCTGTTAAGGCCATACGGCCTTCTCTAACACTCAACCAGGAGTAAAAACTGCGTTACAAAAACACTACAAATTTACAAAGTACACTACAATTTTACACACAAAACTGAATAACATAATAATAATAAAATGTAAACAACAAGTAAGAAGAAATCAGACATAATATATAACATAGAGAAAGAAAGAAAAAAGCATAATAAAATGTGAACAGCAGGTCAAAATAAATGAGGCATACAAAGTATAAAAAATAAGATAATTATTGATAATAATAATAATAATAATAATAATAATAATGATAACAAATAAGAATAGTAATAATAATAATAATGATAATAATAGGTCTAATAGTAATAATAATACTAATAGTAGTAATAAAATAGTGCAGTACAAAGCATACAATGAATACAATATTTTTAAGTATACACAGTAAGGAGAATTATGATTATATATAGCTCAACTTATCACATTAGAGATATACCATTATCGGAAAATATGAAAACAAAAATATAAAATAAGTTAAATATCACTAGAACATAAAAAAAAATGTGAATACGTGGAAACATGCAATACCACACTTGTCATAATAGTAAGTTAGTTTGGCAACTCGTCATAAGATAATTTTCTAACTTGGATTTGAAAGATTTCAATGTTCGGCAGCCCTTGACTTCAGGCGGCAGAGAGTTCCAGTGACGAGAGGTAGCAACAGTGAAAGATGAGGAATACAGAGATGATGTGTGAAGTGGAATTTCTAGCGTGTTATAGCGTTGTGATCGAGTATTGATATTATGATAGCGAGGGAGAGTATGCAAACGAGCGAATAAATAATAGGGGGATGAAGTGTACATAATTCGATATAGGAGAGAAAGTGAGCGCAGATTTCTCCTCTCATGTAACCTAAGATTAAGTAGCACAGTAGTCTACAATTCTGATTTTGTTCCAGGCTAGGCAGTACGAGTAAGCAGCATTGTAAATGGGATTACCATAAACAGACAGATTGGAAATCTCTACTTTTAAAGTGTTATTGCAAAAAATAATATTATAACCAACCCATAATCTTAACCGGTGGCGTTTTCCGAGATTTCCCTTCAACCAATTCAAGCAGAATTTCTGGATAACTTTCGGCGTTGGATTTCGGACTCATTTCGCTCAAATGTCGTTATAATTGTTATCACTTCCCGAGTTAAGTTCACAATGCAGAGCGCTATATTTGTAAAAGAGCGCGGCCGTTTGGCGACAAAATTATTCACAGAACAGGAGTGCTAAGCATAATATGCTGGGTTGCAAGGAACCTGTTCCATAGATTGCTATTCTGTCGTTAAGTAACGGACCTTTAAAGTATAGATGATATTTAACGATCGGTTACCTATTCCGTCTATAAAGGAAAATATACAAAACGACAGAGCCATCTAGCCGACGCAAATAATTTCCTTTTCATACGTGTATGTCGCTATAAAACAACTGGTGGTGATACTGCGTAGTAATATTGTTTGTAAGCAACTAGGCAATATAAAGTGGGAAACGGGGGCGAAACTTTTTGTGAAAGAGAGAAAATGTTATTAGACATCGTTGCAGAATACAAAGACGTTGTTGAAAATAAAACAACCGATGCAGTGACGAACACTTTAAAAACAAGACTGCTGGGGGGAAATTTCAATGCTCAACAGAACAATTAATAAATTTATATAACTGCTTGAAGAGGAAGGCAAGAAAAGAGAGAAGTGCAGAAAAGGTAAGTTGTAATGAAACAAATAAAATATCTGTATAATAAATCATTGAGCATGCGTGCAACTTAATCCTACTTATGACATTTTCAGGTTGAAATATAGTATATTGTTTGAAATATCCAAAGAAGCATTTGCACATGAGCGTATACCTCTACGGTTGCATCAAATTCAATCTTCAGGCAATTTGCTAGGAGACGTCGTAGCTCTTACACTAGTTTTACACTAAATCTAAACATTTTCAGCACGACTTGTGGATTGTGGGTCATCCCAGATCCCGACCTCTATCCCTTAGGGCGCCACTGCTTATATACTCGGTCAGTCAAGGCCTATTTTCTGTTATGAATAAAAACAATTAACAATAGTGATGTCTCAGTCATGACGACATCATAAAGTATCCGATGAATTGAATCATCAATCTTGTTACTCGCAACATTCATTATATCCGAGTTTCTTTGTGTTTTTAACTCATCATAATATTAAACTGAGAGATGGAATAACTTCATAAATGTACACAAAGCACAAATTAAGCAAATATATTACTAAGGCTAATATTTATATGCACAAAAAGTCTGATGCATGCCAAATCAAACCAGAAATATGCAAAAACATGTAAAATTCACTTGTTTAACATATCAAGTATCGGTAACAATAAATTATCAAAGTTCCAGATACAACACTGTGCGCATGTGCAGTAGGCAATATAGAAACTCATGCTGAAACCTTCTTGCCTACATACAAGGCGATTCTCGACTAAGAGTCGACCCATATTTTGTTTCTAGTAGGCCTACTGAACATTTGAAATGAATTGTTACAGAAAAAAGATCGTTTCCAAGAAGTTGAATTTTAACATATTCAATTTAATTAATTTCACATTTGTGCAAGTTTCTTTCTCGTTTCCGATTGACATTATAATTTTTGCATTCTTAACTATCAAAATACAAATTATAATGTTTAAGGGGAGAGGATGGTATTTTTTTTTAACTTTTTTCCTGTTTGGTGTAAAATATTAATTTTTTGTATGTAGAGAGCTCATAGCTGTAGGAACTCAACCAAATAAAAATATTTTGAAAAAAATTATTTGGGGGCCCAAATTTGAAAAAAAAAATGTACCCAATGCAGGATTGTACTAAAACCGATATATCTAGACTGTTTTTAAAGATAGATTCAAAAATTTTTGCAATGTATCTGCAAAAGCATGTTCTACAAACTGTCTGTAAAGAATTTTGATATTAGTCCCTACGTTTGTAAAATAAACAATTAAAATTTAATAACAATTTTCTGATTTCCTTTCTTGCAAACAAACGGACGTATTTTTAAAATGAAATCAATTAACAAAATTCTGTTACAGAGAAACTTTTCCTAATATTCTAAAAAATGTGTGTTCTAAATTTCATGCATGTATCTTTAATAGTTCAGAAATTATATCCATTTTTGTCTGGCAATGTAGCAAAAAAAATTAAGTTACTGGAAACCGATAAAAGTGGGCGTGTGATTTAAAAATCCATAGTGCAGAAAGTTTAAAAATGACGTCTCAACATCTGATAAGGGCACAAAATTTTATGCAATCCATTCCACACATATCAAAGATTATTTTAAAGACTTTTCTTTTTTTTTAATTTAATTTACCGGAAACAACAATAAAAGTGGGCGAGTGATTTAAAAATCCATAACGCAGGAAGTTTAAAAATGGCGATTCAACATCCGATAAGGGCACAAATACCAACAAAATGTTATGCTATGCATTCCACACATATCACAGAGTATTTTAAAGAAAAAATTTTTTTTTTTAATTTACTCGTTTTTCACCAAAAAATACCATCCTTTTCCTTTAAATGAATATTATTTTTCACAAAAATCGCAGAACACGGTTGTTCCGCCTGTCCTCAAGCCTTCTTTATTTGTTACCCATTGCTTCAGGGTGCTGCGAGTTGGTATAGCGCTGGCCTTCTATGCCCAAGGTTGCGGGTTCGATCCCGGGCCAGGTCGATGGCATTTAAGTGTGCTTAAATGCGACAGGCTCATGTCAGTAGATTTACTGGCATGTAAAAGAACTCCTGCGGGACAAAATTCCGGCACATCCGGCGACGCTGATATAACCTCTGCAGTTGCGAGCGTCGTTAAATAAAACATAACATTTTTCAGGGTGCTCTGGAACGATGATTTTGTAGGTGGCATCGCGAATTCACATAGGAATGTCCTTGAACTGATACTGTTAGGCTTTCTCTCTCAAGTGAGAATAATTATTGTATCTTAACCGAGAACAAACCCCTATGTTACGTTTCGCGCGTAATAACAAAAACAGCATCATAGTTGATTGTTGTTGGCAGAATGAATACACTTCATATGGGGCTACAACAGACCTTTGTTTGTTTAGAGAAAATATTACACTGAAAAAAAAATGGAAAAAAATTCCAAATTTGCATATATGACGATTTGTGCAACAAAAATCTTGAAAACATGCCACAATATATGCAAAATATACTATTATATACAGAAACACAAGTGGAAAAATATACAATATTAACGCCGAATATTCGAATCAAAGATGTTCAAAACGTATAGAAAACTATTTTTGCATGACTTTCAAAGAGCCTGTAAATATAACCTATGCATTTTCATTTGAATCCTAGCCCTATATACCACAATTACACAATTCCACTCAATAAACAATTCGCACATAAAAAATGTATGGTTCCAAAGAAAATTTTTAGCGAAAGTGACATTTGGCGATATGTAGTAAGGATTGTGAACTCTGGCAAATAGAAATGCCGGTCATCTTATACCTATAAGTTTTGCATGAAAAAAAAGGTATATTAATAAACTAAATACAGATTCGGCTACCAAAACTGTTTCTTTTTATTGGACTGTACACCTATACGTACTGGTGATATCTGATATGAGGAATAAAAATGTTTGAGAAACAGCAATCTAGCTTCAGTGCTTCAAATTCACTTTTTGAATGTTTATTTGAAATTGTTGTCACAGCTTTAAGAATTTCTTTTCCTTCTGCTGTAGAGCGATAGAATTCTGCACAACTGAATTTAAGGTTTTTGATGTTACAATGTTCAGCGTTTAGTATTTCCACACTAAACAATTCCTCTCACCATTACTTTAATATGTTATTCATGATAATAAATACACGAACACGTATTGAACTACGATTCCTATTATGGAGATTTATCAAAGGCATCTTTACCCTGAAAATACTTACACTGTATCGCAAAATTTGTCAAATGTTCATCATTCACGAAGGAAGAAACCACTTCGTTTAATGAGCACAGGTCACCATAGAATATATCTTCATCCAGTTAGAGACCTAATTTTCATCTAACACTTTACATTTCTTCTACTTTTGGTGCCGAACCATCAAGTAAAAGTGAAAAATACTTGGAAATTCCCTTATCTTTAGCTGCTCTGACTTAAAGGTTACACGAAATAGAGAAAATCATTTCAGCCTATTTAATAAAAACTCTTATCACATATTCTCAAACTTATTTGATAAAATTACCGGCCGGCCACAAACAAAGCCTTTGAGGGGTTGATAACAGTCAACAGCCTTATGTTGAGCTTCGGCCGGGCTGGTCAAATACTGGCTAGTGGCAACCCTAAGGGTACGACCACACGAGCTACATTTGTCGCAGGTTTTCTGCTACAAATGTAGCTGCAGTAATTGTCGCAAAATGGGTGGCCACACGGGTACTACAATTACTGTCGCTACGTGTGACCACATGACATGCCACAAGGAGCGACATTTGTAGCTAGTTCTTTTGCGTTTTGCAGCACTCAGCCGTATTGTAGTGGAAGCTTTCTTCCGATATGGAGTATGAAGCCAAAGTCACTTTGTGTGTGTTGTTGGTGTACATTATTACTGTCACACACAATTGTAATGCGCATGAGAAGAAAATTTATAGCAGTGCCATAAAGTTAACTTTTATTCCTGTGTCGATTTTACAACAGGCAATATTGTTCGTCAGTAACAATCGGAAGTACGGTGTGGGTGAAGGGTTTGCTGAAAAGCTGTATGAAGACCTAATTTCTCGTGGTTCTGTAGAAGGGTCATTGGGATTGTACGACAGGTTAGACATGCTCTTCCCTTTTCAATAAATGAATTTCTGAAGCATCTCCAAGTAAAAAGGAGTTTTAAACATGACTCAAAACACAACTCAAAGAGGCAATCTGTTTGTAGCATATTTGAGAGATTTGTCTTGTAAAATAATTGTGTTTTTTTTTTTTACCAAATGAAGTCGCTGTGAAGGGTTTACTGGAACGCTATTGTATAGATTTTATTATTGAAGGAAACCTTTGGTCGAAAATGAAAGAAAAAAATGTGTACTCTCAAAGAACGGTATTTTGAAAAGAGTATAAGTAAACACATCTATCATAAAAGTTATCTTTTTCTTGGTTTTGCAGAATTCTTATTGGACGTTGCGGCAATTTAAACTTGACCCTTATATCCCAAAATACAACTCAAAGTGGAAATGTCTTTATAAACAATACTGACTTGTGAGTGTCCTGCAAAAGAATTGTACGTTTTTTTACCAAACAAAATTGCTGTGAAGGATTTGCTAGAACGCTTTTGTATACATTTTGTTATTGAAGAATTCTTTAGGTCGAAATTGAAAGAAGAAAAATCTATGTACTTTTTAAAGAAAGATATTTTGAAGAGAGTTAAAAAATAGGGCAACTTAGCTGGACTATATATAACAGAAGCAATATTTATTAGCACCGTATTGTTAGTAACAAAATATGTCATATATATATATATATATATATATATATATATATATATATATATATTGGCATCGTATTGTTATAAATCTGTCATGATAATAATTTCCCAACTAAAAGTCAATCTCCCTCTCTACTTCACTCCCTAATAAACACAAGTTGATTTTGTTGTTATGATTACATATACATACTGAGAATTTCAACCATTAAAAAACGGGTTTTCCTTCAAATTTGAGAATATTCTTCCGTTGTACATCGTATCCAATAGAAAACAGAGTTTACGTTCTCTTAAACATGATAGGTCACGTTTCTCAGATTATTAAATTTCGGGGGAGGGGGAAACTGAAAGGTGAATCTTAGGGTATGTTACTGTCTCATGTCTCAAAGTTTTTTACCAACAAAAGAAAATTTTAACGCTAACGCTAACAAATTCCGATATCTTATAACTAATTCGAGAGACAAATTTCACTGCACCCATCAATGTCACTTGTTTTATTTTTAAATACATTAGGCCTGAATAAAATGCCAAGGTGTTGTATGCCTGGCTGCAAATTCAATTACCAGAAAGGAACTTAGTGGCGATATTTACTTTTCCTTCAGGTGAAGTATCAAAAAACAGGAGTAAGATTAAGAAAATGGTATTTAAAATTAGCTTACGCGTGTATCCATACGCATTTGTAAAGTTACATTGCGCTAAATTATTGTAATTCTCTACTGTAAAATTATTAACTTTGATTTGTTATTTCACTCTTTTAAAGTCTTAATCTGTGTGTCCTTTACATAACATTTGATTTTCGCTTTCTATCTCATTCCTAAAAAATTAAAGCATAACCATTCATTTTACACGGTTTGTACTTTTATTACAATTTTTTTGTTTTCTTTTGCATGATATTTATTCTTTATTTATTGTCAGTTAGTAGATAAAAGTCTTTTGACATGTATATTCTTTGACTCGCTGAGTCTCCTCTGGGAATTAGTAAAGCGGAAATAAATATTAATATAAATTTAAAGTTTAAAAATATGGATTTCATAATAAGAAATTCCCAGTAACTAACAACAATGTTAATTCGTTTAAGGTGGAAAATTATTGGTCACGAATAGACCTAACATGTCAGACGGCGTCAAACTTGCTACATTTACTGCTCCGTGTGGCCGCTTCCATTTAACTCAATGCGGTCTATAATTCCAGCTACATTTGTCGCAGAAAACTTGCTACAAATGTAGCTGCACGTGTAGCCACCAATGTCGCTACGTGTGGCCACCCAACAGCAGTAAATGTCGCAGAAAAAATGGACCGGGACCCATTCGAGTTGCGACACGACCTTGGGATGCGCCAAATTTGCTACATTTACTACTCCGTGTGGCCGCTTCCATTTAACTCAATGCGGTCTATAATTCCAGCTACATTTGTCGCAGAAAACTTGCTAAAATGTGGTGCATCCAGATGGTATTTTATTTTAGCAAAAAATGACATGACTATTTCTATTTTTTCTCTAAATATGATATTACGATTTTAAACAGTCGTTCAAACTTTGAAATCTCGCTCTAAAACTGTAAAAATTACATCACATTATTCCTTGCAGAGGCATAAATGTCAATTCTTTACATATTATCAGTTTTAATTAAGAGAGATATCAAACAGAGGGCTTTTGAAATGAGTGTAACAGTGCTGACAATAAGCCTATCTAAAGAGAAAAATAAGCGATCAGTGACAGGTTTATGTTTGGATTGGTGGACTTTTGGTACGCCTTGTAAATACGCTTTTGGTAGACAAGTAGTCCTCATGGGCTGTCGCACCACAGATTACTATTAATGTATTAATTATATACAGTTATAAACAGGGGTAGAGAAAAGTATTCTTATCCGCTAACTCTGCTATATATATATATATATATATATATATATATATATATATATATATGTTAGACAGCGATGCTAGCAGCAGTACAGTTGATCATTACATACTTTTTATTTTGTGTTGATTAGTTATATAATTTGAAGTCACATTTCTAAACTAGTGATGAATTAATAATCATTGTAAATGTACCTTTCATTAATTTACGAGATGATGAGATAGTTTTCGGTTTTGTACGTATGAGTTCCACAATTCCGTCTTCAGCACGATTCAGATTGTGAACAATATTTCTTATTAGTATCGAGTACAAAGTTCTGCACACATAATTCTAATGCTTCAACAGCAGCTGGAAAACTCTAAAATAAGACCCAACCATAGACTTACTAAATAATCACTAGACCGCTCACTGGCGCTAGTGTTATGCTCCCAAATTGAACAGCCAACGGTTGGCCATTTGTTTGGTTGAGCTGAATAAGTATGGTTCGTTCGTGTGCTGTTTTTAATTACAGCAATGCACACAGATGTAAAGATAAAGAAGGAAGGAATGTTACATTTCACTGATTAGTTAATCTTTAATTTCTACAACATTTTTGGCCCGTATTATGCTACAGAAGACAAACTATTGTACTTATACGACTGTTTGTGCTTCAGGTTTCCTCTGAGTAAAGATTCCCTTAACCGAAAATGGATAGGTGCAATCCGCAGAGAGAATTTCTACACTACAATGAATCATTCAGTGTTTCAATTCATTTCGAAGATAGTTGTTACCTCTCAAACTACGTTATTACCGTATACATTGTTATAGTCCTTCATCCACTCCATATCCTTCCCTTTCTTCAAACAGCTGTTGCTTCAGTGCATACATGAATGATAAAATTATTCGCCGAATTCGAAGACACAGAATTAATAATAATAATAATAATAATAATAATAATAATAATAATAATAATAATAATAATAATAATAATCCGTGGCGCTACAGTCCGTGAAGGGCCCAGACCGACCAGCCTGCTGCTGGCCTCACGCCCACATGCCGAAGCAGAGGTGGACGATCATCCAACCAGAATGGAAGTATCGTGTGGTTAGCACGATGATCCCCCCCAGCCTTTACAGCTGGCTTTCGCAACCGGATTTTGATACCTATCGTAGCTCCCCAAGTGCATCTCGATTCTGGGTGGGCACCGGTCCCATATACTGGCCGAAATTTCATGACAAAATTTCTTCCTCCATGAGGACTCGAACCAGCGCGCATTCCGTAACGCGAGTCCTAGGCAGCATGCCTTAGATCATGACGCCACGGCGCGGGACGGTACAAATAGTTCCTGTTTAAAAAAAAGTATATAAACAAATTTCAGAGCCTAAAAGCTGAAACATGTTCATTAATACTGCACGTACTATCCACTCATTAAGTAATGGCATAACACATTTCAAATTCATCTCCCAGAACAAGTATTAGGCCACATAGCCTGTTAGAGGAATTTTCACACCATCGTTTCTTTGGACGACTCAACAGAAACTGTATAAACTACAAAAAGTTAATTTTTAATATGCCTGATTGAAAGTAACTCTTGTCTTAGTTACGGATTAATGAAACAGTTTTTTATGCTGCTGCTACTACTACTACTACTACTACTACTACTACTACTACTAATAATAATAATAATAATAATAATAATAATAATAATAATAATAATAATAATAATAATAATGCTTTTTGATTTTATACAACAGTTTAACCTACAGATTAAATTAAAAGGTAGACATTATTAACCTTGGTTATGAATATTCACATTCGGAGTTCCTATGAAAATGTGCAAGCCTGACAGCCTAATTGAATCCCGATAAAGCGGATCGAGATTGATAAAAATCCCGATTTGAGGGGTCTGCATTTCCTATTATCCGATATTTTTATTTATATATTGACTCAAATGGTTACATTGTAAACATAGAGGTAACCCGCGGAAATTTAGTAAGTATGTGAGGTAATCCAGCTATTTGCCGTAAGGCAACTCTATTCGCAAGATAATAGTTCCCTAGTTCTACCGCATTGTTGATTAATCCGTTTCGGTACTTAATTGCTGTTCTCGCAAATAATCAACATTGTCTATTTTAAGTGCGTTGAGTACCATAACAAATGAGCGTTTTGATATCGCATTTTACACTAATAACAGACACATATAATTGCTGCGTTTTGTAGTGCAGTGAACTATGTTTAAACATGGACTCATCGTCAGATGTACTGTTGCAGTACCGGTTCCGAAAAAGAAAAGTTGCAAAGTTAATTTAGTAGCGAATGGTTAAAACATATTCGTGGTTAATAAAAGAAAAAACGATTAGCCTGTAGTATTCACTGTACTGTGTGTCTTTCGTATTTTAGTGTTTCTCAGGGAGGCGAATATTACATTAAAAGCACGCGAATACTACTTTGCAGAAAACAACTATAAATCTTATGATAAAGTGATGATATCCCGATTTCCCTCGCAGAAAACCTAGTAACTCTGCTGACAGCAGACACACGTTATTAAAGGTATCTCGTAAAGGAAGTATTGTTCCTGTAAAGAAAACCATTTAGCTTTCGGATACGCAATACAACACGTATTCAAATATCGGTTTCGAAATCCCGCGCGTTTTCCAACAAACAAATGGCGGCTTTCTGCTGCTTCAATTTGGGAACATATTTCTCAGTTCTCCGCTACGGCGTGGTAGGGGCTCGGACCCAACATAATTTATATTACATTCAATGACTGCTTTCCTTTTAATTAATGTTATTTACCTGGCTTTAAACAAATGTATCTTTTTTTCAGAGTCGCCAATTCCCGAGGCCAGAAGATCATGGCTAACTAATGTGAGTTCATATTTACTGTTCTTTATTAGTTTCCAGAGTGGCACACCTAGAAATATAGTTTTATGGTTCAGCTATCCGTAATCAGTGTCATAGAGAAACATTGAAACTGTTAAAATTGTAGCCTATACATACGCAAAGCGCGGATGGGCTGAGAAGTACACACAGCGTCACTGAAAGTGATTCGCTGATGGGAATGGTTGGGGCAATTAGACACTCCAAATAAAAGTTACATATCTTCGAACATTACCGAAATTTTGAAATGAAAGTATGATGTAAACATTTATTCATATAATGCCTATTAAAATTAAATGTTTTAAAGATCACACACTTCCCACGATAAAATATAGGCCTACGTACACGTCAAGGTAATAAAAACTTTTCATCTTCATTCATTCTTCTTTCCTTTTTTAATTTGGGGGCTTGAGCCTGCTTAACCCCCTCCCTAGTAGATGTGCCACTGTTTGTAAACACTCCTCATTTTGTTAACTGTCGTTGTTACTGTTACGAAGTAATGGCTTCAAGAAATTTATTGTAATTATAGGGACCGAACTTTCTCCCAGCAGACTACAAGATTACTGGAGTTTTTGAGTTGACGACGAGCATGCATATGCAAGTGAAGCACTTGAATGAAAGCTTATGCAAATGTTGTTTGGTAAAATATAGGCAGAACAATATTTAACAATTACAATAATATATACAATATCAGTTATTTACACTACGTACACTATAATACGCTATTTTTACTATTTGCATTATAATAAAGATTGTAAGCTTACATCGATCAAGTATTATTTACAATATTTAGCTTTTGCACAGTGTTGTGTATTGTAACGCAAGGCGTTTTATTTTATTATACAGAGTGTTTAAAAAAAAGGTAACTGAAACTTTTGTCTGACCTTTTGTCTTTACACAATTATAATACGCTCCACATGACATCCGTCATTATCCACTACGTACTGCATGGGATCAACGATGTGTGTAAGCACACTGATCTGGGGTTATCACAGACGCAATGTTTGCCTTCAGGCCGTCAAGGGTATGTGATACGGATGAATGCACTGTTCTTTTAACATGCCTCACAGAAACGCGTCACACATCGTGAGGTCTGAGCTTCTGGGGTTATAGGGAAAGACAGATTTCCTGGAGACGACCCTATTTGGAAAGAGTTCGTGGAGGAACGATAGATTACCATGGCCAATGTGTAATGTGACTCCGTCTTGCAGGAAGACTTGTTGCTCAAAATCCAAACCTCTGAACTCACAGAAAGTCTGTAAATCGGCATTGAAGCGGATAAGGACCTGCCGGTATGCAGCAGCGTTGACAGTGATAGTCCCGCCATTAATATTTTCAATGAAATACGGGCCGATGACGCCATGACTTGAAGTTGCTGACCACACGGGATTCTGCTTATTAACATGACTACTCAAGAGCATCAACAATTGTCAAGGCTATGTAGAGACAGACCTGCACAATATTGCAAGTGATGCGATAATCTGTGGCCTTTAACCCATGCAACACCTGGATGTGCGAGCACTAAGGTCCTTATCCATGCGTCGCACACCTGTGGCTTGCAATTGCAATTCCTTTCATATGCGCCGAAAACTCTTCTTCGGAGACTGCAGAACTTTCTCTATCACACTACCGACATCAACTTATCGTTGTTCCTGGTGGTGCAGGATCTTCCTGAATGTCCCTCATTATGATTCGTCACGGGCCTTGTTTTTAGGAAAATTTCTACCCAGGACAGGATAGTTCTCTTCAGTTGGTGGGTGGGTAGGTGGGTGGGTAGATAGATAGATAGATAGATAGATAGATAGATAGATAGATAGATAGATAGATAGATAGATAGATAGATAGATAGATAGATAGATAGATAGATAGATAGATAGATAGATAGATAGATAGATAGATAGATAGATAGATAGATAGATAGATAGATAGATAGATAGATAGATAGATAGATAGATAGATAGATAGATGGATGGATGGATGGGTGGGTGGGTGGGTGGGTGGGTGGGTGGGTGGGTGGGTGGGTGGGTGGATGGATGGATGGATGGATGGATGGATGGATGGATGGATGGATGGATGGATAGATATAGATAGATAGATAGATAGATAGATAGATAGATAGATAGATAGATAGATAGATAGATAGATAGATAGATAGATAGATAGATAGATAGACAGACAGACAGACAGACAGACAGACAGACAGACAGACAGACAGACAGACAGACAGACAGACAGACAGACAGACAGACAGACAGACAGACAGACAGACAGACAGACAGATAGATAGATAGATAGATAGATAGATAGATAGATAGATAGATAGATAGATAGGCACATAGACGGACGGACCGACATATGGATAGACAGATAGACGGCCAAACGGACGGAGGAACGCACGGACGAACGGGCGGGCGAGTAGGTAGGATAGACACACAGACGGACGGACGAGCGGCCGGACAGACAGACAGAGAGACAGACAGACACGTAGGTAGGTAGGTAGGTAGATCTTAATCTGTTGTCTGTTTTAACATAAACACTAAATACAATCTGTACAAAATCATGCTCTTATGTTGGATAAATCCAGAAATAAGTTTTTATAAACAAAAATATTTTTAGACTCGATTCCTTAGTGTTAAATGCAAATTTAAATTATTATATATTTATCTAGAATATTGAGTGGTAGTTGGATTTGTATACCTATCCTTTGGCTTAAAAATGAAGAAAACAGAACGTGCAGAGATTGAAAATTAAAAAACTAGTTGAGTTAGAATTAAAACGCCAAACTTTGGAATAGAAATCAGTCGCCAATTTGAAAAATTAAAACTTGTATTTATGTGTAATACTCTTAATATAAAGTACAGTGACGGAACTCCCATATGCTTATTTTGTAACCTTTCTTGTAAATCATAAATACTAAGCAAAAATAATCAATGTTAAATTTTTTACTGGTTGAAGTTTTATGTATTGTACCTCCTCACAATCATTATTCATGTAAGTTTTTTTTTCTTAACACTCTCTTACGTTATGTACCTTATGTCCCGTTTCGACACCTGTGTGGCGCCATCTTCGTGTCTTTCGAACTGCTGCTGCTCCAGCTGGTCTTGATTTCCTACGTTTGCGTTCGTCAGTTGTAGGGGTGGGGTGGTTGTTTGTGTATCGTGTACAGGGACATCATTTTATTTTTACTAACATTTTTAATATTAACCTGTCTATACCTTTAGAGAACCGGAAATACCGCTTGCTCTCCCCTCCAAGACTGGAGTTCGATGATACTGGCGTAAAACACAAATCACTCTACTAGGTATAGGAAGGAAGAAAAGTAGTTCATCCATTTACGTAAACTAGGAAATATCGCGATTTTGAGTTTGATAATTTTCATTAGGTTTTTCTTTAATCAAAGTACAGTGCTATATTAAGAATAAGTGTTTTTACTCACGAACTGAGTTATCCATGCGAACGAATTCATTATGCAGTGTATATTATACTGTCTACAGCACATTAGCGTACAATATAGAGAAAGAAGTTAAATTGAAAAATAATCATAATATGAATATTTAAACACAATTTTGAAAATGTTGGCCGTTCATTTCGATACAGGCTTCAGTTCTAATGTTCATATTATCGCACTATAGACTATTATTGCATCTAATTCCAATTGCCAGTTTCGTCCTTCGTACTAGTAACTCATGTTGAAATAATTCTGTACCTACTCTACGTACTGTAAATTCAATCTTCACTTATGCCCGACCCGAAAATATAAAATTACTCAGACATGCTATCTACTGTCCGTCCAAGTGGTTATGCCGCAGGATTGTAGAAAGGGAGGAAATCACGTGAGAGTTAATTACTTAACGAGGCCCTTTTATTTAAGTTAAATTAAACAGCTGTATAATATTACGCAAACTTCCAATTCCTAAAATTTTAGATTTAGATTTAGATTTTATTTAATAATAACATATACATAAAAACGTTACATTAAAATACCCCGAAAGAGCAAAGCTCGTGTTCGGGGACAGTTCCGTTACATAGATATACATGCTTTGTAGACTAAATACTTAATAAAAAAATCTCACGTAAAGATGATAATAAAATTAGTAAATAATAATACTAGTAATAACTGAGTGAAAAAAGAGACGATGTTGAGATTGATGGATTAATATTAAATTATTATTAGTAGTATAATTAGTGCAGGTCATGTTGATATAGTAACCAAGATAAAATATAAAAATACACTTAGGATAGAAATAATTTTGTTTTACAATACATGGTACATAATATATATACAGGGAAGTCTGTCATATAAATTTTTTAATTCTGGATCTGAAAATTTCGTTGCTTAAAGTAGTCAATTCTGGATGAAATTTTATTATCGAATTATATAGACGTGGACCATAATTTATACTGTGTAGTAAAGCAGCAAATGCGAAATATTTAGGTTCAACTAATTTAAGAATTTCATTTCGTCTTGTATTATGAGCATGTGGCTGAGCTACAAATTTTATTCTATTTTTATGATAGAATTTCATTAAAGACTATTTATAAATTTGGTCAATTCTAAAAACAATCAATTCGGAATGGATCAAATTTGTTGGATAATCCAGTCGCCTTTTCAAACAAATTTTGATTATACGTTTTTGCAACATAATTAGAGGAAAAAGAGCAGTTTTTGTAATGCCTCCCCATCCAGTTATACTATATTGGATAACAGATTCAACTATAGCCAAATAAACCAAACGTAATACATGAGTAGGCAAGCAATGGCGAAGGTTTACAAATTTGTAAACTGTTTTACGTATCCTGTTACATAAAAAGGTGATTTGTCTATCCCATTTCAAGTGCTGATCAACAATAATTCCCAGGTATTTCACATCTACAGATTCTTTCAGGCAAGGGCATTTACAGGTTGTAGAGAGTTTACAAAATGAGTTGTGGATTATTAATTTTAAATGAGAAAGTGATTTCAATTTGTTCAATCCAGAGACTGTTAAAGAAAATGGCACCAAAGTAGTTTTAGTTATATTTAGAGATAGCAAATTTGCATCAAGCCAGTTTTTGATCAAATTTATACCTACATTGGCATGTTTATAAGTGTCCTCCCAAGTTAAACCACTGAAAATCACCACCGTATCATCAGCGTAAGAATAACAGGAGCCATTATGTACTTTCAAATCAATGTTTAATAAATTATTAATATATATTAAAAATAGAATAGGACCTAAAATTGTTCCCTGAGGGACACCTATATCAATATTTACATTTTCACTGATATTATCATCAATTTTGGTTACCTGAGTTCTTTTGTTTAAGTATGATTGAAATAACTTATGCGCAATACCCCTGACTCCTATATCAAATAATTTGTCCAGAAGTAAACGATGGTTAACCGTGTCAAAAGCTTTCCTTAAATCTAAGAAAATCCCTAAACATTTAGAACCGTTATCCAACTCCTGCATAATTTTACCAGTGACTTCAATAATTGCGTCATCCGTAGATAATTTATTTCTGAAGCCATACTGATGTTTGGACAGAATTTCATTTTTCTCTAAGTAATTAATGTTTTCAAAAAAGAGCTAAGACAGCCCAGCTATTACAGAGGGGCGAGCAAAAGCAGGTGTGGGAAATCGGGATGCGACGTAGGCAAACGGACAGTACCTGTGCGAAAATATGATTCAATATTGAAAGCTCTTTCGTCACTGGAAAACGCGAACATATTTCTGGAACGTACTATACTCAGTAACTCAGTACTGCTTACTATCTGCGGTCTTGGTTCTGTGTGGTTTTGGAATTTCCTTAGTAGAAGGGGTGGGAGTGAAGTACATTCAAAAACTCAGGTACAATAAAAATTGAAGTAAAAATAAAATGATGTCCCTATATTATGATGTCGAATAATGCATGAGTATTGAACTGTAATTGTGTATTAAGTATATGTTGTGGATGTAGTATTGTATGTTTGTATATTTCGTTATGTTCTAATATGTTCAACTTTGGAATTTTCGGTGTGATGTATAGTATTTCCATTTCTGTTTCTATGTTATTGTAGTCGTGATTGTTGTTGGTAATATGTTCTGCGGAATTTCATGTGATGTAGGGTTTACTTAAAGCTTTAATGTGTTCTGTGTATCTTGTTTGAAAGGATATTCCTGTCTGTGCTATGTAAAAATCTGGGCAGCTATTGCATTTTAATTCGTAAACCCCAGTTGATATCCATACATTATTCGATATCATAATACATGACACACAAACAACCACATCCACCCCTACAACTGACGAACACAAACGCCGGAAATCAAGATCAGCTGGAGCAGCAGTAGTTCGAAAGACACTGAAGATGACACCACACCGGTGTCGAAACGGGACCCGTCTGTCATAAGGTACATAAC
Organism: Periplaneta americana; assembly: GCF_040183065.1. Classification (NCBI taxonomy): domain Eukaryota; kingdom Metazoa; phylum Arthropoda; class Insecta; order Blattodea; family Blattidae; genus Periplaneta; species Periplaneta americana. The sequence continues at coordinate 66,582,755 of NC_091128.1, forward strand.
CTCTTTAAAATTGTAACACTTTTAACATTTCAACTAAGAAACTTTTAAGTTTTAAACAAGTGTTAACGTGAACAAGAAACAATGAAGTTTTTTCTTATTTTTCTTCTAAAATATTATTCTTGTCTAGAAAAAAAAATTAATGGTTTAACTCATAGGCAAAAGGGTTTTGACTAGGTTTTCAGGGTTCCTGCACCACTGTGCCAGGCCATTGTAACCTTGCACCTGACAACTTTACGTAACGTTGGTAGCGAGAGATGCGACGTTGCCACACTGAACACTAAAGAACAGCTGACTTAATTTACGCCAAGTTTACAATATATTATTCTTTAGAGAAACTTGAATTGTTTTTGTCCTTTGTATTACATTATCTGCAGAAGTGGAGGTCGACCAAATAATCACATGGACGAAATCCTTCTCCTACTCGTGAAATTCACGAATAATTCGCATTAGTTCTCACGCCACCATCTTTGCTCCACCAGTCAACCATCATGCCACGCCTGGCAGCCACCATCTTTGCTCCATAAGTCAACCATCATGCCACGCCTGGCAGCCACCATCTTTGCTCCACCAGTCAACCATCATGCCACGCCGGGCAGCCACCATCTTTGCTCCACCAGTCACCCATTTTTGCCACGTAGGGCAGCCACCATCTTTGTTCCACCAGTCAACCATCATGCCATGCCTGGCAGCCACCATCTTTGCTCGACCAGTCAACCATCATGCCACTCCGGGCAGCCACCATCTTTGTTCCACCAGTCAACCATCATGCCACGCCGGGCGGCCACCATCTTTGTTCCACTAGTCAACCATCATGCCACTCCTGGCAGCCACCATCTTTGTTCCACCAGTCAACCATCATGCCACGCCGGGCAGCCACCATCTTTGTTCCACCAGTCAACCATCATGCCACGCCTGGCAGCCACTATCTTTGTTCGACCAGTCAACCATCATGCCACGCCGGGCAGCCCCTATCTTTGTTCCACCAGTCAACCATCATGCCACGCCGGGCAGCCACCATCTTTGTTCCACCAGTCAACCATCATGCCACGCCTGGCAGCCACCATCTTTGCTCGACCAGTCAAGCATCATGCCACGCCTGACAGCCACCATCTTCATTGTCCGAAGCCTAGTCTTTATTTTCTATTTAAAAGACGAATATTTGTATAGCTTATAGTAATTAAATATTCATTATAAGTAAAAGTCAAAAACATAAATTAAAGAAGAATCAAAAACAATGAGATAGTGTAAAACATGATTGAAACTAATCATGAAGTATGCTTCGGATTGTTTTCTCCGGATCAAACTTTCATATTACCATCGCAATATGGGAAATTGATACAATCTAAGGTGGAAATTTCTCGAACAGGCCCATTACAGTCCCGGTTTTCCTTCTTCAGCCTTCCGACTATTTGGAGAATTGTAATTATACATGGCAACGTTTTGTCTCTGATAAGAATATGGTAATTGGAGCAGGGAATTAGCTTAGTAACTTGAAATACAAAAAATTTAAGTAGAAAAAGAAATAATTCATTGATACTCTGTAATAAATTGTTGTAACTCTTCGGCGACCATGTGGAGGATTGAGTAGAAGTAAGATTTGTAACAAGTCTATTGATTAAATTAGTTTTAATGTCTGTATAAGTGACTCTTAATGTTACAACTTCTCTCGTATTTCATAATAATTGCAACTAATGACTAAATAGTAGATAAAAACTATTGGTGAAAATAAAGTGTCTCCTTTATTATATTACATTCTTTCTTGTGTATAAAAACTATAATTTCATGTCAATGTATATTTTATAATGCCATAAAATGTTCAGTTTTGCGATACTGTACTTTTTTTTGCGTAGGCTATTTTTGGCTGAAGCCGCACAATGTTCCATTTTTCGGTTAATTATTATATTTACTATTCAGGGTTGTGTTATATAACTCACAATTTCTATTAATGTGGTAATATTACATTTTTAAAGAAGTAAAATATTGTAACCAACGAGTTAGAAAAAGAAAGATATAGAGTGGCCATTGCGCCGCCATGTTTTAAGAAAATTGAACGACCGTCCGCCATTAACTTAAGCGCCCAAAACAAAGTGGGCGTGGCGATAAGTAACGTTGCAATCGCCAGCTGTAAAAATTTCGTTTGCATAAATCAGTTAAACTGAAGTGGAAAAACCTAGTATTTCGTCAAAAATGTGCTAGTAACTTAATCTAAAATAAAGACCTTATGTACACTTGAGCTATTCCTAGAAGGAAAGCTTAAAAGAATAACCTAAGCAAAATTGTCATGTACGTATGACAAGAAGTCCTAGCAAATAATACTGAAGAAAATGTTAATATTTCTAGGTTCTTTTAAATGCGACCCGCAAGATTGCCTATAAAATGAACGAGTATTATTCGGATGATTTTATTAAATTGTTTTCCCAGTCTCTACACTTTGCAAAACTATTTATTATACCATAAGATATAGAATGGAAGTAGGCCCTAACTCTAACAGTAGTAAACAACCTTTACCTCCAAGCTTGTAATTTGGGTAAAACATGACCAAACACGCTTTTTTTTTTTTGTTACAGTAGAGTAGGCCTATAATTATTGAAATGTGAACGTGAGGCCAACAGCCGGCTGGTCTGTCTGAGCCTTTCAAGGGCTGTGGCACTATAGATTATTATTAGTGTATAATTGAGCACCCACGTGCAATAATGGAGTATGCAGTTACGAAATATATTCATACTTACCCCATTATTGCATGTAAGTGCTCAATTATGTTCTTTCATGTCCTTCCAGTAAAGATACTAACAACAATACGGCCTACCAAGAGTTTTGCGTTATTTTGGATGGGAGTGTCGAAATACAATTTTAATATTTTATTGCTATTACTGAGTTTGAAACAGAATTGTAGCGGTTTTATCCGTATTTAGTTTAACTTTATTACTAGTGAACCATTTATTTGATTAATAATTTGTATTTGAAATAGGCCTACTTTTTATAAGCTACAGCTCATCGTCTTCTTCTATAAGCAGTAAGGACACAAGGAGCAGAAATAAAGGATGCCGGTGTCGAAATACAATTTTAATATTTTACTGTTATTTGTTTTTCACTGGGTCTGAAACGGAATTGTAGTGGTTTTATCCGTATTTAGTTTAAGTACATTACTAGTGAACCATTTATTTGGTTTATCGTTTGTCTTCGAAATAGGCCTACTTTTTATAAGCTACAGCTCATCGTCTTCTCTATAAGCAGAACGGACACAAGGAACAGAAATAAAGGATATTACATAATTTTGTTCATTAAGAAAGCACTCAACACTTAAAGATTTTTTCTTCAGGAAATATATTAATTACATATTAAATGTAAGAGAAAAACACTTTCCAATAATTACAAATATAATAATAAAAATAATACACTGCAATTACTTAAGCATTAAGTATATACAACAGAGAAACCTACACTTTTCCTTTAGAAAACAAAGATTTGTTAAATCAGTGAGTAAAAAACACGACAAGGGTTAAACACAGTTGCCTATGCTCTGCACATTCAGAAGACAAATATATGTACATGACAAGGATTAGGAGGCAGTTGTTGACAAGGCAATACAAACAATTGCTGGTTTTCCTGCACATTTACAGAACAACATGAACTCCAGATCCTCACCTGCGAAACTTAAAGCTTATGATATAATGAAGACAATGTTCATTTTTTTTTTCAAGAAAATGCAGTTCACCAAAACTACAGTAAATAATTTAGGGATTTGAATAATAGGTTGTGTAAAACTGCATCATAAATCATAAATAAGTGTTTTGATGGAGTACTGAAAGAACTTCTAGAAATTAACAGCTCGGAGAGACACCATTTGTCTCGTTTCATATTTATTATCCACTGTTTCAACAGATCCTTTTTTTTTTTTTTTTTTTCAAAGGGAATCTGCAAGAAAAGAAAAATATTGTACATACCGCATGTTGTGCAGGGCGTTGTTACACATTTATGCATGAAAAAAATGCTGCTAATTAACAAAACTATGGACTTAACTTCATAAAATTCACAAGAAATATGATATATCAGTTGTCTTTTTCCTTTTGACATTGCAGTTATGTGCAGCACATACAACAGGCATGTTTTTTCTTTGTTTTTTCGTAGTTCTTGCCTCCGTATACACAACATAGTAAGCAGACGAATTTTTGCAACGGGGGCGCTTAGTTCATATCTGCCGTGTTTGGCGGTGGCACCGTAAAGATCGCTGTACAGGACAACATGGCCACTCAACGAGCTAGAAGTAGAATACTTCTAGCTCGTTGGTTTAAAGACATGCAATTTTACCCTTAAGTAGGCCTACTTCGTATTCTTGTTTATTTAAATTCAATCGTTAACTTTTCATTAGTATAAAGTACGAAAAAATCTTCACAACATTTGAAATAACATAAGTGAACACATAATATAATCTTATGGTGAAGCAATGTTGCTTTATAATTGAAACAAAAAATTTAATATGATCTTCATATTATAATACGTACATACTGGTAACATAATATCTCAATAGGCCTATACGTTGAGGTTGATAATACTTATGATGATAAAATGATTATGAAATACAATATTCTGAACTAGTGATTAATCACAAGATGTAAGAATAAAGGTTACTCATTATCACGTTCTGCCTGGACTACAAGTACGTACACCCCTTTATTCAATGCGCAAATATGAAGATACATGTTCCAGACAGATTTAAACATTATTTTCATAACATTTTTAAACGATACGTATTGATGACATTTTATAAAGAAAGTCATTATTTTCAACTATTAATGTTAATTTAAGCTTTAATACTGAATTCTACTATATTGAATACTGTATAAAATAAATGTCATGTTAAATTTAAAGTTTTTTTTAACCACTACATATCAATTTCGGAGATAGTTCTAAAAGGAAAAATGGCATTTTTAAATAAAAAAAGGTGGGCAATTCTGTTAGTGCTCTATGGCAATGAATGCATAGACCTATTTACGAAGCTTTATTCGGGTCATAACGTTTTCCCTTGCCTGTAAAGGAGAAAACTTTAATAAGTTTCAAAATCTGATATAGGCTTAAAGCGACAGATTCAATTATAGTCTACTCTATTTTCATGTGTGTAGCCTGAGTGAGAAAACTTAGTAATATATATAATATATTCGGCCTCGGTAGCGTAATTGGTATAGCGCTGACCTTGTATGCTCGAGGTTGTGGTCGATCCCGGCCAAGGTCGATGGCATTTAAGTGTATTTAAATGGGACAGGCTCATATCAGTAGATTTACTGGCATGTAAAAGAACTCCTGCGGGGCAAAATTCCGGCACATCGGCGACGCTGATATAACCTCTGCAGTTGTGAGCGTCGTTAAATAAACCATAATTTTATATATATAATATAATATAATATATATATATATAATAGTTACTTCACTACAAACACTTTATCATCAACATCAAACAAAAACTGCAAAGTCTTCATGAAGACGATTTTATATGAGCTTAATCAATGCCATAAAGAGCTGATGTTCTTTTGAAACACAATCAACATTGCACACACCATACACAGTAAGATATTTCAAATGTTTCACAAAATTTAACACAAATTTAAAAACTTCTTTAAGTTATTTGGGTAAACAGTGCATGTAAGTATTAATTTATTACTGTTTCCTATTGAGGTCACTTGAGTTTTCAATCCTATTTCATGTTTTAGAAAATAATTTGCAGCCTCCAATGCTCTTGAAGTTGCATGGTGTACATTCGATGTCTATTTGGCATCATTTTCTTTCTCTGCTGCATTCTCACAAAAGACTGCACTGTAATTGAAAAAAGAAATGAGAATTTAGGAAGGTTACTATGTATACCATTAGTCAATGTACAGGACTTTTGGTTAGGTAATGTTCTCTACTATTACAAATATAGAGCAAGGCATGTCTTGTTAGATTCTGCAGGAGGAAAGTCCATGGGCCTATATTATTTACTTAAATTTCTGGGGGAAAAAAAACGGGTTGGGGAAACTGCATACTAGTCAGTACTTTGAAGATTCTTTGTCAGCTATCCTCCAAAACAATACACAAAATAATGTAATGTAGGAACAATAGAAAGAGCCATAGGCATTTTTTTTTTCTAAATTTTAACTTCGGTATTTGTATATGAAGGTACATCCTTTATACAAACTAACATCATTGAGTTAAGGCGCTTGCCTGCCGGTCTGAAGTTACACTCGGGTGCGGGTTCGATTCCCGCTTGGGCTGATTACCTGGTTGGGATTTTTGCGAGGTTTTCCCCAACCATAAGGTGAATGCCAGGTAATCTATGGCGAATCCTCGGCTTCATCTCGCCAAATACCATCTCACTATCACCAATCTCATCGACGGTAATTAACCTCGTAGTTGATACAGCGTCGTTAAATAACCAACTAAAAACATCGTTCATCCCTTCGTTACTTTATTCTTCTCTTTAAGGAAATGAAAAAAAAACTTCAAGAATCTCTCACTAGTGTTCGCAGTCAGTCGAAACGCAACCATAGCGATGTAGCCTACTAGTATATTGAAATAACTAGCCTCCTGTACTTCGAATATACCTACATAGACACGCTCACAAAAAATACACTTAAGTTACTAAAACTATTTTTCTACTCTACTTTAATAGGCCCTTTTTCGGGAGAACGTTTAATTCGATTCTCCGTTTTAAAATCTACTTGCTTACGTAGTTTCGTTTCAATATCTTGTAAACAAAGAGCAGGATAGCTAATTGAATGAACCGATGCACCTTTTCGTAGTTATGGAATTCAGTAGGCTAAACATGAGTGAAGGTGATCCTCGAAGTGCGTGTGAGGCCATCCAGGATGTGCACTGAAGTGTAAACTGCACTCTGAATATAAACTTTGAAGTGAGTGTGAATCCATTCTAGATTAAGACTAAATAACCCATCTTGAATCTTGCGTACACTACTTTTAACACTTAAATATAAGTGATTGGCTGATTGGCAAACTTACTTGTGTTAAATTGTATAAGTTCGTGTCACGATCAGGATCTTATACAATTTAACATGAGTAAGTTTGCAAATCAACCATTTATTTACTAAATAACCTGTAATTTGTATTCTTACCTAACAGATATTCTTTATTTCACGTATTCAATACATTATATTTATGATGTAACTACGAGATGCATGTAAGAAATATAATTTTGCTAAAATTATTATGAACTTGTAAACCTCTGTAATGTGCGCTGTTCGATGCTGATGTTATAATTTCTGCTAAAATATAACCATATTGAAAGCATTTTGATACTGTAAAATAAACTTGTTCTCTGGAAAAAGAGCCTATAAAATGCTAAAATAAAAAATATATATTTATAACACTATTAAAGTCACAATGCATTATTTAATAAAATATTATTGTAACAGTATATAAATTGTTATTTTGATAGAAGTGCATTCAAATCGCAATTACATAAAAAATACAGGAAGTTTTTTAATCTTCGTTTTCTCGAAACGTGACTTTTGCTTATGAGCCCTTTTTCCTGCTACCGTCTCACCAGTGAATAGGGATTATAAAGAATGGACACTTCGCGTCGGTACCTTTGATGTAGCCGGACTGATTTCAATGACCTTCAAGCCAGCTAAAGCGTGAGATTCTGCTTTCTCCCTAGAGTTGGCGCTGACATCACACCAGCTAGCAGTCGACACAGCGGAAATATAACTCATATAATTAATACATCTAGGTACATTATGTACTCAAATAAAATAAGTTGGATCCATAAAATAATAAATGTATGTCTAGACTCTAGAGTTCCTTTATAATGACAGTTGAGACGTTGACCCAAACAACAACTAAAATATGTAATAATTTGATAGCGCTGAAAATGGAAAAACAAAACTCTTACGAGAAGTAAAACCATATACTTATATTATATTATATACAAATATTAAACGAATTCGATACGTAATTTTATAATGTATCATATTATTTTATAATATAATTTATTATATCTGAAATATAAAATATTATTATTACAACTAGTTTGTCACTGAGAAATAAGGAAAAGCTGTTAACTTGAATTTATTTGAAGCAAAGCGTTACTGGATTATGCAATAAGGTAGGCGATGTTTGGATCCTGTGTCTCAACCAAAGACGTTATGGTCTCAACTCTGTTCTCAATTATTATCTTAGCGTATGCTCAATTACATTAACCTCTAGCGCTTGACAGTGGAACTAAACGCTGGCGCACAGAGAAACAAAACACAGGAAAATTCGCTCAGTGTCCATTCTTTATAATCCCTATTGGCTGATCTCACTTTATAACAACACAATACACGATTTAGAAAGGAGAGTTGTTTGCGAAACAAGACGGCGTCGATGACGATTCCATTGTAGTCATGTTTCATTTATTTACGCCGTCATGTAGGTCCAGTGGCTCTGCGTGTGATCTGTGCAGTGGCTGGTTATAATGTGCTAATGGAACGTCTTTGCTCCACGCATTCAACTGGTGTTTTTTTAATTCGATAAGTAAGAATCGACAACAATCGAGAATCGATATATATACAGTTTAGTGGGTGCAGGCGGTTGTCGGTGTCATATACGGCATATCAATATAATTGTTCTTAAAGGTTGTAAACAGTTTAATTAATATGTGAAGTAAAAGTGTAATCATGGATGTTTGTAAGTGATTATTTATTACGTGTCAAAAGAATACTGTTAAAATATGTAACGTTTTCACACATTAAGAAGACTGAACAGGTTATGTTTCATGACGATTTGAAATGCTGTTTTATATTTTCAGCTTTGGGTCATAACAACAGCAAATATTCCGACTATTGGAGTGTGGTATCTAAAGCTGTAGAACATATTCTCCAGGGCACTCCGGGGACTCGAGTGTCATTTGAACAGATGTACAGTATTGTATATAAAAGTGTGTGTGATGGGTTTTCAGAAAAAATGCATGCCGATTTATTGTCACAATGCATCCAACATTTGGAAGAAGTTGATCAGTCATTGAGCAGGGAATGTAATCAGCAACAAGTAGGTATACGGTCTAATTTCTTTTAGAATATCCAAAATAAATATCCGTGTCTATTTCTATTAAATTTTAGCACTTTATTTCCCCATAATTTAGGTTCTTCATCTTGTAGGAATGTTTATGGGTAATCTTCGACTTTACGGTAAATAGTTATGATCGTTGGCAAGCGCTTTAGTGTTGTATAATTGGGGGTCCAGGGGAAAAACGCCAAAGAGGTTCGCCGGCGACCATAATTGTGGTGTTTAACCGTAAAGTCGAAGTTTACTATCTTTATGATTGTTATTGTAATCATCACATGTTTACGTAAATTTTATAACGAAAGTATTAATAGTTCACAACATTCCTCCCCAAGCCACTAGTAGAATGCATTATGAACTATATCACTAAATATACTCAATATGCGAGATAGGTTACGTACTTCTGTTGGGAAGATTTCTGGGGTATTCTTCACGACGTGGGCACATGTGCTGATAGTTCAGTAACATGAGTCCGAGAACTGTGACAAGGTTATAATGGGTCAGATGGGAGCGAGGATAGATAAGTGACAGGATGCTGATGACTCAAATTTTTATATAGTCGAGAGGATGGTAAAACATTATAGAAAGTGATCCACCATAAGCCTCGTTCCTGAACTCACACACGGAAAGAAGAACATTGTAGAGTGGGAGAAGTCAGGAGGGAAAGAGCCATCTGTGAGGAAATGAAAAACTACATAGCCTAGTTGATGAAAAATGTAATACTATAACTTATCTGTTTTTTTTTTTAAGATGGGACATGACAGGAGCGTTGCTATCGAAAAAAGAACTGAATGTCACATAGCTGAACTGAATGGTAGACCTGTTGCTATGGTAACAACAGTTGAGTTGCCAAACTTACCGTTCCCACGTGGCGAGTGCTTAATAGCCCTCTTGGCGACATTTATTGTGCACACAATGTTAACATTGGCACATTTAGCCTTTGATTCTCTGTCGATTTTTGTATTGTTTTCTTACCTTTGCGTCAATTGTCAATGAATGTTTTAATGTCTGCCATCTTAACGCCATTGCTGGCTTCCATCAGCTGTCAGCATTGTTGTCCATATTGGCAACATAACACTGTAGTCCCATGTTCGGCCACTTAACTGTCATGTTCCATCTTTAAAAAAAAAACAAGTATAAATCTAACTTGCATCTGATACTACTCCTGAACTGTCTTCTCATCTTCCCTTCTCTCTAATTCTCTCCTAACGTCTGTACACTGTCTAGGCTATGTGATATTCAAGTAATTAATTACAAGGTACAATTACTATACACAACTTTTATTTGTAAATTTCTTATCTCAGGTAGACTCGAACCATCCACTCTTGGAATCACACTCGAAAATTGAATCTGCAGTTGGTCACACTTCCACTAGCTACTCTCCAATGCTGGCTTCTGATTCCTCTGAGGGAGTTCAGTCGTGTGATGATGTAATGGCTGATAAGTAGCTTGCAAGACAACTAGCCTACTGATTTGTTCAAAAACATCCGTACTTTCTCACTCCAGTGGCTGGACTAATTTAGAATCATAACCTGAATCCCAACTCGCTATTCTGCTTCCAGATGACTAGGAATCTTCACTCTTGTGCTCGAAGGGAATGCACTGTTAACATCAGCTGTTGAATTGACAAAATGGCTCTTCAAAGATTTGAAGAAATCGGATTGGATATTAACTTGGGGAAATCTGTAGCCATCACTATTGAACATGGTAAATTGTCCGGATTTAACCTCGAAATTCTAAAAGACCTCCAAATTAAATACATTTCAGAACAAGAGTGTATCAAGTATTTGGGTCTCAATTTTGCCAATGTAATGATATTGGACTCTCGAAAAATGATTTCAAAATTAAAAAAAAATTGGATCTAATTTCTTCTTCACCTTGGTTACATCCAAATCAGAAATTTAAAATCCTCAACTCTTCAATCTGTCCGATATTAATGTACCACTTTCTCTCAATTTCGCTCGAAAAAATTCAAATTGGTTTCCTACAAGATGCAGATAAAATGATTAAAACAACACAAAGAAATGCTATGTTTACCTACAGATACTCCAGATTCATTGATTTACTCTGACAGTAAATATAAAAGCCTTGGTCTATTTCGAACTACTTGGGAGGCAGTACTTCAACAAATTAACAGTTGTCAACTTTTGATGAGATCAGATAATCAATATATTGCCAACACAAGAGATTTAGAGAGTGAACTGAAAACTAATCTCGGAAAGTTACTTCTGGATAACAATTTGATCGCACCACCCACCATTAAGAACAAAAGAGGTCTAATTGACTCAGGGAAAATCAGGACAATTTTGCGGTCTGAAGAATTTAATAAATGGTGTCAACTGCCACAAAAAGGTAAAGGAGCCAGCTTATATCAAGACTTCACTCCCATAAACAGACATCATACAGGTCTTTCTAGCTCCAAGTGGAGAGATGCGCTGAAGATGACTGGTAATGTTGCTTCTGTACGAGCTGTTCCAGGCAGAACTGAAGGCAATAACCACTGTAGGTGATGCCACAGTGAGATTGAAACTTTGGCTCATGTCTTGGGTTTATGCCCATTTGGCGAAACTCTTCATAACAGCAGGCATCACAAGATCAGATCTGTAATCGCAACATGCCTTAAGTTCAATGGCTACACTACCTATGAAGAAGTCCATGGAATAGCGGATACCGGAAGTCTTCGGCATATTGATATTGTAACATTTAAACCTGGAGAGACAAAAGGTTATATTCTGGATCCGACCATCAGATATGAGATGCATCAGAATCAACCCGAGGAGATTAATCTAGAGAAAAGGGCAATTTATGAACCAACTATCCCATATAACAAAACATCATATAAACTCAGGGATATAGAAGTCATTGGATTAATGGTGGGTGCTAGAGGGATCATAACAAAATAATTCGTCTCATTCTGTCATAAATTTGGAGTCCCAACAACAACAATTAAGGAAATTTCTAAGCTTTGAAGGGTTCTCTGCAGATTTTACGGTGACACTTTACTTCAAATCAAATTACAGTTGAATTTTCTCATTCTATTTTTTATTCTGTTTGTATTTTACTGCAAATTTTAATTATTGTAAAACATTTTCTACTGTAAATTTCAGTTTACTGTATACAAACTTCTTGTAAGGCATTTTTAATGTCACATCTTAAGTGTTACTGTTTAACATTCTTTGTCTTTGGCAACCTGACCAAGTTGAGGAAGATTAAAAATTAACTAAACTTATTGATGTATTTTCTAACTCAGAGGGCCTAGGTTCGATTCCCGGTCAGATTGAATTTCCTGGTTGAGGTTTTTCAGGGTTTTTCCTCAACCATAAGGTAAATGCCAGGAAATTCAGGCCACAACATCCCTGAATATCACCGGTCTCATTCATCACCGAAATCATATTCATAACAAATCAATAATACATATACAGTCACCATCTAGTTCACAACAATAGAACCAGTCTCAACAATACTACACAGGCCTTCGGATTTCAACCAAAGATTAACTCGCGATATGTCCAAAGATGTTAAAGCGAGTATAAATAACAGCGAGAAAAAAAAAAAAAGAAAAGTAAATCTAAATACTGTAACTAAACATTGCCTTAAATATGAATGCTTTATTTTCCTCATAAATAGACTTATTAGTTTTTCTATTTCCAGTGACCGAATACATTGAATATTTTTACTTATGTTATTTTATATACGTTAGAAAATACGTAAATAACTTATTTAAGTTATATTAAAAAGAGGAGGATGTCTGCTAAAAAGATACCTATATTCCCAATGGTGTTTTCCAAAGACAAAACACATTTTAATAATAATCCTCAGTGTTTTGAGAATCAGAACTTTCAACTGCAAACATTCATTACAGTTCCCTCATTCTTATTGTGAAAACGTGATGGTATGCATTGCTGGCTTTGTTGTTAAATCATTAAGAAAATATGGTGTAATAAATTTAAAGACTCAATTTATGGTATGTACAAGCAGTAAACAAAATCTCTCTTCTTTTTTTTTTTAACGAAAGAATAATGGGAGTCTTTGTCATACCATCATCTCAGATTATTATGGAAATATGCCGCTTAAGTGAAAGAGCGATTTATACAGATGTTGACAGTTCAATAGCATATTACCACTCACTCTTACATCGTGTGAAAACAATGTGTTCTAACAGTAGAAGACTTGTACAATCTTTCTACATTATAGGAACATATTTTAGAAAATGGATCCCAGATTCCTCCCGAGAATCATATTTTAAACTTGCTAAACTGACCGAAGAAGTACATAAAGAGCTACTGACGTAGCTCAGTGGGCTGAGGCCTGCCGATCCAAAGTCGCACTCGGGAGCGGGTTCGATACCCGCTTGGGCTGATTACCAAATACAATCTCACTGTCATCAATACTGTCTATGCTAAATAATCTCGTAGTTGATACAACGTCGTTAACCAACTAAATGAAAGTACTACATAAAGAACAGATGTCACCACACAGCGTAAGGTTACTGGTACAATCCGACTTTACATAAAAAAGTTGAAAGACAACATTTAACTAAGTCAATAATAATAATAATTATATCAGGATTCTACAGCTACTTCCGTCTTCCTATGCCAGTCCTCCAAAGCCTTCTGTCTTGTGCGTCTTCAGTCCTCAACCCTCTCTTGTGCTTGACCTCCATTAGTTCGTTGTCCCAAGTTCTTTTTGGTCTACCTCTTCCTCTTCATCCTGGAGGTTTCCACTGGTAAATTTGTTTAGGCCATTTACCTTCACCCATTTTCATCAGATGACCAAACCACTTCAAACTCGTATTTTCTATTCTATTTAACACTGTCTCTTCAGCCTCTATTCTATGCCTAATTTCTTCATTTTTAATGTGGTACAAGTGGGAGACTCTAGCACTTCGTCTCAAATAATCCATTTTTATAGCCAAAATTCTTTTTCTGTAAAATGCATTCGTTACCCATATTTCACTTCCGTAGTTTAATACAGATTCAACTAACATTTTGCCAATATATTTTTTGGTATCCTTCCAAAGATGTTTATCCCACCATATAGAATTTAAACATGTTATAATTTTTTTACTTTGTACAATTCGGTTTTTTATTTCCTCTTCGCCAGTACCTTCTGCTTTAGCTATAATTGTACCTAGGTATTTTGCCTGGTTAACTTGTTTAATTTCAATTTCATCATCTATAACAATATTATCACTACTTTTAATATTAATGGCCAAATATTCTGTCTTATAATTTATAGAAAGACCCCAGGATTCATAAAATTTTTTTTAATCTTTTGACCATAAATTCTAAATCAAAAAGATCTTGGGCAATCACTACTTGATCGTCTGTAAATTGTAAATTAAATAGGAATTTATCTTCTATTTTTATTCCCATTCCTTGACAGCTTTGTTTCCATTGTTTCAATACCTGTTCAATGTATATATTGAACAGTATTGGTGATAAGTTGCAGCCTTGTCTCAACCCTTTGGAGGTTTCTATTTGTTGTGAAAAGGTTTTTCCAATTTTAATATAAGACCTATTATTGTTATACATTTCTCTTATGACAGCAATTAATTTTTTATTTATATTGTTCTTCTTCAAAACTTCCCAAAGTTTATTTCTTGGTACTGTATCGTAGGCTTTTTCAAGATCTACCTATTAATGCCAAATGTGTTTCTTCTCCAACTGCAATGCATTTTGCAATTATCTATTTCAAAACGAAAAAATTATCTATGCAGGATCTCTAGCTCTAAAGCCACTTTGATCTTCTCCAATTTTATCTTTAAATTCTTCTTCCAATTTGGTTTTAATTATTTTTGAAAATAACCTGCAAATGGTACTATTCATACTTAATCCTCTATTTTTTGGTTCTTTTCTAGTCCCCTTCTTAAAAATGGATATAATGTGATTAATTTTCCACTCTTCTGGAATCTTTTGGTTTTTTATACATCTATTGAATAAATTTGTCAATCTTGTTCTTAACTTACTTGGTCCACATTTTATTAATTCATTTGCAATATTGCCTGGTCCAGGTGACTTTTTATTTTTCAATGAAGCTATTGCCATTTCCATATCTATTTCATCAATCTCAATTGAATTCGTGTGCATAATAATAATAATAATAATAATAATAATAATAATAATAATAATAATAATAATTATGCTGAATCAATAGGCAAGATGTTCTATACACTAGGCCTGAGTTCTATTATATGATTAATTCATGCATGTGATGCTTATTTCATATTACAGCTGTGATAATGAGCTAATGCATGGTACACCTACTTATATTTAAAACTAAAATGTTAGGAACAGTACGTGTTTTTATTTCACAGGTGTACTATATTACTAAGTGATATGGAAGCAGATAAATAATAATTATTCGTAAATTTTTAAATTATGGTTTATTTAACGACGCTCACAACTGCAGAGGTTATATCAGCATCGCCGGTGTGCCGGAATTTTGTCCTGCAAGAGTTCTTTTACATGCCAATAAATCTGGGCCGGGATCAAACCTGCAACCTCGAGCATAGAAGGCCAGCTCTATAGGTACTAACTATGGTTCTGAGGTGACTAATAATTGTTCGTTTCTCGTCCACATCAAATCAAATATGTGTTTACAACATAGACCTAATGTAATGTCAGTGTTTCCACATTAGGAAGTTTGCACGAACTTTAATTTTCAGTGAATATTCGAACCTAAAATTAGTGTATTATTTGTATTGTGTGATGTGTTTTAATAAGGAAAATCCACACAGTTTTTATGTTTATTCAGTTATGAGCAAGTGATAGAGAAATAAGCTTCACATGGCTGCAGTTTCAACATTTGGCACCATGAAATACGAACTTTTTTTTTTTTGTATATATCGGTATTTATTCAATTATCCGGAACTAACCTGGACCCTTTGGTGCCAGATAAGGTGGTTTCTACTGTACATTCTTTTTGAGGTAGATTTTCTTTCAGATGTCGCAAATAGGCAGATTGTTGAATGCCCTAAAAGTTTTGATAAACTCTCAGACAAGTCATTTAAAATTTCTTGTAATAGTTTTCAGTACAGACTTATTATCAGTCTGCATCTATTGTTTGAGAGTCACATTTTCAATACTGTTCATCTCAAAAGGTCTTCAAACCTTATAACTATTAGAAACTGGAATAAAATAATCATGTTGAAGTAGGCCTACAACTTTACATTTTTGATCACTATTCCTGATCCCATTGTGATCCCAATTTTTTTCTTTTTTTTTTTTCACAATTTAAAAAAAAAACTATTTCAAAAATTTTTTTAAAGAAGTTTTTTGATTTCTTGAATTTTTTTTTTCTTTTACCGAAGATAGTCAAGTTTCTTATCAAATTGAAGCTCGTAAAATTCCCTTTAAAATGAGGCATAAAACAACTCTGTAGGACTTAATAGAATTGTGATTTATTCCAGATTGAGGTATTTAGACTTTGTTGTGCTTTATGAGAGATTGCGTCTATGTGGCTTTTCTACGTGAGTCATTCCACATCAAACCAGATCAATTTAAAGGGAATTTAATTTAACCTTGATGTTTTTTTATTTTGTCAAACTTTTTTATTCAGTTGGAAGAACAAAAATAAAATATACGTATATTTTTATTTCAATAAAACTTGTTTCTTTCGAAAAGTATTTAAATTTAAAATTTAAAATAGTATTCCAATGGACACCTAGTTAATGCGGCATTACAGGAAATGAGATTGTTGATAATATTGCCAAACAGGCAACATCTTTGGGGCCCAAACCTATGCAAACAACTTCTTTAACCTGCGCATATTCTGCAGTTAATTCTCATTTAACAAATTTATGGGTCGAATTATGGCTTTCTTCTGACAAAGGCAAAGTTCTTCAAAACAAACAAAAGAAACCTAATGATTTACCTGGCATTTGCCTTATGGTTGGGGAAAACCTCGGAAAAAATCCAACCAGGTAATCAGAGCAAACAGGGATCTAACCCAAGCCCAAGCACATTTCCGGATCAGCAGGCTAGCTAGTATGCTGACCGAGCTATGTTGCTGGCTCCACAAAAAATATACAGTACATAGCAATCGGATGATTAAATTTACAAACCTAAACTATTATTCATCAGTTGAGCTATAAAATATAATACATAGCAAGTAAGTTAATTCAATTTAAAAGCATTAACAATTCAATCAGTTGAGACATAAAAAAATTGATAATACATGTAATGCAAATTACTTCAAATTACAAGCATTACAATTCATCAACCATGCCATACAAAAATATATAATACATGTAAACAGATTAATTCAATTTACAAACATACATAGTTATGGGGAATGACTGTACTTGAATGTTTAAGATGAATGATTTGCTACCTGCTTTCATTGCACCAACTACAGCACTATATACACGCTGCCCTGCTGTGTCTGATGTCTCATCTCTTGAAGTCCAGGTATTTTCGTGTTTCGATGTATCCCATATTACAAATTACATAAGTGAAAGTCTCAGGAATCTTCTATGCCACATCAATAAATTAAAAAATGCAGTTATATTGTCAGACTCCAAAGCAGCTATTCTATCAATAGTCTCTAAACACATACCTTCATCTCAAACAGCAGAAATAACTAAAATGCTCTCTCAATTAATATCACTCAATAAAAGAATTGTATTCCAATGGATACCATCCCATTGTGGAA
Source organism: Periplaneta americana (assembly GCF_040183065.1). Classification (NCBI taxonomy): domain Eukaryota; kingdom Metazoa; phylum Arthropoda; class Insecta; order Blattodea; family Blattidae; genus Periplaneta; species Periplaneta americana. Next base: position 66,600,442 of record NC_091128.1, read on the forward strand.
TCCTGGGAAACGAGAATGCGGATGCTTTAGCAAAGAAGGGCAGCACTGCTACTTACAGACCTGTTACTAAATCTACGTATTACTCTGTGAAAAGATTTATTAAATCTACATACTTAGACTTCAACAAACAAAATTTGCTAACACAATCTCAAGGGAAAAAATGGAACTCTCTGCATTAAAATCCACAGTTAATTCCCGATTTACCACGAAAATCGTCTGTAGCTGCATTTAGATTGGCAACAGGACATGATTGTTTGGCCAAACACCTGCATAGAATTGGAATATATCAGTCCCCTAATTGCCCATTGTGCAACTCAAACCAAGAAATGGATTCGGAACACCTCAAAATCTGTGCTTCAGTGGCTGGCCATGATATCTTTGAAAAATATTGGAGTGCAAGAGGTCAAGTGACTTTATTGTCAAACGCCTGGTATTAGAAAACAACAACAACAACATATTACAAATTACATCCTGAAAACACTGTGGTACATAGTTTTTGTGTAATGTATAGTTATTGCAAGTTATCTTGAACCTTCTGAGCGCGGACAGAGGGGCAGAGGGGCAGAAGGAAGGAAGCGCGTAACGTGGGTGGAGCCAACCGAGTTATTTGCGCATGCTCCACATCATAATCTCTTGTCAAAAAAACATAGGGCTATTTCCTTCACTGCGTACCAGTGTTACCATGGAGCAGCAACCACAGGGTAGTTATTATGGTGAAATCACACCACCGCGGAGAAAAAGTAACGCTGTTATCCACAGCGGAGAAAGAGAAATTATCGCAAATATAATAAAATTAAGCGTTGCGAGGAGGAAAAATTAAACATATATTTGCTGGAACCTCTTACTAAGGAATATGAGAGAGCAGCTAAATACTCTGGCAAAAGTATTAGTTCTGTGAAGAGAATTAAAAATAATATTGAATTACAACCGAATGAACCTCACACTACTCTGGGAAAGAATAGGTATGTAATGTTTAGAAATTATTGCTATAATAGTTATGTACAATAGTGTGTGTATTGAGAGCAACATAATGAATTACTGTTGCAAGTTATTATTTTCTTATAGTTCTACCAAACATATTATTTCATTCCAGAATTAGACTTGTGTAAAGTTGAAGTGGACGACTTCGATCAACATGTTATTCGGGATACAATCGAAGAATTCTATCATGTTCAGAAAGTAGTACCTACGATTAAGAAGATAATTCCGAATGGATGATGCCATTGGCGAAATATTAATTTTGAAACAAGTGATGATGGCAGCAATGATAGGGATATGGATTGTGTATAATAGTAAATTAATGTAAATTCAAATAATAAGCCTGTAAAATATTGTTATAAGAATATGTACATATTAACTGAAGGTGTAAGTCATGCAGGCCTATATAATGTATAGAAGTAGCTGTAGTAACTCCTCCATTGCTGGCCCCCAGCCCGGATGAGAGAGGAGTGTACGCACGATTATATTTAAATACTTACTCATTACAGGTTAATTAAAGTTTGCTACGAAACTATGTTCTCCTCTCAAAACCGGAGTATCGAGAGAAGATGATGTCTGTATTGAACCAAGTTCTTTTACAGTAGAGAGCCGTAAGGTAAAAGAACCAACGTTTTTTTAAAAGAGTCGCATTACCCGAGGGAGGGGCATCCTTGCCGTGTCGTTATGTTGATGAGTACACGCTGTACCGAGCAGTTCCAAAGACAGACTTAGGGGATGTAAGGTTCAAGAAAACTTGCAATGACAGTAGACTCGCCTGGGACCCTTTTGTTTTTATATTGTATATTTTGTGTATTTTTCCTAGAAACTCCGAAGCTGCACATTATGCAGTTTCCACAATGGAATGTGGAAAACTAAACACAAGTCTTTAGAAAAATCGTGACTTGAACCTGATTGTTCACCTACTTTCCTTGTAATCAATTGTTGATTTAGAATAGACTTCTTCTTAACCCTGTCCTTATGACGCACTGTATTAATATGTTTCACAACTCCAAATGTTTTGTTTGCAAAAACACACTTTTCACATACCAGACAGAACAATATTTTATCGTCTTCACTAAAAATATTTTTTCCAAACTCATTTAGATATTTACGTAACAAGACAGATTGAGATGTTTTTGTGGGCGCATTCCTCAATTAAACCAATGCACCATTCAAATAAATAATTTCCTCAATTGTCATGTATCGACACACAACTGAGCTGTGAGTTGAGAGTTTGAGATTCTCAGTGTGAAATTGACAGAAAATGGGGAAGCACTAAATCACGTGATGACATGCCTCATACTGATTGGATTTGTTTTGACTTTATGACAGGTCATTGGGATTCCCAGTTTCTTTCCTAATCTTAGTTGCACAATATTATTTCACAAGACGCATGGGTATTCTCCTGTTATAGGTATTACCACGGTTCTAGAAGGATGAAAATATTTAATGAAAGCATAGATGCGAATTGCTTACCTTATGCTTATGTTATCGAATCCACTGGATGAGGATGTCAACAGTAAGTAACATGTGCACATTGAAACAGTAACAGTACAGTCACTACTAAATAATGGACACTATTCTGATTCAAAGTTTTAAACACACGCAATATCACACATTGTAGACCTAACAATACATACATTTACCTACATTAAAAATTAATCGTTGTATATTTCTTCTGCTGTATCCCTCTCATGTTCTATGTCTTCTTCACTGCTTTCTATTTTTTTTTTTCATTTCGTATTGTATTCCATAGATCTTATATTAGCATTGAAGCTGTAAGATGTGTAACAAGTCCGGTCGAGGTGGTTTCCTCCAAGTCGGTGACCGGGGGGTGCAATGGTGGCTCTCGTGCTCTTCTTTTCGGCCATTTTTCGTCTTATCACCAACCACCCCTTTTTGTTCTCTCGTCTTTTTCATCACTATTTCTCTCCGCTGGCCACCATTGCATGCGGAACGCCCACCACATCATCACAACCATTTTCACCACTCCATCCCCGCTGTTTTGTTCTTGCCACGTCCGCCTACATGACGGGATTTGTAAAGAATGCCTGTTGAGGCTACATTATTCTTCTTCTTCTACTTCATTATATTCATTCTTAGGTTAAGGTCCTTAGGTTTATAACTCCCGTCTCACCAGCGTCTCCTATCTCTGTGGTCTTGTCCCATGGTTTCGAGCGCGACTTCCAATTTGTGCGGCCCGACAGGGCGCCCAGCAACGAAGCAATAGTGGACCCTTCATACTGCCTCTATATGCAAGTTTAGGTGCTGAGCCCGGACCAGACGTCAAGTACACTCACGTAGAGCCCCAATGGGGGCCTGGGGCGATTTAGACGTCCCGGTGACCGACTCTGCTCGCCGAGGCGAATATATCGCTCCGACGTGTTACCGCTGACTTATGGGTGTCGCAGTGTAATCAACCACAAGTCCCGTGAAGCTGCGTGCTGTCTCAGATTGCTCTGGCTTTGGTGGGTGGGTCAGAGCTAGCCGAGTAGTCCGGCGGTTGTGTAGTGTAGAGTGCGGAGCCGCGGGCGGTTATTCCCGTGGTAGGGGCATAAAACTGCGACACACCTCTGGTGCAAGACTTGCCATTAGGTGTGTAATAACCAGTTTGAAGGGTAACTTGCGTGAAGTGGGTTGCTTGGGATCGGGCTGTGGCAGGGTCCCCACGGCCGGCACAGACCGAGAAGAATTTTAGGTGTCTTTTTCTTCGGCCCCCCCCCCCGGTGGCAGGCTGACGCCGACGGTTCCGTAGGGGGGGGGGGCAGTTCAAAATGTCCTCGCGCTCCTCTCCCCCTCCATTAGAGAAACTACACAAAAAACAGAAGATAGGAAAAGACAATGCGACTAGTGGTCATATGCCGAACAATGCAATGGATTTGGACCCTGAGAGAGTAACAGTTAAAGTGCCGCCTCCGAAGTTCATCAGTATCACCTTGGATGGAACGGAAAAAACCATGTAAAACATTAGTCCATTCTACGTGACACTTGTGCTCGATGGACTCGTTGGGAAGGTCAGAAATGCAACTCGGATCCGTAACGGTAGTCTCCTCGTTGAGACTGCATCTGCAAAATAGAGTGAGACGCTGTTGAAAGCAAAGTTGCTGGGGTCATACCCCATCAGAGTTGAACGTCACTCCTCGCTCAACACCACGCGAGGAGTTGTGCATACAGATTCTCTAGATAGTCTGTCTGATGAAGAGATCCAACTAGAGCTGGCAGAACAGTCTGTGTCCAAGACTTACCGTTTACTACGGAAGTGGGATGGACGGACTGAACCCCTAAGCACATTCTTTCTGACCTTCGAGACGTCTCTTTTGCCAGAACATATCTTTGTCGGCTACGAGCGTGTGTATGTGCCGAACCCAATGCGGTGCTTTAGGTGCCAACGGTTCGGGCATACGCAAAAACGTTGCACAAACAATATCATCTGTGCAAAGTGCAGCGGTGCTGACCATGGGGATTCCCCATGTGCTGGCGCCGAGCACTGTGTGAATTGTTCTGGAGACCACACTTCTAATTCTAAAAACTGCCCAAAGTATATGCTGGAAAAGACGATTCAAGAGCTTCGAGTCCAAGAAAATATTAGCTTCTTTGAGACATGTAAGCGTATTTTAGATAAAGAAAAGAAGGCAACGGAAAAGTCCTATGCGTCTGTACTGCAGAAAGCAACAGAGGGAATTGATGCCACCACACAAACGCCATCTCTCACAAATATACCTGGGAACCGAATTGAGACTGCTACTCAGACTGCTGAGTCAGACGACGCTTGTGGACTTGACATCAGGCCTTACGTCCCTAAGAAAATTGCTACTATGACAGCAGAGAAGGATTGTAGGCCTAGTAGAACACCAGAACGTCGCACTCCTAATTCGGGTGGCGGGTCGAGATCACGTCCTCGATCAAGATCACGATCGGGAGTGCGACGAACTGCAAGTGAGTCGCCAGAGTCGAAGACAAAGCAGTCACAGGCAAAAGCATCTTCCCATAGAAAGGAAAAGAAAAGAAGATCCCTTGTGAAGCCACCAACATGATATAGCTCCTCTTCATGACTGATATTGTACAGTGGAATGTGAATGGTGTACGCAGCAGATATACAGAACTACAGCAATTGATCTATCATTAGAACCCTGCTACTTTATGTCTCCAGGAGACACACCTCCGCCCCGAAAACCCCCTGAGTATCTCGGGATATTATGTTCACCGGTACGATCACCTTGCCAGTAATCGAGCCAACGGAGGTTGTGCCCTCCTACTCCACCAAAATATCTTTTCCTCTGTTATCAACATCAACAGCCCACATCAATGCATAGCCGCTCGAGTCACTTTACCTACCATACAGTTTTCAATAGTCTCTGCTTATATGCCCCCAGACACACCTTTCACAGTGCATGAAATTGAAGACATTCTCTTGCAGGTACCTGCCCCATATCTGGTAGTGGGGGATTTCAATGCATCCCACCACTCATGGGGCTCAAATTTCGATGATGACAGAGGAAATAAAATATCAGAGGTATGTACCCATCTAAATCTTGTTACCCTGAATTCAGGGGAAGCAACACACCTCTCCCTGGCTTACGGTATGTACTCCATGATAGATATCTCCATTTGTAGCCCAGTTTTGTTCACGCATTTCGAATGATCTGTGATTCACGACCTACATGGTAGTAACCACTATCCCATTCGAATGCGTATGTCCACTTTACGTCCTGCGGAATTTCGATCTCCAAACTGGGTTATTAAAAAGGCGGACTGGGTCGGATTTTCGGAGTCCATATCATTCGATGATAACCGACAAGAAAGTGTGGACTCCGTAGTGGAACATTTCTCAAATGTGGTTATTAAATCTGCGGATTTATCTATTCCCCAGTCGTCCTGCAGCCCAAAACGTTTCCCTGTCCTCTGGTGGACGGATGCCTGCAGAGATGCAATCCGAGTCCGCAGACGTGCCTTACGCCAATTTGAGCGCCATCTGACCCAAGAAAATTTTGTCCAGTTTAAACGTCTTAGAGTCAAAGCTCGTCGCACTGTGTGCGATGCTAAGAAGACGTACTGGACAAACTACGTCAATTCGTTGAAAAAGAACGTCCCAGCTAACATCATATGGGACAAAGTCCGTCGGATAATGGGGAAACGTAGTTCTGTAATTCCGGGAATTCTGAATAATGGAGTAACGACCACCAGTCCTATAGAAATTGCAGAAACATTCGCTAGCTCGTTTGCACAGATAAGCAACTCAAATAATTATGACCCGGAATTTCTGAAAATCAAAGATGCTGCGGAAAAACGAAACCTCAATTTTAAATCAGATAACACAGAGTATTACAATACACCGTTTACATCCGAGGAGCTGGAGGCGGCACTAGACACATCCCCTGACACCTCCCCTGACCCTGATAACATCCATAACCACATGCTTCGCCATCTTCCACCAGCTGGAAAATCCTTTCTTTTGTCAATATACAACAGAATCGGGATAGAGGGTGTATTTCCATCTGCTTGGCGTTCCGCCATTGTAATCCCTGTCCAGAAACCGGGAAAGGATCCTTCTTTACCTGGCAGTTACAGGCCAATTTGTCTCACTGCTGATAAGCAAATACCTTACATGGGTACTCGAATCGGAAAACCAATTATCTAATATCTAATGTGGTTTTCGTAAGTACAGATCCGCTGCAGACCACCTTGTTTGGCTGGAGACCGCCATTAGAGATGCTTTCCTCAAGAAGGAGCATCTTGTAGCGGTCTTCTTTGATCTAGAGAAAGCTTACAATACCACATGGCGGTATGGCATTCTGCAAACTCTGCATGATTGGGGACTTCGTGGCAGTCTCCCAACGTTTGTTGCGGAGTTCATGGCAGAGCGGTATTTCCGAGTTAGAGTAGGTACCACACTTTCTAATGAACATCTTCAAGAAAATGGCGTTCTGCAGGGGTCTGTATTAATCATTCTTCCTTTCTGCATTGCGATCAATGGCATTGCCCATTGTGTGGGTGACCGAATATCTTCTCTCTTGTACGTTGATGACTTCAGTTTATATTACAGGTCCCGATACCCTCCATCCATCAGTCGACAGTTGCAACTGGTCATCAACATGCTATCAGAGTGGTCTGTTCGCAATGGTTTTAAATTCTCCACTCAAAAGACGCAGTGTGTCCACTTCTACAACCATCATGGACTCCATCCACATCCTGAACTGCGTCTTAATGGAGTGGAATTGCAGTATACAGACACTGCGAGGTTTTTGGGCCTTATCTTTGATTATAAATTAACGTGGGATGCGCAGATACGTGATCTGAAAAGGCGTTGCGAAAAATCGTTAAATATTTTACTCCCTTTGTCAGGGGTTCACTGGGGTGCAGACCACATAGTGCTTTTACGTCTTTATCGTGCTCTTATCTGGTCAAAGCTGGATTGTGGCTGTTTTATCTATGGCTCAGCAAGTAAATCCAAATTACGTCTCTTAGACACTATTCACCATCGTGGGATACGACTCGCTACAGGGGCCTTCCGAACGAGTCGGATAGTCTGTATTGTGAAGCGGGCAAACCATCACTGTATCGGCGATGTAATGTCTTATTGTGCTCGTATGCTGTTAAGCTCCGCTCACAGCCCGAGCACAAATCTTACGACTCCTTTTACCATTTGTCTCTTTATGGGCGATACAGTGAAAAACCACGGAGACTTCGTCCAGCAGGTGTGCGGTTTCGAGAACTGCTGTCCGAGCACGACATCTGCTTGCCAACAGTTCGCACACTGGAGTACACCACCACTCCACCATGGACTATGCAACGTCCCATGTTTGACGTAAGTCTGAGCCGATGTTTTAAAGAATTTACACCAGCTTTTGTTTACAGACTTCGTTTTAGTGAACTTTTATCACAGTATCCAAATTATACATTAGTTTTTACTGACGGATCCCGAGTAAATGATTATGTTGGCTGTTCCTTTATTGCGAATGGACAGATATTTAAATATAAATTGAGCCAGTACACCAGTGTTTTTACCGCAGAATTATATGCTTTTTATAGAGTTTTACTGTTTTTAATTAGGCAACCCCAGGACAGATTCCTTATCTGCTCCGACTCTCTAAGCACCATTGAGTCCCTGCAGCATCTGAATTCTGATGATTCACTTGTGTTGAGAACCCAGGAACTTTTCCACACTCTTCTAACCTTTGACTATGAGATTGGAATAGTGTGGACTCCGGGTCATGTTGGGATTCCTGGAAACGAGGCAGCAGATGCTGCAGCCAGGGATGGTGCTGTAAATGGGTCTGAGGTGTATTGGCGTGAGAGGTGGCAAGATATTAAAAATTATTTGAAACATGCGTTATGGTGGCAATGGGAAGGCGAATGGTCTACACAAGAGGGAAATAAATTACGAAGAATAAAGAATACTGTTCGCGTTTGGGATTCGTCCACAAGAGCGTCACGACATGAAGTTTTACTCACCTGGTTGAGGATTGGCCACTGTCATCTGACACATGGCCATCTCCTACGTGGCGAGCCTCAGCCGGAGTGTGATCTATGTCATGTTCCACTGACCGTGGAACATTTTTTACTACAGTGTAGAAAATACGACCGTGCCCGTCGGCAGTATGGAATTCGTCTGGCTCTACGTGACGCTCTTGGAAATGATTTTAATTGTACAAGTGCAGTTCTGAGATTTTTATGGAATACAGGACTTGACAAGGTGATGTAGTTTTTTAATGACCCATTTTACTTATCCTCCGGACTCTTTACATCCGGAGGTTACTTTTTTTAGTATATGATTTTAACAAATTTGACATTCGGACCTTTTACATCCATGCATTTTATAAATGCTCCAGACAATTTATTTCTGGTGGCATTTGTTTTATTGTTTTGTTGTTTCTTTTTAAATACTAGAGAACTTCTCACTTTTATGGTTTTTATGCTTCACCTTGTTGAAACTGCATTTGTTTGCCTCGTTTTAACCGTGACAATGCTTTTTAGTTCTTATTGGTTATTGTATTGTGTTCGTGTTTAGTGAATGATTTTAGATAAGGGCGCAAATAGCCATAGTAGCTGACGCACCCTTTTTAAACCCCACTAACTAACTAACTGAGTAACAAATCAAAATTTTACAAGATTACAATTTTTTGTCGAGATGAAGTGAGGTGAGCCCGAGAATTCGCCATAGATTACCTGGCATTTGCCTTATGGTTGGTGAAAACCTCGGAAAAAATCCAACCAGGTAATCAGAGCAAACAGGGATCTAACCCAAGCCCAAGCACATTTCCGGATAAGCAGGCTAGCTAGTCTGCTGACCGAGCTATGTTGCTGGCTCTACAAAAAATATATAGTACATAGCAATCGGATGCTTAAATTTACAAAGCTAAACTACTATTCATCAGTTGAGCTATAAAATATAATACATAGCAAGTAAGTTAATTCAATTTAAAAGCATTAATAATTCAATCAGTTGAGATATAAAAAAATTGATAATACATGTAATGCAAATTACTTCAAATTACAAGCATTACAATTCATCAACCATGCCATACAAAAATATATAATACATGTAAACAGATTAATTCAATTTACAAACATACTTTTGTTAAGCTATACAAAATTGTATAATCCATATCAAGTAGATTAATTCAATTTGTAAGCATAAACAATTCATCAGTTGAGCTATGTAGACTATTATTCAATTTACAAGCATATTTTAGTTGAGCTATACAAAATCATATCAAGTAGAATAATTCAATTTACAGTCATAAACAATTCATCAGTTGTGTAGAAGGTATTTGTGTAGAAATTTGGTTAATTCTGTTCTAAATCTTTTCTCATGATCCTTCAAAGCTTCAAGATAATTGAAGTGGTGAGATCAAAAACCATTCAAGTCCACTTTTGACCGAAATTGAAATATTACAACCAGCTACTTCGTTTCCTTTGCCAACAATTGCGTTAAAGAAACATTCAAAGACGAAATTTTAAACAGTACTTTTCATGCATTGCATTTAAAAACCATTCAAAACTACATGTCGAAAAGGTTCTCGCTAGGGGTGTCTTGCAGTTGAGCTGGAAAGGAGCTGTTAATTCTTTTATGGCTGTGGTGTTGAGATCATTCCTCTAGTGTTGTGCTAAAACTTGAAAATATTGTACATTTCTACTCATTTATTGTAATATTGATTTAATATAGTGCAGGTACATAGAAAGGGAGAATAGCAGTGGCAAAGGAAGCTTTTAATATAAAAAAGAGAATCTTCTGCGGACCTCTGGAAAAAGAACTAAGGAAGAAACTAGTGAAGTGCTTTGTGTGGAGTGTGGCATTGTATGGGGCAGAAACATGGACATTATGACGAAGTAAAGAGAAGTAACTAGAAGCATTTGAAATATGGATATGGAGAAGAATGGAGCATGTAAAATGGACAGATAGAATAAGAAACTAAACTGTGTTGGAAAGAGTGGGCAAAAAAAGAATAATGCTGAAACTGATCAGGAAGAGAAGAAAGGAATTGGCTGGTTCACTGACTGAGAAGAAACTGCCTACTGAAGGATGCACTGGAAGGAATGGTGAATGGGAAAAGAGTTCGGGGCAGAAGAAATCAAATAATAAATGACATTAAGATATATGGATCATATTATATGGAGACTAAGAGGAAAGCAGAAAATAGGAAAGATTGGAGAATGTTGGGTTTGCTGCATTTGGACAAAACACTGTGAATGAATGAATATATAAGCATTCATGTCATAACATAGTAACGCGGATTAAATGCATGTGTATATATTTTAAATACACAATGAATGGAAACGGCTTCTAATGTGATGCTGGAGAGACCGGTGACAAACAAATGAGGCAGCCTTCATCTTGGGAACTCAATGTAATGCAATAAAAAAACGTTAATGGGAAAGAGCATAATAATTGGAAAGGGAACCTATTGAGACACAGAAACATGGGCCAGACTGTTTTATGTACGTACCTTCCTAATATCCAAGAAAAGGCCAAAAGTGTGTAATGTTTCTCGATTTTATAAAAATAAAGCTTGCCAAAGCAGGTGATATAAAGAAGTACTATTCTGGACAGCTGTCTTTACCAGTGGTGTGTTTATAAACCAAACTTGGTTGCGCTGCAATAGCGGGAGTACACTCAACAGCAAATATTGATGCTATCATTTGCTGCTGTTACTGTGTGGAAAGGAGGTTACTTTGGAACAGCATTTCTTGACTGGATCGCACATTTGGTTTCAAATTATCATACTTTTGATTGGAGGATCGTTAGTTAGTGGGGTTTAAAAAGGGAGCGTCACCTACTATGGCTATTTGCTGGAGGATCGTACACTACATAATATAAAATAGGCCTATTGTGATTATTTTACCTAAACTCCCTCCACATGTTTTATTTAAACGATTTTTTTAAATTGTAAATGTTATGTGGACATAAAGGGAAAAATTGAGATGGTGTCAGGTGAAGTTGCTGAGTAGCTCAGTTGGTAAGAGCATTGGTGCGTTCAGCCAAAGGTCACAGGATCAATACCTGGTCCCGGAACAATTTTTCCCTTGTAAGCTAGATTAACTGTCAAATCTCGTCCATTCTTTAAAAAAAATGAAATTCCTTCATGTATTGTTCTTTAGATTTTCTATGTGTTCTTTTCCATAAAGCCTCCTCAGAATCTGTCTCTTAATATCGGAACAAAATATATTTTTTGGTAAAGCCATTTTGAGTTCTTGCGTGGTTCAGAATACACAAGCCCTCACTATAGCTACACAACAACATCATGGCATTATAACTAGACCTACTATAAAGACAATGTTTGATTAGTAGGTCGTGACTCCTAGCCTACAAAAATCTCAGTAGTCTGCAATTTATTTATTACACTAATTAATTCACATAGAATTTCCATGTAGCTGTGCCAAAAAATATTGTATGTAACTAATATGAAAGTGTCTTTCATGCACTCGTTTCGAAATTCCGGACTCGGCTAATGCCTCATCTGTAAAGTCTCACTCATATACAAAAGTATCACTTTCTGTCCTAGTTACGTAAGTAACTATATCGTAACAAGTATTTCAATGAATGGGATAAATAACCATTCATTTTTGCAACTTTGAAATTAATTTTTGGATATTTCCGCAAGTGTTACGACTTTGAAAATTGGTATACTACTGTGTTTTTATCTCTAATACGTCCAGAAAAATTTACATGGAAAAATAATAATCAGGTAAAAATGAAACAAGATTTTTTTGCATTTTCCTCAAAACTTGTGTAAATGGACTTGAATGATTGCTGATCTCATGGCTTCAATTAGGAGTCATTCCATGTCAAATCGAACACCTACGAAAAATGACAACTTAGTATTTGCTCCAAATTTTTTAAATATATTCTATTGATTAAATTAAATAACCCATGTGTAATTTTTTCGGTCTGACACAATTATTTAGTCATTTATTAAATGTTACTTTTTCCGTAAATTAGGGTGCAATGTATTATGAAAATGATTATACTGAAGATTCTATAAATCGTAGAAATTCCGTATTGATATCGTTTTAAAGTGCAATAATTGCAGTATTATATACTAATTTTTAGTGTTCAATTAAAACATAAAATGGGCCCCTTTTAGGGGGTTATATTTTTAAAATACATTTTTATATATCAGGGGCCTACTTCTAAAAAGGGGGAAAAAAATATCATTATATTCTTCGAAATGTTTTACGTAGAACTGCGTTGGTATTATAATGCTATTCGAATAAGAAATCGCTATGCAAATAATTTACTGATGGTGTGTTCGGGGTCGGATTGAGTGAGACCGCATGCCGGAGCATACAGCTGCGATAGCTACAGCAAGAGGGAGTAATACATTATCAGTGGTGCAGTGTTACTATATGTCAATAAACAGATAACCTCTAGTTCTAAAAGCACATAATGTCCATTCAACACTTAGCAGTATTCCTTTAATATATCTAACAATAATTCCTAAGTCCTCCGGAGTAGGTATCGTGTTGTGTTGTATGCATGTGAGTCATTCCACGTCAAATCAAACACCTGTATACTAAATGTGACCATTTAGTATTTGCTTAAATCTTCTAAAATATGTTCTCCAGATCAAAATAAGAGGTTTGTAATTTTTTCTGGGATCAAACTTTGATATTTTACTATTTACACTCTTTTAATTATATGACAAATTCATGCGCAAAGCAGTATGAAAATGCTCATTGTTGAGATTCTATGCATCATAGACGTTGAGTGTTGGTGTCATTTGAAATGGGAACAAATGGAATATTATATTAATTGATTTATTGATGGGCTGTTTTAGATAGTCACTTTTTAAACAATTATTTTTTATAACAGCTTACTTTAAAATTTCAAAAAAATAATTATAATCTATTATATTTTACATAGAAATACGCTGATTTCATATTGCTTTCGAGTAAGAAATAACTTTAAAAATAATATATTGAAGATGTGTGAGAGCTTAGTGATGATTGAAAATCGCCAATAAAGGAGACAAAATTATCTAAAAAAAAAATATCCAAAACAAAAAATGCAGAAAGTTACAGATACATTTAAACATAAAATATTTCATATCACAGAAGACTTAACTTCAGCTGAAAATTCAAATAATTCCGATATAATCCAGAAACTGATACTTCTTTCATGAAACAGACGGCAGAAATCTCAAAATACAAATATTAACAATTTTTGAAAGTTGGTCCTACAGTAAAATTCAACAGAATTTTAATATCACCACTCATGTGATACGAATTTCTAAAAAGTAGGAGCAGAAAAGGGGATTTTGGCTACTCCAAATCCTAAATCGGGAAAAAGTTTGGGAACATTTATAGTAGAGAAGATTGTTTAATTTTATAATTCTGATGATGTGAGGAGAGTTATGGCTGACAAGAAGAAATGTGTTTCAGTTAAAGAAGATGGAAAGAGAGTTCACAAATAGAAAAGGTTAATACTGTACTATGTAATCTTAAGAAAACTTACCAGTGTTTCAAAGAACAATATCTGTGTATCAAAATAGGGTTTTCAAAAATTTTCAAACTCAGACCAAAGAAATGTGTACTCCCTCGAACAAGTGGCACGCACTCAGTTTGTGTCTATGTTCATCATGAAAATATTGAATTAATGCTTGATGGAATTAATAATATTATTTATAATATTTCTTTTAAATTTTTACCATTAGGGAATACAAATAACATAGCCCTGTTTTCTACTCAAGGTATAATAATCCGTGGCGCTACAGCCCATGAAGGGCCAAGACCGACCAGCCGGCTGCTGGCCTCACGGCCACATGCCGAAGCAGAGGTGGACGATCATCTAACCAGAATGTAGGTATCGTGTGGTTAGCACGATGAACCCCCCAGCTGTTATAGCTGGTTTGCATAACCGGATTTCGCTACCTATCATAGCTCCCCAAGTGCATCACGATGCTGGGTGGGCACCAGTCCCATACACTGGCCGAAATTTCATGAGAAAATTTCTTCCCTCATGAGGACTCGAACCAGAGCGCATTCCGTAACGCGAGTCCTAGGCAGTATGCCTTAGACCACGACGGCACAACACGGGACTTCTACTCAAGGTACCAACAAGCAAAAGTGGTACAAGGTATCTTACAACTTCATTATTTTGTTCCACTGACAAAATCTCAGGCCATAATAAAGAACTATTTACTTCAAAATGAGAGTAAAGTGGTGGACATTAGGTAGAATTGGTTGTAGGTGATTAGTTTTAAAAGTGTGGTGTTGTGTAAACTGTAGTTATCATTCTTACAAGTGTATATTTTATAAAAACAATATTTAAATACAGTACTATATTACATAAATTACGTGAAAGAGTGATATTCTGACCGTAGAACAGTGTAAAGTGGCCACATGACTCTCATCCAGAGCTGCACTTGCACATCGTCTTGCAACAGTGCTTATGCAGCCCGCGAACTCAAGAATCATTTAACTATTCTTCATCGGCTCAGAGTAGCATTCTGATTTTTTTAAGGGTGGTTAAAATAATTTCAAGGTATTTAAGGATTTTTTTCTGTAATTTTAAAGTAAGCCGCTGTCATTGAAACATATTTTTATATGTTTAAATGTTTTTTAAAACAAAGATAAGAAACTTATATTTTTATATTATTATGTGAAGAACAAAGTATGTACTGTCACCTTGAAATTGAGATAAAGAGCAAATCTCTGTGATGATTATTAGTGGAGATAATCATGTTTAACAGTAATGATGCGCGAACTATTTCAGAATCTTTGATAACACATATCTACTACAATAATCTATATAGACAACAATAATAAAACACGTATTTATTTTTTCAATCCATACAATGTATAAAATTTGTTTTATCTAAATCAGAGACATGAAAATCAATTTGAGTTTAAATTTGTGCGATTTGACATGGAATGACTGTTAGGCAGTGCGATGAAGACTGTAATACATGAGTAGTGAACTCCTTTTTTATTAACAGCTTAGAATAACAGGGCAGGTGAAGATCTGATTTATGTCTTGTATTAATATTATGAATGTCTTGATTAGTACTAAATGTATCTCGGTTTTAATATAAAACATTGTTAGGGAAAGAATGTATTCACAAGATAAGGTCAAGCAAGATTTCCAAATTTTGGAAAATATTTTTACATGATGTCCTTTTGTGCATAGGTGCCAACCATTATTCTTATAGTTTTCTTTTGTAAAGCAATAATGTGTTTAGCTTCAGACAAGTTGCTCCAGAATATTAATCCATATTTCATTACAGGATGAAAATATGTAACGTATGACATTTTAACGATGTTTATATCACCAATAGAAGATAAGGATCTTAATGCATAACAGGCAGAATTCAGTTTAGGAGTAATACATTCTATGTGTGTTTTCCAGTTTACGTGATAATCCAACTCTAAACCAAGAAACTTTATGCTTATAGATTCTTTGAGATAAGTTCCATTTAATCTAATACTGTAGGAAACCTGAACACTATTGCATGTATTAAATTTGACTACACTGGTTTTATCGACATTAAGTGCTAGTTTATTTGCATGGAACTATTCATTCATTAGATTCAGCACTGTATTAGAAGTGTTTATAAAGTGCAATCGTTGAGCTGTTTGGACTTTTTCCATTGCTAATTTTCAAAATTGTAGCACAACGTTTTGAAGAGAAGATCTCTCTTCGTCATCAGGTGAAAACCTACTGTGGGGATCGTTACAGACAGCTAGCCTATCTGACTGATCGATGACCGTCAGGTCGGTGCGACATGTAAAGACGCAACACACGATGTCATAAACTGTTGTAACATGAACTGTGTAGAATGAAAAGAAGAATTCCAAACTATATAGAATGAAAAAAAGAATTCCATGATTGTAACTATACTAATTATATGGAACAATAACAACAAGAAGGAATAGTAGGCATTAATAATCAACAGTGGAAATAATGAAATGATGAAACAATAGGAAATAAATAAATGAGCGGGGAAACAAACTACTACTGCCATCTAGTAGTGGAAGAGAGTAATAAATAAATGGAACCAATTAAACTGCTATTGCCATCTAGTGGTACAGGGAAACAAACTACTACTGCTCTCTAGTGGTGTTACTTCGTGCATTTTTTTCTTAAATTTTCTTGATGTCCTGTTCGACTATAGGTAACCATATGTGCGGAAGAATGACACTGGGTTGGCTAATAGTCTTATCCAAAAAACTTATGTGCGATTTCCTTGAACTTCCTCTGAACCAGAGAACGCTCGGTTTGTAAGATGGTGGTCCATCTGTTGTCCATGGTACTGTGAAGAGCTTGGTTTGAAAGTAGGAATATTACATCTCCTCTCTCGCTCCCTCCCACCCTCCATCATTCAATGCGGCCAAGATCATTGACTCTACCTGCACTGTACCAACACAACTATTCAAGTCCCCGCGTTCTGCTTGCTAC
The DNA here is from genome assembly GCF_040183065.1 of Periplaneta americana. Classification (NCBI taxonomy): domain Eukaryota; kingdom Metazoa; phylum Arthropoda; class Insecta; order Blattodea; family Blattidae; genus Periplaneta; species Periplaneta americana. The sequence continues at coordinate 66,617,318 of NC_091128.1, forward strand.
TTCTCCTGTGGAACCAGTTAGTATATGCACTGTAGAAACAACAGTGGACTTAAAATTGACACCTGGGGTGCTCCTTGTTTAATATTTCGAAATTCTGAATAATTAACTTTGCAACTATTTGGTATTTTTGATTCTACTTTTTGTTTTCTGTTTCATAAGTTAGATGTAAACCAAAGTAATGTGTCATCTTTAATACCATAAACTTAAATTTCTTACTAATATATTGTGATCTACACAATCAACTACTGAAAGCTTGATTTGCATAATACACGTCACTGCTTGTTAACAGAAAACTACAATTTAAGTCACATAGAGTTAGTGAGCACTTAATGTTGGTTGCTTGACAGTTGTCAGCCAACTTTGAGGTCTGTGGATATAGAAGGGACAAATTGGGTCGGTGTCTGATAGAGTTCCCGGATTCGATACCCGGCCCCGGAACAATTTTTCCCTCGAAATTATTCAAATAAACTTTATAGAGAGTTATACCGGAAAGCTTGATTTGCGTAATACACGTCACTATTAGTTTACAGAAAACCACAATTTTAATCACACAGAGTTAGTGTGCACTCAGTGTTAGTTGCTTGACGGTTGTCAGCCCACTTTGAGGTCTGTGGATATAGAAGAAAAAATTGGGTTGATGTCTAGTAGAGTTCCTGGGTAGCTCAGTTGGTAGACGTTGGTACATTTAACCAAAGATCCTGGGTTTGATACCCAGCCCCGGAACAATTTTTCTCTCGAAATTATTCAAATCAACTTTACAGGGAATTATACCTGAAAGCTTGATTTGTATGATACACGTCACTGTTCGTTTACAGAAAACCACAATTTAAGTCACACAGAGTTAGTGTGCACTCATTGTTGGTTGCTTGACGGTTGTCAGCCCACTTTGAGGTCTGTGGATATAAATTCATTGCCGCCCTCACATAAGCCCGCCATAGGTCCCTATCCTGAGCAAGATTAATCCAGTCTCTATCAACATATCCCACTTCCCTCAAATCCATTTTAATATTATCTTCCCATCTACGTCTCGGCCTCCCCAAAGGTCTTTTTCCCTCCGGTCTCCCAACTAACACCCTATATGCATTTCTAGATTCGCCCATACGTGCTACATGCCCTGCTCTTCCCAAACGTGCTACATGCCCTGCCCATCTCTCCTAATTATGTCAGGTGAAGAATTCAATGCGTTCTGTGTTGTGTAACTTTCTCCATTCTCCTGTAACTTCATCCCTCTTAGCCCCAAATATTTTCCTAATCACCTTATTCTCAAAACCCTTAACCTATGTTCCTCTCTCAAAGTGAGAGTCCAAGTTTCACAACCATACAGAACAACCGGTAACATAACTGTTTTATAAATTCTAACTTTCAGATTTTTTGACAGCAGACTGGATGATAAAAGCTTCTCAACCGAATAATAACATGCATTTCCCATATTTATTCTGTGTTTAATTTCCTCCTGAGTATCATTTATATTTGTTACTGTTGCTCCCAGATATTTGAACTTTTCCACCTCTTCAAAGGATAAATTTCCAATTTTTATATTTCCATTTCGTACAATATTCTCGTCACGAGACATAATCACATGCTTTGTCTTTTCGGGATTTATTTCCAAACCTATCTCTTTACTTGCTTCAACTAGAATTTCCACCTTTCCCCTAATCGTTTGTGGATTTTCTCGTAACATATTCACGTCATCCGCATAGACAAGAAGCTAATGTAACCCATTCAATTCCAAACCCTCTCTGTTATCCTGGACTTTCCTAATGGCATACTCTAGAGCAAAGTTAAAAAGTAAAGGTGATAGTGCATCTCCTTGCTTTAGCCCACAGTGAATTAGAAATGCATCTGACAGAAACTGACCTATACGGACTCTGCTGCACATTTCACTGAGACACATTTTAATTAATCGAACTAGTTTCTTCGGAATACCAAATTCAATAAGAATATCATATAAAACTTCTCTCTTAACCGAGTCATATGCCTTTTTGAAATCTATGAATAACTGATGTACTGTACCCTTATACTCCCATTTTTACTCCATTATCTGTCGAATACAAAATATCTGATCAATAGTTGATCTATTACGCCTAAAACCACACTGATGATCCCCAATAATTTCATCTACATATGGAGTTAATCTTCTCAAAAGAATATTGGACAAAATTTTGTATGACGTCAACAAAAGTGATATTCCTCGAAAGTTACTACAGTTAGTCTTGTCCCCCTTCTTAAAGATAGGTACGATTATGGACTCCTTCTATTGCTCTGGTACAATTTCCTTTCCCCAAATAGCAAGTATAAGCTTATAAATTTCGTTAGATAATGCGCTTCCACCCTCTTGTATTAATTCTGCTGGAATTTGATCGATACCTGGAGACTTATAATTTTTTAGATTTTCTATCGCAATTTCGACTTCAGAAAGTGTGGGTTCGGGTATAAATGGTTCAGCAGTTTGTATTTCAATTTCGTCCCGATCATTTCTATTTGGCCTATGTATATTTAGTAGTTGCCCAAAATAGTTTTTCCATCTGTTCAGGATTGAATGAGAGTCTGCAAGCAAGTCACCACTCTCATCCTTGATCACGTTTACCCTTGCCTGATATCCATTCTTGAATTCCTTTATGCCCCTATATAAATCTCTAATGTTTTTATTCTTAGTATTTGTTTCTAATATCTCTATTCGCCTCAACTGGATCATGTAAGAATTTCAATTTTGAGTCTGTGGATATAGAGGGAAAAATTGGGTCAGTGTCTGGTAGAGTTCCCAGGTAGCTCAGTTGGTAGAGCATTGGTACGTTTAACCAAAGAACCCGGGTTTGATACCCAGCCCCGGAACAATTTTTCTCTCGAAATTTCAAATCAACTTTACAGGGAGTTATACCTGAAAGCTTGATTTGCATGATACACATCACTGTTCCTTTACAGAAAACCACAATGTAAGTCACACAGAGTTAGTGTGCACGCACTCAGTGTTGGTTGCTTGAAAATTGTCAGCAGTGTTGGTTGCTTGAAAATTGTCAGCCCACTTTGAGGTCTGCAGATATAGAAGGAAAAATTGGATCGGTGTCTGGTAGAGTTCCTGGGTTGCTCAGTTGGTAGAGTGTTGGTTTGTTTAACCAAAGGTCCCAGGTTCGATACCCAGTCCCGGAACAATTTTTCCCTCGAAATTATTCAAACCAACTTTACAGGGAGTTATACCTGAAAGCTTTATTTGCATAATATATGTCACTGTTCGTTAACAGAAAAGCATAATTTAAGTCACACAGAGTTAGTGTGCACTCAATGTTGTTTCCTTGACAGTTGTCAGCCCACTTTGAGGTCTGTGGATATAGAAGGGAACATTGGATCGGTGTCTGGTATAGTTCCCTGGTATCTCAGTTGGTAGAGTGTTGGTACATTTAACCAAAGATTGTGGGTTCGATACCCGGCCCTGGAACAATTTTTCCCTCGAAATTATTCAAATCAACTTTGCAGGGAGTTATACCTGAAAGCTTGATTTGCATGATATTTTAATTCCCAGAGTTATCCACATGTTTTTTACTTTTACATTGTTTCAGCACATTGACTCGAAAACATTCTCGAAATAATTCGTAAATTTAGTGAAAAATACATTAAATTCACTATTAATATCAATGGTACCCGTACTAAATACTTTTTCCCAAGATTAATTTTGTAGACATGCATTTAAATGATGTAGAGTTTCAGCATTTATAATCCTTCCCCCTCCCCCCCCTAAATTAACACTTTGAAAACGCTTACAATTTGTGCATCATGATCAGACAGGCCATTGATTAAAGGTACCTACTGTTGAATAGAAATTCAATCTACTTTTATTTATAAATATATTATGAATGGCTGTACTACTTCCAGCTTATATTCTGGTTTGGAAACTTACTGTGTGACTAAGATTATAAGGTTCAAGTCGTGAGTTTAGTTTGCTTTTACTTAAGTTTTCTGATAGATAATCTATGTTAATGTCATCACAGATTACAAATTTGGTAGCCTTTGTGGTTTGTGAAGTCTTTTCAATAATAATGAATCTAAGTTAGTTATAATTTGTTTATAATCTCCCATTGGCACTCTATAAACACGTAAGATAATTAAATTTGATATCTCGCAATCAACTTGTATTCCACAGATTTCAATATCTTTTTCAAGACAGAAATCAGATATATCACTTTTACTAAATAATAGATCCTCTGTGATAAAAAGTACAAGCTTCCCTTTTTCGGAAGACATATGTACAGATATGAGAACCTAATAGATATCCATGTAAAAACAGTTGTAATATCTTCTGTTGTTTCATATGGAGTTCAGTTATACGTAATATCTGAGGTTTATGATTTTGAGTTGCTAAAGAAGTGATCAATTCATCAATTTTTTGTTTTAATCCCCTAATATCTTGATGAAAATTTGTGAAGTTACTATGTTTAGAATATTCGTTACTTGAAACATCAGAATATTCATAATTTATTTTAACTTGTTTTAGACATGGAAGGTTTAACCTAAAAAAGGACAAGTCCTAGCATTAACTAACACAGGAATATTATAATTCTGCTTTTTAACATAGCTACCTCTGATTCTATTAGCAATAAGAACTGAAAGGTGCTCCTTACCTCTACTATTCCAATGTCTTAAATTATTATTCTTTCAGTTCTTATTCCACAATATCGTCTTTCTCATATTAATGCTGTTCATTTTTTTCAGTATGACTGCTATGTCTTCCCATTACATTTGACCAATTTTCTGAAATCTTTGCCGACATAGATGTTCGATGTCTTTTATTTTAAATGTAACATTCCTATTACCAACCCATTATTTGACATCTCCCAAAATTAGGCTTAATTCAATAGGATTCAAGTCTGGATGGTAAACTGGAAGTCTTAAGGCTCTGATTATTTTCAGCTAATAGCTGGTCAATGAAATATGTTTTTATGCTGATTTGTTCATTTTAATTAAATCATACGAGGGTTGGGGCATAAGTCATGACATTTTTTTTTAAGATAAAGATTGGTATTACAAAATGTCATATGTCCAACAGAAGCCGTGCAGTCATAGTATGTGTCCACAACACAAGATGGCTCTTTGCATGTCTGTAATAGAACAGAGAGTAATGTTAAATCAGTTGTCAGTGTAGCACCGTGCATGATGGATGTAACCCGTGTTGAACAACGCTCATATATCAGAATAGTCGTTCTCCATGAGAAGAATGCCATAGAGAGTTGGTAGAAGCTGTCGGGAATAATGCCCTTCCATACCAGATAGTCGCGAAGTGGGTAGTTACTTTGAGGGCCTTTAGAACAGATATGTGTGCTGTAATGATTCTGGCACATGAACCCTGTATTGTTATGGCAATGACTGTAATAAACATGTGGAGCAAAATGTTGGCGTGTTGTTAAATGTTCTTACATTTCGTTAATAATTTAATAATTTCGACAATAAGCTCACATGGAGAAATCACATTGAACAGATCAGCACAAAGGCAACAAATCGTTTTAAATTACTAAAAAGACTGGCAGGAACGAAATGGGGTAGCTCAAGGAGTACACTCAACACAACCTACAACGCATACATAAAGCCTATCTTAACATACTGTGGTGAAGCACTAATAACCTCATCAACCACAAATAAACAGATATTAGAACGCACTCAAAACCAAGCTTTATGTTTCATCACTGGTGCAATCAAAACTACTCCAATTGAAGCCATGCAAATAATCACATCTAATAAACCAGTTGTAACAGATCTTGAAAAACAAGGCCTTTTAACTTATGAAAAATTAAGAAGGCTTCCAAATTGGGATAAATGGAGTAAATACAAAGATTCCAAATTTACATTGAGGACCCAAAATGGATACATACAAGAGATAGAAAAGCTTAAGCAAACTCTAGAAATACCAAGTGAAAAGGAAATCTTGATGTCTCGATATAATCCACTTAATAACTTCAAAGTAGATTGCTGCCTTGATCTTGATGAAGTCTTCAACAAAAAAGATATAAATCCAAAAATAGCAAAAGCCATTGCCTTACAAACAATTAATAGAAAATATCCACAAGAGGACTGGTTGTACATTTACACTGATGGATCTGTCATGGATCAAAGGAGCTGGAGCAGGAGCTACTTGCCAATACTTTTCTCTTTATAAAAATGTTGGCAAGTACACAACAAATTTTGATGGCGAAGTTGAAGCCATTTATACATCACTTCAAAATGTCTTTGTTTGGCTAAACCAGTGCAAAAACATAGTCATCCTGTCTGACTCCAAAGCTGCAATCCAGTCCATCAGCTCAACTACATCTCCTAAAATGGAAAAAGTAAAAGAAATTCATTGCATGGTAAAACAAATTCAAATGCTAAATAAAAAAGTGGTCTTCCAATGGATCCCGGCCCACTGTGGACTGAACGGTAACGAGAAAGCAGATATGTTAGCAAAAAAAGGAACTTATATCAACTTAAAAACAAATTTCAAGTTCCCATATGAATCAATAAAGCGAGTCATAAAAAGAATAAGTTACAGCGAACAGGCAAAACATCAAAATTCAAAATGGAAAGAATCATTCAAAGATCCAAAACTAATTCCTGATCTACCTCGAAAATCTGCTGTGGCCATGTTTAGATTGATTACTGGTCATGATTGCCTCAGTAAACACCTCCATCGTATTGGAGTACTGAATTCACCTAAATGCTTACTGTGCACCAGAGAAGAGGACATGGAGATGGAGCACCTGGCTAATTGTGAAACTCTTAGGACATTTGTGGACCTTCCATCAAAATATTGGAAAGCAAGAAGGATGATGACTTCATTGTTAAATCCAGAGCATTAGATACACACACACACACACACATATTTCGTTAATTCCTTGTCCTTTCATCTGTATATTTTACATTTTCCACCCATGCTCGAATTCTCACAAAAAAAAAATAGTTGCCATAATTTATGCCCCAACCCTCGTTTAATTTTGTTTTAGTGCTATTTTCATCGAATGAGATGTGATGTCTTGTTAACCAGGCTTTCATGTCATTTTTTAGGGAATTTGATGTTGGGGGATTTTTCTACTTGGGTGTTATGATATGATGCATTGTTAACAACTAGAACAGCATTAGGAGGTAAATTAGGTATTAACATTGTATGGAGCCATTTACTGTAATTTTCGGCGTTCATTTGTTTATGAAAATCTCCTATTTTCAGATGAGATCTGTACATAAGGAGAGCATTAGGTATGAAACCTTGCTTTCCACCTGCATGGACGATTATAAGACTTCTTCTTTCGCTATGCGATTGCATTAACTCAGACTGTATTTACGTCCAGTGGAATTTAACTCATAAAGCGGTGTTTGTTTTCGTAGCATCATGTGGACATGGGTGGATATTTATTGCAATGAAGGCAATGAGCTAAAGAGGCTCCCTAGTTGGAAGTGAGTTAAAGGCCATCCTTCAAGAACGGTGGCAATATCTACACAAATGTAAATACACACGCTATGTTTTATATTCAATTGATTGCAGAGACTTAGCTAAAGGGGAAAATTATAATTTAATACCACATTCACGAGTAAAATATGCATTTTTGCATTAAAAATTTAAAATATGCATTTTTCCCTGGAATATGCATTTATATGCATTATCAAACATCGGTCAAATTGACTTACAAAGTATATCATTTCCGCATACTTTTAAATGTATAAAAAAGAACATTCATTTTGCATACAAATTTGGGCTCTAATGATAACAGTTGCGAATTGGTGGAATGATCATAGCAGGCATAAAGTCCCCGAGGAAACCAACTGCAAACACCTCTGTTAATTCCTTCACCTTGATTGTGTTTAAACTCAGATTTCTGGTGTGGAAAGTCAATGTTTTAGTCATTTTGTAGTTGTATGTGAATGCTTGTGTGAAGAAATTACATTCTAAAAAAAAATATTTAAGTCATATTTTAGTACATTATATCATTTTATGTTTTCATCTAACCTCTTCTTATGACTTTGGAATGATATATTCTTAGACTGCTTCTGAAAGTAGGAGAAAAAATTGAAGGCTTAGTTTTTATGTTAATTTTTAAGAAATCTTAGATTTTAAACAAAATTTCCTTGGTGGTTTTGAAATACTTACTTTCTTGACTTTCACTTACCTTAGTGATTTACTATCTGAAGCTATGAGCACATATTGGTCCACTGCTGTGGAGTAATGGTTAGCACGTCTGACTGTGAAACTAATGGATTAGGTTTAAATCCTGGTTGAGAGAAGTTACCTGGTTGAGGTTTTTTCCGGGGTTTTCCCTCAACCTGTTAAGAGCAAATGGTGGGTAATTTTCAGCATTTGACTCTGGACTCATCTCGCTAACATTATTATCTTCAGCTCATTCAGATCATAGCAGTTGATAAAGCATCGTAAAATAACCAACTAAAAAAATACATTATATGTGCATGGAATCACTAAAAGTATTGTTAGATGATGATGATGATTATGATGATGATGATGATGATGATGATGATGATGATGATGATGATGATAATAATAATAATCATGTTTTTCCAATAAACCCAAAACTAACCTTCATTTCATCAGGGAGAGTTTCTGACATATTATCTAATTTATTTGAAATAATTTTCTTTGGTTACCTCATAAATGTTGACATGTAAGTATTTCTGCTGATTAATATACTTTCACTTTATTTTCAGAATGGTGACATGACTGGCCTAATTATAAACTTCCACGAAGCCCTGGAATTATATTTGATGGCTGTACAGCAAATTACACCAATATTTGCATATATGGTTAGTTTTATTTTAAGCAGGCAGAGTATAAAGTCTGTGTTGATACTTTTGCTACCATTTTGTTAAAAGGTTATATTATATGATTAAATTATAAGATTTTGATTTATTACTCTACATTATGGGTACAAAAGTAAAATGAAATAATAATTGTTTATTGATATTTTTTAGTAAGGTATCATTTAAATGAAGTCCAAAGTTTTCGAACAAAGTGAATTTGCAGTTTTGCAAATATATATAAGTTATAAATATTTATAGTAACACTAAATTTAAAGTACTTATAATTTGTTTCTATTTAACCCAGATCTTTCTGTATTCTGCTTTACAGAATAAGTTTTATGTTGAAGTGACGTTACAGACCTCATTACAAGCCCAACTTCTTGACCTGTTCCGACAGAAGGTAGCAGATAGTCGGATGGATACAATCATGGGTAACAGAATTTGAACTTATTACCCTGAAATTATTTTATTCAAGTTTCCATTGTAAATGTGATATTTCAAATAACTTTATTGAAAAAATTCGTATAAGGCATGCTTGGTTGCTATTTCTTACATACATCATTCATCATATACTTTCGATATGTCAAGCCCTTAAGGATGAGTCGTTATTGAAATTATAAATTAATATTCTAGACACCTACAAGAAGTTGAACTATTTCGTCATGTGATGAGCATGATGCAAATTGACTGTTTTAGACAATACAGAACAAATAGTACAAGACAAGGGACACACCACACTCGATTTCTGCAAGAGAGAAATAAATGTTTACTTTCCTGGTAGGACTCGAACCTGGGTCTGCTGAATTTGTAGCCACCATTGTTACCACTTGAGCCATAGTTGAGATCTCTCATAACTAAAGCAAAAAAACATATGATTTGATTTAGTAACTTTTGAGTGATTGGAACAAATATGAAGGAAACTGATTTTAGTGTGATACCATTCATAATCTGTTCATGTCTAGTCACTATAGAGTTGCATCTCCACTCATTTAAAAGTATAAAACTTGTGAAATACTGAGATAGGAATGTTGTCATTCAACTTAGAATCATAAACCTATAGGATGATACTTACCTTAAAATGTTAATTAGAAGTACTGATTGTTATGTGAATGCATGCAGTACTGTGTTACTTTGGTACTTCAACTAAACTGTGGAACTGGGTTCAAATCCTGGTTGGGGTTTTTTCCGGAGTTTTCCCTCAACCCATTAAGAGCAAATGCTGGGTAACTTCCGGCACTGGACTTCTGACTCATTTTCCTGGCATAACATCTTCATTTCATTCAGACACTAGGTAACCATCACAGTTGATAAAGCATCATAAAATAAACAATTAAAAATAAAACTTCCAAAATGAAAGTCACTGTGAGACGAATGGTATGAGTGTAAATGAATTGTTTCAGCAAGTGTAGAAGATCTGCTAGAGCGACCTTTTGCTCTTCCCCCTGCTGCAATGGCTTCATTATTTACGAATCTTCACTGTGTGGGTAGAGGGGACTATGGTCGTCGCTACCCACAACTTTTTTCACGGTATGTGCCGGGAATTCTACCTCCTATGAAAGAGAGTGACCTTGAGGCTCATATAGCTGAAACCCGAGAATTGCAAGGCAGGTTGCGGGCTCAAGGGGAAGCTGAAGGAGGGGCAAGTGCTATGCAGCAGGGACACAAGAGGCGTGGTGATGATGAGAACTATGGTCCAACATTTTGTGTTGCTCTTGCAAGCCAACAGCAAGCTGCAGTGTTGCCAGATATGTTTAATTAGTTAATATCTAGGCAGGTAAGATACAGTGGTGGATCCATGACAGGGTAACAGCTTCCCTTCCAATAGAAAACTATAGTCTGTGAGTCAGATATATAGCTACGTTATTAGCCAGACAATGTTGAGACATGGATATCACATGTACTTAACAGTATATTATGTAATATAGTATCACCCTATAATTTATTCAGTATTTAGTTTCTGGGCATTTCTGAAGTTAAAATATATTGTGATGCAAATTGTATGACTTAACATCTGTTAGCGGCTTGAAGACAGAAAAACCAGAATTAAGCTTTTCTTGACTTTCTGTGTACACAACTGTTCCAAAGGTACTCCATGCAAAATGTGATATTGCTTTCATTTACCCTTGTGGGTATTGTGTTTATTGAAATCCAAGAGTCTGTGAAATGTAAGTTGCTGCAACATTATAAACCTTATGCCAGATTTATAAGCATGTATTACATGTATGATACATTTAACCGTGATTCTCCATGTAATTATGTGATTTACTGTATTCCTTTATTATAATTATTAAATTCCAGATGTATTCATATTTTCAAAATCATAATTATGTTACATTGAAGTAAGCCAGTCTTACGCCTTTATACAGGATGTTTCTAAATTAGGCCAACAAACTTTTGGATCGGATAGATAATCTTCTTTCAAATACTTTTCTTTGAGGAACCCATGGGCTTGGACGCTTTGTTTCAGTGCAGGAGGGGTTTAATGCTCCCACCCAGTTTGTTTACTCCATCAGCGCAGTATCATTCTTCGATCCGGTTTATTTATTCCTTGAGCTCGGTATCATGCATTAACCCAATTTGATTACTACCTGAGGTCGGCAAGTTTGTTTACTTCCATCTGGTCTATTGACTTCTTATGCTCAGTATCATTCTTCCACTTATTCTGTTGACTACTTCTTCTCGGTACAGAACAGATCTTCCTTGCTTAAAAAACATTGCATTTTGTTAACTACGGGAAACATGGAATGTCACACATTGAATGAGTTGGCGGACATGCATTTGGAATATGGAACAGCATTTGGTTCTGCTCGTGCGGCTCAGAGACTTTACCAGCAACTGTTTCCAAACAGACGGGTTCCTCACCACAGTACATTTGCCAGCATTCATTCGATATATGAGCAGAGGTTCAAGGACAGCGGCTTTGGTTTGTTTTGTTTATGTTTTTCTGTACATTTGAGTCAATAAATTGTTCCTGTAACATTAATGATTTGCTTATTCACTAATTACTTTAATCCCTTCCTGTACGATCGAGCCATGTAGTGACATAATCTCTTTTGCTCTGAAAGGAATTGTCGCAGCTCATAGGTTCCTTAACAAAAACTGTTTGAAAGATTATCTGTTCGATCCCAAAGTTTGTCGGTCTAATTTAGAAACACCCTGTATGTATTTCTTTATAAAAATATGCACATATAATTCTAAGTAATTTTTTATTTACATTTAGGCCTCTTGATGTTTATAAGAGTGAAATATTTGTTGTGGGAGATATTGTTCAGCAGAGAGCAATATAAGGGGACTCATATATTTAAAGATGTTGGGTGTATTTTAGAGGCTTGTCTCATAATATAATTAACAATTATATTTTTGTAGTCAGTTTTATTTATTACAGAGTAAAATATACCATTTTTTACAAGTATTAAGTATATTCTTTGTGAAATAAGTAACTGACATTAGAGTATTGCCATAATTCCTTTCAAAGATGTTTAGCCCTTATTTGTATATGGATAGCCTTTTCTACCTTCTGTCTTCGCCATTTTGACCCACCAACATGATACAATGCAGCTCTCACTGGATGGAAATGGAAACCTTATAATCAATTATTTTATGATACATTAATCAAATTGAAATTTGATTGTAATCAGTCAAATATCTACTTATTGCCATGAAAGTAATTACATCGTAATTATATGCAGTGATGAATTCAGAATATAGACAGCACTTGGAGAAGGAGAATTCTGTCTGGAGCTCGAAAGCTCACTCCCCAGGTACTCCAGGTGCATATAAACTATTTTAATTTGATTTGGAGCTATTTGTGATAAGAATTAAGAAATGTATATAAATATTTTTTCTTACCCTAAACAACAGTGGCTCCTTTCTACAGATTAAAAACTGTGTAATAAAAACCATATATGCTATCAATTTACGTAGTTTGATAATTGGTAATGAAATAATTCATCCTTACCATATATCGGTAATTATGATATGAATAATAAGAGGTGTGAAATGGTAGCATTAGTTTTTTTTTATATCTACCTATAGCAAAATTATTTTTAAAAGTAGCATTTTATATTTTCTAATATTAATTATTTGAAGAAATAGTGTTTATTAGCTAAAATCTGTTTTGCTATTTTATGTATTTGAGAGGCGTAAATAAAAAGATATACAAATAGCCTAAGTCATAATGAACATACCTGATCAATGTTGCAGTGTTCATTTAAGTAACTATAGTTTGAATTATATTGCCAAAAATAGACACAGACAAACAAAGAAAAACCATGAAACTGCAAAAAATATGTATGTATATATATATATATATATATATATATATATATATATATATATATATATATATGCACAATTATACATTGGTGACGACACATTTTGCTGTAACAGTATAACACTGAATGAACATTCGTGTTTAAATTCAGTTGCAACCAGCAGTTACTGTAATTTAAAAATCAACAATAGAAATAATATTACAAACAGCCTATGCCTCATTCCTGGCCGTGTCCCTGAAGAACATTGTTCGTATTTCATGAAAATATAATTTATCACAGTAATATCCATTTATAGCATTAATTCGTAATAATGAAACTGGCTTTGAAGGTTTGCAATCATGAGATGTAAAGAAAACTGAAAAAAAAAAAAAAAGAACAAAAAGCACCCTTTTATCTCATCTATCATAGTTGCGATATTTTCACACCTCTACAAGTGATACTGCCCGTGCCTCACTTCCTGAGCTGTTTCTTTGCGGGGCGAGAGGCAGAGGGGGTGTGTGGGAGGTCCTGGGTACCGCATGTGCCTCCTACCATACATTCAACACATTGGCCTTTTCAGGATTACTTTCGTCAGCTATGGAGCAAGATCAGCCATGGACAAGCGAATGTATAGGCTGTCCCCTCACAAAACAAATTATGTCCTACTTATCAATTCCTGTAACTAAACACTAATACCAGTTGCAGACTACAGTCTCTACTTGAGATTATCGATCGACCTAATGCCGATTATGGTTGTCACGTGTACACATCCGTAAACTCTTTCCTCTATGGCAGTGTTCCTCAAACGTTTTTCCACCACGAAACCCCTTTTAATCTAAAGTGTAACTGCGGAATCCTTGTAATATTTTATTAGTATTTTAATAGTTAACAGACAAGTGAGAGCTAGTATCTCAATAATTCTGTTCAGTGAGACGAATGTATTCGCTTTTTAAGCCTGCAATCTGGTTTTATGGCGGAAAGTTGTAGTCTCATTTCTAATGTACTTCTGCATTTTGTCTTTTCGGTATTTTGTTTTAGTGGGCACATACGCAGAGAATCCAGTGATGAAAGTGATAAGTATTATGGGTATTTTCCGTTTTAGATGTTCATTAGGCCTAAACATATTGTTATTACGCATATTATTGGAATTTTATTATTACGCTTATTATTATTATTATTATTATTATTATTATTATTATTATTATTATTAGTGGTTTCATGTTATTATTGATTCATATGTTCGTAACATTCATATATTTTTATAGTATCCACTAAGTATAAAATAGCCACTGGAGCAGCCCAGTCAGCTAAGGCGCTTGCCTACCGAGCCAGAGTTGCGCTCGGGCGCGGTTTGATTCCCTCTTGAGCTGATTACCTGGTTCGATTTTTTCCCGAGGTTTTCCCCAACCGTAAGGCGAATGTCATGGCGAATCCCTGACCTCATCTCGCCAAATACCATTTCGCTATTATCAATCCCATCGATGCAAAATAATCTAGTAGTTGATACAATGTCGTTAAATAATCAAGTAAAAAAAGTATAAGATAAAATTTAAAATCAAATCGGGCTCACAAAACCCTGGAACATACTTTGAGAAATGCTGCTCTATGGCAATTCAGCAATTGTCCAGACTGAACGAAGAGTAGCCTAGTGTGTACTTACATCGCCATCGCCATAAGAGATAATAGCGATAGTGGTAACCACGATTAGAGTATCCAGTATTATAAACAGTAAAGACCCCTGCAATGGCATAGGATAATATTTTCAGCACATGTAATATGCTGCCGTGCCACACACTGCAGCTGCCGTGCTGGTCCGAGCAGACCTAAGAGGCGAGGTTATAAGCACTAGGGAGCTGTCGGTTCAGGACGTGAGACACGGGCAGTACAAAAATAAAGCCAGGAGAGAAGCTATGCTGTCTTCATATTAGTCTGGCTGCTCATCTTTATAAAATTGACATCTATCCATTTGACAAATGTAGAGCATGGCCATAAATTCATGCTGGAGTTTTATATTCTTATATAATATTGTAATGAAACACATAAAGACATGAAACAGCCACTGAATGAAAGAATAACTCCAAGTTTTTACTTTGTATTGACTAAAATCCGATGTTCGATTTGGGATGCTGTGGTAGCATATTAGATAATATATAAGTGGTACTCTTAATTCCTGCCACACATGTTCAAGAACATCAGACGTGATTCGCTCTTTTCAGTGATTAGTGTCTTCAATGAGTACAGTATACACACTTTACTTGATATAACACCACAAATAAAAGGTCGAAGAAGTGAGGTACAGAGAGCCTGGTGGCTATGGTTTTCATCCACCCCTTTCAATCCATCTGTGGAGAAATGTTTAATTTAGGAATTCTTAAACTATACCAGGAAAGTGTGGAGGAACATAATTTTGTGAAAGAGTACATTGACATTTGGAATTTAGAGTACTGAAAACAGTTTCAGTGTCTCAAGATAATTATGCGAAATTACAATGGATTCCACAACAAGGAAGGACCAATCGCTTTATCTTTTGCAAGAGTACAGTAGTGGCAAAAAAAACCGGACCAACTGTTGTAGCTGATTTCAGAGTCTTGTTCACTCCAGAGCACGATAGACGGGTAACTATGACTTTCGTGGTTCGAATCCTGCCTGGGAAGGCAGGAAATGGCCCTTGTTCCTTATTCAAATTTATTCCCAATACTTTTCGATTGTAGCGATATTTTACTACTTAATTAAGTTATTATTCCCAGAACATGAATTTTACCAGCAATCGAAAAGTATTGGGAATAAATTTGAATAAGGAACAAAAAATGTTTCCTTCCCAGGCAGAATTCGAATCACGAAAGTCTTAGTTACCAGTCTATCGTGCTCTGGAGTGAACAAGGTCTGAAATCAGCTACAAGAATCGGTCCGGTTTTTTGCCACTACTGTATACTGCACATTAACTTTCGACTTATTGTGCTGATGTTCATATTCAGATGTTGTGTCGATGAACATGTCCAGAAACATGAAAAATGGCCCTTGTTAAGTAGAAGGTCTGGACATAGAAGCATAAACAAATAAATGACATCACACAATGAGGCGAAATGCTTAATAATAACAGTTAAGTTTGCACTTGTGATATGGTGAAATCTGGGTGCTATTAGTGTTAATTATTATTCCGTAAATATAATAGCATTAGATTGTAAAAATCAACCATTCAATGTTCCAATTCTTACTGTATGTAGACAGATTGTAAATATAGGGTAATAAACTTGAAGTTTATAAGTAAAATAATAATAATAATGTCTTAGGAAGTGCTATGTGCCAGCCTGTGTATCAAATTACGAATCAGGTAAATATGTAACTTTCTTCTTTTCCAGAGACCCATATTATAGGCAGAAATGGATTCATTTACAGAGATAATTTTAAATCGAGTAGAACAGCTGTATGAATTCAAACCATTTGTGTCACCAGTATATTGCATGGGAAGATCGTACAATGGCAGTGTGTCCGTAGTGCCCTGAAAAATATCAAAACTTACTGTTGATGCATATCTGTTAATATTTTCAAATCAGCCATCATATCTCTCTTCTGTACTTCCACCTAAATGTGAAGAATAGTGAACCAGAAGGGAAGACATTGAGTTAAGGGATGAGTAAGATTTCTGCACATGTTGCGAAGATGGTATTATTTCGAATTTTAAAAAAATTGAAAGATAATAATAGTAGTAATAATAATAATAATAATAATAATAACAATAATAATAATGATTTATTTAACCTGGCAGAGTTAAAGCCATATGGCCTTCTCTAACACTCAACCAGGAGTAAAACTGCGTTACAAAAAACACTACAAATTTACAAAGTACACTACAATTTTACACAAAACTGAATAAGATAATAATAATATAATGTTATAATGTAAACAACAAGTAAGTAGAAATCAGGCATAATAAAATGTGAACAGCAGGTCAAAATAAATGAGACATACAAAGTATAAAAAAATAAGACAATTATTGATAATAATAAGAATAGTAATAATAATAATAATAATAATAATAATAATAATATTAGTAGCAGTAGTAGTAGTAATAAAATAGTGCAGCACAAAGCATACAATGAATACAATATTTTTAGGTACACACAGTAAGGAAAATTATGATTATATATAGCTGAAGTTATCACCGCGAAATATGAAAACAAAAAGATAAAATAAGTTAAATATCACTAAAACATAAAAAAAAATTTGAATACGTGGAAACATGCAATACAACACTTGTAATAATAGTAAGTTAGTTTGGCAACTTGTCATAAGATAATTTTCTGACTTGGATTTGAAAGATTTTAATGTTCGGCAGCCCTTGACAGCCCTTGACTTCAGGCGACAGAGAGTTCCAGTGACGAGAGGTAGCAACAGTGAAAGATGAAGAATACAGAGATGTTGTGTGAAGTGGAATTTCTAGCGTGTTATCGCGTTGTGATCGAATATTAATATTATGGTAGTGAGAGAGTATGACAATGAGCGAATTAATAAGAGGGGGATGAAGTGTGCATAATTCGATATAAGAGAGAAAGTGAGTGCAGATTTCTCCTCTCATGTAACCTAAGCCATGATAACTTCTCGAAAGAAGTGAGATGTGATCATAGTATCGAACATTACAAATAAAGCGGACGCACGCGTTATGAACACGCTGTAGTTTCTGAGCGGAATCAGTCCTGAGATCAGTGAACAAAACGTCACAATAATCGAAGTGAGGTAGAATAAGTGTCTATACCAGTGTCTGTTTTAATTTAGATGGATAATGATACAATCTTTTTAGTGAATGGAGAATAGAGAATGCCTTCTTACATGTATATTTAATATACGTGGTACAGTCATTAAGTTCTGACACTGACGCCTGAAGGGTAGGCACCCACAAGAATCTGGATGTCTCAGAAGATGCCGCGTGATACGGCGTACACTTAAACAGATCGACATCCTCCCTCAATATAGTCGCCGTTGGCCGCTATGCACGTCTGCCAACGTTGGTGTAGCTGCTGGAAGCACCGCTGAAAGATGTTGGCAGGAAGACGCCGTACGGCTTCTCTTGTGGCAGTCATGACCTTTTCGGCCGCATAAAAATTACGCCCACGTAGGATTGATTTCAAGAGGGGAAAGAGAAAAAAAATCGCATGGTGCGAGATCAGGTGAGTACGGAGGATGTGGCAAAACAGCGACCTGTTGCCTTGCAAGTTCCTCTTGGACAAGGATGGAGCGATGTGCAGGGGCGTTGTCGTGTAGCAACAGCCAATTCTTCCTATGCCAAAGCTCAGGACGCTTACGACGAATTGAATTGCGTAAACGGCCAAGAATATCTTTGTAGAGGATCTTGTCTACAGTTGCACCTTGTGGGATGAATTCTATGTGAACAATTCCATTTGAATAAAAATACTGTTAAAGCACCACCTTGCCTTTTGACCTGTCTTGTTGCGGATTTTTCTGTCGTGGAAATAATGGCGTTTTCCAGGTGGCGGATTGTCGCTTCAGTTGCGGATCGTAAAGGAAACACCATGTTTCGTCTCCAGTTATGATCGGTTATAGCAGTTTCGCCTAATTTCTGACAGAACGTGACGTTTGCCCGTTGCTCAAACTGCAACATACTCGAGTTCCGACGCGCGCATTCAAATCACCGTCACAACAAAGACCATAGTTCTGCTTACACTATATGCACGTAACTGTATGATGCTGGGACGAGAGACTGACAAGGTACCATATCACGGCGCCACCTATCCGTTCTAGTGCACCACACCGCCACTATGCCCTTAGTCTCAGAACTTAATGAATGTACCACGTACATATCCCAATTGAGATTAGATTCGAGATGCACTCCGAGATTTTTTATGGTAGAGCTAAACGGGATGATTGTTTTATTCAGTTTCACAGGTCATTGACATTAGGAATTAATCTACAGTTCGCAAACAGAATAGCCTGTGATTTAGATGCGTTTAGGTTAAATCCAAATTGTTGAGACCAGGAAGAGATGGAATCAATATCTTCATTAAGATTATTAATGCTGTCATTTAGTGCATCAGGACGGGCTGAAATATACAACTGAACGTCGTTTGCATATATTTGATATCTACAGTGCATGCTTAAATGATTCAGAAATTCCATTTATATAAATAGAGAAGAGCAAGGGACCTAATACTGAACCCTGAGGAAGTTCTGTGTCTACAGTACCCCAGGATGAGAAATAGTTATTAGATATGACACGCTGCTGGCAGCCAGTAAGGTAGGAGTACATCCAGTTGATAGCACTATCAGAAAGATGTAGCTTTTGTAGTTTAGTCAATAGTAGATCGAAGTCAACAGAATCAAAGGCTTTGCTATAGTCCAATAAAACTAGTACAGTAGCCTGTCATTTATCCATGGCTGCGCGTATGTCCTCAGTAACATTCAATAAAGCAGTAGAAGTGCTTATGGCCATTTCTGAATCCTGATTGTAAAGGGTCTAAACGATTAAATTCTATTAGGTAGTCTGACAACTGCTTATGAATGATGCGTTCCAGGGCTTGAGATAAAACAGGAAGATTGCAGATTGGCTATAGTCTTTGGCAGAAGTAGGCGAATTTGCTTTAGGAAGTGGATGTACCAAAGCTGTTTTCCAGAGTTGCGGATAAGCAGACGTGATAATTGAAGAATTGAAAATATGGGTTATTACGGGAAACACAACATCAACTAACTTACTGATAAAGACTATGCTTATGTTATCAGTACCTTGTGCTTTAGATTTAATGCTTTTAAGAGCCCTCCTTACTTCAGAATCAGTAATTTGCGAGAAGAAAAATTTTTCGCGAGAAGGGGGAGGATTAGCTAGGAGAGTATTAATTGTATTTAGTTTTGACTGTTTTTCAGGTCGTATAGTGGGAGGTGAGGTAAAGTATTCATTGAGTTTATCAAGTGATATGTTTATAACTTCTTTCCTACTCCCATATCACGTAAGTTATTCCAAAGACAATGCGGGGGAATGGACGCGTCGACGAGACTAAGGGCGTGACAGCGTTTAGCATTCCTAATGCTTTGTGTGGTTCTGTTTCTAAGTTTGTTATAGGTGTTAAAGTTCTCGGCAGATTTGTTGTGTCTGTACTTCCGGAAAGCAGCGTCACATGACGTCATAAGATTACGAATACTGTCATTCAGCCATGGGACAGGTCGGTGGGTGACACGTCTCTTCTTTAAAGGCGCACGTCTGTCGAATAATTGTATTACCATGTCATTAAAGGTGGCAACTTTTTCGTCAACTGTAATTAAATTTAAAATAGTATGCCGTGGCATTTGTAGGGTGTCAGAAGTTAGTTGGTCGTTGTCAATGCTTTTAGATCTCTGTAAGTAATTACCTTAGCTGCATTTTTTGGGCACTGAAGAGAGTACTCGGCAAAAATAAGGTCGTGACCAGATATTCCTGGAACTGGTAATGGTCCCGAAGTTAAAATTCTATCAGAATTATTCATAATGATTAGGTCAATTAAAGTATCGGAAGTAGGTGTGTGGTGGGTAGGATTGAGTGGAAGAATTGTTAGATTGAAAGTTTCGAAAAAAAAAATACGGACTTCATTAGTCCCATTTGATCGACAGCCAGGAAATTAATATTGAAATCCCCCCATAACTAAGACATGAACATGCGGAAAAGATCGGCTAACGGGCTTTCTAAATCAGATAAATGTCCAGCATTAGGAGGCTTATAAATAACTGCTAAGAGACATTTATGAAGACTTGCTTGTTATTTCTACGAATAGTCAGGTCGTAATGCATCGCCTTGTGATTTTAGAATAATTTTAGGATGCAGATCATTCCTAATATATGCGCAAACTCAGTGGCGGCTCGTGAATTTGTGGATTGGGGTAGCTGCAGTAGATTTCACTTCTTGATATCATTACTAATAAGTATAGGACAAAAATAAATGCACTACATATCGAAAAATCAAAACTTCCTGACTTAGTTGGGAGATGTCTGTGGCATCATTTGCTATAATCGCTAAAAAAAACCTAATACCATCGATTTCAGTCTGAATTTCAGATTGGCAGACACTCAGCATCCAATCTACCAGTTCATTCTGAATTGTTTTAGAACTACCTTTAAACAGTGGCATGTTCCAAATGATTTTTGAGAGGCTCGTTTGGATTACTCACGAACTGTAGCAACCTACGAAATACAACAGGGTTCTTAGAATCGTTTTTTCATCGTGTTCCCTAAGGGGAAGTTCATATTGGCCACAAAATCAATATTTTTTAACTAATTTCACGATTTTTTTTCATTTCTTGATTATGTTTGAGAATGTTTGTTCTGTTCGATTCACTTAGTTGCGCAGCAATATTAGTTTTGCCTAACATTGCCAATGAAACAACATTTTTCAGGTGAGACAGCGAAGATTCATGCTTTTTAATTTTTAGGGGTAAATGTCCTAAATCTGTCACACCACTCCTAGTCTATGCAGTATCACCACCGAAGAGGAAGCAAGGAAAACAAAATACAGAATTTTTTTTGTTCACATCCACGTAACCACAAATTCTTAGCGTAAATTTCATTGTTATACTTCCTTACATATATGCACTACTTCGGCTGGATGAACCTTGAGTAAGATTTAAGTCGGGTAAAGGACGACCATTTAATTTCACTTCATTACATCAACCTTCTCCGCAAGGGAAAGTTGAGAAAAAAAAATTAATATTCTGTAATTCACACACACTCATGCTTGCACATTTGCACTGGTTAAGTTACGGTACTGAGACGTCACACCAAAGCAACACTCAGATATACTGATGGTCAACAACGTTCTAAAAGCGGAAAAGAAGTCTCTTTAGTATTTTACGTGCTATATTAAAAGGATTCTACTCATGCAATCATTTTGAGTTAAGGCAAATATTAGGTTGTGCTGGAGGCTGGATATATACATAATAATAAGGCAAAAGAGAATATTAATTTCGTTATATTAACTCGATAAGATTCTACAACAGTAAGTATGTGAAGAGAAAATAAAAATTTTGTCATTAAGTTTCAAGGGAATAGAGAATCCATTTGACGTAGCATTACAATAGCGGTGTGGGAGTGGAGGAAAGATCTTCCCTTGTGGCCTGGCTCTGCAAGCCACTGCAGCGAAATATGGGTTTTAAACAGCGGCAGTTTCCCTCTGCTTCCCTTCACCTCTCTTCCCCCTGACCATGCAAGACACAATTTCTATGATCTGTCCCACCCTGCAGATCCCAGGACGACTTTGAATGCAGTGTCAATTCCAATACAGTCGACGCGCAGAAAGATTATGCATAAGATAATGATACATATTCCCGGCCAGATGAAATATAAAGCAATTTACCAATAAAAGCTGCAACAATTCTTCTAGAAATTAAAATAAATATTATTTTTATTTTCCTGTCAAAGCAGGGAGTGCTGCAGCTCCTATGGACGGGCCGCCCCTGCGCAAACTCCATCCTCTCGCTTGTATAATCTATCATTTCTACATAAAGTATAGTCGTTTAAGTGAACAAGTGAGGAAGACAACGAGGGTTTTAGCTTTGTCTATGGGTTTTAGCCACGTCTCGCTAACAAGAATAGATTGGACATCTAGATTAGTGAAAATAGAATAGAATTCCTGGAAATGTAGTATATTGCTCTGAGAATTCAAGTGTGCTATTTTCACAGATTTAGGGTCAGGTGAGAAAGACTGCTTGACAGTGGCGGCTCGTGGGTATTGAATTCAGGGGGGCTGCATACAAAAATAAACCATGCAACTTACCTGATTTAAAGTTTAGTTACATGCGCCTTGTCTTGTAGGTTGCAAACTTTTGAATCGTCTTCTTATTAAAATCCGATATGTCGTTTAACATAGTCTTTACAATGGAAAACATAGCTAATGCGGTCAGTTTCTCTTCTCTCATCGTATTTCTGAGATAGGATTTTACTCTCTTCAAACACGAAAAGCAATGTTCTGGTTCGGAAGTTGTCATTGGTATGGTGATAGCTATGCGTATTAGTTTCACAACTTCTGAAAACGAGGCCTGCAAGTTCTCAGATGGAAGAAACTGCAAGAGCTTGACTGCGTCACTGATATTTCTGAATTCTTGTCTCTGATACAACACAGTGAGTTCCGTTTTTAGTTTATCTTTATCGAACATTGGAAAAAGCTTCACACATACATTTAGGTCATTTTCAAGAAATGAGCTTTTGTAGCATTCAAATTTTTCTTGACAGAGAAGAGAAAATAATATCAGATCTATGAGGTGGAATCGGGTGTTAGCTTGTGTGATAATAGTTCACATACTTCTTCACTGCCGCAACCCTTGTCTGAATCCCTTCGACCTTACGACGCTTTTTAGGGTTTTCATTTTTACAGATCTCGCTGCACAACTGTGCACTGTTCCGTATTGTCTGTATGGCATTAACAAAGCTTGATATAATAGAGTCGGCCTCGGTAGTATAGTAGGTTGCGGGTTCGATCCCGGCCCACGTCGATGGCATTTAAGTGTGTTTAAATGAGACGGGCTCATGTCATTAGATTTACTGGCATTTAAAAGAATCCTGCGGGACAAAATTCCGGCACACCAGCGACGCTAATATAACCCCTGCAGTTGCGAGTGTCGTTAAATAAACCATAATTAAAATTTTTTTGTATGCAGATTTGAACCTTAGAAATATCTAATTGGCGTTGTTGTGGTTGGTTGTATAATATATCTGCATGATACATCAATAAATGAAAAAAAAAAAAAAACTGAGCCAGAAATTGAATTCAGGATGTTCAAGGATACGCACCAGGGCGCTTGCCTCATTTATTGTGATGTTATTAGAGGTTTCAGATTCCATTATATTTTGAAAACATTCCAGCAATGGCTCCTTCTTCTCATGAACAACATTTACTGTTCTTATTTTAAAACTCCATCTTGTTGTCCCAGCTCATGGAATTGTCTTTGAAACACATTAATCTAATACAGACTATGTGGAGATCAAGAGAAGAAAGCAGGGATAGTAGATGAATTAGCAAAAAATATGCGAGGCTTTGTATTTTATTTAGCGGCTCTTTCCATTATGAGATTCAACTGATAGGCATAGCAGTGCGCAAAATATGCATATTTGTAACAATCTCTAACTCTTGCTTGTACCGCTATTTTTACAACACTCATCACAGCTGCTTCATCGTACCTCTGTCCAATAAGCTTATCTTTCTTTTGTTTTAAAGTTGTTTCTAGCTGTGAAAGTATGCACTCTGACATTGGATTTGCATCTTGTCCAGTTGGATTAAAGAAACGGCTTTTCCTTCTTTGTTACAATACCGAACTGCAATAACAATTTTTCAGATATATCTGTGATCTCATCAGCAAAAACAGAGACAAATTCTGCTTCCTCAATCTCTGCTAAAATTTCCTCTCTGAATACGTCCAATATACATTGCAGTAGCTCATTTTGAATACTTTTTGATAAGCCTTTAAATGGCGAAGGACTCTCCAAATGAGACTTGAACTTCGAATCTATTTCACTTGTATATTTCACCAAATTGATGCCTTGATTGTCAGGCTCTATCTTTTCATTATGCCCTCGTAATGCTAACTTGTTGGTTCTACAAAACTTGATACAGTGAATAATAAAATTCTAGACAACACTTCTCTCTTTTTTCTTACGCCGTTTTATGATGTTTAATAGCTTGTTTATGAGCTGAACCTAAGCTCTCCTGAATATTCACTCTTCCAAACACAGCCACGTTCAAAGTATTATTATGTTTCACCGAATTTGCATGTTTATTAATCTTTTCATTTAGTTTCCTAAGATCGGTTATGCCTTTCTCAGTCCAGCTAGAATCGCTACCAAACAAAAGACATGGAAAACAGAATAGCGCATTTTTAATATCACAGCCTGTCAACCACACAAACTTCTCAAACACGTCAAATTATGAAACATCGTCATGTATTCTTTTTGTCGGCTTGTCGGACACTGTTTTATACCTAGCACGGCACTTAATTCCACATTTGTCCTGAATTGTTAAGGTACTGAACTGAAAAGACTGTAAATATTGTACAGAATTAAACATTATTGCGCTTGTTATATTCACAACATTAAAGAAAATGTACGGTATTTAAAACTGCGCGCTACTGACAAGCTGCTGTAAATTCTGCAGCTGCTGATGATTATGAATTCATAGCCAGGGGCAGCAAGGGGTAAAACTAACGCGCAAAGCATCCGAGATGAGACTGGCAGCTCCAGGGGAGGAAGTGGCTTCATCCATACAGTAGTCCTTGTCTCTGACTTCCCTCTTGCAGCACCAGGGGAGGAAGTGACTTCACTAACGATTGCGTACATGTCAATGAGAGCGAAATTTTTAAAAAAATTCGAGCCACTAAATAGAGACTGTATTGTAACTTTTATTTCAAAACAAGACTGTAACTTATTTCTCACATCAATAATAATCACTTTCTATACTAAATTTAAACACTCCCGTCAACAATGGGATTTCCACTCCACACAGCAACACAGTATTCGTTATTGCACTCCACAGACGACAATGACAATTCACTTGGATTATTGAGAACAACAGTGTACTGCTAATCTTAACTAATGTTCACAAAGCACTATTTACAAAACAGAAATGTCAGTTCACAGTTCTTTGCCTTGGTTAGTTCCTCTAGCTCATTCACTCAAGTTCACAGTATATCGAACCCAAGGCTTCTAGAGACAGTCCACTGCACTCGAGCTCAGGACTTCCGGGGACAGTCCACTGCACTCAAACTCAAGTCTTCCAACTGCGTTGCTTCCGCCTGGACACTAATCAAGTTCACTCGCGTGTCGAACCCTAGACTGCTGGTTCACAAGCTGAACTCACTGTCCAATACTAACTACAACAACTCTGTCAGCTCACTTGCGTCTCCTATTTATACCTAAACCATAGTATCCAGAAAGTACGATGCTCGAAATTTCTACAGATGCCAAGAAGATGGCGCCTTTCTAGACTTCTCTGGATCTCTCCCTTTTGTCGCAGTCGGTTCTCTTCCCCTCTCCCTTCGTCACGTGCCTCGCCGCCTCCTCGCGCCCCCTCTCTTCTGTCGGACGCGCACGAAGGTCCCTGAAGCGGCCAGGAACGCCGAGAGTATTCGGCCTACCGTCACAGTATAATAAATGTATTTCACAACATAAAACGAGACGAGCCACAAATATCTGGGGGTGCTGCAGCTCCGCAGCCTACAGTATATTGCAGAAATAATTACAAAACTGTGTAATTTTAATGTGAAGAGGATTTTACATGTTAACATAATCTTTCGCATCAACATTTTAAGTTTAGAATGGAAGCTATTTTGAGGTTTAATCAAAAAGAATTTATATTGTGATTTAATATAGCACATCTACCTTCCTTAATAAAGACTGAAAAATTATTATACCACTCCTATGAAATTAGTGTACGTACGATTGTTACTTCGTCTCTTAGGTAGTAGATAAATACAATAATTCAATACTCAATTGTAGTATTAAAATACAGACAAATTGAATGTGCGGAGTATCATACATGACATTATGCTTAATTATAATGTATAATTGCGAATTTAGGAATATAAGATATAGTAAACATAACCTATAATATTTCCATATGAATGGCAGGGCATTGGAGACCACTAAAATTAGACAGAAAGGGGCAACAGGGACAGTAAACATAACCTATAATTTCAACATATCTAAATATCCGTGCGGTGCAACTGAAAATTATTGAGTCGTGCATAAATGAATGTACAAGAATTTCGCAATATTTAATCGAAATAAAGGCAGGTATTACACATACGAACAACGTAATTTTCACACCAAAAATAATATTACACCTTAACTCGCAAGTGATTTATGTCTGAAGTATCTCATAATCATTGTTTTAAATTTTATTAATGCAATTACACTACATTTTAGAGAAATATATGTTACTTTTACGCATTCCAATTAATTTGTATGGTTGAAATGCCGCCCTTCGTGATCGGGTTAAGCTAGTCACATGGTCTGCCTTACGGCCTGTATTAGATCACGATGCCAGTGACAGTCTATTGTTCCTAGTATACACAGCGCTCCAAGCGGCTAGCAACTATCGCGAGAAATGCAAAAAATCACCCCAAGCTTCGCGACTGTATATACTTACTTACTGGCTTTTAAGGAACCCGGAGGTTCATTGCCGCCCTCACATAAGCCCGCCATTGGTCCCTATCCTGACCAAGATTAATCCAGTCTCTATCATCATATCCTACCTCCCTCAAATCCATTTTAATATTATCTTCCCACCTAGTCTCGGCCTCCCCAAAGGTCTTCTTCCCTCCGGCCTCCCAACTAACACTCTATATGCATTTCTGAACTCGCCCATACGTGCTACATGTCCTGCCCATCTCAAACGTTTGGATTTTATGTTCCTAATTATGTCAGGTGAAGAATAAAATGCGTGCAGCTCTGCGTTGTGTAGCTTTCTCCATTCTCCTGTAACTTCATCCCTCTTAGCCCCAAATATTTTCCTAAGAACCTTATTCTCAAACACCCTTAATCTCTGTTCCTCTCTCAAAGTGAGAGTCCAAGTTTCACAAGCATACAGAACAATCGGTAATATAACTGTTTTATGAATTCTAACTTTCAGATTTTTTGACAGAAGACTAGATGACAAAAGCTTCTCAACCGAATAATAGCACGCATTTCCCATATTTATTCTGCGTTTAATTTCGTCCAGAGTGTCATCCTAGATCATATATGTAACAGATAACTCCTCGCTACGTTAAAATCGGCAGCACTTTGAAGAGAACAACCGCCAGGATCGCCACTCGTCCGCCGTAAACGAACACGAGATGGCAGCACAGTCGCTAATACAATTCAAATGGGAATTATGACGTGACTCCTTATGTAAAACTAGATGGCAGCGTAGTAAACCTGACAAAAGTTGTTAACCTCAAAGCCTATAAGCCCGACATATCTGTTACATATATGATCTAGGGTGTCATTTATATTTATTACTGTTGCTCCAAGATATTAATTGAATTTTGACTGTATATACTAGACTGTGATTATATATTCATCCATGCTGACTCTATACATAATCTCTGGTCATACCGGCGAATAACAAGACGTCGAAAGACTGACCTCGTTGGATAGGACGTCTATAAAAAGGCAAAGAACAGCAATAAGAACAAGAAATTTCCTTATTTGTATGGAGTATAATGAATATAA
Organism: Periplaneta americana; assembly: GCF_040183065.1. Lineage (NCBI taxonomy): Eukaryota > Metazoa > Arthropoda > Insecta > Blattodea > Blattidae > Periplaneta > Periplaneta americana. The sequence goes on from NC_091128.1 coordinate 66,645,514, forward strand.
CGGAAGAAAAGTCACTAATATACTTGGACAAAGTATGCAGGCTTTGTTTATCACGTAAACGTGCGATGTTATCTATATTTGATGAAGATGGAATGTCTCCTTCGTTAGCATCAAACATTTTGTCATACATAGGTATTGAGGTTAGTTTTAATTTTCAGTAAATAATTTGCTTGCATGGAAATTGTAAGAAAACTAGCCAAATCGAAACCGGCTCAGGTGGTTATTAAGACATACGAATTTAATTATATCGAATCTTAATATTTGTCATGACACCCAACATTACCTATAAAGATTTAGCAATGAAATGGCAATGAAGGAACGACTCTAGAATACAGGTAACTAAAAAAACGTGCCGTAACGTTGAGGGAAATTAAGGCCAACTGTACAGATAAGTTTGTGAAGTAATTTTTCTTGGGAAAATACTTATCTTTTTCTGTGGATATGGACTTCAGTGTGTGTGCGCTAGGCATAACAAAAGCCTTAACTAATCAAACCTAACCTGTCATATATGCAAGGAAGAGTTGCTATTTTTCCTACCAAGAAGTTGGATGACATAATAGACCTATGAGTTAAGATTCACCCGACGTTGTTAATTGATAAACATAAACACTCTGTTCATATTAAAGATTTTATTAATTTGTCCTTCAGAATAATATCTGTAATATTGCCAATTAATATTTTCTCCTCAAATATTAATTATCAGTATTACAGATATTATTCTGTTGGACAAATTAATAACATGTTTAATATTCTCATAGCTAGCAGTGCATATTTCTGTACAGATTACTGTGCACTTTACTGCAGAATCCCGGCCAAACAGTCACTCAGCTGAGTGCGCCCCTTATATAATGGCAGTTGACTTGAACATAAAACGTCAACGTATACCTATGCCTAACTTGGAGTCAGGCCACAAAGGGAAACATTGAAGGAGAGTTCGATCTGGTGCTGTGGATTGAATTCGGCGTAGCTCAGTGATCAGAGCGCTTGGTACGTAGAACCAAGGACCCGGGTTCGATCCCTGGCGCCAGAGCGAGTTTTTCTCCTCAAATATTAATACGTTGTTCATAGTCTGTTTAACTTAATAATTATTTCATTATTAACAATATTAAAATTTTTCATGAGGATTAATAAAATCTTAACATAGGCCCTAATGTACAACAGAAGGGTGGCCCTTTTGCGAATTACGTTTTCATAGCACATTTTAGTAATTATAGAGAGGCCACACCTGTGGAGTAACAGTTAGTACGTCTGGCCGCGAAACCAGGTGGCCCAGGTTCGATTCCCGGTCGGGACAAGTTAACTGGTTGAGGTTTTTATCAGGGTTTTCCCTCAACCCAATACGAGCAAATGCTGGGTAACTTTCGGTGCTGGACCTCGGACTCATTTCACCTTCATCTCATTCAGATTCTAAATACCTAAGCTGTTGATAAAGCGTCGTAAAATAACGTACTAAAAATTATAAAGAAATGTCGCTGAGTCAATGATTCAATTGAATGAACGATTCTTGTTGCTAGGTGACTCGCTCAGAATTAAATAGTTCACTTAAAGCAACGATTCCCGTTGCTTGGTGACTCTCAGAATTAAATAGTTCAATTTAGTGAACGATTCTTTGGTGACTGCTGAATAGTTCACTAGGTAGTCTATACCATTCACGAACTGAACACTTCTCACAATCATTGTTCTCATTGTAATACGTAGCAGGTAACTCGCTCAGAATTAAATTACCAATAGTTTGTATAAATGAATGATTCCTTGGTGATCACTATATAGTCAACTAGGTATACCATCCACTGTTAACTGAAGACTTCCTACAATTTGTTGTTCGTATTATATGTACAACACTATCACTTTAGTTCACTAAGTATTTCGTTTAATAATTGAACACTTCCTTAACTGAGCACTTCTCACAATCATTGTTCTTATTGTAATACGTAGCTAGGTAACTCACTCAGAATTAAATTATCAATAGTTCATATAAATGAACGATTCCTTGGTGATTGCTGTATAGTTCACTAGGTATACCATACACTGTTAACTGAAGACTTCCTACAATTGAATCGGTTATTATTGAAAGGAACCAAGTCCACTTTTTAAAGTTTTGAGATAATCGAAAAAAAATTTTTTGCGAGTAATCTATTGTGCATATAAAATATAGGCACATAAAATATAGGCATACAGAATTGGTTTAGACTCGTAATATTCGCACAGTCATTAGAATCTTTGTAATCTACAAAACACGTAACTGGACTTAGTTCCTTTCAACATGGAAATGCTCTATTTATAAGAATGTAAACATATTTTGGCTATAAAAATAAATTGGGAATTTAGTAAATCACCTGTAATGCATGTCTTAAGAAAAAAATTAACTATGAAACATGTTACTTGCATGGTGCAGTATAACATACATTATTTTCACAATATACATAGAATGTTTACAGTAGTCATACACCTTTCTAATGAGAATAACTCAGAAAATAAAACAAAGGTTTTAAAATATCCATACTATTTGATTGAATTAACCAATATGTTATTATTCTTGGGTAAATACAGAGCAACAGTACAAAATTACTGTTTTCAATAAAGTAAGTTTTCTTTTTATTCCGTTGGCCATTGCAATATTTCATCATAGAAATCTTTGCTATCTCCTGATGTGACATAACGATAAACTTTCCTCACATCGTCTAGTTTACTTGTTTTTATTGGAACTTGTCCTTCAGGATAGGCTTTCTGTAATTGGCTAATAAGATTACAATTTCTTGTGCCAGGGTTTGATAGGTGGAAAGATTGACTGACTGGACTCTCAATAAAAGGACGAGTTACAACCGTATGAGGGTGATCAGCAGAATATACAAACTCTGAGAATGATGCAGGAGCAAATGTCATCTTCATATTCCGAGGGATATTCTGCCCAGCTGATTCATCACTGAGCTTGGTCTTTTTATAAAATGTGGGCTATCATTTATTTACACCATAAGTATCATTATCTGTTACTATTTTTACAGTAACATTGCGTTTTGCATTAGCAATGATGTTACAGTATTCTTTACATGTACAGACTCTATCACATTGCTGAATTGTTTTCTTGAACACTCCTTATCGCAGGACAAAAAGGAATGCTCTCTGATAGGGAATCGGTGAATTGTTTCATCAATCATTTTATCCTCAACTAAACCCATGCAAAGCCGAATGAATGATTTATATTCTGAGCTGGGCACCCATCTGAGTAAAGATGGAGTTTCCTAACATTTTGTTTTACTCATTAGTGAAGTAGTCCAGAATGAAAGAACATATTTCATTGGCACCTTTATGGCCTCTCCCTCATGATACATGTATACTTTGCAACTGTTGTCATTAAGGTTATGAATATTAAAAACATTAACCCAGAGCTATGTGAGATAGAAAATCTCCTGAACAGGTATATGAGGAAGGGGAAGATTTTGCATGTAATCAAATGCTATACATAGTTTTTCATCAGAGTTACAGGATTCAGAGCTTGAGTGTAAGTTGGAATACAATTTTTTACTTCTTCTTTTATGAACTTGTAATTCACTAAGTGCTGCTAGTTTTACGTTTTATGATAAGTGTAGAGATTTTTCTTTTGTTTCAAGTTCTTCACACTTACTACAAACGTCAATTTGTGGCCTAACAAATCGATATGCAAAATTCTTATTAAAATATTGGACATAGAAATTTACATAAACAAATATTCCTAAGGTATATTTCATCGTGACGACACTACTTTTTACGGCCTCATGTATTCCGTCTTCCATTATCTGATACTGTTATCAAGTACAGAATAATCAAATCTGAACATTTAATGCGACAAACAACTAGTATTCAACAATCAGTCTCTGCAGGTTTGTGATCTGTGCTCTTCAGACTCATAAAACCCGCGAAATATTGGAGGTAGAATACATCGTGGAATTAGATGAAACACATGTCTACATCAGAAAATATAAAAGGGGTAGACTCCTTCTATAGGTTTGGTATTTTGTGTAATTATAACATAAAATATTTCTCTGCAGAAACAGAAATAGTCTAGTGCAGTACTGAAGTGAACTTCTGCCTCTGAAGCAGGAATCTGAAGAATTGTTTGAAGCAACCACATATAAATAAGAACCAAGCTTTGACGTATAGTTATTTTTTTGTGTTTCGAACCATGTGTTGTGGATTATAGACATTTCCTGTTTACACTTTTTACACTTCAAACAGAATGAATAGTTTGAGTATTTTGCTCTCCTCTGCCAATTCACACTATCATTTGAGTTGCAACTCACACATTTCTTTGCACTTTTGTCAGGTATTAGTTTATACGACATGGCGAAATCAGTCTCTTCTTCTTCACTGCTCAAATTACTGAAAAATTTTCTCAAATTACAATTATTTTTACTTTCCAAGGCTAATGCAATAAATTATTATTACTGTCGTATCTTGAAAATGACTCTTCAAGTAACAATGCTTGTTTATCAGGTTCCCTTGGAAATGTGACGTCATAGATATCCCATCGAACCTCCTCATACTCATCCTCTTTCACAATAGCCCTGCCAAGACTCTGGAATTCGTTACCTGCTGGCATCAGGGACTGTCGAAATAAAATTGAATTCAAATGCAAACTTACTAGGCACTTGGTCAGTAATTGAGACTCGTTCAGACATGGTTTCTTGTAAATAGTTCTCTTAATCTATCACAAAATATTTCAATATCCGGTAATTTCATCACTATAGAATTTTGTTATTGTAGGTTTAATTTGTAATTTAGTAAATTCAAAAATATTCTTTGTTCTTAATTTCTATGATAAAATGTCTAGCTTTCATTAATCAGGTATTCTTGTCGTACTTTAATTTTTATTGTAATTGTAATTGTAAATTTAATATTAATTGTAATCTTATTGTTCATGTTATAGTTGTAATCCCCTGGTAGAGGGGCAGAGAAGGCCTGACGGCCTTATCTCTACCAGGTTAAATAAATAAATAGTAATAGTAGATAATGCTCGTCAATATTGTCATCTTTTAAAGTTCCCAGGAAATGCTCTTTTTTTTTAATTAAAAGCTACCTTTGTCATTGCTATCCGCCTTTTAGCTTCCAAAATAAAATCAATGTTAATCAAAGCTCATAGAAATTGTTTGAGCAACAGCTCGCAGTGCATTGGAGTTTTTTCCACCCAACGTTTTCCCCAAACTGTAAGGCAAATGTTAGGGAATCAGACTAAAATTTTGTTAGAAATATAGCGTGATGAATTGTCATCTTTATGCATATTTTTCCAGCTTTTCTTTACTATAAACACGTAAACTGTTGTTTTTTAAACGTCAAGAATAATTTAGATTACATGAATTTGCTTTATGTATTGTGTTTATTTTCTTTAATCCTACCCTTAACATAAGAGACATAACATAGCTGTTTAGCCGAGTGTGTTAAAGCAAGGTATTATGGTGCCCAGGAACGAATCCCATCCAAACCCCCAAGGTAAGTAAAATTGGATTTGTATAGAATTTTATTCACCTTCCTCCATGTGAAGGCTGCCTAGAAGACAAAGCTTACCAAAAAATTGTTATTTTTTTTTAGTAAATGGTAGGTACACAATTATAATGAAAAAAAAATGGAGAAGGAAAAGAAAAAGAAATAACACAATTATAAATAATTGAAGACGACTAAACAAAAGATCATTAATTCCAGAAAAAAAAAAAAAAAACATAAAATTTTCCTAGTATGGTATCTATTTGCTATTAGGTGATCACAGTCGTCTATTTAGCACTGGTTGCAAGACCCAACTTAAGTGAGCAGATCGCCATAGGAAAGAGATCAATCTATTTACGTGTAGAGATGGTTTCTTAGGATTTTTATAGATCCCTTCACTGCAGACAGATATTTCAGTCACAAGAGTTTTTCCTAGACCAAACTGCTTGCAAAAATGCGCGAATCTTTTTGTGATGGTCCCTCTAGCCCCAATCAGTAATCCAATAACTTCGATCGACGTTAGATGATATTGTGATATAATAGTATAGTTTGAGATATGTAGAATTACATGATAGAATAAATGTAGTAGTAAAATAGAAATAGAATAAATGTAGTAGTAAAATAGAAGTAGAGACATGTAGGAGAGAATAGAAGAAGTGGTATAATAAGAGATAGGGACATCTAGGAGAGAAAAGTTGAAGAGTAAACAGAAGAAGGAAAGACATGTAGAAGATAGAAAAGAAAAGCCTTGAAATAATTTTAATTCAATTCAAAAGAACTAATTCAATTGAATCATTGACTCAGCGACATCTCGTCTGTGATTACCCAAATATTTTTGCCTGCAAATTTCATTTCTAGTGATGAACTCATTTGCTGTTCTATCCAAATCTAAATGCAGAGCTTCTTCTCTGTGGGAATGAATGATAGCAGGAGGAAAATGTTCACTCAGCAGTAGAGGTAGACACTGGTATTGTAAGAACTAGTCTCCTGAACTTAACAAAGTTCTGGTAGGATGTCATGAAGAAAAGCTTCTTTCCAGAGATCAAAGCAGTTTGAAAATCTGTGATGTGGTGCAGTTTTGATCTTCCAATATCTAATAACATGTCTCTGTGTAAAAGTAGTCTCTCCTTGTCCAAGTCATCTCCATAAAATGAGAGAATTTCTTCCATTTCCTTATCTTTTATTTTATTTTATTAGGTTATTTCAAGATGCTCTATCAACAGCTTTGGTTATTTAGCGTCTGAATGAGATGAAGGTGATAATGCCGGTGAAATGAGTCCGGGTCCAACACCGTAAGTTACCCAGAATTTGCTCATATTGGGTTGAGGGAAAACCCCCTGAAAAAACCTCAACCAGATAACATGTCCCGACCGGGAATCGAACCCGGGCCACTTGGTTTCGCGGCTAGATGTGCTAACCGTTACTCCACAGACGTGGACTCCATTTCCTTATCACCTTCTTTCAACCACTAATTAGAAATTCTCAGTCTTAGAAAATTTGCAGTAAAAGTGTCATTGCGATCATGCAAACAGTTCACAATATTATCAACAACTTCGTAAAACTCTAAGATACGAATCTACAGGAAATGAATGGACATGTGGCATGGTCCAGTGTCCAAACATCAAGGTGACTGCCGGTTACATGGGAGTTGTGGCCTGGGCAATAGCGATATTGTTACTTCACTCCAGAACTGGAAATCCATCATGTAAGGAAGAGTGCAATGTGGAATGCAGGCACTGTAGAATACACACAGTTTTCTTGAAAGACGAGGTTCGATTTTGTAAAACAGTATTGGCTGCATCAACATGACAAAATACCTGCACAAATAGACTTCGGCGATAAAAAAAAATTAAACGAATGCAACTGTACTAACGAGCCGTTTGCTTTTGCACCAGCATCTTATCCATCAGTTTGTGATATTGAAGCCATAAATGCAATTAACTCTTCGTAATTGTTCATTACTGAATTTAGTGATATGTCATAGCTCGTACCATGAACTATCTCTTTGTATCATTAGTTTGGATAGTTGTAGAAACAGGAAAGTCTGTATATAAATAATATTGGAGGTGCTCATTGTATTTATTTTGAGGATGCTCAAAATGCAAAGCACTCCCGAAGTCGGCACTTATGAAAGGGAGTAGTGTGGTGAATCGATTTAATATAGACCTAGTACAGTAACACAATTGATAGTGGAAAAGTGTAATTATGCCATCATTCGGATATTTATCATATTAGTGCTTTGTACAATATTAAGTTAATTCGTGATCCAACTTATGTGCCATATTAACTGCAATAAGGTTAATAGCAAACTAATGAATTAAGTTCTGTTATATAATAATAAAGTCATATGTTTAATACCTTTGAAAGTATTTGATATTAATTGTGTGTACATACAAATTTTAAGGGCTTGTTCATCAATGACTTGGTAGCGTAATAGCTATGTTAGTGGTTCACTAAACAAAAGGTCCTAAGGTCGAATCCTGGTGTATTTAAAGGTAAGTCAGGTATATTCCAATTTAATATAATGTAGTTAGTAGAATAAGATAAGCAAAGAGAGAAGTAAAAGAAAATATGTGAGGAAGGGAGAGCAGTGTAGGGCGAGAGAAAGAAAAGCTGTGGTAGTGAGAGTGTTCAGGGCTCTAGACCCCGAATAAATTCATATTTTGAAGTATTGATATCGTGCATGACGTCATATATCGCGTCATCGATCTCCTATTGGTTTGGAAAAACAGCGACTGATTCTTGGATTTTACCGCAAGGTGTATAAGCGAAATACGAAGGGAACTATCACTGCACTAGCTTAGCTGAAATATATGGCATAGTCAGCTTTACTCATCTTAAATTGTTTCTCCTCTCTTTTGATTCGAAGCTCGTAATGACATGGTTACTAATGCTGGACAGTTTGCTTACATGTTTATTGGGTCCTTCCATGGAAATGCGACATTTTCACGAAAAATAAAAATCTCACGAATCTCTGTTTGTTATATGTCATTTTTTTCGTTATGATCCGAATTTTTTTAATCTGACAACACTGATTGTATAACAACACATATGTGGGAGAAAAAGTACAAAGAAGCATGTGGTTTAAGAGCGCGAAATGATGTTAGAAATCACATATTTGAATGTACATTTAAGGCAAATAAATCATTACTTCTGTGTGTTAAATTCAATTAATAATGAAGTGCTGACCTTTGTTAATAATTATAATGTATAGAAACCGTAATACAATGATTATTTCGTGCTTGATTACAATATTACAAAGAAAAGTTTAGAGTTCGTGTGTCACGCTCAAATGGACATTTGTTTATATTTCTTCAAAACCATTTCATTTTTTAATGTTTCATAAATATAAAAATGAGACATCGCATAACAATCAACTTCTTATATGGACAACATTTTTATTTATGCACAAATTCTACAAGAAAAACACGTGACACACGTAACACAAATGTTATGTCCGTTTGTCAGTATAGTTTATCTTAAAATCCAATTACAATTTTTGTTGTTATTGGAAATCCTTACGCGGAAACATAATTAGTAGTGAAATTTCAAATACTTATTGCTGATTTAGATAATTTTTTTTTTGTGTGTGTGTGTGTGTGTGTGTGTGTGTGTGTGTGTGTGTGTGTGTGTGTGTGTGTGTGTGTGTGTGTGTGTGTGTGTGTGTGTGTGTGTGTGCGCGTGCGTGCGTGCGCGCCTGTGGTTTGTTTTTTTCAATGTACATATATTGTAGATTAAACACTCGTGAAAATATGTGTTCCATAACTGTTGTAGTAAGAGGGAAAGGAACTGGCTACGCTAGCCCATTATCTCCTGGCCTAGTTGCCTCATAAGTGGTGCCTTCTTGGTATCACTTGTGAGGTTCACACCTGTCTTTAGACATGTGACTAAACAACAACAATTGTTGTAAAAATATAGTGTGTAGGCCTAAAATTAGCAAAAAACATTTAATTTATGCCTAAAGTTCGTATAATATATTTATTATTATTTTAATTTCTTGAATTAAAAACTTTAAAAAATTGGATTATGTTAATTTATTTCATATAAAAAACAAGCTTATACAGTACATTTTTATGGTAGGCCTAAGTGGGTAGTCACCATACTAGGCCTATGTATAAAGAAATTGGTGTAATTATTTGCACATTAGGTAAATGGTACTAAATTTCTGATATTAATTTAAAATCGTTTTATTTAATAACATTAATTAACTTTTACCCTAGGTATTATTTAGCAATTATAAAAGATAGGCCTTTTAAAATCTATATTAGTTGTTCTATTGATCTAAATATTTATACATTTTCAACATAATAGTATTTTCAAGAATTTAAGTTGGGCCGATTACTTGGTTGGGTTTTTCCGAGGTTTTCTCCAACTGCAAGGCCCATGTCAGGTAATCTATGGCGAATCCTTGGCCTCAACTCGCCGAATACCATTTCGCTATCACCAATCCCATTGGCACTAAATAACCTAGTCGTTGATACAGTGTCATTAAATGACCAAGTAAAAAAAAAATGACATCAAATATACAGGTGAAGTTACAAAAGCTTGTGGTGGTGAAGAATTTAAAGTGTCTGTAATGTTCAAGGAAGGGAAGTACTATAAATGGTTGACATATTGGTGTATTCGTCACATATCACACAGGAAATATCACCACATAAGGTTGTAAACAACCATGCATATTTTAAATTTAAAATTATATTTTAGTGTAAATCTAGTGTTGTTTTGTATAATAAGAACTGTAGGCTAGTGTATAAGTCTTTCTCAAGAAGTGAGGGCATTTAAAACAATTAGTAACCAACATGACAGAAATATTCGTGTGTCACAACATATTTACAGTATTTTATTTCTTGTGATTTAGCAGTTGCATTTACTACACAAGTATCTTAATTGTTTGGAAAATAACTGAATGCATTTATGTCATTTGGCACAATAATATGAACATTTTCCATTTTGGTAATAAATCAAGTGGCAAGAAAATGTTCGTGTGTCACACCATACAATATTTCATACTTTTTACATTATTAATTATTTTCATTAAGAATTTGTGTTTATATTTAGGAATGCTTATGTTAAAAGACAGTAATGTCTTTTTCATGAACTACTAAGTATTTAATTAAATATCTGTGAAGATCACAGTTTGTTACTTCAAAAATGTTACTTTATATGTGTCACTATGGAATGACCCTATTCTAGAGTTTAGCAACGAATGTTTTTGTATGGGACGACATATTGCAACTGATGTCATAATAATATATAGCAGAAATAGATATAAATATTGAAACTAAACTAGTGCTCAGTTCACTTCGTACTGTGCTTGTACATCTTCAAACTTCGATCATAAAAGTAGATAGAAGGGACAAGGCTTGCACCAGAAAAAATCAGCGAATGTTGGGCAGAGAAGTGGTATGGTATGGACGTGGGGTATGGGAAGATCACTGTACATCTGTGGAATATAAGATCTTGGTTTGATTTTGAGCACAAAATTTAGAAATCACAATAGTATTTAATAAGTGGGTACACTGGATGCATATTAATAACTTCACTGCAATTGATTGAAGCACGATAATGTTATTTAATGGGTAAGTTTGCCATAAATTCCTCATGAAAATAGTCTATGAGACACTTTTACTGTCTATTTTTTTTCCTTTCCGAAATTTAAATTAGAAGTTACTGAAAAATGCTTTAAATAAGATTGAAACAAGGAAGTTAACAAAAGGAAGAACACTATTTATTGCCTTTAAACAATGTTAATTCGTGTCAATTTATTTACGTTATTAGATAGTACTTTGTACTTATGTTTTTATCTAACAGTAGCCTGTCTTTCATACATAGTTTATTCCTGTTTGCTGATTTGAAAATCAAACATTTATACAAATCAAAACAATACTCTCAGCATTAATGTATGAAGTAAACATCAGTAAGATAAATTATTTATTGATTTTTATATTATGAAATAAAATTTGATTAAAATACAGGACTTTGCACTTTCTGACAAACATTACAAGGTTGCCGGACACCTAGGCCAGAAAGGTGACTGTCCCGGTTTTTATGGGACATATGGTAAATTTATATAATGATGTTTGTTTCAAATACAGAAAATTAAACAAATAGGCCTAGGCCTTCCTCAAATTACCCAATGGTGTCCTTAACTATTATCTGTGTGTTTCAAACTGGCGGATCAAGGTCAAGCAACGTACTGCATTTGCCATGTGCGCTTACCCAAGTTCTTTACCATTTTCAACTAAAGTCATCTGGGACAACCGGAATTACCAGTACTTCAGTTTTCAGTTCAGTGACTCGTGCGTGGTTTGTTCGTTTGTACGTGACTTGATCTGCCAGTTTGAAATGCACAGATAGTGGTATCTTTGATCTGTCACAAAGGGGCCTTTATTTATATTTAACTTTTTTATTCTGTTATATTTTGTATTTTTTGCGCATTGTATTTAATACCTAATAGGTAGTGGTGGGATTTAGCCGTAGACTATACCAATTTTTCCCATGTAGGCCTACTGTGATATCCTTAATGAGTGTCTGTAATTCTTATACAGTAGGGCCTATATTTATGTTTAACTTTTTGGTTCTGTGCAGATTGCGTTTAATAGGCCTACCTAGTATTAATATTTATTTATTTAACCTGGTAGCCATCAGGCCTTCTCTGCTCCTCTACCAGAGGATTACAATAATAATATGAAGTATAAAATTACAATTAATATTAAATTTACAATTACAATAAAAATCAAAGTACGAAAATATTACCTGACTAATGAAAGCTAGACAATTTATCATAGAAGTTAAGAACAAGGAGGCTAGTTGGAGTTTAGCCCTAAGCTAATCAAGTTTTTCCATGTAGACCTAATTATTATTTACCGGTATTGTGATATCCTTAACGAGTGTCTGTAATTCTTTCACAATACTAGTGGGGCCTATACGAGGGGGGAACCAAAAATAACCGAAATGTTTTTTTTTTTTTTCTTTTTGCATTTTTATTGAACTCTACATTCACAGTACTTTAATCCCCTTCAAAGTATTGTCCATCTGCATTAATGCACTTGTCCCAACGCTTTTACCACTGCTGAAAACAGTGTTGGAACTCTTGAGGCAGAATACTTTTCAAAGTCATTAGCGTGTTTTCTTTGACGTCATCCACATCACTGAATCGCTTTCCTTACAGACATTTCTTCATCCATGGAAACAAAAGTCCGATGGAGCCCGATTGGGTGAGTAGGGTGGATGAGGCACAAGCACCATATTGTTGTTTGTCAAAAACTGTTGGACCGTCAGAGCTGTGTGGGTTGGAACATTGTCGTGGTGAAGCAACCAGTTCCCATTTCTCCACATTTCGGGCCGTTTCCATTGCACACTCTCTCGTAATCTTCGTAACACATCCAAAGAGAAATGTTGGTTCACTGTTTGCCCTGGCAGAACGAGCCTTTGTGGACAATGCCATTCACATCAAAAAACAAATCAACATTGTTTTCACATTGGATCGCACTTGACATGCTTTCTTGGATCGAGGTGAATTTGGAATTTTCTACTGGTTCAATGCTTGCTTTGAGTCTGGGTCGTATCCATAGCACCAAGACTCATCCCCAGTCACAATTCACAATGTTGGTTGGTTATATAGTTTTATTATCGAATTTATAATTTCATTTTGTTTATCATAGATGCTTTCGTGGATTATAATTTCTATATTATTAATGGTTATATTCATCTTAATGGTTAGTAGTAATACTAAAATAGTAATAACTATAATTATTACTATTTTAGTAGATATAAAAAATATTTCATTTGATGCTAATCTTGTAACATAAATAAATAGTACTAGTATTCCTCCTAGAAAGATTAAAAATAGAATATATGGGAATCAAAATCTTTGTGATAATAAGCCTCTTATTATACATACAATGATTGTTTGAATTAATAATATAAGTCCTATTGCCAATAGATGTCTTATTTGTGTAAAGAGTATTCTTGTAGTTAATATAATAATTATGATATTTTTAATGTCAGAAAGTAGTTTATTTAAAATATTAGTTTTGGGAATTAATGAAAAGATATAATCTTTTTTCTGAAGTTTTAAAAGGTGTTCCTTATTTTTGGTTTACAAGACCAATATTTTTATTAAATTATTAAAACTAATGAAAATTATCTTTTTTTTCTGTTATATTTTTTTGTGGTATTTGAGTTTTTTCTTCTAATCGTAAACATTTACTTGTTACTTTATTGAGTTTGGAATTTATTGTTTTGGTTTTATTTTTAATACGATATATTTATTTGAATGGTTTTAATTATGAATTATTTTTTAGAATAGTTTTTTTTTTACATTTTCCGTTTGTGAAGGTGCCTTGGGTTTATCTATTTTGGTTTCTATAATTCGTAGATATGGTAATGATTATTTTCAATCATATGTTATATTGCTATGTTAAAATTTTTAATATATTTAATTTTTTTAATCCCTTTATGTTTGTTGAGTAATTCTTGATGAATAATTCAGTCATTAATATTTCTTTTATGTTTTTTGTTTATATTTTCTATATCGGTCTATTTCATTGGGGAATCTAGGTCACTTATTTAGTAGTGATTTAATTTCTTTTGGTTTAATTCTCTTGAGATCATGAATTTGTGTATTGATAGTTATGGCAAGAGAATCAATTTTTCGTTATAATTATTATAGAATTTTTTTTATTTGTTGTAATTATTTTAACTATTATACTTTATTGTACTTTTGGCAGATTGAGAATATTTTCATTTTACTTATTTTTTGAGGGTAGACTAATTCCAACCCTTTTTTTGATTTTGAGTTGGGGATACCAGCCTGAGCGACTTCAGGCTGGTATCTATTTATTATTTTATACTTTATTGGCATCCTTGCCTTTATTAGTTGGTATATTTTATATTTATGATTTTTTAGGTTTGTTATATATTCCTTTATTGACGAGTAATTTTTATATTAATAATTTATTTTATTTATGTATAATCATGGCATTTTTGGTTAAAATACCAATATTTTTGGTTCATTTGTGGTTACCTAAAGCTCATGTAGAGGCTCCGGTTTCAGGTTCAATGATTTTGGCTGGTGTATTGTTAAAATTAGGAGGATATAGATTATTACGTGTATTTGTAATTTTAATTAATTTTTCTAAAATTAATTATATTTGAATTTCTATTAGATTAGTCGGTGGTGTAATTGTTAGTTTAATTTGTATACGTCAGACGGATTTAAAGTCTTTAATTGCTTATTCCTCTGTAGCTCATATACAGTAGGTATTGTTATTGGCGGATTAATAACTTCGAATTATTGGGGATTTTGTGGAGCATATATTTTGATAAGCTCATGGTTTATGTTCTTCTGATTTATTTTGTTTGGCTAATATTTCCTATGAACGGTTAGGTAGACAGAGCTTATTAATTAATAAGGGCTTAATAGCGTTTATACCTAGAATAACTATATGGCGATTTTTATTGAGATCTTGTAATATAGCTGCTCCACCTTCATTAAATTTATTAGGTGAAATTAGATTATTAAATAGTTTAATTGGTTGATCATGATTAACTATACTTACTTTAATTTTTTTGTCTTTTTTTTAGTGCTGCTTATACTTTATATCTTTATTCTTATAGTCAACATGGAATATATTATTCTGGTATTTATTCCTGTTCTTTAGGTTATTCACGTGAATACTTATTATTATTTTTACACTGATTTCCTTTAAATTTATTGATTTTAAGTAGTGACGTTGCTGCATTTTGAATATAATTATTTACTTATGTAGTTTAATATAAAATATTGATTTGTGGTGTCAGTGATATAATTTATTTATCTTAGGTTGTGATGTATATATCAATTTGTTTTATTAGATTTATTTTTTATTTATGTTTAGAATTATTTTAATTTTTATAGGGTTTTATCTTATTATTAATGATATGATTTATTTTATTGAATGGGATATTATTAGATTTAATTCTGGATCTGTTATGACATTTTTATTTGATTGGATGTCCTTAATATTTATAGGTTTTGTTTTCTTTTATTTCTTCTTTAGTTATTTTGTATAGTGATGATTATACAGGGTGTTTAAAAAATACGGGGCATAATTTCAGGTATGTATTTCCCACATGTAGACAATCAAAATAGTTCATTACAACATGTGTCCGGAAATGCTTCATTTCCGAGTTATAGCCTTCACAACATTGAAATTCACCGGAACGTTTTTCTTTCCGCAGATCGTTGCCGTCAAAGGAGACATTAAGAGGGCACTCTGACAGTTCATTCTGAGGCGAAGGTTACATTCAGTGTTGTGTAGGTGTTAGACTGTGCGACATGTATTCAAATCAAGAGCTGGCAGAGATACACTTCATGTACGGTAAGGCAGATGGCAATGCTGCGCTGGCTCATCGTTTGTACCAGGAGAGGTACCCACAGCGACATTGTCCAGATCGGAAGACATTTGTATGTCTCCATTACCATCTGTGTGAGTATGGAAAATTTAACTCTCCTGGTTTGGGAAGGGGACGACCAAGATCTACAACTCCAGAAATACAGGAGGAGATTCTGGAGGCTGTGAACATGACTTCTTCTATCAGCGCACGAAGGGTAGCGTTGCAAGTCAATGTTCCTCATACGACTGTCTGGAGACTGTTGAAAGAGTATCAATTGTATCCTTATCATTTGCAACGTGTACAGGCCCTGTCACCAGCAGATTACCCTGTATTTGTGGACTTAGAAACTGTATTCAAGCAGGAGGTGGACATTTTGAACATCTTCTGTAATGACAACGACCTGCGGAAAGAAAAACGTTCCGGTGAATTTCAATGTTGTGAAGGCCATAACTCGGAAATGAAGCATTTCCGGACACATGTTACAATGAACTATTTTGATTGTCTACATGTGGGAAATACATACCTGAAATTATGCCCCGTATTTTTTAAACACCCTGTATAGATGGGGATATAAATATTAATCGATTTATTTTACTAGTCCTTATATTTGTAATATCTATAATATTTTTAATTATCAGACCTAATATTAGAATTTTATTAGGATGGGATGGTTTAGGTTTAGTTTCTTATTGTTTAGTTATTTATTATCAAAATGTTAAATCTTATAATGCAGGTATAATTACTGCATTGTCTAATCAGATTGGGGATGTTTGTTTATTAATAGCAATTTCGTGAATATTAAATTTTGGTAGATGGAATTATATTTATTATTTGGAATTATTAAAGCGTAGTTTTGAGATAGAAATTATTTCTTTTCTTGTAGTTATAGCTGCTATAACTAAGAGAGCTCAGATTCCATTTTCTTCGTGACTTCCTGCTGCTATAGCTGCTCCTACTCTGGTATCTGCTTTAGTTCACTCATCAACTTTAGTTACTGCAGGAGTTTTTTTTGATTAATTCGGTTTAGAGTTGTCTTTAGTGATTGATTAAATGTTTTTATTTTACTTATTTCTGGTTTAACAATGTTTATGGCTGGATTAGGGGCAAATTTTGAGTATGATTTAAGGAAAATTATTGCTCTATCTACTTTAAGTCAGTTGGGTTTAGTAATGAGTATTTTTCTATAGGCTTTTCTGTTTTGGCTTTTTTTTCACTTGTTAACTCATGCATTGTTTAAAGCATTATTATTTATATGTGCTGGTATAGTAATTCGTGTTATAAAGGTTTCTCAGGATATTCGCTTTATAGGTAATTTATCCTTTCAAATACCTTTAACTTCAACATGTTTAATGTATTTCTAATTTTGCTTTATGTGGGATACCATTTTTGGCTGGGTTTTATTCAAGGGATTTAATTTTGGAGATAGTTTCTTTAAGATATGTAAATATTTTTGGATTTTTTTTTTTTTTGTTTTATTTTTCTACTGGTTTAACTGTTTGTTACTCTTTTCGTTTATTCTATTATACTTTATGTGGTGATTTTAATATATTAAGTATATATAATATGGGTGAATATGGATTTAATTAAAGGGATATTAGGTTTATTAATTATAGCTATTATAGGAGGAAGATTTCTTAGTTGAATTATTTTTCCTACCCCTTTATTAATTTGTTTACCTTTTTATTTAAAGACTTTGGTAGTGTTGGTTAGATTTTTGGGTGGTTGATTTGGATATGAAATTTCTAAGATTAATATTGGTAATAAGTTATTACCTATTAAGTTTTATTTATATTCGAGATTTATAGGTTCTATATTGTTTATACCTTATATTTCTACTTATGGTATATCTAATACTCCCTTATCCTTGGGTTATATATCATTTAAAGTATTTGATTCTGGTTGGAGAGAATATTTTGGTGGTCAGGGTATATATCTATTATTTATATATATGAGTAAAGTTAATCAGTGATGACAGTATAATAATTTAAAGTTCTTTCTTATATTTTTTGTAATGTGGATTGTTGTAATAATATTTTTATTAATTATTTAGACTTGAATAGCTTATATTTTAGAGCGTGACATTGAAGATGTTAATGAGATTTATAAAATCTTTAAGTATTATTTATAAAAGTTTTCTTTATTTCTACAGTGAAAATGTAGTGTTTTGATATTATTAAACTATATAAATTAGAAATGTAAACGGAATTTAACCGCTAAAGTAATAAGTTAGCAGCTTTTACTTGTTCTACACATTTTCCTTAACTGGAATATTCAATTCAATTTTATTATTAACAGTAATATACCTCTTTTTGGTTTCAGTTAAAAATAAGGATAAATATTTATCTAAATATCAGGTCGAAACTGATTGCAATTAATTGCTTCTTATTTAAGATAGATTGAATAATCAATACTTTTTGAATGCAACCCAAATGTTATACTTAACTAGTATCCTATGATGCTCATTCTAATGATCCTTCATTTCATTCGTGATATAAACCAATTAATAAAATTAATAGAAATATTGTTCTGGTAATTGTTCATATTATAATACTTGATGTATATATAATGATTGTTATTGGTAATAATAACGCAATTTCTACATCAAAAATTAGAAAAATTACTGCAATTAAGAAGAATCGTAACGAAAATGGTAATCGAGCTCTTGACTTAGGGTCAAACCCACATTCAAAAGGTGATCTTTTTTCTCGGTCTTCAGTTTGTTTTTTTGATAGTATTGTTGCTATTACTATAATAATTGTTGATAATAATATAATTATGATAATAGAATATCTTGTTAATATAATTATTTATCTTGTTTATGCAAACTTTTTGATTGGAAGTCAAATATACTATTTATATTAGATAAATTATGTTATCTCCCTCATCGGTAAATAGAAATATATAAAAATAATCATACAACATCTACGAAGTGTCAATATCAGGCTGCTGCTTCAAATCCAAAGTGGTGATTGGATGAAAAATGTAATGTTAAATGTCGTAATAGACATGTTATTAAGAAGGTTGTCCCAATAATTACATGTAATCCGTTTAAACCTGTTGCAATAAAGAATGTAGAACCATATACGGAATCTGCCATGGTAAAGGGTGCTTCTATATATTCATAAGCTTGTAGGACGGTAAAATAAATTCCTAATACAACTGTAAAAAATAGGCCTTGCAGTACTTGATTATAATTATTCTCTAAGAGGCCATGATGTGCCCATGTTACAGTAACTCCTGATGCTAGTAAAATGGCTGTATTTAATAGTGGGATTTGTAGTGAATTAAAGGGATAAATTCCTATAGGTGGTCATAGAGATCCAATATCAATGGTGGGAGATAATCTTCTATGGAAGAATGCTCAAAAGAATGAAATGAAGAAGAATACTTCTGAAATAATAAATAGGATTATACCTCACCATAATCCTTTTCTTACTATTTTGGTATGTAATCCTTGATAAGTCCCTTCTCGGACAATATCTCGTCATCATTGAATTATTGTTAATAATATAATAGTTATACCGATTATTAATAATTCTTGATTATATTGATGAAATCATTTAATTATACCTGTTATTGTTACTATTGCTCCAATAGCTCCCGTTAATGGTCATGGACTTTGATGAACCAAGTGAAATGGATGGTTTGCGTGTCTTGTCATTAATTTACTTCTCTAGAATATAAGGTACTTAGTACTGCAAATACATAGGATTGAATAATAGCTATTGCTGATTCTAGAATTAATAATGCGATTTGAGTTATGATTAATAATCTTAATATTACCGTAAAATGGGGTGAATAGGATCAGTGGGGGTGAATAGGATCAAAACTTTATTCTTGGTTATAAAGTTTGTTATAAATTGTACTTGAGCGGGATCACAGTCATTGGTTACTATTATTGTTCTGGTAAGCAATGACTGTCTTCCCGCTCAATTGCAGTTTATAACAAACTTTATAACCAAGAATAAAGTTTTGATCCTATTCACCCCCACTGATCCTATTCACCCCATTTTACGGTATATAGTTTAAGAATGGACCTGTATTTCCTAGCAAGGTTAATAATAAGTGTCTGGCAAGTATGTTGGCTGCTAGTCGTACCGCAAGTGTTCCAGGCCGAATTATATTTCTGATTGTTTCAATACATACTATAAATGGTATTAAGATTGGAGGAGTTCCTTGTGGTACTAGGTGTGCAAATATATGTTGAGTATTATTAATTCAACCAAATAATATAAAACTAACTCATAGTGGCAATGCTAGAGATAATGTTAATACTATGTGGCTTGTTCTGGTGAAAATATATGGGAATAGGCCTAGAAAATTATTGAATATAATTATTGAAAATAAAGAGATGAAGATAAATGAAGCACCTTTATAAACATTTTTTATTCCAAGTAATGTTTTGAATTCTGTATGTAGATTTTTTAATAGTTTATTTCATAAAATATAGTGTCGTGATGGAATTAACCAGAATCTTATTGGAATAATAAATAGTCCTAATATAGTGCTAATTCAATTTAATGATAAATTTATTATACTTGTTGATGGGTCAAATACTGAAAATAAGTTACTTATCATTTTCAATTTCTAATTTTTATATTAATTATTTTTTTTCTGTCAATAATTTAATTGGAATATATGAGAAATAATTTATAGAATTAAATAACATGAATATAATAGAGAAGAATAAAAATAGTATTAATCATCTTAAATGTATTATTTGTGGAATAGAAAATTATTCGTCCAAATAATTTTATCTTGACAAGATAATGTTATTATTTAACTAAATGATCTCATCAGAAGTAATTGCTAAATTACTATAATTTGGTTTAAGAGACCATTACTTGCTTTCAGTCATCTGATGATTCATTTATTTTTAGTACTCAGTTAATAAAGTCGTTTGTTGAAATGCTTTCGATTACGATAGGTATAAATCTGTGATTTGCTCCACAAATTTCGGAACATTGACCATATAATACACCAGGTCGATTAATTAAAAATCTAACTTGGTTTAATCGACCTGGTGTTGCATCAGCTTTTACACCAAGGCTTGGGATTGTTCATGAGTGTAGTACATCTGCTGCTGTTACGATAATTCGAATAAATGTATTTATAGGTAATACTGCTCGATTATCAACATCTAATAGACGAAATATATTAGGATTTATTTCGTCTTGAGGAATTATATATGAATCAAATTCTACTTTTGCGAAATCTGAATATTCATAACTTCAATATCATTGGTGTCCAATAGTTTTTAATGTAACTGTAGGTGTATTAATTTCATCTATTAAATATAATAGTCGTAATGATGGTACTGCAATAAAAATTAGAATTACTGCAGGGGCAATTTATTGTTCATGCTATTTCAATTATTTGTCCTTCCAATAAGAATCGATTAATGTATTTATTAAAAACTATTGCAATTATTATGTATGACACAACTATTAAAATTATGATGATAATTATTAAAGCATGATCATGGAAATAAATTAATTGTTCTATAATGGGTGATGCTCTATCTTGTAAATTTATATAGGCTCATGTTGTCATTATTTCTAACAAAAGTTTTCAGGAATACTTCATATATGGAGCTTAAATCCATTGCACTTGTCTGCCATATTAGAATAATATTATATTAAAGTATTAACTAGTAATTGTTGGTAATTCTGAATAACTGTGCTCTGCAGGGGGTAAATTTTGTAGTCATTCAATTGAGTTTCTTGTTTGTGTCAGAAATAGAATTTGTCGATTAGTTCCTATACTTTCCCATATAATGAAGATAAATATTAATACACCTACAAATGAGATTATAGATCCAATAGATGATACTACATTTCAAGCTGTATAGGCATCTGGGTAATCAGAATATCGTCGAGGTATACCGGCTAGTCCAAGGAAGTGTTGTGGAAAAAATGTTATATTTACTCCTACAAATATAATTGCAAATTGAGCTTTTAGTCATTTAGGATTTATAGTTAGACCTGTAAATAGTGGATATCATTGGATGAATCCTGCTATAATGGCAAAAACTGCTCCTATTGATAGAACATAGTGAAAGTGGGCTACTACATAGTATGTATCATGTAATACAATATCGATTGATGAGTTTGCTGATATGACACCTGTTAAACCTCCAATGGTGAATAGAAATACAAATCCTAATGATCATAAACATGGTGCTCTATAAGATAATTGAGATCCATATACAGTAGCTAATCAACTAAAAATTTTAATTCCTGTTGGTACTGCAATAATTATAGTAGCTGATGTAAAGTATGCTCGTGTATCAACATCTATTCCTACAGTAAATATATGATGTGCTCATACTACAAATCCTAGTAAACCAATCGCTAATATAGCAAAAATTATTCCTAGATTTCCGAAAGCTTCCTTTTTACCTCTTTCATGGCAAATAATATTTGAAATTATACCAAATCCTGGTAAGATTATAATATATACTTCTGGGTGACCAAAGAATCAGAATGAGTGTTGATATAAAAAATTGGGTCTCCTCCTGCTGGATCAAAAAAAGATGTAGTTAGGTTTCGGTCAGTTAATAGTATAGTAATTGCTCCAGCAAGGACTGGTAGTGATAATAATAATAATAATAATAATAATAATAATAATAATAATACTGTAATGGCTACGAATCATACGAATAATGGGATTCGTTCTGGCTTTATATTAATTAGTTTTATATTGATTGTTGTAGAGATAAAATTAACAGCCCCTAGAATTGAAGATACACCTGCTAGGTGTAATGAGAAGATAGCTATATCAACTGATGCTCCGGCATGAGCGATGCCTCTTGCTAGGGATGGGTAAACTGTCCAACCTGTCCCTCCACCTCTTTCTACTATACTACTAGCCAGTAGTAAGGTTAATGAGGGTGGTAATAATCAGAATCTTATATTATTTATTTGTGGAAAAGCCATGTCTGGGGCTCCTAATATTAGTGGTACTAACCAATTACCAAATCCCCCAATTATAACTGGTATTACCATAATAATTGGTATTATGATGAAGGCATGAGCAGTAACAGTTACATTATAGATTTGATCATCTCCAATTAGTGAACCTGGCTGTCCAAGTTCAGCACGAATTAATATTCTTAATCATGTTCCTACTATCCTGATCAAGCTCCAAAAATGAAATATAAAGTTCCAATATCCTTATGATTTGTTGAAAATATTCATTGTTGCAAAGTTAGTAGAATGGCTGAGATTGAAATAGGTGATAGATTGTAAATCTATTAAGGAGAGTTGTTTCTCTTCTACTAGCATAATGAATAAATTTATTGGGCCTTATATTCATATTTTATATGATAATAGAATGCAATTCTATAGGAGTAAATTGATTACTAAGGCTTAAAGAAATTTAATCTTTATTTATAGCTTTGAAGGATATTAGTTTAAAGTTAACTTAAAGCCTTTAAAATATATTTATTACTAAGATACATAATATTAAGCCTAATATAGAGATTGAGGATAAAATTATTCCAACTGAAATAATTTTATTATTATAAAATTGAATATTTAATTTTGGTTCAATATATAAAATTATAAATCTTGCGTAGCAAATTAGTAGGTAGTAATATAATGTTATTAATGATATAATTATTATCAATGAAATAATAAAGTTTATTTCATTGATAATTATGTGTTGGATGATAATCCACTTTGGTAAAAATCCTAAGACTGGGGGTAATCCTCCTAGTGATAATAAAGTGGTAAATATTAGGAATTTTACTGTGGATATTTCATTTCCTATTAAAAACGTTTGATTAATAAATTAAATTTGATGTGATCTGACAATTATAATGATTGTTAAAGTTAACATTGAATAGATTAGAAAGTAGATAATTCATATATTTTCTCCAATGTTTATAGCTACTAATATTCACCCTATATGGTTAATTGAAGAATATGTTAAAATTTTTCGGATTGAGATTTGATTTAATCCGCCGATAGATCCAATAACAACTGATATTAAGATAATAATTCACATGAATATGTTTATGGTTAGTGAGTATGAAATTATTATTAAGGGAGCAACCTTTTGAATGGTTATTAAGATGAAGCAATTGTTTCATCTTAATCCTTCTATAATACTTGTGGGAATCATCAATGAAAAGGGGCAGCACCACTTTTTAACAATAAGGGTGTATTAATAATTATAGATGCTAAGTAATTATTAGAAAATGTATATAATTCTTCAATTATTGATTTTCTAATAATTAGGAATAGTAGAGTTGATGATGCTACAGCTTGTACAATAAAGTACTTTATTGATGCTTCTGTTGTGTAAACATTTTTATTAGTTGATATTAGAGGAATAAATGATAATAAGTTAATTTCTAATCCTATTCTTGCCCCTAATCATGAATTGGATGAAATTGAAATTAATATACCTCTTATTAGAGTTGTTAATAAGAGGATTTTTGTTGAATTGTTGGTCATTAGAGAAGAGAGGATTTCCTCTATAAATGGGGTATGAACCCATTAGCTTATTTAGCTTACTTTTCTAATATAATGATTAATTTTAAATACATTTTGGTGTATGGTGCACAACAATTTTTGATATTTTAGATAATAGTTTAATTCTGTTAAATGTAATAACGGTAATTTATATTACTTTATTTATCCTATCACGATAACCCTTTACTCAGGCACTTTATTTTTTTTTGTATTTAAGAGAATCTTTTCGTTATTGGTTCTATATTAACATTTTGTAATGGATTTTCATGTTATTTGCTGGTAATTCGATTTTTAGTAATATAACATAGTTGCGACATTAGCTACACTGCTCTTCACGTCACATGGCCGCTATTTAAAATTGTCATAAGTTTACGAAAATGTTCAGTATTTTTTATGCTATTATGCATTACAATAAATTATGAACTAATGATTGTACATTACCATATTCAGTACTAATAATAAACATTGTACGTATTTCAAAACTTTATTTTTAAATATCTATAGGAAAATTACTAAATTTAAACATGGAAAAAAGTGTTTGTGCAGTACATTATGTCTTTACCTAACCTATAAACATATTTTCCAATTATCTGGCAAAATCAGTTATCTGGCACTGGCTTTGTCCCACAGTTGCTGGATACGAGGAATTCTTCTGTAGTAATAGGATAACCAGAGCATGTAGTATTACATTGTGTACTGGAAAAGAAGACAAAAAGACATGTACAGTAGAACCCCTATTAACAATCAGCAGGTTATCTCACTGTTTTTCTATCACTTCTTTTGTTGCAAATAAAAGTATGGAGTATAGTACTGTACATTATATTGTACGTATTTTTTCTAGAGCAGGTTATTATAATGCTTTACCATTACAAAATATGTAGAAGGATTATTGCCGCTGCTGGCAACAGTAACAGTTACTTGTGTGAAGGGGACGTTTTTCCCAAAGAAATTCCACATATTTGGAAACCCATGCACTATTCAGTATTTGAGTGGCTGTACTGTATAATTTTTACGCAAGGTATCTTCCACGGGTGTCAAAAAAGAAAACTTGAAAAATTGAGCAGTTCGGGAAATGAGAAAATGTGGCTCATCTCGCATCAGAATACGAGACTGGCATTACAACTGTGTGAGATTTGATAAAAAAAAACACGAGACCTCTATTATTCCAATCTTTCCACAGACATAGTACATCACAAGGAGTTTCTTTGGCCCTTAAAAACCAGTCGTTGACAAGCAAACTTAAATAGTGAACTTTTGATCCACTACTTTACTTACTTGCAAATGGCTTTTAGGGAACCCAGAAGTTGATTGCCGCATTCACATAAGCCCACCTCTCTCAAATCCACTCCTAGCATGTTAAATACAAGAGCACGGAGAAAATTACGAAACTGTATGTATTATGCACTAATTTGTGAAAATCATTTATAGTACAGATTATCCAATTTTTTCAATTAACCATTTAGTCTACTCTCTTAATTACCACGGATAATAGAGATTCTACTGTACATAGCCTACATAGCCTACATACATACATACATACATAGCTACATACATACTCCCCTTCCCCTTCAACTTATTACAAACAATGGAACTTAATTTATTTCCTACAGGTCACCATTAGTGATGGACTTCCTACATTGATTTGCAATAACTGTCTAACTCACATTGAAGCATGGCACACATTCAGAGAAAAGTGTAGACACTGTGATGAAGTGTTGCGCCAGTGCATCAAAAGAAACAGTGGCTTGAAAGTAAAACAAAAGAGTAATATAATAGTTGGGAACTCTGTTTCTTCACAAGTCGTAATGAAAATATTAGCATCGAATGAGACAGATCTAATTATTGAGAATGATTGCTTATGTTCTGGAACAGAAAATATCAGTCTACCTCACACAAAACAGGAAGACACAGAAGCCTGGAAAGGTATAAATGATGATAATTCATCTTTGCGTAATAATGACACACCAAACAATTCAGAGACAAATGTACAAGTGTCTGAGAGTGATGACGATATTGGAAAATCAAAGATAGATATAGATGACAACCCTACAATAAGAGAACTTAATAAAGAAGATGCTTTTTTAAGGTATGAAAATTCCAACACAGATTGTGTCAGACATGAAGCACCAGAACAAATGACTTATGGTTGTTCGAAATGTGGAAATACATTCAGCTACACCAGCAGTTTCACTTTTCACATATGTAACCTCAGTCCTGAAAAGCGTTATGTATGCAACTTGTGTGGAAAGGATTATTCGACAGCAGGAGCTGTGAAGACACACTTACATATCCACAAGGGAAAGCATAAGTGTCCAACCTGTGGAAAGTCATTCCCTTCCAAGTTTCAAGTGGAAGTACACATGCGCATACATACTGGGGAGAAACCCTTTGTATGCGAGTTTTGTGGAAAGAGGTTTGCATATGACAAAGGCCTAACATTGCATATGAGTGTACACACAGGCATCAAACCCTATAAATGTGATGAGTGTAGTTATTCGACGACATCGAGAAGTTACATAAAGAATCATAAATCTGTGCACAGGACAGAGAAGCCATTTGTGTGTGAGATTTGTGGGCAGGGCTACACTCTGCTGCCCAGTCTCATGAACCACCAGCTCAATCACAACGACCAGAAGACCTTCACATGTGATGTGTGTAACAAAGCTTTCAACACCAGTCGCAAACTAGCAAGTCATAAAATAATGCATAGTGGAGTTCGTCCATACCATTGTGAAGATTGTGGCAAGCGGTTTGCACGGAAGGAGGGGCTCAAAGAACATAAAGTGATACATACAGGTGAAAAAAAGTTTGTATGTTTAGTATGTAAAAAGCATTTTGCATGGCGTAAGATTCTGAGAACACACAAATGTGTTGGTGTGTCACAGTAGCAAATAGACGCCATCTACATGTATTTTTGTCTCGAAAATATATACTTAACATTTTGCAACATTTTTCATTAGAATTAGACTCTTTTTCACTTATTTTATAATTAACCATTTCATACCCAAGAAAAAGGTGAAATGTTTACTTTTAATAAGTAGGTTAACAGTTCTCATATTTGAAAGAAAATTTACTGGTATAATTACAGTACTGTAGGTTATGGTTATGGTTATGGTGGTGGTGGTGTTGGTAGTAGTAGTAGTAGTAGTAGTAGTAGTAGTCTCTATTGTGCAGGCTATTTGATGGCCCCATTCACCTTCTCACATCCCAGTATAATTTTAGTGTTTAGTCTAGATGGGATGACCTCAAATTTGAGTATTTCTGAAGATGATCCATGCCCATCACTGAGTCTTCTTTATTACACAGAACTCATTTTGGTCATTTAAAAATGGATATTTTGTATAAATGTGGTACTAAGCAATCATGACCAGTTATTAGCCAAAACAGCTACTGAATCATATCTAGGTGATTCTGGTATTACAGTTTTATTTAGAAGAATTTACCATAATTTATTCGTACTTTCAGCTTTAAAATTTTCTGCCATTTCTTTCTGGATATTTCTGTTTATTATTAATTATGCAGAATGCTACGACAGTGTTGTATTTTTCTTTTGTAAAATTTTGATATCCTTTTTAGTCAAAGTATCTGCATGTTCATTCCCTTAGCAGCCACAGGTGCAGATATCCATTGTATAGTAACTTAATGGTTTTTTGTAAGGCAGTGAGATTTTAATAACTTTTTGGATGTCTAGTATTTCATGGCTAACTGGTACTTTGTATGATCACCATGGCAGTCCTCAGGTTGCGGATAGAGGAGGTCGCCTCCAGATATGGAGTGTAGCTGCAAATATATTGAGTAAGCAATCGCGGACAGCTGATAAGGAGTGGTTCTTCAGTTTGAGGGTTGGGTGAAGGGCTAACAATCCATTACCATAAAAAAGAGCTTGTTACGAAACTCCAACATAAGCCTCGGAATGGGACTGATTCTTTGGCGTGGCCACAGCAAAGGAATAAGGTTACAAGTTTTGGTACTTGGAATATCACGAGTATTTATACAACAGGAGGGGTAACATTAGTAGCAAAAGAACTAGCTAGATATAGAATAGACTTTGTGGGAGTACAGAAGATTAGGTTAAAATCAGTGGCGTATACTGGTTAAAGGGTTTGGGCTACCGCTGACCCTATTATTACATAAAATATATCTAACAATTACTTTAATTTTAATTACTATGGTAAAACTAGTAATACAAAATTATTACATTATGTTATATTATAAACTTTTTCTTTTGTAATTTCCTTGGGCTACTGCCGGTAGCCCCGGTAGCCCGCAAAATACACCCCTGGTTAAAATGGGAATGGCATATTGCCAATAGGAAATTACTTGTATTGTGGGAAAGGAAACAATAATCACCAATTAGGAACAGGATTCTTTATTCATAAAAGAATAAAATCAGCAGTAAGAGAGGTCGAGTTTATCAGTGACAGGTTATCGTATTTACTTACGGGTAGATTGTGCGATATCATTGTTATAAATGCTCACACCCCTACAGGAGAAAAAGGTGATCATATAACGGATAGCTTCTATGAGGAACTGGAACACACTTTTGAAGACATGAAAATTTTATTGGGAAATTTCAATGCTAAAGTAGGACAGGAGGATATTTTTAAACCAACTATTGGAACTACTAATGATAATGGAGTTAGGTTAGTCAACTTCACCACATCAAAAAATTTAATTGGAAAAGTACAACATATATAAATATACTTGGACTTCTCCAGATTGATTGACACACAACCAAATAGATCACACCTTGTTTGATAAATGAAGACATACTAAGGATTATTATTTTATTGGTCCTACAGAATATATTTGTATAATTGTTATATATTCTGTAGGATCAATAAAATAATAATCCTTAATAAATTCTTCTAATTGTTATATATTCTGTAGGATCAATAAAATAATAATCCTTAACAAATTCTTCTAGCAACAGTGCATATTTCTGTACAGATTACTGTGCATATTACTGTGGAATCCCGGCCACCAAGTCACTCAACTGAGTGTGCTCCTTGTATAATGGCAATTGACTTAATAAAATGTCAACATTCATGCCCAACTTGAAGTCAGACCACAAAGGGAAAAATGCAAAATCTGAATCACATGGGAGGAAACTGTGCCCACTCACAAGGAACCGCTACTCTATGTATTCAAACAATCCAACTGCCACCAAGAAGAGGCACATAAATACCATCACGCGATTCTTATTTTGCCCAGCACAGTTGTCACTCCATATCAGTCTTTTCTTCTCAGTGATTCTAATATTCAATACATTCAAGAGGCAAAATGCAATTTCATTTCCTCCCCTGCCCCCTATATGCTCGTCCCACATACATATCTACGATTGAAGGGTATCACCAACGGAGATGCCAAAGTTGTAGCATGACAGCTGACATCGATAAAACATTTCGGAGTGTGTAAAAGTTGGCACAAACATCACTTGCTGCAAATCCATTGAAATGCAGCACCTTCTGCAGTCGGGAAGCTGAGATGCACTGATGTCAGCCTTTAGAAGGTCCTGTGCTTTCTGTGCTTTCCGATGATGTAACTCTAATCTTATCTTTGCATTCCTAGAGTCTGAAGTTCCTCTTTTGGCTTCAATATTCAAGACATCACATATCTTACATGTGTCTTTCCTGGGTCTGTGAACAGAGAGGTGTGGAAATCCTTTCAAGAATATGCTACGATAAAACATGAGGTAACTCTTGTCTCAGAAACTATTTTCTTAAAATGCGAATGAAGCCTGCTTATATTTAAATCTGGACTCAAATACTCCTTATTGGACCTAACTGTGGTATAATGACTGACTTCACTGGGAAATGAGTTTATATGTTCCTTTACTTGCTTCCTGTCTTCTTCATACTTATTTTCTGCATGTTGGGTACGCATATCCTTGAATGTGGTTTCACAAAATTTCCTTTTTTTTTAATTATGACATGAAGTCGTTTCCGACCAAGTGCAAATACATCCATGAATGTGCATTTGCAAACACGTAACATGTCACATGTGCCATTTGGGAAGGAGTAGAAAACTGATCCTTGGCGACAACTTGAAGCAGGATCCTCATATGTTCCATGCCAGCGACGAATTACTGACCCAACATGAATAAGGACCATCAAGAATATCCTGGTCATAGAACTTCGTAAATAGCATATGCTTTTGGTCAGGTCTAAGGTCTTTGCATTTGTACTTGCACGTCACCTAGTCAGATATGAAAATGCAAATGTTTATTACAAATATAATGAGACTAAAGTAACATCCATAATCATTTATTTAACTTAAATCACTTCTTAAAAATTAATTTTATTTTGAAGCATCAGGAATTAAAAAAAACTAACAACGTACATCATTAGAATATTGTAATAATATACATAATAACAAGTTAAGCATATATAAAATTCTAACCTCTGATGTAGGAGCTTTCTTTGAAGGAATTTCAACATGTTTTCCAGTTCTATATGATAAGCCCTTGGGCACAACAGAACTTTCAGGGGGGCAGACTGTAATTCTGACCATTATTTGGTAATTGGAGAATTAAGAGAAAGACTATCAGTAGCCAAGCGAGTAGAGCAGCAAGTTAATATAAGTAAATTCAATAATCTGAAAAAAAAAATTAAAGGACGAGGAAACTAAGCAACATTATCAAGTCGAAATTTCGATAGATTTGCCACTTTAGCAAGTTCCGACGAAGTTGAAGAAGAGTTAGATGCTAATAGTGTGTTGGAAAATACCAGAGATAATATCAAAATTGCAGCTGAGCAGAGCATAGGTTTTCATGAAACTAAGAAAAAGAAACTGTGGTTTGATGAAGACTGTTCCATGGTAGTAGAAAGAAGGAAACAGGCAAAATTGAAATTCTTGCAGGATCCAATTGAGGAGAATAGATACAATTATTTCAATAAAAGGCGCGAAGCAATTCGTACTCCTAGGAGTAAAAAGAGAGGCTACTTGAAGGAAAAACTGAATGAGGTAGAAACAAATAGTAAGAATAAAAACATTCGAGACTTATATAAAGGAATTTAAGAACGGATATCAGGCAAGGATAAACGTGATTAAGGATAAGATTGGTGACTTGCTTGTAGACTTTCATTCAATTCTGAACAGATGGAAAAACTATTGTGGGCAACTACAAAATGTACATAGGCCAGGTATCGGGACGAAATTCAAATACAAACTGCTGAGCCATTTATACCCGATCCCACACTTTCAGAAGTCGAAATTGCGATAGATAATCTGAAAAATTACAAGTCTCCAAGTATCAATCAAATTCCAGCAGAATTAATACAAGAGTGTGGAAGCGCATTATCTAACGAAATTTTTGAACTTGTACTTGCTATTTGGGAAAAGAAAATAGTACTAGAACAATGGAAGGAATCCATAATTGTACCTATTTTTAAGAAGGGGGACAAGACTAACTGTGATAACTTTAGAAGAAAATCACTTTTCTTGACGTCGTACAAAATTTTGTCCAAAATTCTTTTGAGAAGGTTAACTCCATATGAATCGGTCATTGCAAAAAGGTCATGAGTCAGCTTTCTTACAAAAATGAGTTATACATTGAATATTGTTATATAGAGGTAGCCCGACCAGTCTGTATAAGAAGGTCATGAATAAATTTTCAAACAGTGCTGTAATCGAAGCTTGAAATTTCCACTTATTTCAGAAAGGTCGTGAGTCTTTGACTCGTGACCTTTTTGCACTGACTGACTTTAAATCTGTAGTTTATATTAAGAATGTTAATTGGCGGGAATTAGTAGTATTTCCTGTTTCCTTTTTATTTTTAATTGAATACTCATTGTTGTCGCATTTGAAGGTAAGGTTTTATTGTGGAAAGATGTCAGAATTCGATTCTTCAAGTTCATTGAGTGCTCCTAAAGGAAAGAAAAGAACGAAAAATGCTGATCAATATAGAAGAAACATTACTCGTGATTCGAAAGTGAAAGGAGTGGAATATATTAAGAATTGGAAAGGAGAAAGATGTTCTTCTCGGAAAACAGGAGATGATTGCAGGTTAGTGAATTGTATATTATTTTATAAATAATGAAATTAGTGGAATTTTCTCTCGTTTAATCAGCCAAATGTACACATGTAACTTGATTATTTTATATGTAAGGAAAAACTTTTTTCATACTGAATTTTGTAAGTTAAATTTTGTTTCGTTTAATCAGCAATAGTACACCTATAATTTTGTTGTTTCAAATGTAAGAACAAGAACTGCTTTTCTCTGTTGGATGATGAGGAACAGATGTCCGTTATTGCACACCTAAATAAGTTCAATGATAAAGGCGAACAAGACATCTACTTACGAGGCCTGATTGAAGTTCAAGAAGTCAAAAGCAGAAGACCGTGAAAGGAAAATCCTAAAGTAAGAAATAATAACTATAATTACTTCATAATGGTAGAAAAAAGGAAATCAATGTCTGTAAAAGAGCATTTATTAGCCTTCATGGCATAACAGAGAAACGGGTTCGTAGGCTCTGTTTGTTGCTAGTTAAAGGAGAAAGTCCTTGTGATCTCAGAGGAAAGCATGTGAAAGCTAATGTTATCCCAGGAGAGATTTGTCAAAAGATCAGTGATCACATTAGTTCCTTCCCTAAGAAAAGCACACATTATTCCGGAAGAGAATTACAATACTTAGATGGCAGACTAGATGTAAAGACCATGCACCAAATGTTCATAAAAGAGAATCCTGATTTAAATGTCAAGTATAAATTTTACTTACAATATTTCAAAGAAAATTTCAACCTAAGATTTTGGCGACCACAAGTTGACACCTGCAGCACTTGTGAAGTTTTATCGGCTAAAATACGCACTCCCCATCTTGCAGAGTCTGTGAAGTGAGCTGCAGTAGCAGAATTGATGGTTCACCGTAGAAGGTCCAAAAAAATTTATGCCAATATTAATAAAACCTCTGAATGTAGTCAAAAAGAGGATAATGTTTCTGGATTGACCTTCGATTTTATGCAAAATTTGCCGCTTCCAAATATTCCTGTACAGGACATTTTTTATTTGAGGCAGTTAGGGGTCAATGTGTTTGGCATACATAATCAGAAAACTAATCTCTCACATTTTTATGTATATCATGAAGGCGAAACACACAAAGGTGCAAATGACGTGTGCTCATTTCTGTATCATTACATCCAGAAACATATTCTACAGAATGTAACTGAGCTGCATCTATTCTCTGACGGGTGCGCTGGTCAAAATAAAAACAACACAATGATCTGCTTTTGTTTATCCATGATATCAACAAAGAGATTTCAAAGTATAAAACATTACTTTCCAATAAGAGGTCACAGCTTTCTGCTAAACGACAGGGATTTTGGGACTATAAAGAAACTGATAAAACGTTATGATAGGGTCTACATACCTGAGGAGTATGCTGTTATGATTAAAAAGGCATCATGCAAGTTCTCAGTAGAAACCATTGATGCTGTGCCTGTACTGGACTTTAAGCGATGGTGGCCTATTTATTACAAGAAGACTTCTCTCTCCGAGTCAAGTACTGTATGGGAAAAATTCCCAAGGAACATAAAATTTCTTTTTCCCCTTCTAAGTGGATGACGTTTGAATACAGCTCAAGATGCCCTGGTCAAGTGAAAACTGAGCAGTTCATCGACGGTGCCGGCACAGAGAAATTCAATCTCCTGCACACTTACAACAAGAATCCTGTACTTCCTACAGAGTTGGCTTATCCTTCAAAAAATTGGAGACATTCTTAAGGTGAAGACGTATATTCCAGCTGAGTATACAGAGTTTTACGATCAACTTCAGGAATGGCCAACAGAAGGAGGAAAAGAAGTTGAGAATGATGAAGAGGACTAAAAACAAACAAACAAGAAACTACTTTCTCGATCTGTCTTCTATTCAAAGTGTGTAGATTTCGCATTAGATTTCACTATTTTTCTAAATAAAATACAGCTATGTAATATGAAAATAGTACACATAAGTGCTCTCATTTTTTTGTATACTGGTGTATTAAAAATGTATGTAATTAAAACATTATTTGCTAGAAATATATTTAATTGGTAAAATGTAAACGTTCATTGCAAAAAGGTCATGAGTCATTGATTTTAAAAATGTATTTTATCCCAAACACAAAATGGTAAATGAAAAATCTATAATGCAACACTTTCCTTGATAACGCTTTAATCATTGACAGTTGTATGACAATTAAAAGTTAGGTAGTTTATGCTGTAGGTAATTTTTTCTTTCTCCTGTAAAATTTCAATTTTCTCAGTCATGACATTTTTGAAATGACCGATTCATATGTAGATGACATTATTGGGGATCATTAGTGCGGTTTTTGGCGTAATAGATCGAAAATTGATACGATTTTTTATATTCGACAGATATTAATAGATCGACTATTGATCAGATTTTTTATATTCGACAGATATTGTAAAAAAAGGGAATACAAGGGTACAGTCATCAGTTATTCATAGATTTGAAAAAGGCATGTGACTCGGTTAAGAGTGAAGTTTTAGTTTTTTTAATTTGGTATTCCCAAGAAACTAGTTCGATTAATTAAAATGTATCTCAGTGAAACTTACAGCAGAGTCTATATAGGCCAATTTCTATCTGATGCTTTTCCAATTCACTATGGGCTAAAGCAAGGAGATGCACTATCATCTTTACTTTTTAAGTTCGCTCTAGAATATGTCATTAGGAAAGTTCAGGATAACAGACAGGGTTTGGAATTGAATGGTTATATCAGCTTCTTGTCTATGCGGATGACGTGAATATGTCAGGAGAAAATTCACAAACGATCAGGGAAAATACGGGAATTTCACTTGTAGAAAGTAAAGCGATAGGTTTGGAAGTAAATCCCGAAAAGACAAAGTATATGATTATATCTCGTGACCAGAATATTGTACGAAATGGAAACATAACAATTGGAGATTTATCCTTCGAAGAGTTGGAAAAATTCGAATATATTGGAGCAACAGTAACAAATATAAATGACACTCGGGAGGAAATTAAACGCAGAATAAATGTGGGAAATGCCTGTTATTGAGTCGAGAAGCTTTTGTCATCTAGTCTGCTGTCAAAAAGTTTGAAAGTTAGAATTTATAAAACAGTTATGTTACCGGTTGTTCTGTATGGTTGTGAAACTTGGACTCTCACTTTTAGAGAGGAACAGAGATTAGGGATGTCTGAGAATAAGATTCTTAGGAAAATATTTGGGGCTTAGAGGGATGAAGTTACAGGAGAATGGAGAAAGTTAGACATCGCAGAACTGCACGCATTGTTTTCTTCACGTGACAATTAGGAACATTAAATCCAGACGTTTGAGATGGGCAGAACATGTAGCACATATGGGCGAATTCAGAAATGCATATATAGAGTTAGTTGGGAGACCGGAGGGGAAAAAGATCTTTGGTGAGACCGAGACGTAGATGGGAGGATAATATTAAAATGGATTTGAGGAAGGTAGGATATGATGATAGAGACTGGATTAATCTTGCACAGGATAGGAAACGATGGCGGGCTTATGTGAGGGCGGCAATGAACCTGCGGGTTCCGTAATGCCATTTGTAAGTAAGTATCACAATCATATGGGGGCATAGTCAAATATGTACGAAATAGCAGTCGTGTATATAAAAATGGGCTTTAGTTATTACTGACGTCAAAAACAGTTATAGTGGGCGCCATCGATTTAGGCAGATGGATTTTGTTAATCAGAACACCAGAGCGAGTTACTCATAGCAGCAAGATCGGTTATCTTCGTCGCAAGCGAACTACAGCTGGGATGGT
This sequence comes from Periplaneta americana, assembly GCF_040183065.1. NCBI lineage: Eukaryota > Metazoa > Arthropoda > Insecta > Blattodea > Blattidae > Periplaneta > Periplaneta americana. Next base: position 66,681,582 of record NC_091128.1, read on the forward strand.
TGAGACATAAGAGTAAACATACATCCCCGATTATCCTAGTGGACTCGGATGGACAGTCACCTCCAAAAACAATGCACCACTTTTATGGAACTGCAGTAGTCTATACAGTATGTGTGCATGCGTAAGAAAAGGGACCAATTCCCGGCACACAATTTTCGAGATAAATCCAGTTGTCGCTGCATAATCTTTTCCTCGTTACTATAAAGTATAAAGACAATCTATATATATATATATATATATATACTGTATGTACAAAAAAACTGTTCTATAATCAACGGACTGACTAATCATCTTAAATCTCCTTAAACCCTGTGTGTAGGTTGTTTCTGTTAATCCTTTGTCAAAAGATTCATTATGATTCCTAATTCTATTCATTTATAAAATAGTACATTTACAGAACCTGTATGTTAGTCTGTATATTTGCAGTATGTCTAAGTGTAATGAAACCATTGATGCCTAGAAAAACATGAAGCATTGCTGACATTACTCATATTTAAGAGATGATTTGGCGGTCTGAAGTAATACATTATTTTTATTGTCCAGGATAAATTTTCTGCGTGACTGATTGAAATAGGAAAATACTTGTAATTCAAACTTTATTAAGTCCACAGAACACTTATTTCTTACATATGATCACAAACTTCGTAGGATTATAAAAAAAAATACATCTCTATAATATACAGTATAGGTATAGTAGACTCAATGTTGAAAATAATTATATTGCGAGAAAACAGTGTAATCTCTAAAATTACGCAATACACAATTAAAAGTAAAAAAGTAAGAATAAGAAGAAAACGTACAATCTGGCTACCCTAGATGAGACCCCCATTTTCCTCACATTATTCTAGCGTGGGCGTCTGTCCTTAGGTGCAGAGCAGAATCACAGTCTAGTATATACAGTCGCGAAACTCAATACGTAGTAAATATGCAAACATTAGATAGTTGCTCACCACTAGGATCGCTAATATCGCCTCATTACAGGCAATGCAAAATAGTACCGTCACAGTCTATTGTTTCTAGCACCCTCAATACTCAAGCTTCGTGACTGTATATAGTAGACTGTGGCAGAATGTAGAATATAGCAATGAGAAACTTTGAAAGACAGCAATTTAATAATGTCCTTATTACACTCAAAATATTCGAATGTTTAAATTTTCATACAATTTTTTTTAAATTATTATTATTATTATTATTATTATTATTATTATTATTATTATTATTCGCAGGCGTCCATTATTGTTCTCTGGGGCTCTAAGGGGGCTGGATTGTTTTAACTAAAACCGGTATGTTCTTCTGTCCTCTCTGCACTCGTTGGCCAATTTTCTGATCACCCTGTCAATATTTTTTATATCTTCAATCCCTTCTCCTCAAGTTCTACAGAAAGTAAGAAATAATGCCGATATCTAATTGGTTGTTGAAGTACGACATATTTAGTATGACAATATGGTTGTCACAGTGAGGGCAATAGAGCGTCCGGTTGTAATATTTTATTATTTTTGCGGAATCGGTTAATGTTTCGCGATTGATGACAATCTAATTCGTTTCTGTATTTCTAACAAACGTATATGTATAGTTATGTAATTCCTTATACAGTATATCAGATTTAAATCTTGTTTTAAAAACGTTTCAATGTGAATGAGTACAAAGATAGTGACCATCCTCTGCCATGAAGATGTATAGACGAGAAAGGACAACTCTCAGGTATATTAATGTTTATATTACTTTAAAATAATGTATATTACTGGGTTAATCATAGCAAAATATTTATCTTACATAATTATGTTGGTAGTTGTTTGTTTTATTTGTGCTCTATGCGGCTATTTGCATAGTAGAGTTGGGTTTGTATTTCGTGTGGGCCGTATTCAGGAATGTCACTTCAACTTCTTTTATTTACTTCCGACTTCAGTAGGCAGAATTTGCATTCGGAATCACAACTTACGACACTTTAGTCGTAATTTACGGTGCATAGTGAGATACGCGAAGACGAACTTTGTAGCTACCTTAATTAGTGTTATAATTTGCCTAGGAACTAATGAGACATTTGTTTACTAGGATAAAGATAAGTTTAAGGGCTGAAATGGATTCAGGAGATGAATATTTTCAAGAATTCAATGAATTATGCTTTCTACGTCATATTATTCGCCTCTTTATTTTCAAGTTATGTCTATGCAATCGAAACCTCACTCTCATTTCCTGCGTTACTAGTTTATTCTGAAATTATGTAGCTGTAAAGTATGTTTTAAATTTCTCACTACTGTTCAAAATTATTATTATTATTATTATTATTATTATTATTATTATTATTATTATCATTATTATTATCATTATTATTATTATTATATAATAGAGTTTGAAAACGTTTAGGCTATCTACAATTAACTATGACTTTTTATCTTGGAGATAAGACTCAGTTTTATTATTATTGTTATTATTATTATTATTATTATTATTATTATTATTATTATTATTATTATTATTATTATTATTATTATATAATAGAGTTTGAAAACGTTTAGGCTATCTACAATTAACTATGACTTTTTATCTTGGAGATAAGACTCAGTTTTGCGAAATACGAACATTAAGCAAGAAAATGGGAGGTAATAATGATTAAAATATACTGGTTTATTTTTTGAACCAGCATACATTCAGCCCTTAAATTTAAAACAAAAGCTCCTTTATAAAATTGAGTTAGACTATTCACCTCATCTCTTAGAATTGTTTCTAAAATGTATAAGGAATGTAAAGAAAATTCAACTTCAGGTACTACATTCAAATAACTTTTGAGGATTTCTTTATCCCCCAAAGGAGCAGAGAGGAGAGAGAAAGGAGTTGACGGTTAAAAAAATTCACTCCAGTATTTTCAACTAGCCGACGTAGAGACGTAACATTTAAAATGAAGGTTACTCTCTACAATCTTAATTAAATATTTTCCGATTTTTTAAATACCATCTAAACAAAAGGCATAAAATAATAACTGACATAAAACTCAAGAAGTATATACTATGCATTAAATAGGTCCAAATCCATGCAAATTAGCATATTTTATACATGCAGACCGAAGACAGAGATTTAGAATTTCTATAATTAAAAAAATTATGAAATCTTAAACTCTTAGCTGGAATACGAAGACTGATATTGCTTAGGAAAGCTTCACAATCAATATCACCATTAATGACTTTACAAAAAAATAAATAATTAAGAACTTGACGTCTGGTAAATAAGCTACAGCAATTAAAATGATAATAGTAATAGTAGTAGTAATAATAATAATTTGCATATTTTCTAAATTTCTCGCCCACTCCCAAATTTTAAGCTTTGTCTGATTTTTTTACAGTATCTTTGCTATGTTCTCACATTTTTAGTTTCATCTTGTTAAAGTAGGAGAAAAAATAAAGCTATTGATATTCAAATTTATATAATTTACATAATACAAACAGACAATTTATTTTTATTAAAAAATTATTTTCTTTTTTGAAAAAGTGTGAACATAACTTTGTTAAGTATATTTTAAAGAACATGCAGTAAAAATGTCAGCTTCCTAGGGTAAAAATTGCGAAATTCTTAGCAACATGAATGCAGAGAAATAGGGAAAAAGTATGGAAAAATAGTTTAAAAGTTTGCATGTATTTTAAACTTCATGGTCGCTGTCTTTTAAGATAGTCTAATAATTAATGACACAACCGCCGTAGGATTCTAAAACTTCGTCAAAGTGCAAGGTCTAAGTAGTCAGCATAGATTCATTTCCTTAAAAAAAAATTCCCCCAAAAATTACCAAATTTTCATCCATCCCTTTCCTTGTGGTGCTGAAGTCTACGAGTCAAAACACGAAAAGGATAATTTAAATCTTGGCCATTCTTTTCAGAAGACCGCCACAAAGAAAAAGGACTCTGTTATTGGAGAAGATGCGAAATTGCTGACACATACTATGAAGATAGTGAAAAAATTAAACATTTTTTGCGTTACGTAATTGATAATGGGAGCGTCTTAATAAATAAAGATTTAAATCGGTTAACGGCGAGATGCGACAGGTATACGAATTATTACGGTATAAAAAATTCATCCATCAAGCTCAGACTAAAAAAAACACAAGAAACGAATCGACGGCTTTTCTTGTGACCTATTATCATTCCTTGTAAACACGTGCTACGCGTGATTTAAATCATTAAATTAAACTCTCATATTGATCTGCTTCCATTAAGACTTTTGGAACATGAGATTTCTTGCTTGGTTTATCGAATTACCACAGGTTATTAATTGAGAAAATTCGCTCCGGTGCCGGGTATCGAACTCGTGACTCCCAGTTACACGCACTAGGATCTCTAACCACTGAGCTACGCCGAGACTCAATCCACAGTATTGGATCGAATCTCGTAGATTATTGAATTACGTATTTTCTTATTTCAGCATACCTATTCTTTCGGTTATTTATCCAACGTGTCGATTCCTGTCGCTTCCGCAACTCATTCTCGTACTTCATGAAAGTTTGTTATCAATGAAGACAATTCGACACAACCCATATGTATTTTTCGCCTGTCGCTTCATGAAGTAATGAACATTTGCAATAATTTCTTGGTTCTGGTTATGCAATGCTTTCTTCTCCTTAATTTAGAAAATGCAGGAGGCGAATGAAAGTCATTTATGGCACTCCCATGAATCGGACTGTACTGTGGTGTGTTTATTAATTAATAATGGCGATACGAGAGGCGAGTGTGAACATATAAACGACAGACAGCCTTATCGCAATTCATTCTTGCAGTTCTCACAAAACATTGGAAATGTCATTGCGGTCATCTGCCAAAATCGCTGCCTCCGACTATACTCACACCATAAGTGAATATGCAACTGTTTGTTGCAAGTTCATAGCAAATAGTTCCATTTTTTTTAGTTTTTTTGTTTCTTTGATCCCTGAGAGTTAACACTAGTGATGTTTAAAGCTTTTGTAGACAAAGGCCAAATTAAAATCACGAAAGTGCAAACAGGCTGCATAATTCTTATAGAAGGTCGTGAATTGCTTGTACTAGAAAAATAAATAAAAGCTTGTAAATGGTTAACAGTATTAATCTTTAACTTGCAAAATAATTCAATGAGGCTAGTAAAAAATCAATAAATGATCAACAAACGAGGATTATGTATGAAGTATTACTCAGTGTTCCTCTTACGCAAGGAAATCAGAATAATTTTGTGTGTATGAGATTTTATGTACTCATTTTCTGACAATATTCAAAGAGATATTTCTTCAATTATTACTGACCATCAGTGACAAGTCAGGAATTTAAGACTGAGAGACAAGTTTGGGGAACTCCACTTGGAATATATGCCCATAACTTACATGCAACGTATTAAAAAGACAATAATAATTTAATCACTTATTTATGAAAGGCCCGTTGTCCAAAAACATGTTTTTATGGGAAATTAAAGAAAACTGTTTATTGAAAATACTAAATATTTTTGAAATCTCAAAACATGATATGTTATACTACAAGGTAAAGGGAACATGTTAAGAAAAATTTTAGTTTACTAACATCAAAATTGTCAAGCATACAGCTTTTTGAAAAGCCTGGACAAAGGGCCTTTCTTAAATAAACACATTTCCTCCATTCTTCAATGAAACATTTATTACAAAAATAAGAGATGTAGGCCTGTGTTTACTTTGCTTTTTTTTCCCCCTTTTCCTTCTGTGTTCCTTCCCTTGCCTTTTACTTTGCTTTCTTGGCCATGAAGATGTGAGAGTGCGAAACAATTCGCTTTTGTCTCCGGGAATGTATGACAAAAGCGATTTCATATCACAAACCTTGTCCTTTGTAATTGGTTGACAATTAGTGTAAGCCTTTTGGTTTGGCAAAACTATTTCTGCACCAAATGCAAATAGAAAGTGCTTGGTTTTTTTTGTCCTCCGATGTAAGGTAATGCCTCTACGTATCCCTTTCTTCCTTTTGTCCAGATGAATTCGTGGTATGTTGATATTGCAAAGACTTCTCTATTTCCTTTCTTAGAATTCTTCAATCTGTGAACTTGACTTTCTTCCGATACGGGAGATCTCTTATATATAGTGGAGCAACAGGTTTGAAAATCCAAGATGTCTTCAGTTCTAACAAACCAAACACGAAATTTGTGACTTGCATTTGCAATAATTTCTATCACATCTCTGACTGTATAATGTCTATCCACTTTGTTTAGGCTGCGCTTCACCGTACCAAAATCGCTGTCATTTGGCTGGTATGAATGTCCACGTATTGATAGTCTGTACACAACTCTTGAAAAGTGGCCCATATCCGCAAGACGTGCCATCAAGAAGCAAAACATGGCATCATTTTTGTTTTGTCCTGCTGCATTATCACTGTAAATATGCAGCTCATTGATGTTGCTTGACACCTCTTTCCTCACATATGTGAGCTAGAAAGAGCACACTTCACTACTCCCTTTCCTTGCAATGCCTTCATGATATACAAAGAAGTAGGCCTCACCAGACTTAACATTGTGAATAGAAAATACATGCAGTGTCAGCGGCCCTAAGTAAAACACCTGCTGGATTGGAATATGAGGCAGAGATATATTCTGCATATAATCAACGGTTAAACATAGAACGTTGTCTTTATCTTTGGAGTATTCCTTCATTTCCTTCAGTGATGCATAAAATTTATTGCTCCTCCTTTTGTGAACCATTAGTTGAGCTTCTGCCACTCTCTTAGCAGTTTCATTAAGAGTAGGACTTTTAATACGGACCTAAAGCTCCTCGAATTCACAACATGTATCTATCTGCGGTCTACCAAACTTATAGTCAAAATGCTCTTTAAAAATGTTATAGTAAAAGTCATATTTTACAGAACAATCTGGATATTTCTCCTTAAAAAGGATATACATTTTTTAATGTGTAACTTTGCATCAAGGTAGTGTACTTCCTTGGAAGAGTAATGACTTGTTTTGAAGGGAAAACCTGCAATGTGATCTTTTACTTGCATCACTGTAGTGATTGGAATAATCTTCTGGTTCTGTTTGCCTCTGTTGTCCTCTGGGAATTTATCCCATAAAATGAGTTTTTGTAACCTCCTTACCGTCTTCTTACCAACAGCTAACAGACTCATGAATGCTTTCCTACATACTTCGAATTTCCGTTCACCAACCATTACCAACCCAAGTTTATTTATGAAAGATCTTTACTCCAGGACATAGGGCCATTCGTAAATAAACACTTATTACGAAACCCCGTATTACACACACAATGAGTTGGATATGCGGCCTTTCTTGCCTATACGAAGCGCCTTGGTATAAGGATTTCATTCATACAATAAAATGAAAATGCCTATTTTGTGGACAAAGGTCTTTCTTAAATAAGCGATTCAATTATTGTTTATTGTTGTTTAGTCAACTGTCCGAAGACAAGTTTAACCTCATAAGTGACACCAATAAGTCATCACTCATAAGGAAACTAAGCCAGGACATAATGGAGTAGTGTGGCCAGTTCCTTCCTCCTTCAATTATTGTTTAATGCTATGAAATTTAAAGTCAATTTAGACTTATTAAATGTTGTTATAAAACAAACTTACTGTATTTCTCTGTCATTGCAGAGTGAATTAACAAACCATTAGATTCAGACCCTAGATAAATAAATTAATCCCGTTACCTTGTTGAGAAAGATAGCTCCATAATTTCTTTAAAATGATGGGCCAATTTAAAACATGTCAGTAGAAATATAAAGGAATTTGTTATTCAAAATATTGGTCATTGTCGGTAGAAAGAGTCAGACAATATATTTCTTTCAGTTTCATACTCGCAATGCCAGTAGATTGTTTATTCATGCTTTAAATGTAATGTAACTTTAAAATCCTGGCATTTCTAAATATTTTTAAGAAAATGGAGGGAGAAGGTCTTCAGCCTGGCGAGTCTCCCCTATCTACGTCACTGGTGACTACGTCCTATTATGCTTGATGTGAAGGTATAGGCAAGAAAATTATTTGAAATATCATTTCTTGGTTAATTTCGTCTTCTGTGGTTATCTATTTAGGAACTGTTAGGTTTTATATAAAGGCAGTTGATGAAATAACGTACATACAGTAGTCATACTGGATAATTTAATGGGTATATCACATGTTTATGAGGTTTAAAGACTTAAAAATATTTTGTATGTCTTCTTTTTAGAACAATATATAAAGCCCGCGTTGTTTTATTGTAGATTTAGGGCATAAGAAAGAATTTTGTCCTACGTGAAAAAACTTCAGTTCAATTACTACCCACAAAGTTTATTTCCATATATTTCAGGACAGAGTTTTGAACTCCAGTAGCCTGTATCAGGCAAAGTAGGAAATAGAGTAGATGGTATAAAAACGACGATAATAAATTAATAGGTTTCAATGTATTTGGGACTGGACAGTGAGGTTCTGCAAGAAATTAAAAGCACAGATAACATTTATATAGCTATTTCATTGCTGACAACACTGCACACTGTACATTCTCTTTACAGAAAATATAGGAATTGCATAGCCTTGAAATCTTCTAGGTAGCAGTGCTTATTCATTACCTAGAATCCTGACTTTACTTTATCTGTGTTCGAAGCTACCTTTGGTCTTAGGTTTCTATCCCACTTGGACTAATTACTTGATTGATCACTTTAACAGACCGCGCATTTGATCATGCAATGTAGAATTAACTCTCACAGAACAGACCGTGTACCCTCAAGTTAGAGACTAGAGATGGCCGATATTTCACAAACCAATGTTTTGTCACAGGTATTTGGTTGTCATTTATAAATCTGTGACTGATGACGCGAAATATCTGTGACAAAATATCGCTATTGAAATCTGCTCCGTATTCAGTACTCTGCGATACCAGCCTTGCTCTGAGACTGATATTTCTATCACTTGTGATCTGAGAGTATTATTCAGTATTCTTATCTCTTAGAACAGTGAATCTGTGACGTTCTCACAACTTTCTCCTCTACGTCGTGGGTTAGCGCATGCGCATGATATAATAACAGTAATCCGCGCTGATATTTGATTATTTTTCGTGATGTTTTGTTCAATATTATATTTTGCAAAGTGATGATTTCTTGCAAAGTTATTAACGACATTGTAATAATATAATCATGAATCTGATATTTTGTTTTCACAGTTAGTCTGTATATATGTTTTATAAATATGTTATATATTCCCCGAGATCTTTTCATTTTCATGTAACTATGAATTTATATTAACTTATATGTATTTTTAACTTAATTTTTACACAGTAACAATATTTTTTCAGTTATATTTTTAATTACAAATTGAATAGTTAAAGGAGTCTACGACATTATTTGTAATAATTTTACCTGTACTTCTCTAATTTATGTATGATCCAGTTTTAATGTATAACTCTAACACAGAACATACCATTATATGATAGTATTAATTAAAATAATTAAACTTAAAATAAAATTATTTATAATAAGTTCATTATGTTTAGGAAGTCGTGCAGTGCTTCCGAACATTAGTACTCATGTGGGGTGTTACTCCACCTTAATTAATAGGCCTAATCAATGTTTTGAACTTGATATTTAATTATATTTGTATAGATATTGTTAAAATCATCAACTTGAAAGTAATTTTCAACTTTTAATATAATAATATGGGGTAGTTAGCAAAAATTGGCAATTTTATGAATTCCAAAAAGATCTGACATCTAGCAGATACTGTTCCATCGAACCATTCTCATTGCCTTTGCACACTTTTAAAATAGGCCTACACTTACACGTAAACAGGATAATTTATTACATTTGAAAATAAGGAGTATCAAACGTAAATTATGTTAATTCACTCTGTGTCACTGAACATTATGCCCTTCCAAACTTTCGAAGCATTTCTCAGAAGCCGACGACAATAGCTATAGTATTAAAAGTATTAAAACCGAACGAGATAAAACTGGCTATTTCTGTCTAGACAAAGCTTGACATTTCTGAAAGATAATGAAGATCATAGCGTTGTAAACTAAACAATTTCCGACATATAGTATTCAAAATAGAGGTCGGGTTTTTGTACATTCTAAAGAGTTCTTAAGGCTTAGGCTAGCCTACTTAATTAGGCTTACTGTACAGTAGAACCCCGATTATCCATCACTCTATTAACCTATTGGCGGATTATCCGACTGTCTATTTCTCGCTCTTTTTTTTCTTCAGAAATAAATAACTTATATGAAGTACTGTTTTGTACATCACATTAGTAGGTTCTACATATGTTTTTGCTACAGAGTGTTATTACAAGCCTTTATCGTTACACAGCATTATCTACTGTTGGAATTGCCGTTCTTATAATATAACTTGTATATAAAATGTCTTCCACGGGTGTTAACAGAAAACGTGTTGTGCTAAGAATCGAAAAATAAATGTAAATAACTGAATGGTTTGAGAAGGAATAATTGTGGCTCATCTCGCATCAGAATACGAGATTGGAGTTACAACTACGCGATTTAATAAAAAAACAAGGATAAAGTGTAAAAAAAGTATGTAAATCTACAACATGAGACCTCCTTTATTCCTATCTTTCCAGAGACAGTCATTAAAAAGGGCTTCCTTGCCCCTTAAAAACCCATGGTTGACAATCAGACTTAAATTAGTGAACTTCTGATCCACTACCTAGCGAGTTAAATACAAGACCATGGATAAAATTACAAAATCTTTCATGGTACGCATTATCCGATTTTTTCGGTCAACCGTTCAGTCCATCCCCTTCATTACCGTGGATAATAGAGGTTCTACTGTATATGGGTTAATCAGGACAACATTAATTAGATGCCTTTATTTTTAATTCAGTATACAAGTAAACTCATCTGAATGTGTAAATTTACACATTATTACATCTATTGATATTACTTTGTAGCCACAATTACTTTCAACATAAAAATGGTTTTATATTTACCTGTATATTCTAGTGCACTGTTGTAACCTCCCTTCCCTTCCCCTACTTGTTACAAATATGACACTCGAGAGATCCGAAAGCAATACCAGGGAAACTGATCATTTCCCTATTAATTCGCCCTGGATCTCTCTCATGTCATGTTTGTGATATGTAACAAGTGGGGAGAGATTAAAATGGTGCATTACAGGTATCAAACGACGTTTTATTGAAAGTATTTGTGGCTGCAAACTAAGACCACGTATTTATCATTATATAGGTCTACATCTCACCAAAGTCAGTGAATGAAAATAAAATTATGCCTTTAATTGATGTAGCTTTTCTGTATAGCTACCGAATCAGTTGATAATGTTTTTAAATGTAGTTGGTTATGGAGAAATTGAGGTTATGTAATCATTTTTCATGTTTTAAAATTAATCTTTTTTATTGTACAGGGACATAATTTTATTTTTACTAACATTTTTAATATTAACCTGGCTATACCTTTAGAGAACCGGAAACACAGTTTGCTACCCAGTGGCGGTTCCTCGGGGGAGGGAAGGGAGGAACGTCCTCCTCACATTTTTCTTCTTTTGAATGTAAATACCAAATGAAATATATGCTTTGAAATTCGAGGAAGATCCGATAATTTTTAAGTTCACAGCTATAAGAAAACCTCGGTTGATCGAGTTTTTAACGACACGCGCTCATGTGCTACTAGAAAACTGTGAGAAGGATGCGAGATTATTTGTCTGGAGGAATGTCAATCCATTCCTCCTTTACTGCAGTTAATACACATAGACAACAGCGCGCTAGCGGCCAAAGAAAGAAGCAGAGTTTTAAAGCAAGTAAATGAACGGAGAGGGAGGAGATCCTCCTCTGAATCAGCGCATGGGCGGGAAATAGAAACCGACTGGTCTTGCAGCAAGCTCGCTACCGCTGCCATCTAACGATGCTGCATTCAACCAGACTATAACACATCTAGGAGGAGACACAATAAAAACAGTTTTAACGCAAAGCTATGAAAGACACCATATATATATATATATATTTTTTTTTTAATTATAGATCAAAATACATTATTCATTGCACTTTATAAAAACTACTATTCATGGTTTGAAACTTTCGAGGATATCTGAAAGTTGAAGTTGGATTTATATAAAACAAAGAGGAAGTAGTTCTACATTAGCATCGCAGATCTTTTTGGGCCCTGAAATTCACTTCCATTCATTGTCTACTAGACAGGACAACAGCCAAGTTGTCAGTTTTGCACAAATATCTTTGAAATTGAAAGTACTGCAAACTACATTATTTTTAACATAAAAAAATTAATCGGCCACCGGCAGCTTTGAACAATAATAGTAGTATGACTTTACAAGAACTGACATTCTTCAAAAGCATTTGATACTGAACTTGTAAAATGTACATGTGACAACACAGACCACGTGGGTGGGTGCAATCTTCTCGCTTTTCTAACAGGTTATTTCTCATTCTCATTTCCGTAAAACGGTTCCGGTTACGTGTTAGTAGCTGGTCTCTTCCAACACGTGTGATGCTGTAGTGTGCGTGAAAAATGCTGTGAGGTTGTGAATTTCCTTGTAATTGTTAATTTGTGCAATTATTCAACAATGAATGGAAGTGAAAACATATATTTTTGACAATTTAGGAAACTCAGTTTACAAAAACAGATTATTGCTATACAAAAGGGAGGAAGGCCAACCCCAACACTACCTGGTCCTACATGTATGCATGTAGGCTAATTTGTAGCATGTTTCTCTCAAGAAGGTGTAATTTTGCGCTGTTAACTTCTTTCCTCCTCTTCAGAAATATGCAGGAGCCGCCACTGTTGCTACCCCTTTCCATGGCTGTAGTTCGATGATACTAGCGTAAAACACAAACAAATCACTTTGCTAGGTATAGGAGGGAAGAAAAGTAGTTCATCTATTTACGTAAACTAGGAAATATCGCGATTTTGAGTTCGATAATTTTCATTAGGTTTTTGCTTAATCAAAATATAGTACTGTATTAAGAATAAGTGTTTTTACTTCCGAACTGAGTTATCCATGCGAACGTATTCATTATGCAGTGTATATTATACTGTCTACAGCACATTAGCGTACAATATAGAGAAAGAAGTTAAATTGAAAAATAATCATAATATGAATATTTGAACACATTTTTGAAAATGGTGGCCGTTCATTTCGATACAGGCTTCAGTTCTTTTGTGCATATTATCGCATTATAGACTATTGCATCTAATTTCAATTGCCAGTTTCGTCCTTCGTACTAGTAACTCATGTTGAAATAATTATTTATCTACTCTATAAAAGAGTACCTTACGTGCTGTAAATTCAATCTTCACTTCTGCCCAACCTGCACAGATAAAATTACTCAGACATGCTATCTACTGTCCGTCCAAGTGGTTATGCCGCAGGATTGTAGAAAAGGGGGAAATCACGTGACAGTTAATTACTTAACGAGGCTCTTTTATTTAAGTTATTTTAAACAGTTGTATAATATTACGTAAACGTCCAATTCCTAACAGAAATTAATGTTTTCAGAAAAGAGCTAAGACAGCCCAGCTTTTACAGAGGGGCGCAGCAGAAGCAGGTGGGGGAAACGGGATGCGACGTAGGCAAACGAACAGTACCTGTGCGAAAATATGGTTCAATATTGAAAGCTCTTTCGTCACTGGAAAACGCAAACATATTTCTGGAACGTACTATACTCACTAACTCAGTGCTGTTTACTATATGCGGCCTTCATTCTATGTGGAGGACAGCTGGAACTTCATTAGTACTACGCGACCAAGGCGGGACCCGTCGTGGCAGAATGAGGAACTCCGTGCTCGCTGCGTATGTGTACTGTTGGAGTGTCGTCACATCCAATAGCGTTTCAATCTGGTCGCAATCCCGCATGTAGGAAGACGTGTATTTCGTAGCCAAGCGCGGAGCATTATTTGTCATAAAGTTTTGTGATGAAGAAATGACAACTGGTTTATTCCTACCTCTATCGAAGACAACAGAGCGTGCTGCAGCTAATGTGAAGATAAATAAGGAAACAATAATTAGTAGGATTAGAATGGAAGTTAAAGAATGTGAGGACAAGGGTTTAGAAATATCGACACCAAGCAAAGTTAGACGACCTCCTGCAAATAGGTTGAATTAGACGACACGGACAAATGTATCATAAGATTTTTTAGTTGGTTATTTAACGACTCTGTATAAACTACGAGGTTATTTAGCGTCGATGAGATTGGTGATGGCGAAATGGCGAAATGAGGCCGAGGATTCACCATAGATTACCTGGCATTCACCTTACAGTTGGGGAAAACCTCGGAAAAAACCAACTAGGTAATCAGCCCTAGCGTATATCATAAGAGAAGTTCATAAATATTATAGTCTCTACAAAGAGCTTCCAACATTAGGATAAAGTTGCATAAATTTTGTAAGAGAGGGGTAGGTTTTAAAGGATGCAAGGAAACTTTACAAAAACTCATACTATCCATGAGGTTTGCATTCAAAAAATGTAAAGATAAAAGAAAATATCTAATACAACGCTCTGATATAGTAGCCCGTTATACGAACTTATAACATATAAATCGTGTTAATAATAATGAAGCAAGAGCGCAGTTCGGCATGTGCTTCATATTGCATCCGATGCGGACTTTACAGCACGGCCTGTGTTATGAAGCGAATCGCAGCGCCACCAAACAAAACGGTTCCCGCCTTGGTCGCGTAGTAGAAGGGGTGGGAGTGAAGTACATTAAAAAACTCAGGTACAATAAAAATTGAAGTAAAAATAAAATGATGCCCCTGTATATAATATAGTGGGCAAGTTATTTGGCTATACTAGCGTTGAGGTAGTTTCCTTCGTACTCCGCTTATACACCTTGCATATACGAATCTGTGACAGATAAGGTTTGGTTAGTTTAAGTTTTTACAATATTATGCCTAGACATATACGATCAACGGCTAAACTAGCGTGGAAGTAGTTTTCCCTTCGTACTCCGCGTACACCTTGCATCTCCACAAAAAAATTCCTTATAAATACAACGATTTTCACTTCCGAAATCGCCGAAACTACTTGAGCACTAGTTTCACCGTCTTATTATAAATTATGTAGTGATTAAACGATTTAAATAATAACACCATTGGTTACCAGTACTTATCTTGTGTATCCTGTTTTGTTTTGTAATTATTTTCCAATGTTCTCACGAATACTTATGTTTCATTAATTTTTATTCTATGACTCAATATTATAATGTTAATGCATGATTTCACATAATTTATCCGCTATATTATATACAATAAAAATGATCAATTTTTAAAACGATGAAGATAATCACATAACCTCAATTTCTCTATGCCCAACTAATTTTTAAAATTATCAACTGATTCAATGCCTACAATATAACCTCTTGGTGCATGAGGTTAACTTTTGACACGTTACTGTTCAGTTGGTAAGTATTTATTTGTTAATGGTACGTGTACATAATTTATTTGTTGGATTTTTCTATATAAATTACTGATGTGTGGCATGTATAGAGAAGTCGTATTCACATTTCACTGCTCTTTAATATTTCCTGTTAATTTTTATCGGTGTGTATCGGTGTAATTTTTATCTGTGTATTTCATGCATATTTTGCTTATCCATATTATAAAAATATCAGTGTGACAAAATCACCGATATTTAATTAATTGTCACAGTCACAGTTGTCACAGATGCCGGATAATATCGTTTAAGCTCATCTCTATTAGAGATTCCTCTTGGCGCCGCATAACATCCACTTTTCTTGTTTATAAGTTGGCATGAATGGTAGGTAAGAGAATATGTTCAATCTGGAAACAAAATGAGATGATTAATATGTAAGGAATCTAACAAACAATTAGTTCTATACAATTTGAACGCTTATGTAGACAAGCAGAGTTGTGGAGTCAGAATGGCAGAGATGATCCAGTGTCGCCATATATCCATTATTACTCTAACAATAGTACCACGAACATCACGTATTTATTTAGATATATTTGCCCTCCCTCTGACCATGCAACCATACTGATTACGCCAGGAACAGGTGTTAGAGCCACTATGTAGCTCGATTACTCAGTTGGGTTTTCTCCAACGGTAAGGCAAATGTCAGGTAATCTATGTCAAATCCCGGTCTCATCTCGCAAAATACCATCTCGTCTCTCCAATGTCATTTACGCTAAATAACCTAAAAATTGATTTATTATAAATAAGCACTTGTACTAAAAATTATATAACCAGGAACATTAAGAGCAAGGCATGATAGGTTCATGAAATAATGCTCCCTCTAATGTGAATGAAACAATTAAAATTCTTTAAAGAGAACAACATCACAGAACTTAAAAATTATCCCACAACACAGTAGCCTACCTGTACCACAACATGATAAAGAACACAATAAACAAAAACAAACACATAATAGGCCACCTAACAGCAAAAAACAACTAAAACAAATCAGCCTGAAGTACCCAAATTAAACGCATTACCCAAAATACACAGAAATACATTCCAATCAGACCACTAGATCACATCACCATAACGCACCAACACACAAATTAGCTACACACATGGGCAACATCATAAGAGACAACATACAGTTAAAAAACAAACATCAATAAAAACAACATGCAGTGATGCAGCTGAAATCTGCCATGTGCGTGATGCTCTGACAAGTTGGTATACTTTCTCACAAACCACTCATCCTCCTGCCCATCCTGAATTTCAAAAACAGTGGGACGTTATCTTTTCCCAAAAAAAAAATTAGATACACTCCTTTCTTCTTTCACATCCGAACAAGACATTGCACGTCTCCTAGCTCTTCAAGAGAGTGAGTCTGGAGCTTGGTTACATGCATTACCTTCTCCTCACATCGGCACCCTAATAGATAGTACATCCTTTAAAATCGCAATAGCTTTACGCCTTGGTTGTAAACTCTGCCAGCCACACCAATGTATTTGCGGGGGAATTGCTGATATTTAAGGTTATCATGCACTCAGCTGTGCGAGGAGCAAGGGTCGCATTCCCAGACATACATCACTCAATGATATCATTAAAAGATCTCTGACTTCTTGTGGCATCCCGTCTCTTTTGGAACCACCAGGTATTAGTCGCGCAGATGGTAAACGACCCGATGGTCTGACCTTAATTCCATGGTCTAGAGGAAAATCTTTAATTTGGGTCTCCACTTGCGTTGACACTCTAGCTCCATCTCACTTACGGAATACCTCCAGACGCGCAGCATCTGCTGCTGAATTAGCTGTGAAGAAGAAAGTCAATAAATATGCTCCTCTTTTAGACAATTATATCTTTGTCCCATTTGCTGTGGAGACCTTCGGTCCTTGGAGTCATGACGCTAAAGTTTTGGTATCTCAAATCGGCCAAATTTTGATCTCCATTACTGGTGATCGCCGTTGCACTACTTATTTGCGTCAACGCTTAAGTATTGCTATTCAACGCGGAAATGCAATGAGCGTTTTGGGTACTCTTCCAGAGTCCAGCCCTTTGGACGAACTTTTTCTCCTGTAAAATTTTTTATCTCTATATAAATGTTTATATTTAGTTTTTATATATGTGTAATTGTAACGGTGAAAATATTGTTAATGAAATAATTTGTTATTTTTTATTTTTTTTTTTTCATAAGTGAATATTATTTTTGGGAGTGTTTTTTGTAAGCAATTTTATGAGGTTGTTATTGATATGCTGATAAATTATTTGCACGAGTAATAAAGAAATCTAACTTATAAAAACAACATTGACCTAATCAATAAAATAAAGGACAACTATATTCCACACAATGCAACACTATCATCATTTTACATAACTAACCTACAGCCTACACTAAAATACAAATAAGGACGTGCTACAGATACTAGAACAGATACCCGACAGTAACATCTCACCACAAGAACACATCAAAGAGATCATCCACATTACAGGCACCATCACAAAACAAAACTGCTTCACATACAACAACAAATAGGCCTACTATATCCAATCCGAAGGCTCACCCATTTCCAGCATATTAACAGAAATATTCATACGTAACATAGAGCAGACACACATCCTAAATAAAGACAACAATAAATACACTGACAACATCATATATTGACACAGATACGTAGACGACATACTAATACCACAGTCTAGTATATACAGTCACGAAGCTCCATACGTACGGAATATGCACCCATAGACAGTTGCTAACCACTAGGATCACTACTATCACCTCATTACAGACAATGAGAAATAGTATAGGCACAGTCTATTGTTCCTAGCACCCTCAACAACTCAAGCTTCGTGACTGTACACTACTACACTGTGATAGTAGCGGCACAGTCTTTTGTTCCTAGTGCTCTCATCACTTCTAGCTTCATGACTGTATATACTAGACTGTGCTAACACTATACAAAGGAAACAAAAGGAAGATTAAAAACTTCACCAACACATGAACAAAATACACCCAAAGCTACACTACATATTAGAAACTGAGAACAACAAAACCACAAACTTCATAGACATCACAATAACAAAAGTAGATAACAAACATGCTTTCAGAATTTACAGAAAACCCACAACAGTCACACACATACACAACACATCCAATCACCCAACATAATATAAACATGCGGCATTTGGACTCATTGTACGTAGACTAATCAACATACCAATGAACCAGCAAGATTACAATGAAGAATTCACAGCATTAAATACATAGCACAAGAAAATGTTTACAACACTAACATAATAGACAACATCATAAAAGGCAAAACATAATTACAAGAAACAAATAAATACAACACAAATATAAGAACACAAAATATTCATCACACTAACATACGAAAAGAAAAACAAATAAGACTGCATTCTCATTTCAGGAAATTAAATTACATCGTTGCATATAGAACACAATACACACTACAAAAACATCTCAACACACAAACAAGACAGACAAACAAATATAGCCTGACGGGAGTTTACAAATTAATATGCAACAGATGTTACAATTTCTGCATCGGACAACCTGAGAGATAATTTCAAACATGATACACAGAACACATCACAGCCAAATCCAAATCACACAACCTCCACATACCCTGAGCACATTACAAACACCAACCACAACTATAGCAACATAGAAAAAGACATGAAAATCCTACTACATATTCAACCGAAAACCCAGAAATTAAATACACTACAGTACGAAATAGAGAGACATACAGAAACACACCCACAACCAAATTTCAGAGCACACGCCCTTTTTGACTCCACACTACTAAAGGCAAACGCACTCCTCAGCAAAACAACTGAAGAAACCGGATAAAGCAAGGACCTCACTAGTTCTGAAATTGATTGACATGAAGTCGAAACTAGCCAACTAAGGTACGGTAATTGACCATTTAGTTTTTATTTTAACACTAAAAAGTTATTATTATAATTAAATTCTTAAGCGATAAAAATAGAAGTACAAATATAGGTAACAAACTTGCCTTCTAATTACCGACATTCCAATAGGATAATCGTACGTATCAGATGCATCACCATTTTCTTTGTTGGGTTCCAGTTTCATTTGATCCTGCCAAGCAATCAGACCACGTTCTTCTGGAGTTCCTATGTAAACACATTGTTTTTTATTGATACCTATGTTTTCGATATAGTTAAGTAAAATTACTCCATTAGCTGTTTGTAAACTTCCTTACTAAAATGAGCATATGAGGACTAACAGGGAAAGGTGGGGACTCAATTGGAGACTTTTTTTTTAGTAGAGCATCTTATAGATTTAGAACAAAATATCTGTGAGCGTGTTATTCATGAAAATTTGAGATTCTTGTTGCAGGACAGTTGTAATATTTTAAAAGTACAAACATTAAGAATAACTTTTCTTTTATTTGCCAACAATGATGATAATAATGGAAGCTTCACTGTAATGTTTCAAGAAAGATTTTAATTTTCAGTCAGATGTTCGCATAGAAATGTCTTAAACTCTTTTCACTTTCTTATTTATACGGGGTATAAATATACATTATTGTATTGTTGCATAAATTATTTATCAGAAATGTTTGCAGAAATACATGTTTCCAGCGTCTGCATTACGAAAAAAGGCATGAGAAAATGAGTATTATGTTATCAGGAAACAGATAATGTTGTGGCAAATTAAAAATCCGAAATGTAGGTCAAATTCTAGTTCTTATTTCGACACTAGAGCAGCAACTGTGAAGCCAAACAAAATGAAAAGTACAGTAGGCTGAGTTTGAGAGACGCTGCCTTAGGCTAGGTACACGTGGGAGCAACGATAAACGATAAAAAAAAGCGACCTAGCGACGCTTTGGTATTATCAAAGAATCAAGTGTTCATATCGGAGCGACGAGGACGCGGAAAGCGAACATTTTGATTTATCAGTAGAAGATATTCTATACATCCACTTAATGAAAGAAGATATATAGGAAATATCAGCTGCTAGGTTCAAGGTTAATATAACTTAAATACGTACAAAATTAAACCCGTTTCTCATCCCAGAGGTAGTATAAATTCGTTGTGCTGTGATTGGTTCTTGTGATCACATAATGTATCACGAATAAATACACAACTGATCAATTTGCTAATATCTACAACAATTCATTTAATATGCCAAATTAATAATAAATCTATTAATATTCGGATATATTGATAACCACCGGTCATTATACAGATCAATATTATCTTAATCAGAGATTATATGAACGACAAGAGCGAAGAAAATGGAACTTATCTTTTTCGTCGCTTTTATCGTGTATCTTCGCTTTTATCGTTACTCCAATATGCACACCTCAATGACAATGCATGCTTCAATTCTCTCTGATATAGCATTGCTGCTTCTTTTATCGTTTATCGTCGCTCCAACTTGTACGTACCCTTAGAGAGTATAATATTACAATTTTTAATTATTGGTTTACCTGGAATGATATTGTCACAAAGACAGCCAGTTATTCCTCCGATGAGAATGCTTGTGCTCAACAATACTGTAATGATGCTGTCGACCACTTCACTACCAGTTTGAATTGCATGTGGATTTGCTTCCATCCACTTCGAAAGTACCTAAAAGGCAGTAAGAAATGTATTTCCTTAATTAATTGCCACTCTTCGATTACAAATCCATTGTACGAATGTTGTACTGATTTTGGAGACAATTATTACAAGTATGCTGGGTGAACCACCTGCACCTTCTTTATGTGAAGTTGTGCAATCCAGCACATCCATAGTCTTTATCATAAACATAAAACTCATAATCAGTCCGAAATACAAAAGGCAATAATGTGCCTGATACACTAGAACATCTGATTAAGTGTGCAGCCAGTGATGATAAGCTTGCAGGTTCGAATCTCATACTATGCATGTTGTTTTGATGTGAGAACTGCAGAATGATCTATAAACTTATTCATCATTGACTAATGCTGCGCATGATTAGGTTGTTCTCTTTCAATCGGAGACCTCCGCATTACCTCCGATTGATGCCGCACAGGTTTTGTGTGTGTGTGTGTGTGTGTGTGTGTGTGTGTGTGTGTGTGTGTGTGTGCTGTGGCGCAGACATACACTTTCCGCTAAGCATTCCTTTATTCGGATCATGTAGTGGTTCGAATCCTAGTATTTTTTAATAATGTGTAATTTTTTGTTTACTCTCATGTTTTTACTCTTTTTCTCCGTTTTTTTTTTTTTGTTTGAAGTACTACTTTGGCCGATAGATTTGTTTCTACATTTGAAATTCATAGCATTTATGGAAGAGCTTGTTAATTCTATGTTATTGTTCAAATTAATGTAATTAAATTCAATTATTGCGAAATCGACAGCAAAAGTAAAGTCTTCATTATACATCTTCATTACACAACTTTTAACACTATATCACTTCGGAATATGTATTATATATCTTTCTCGTGTTAAATTTTACCGTACCTGGTTAACAAGTTTTCGACCTGCTATTGGCCTTCTTCAGAACTGGTTGTTGCTGCTCTTGGCGCCTTTTGTTTTGTTTCTTGTGGTGGCGTGTTTGTGGTGTGTAATGTGGAATCAAAGAGTGTGTGTGTGTGTGTCTGTAGCAGGCCGAAACATGTTAACCAGGTGCGGTGAAATTTAACACGAGAAAGACATTACATATTCCGAAAAGTAAAGTTTCTAGTAGCTAATGTAAACAATTATAGTTCTCCTAGAAACGATCATTTATTCACAATTAGTCTAATCGATTGTGTTTAACGTAAAACATAAACTGAATTTGAGAATAGAATCGAAAAAATGTGTAGTATGAATGTGTTAATGTTCGCTGTTTAAAAATAATGCAGGCTCTTCGTTACCTTTAACTCTGGAAAACACTTTTATTTAATATTCATGGATATGTTCTATTAGAACATAGTATTATATTAATAAATGTATCGCAACATAATAATAATAATAATAATAATAATAATAATAATAATAATAATAATAATAATAATAATAGTATCTTTCGAAGAATATCACTTTTGTTGACGTCGTACAAAATTTTGTCCAATATTCTTTTGAGAAGATTAACTCCAGATATGGATGAAATTATTAGGGATCATCAATGTGGTTTTAGGCGTAATAAATTGCCTATTTATAAGACTTTTTGTGTTCCACAGATATTGGAGAAAAATGGGAGTACAAGGACACAGTACATCAGTTATTCATAGATTTAAAAAAGGCATATGACTCAGTTAAGAGAGAAGTTTTGTATAATATTCTTATTGAATTTGGTATTCCCAAGGAACTAGTTCGATTAATTAAAATGTGTTTCAGTGAAACTTACAGCAGAGTCCGTATAGGCCAGTTTCTGTCTGATGCTTTTCCAATTCACTGTGGGCTAAACAAGGAGATGAATTATCACATTTACTTTCTAACTTTGCTCTACAATATGGCATTAGGAAAGTCCAGAATAACAGAGAGGGTTTGGAATTGAACGGGTCAGCTGCTTGTTTATGCGAATCACGTGAATATGTTAGGAGAAAATCCACAAACGATTAGGGTAAACACGGGAATTTTACTTGAAGCAAATAAAGGGAAAAATTTGGAAGTAAATCCCGAAAAGACTAAATATATGATTATGTCTCGTGATCAGAATATAATACGAAATGGAAAGATAAAAATTGGAAATATATAATTTGAGAAGGTGGAAAAATGCAGATGTCTTGAGCAACAATAACAAATATAGACCTAGATGGTACTCGGGAGAAAATTAAACGCAAAATAAATATGGGAAATGCGTGTTATTATTCGGTTGAGAAGCTATTGTCATCCAGCCTGCTATCAAAAAAAGTCCAAGTTAGAATTTATAAAACAGTTATATTACCGGTTGTTCTGTATAGCTGTGAAAATTGTACATTCACTTTGAGAGAGGAACAGAGATTAATGGTGTTTGAGAATAAGGTACATAGAAAAATAATTGGGGCTAAGAGGGATGAAGTTACAGGAGAATGGAGAAAATTACACAATTCAGAACTGCACGCATTATATCCTTCCCCTGACATAATTAGGAACATTAAATTCAGACGTTTTAGCTGGGCAGGGCATGTAGCCTACCACTTATGGGCGAATCCAGAAAATACATTAGAGTGTTAGTTTGGGAGATCGGAGGGAAAAAGACCTTTGGGAAGACCGAGATGATAATATTAAAATGGATTTCAGGGATGTGGGATATGATGGTAGAGACTGGATTAATTTTGCTCAGAGTAGGGACCGATGACGGGCTTCTGTGAGGGCGGCAGTGAACCTCTGGGTTCTCAAAAAGCCACTTGTAAGTAAATAATAATAACAGTAATAATAATAATAATAATAATAATAATAATAATAATGACAGTAGTAATAATAATAATAATAATAATAATGACAGTAGTAATAATAATAATAATAATAATAATAATAATAATACACAAAATTTAAAATACTCTTAATGTAAATTGTAAACAATTTTAATAATAACTCTCTTGACAAAATTCTGCTAATTTAAACTGAATGAAAGAATTTCCATGTGTTGAATACCAGCTTCAGTGTCATTTTATCCCACTGATAACTACCGAGTATCATCGCTCAGTCGGCCTGCCGGTCGTCTTTGAGAATTCCGTCTTCCGATTGTCGCTTGCCTCCGGAGTTCCGCATCCCTCCGTATACTCTCTCTACCACCATCGGTAGTAACGGATATTACCGGAGGAGAGCTTTATTTGTAATATTCGATTCCTCCGTCAGTAGCATTCGTCCGCTGAGCAGCATTATCATTGATTATATGCCAGAGTTTTTCAACCTTATTAATGATGAGCCCCCTCCCCCCCCTATTTTTCTGAGATTACTTTAGTACGGCCCCCTGTTTTAAGGTGTAGAGTAGAATTAAAACACCAATAATATGACATTTTTTCGTGAGTTTAAAAAGAAATTAATTTAATTATGTTTTCATTTCATGCAAAATAGACGAATGTTAAAATTTTTATAGAATATGTTGTAAAACTGTTATTATTATTATTATTATTATTATTATTATTATTATTATTATTTTGTTTGCGGTCCCTCATTTACTGCTTTGCGGAGCCTTAGGGGTTCCAATAAAGTACAGTTGCCTATTTCAAATAAGGAAGGTACAGATGACTCAACCTGAGGTGTGTATAAAAGTTTCCACACCTTGCTTTGAAATCTCTCACAAGCAGTACCGGTACCGTAAATTCGGAAACATGCTATTAAAATACAGAGTTGCATAAAATTGAAAATGAAGGGATAAGTGAATCATTCTTATACAAAAAATATCATACGTAATAATGTTTGTGTGTCAGTTAAACTATGGCGAATCCTGGGCCTCATCTCGCCAAATATCTCACTATCATCAATCTCATCGACGCTAAATAACCTCTTAGTTGATACAGCGTCGTTAAATAACAAAAAAAATGTTTGTCCACTTGCCTAGTTGAATGAAATATTAATTCTCCTCTCTGTTTACGTTTTTGACGAAATTTTTGTAAAAACAGTTTTAAAAAGTACCGTATATAAATAAAACCTGAGTGTACCTGTCTTGGAATTAACTGGGAAGCCAGGAAGATGTTTTTTTTTTATAAAATAGTTTCTTAATGTTTGTTCACTTGTTGGTTTCTTTGTGGGTTAATGACTCTATAGTCAATTTACCAGCCATTCGATTAATATTATTATTAATAATAATAATAATAATAATAATAATAATATTAATAATAATAATAATAATAATAATAATACAATATTACAATATTAATTAAACTCACTAAATGACATGGAAATTATGAGAGGAAATTCCATACATATTATGTACCCATTCACTGCGAATTTCGTTTCCCTTTCGCCAGTGGCGAAGCTAAAGTAGAAATACTGAGTAGGCTGACAAAATCTGCTTACTTTGTATCTTTTTATAGAGCAGATGTTTATAGGCTTTTCTATCAACATAATTTTGTGACACAGACTCCACAAAAAGATGATGGTCACTCATTTTCACCCCCAAACAAAAGACAGGTAAAACAATATAACTTATTTGCCTCAGAGCACCCTATTAGCCAAGAATATTTCTTATACCATGAAAACTGAAACTTTCTATTTTGTCTTCCTTCACCCGCTATTTTAACCCTTTGAAGTGCTGTGGTTACAGTACGTAACCACCTTCTTAATTTGAGTTTCCCGCCTACTTACTTGGTGGTTTCATTTCAAAACTACTTTACTGCGTTCACTGATCCCTAGTAACTGTAGAAGAATTTTATTTTCCCTATATTTGCGTTGCCCATTCTGTTCACTAAGATGGCCGATGTTATGTATAGTTGGCATGTGGAAGACTCGCTGCTACGTATTTTTATTTCAGTTATATGTTAAAATATCACAATTAGGTAAGTTTCTATGTAGTATTATTTGTTTTTAGGACTTTTAGAACATACTTCAGTAAGAAGATTGTAATTTCTTCGACATATGTGGCGTCAATATAGAAATAATGTGGTGGTTTCAAAACTTAACCACCATGCAAACAGGGCAGTTATGCTTACCATATCCAAGAAAATGTTCCAGTTTTGTTTCAGCTTATTCTTCATGGCTACAAGGAAGAGACAGTTGGTGACAATCACAAAGTGTTTTTTGACAACTTCTTCACAAGTTTGAATCTGATGATCTCTCTAAGGCAGCAAAATATGTATGCATGTGGTACAGTTAGACATGGGGATATTGGTTTACCGCACTACGAAAGAAGAGACTGCGACCTGAAACTTGGTGAGAATGATATCCGTACGTCATATGCTGGAGTGTCCTGGCTCAAATGGAAGGATAGAAGGTCCATTCTTTTCCTTTCTAATTACCACGATCCATCTATTGTCGCCACTGTTTCAAGGAAAGAGAAAAATGAAACAACCACTGAAATTGCTTGCCCACAACTCGTGAAGGACTACAACAAACATATATTGACACAGCTGATATGTTGAAGTTCTTCTACGAGATTGATATAAAATGCAGAAAATGGTGGCACCGCATTTTTTGGTATTTTCTTGATGTCACTGTGACTAATGCCTTCTTGGTATAATCGTTGAGAGGTGAAAGTGGAGAACTGACCCTGAAGAATTTCAGATTGGCTATTGTTGATAGTTTGGTCGCAGCTAATATTCCAAAACCTAGAGGGAGAAAAACAGTGCTAAAACCTGTGCACCACTTCAAGCCAACAACGATCTCATATGAGAAAGATTCGACTAGGTGGCACATATGCCTGTGCGTGGATCTTCATGACTTGTGCTTATTGTAGCACTAAAGTTCAGCAACAAAGGAGTAAATGGGCCTGCAACACATGTAAAGTGACACTTTGACTTAAAAGACCAGAAACTATTTCCTTTTGTATCACTCACAATAAGTCTGAAGTCATTGTGCTGTGCAGCATTGCACAGTGGTTATACCATGAAACTACCCATTTTCTGTGTCAAAAATGGAAGTCTTTCAAATTTTTAAAATTTGAGCCACTTCTCCTAGACAAATAAAAGTTTAACTTCATTGCAAACAGAATTTTTTACTTTCCTCCCAAATGCGTGCATCAAAGGGTTAATATGCAAATGTGGCGTCGATCTCCAATCTATGTACTGTAAGCACATTTTGTTTCATATGTCCAGTTTGAAAACAGTTTCTCTTTTAATTATACAAATAATGACTTCAATGTTCTCTCAGTAATATGTAACACACACACGCACGCACTTTGATTAAACTAAATTTAACAATGCAGCGTTTTCAGAGAACACCAATATAGCGCGACGTAATGTTGCGACGGAAGGCTAGCCTTATCCCTTACGAAGATGTAGCGAATCGATACCACCTCCCTGGTCCTCCTGAAGCTTGCGAGTCAAGGTCGTAGCCATACCTTTACAGGCTTTCTGCCATAAGCCTCGCGGCTCGCACAGATCTCTCCATACTAGAATGACTGCTAACAGTGAACTTAATATATGAAAGGATCGGAGAGCAACCAAGTGTTACGATATATCATTATTACACACTTTTAGGCCTACTGTTACTAGGAATAATAACTCAAAATTTTTGGGTTCGCCACTGCTTTTACAATGTATTAGATCGATGAATAAGTAGCCTATAAGGAGATATAGGTCTAACTTACTATGCATAAGTTCGTAGCATTTTAGTTCGTCATCACAACACTGCATTGTTAGGAGATTGTTTATCGTTAGTCATTTGTTGTGTGAAGTGTTTTGCTTGTAAATACACCCAGAACTTTGCGGATTTGAAGAAATTTTGTGCTATTTGTATACTAAAGAAGACGGAGTGTCAAGTGGAAAAAACGAACACTTTCGACATATTCTTGTGTTTGAGTTTAATAGAGGAGCAAAGGCAGCTCGAAACATTTGTTCCGTGTAGGGAAAGAATGCCACCAGAGGAAGAACTGCAAGAAAATTGTTCTGTCATTTCAACACAGAACACCTCGTTCAAAAGTTAGTGTACATTCCCAGAAGATGTTATAAATCTGGTGGGATAAAGAAGGTGTCGTGTACTACAAAATGCTTCCGGGGAATGTAACCATAACTGCTGACATTTGTTGCCAACAACTCAAACGCCTTACAGTCGCAGTTGAAGAAAAACGACCATAAGACTACATCAAGTGCTGCTGCAACACTATAATGCACGCCTGCACTCCGCTAACATGACAATAGGATCTATCCAGGAGCTTGGTTGGGAGATGATTTCTCATCCCCCATATTCTTCCGATCTTGCGCCCTCACATTTCCACATTTTCTGACCTCTGTCCAACAGTTTTCAAGGAAATTTCTTTGATAACGAAGATGCTTTACAATCTTGGCTTGATGAATTTTTTAGGTGCAAAACAGCAGATTACTTCAGACGCGGAATCGAAAAACTACCCTAGCGTTGGCGGAGAGTCATAGATAATGTAGGGGAATATATTACTGATTATTTTTGTCTTGCTACTAACTTTTGCATCAACCCAATATTAGTATTACGTAGTACAGATAAATTCACAAATAAGACGGCTGAGTTAACATCGTCGGAAAATGCTTTGCTAAGAGAAGTTATTATGTGATGAATAACTTGTAGTTTTCATTGATAATTTCTTTGAAGTGCCAAAATCTCGTGCGCTGATCAGTTATGGGTAGCAAACAAACGAAAAGTAGTTTGTTTTTAGATGATTATTGTTCAATTGTAAATGTTTGTTACTCTGGATAAATCACTGAAGCAAGATATTGTAAGTTTAAAGTGAAATAATGAATTTCTTGAGAGCCTCATAATAAACGACTGATTTCATATTACTATAAATTTTAAGTATTTTCGCAAACAGCAAGGTAACATTAGAAGCTATTATAATGTACAGCTTGTGCAACATTTATTATATGTATTTGAAATATAAAATTCATAATTGAAGTCTTATGTTTTAGCTTTTTGGAATTAAAAAAATCTTTTGCGTGCAATGCAGACGCATGGTCATAATTTATTATTCTCATTGGGATGCACATAGGCCTATATGTTTTTAATTTCTCCAAATTTTGTAGATGACAGTTCAAGAAAATGAACTACAAGTAGCAATTTCATTGGCAACATGCTGCATAAATTGTATAGTATATGTACTGAAAAATACAAGACTAATCTTCATGACACGAATTATTTAAGAAAATTGTATATTTTATTTTGTAAGTTTTATTCAAATTTCAAATTCAAATTTATATCATCATTTGACAATAACATTGTAATTGGTTGATCCAGACTATAACAATAATGTTATTTCAATAAAACTTTAAGTAAGGAACCAAAACGATTTGAATCAGAACTTTATAATTTTTTGGCCGATCGTGTTTTTAACAACCTTACCGATGTTGTTGGTAGGCTTGTAAGTTAAACTTACAACCAGTGAGCTCTATATGTACACGAGTGGCGCTCAGAGCAACAACCGGAAGTCGCCAGACATGGTTTTCACGCTTACGTCTTATTTGCATTAATTCCTGTTTACTTACAAATCTCCACTCCAATAAATTAATTTAGAAAGAGTACAGGTATAATAAGATATTTAGTTATTTTCTCATAGCACATAGTGATGCGCGACACTGATAGTTCGTTACTTTTAAGTAAATAAATAAAAGCTGATTTATTTACTTACTGCACGTGTTGTAAGTAAATAAATCAAATTAGCTTTTATTTATCTATTTAAAAGTAACGAACTGTCAGTGTCGCGCATCACTATGTACTATGAGGAAATAACTAAATGTCTTATTATACCTGTCCTCTTTCTAAATTAATTTATTGGAGTAGAGATTTGTAAGAGAACAGGAATTAATATAGATAAGACGTAAGCGTGAACCAAGGCTTCTATACTCTCAATAGGTTATCTCGTTTTTCAATAGCCAATCACATAGTTAGTTGGCTGATGACGGGTGAAGAATCCATGCTGATTGGTCCTTTATTTTCAATGATAAGCGTGCATTATAAAAATAATCGCCTCAAATAAAAACATTACAAGGAATATAAACCAAGTGTGTACATATCATGGAATAAAATAAATACGTTGAAAATGTTTATACCTTGTATATAATAGCTGTACTTGTCACTGCATTATTTTTCTGTATTTCTTAACAATTCGTCTGCTCTCAGTGTCTGACGTCCGTTTTCGTCTGCTAGTTTCCAGTCTTGTGCTCACATACTAGAGTCGTATAAAGAACCTAGTTTTGACCGTACAATCAACAATAAAATTTCACGTGGAACGTTATGTACGAACATTGCCACATATTCTTTGGTTCTTTTTATAATATTCCGCCCCTTTTTAATCTTGTTCTTGCATGAAACTCATTGCAGAATTTTTCAGTATTATTGAAAGTACTTAGCCATGCTGGTGATGGTATGGTTAAACCTTCAAGAGATAGAATAATGTACTAAAATTTAAAGAGGGCCAAGATGGTGGTGTTTTTGTTTTAAATGGATGTTTATAAAAATCTAACATTGATTGATTTTAATATCTCATTCTAAAGTTTGGAAAAAGGGGCATGTACCGGTAATGAAATGTCAACAACACGTTCATTTACAATAATCATTATAACTCAACAATGAATTGTCACTGGAGGCTATTATGATTAACCCACTGATTATGCCATAATGACAAAATGTCATAAATCTTTAATATAAAATCAATATAATGAGAATTATAGTGAAAAAACATCACTGGTATCAGTTGTTAACTCTCCACCCCTTTGGTATGCAACTGTTAGTATTAGTAGTAGTATTAGTAGTTAGTATTTTTTATATGGGCTAAGTAGCATGATTACAAAAGAAAGAAAATAATTTGTAGGTTACCATAGATGAACCTAATCTAATTATATAAAGCTGGTATTAACATAGGCTACTTATATAGACCTACGTGATTTATTTAAACTTACCTATAGGCTTTAACATTGTCGGTCGTTTCGGCTTTATTTTCATTAAAGCTGCTCGAAAGTCAGGAACAAAATCGTCATCTTTAAAATGATCAGAGCATAATCTGCTTGCATCAGGATTGAATTTATCCTGTCTTTTGCACGCAATTACCCACTTTTTTTCTAATTTCTAAATCTTTAGAATTGTTGCATACCGCAACAGCACACCTTTGACCTGGCATAATGCATTCAAAACAACGTAAACAAGAAAAAACACGAGATACTGCTTTGAAGCATTTGAGCTTTGGCGCGCTTAGCTATCTTGTGACGTCAGAAGCGCTCTCCTTTCCCCGTTGATCCCTCGCCGTCAAGCTCAATAATAATGCAACCTATGAGAAGTTTAGAAGCCTTGAGCGTGAACACCATTTCAGACGACTTGGGTTGCAGAGTCCGTGGATATCCAGAGTACCGCAATCGTTTGAGTCGGCAAATGCCGACAAATCCGCCATTCTTAGTCCAGCGCGCTATGCAGTGTACAGTTGTATAGGGAAAAAATTACATTCTTTCAAAGAATGTAATTTAAATGCGAAAAAACGCAGTGCTGCTGTGTTCAGAACTGTTCACAGAGAACTAAAAAAAACACACTATTGTTTTTTCTGTGACAAGGTGAAAGAAATAAGGAAAAAGGAAAGTAGTGACTATAAATATAAAAAGGAACGATCCGCTTACTAAGAGAGCATACATTGTGAGATTAATGACTGACTGTATTTTAATATTTATTTTTTTCAAAATTTGGGCCCCAAAATATTTTTATAAAACTAATCTAGGATTTAAGTTGTTCAGCAATTATATTTCTACATAAAATAAATGAAAATCACGTACCAATTAGGATCAGTGTCAAATTTTTACCATCTTCTCCCATTCAAATCAAGCATTTCTGAATTTAATCCTATTTGCTATTTGCAAGAATGACATAATATATTTGTTAAGTTCTGAATTCATTCTTGAGACAAGATTGTATTGTTTGGCTCGATTGGAAAATACAAAGACCGTAGAAACTAGAAACCGTATTAAGGTTAGACTGGTGTGAATTTTCAATTTTCTAAACTATTCTAGGTAGATTTATGAAATTTTGTACTTTTAATTTGTAATTTTAAATTGTGTAAATTTAGGTTTTCAGAAATTGCTACTATTTTGGCCAGAAGTTTTGTCTACATACTTGTTAGACCTTCAGAAACGAAACTTACTATACAATTTTCCTCTTTATTTTACTAAAAAAACAATCAATTAAAAATATTTAATGCACTGAAAGTGTAAAAACAGAAAAAATTCAACTCGAGCGTAATAAAATTAATATTAAAAAATACCTCTTCTGGCTGATATGCATATATAATCAGGTAGTACATCTCACTTGACGATATATGTCAGAGAAAGGACAATTGTTTGTAAGCATCTGAAGTCTGATTAGTGGAATATGTAGCTAATCGGCGAAGTATGCATTGGAGGGGGAAAGAAACTTGCCACCCTACCCCATTATCTCCTGGCCTAGTTGTCTCATGAGTGATGCCTTATTGGTGGTACTTATGAAGTTCAAACCTTCTTCGGACAGTTGACTAAACAACAACAAAAAATGAGTGTTAGGTATAATAATGATAGTAAGTTTTGTTAAGAACATATTCAAAAACCTCTACAAAAATCGTGCATGTAGTACAGAATTTGTAGAAAGAGTAGCATTTTTAGCAATGCAAAATTTATAGAAAATTAAAGTGGAGAAAATTGTCTTCAATGTTTGGGATAATAATAATGAACCAGGTCTCTGTCTTTTTTTATTTTCTAGGCATTTTGAAACATATAGAACTAGCATATTATATACAGAATTTATGCTTATATACACTACCACGCTGTGCACACCTAAGCTACACTAGTGAATAAAGATGACTAAAAAATTATGTAATCTTATGAAAACACTATAATAGATAAATATTATTTACAAATCGCTATGGACTGTAGACACTATTATAACACTAACAATAAAACTGTTAGAAACTTGCAAATGCATGCATGGAAAACACGTTGTTATGGCTACTAGCAACAAGTTGAATTTTCCTTTAGATAAGAGTTGTGTTCTCCTTTGTAACTGAATATCTTTTAAAGGAAAGCAACCTTTGAAGTAGGTCTAACACCTGTTGGATTCTATGAAGAAATATTTCGAGAAGTCGAGAAGCTACACTGGCTCAATCGGAAATCTAATATAATAAATAATGTATGAAATATAGCGTAATTTCCAAAATGGTCGCATAATTCAGAGTGGAGGTCGTGGACGGAGAATTTAAATTAACAGTCAGAGTCCGCAGCCTTTTAAAAATGTGACCCTAAACAGCTGATAGACCGGTCGTATGGTCATGAAAATTGGCAGAGGGCATCTTTAGATCATAAATGAATTTTTAACGATAAAAACAAAGAAACGATTTGTTTTACCAAAAATGACAAAATCTCACATCAGTGTATCCTTGGGGACATTATACTGAAATTACTAACTTCCATATTTTTAAAGTTAAACTCACAAAATGTTTATTACTAGTATATCTGGTTGATAATAACGCATGTACACAATTTCGTCTCTCTCTATGATAAGCGGTTTGCATTTCATTAATAACTTAATAAATTAATATTGTATTGCTTACGGCCTCGAGGTTCACTCAGCCTAAATATGCATTAAATCTAAAATCATCAAAATATACAATATGCATGAATTTACTCCCAAAAAAGGCACAAACATACAAGGAAAAGTACGGTTACATGGAATCGATAAGTCACAAAACGAATATTTGCAAAGTTTGAGAAGTGTAACAAGCTTATATAAAAACATACATTTGCAACGAAATCCGGGCTCTATTCATAAGTATTAAGAAGAGAATTTTTGGAGAGACGATGTTTCAGCTTTTAATAATAATAAAAAAGAGTTCTAGTTAGCTTTTACATAATTGCATAGTTTTATACCACCTCATGCCAGTACCAAAGTCATGAAAGCATGACACACTATCTCCATGCCCCTCATACACCTTCACGACATCTAAAGTGAATACTTTTACCTTTTTATTTTTTGATCTGCGACGTGGCAGCTCATGAAGGGTCAAGGCCGACCAGTACATCGTCTCGAAATACTCATTCTGCCCTGCCACAGTGCAGGAAACGATTTCTAGAGTTATTGCAGTAGCCGTGATGTTTCCAAGTGTTTTATAGACACATAACGATTTCCTCTAAAATGGTGAATGTTAGAAAAAATTGATTTATGTTTTTCAAATCTCTATCTATTTTATCAGTTTCATTTTGGAACAGAGGTTATCATTCACATTGAACAAATTTTTCATTAATGAAAAGAAACGAAACTCGACAAAGAATGCTGGCCTCATATCCACATGCCTCAGCAAGGGTGAACGATCATTCAAGCAGATTGGGGGTGACGTGTGGTCAGAACGATGATCCCCCAGCCGTTATAACTGGTTTTCAAAAGCGGATTTCGCTACCTAGCATAGCGTCCCAAATTCATCATCTGCTGGGTGGGCCATACACTGACCGAAATTTCGCGAGAATATTTCTTTCCCATGAGGACTCATTCTGCAACGCGAGTCCAGGCATGATGCCTTAGACCAGTGGTCGTCAGCATTCTCTGAAATGGGTAAAGGGTAACGAGTGTATCGTAATATGCTCCGTCGTGCAGAAAGGAAAGACAGAAAGCATACCTGCCAGCACTCACGGTTGCATGCTAGTGTAATGTCTTATCCGCGGGTAAGAGACGCTATCCCGAGGGTACACTGTGCTAATGACTGCTGCCTTAGACCACGACGCTATTAATGTCTTCTAATGACCAAGTCCTATGGCGACAACAGTATATTATGTGATATGTATTACCTCTCTTTTTAAAATGCATAATAACTCAATAAAATTATGTAACCGACAACAATGAAAGGAGTGACGTATAAAAGAAGAATAACATTTTAAATTGAAGTAGTCCTACAACAAAGAGCTAAAAATCCTCTTGCTCCTTGATAAAAACATTTTACGTAAGAAATTAATGGGGTTGATGATAGCCCTAATAACTCAATTGAGTCACTACAGATTTCCCCTTAACTCCCGCTCCACCTTCCCCGGCTGAGAAGTACACAGGAAGGTAAGCATTGCTCAGTGACGGATTGTATAAAGCCTTTATGAACTTTCGACTCCCGCTGGTCGCCTGAAATCCATCACCGATGTACAGTGCTTACTGTGCATTCGTTTATATATCAGTGTAAGCGAAACTAATATGGGCAGGGGTTTCTGAATTCCGTTTCACTTCCCCGTTGTGCCCAGGGCTGTGTAGTCCCTTACATTCGTAGGTATCTTTTGTAGCTATGGAAATAACAAAAAGTACTTACCAGTGAGAAGAAAATGGAAAATCCAACAATGTAGAGATTCCTTGACGAGTTTAAGTCTACGTATTGTAAAGCAGAGAGTCCTGAAACAATTAAATTATGAAATTAATTCACTGAGGAACAAAAAGTATATTTCTTTTTGTCTCAGAAAGAAAAATATGTGATTCTGATAGTATTTTTTCTCCTGAATTCAAATATGATATCAGTTTTTCCCCATCACGTAAGGTTTCCGAGAGACAAGCATTTATAATTTGAAACACTTTAATATTTTCTACATTCTTAACTACACAATATTCAAAGATTCTGACTCACCTAGAAAGTAAGAAATGACGATTTTCTGCTATATTTCGCATGTGGAGCGTCCCTCTTGATGGTCCAACAATAACACTGAACAACAAGAATTTTACTCCGACTTGAAACAATATGTCCCGTATGGTTTGATGTGCGCTGAATCCGAAAATGCATCTCTTTTCTTCGTATCACCAATGTTGCCAAATCAGCGGTTTTGTAGCTAAATCTAGTGTTTTCAGGACTATGGTCAGCTACGGAATTTTACCTTCAGCGGCTAGCTATTTATTTAGCGTTTTTTGATGATTCCGGCAGAGGGAAATGATATTTTTTTTTTCTGTAAAGATGTTATAATTGTTTTTATATGTACTTGCGGACAACAATGTTAGTTATCATAAAGCAGGATTTAGTATGGTATTATCACACTTTTCATTGTGCGAGTATAAAATGTCAACGTATTATGTTAACTCGATTTTGTGCAACCACGTCCATTTCCTCCCTTATCCATTGTTGTTGTATACAAATAAGGTATTCAGCATTCGTTAAACTCTTATCTAATGTATGCATTGTTTCTGTAAATGAATTGATGTATTTAATCATAAAGAATAGTTAATGAACAAATTATTATTTTTATTTATTTATTTGTTTATTTATTTATTTAACCTGGAAGAGATAAGACCATCAGGCCTTCTCTTCTACTCTACCAGGGGATTACACCTACAATATTAAGAATACAATTACAATATTTATGATAGCCTATATGATATATTAATTAATGTATCATTCCCCATTAGAGTTCATGTAACATATACTTAAAACTTAAAAACCAGACTCATTGTTGACAGGACGTCTCCTGCTCAGTGTGAAATCAGATTTCGAACCGACTGGTGTGATTGTGAATGTGATTATTTCCAAAGTTCCAATATAATAATATTCTTGATCTACTTCATTCAGTTTTGAAGAAATATGCCCCTTAAAACTCTGTACGAATATGAAGATGATTTGCATAGAACATAGAGCCTACACAAGTGACACATACTTTCTATAATTGAATCTATATTTATATAAAATTTTTCAGTTCCTAAAACTTCATAGTTTGTATTTCAAATTTGGAAGTGATGTGTTAAAATCTGGAGTTTTTTAACTACAGTTTAGCGGGTTTTTTTAAGCTTGTGCAGCGGTAAATGGAATTCCGAGTTGGCAACACTGCATATCACGTAAGGTTTTAAAATATACTATGATTTTACTTTTCGATAAGCGCTCCCCCAGGAAATATCTGGCGCAGGTTGGGGGTATAAACCGAAACAAAAGCTAATGCATTTTACGAGTTTATGACTTATTTCCGGTTTCTTATGGTTGTTGGCATCTTATTTTGTATTTCTAATAAATAAACAGAAATTGGTCCCTTCATCCATTTAGCCGGGAAGCAAGCATTTCAGACTGTGTTTTGGATAACTTTAAATATCGTATGAGATCGTTAAGATCTTCTTGACTCAGTAAATGAGGCTCAGATGAACAGCTTTGTTCAAAAGTTGTATCACCAAACTCTGTTTCTTTTTCTTCCTTACTTCCATCAGAATCTGAGCTCTCTTCATCTAATGCCACATGTTCTGGAGGCTTTGGTATGGGCAATTCTTCGCAGTGTGGAACTGGTCTCATTGCAGATTGCAAGTTAGAGTGCACCACTGTATGTTTTGATTTTGACGTAATCCCTTTTATGTCTGTTAAGCAGAAATAACAGTCAGAGGAGTGGTCTTTGGGTTCCCTCCATATCATAGGGATAGTAAATGGCATGCGACGTGTGCCATTCTTCCATGCAGAGAGAAGCCTATAACACGATAAACAACAGATATGTGGGGCCCAGGCCCTTGTTTGGTTCCCCACTTTACACCCAAAATAAAGTTCATAACACTTTTTCATTAATGGAGCAAGGTTTCGCCTTTGGGACTTGAGCGTCACTTCACCACATATATAGCGAAAGTTGTTAGGATGATTTTAACAAACTGTGGGCATATTGTAACTAACGACTAATTAAAAGAACTAAATTCGTAAATATGTAATACACAATAATTCATACACACAAAGCACTCACAATGATGTGTTTATTGGTTCACTGCTATCTCACAACTGGCATCGTTCTGATGAATGCTGCTACACTAGTTTACGTTTGTGCATGTCTGTACATTTCTGTGGATGCGTATTCATCAGGCGGTGGTATTTACATGTCTCTAGATGTCTGAACCTGTACAACAGTAGCAACGGTACCATTGGTTCCATCATATATGATCTAGGAGCTTTTATTTGACAATAGACAAATTGACGAAAGAACTTTTATTTTACAAAATTGAAGTTGAAATAAAAAAACTGTGTGTGATGGAGAAATTCCAAATACATATTTGAAAACACGATAAAAACTGCATCAAGTACAACTATTGGTACTCGTGAGACAAAAATCATGTTGACCAGTGAATTAGCCTATTCTTTTGCTCTTTACTGTGCACGATTCTGCTTCACGTGACGTTTAGAAGTTATCGGGAATGTACAAATCATACTTTGTAGGGTAGTATCTTGCAACTTGTTAATGTAGTGTCTAGTTCACATGATGCAATGGGATTATAGTGAGTTCTGTGTGGGTGTTGTACTGCCGAAATTTAATAGAAGTCATTTAAAGTGCGCTTTAAGATTGTATATACACCTTTCGCTAGTATCAATTTAGTGAAATTCAAAATTTAATTTCTACATATCCTGAATTAATTTCGCGCTCGAATTAGGTATAATGTTCAAACAATTCTTCTTAATTAATAAACAATATTTAGAATTAAAATAATTCTTATTGTTAAGGGTAACTATATTTTTAATTGGAGTGCAATAATTCGTGCAGGGGAAATTAATTTCGCTGATACCTTGTACAATCTTGAATATTTTTAAACGCTTACTTCTCTATTTTATTCATAATGTTTATGTCAATAAATTCTGCTATTATCAGTTGAATATATATATAAACAAGAAATATATTTTGCATGAATTTAGTTATTTTTACATAAAACATTATTGTTGAAAGAACTTGAAATGATAAAACAGTGCTAATGTACTCGTAAATGCAGGATTTCTTCCCCAATATGAAATACACTTGCATGCAAAATTTCATGAATTTATCTAAGTAAAATATGGAAATGATGAGGAAAACGGATTTTGAAAACGTAAATTACGTGATGTGAGCGACAAACTTACCGAAGGTGGGAAGTTTTGTCCATATTTAGATGGGCAAGCTAATTGACACAGTCTCAATTTTTAGATCAGGGTTGGGCACAGGGAGCGATTTCAAACTCAAACGGGGACGCTTAATATTCATCCGTCACGACATCAACCCAGCACGGTGTTCGGCGGGAAGGAAAGGAGTTGAAGAGAAGTCATATGGCTGCCCGTGAGAGTAGAATTTGGTCTTGGTGTCTAGCCTTCTTTTAGATCATAACTCGAACAGCATTAGAGATAGTGGAAGTTGGTTTTTTATTGCTACTGATGAAAGTACATTCAAGAAAAAAAAAAAACATTTTTTGTCTTCCGAGAAGTATATGCTTTCATAAGGCAGTGAATCACGGATGTGGTCCGTTGGATTACAATACAGACGACAGAGTTATTGTTTGTCAAGTGTCCAATAAAAAATCTTTTTCCACCTACAAAATCGTATTAACCGATAAACGCCATAAATTAACTCTTGAACATTTGAAGAAACTCGTCATTGTCTATAGAAAAATTAGAAATAGTTCAGATGTCGATGCTATTCAAACGGACTTTAATAAAATTTATAACTGGGTCTTAATCACAGGATGAAGGTAAATGGTTCGAAAAGTAAATCTATAAGATTTTGTAGTCCCGCGCCGTGGCGTAGTGGTCTAAGGCATCTTGCATAGGACTCGCGTTATGGAATGCGCGCTAGTTCCAGTTTTCATGGGGGAAGAAATTTTCTCATGAAATTTTCGGCCAGTGTATGGGATCGGTGTTCACCCAGCATCCTGATGCACTTGGAAAGCTACGATAAGTAGCGAAATTCGGTTAGAAACGATCATGATTTTAAAATCAAATGTAGAAAACAGAGAATGGATATAAGTAAATTCTCATTTTTAAATCGAAATGATATGAATGATCTACCTGTGGCGGTTTTGAGGGCTGTCCTTCCTAAGGAGATTAAAAAAGAACTTGAAAAGTTGTGCATAAAGTTTAAATATTACAAAAGATACGTTATTTAAGGTGACATGTATTTACTTAACCTGACGAGTTATTCCTTTGGTTCGAATTGTAAATTAGTCTTAGACTAGCAATTTTTAGGAAGTTAATATAGTTTATAAGTATGATTCTACGGAACATTAAGGGTGTAATTGTTTGTCTTATTTGAAGTGTTGTGTCAGTAACAGAGTGCTGCATTGGAGTTAAATCGCTCGCTTGAACTCGGTCGAATGTCGCACCCCCCTCGAGCGAGAAAAGATCGGTCGTGACACGCTCGTAATAAGTAGAAGCACAGTATAAGGTCATCTCACCGACATGTCTTATCTTGTATGGAAGGCGACAGATAAGATACACATATCTTTTGCCCACACGGTAAAAATAAGGCTTTATTTTCTGCGTTTATGACAAACGTTAATGGAACAGTCTAATGGAACGTACCAAAACAGTAACATGAAGTTATAAATAAAATCGTATGAAAAACTTCGATATACAGTTATTATTGCTAATTAATAATTATTCAATATTTGATTTACCACATATATAATATGATAGGTCCATACATAGTGTTCCGCCTATATACTGCGACAATGTAGAAACGTTTTACAAAATATTATTGATATAGCAGTAGATTAATAACAATATTAGTACAGAGATAACGTCACAGAAAATATAATAAAACGAATAATCATACTGCACAACTGTTACAGACGCACAGATTGATACACTAATTATAGAGATTATTATTATTACTAGAAAACTTGATACGGTTCTTGCAATATCGTGATTGTGTTCTCCGTACATTTACATCCAGTAACATCTATCAGATGTGGCAAAAACAAAATCACTTCTGTGTGGGGGGGGGGGGGAGAAATTACCTACAACATTTATATTACATTTTAAAGCAAGTTTTGTAGTTGTACTATGGAGAGGTTAGTTAAATACTGCAAAATTTTGAAATGATAAACATCTATGATCTTACTACACAGTTCATCACTGTAACAAGAACGAATGCCTAACGCTCGGCTTATACCGTTCGAGGATTTATCGCTCGCGACAATTTTACCCATCATCCATGTGCGCTTCCTATCGGATTATGCTATGAACTACTAGGCGCTCGAGCGAAAACGTCTGATGCAGACCTCTGGTCAGTGAAGTTATGGTTTACAAAGTGCAAGTAGTGAAAGAGTATCAGTACCAATGTGAAAATTACGTAGAGCGTAGAGCCTGTATATATATATATATATATATATATATATATATATATATATATATATATATATATAAGAAGGTTGTATATCATATGCTTTTTCATATGATATGCAACCTTCTTTGAGGGAAGTCTTATATATATATATATATACACTGTATGTTGTAATGGAAAATAGGTTCACTTATTAATTAGGTTATTTGAACTATTATTATTAATTGTAATTATTGTGTGTAAGTGACAACTGCCACTGGGTGTTTGCCCACTTGCAGTTACAGCTTCCAGAGAGATATATGAGAAATAACATTCAATGTGAGTAGATAAAGAAATAATATTTATTTAGTGCATATTGGCATATTTTAGCTTTTTTTAAATAATTTTCGTGCATATTAAAAATATTTTTCCAGCATGCGAGTAGATGCATGCATAATTTGACCATTTTAGCACATAGGGGAAAGTAGCCATCAATGGACCACCTAACGATTTCTTATTTCATCTAACAAAAGTAATGCATTAAAATGCCGTTCATAGGGTTGAACAATTATATTACTAATAGGGAATGATAACTGAAGTTTCAGGGCTACATCCTATTTATACCTTTTTAAAGATTAGCTCGTTTAAAATTCGGCTATTGGTTGAATGAAGGCGACAGGGTTCTATGAATGGACCACCATGTTCCCATGAGTGGACGAAAATAAACAATTAAAAATATCTCAAAATAATGTCTACAAATGACAAATCATAACAATGAAAAAACATAGATTCGATTAATGGATGTTGAACTTATTTTTAATCCAATTCTAAACGTATTTTGAAACTGAAAATCATGAAAAACTCAGTCCTTGTCATTTCAATACTTTAAAGTTTTAGGCTATTTCAAATTAGCTCTTCTTCTCAAGACAACTCACATGCCACACAAACTATTTCTTTTGACTCCGCCTAATATTTTCACAAGCTTCTTATACCCATTTCCTGCAAGGCATACACTGAATCATATGTTTGTCGATGGTTTCTACACACATGAAACAAAACCAGAAGTTTTGATTTTGATTGCTACCTGAAGATTTCTTCATTGTCTTCTTTTTCGGCTAGCTTCTTTAATTTTCTTCTCCAGTGGAAGAAAACGACATAGAGAGGCTGAGATGTAATGAAATTGTCAAGTTCGTTTCGATTGGAATTGGTTTCCATAAAGGATCCATTTTAAAGTACAGTCCATTCATGGCAACTCTAGGTGGTCCATATGTAGCAACTTCGACATTTTCTAATCACACTTCAAGAGCGCTGAAGAGGTATAATATAACATTTATGAACATACAACTAAAAAGGAAGCAGACAACACTGCTTCCAGCTTTAGATGCCTGTTCATAACTTAATATCATTAAGCCAATATACTCTGTACTTAAAGTTATTTTAAAATTACAGTGAAAATAACAAAAACGT
The DNA here is from genome assembly GCF_040183065.1 of Periplaneta americana. Taxonomy (NCBI): domain Eukaryota; kingdom Metazoa; phylum Arthropoda; class Insecta; order Blattodea; family Blattidae; genus Periplaneta; species Periplaneta americana. The sequence goes on from NC_091128.1 coordinate 66,723,907, forward strand.
ATCGGAGCATCCTGTTCAGCTCACGTGTTTTCTGCCGCCACCAAAGGCAACTCAGGAGTGACATACACAAGGAGGTAAACTTGAGGTGACGTTTCACCCATACGCAGTCAATATGATCAAGAATATGGCAATGGTCCATTGAAAGCAACGATTTATCGATGTCTACATTCTCCTATAAGTCCTAAGTCCTCCCAATTAAAAAAATATAGTTACCCTTAACAGTAAGAGTTATTTGAGTTCTAAAAATTGTTTATAAATCTAGAATAATACCCTAATCACTATACCAAATTCCAGCGCAAAATTAACTTAGAATATGTAACATTAGAATTTTTATGCACCACGCATTCCTCTCCAGTCAACAAGTCCTGATTGCCATACTGATGGTGATGGTCTACCGTATTCATACATTTACCTGAGTCGTCATCTCCCCATCAGGGGCAAGTTCCTGGAAGGCTTCGGATTTGCACATCTATAAGTCGTCTGGAACCAAGCTGGAACTCACCACCACTGCCATCTGTCTATGCACAAACCTTGAGAAATACCCACGATGGCGGACGGCCGATTCGGCATCGCGCAAACACAAATGGTGTCCTCTTTTTCGAAATGAATGAATAGGCGAATATTTGAGAAACCAGAAAGAACTCTTTCTTATTAGTTTCTTAATATTGAAAAGAGCTTTGCTAGTCCGTTTGCAATATTAGACACTAAATGAGTTCCACTTTACAAAATTACTTTGTTTACAAATCTCTATAACAACGAAAACATATAACACTAGAAACAACTTACCAAAGGCAGTGATCATGCCAAACATTATGCAGAACATGCCGCCTACAACTGGCTGTGGGATGATGATGAAAGCTGCTCCGAATTTGCTGATGAGTCCTTGTATTATCATGAGGACTGCAGCATACTGAATCACTCGTCGACTGCCAATCTGCCAAACATTTCACATTTTTTGTATTAATACAATGCGTCCCAGTGTTTCTGTCGGCCCAACAGCGACAGGTGGCCCCTCTACCACCGTTGCTTGCACCCGTGAACTGGATTAAAACTTATGGCATATCAATAAAATTTGGTACCCAACCTCGATACAGTAGCTGCTGGAAGTGTTGCCCATCTTGTGTGATACTTAATTCACATCATATCATTGGGTTATTTTACGACGCTGTATCAACAACATCTGAGGTTATTTAGCGTCTGAATGAAATGAAGGTGATAATGCCGGTGAAATGAGTCCGGGATCCAGCACCGAAAGTTACCCAGCATTTGCTCTTATTGGGTTGAGGGAAAACCCCGGAAAAAACCTCAACCAGGTAACTTGCCCGGACCGGGATTCGAACCCGGGGCACCTGGTTTCCCGGCCAGACGCGCTGACCGTTATCCCACAGGTGTGGACCATCACATCATTCACAGAATCTATTTCCTTAAACCTATTCACTAAATTTGTTATTGTTTTCTACACGGAACTGCGCAGCCAGGAAATTTACTTCTAGAACTCTCCCTTGTTCTGCCACACGGTTCCTTTTTTCGTACGTAAATTTTCCAAATGTGTACACGTTCACGCGCTGAATATGTAAAAATTGCAAAACAGAACACAACGGAATAAACTGCACTTATTTGTAGCTGACTCGACCGAGCGAGGTGGCTCATGCATTAAGCACGGGACTTGCATTCCGGAGGTCCGCGGTTCAAATCCCCGGAAAGAAATGGTCTTAGGACCGATTTCACCAACATGTCACCGTAAGTGTTTTTATTGCCATGATTACGAGACCTATTTGACCGGGGAGAGCGCATGATCCTTACGTGAATTTATTTTCGCGTGTACATCCCTTATAAAATCAAGCAGTTCCCTTAGTGCTCTGGTTACATAATATTATCTTGCATATACGAAAATGAGGTTTGGTAGTTTAGGTTTTTATTAACCAAGTTCGCGCAAGATCCTGTCGTGAGCCGCACGTGTATAAATCTACGTTTGACGATGTCACATTAATTGGATATTCGATTGTTTTCATTTTGTCTCTGTCACTTTGAAATTAGTTTTGGTAATGGAAGGAGCGTGTAGTTCTATGTCTCGTGATGGAGATTGTATTTACGGATGTCGGATATTTAGCAGAGTTGATGTTAAAGAGGGCAAATCGAGAGAGATCAATGTGAAGGATGCATTATTTTTTAATGAAAGTGGGAGAAATGTATCCACGTCTTCATTAATGTGATGTAAGTGATAATAATAATAATAATAATAATAATAATAATAATAATTATTATTATTATTATTATTATTATTATTATTATTATTATTATTATTATTATTATTTATTTAATCTGGCAGAGCTAAGGCTAGTAGGCCTTCTCTTCCGCCCAGCCAGACTCTAATTCTAATTAAATACATTTGCTTACATAGTTATTACATTAATATCTAGATCATAAAACAACATGAAAGTAAATAATGAAAATTGGATAACTAATGTTAGTGTGACAATAATAAACATTGGTAAGAAATAGTTATAATAATAATAGTAATAATAATAGTAATAGTAATAATAATAATAATAATAATAATAATAATAATAATAATAATAATAATGAGATAATTTAGATATTTATCTGTGATATATATAGCCATTAAACATTGAGAAACCTGAAACAGCTATTATTGTTAACAAGAATTGTTAGAAAAATACCTCGTTAGCCTAGTCTTAAATTGGTTTGGTGTCTGAGAGTCCCTGACATTACTCGGTAGGGAATTCCAAAGTCGAGGAACAGCCACAGTGAAAGAAGATGAATATGTGGATGTTCGGTGGGAGGGAATGGATAATATTGAGGAGTGTTGTGATCGTGTGTCTAGGTTATGATGGGTGGATAAATTTTGAAAACGAGACGCAAGATAGACAGGAGTGGAGAAATGCAATATGTGAAAGAGAAGGGAAAGACAGTGGATTTTCCTACGATCTTCTAGACGGAGCCAGTGATCGTACTTTCATTGACATAGGTAGGTTAGGTTAGAGTAGACTATGTATATTAGCTTAGGAATGTTAAATTGATCGTTATTATAAATTGAAATGTAACTTTGAACTTGTCTATATTTAAAGTATTATGGTGTATTGAAGTACAGTCAGTAGTTTAAAAAAAAAAAAAACGGACTGACACTTGTAGCTGATTTCAGAGTCACAGATTCAAATTTTGCTAATCACAAAACACATCCATCTTGTATAATTAATTGTATCAATGAAATTTATTGTATTTGTTCGATTCTTACCGTCTTTTGTTTCCTTCAGTGCCTCAAACTTACAGACGAAAAAACTTTGAGAGTTTTATTTTCATCTGGGATCAATATTACATTTCTACCTCTATTCGGCAAAGATAACTGCGTATTTTTACATTAAATAGCAGTACATACCTCTAGCTTCACTATCCACATTGAAATTACGACAGTTTGACACAACACACAGCACAGGATTCTTTTGTATCAGCTACAAGGGTCGGTCCGGTTTCTTTTTGCCACTACTGTACATATGAAGTTTCCGTGCAGGAATTCTGGGTTACCATGAAGTGAAGAATGAATAGAACGGAGAAAAATTCTCTCCGGCACCAGGATTCGAACCCGGGTTTTCAGCTCTACGTGCTGACGCTTTATTCACTAAGCCACAACGGATTCAAGTTCCGATGCCGGATTGAATCCCTCTCTGATTAAGTTCTATCTCCCTGTTCTCCATTGCTGGCTTATCGTCATGTACTGTGCCACTCGTAATGAGCGCACCTCTGTACATAGTGTTGGACATTGTACCACTGTCAAACATACTGTGCTTGTCTACTCGTATTGGTCCGATACATAATTGTCTCTGTCGGGGAATGTGAAGTGGGGAGTTAAGGGATAGTTTGCAATACCTAAATTGAGGTATGAACTCCCAGGCCTTTTGCAGTAGCCTATTTCGAGTATATTTGAGTGTTGAATTTATGGTGGAATTTTTATTTGGCGCAAATGACCCGAATATAATTATAATTAATCGTTAATTTTATTATTAAAGAGAAGCCATATTTATGTTGTTTTTAGTTAATATTATTACATAAATAGTTTCGATAGAGGATGCTTGATCAATAAGACTTAAATGGTGTAGTTTTTTGTCTTTGGATACAATCTTAGTTGAGGCTATGGTATGAAGTTCTTAGGATGTTTTTGGAACTTGCAGTGAATGTTCAAAGTTATTCATAAAATTAGCTAGATTGTGCGGCGACGTGTTAAAAACATATTTAATTTGTGTTTTGATTATGTCGTCATTCGCCTAGATAATTGATTATTTAACATTTTATATTGAAACATTGATATCCTGACCGTTAGGTATCAGTAACAATTTAAGTTTGGTTCGTTTAGGCTTTCGGTATGCTTTGCAATTACACTCTTCCACAGAAAGCGAATTTTCATAAGGTTTGAGATCAGTAACAGATCAGTTCGGTTTGTTCAAGCTTTTTGCCTTTCCTTGCTTTACGTTTCTTCGACTTCTAGGCTAAGTTAGGTTATGTTAGGTTAGTGCAGTGTGGTATAGAGTGGATTAATTTAGTACGAAATGTGTTATATGCACGCTACATGTTTAAAATGTGTGTGTTTCGAACTTTATTTTTACGATTTTTATAAGTTTTTTTTAATTGGGTTATTTTACGACGCTGTATCAACATCTCAGGTTATTTAGCGTCTGAATGAAATGAAGGTGATAATGCCGGTGAAATGAATCCGGGGTCCAGCACCGAAAATTACCCAGCATTTGCTCGTATTGGGTTGAGGGAAAACCCCGGAAAAAACCTCAACCAGGTAACTTGCCCCGACCGGGAATCGAACCCGGGCCACCTGGTTTCGCAGCCAGACGCGCTGACCGTTACTCCACAGGTGTGGACTGATTTTTATAAGTGTGGTGAGAGCAAGAGTGGGATTTGTGATAATTTTTCTACAGCCATTTGTGCCAAAATAAATGTTTCATCGTTTTTATTTAACAGATAGAAATACGTCGGAATTGACGAGTTTCAGAAGAATACTAAAGAATAGATGTTTTTCCAGAATATTTACCTTTAAAACTCAATTCGTAAATTACTATACCAGTCGTAACTATAGAACTCCCTGCCATTCATATAGTACATACATTTCATCTTTCTACGCTCGCGGATATAGATCGGACGCGGCAGTGCACAGCGTAGCTGCACACATGAGAGCGAAGAAAGATGAAGTGTATGCACTGTATATTCTTACCTTTGTTACTCCAATTGCTCCCACATTCTCTCCAAAGGTATTGGTGCCATTCCCACTGCCCCACAGCCCGGCTAGAATGGTGCCTATACCCTCAATAGCTATGCCTCGGTTGATGGCATGCACAGGTGGTGGTGGTGCACCTGCAGCATTTTGAAGCATAACATTAAATGATTTCTCAGTCTTAAGCAATTTAATTACAGTGGGCATTATTGATTTGTCTTAATAGAAGATCAATCTTTTTAGTAGCGACCGGCACTTGAAATCCATAATTTTCGTGCTTTAACGTTGAACGTTTAAGTGGGCGCCATTGAAAAATTCTATTACCATTTCTACAATAGTCTACACGCATCTTGCTTCTTAGCGAAAGCGCCCGATGCAACAAGCAACTATTATTGCCTCTTAGCGGGAATAGAGCGATACAACCTGCTACATATTATTAATAAAATAAATTACATTTTAATATCATCGTAGACTATGTGCATTACGTTGTAGTGTTTCAGCAACCATGTTTCACGCGATCATAGCGATTCTACGTGTCCCCTGCCAACTGTAAAGCGACTGAAATCCTTCGTATTGCGCTTTGGGGGTATTTTATTATTATTTTTTTTTTTGCACAATGTCCGCCCGTATACTGCGCAGCATACTGTGTCCGAAATGTTAAATGATAAACGGGCCAGATGATCGAGAATGGTGCACACGGCCAGTGTAATCAGTCTGTGTGGGTTTGGAAATGCGCCTAGCTTGAGGGGTAGCGCAATAGATCGTAATAGGTTGCAGTGCCCACTCTCGTATATTCCATTCCATTCCATTACTGTGTGAATAACTCTCGTATTATGACTTACCGCACATCCTCGCTGTAGTGGGATAGTAACTGATTGATTCCACTGTACAAGCCAATACACCAGCCAGCATTCCCAACACGCCTGCTGCAGTTACGGTGGGCACGCCCCATTGTCCTGTAAAAATCATGAAAGTGGTTTAATTAATATCATTGTCTCCATTGTCATCACACCATCATAACCGCCATCATCACCAACTTTACAATTTTCACTACCATCACAATCACCATGATGATGATGATTCTAATGATCATTATCATCACCAGACAATGTAACCTATTTAATTGTAAAAAGTATAGAATATGTAAATGTATAATTATGTAATTATTTTTATCCGAATATGTAATTAAATATGAAAATTTTCATTTAATTGGAATTCATTAATCATTATTTTATTAAAAATTTCAAATACCACACAATATTTTATTCCATGCTACCACAACAGTGGATTACTGAAGTACCTAAATATTCATACATATTTAGTTAATTTTATGTCATTATCTAATACTTAAGCCACCGGCGTGGATCAGTCTGTTAAGGCGCTTGCCTGCCGATCTGAAGTTGAGCTCGGGCGCGAGTTAGATCCGCTTGGACTGATTACCTGGTTGGGTTTTTTCCGAGGTTTTCCCCAACCTTAAAGTGAATGCCAGGTAATCTATGGCGAATTCTCGGCCTCATCTCGGCAAATACCATTTCGCTATCACCAATCTCATCGACGCTAAAAAAAACAGTAATTGATACAGCGTCGTTAAATAACCAACTAAAAGAACTCTAATCTTAAAAATTACCAAAATGCCAATTTCCATGTAATTAAGTAGGTTTGGTTCTTTTACTACGCTTTTTCAACTGTTAAGGTTATCTACGAGTATTATCTGTATAAACGTACAACAGAACAAAGCACAAACCACCCACGAGTCACTGAACTGAGAACTGTGAACTGAAGCACTCGTAATCCCGGCTGTCACGGCTAACTCTATTTGATTCCATAATTGCAAAGAGGGCCATAAATATTTTGCTGCCGTTTTCAACGTCATATTTGTGTGAATCAGCATTTTCTACCATGAAAATAGTGAAATCTAAACAAAGGAACACAGTGCTGCATCTTGAAGACGATTTACGTGTTGGCTTGTCAACCGTAAGGCCAAGTATAGAGAAACTCTGTGCAAACCACCGAATGCAGATTTCACATTAATTTAAATAGGCGAATTAAAAAAAATAATAATAAATATTTTTTATCGGACATCCAGCATAGATAGGTTGGGATTAATCTCAAACGTCTTGATTTAATAGTGTAACTTCGTCCCTCTTAGCTCCAAATATTTTTCTAAGTACCTTATTCTCGAACACCCTTAACCTCTGTTCCTCTCTCAAAGTGAGAATCTAAGTTTCGCAACCATACACAACAACCGGTAATATAACTGGTTCAAAAATTCTAACTTTCAGATTTTTCGAGAGCGGACTGGATGATAAAAACTTCTCAAGCTAATGATAATAATAATAATAATAATAATAATAATAATGATAATAATAATAATATAATAATAATAGGAATTTCCCATATTTATTCTGGGTTTAATTTCCTCCCGAGTGTCATTTACAGTTTACTTCTTACTGTTACTGCAATTGAATTTTTCCACATTTTCAAAGGATAAATTTCCAATTTTTATATCCCCATTTCATAGTACAGAATTCTCATATTTATTTAAATTGATTACAGTTACCTGGATAGGGAAACCGGAACCATGGTGAATCCTCGATGATCCGCAGTTTGACATCTGTTCTGGCCGGGTGCCCTACTGGAAGATTTCCAGACAAGGTCAGTAATGCACAGACGCCCCACATTATTATAATAGTAAGCAGGACCTGCAAATACAGAGTGCTTTAGTTCCATATGTAGAAGTAAGAAGCAGCATAATATAGAGGTTTAGAATAATTTATTTTTACAAACACTGGACACAGGCACAGTATTTATCTGTTCTTACAGCTATTGCAGTGAGTAGGTGAATTGTATTCCTTACACCACTTTTCTTTCTTTCAAGATTGTACTAAATTTCGTTTTAATAGATTCTAGGATACTTAACTATGTTTTTTTTTAGGAGTACTTTATATGAAAACAAATGTGACGTTATAGCGCAACATCTCTTCATTCTGTGCAGGCAGTCAAAGTCATCTCCGTTGGCTTTTGTTTATATTGTGTTCGGTTCTTGATTGTGCTGTTAGCTGCATAGCGATTGTTCAATTTTCTTTTATTGGACTCTAAATCCATTATTATTGAGGGATTCAGAAACGGACAATCTGATAATCTGTCGCATATAAACTTATAGCCTACAAGGTAACTAGTTCAAACTAGAGAATAATTATTCATACTCGCCAAAATTCGAGGTGCCAAGGCCACAGGGTAAGCAACACTGGTATGGGCTCTTCTTGAACTATTAATTTTGATTATTGAAATGCCGTAAGATTGATTTATATCTAAAGCAAACTGTGTTAAAGAGAAAATAATGCAGATAATGCTGTTGCATAGGCCAACGTCCAAGTCAAGCGCGGTATATAATATTGACTATTGCACATTATCACAATACATCGCATGTAAGATATCTCCGTGTGTATCTTTTCGGCAAGAATAGACAACGCATGGAGAACAAAGAGTTGATATGAATGGAAAAACTAAGTGTAGAAATTAGTGATTTTATCGCCTGCAATTCGAAAATATTTTTAGGCTATATTTCTTCATGTTAGCACACTAATGACATGGCGTTTTCTAGTCATGTGACATTTGAAATGTTTGTACCTTTTTCTTTTAAAAACGATGGAGTTCGTTATGTTTGTTAATAGATGTACCGTTATAATTATGAGTTTACATTATATTCCCACTGAAAGAGCCATATGGATTATTAATTTATGATAATTCCAAATATTCCACAAACAAAATATAGCCTAGACTAATAATAATAATAATAATAATAATAATAATAATAATAATAATAATAATAATAATAATAATCCGAGGTGGGGGCTGACCAGCAGACTGCCAACCTTGCGTCCACATGCCTCACCAAAGGTGAACTACCATCCAACTAGAACGGAGGTATCGTATAATTAGCACGATGATCCCCCCAGCTGTTATAGCTGACTTTCGTAACCGGACTTCGCTACCTATCGTAGTTCATGATCTTGAGTGGGCACCGGTCCCACACACTGGCAGAAATTTCATGAAAAAATTCCTTCCCCATGAGAACTCGAGCTAGCGCGAACTCTGTAACGCGAGTCCTTGGTAGGATACCTTAGACCACTACGCTACGGCGCGGATCCTACAAAATCTAGAAAAATTAAATATAAATTAAAAACTCTAGAAAGATTAAAAGACATAAAGTTATTAATATGACAGCATTCTCTTCACTTTTTTTTTTTGCTTATATTATTATTTTTTTATAAATTCTCAGATCGTGTTGAAGTGAAGCAGTTAAAGCAATGACAGTTTTGTATGCAGTCCGAAATTGGTTGTAGGTTGAGTTACTTGTCTATTTAAGGAGTTGTTTCTTTTGTTAAGTTTTATTTCAGGGTATGTAAATTCCAATCAGGCATTTGCCTTTGTGACTGAGGGAAACCATGAAAAACCCCAGTCAGATTGATTGGCTATGTAGTTTGAATCCGGGAACTCCCGAATTCAAGTCTCAAACGCTACCGTCTGAGCCAACTAGCTCGATATTAAGAAGATGTTATGAGTTAAACTGCTAAGCAGGCCTGCAGAACCCATGAGTAGGGGAAATATGACGTCAGCCTCACTCCACTTCTATTGGGGATGATCGATTTCCGCGTAGTTATTTACATTGTTTTCCCGTGCAAGGTCCATCAGTGGCAGCACTGTAATTTTCAAAAAGGATTGTAATAAATTCATTGTATTTATAGCCTAATGCGTTATCTCGTTCAAAGTTTACAATTATGTTAGATTTCCTGTCGGTAGTTTCTTTGAGATTTCTTTGCACCTAACCTGCTTTAGATTTTCGAAAACTTTCCTCCTATCATCACCTACGAAAACATAAATTTATAGCATTTAAGTAATGAACCTTGAAAGTCACTATTAATTTCAATTCAAAATGGACACGAGTGACGTCCTTAATTTAACAGTATATAAATAAATAATCAATATACAGTTCGTAATAATGAACTTACCCGAAAGTTTGTGCATTCCATAATTCTTAATATGGGCTTTGTTGAAATGTGGTTTAATATTGAAATGACGAGTAGAAATAAATTGGATGGGACACAGTAAACAAGCAATTCTTTCGTCTTCAACAACAAAATAATCATATTGCAATTTTCTTTGGAAGTGTAATATTTCTTCACGGGTTTAGATTTTGCCATGTTCCTGTTACCTTTAAACTGCAGTACTCGTATTGTGTATTTATTTGTTTTTTTTTTATTTATTTATATATTCATTTATTTGGTAGGAGTGCGTTACAATGGTGAATGATAGCATTGACATCCGGTCATCAGCTATCACTCACTTATAAACGTACAATTTATTTATCGTCCTATTACTAGTAAAACTAGTTAAGACCAGTAATACAAGTTTTATAAAAATAGGAAAATTAAAACTTTGTTAATGCACGAAAAATCATAATAAATTCTTCAAATAAAGTAATTGGTTTGTTGCCTGCATGCAAAATTTCGGACTTATTGCATTTTAGGAGAATACAGAGCAAGGAAAGACAAGTCGGGGACTGTACTTAACTTATTTTACACAAAAAGTGGACTGAATCGGCTTTACTAGTAATGGGACAATATATACATAAGTAGAGCTTCGTACATTATATGTACACATACATTTTAAAATTTATTTTACATGTCTTTTAACTTATTCATTTTCCTCCTTCATTTTTCTCTTACTTTCTAAAGGTATGTTCCTAAGGATTTTATTATCTATTCATTTGTAATTCTCGATAGCGTATTGTATACCTGCTGCCTCGAGAATGAATATTGATGCAGCCGAGCGTAACTGGAACGCTATGACCGGACTGGTAGAAAAGGTGGGTGGGGTAGAAGGAAAGGTAAAGCAGTCGCTCTGAGGAGTTACAGTTCTGTAGGTCTGCTCTAGAATATGTTACTGGCTAAGCAAGAATGTGACATTACATTTACGAGGGCTTCAATATCGTGGTAAGCTATAACTCTTATCGTGGTTCTTGTTTTTCTCATGGTTCTTGTGTTTATGTGCTTGTCGTAATCCTTATCGTGATCCTTGTTGTGCTTGTGGTGATCCTTATCATGGTCCTTGTGTTTGCCCTTGTTGTGGTCCATACCATGGCCCTTGCTACCTTTGTCACGGTCTTCATCACGATTCTTGTTCTGTTTCTCATATTCCTTATCGTGGTCGTGGTCGTGATCCTTATTCTGGTTACTGTATTTTAGGTTTATAATATTTTGAATAATATTATACCGGTATATTACATGTAAATAAGAATTAAGATTTCGACTAGACAGGTAGCTTACTGGAAAAAGTTTGAAGAGTTGAAACCAGACGATAGAGAAACCCACGTCACGTTTGTAGGCCAACAGTGGTACGTGAACCTCTCTTAGAAGTTGTGAAAACGCAGTCAACATCAGGATTGTCCTACAGAAAAAAAAAAGAAAGTTCTTAGAAACAACTGAGGAACTGTGAGTTATTTTTTCAACTTCCTATCTACTTGCGAAATAAGAATTTAAATTACTGAAACAGCTGTAACACTGTTAACGAGCAGTGACGTGTATTATGCAAATCAAGCTTTCATACATGTCACTGTTTGCAGAAAACCACAATTTAAGTCACACAGAGTTAGTGTGTACTCAATGTTGGTTGCTTGACGGTTGTCAGCACACTTTGAAGTCTGTGGATATAGAGGGAAAAATTGGATCGGTGTCTGGTAGAGTTCCCGGGTAGCTCAGTTGGTAGAGCGTTGGTACGTTTAACCAAAGGTCCTGGATTCGATGCCCGTCCCCGGAACAATTTTTCCCTCAAAATTATTCAAATCAACTTTACAGGGAGTTATACTTGAAAGCTTGATCTGCCAAATGTTATTATTCATCACAACTTTAACTTCTTGAAATTTAATTTATTACCTCAGAGAATCAGCAGCTTTTATAAAATGTAGATTGAACAACGTGCCTTACTAAAACACTTTTGTAGATATCCGCTTGTAATAGTACGAACCAATAGACAGATCTAGAGACCTGCGCGCCACAAGGAACTACGTACAGCGTGTCGTCACGTTTCTGAAAATATTATTTTGTCCGATTTAAGTTGTTTTAGCAAAAACGTCGAGACAGTTGCCCTTAAATATTTTATGCAGTACCATATTACTTCCAGCCCCCCCCCCCCAAAGTTTCCAAGGTTCTGGATTAAATGGAATGTCACTTTGGTAAAAGAAAAAAAAATAGTGCGGACTCCCTCTTCTACATATAACATTTAATCTGAAACTGTTTCACTTTGACCCAAATGAAAGAAAGTAGAATTAGAATGAACCGAACAAGATACTATTAATGCTAATAATTAAAAAAAATTCGGGAGAACGACGATTATGGAAAAGAAACCAGTACACATATTATTTTGCTTTCGATGTATTTTACCTAAAAAAATCCAATAAACTTTGTGATAGCGAAATAACATCTTATTGTTAGATAAATTGGTACTTTATGTAACTTACAGTTTGCAGATATAAAATGAACCGGAAGAAATGGATGTACATTTAAGAATGTATTAATCTTTTTCAATCAGTGTCAATATCGTAAAAATATACTAGAAAGAAAATTAGTTAATATTAGGCTACAGACTATGAAGTGTTGCATATTGATTAAAATAACTTAAACAATTTAATTTAGGTATATTTATTTATAATTATGTTTTCAGTGAATCATCCTCATGACCTCATTTTTTAGAGTTCATATTTATTTCATTGCTTGATACAAAATTTCCTAATAACCATGTGTTGTAATCTTTAAATCATTAAAATCTCGAATGCAGTAACTCTCTGTATGACATAATCTACTGTAAATATAGTTTCACTCCATATATGTTAAGATTCAGGATGTCTTGTACTCACCCTGCAGCGATTCCCCAATGTTGTGAGGCTGAGTCAGCTGCATTTTCAAACAGAGAGAGCCCAACCAAGGAGACTGTAGGTACAATTGTGAGAGGGGTCACATATCTCAGTATTACACCGACGATACCTAACAAAATGGCAAAGAACAAATTTGATTAGAATCTACTTAACGCAGGGATGAGACAATATTAGCTCCCAATCATGGTAGAAGAGCTCGACCTTGATCACGAGCGCATAGCGCATTCACTGTAGCGTAGACAACAGGGATGTACATGCACATGCAGCGAATAAAGGCAGCAATTATTACAATAACTTGCGTTACTAAATTTCTGGTTATGTAATAGGGCTAATTACTCAGTTATTTAATATACATGTACAATGTACATATATAAACAAATCGCAAAGGGAAGGGTTTTTAGGAACAAAAAGAGAAATAGGAAAAGTTAATTTTATGTAAACCATTTTATTGTTAAAAGCAATTATTTATTATGTAAATACTTCACTTCATTGGTTAGGAGAAACTAATAGGGTCGACCTGCTCGACGTGTGTGATCTCTAAATACTTTTGAGTATTTGTTGAAAAAATAATAATGGCAATATTGATTGAAATAGAGTATATTGATTGTGTAATTGTGAAAATGTAGTCCTTATTCTCCAGTCGTGATTATGTAATGAGTTTTCTTAGAGTGATTTGTGAGATGCACATAACACGAAAAAACAAATTGATTAAATTAAGATATTGAGAGCCATCGTAATTTTTGGGGTCAATCATTTAAGGGGATATGTATGACTTTCAAAACTTCCACAATTTCGGCCAAAATTTGTGAAATTTAAACTATATAAACAGATCTATAATAATATCATCTGTACAAAATTTTGTACAATTAGGTCTAATAGATTTGAAATTATATTATTAAGTATGTTTTATATAATTAAAAAAGCTCCTTGCATCAAAGTTTTCAATATGTTTAGTTCATATTTGCTAAAAATCCTGAAAATAGTTATTGGAATAAAAGTGAATTAGCGTTTTGAGTTTAGTAATAGTTTAAGTTAAAGTACAATCATAGATAAAATATTATTCCTAAATTGAAGAAACACGTAGTCTAATAAAAGTAATTATCCAGAAACAAGCAATAAATAAAACATCAACAATACATTTAAAATAAAGAAATAAAAGGAATCTAGATACTATCTGCTGATCCAAATGTAAATTAATTTACCTTCGATGTCAATTCCGAAATGAATTTATTTCTCTCTTCTCCTGAATAATGCCTATTTTTTTTTCATGTTGCGTCTCATAATGCCGTTTTATGTTGCTTTTTTGCAAATGATATTTTTTTTACACAACAAACACTGGACTTCATCACCATGTTCGAAGCATAAATATTGTATCTTCCACTCTACCGTGAAAGCTTTAAGCGCTTCCGTTCCGTCATGATGTGCTGTGTTCTAAGATCTGTACATCCTTTAGCAATGTTTACAGGTAAAAGAGCTCCGCGCTCGCGCAGCGGGCATAAAATCGCTCTCGCCCGCAAATATTAGTCACCATCGCAAGACTGACCTAACGTATAAAATTACATCAAGAGTAACCTGCAACACTTTACTAGATAAGTCTCAGTGGAAAGCCAATGTTTTTAATTGGTTTTTTTACGACGCTTTATCAACTCCTGTGCTTATCTAGCGTCTGAATGAGATGAAGGTGATGATTCCAGCAAAATGTGTCCGGGGTCCAGCACCGAAAGTTACCCAGCAATTGCTCTTAACGGAAGGGAAAACTTCGGAGATACCTCAACCAAGTAACTTGTCCCAACCAGGATTTGAACCCTGGCCGGCTCGTTTCATGATCAGGCCGGCTAACCATTACTCCACAGTGGTGAACGAAACCCAATTGTACAGATATCTTTAAAGCTCTGAATCTTTATGTAATGGAGTTTTTTATTGTAGACACAGTTATTTAATAATTAATTCTTGTGACAGAAACGTTTTTGGTGACATTCTGTTTACATTACTTTAATTTATCACACACTCTTGTCTTACAAACAAAACCATAGAAAATTCGCTGTAACAGATTTTGAGTATTTCTTGTCATTATTGTGATGTAAAAAACTCTATTTCGAGATTTTAGGATAAATTCGGTTTTCAGCATCATTGATAATTAAATTGTATAGTTTACAATTCAAGTTAGAAGATTTCATTTTGTTATTACAGAGAATGCCTTTTCAATAACTTGCACAAAACGTAAGTCTATCTTGCTATATTACCGCGTATTAACAGATTTTGACTGTTTTTTATCATTATTGTGATGTAAAAAACTCGATTTCAAGGTTTTAGGATAAATTAGGTTTTCAGCATCATTGTTACTTAAAATGTATAGTAAGCTACATGCCGGACCGAGTTTCCCCTTCTCCCTTCCTCACTCATTCCCTACGTGGTAAAATGAAGAATGTTATTATATGTATGGATTTAAATATTGATATTAGATTTGAGTCAACTATCACTAACCAGCTAAGGAATATGTTACAATCTTTTGGTTTGCAGTGTACTAATTCTTTACCTACAAGAGGGCTGGCTTGTTTTGATAACTGTATAAAAGAAACTCTGTAATTTTTGTACCACGTGCAAGTAATTTCTATTGTTGCACCTAGAACCTAGAAGTTCAGATTCTTCTTTCGACAAATTTTAGTCAAGTGTCTAATCACTCAAGTCTACTTACTCCACAAAATGTATTTCACTTTAAAATTATCTGGTTGAAAGTCAGGATCTTTTGAAGTAGAAGTCTCTGGCTTCGGGGACAACTGAGACCAGGGATCACTATTTTCTTCATCATTACTGTCACTACTCCACGTCTTAGAGGGTATAGGTATAGGCAATTCCTCGCTATGTGGAACAGGTCGCACGGCACAAGGTATATCTGGATACTGAATAACGTATTTACTTTTCCTAGGCATGCCAAATATATTTGTCGTGCAGAAGTAACAATCATTAATATGATTTGTTGGTTCTTGCCACACCGTAAGTACAGCAAATGGTAACGCTTTGAGTTTGCCATGTAACTCCAATCTGATTTGCCGTACAAGTGGTACAACATTGATGACGTGATCATTGTTTTTCCTGGTCACCAATTTGACACTTTGACACCCGAAGTATAAAGAATATGCATGATTAGTAATGTTATAAATTTTTTCCTCTCATTTTTTGGGAGTAAACCGTCCACAAGCGTAACACAAATTATCCGGATTATTTCTGCACTTCCGATGTGAACTAGCCCTTTGCATTGCACTACTAAAACACTCCAATATTTCTGAAAAATTACACTAAGTGAAAACTTGTGAAAAAATTACACTAAGTGAAAAAGAAACTTCACAATATAGTACACTGCTGTCAACACATCCACAATGAGACTGACAGTTTAGCAGGTGGAGTGCGCGTATTTTAAATTGGTAGGCGACATCACCACCCAGGTAGTATACAGTATATTCAACCTCCGGCTAACATAATGCACTATCCTGAAAGGAATAAGACAAACTATTTCTTCAAATATTTTTGTTTACCGACAAATTTCCAGTTCTGTTTTTAGCCAGCAGAAATGTGAATAACATAAGTTACATCACGTTTTGTGCAGGAAATAATATTACTTTACAACGCCATTAGAAGTGCGAGACCGGTCTATATCTGGGTTTAACTCTTTACGGTGTTTACTTCTACAGGGACATCATTTTATTTTTACTTCAATTTTTATTGTACCTGAGTTTTTGAATGTACTTCATTCCCACCCCCTCTACTAATGAAGTTCAACCGTCCTCCACACAGAACCAAGACCGCATATACAGTCATAGTAGCCTTACGGCCATAGTAAACAGTACATTCCAAAAATATGTTCGCGTTTTCCAGTGACAAAAGAGCTTTCAATATTGAATGATTTTCGCACATTTGCCTACGTCGTATCCCGTTTCCCCCACCAGCTTTTATTCGTCAGTTAGTAGCTGAGCTGTCTTAGCTCTTTTCTCAGAACATTAATTTCTGCTAGGAATTGGACGTCTACGTAATATTATACGACTGTTTAAATAACTTAAGTAAAAGGCCCTCGTTAAGTAACTGTCACGTGATTTCCTCCCTTTCTACGACCCTACGACATAACCACTTGGACGAACAGTAGATAATAGTTATGTCTGAGTAATTATATCTTTTCGGATCGGCAAGAAGTGAAGATTGAATTTACAGTACGTAAGGTACTCTTTTATAGAGTAGGTACAGAATTATTTCAAGATGAGTTACTAGTACGAAGGACGAAACTGGTAATTGGGATTAGGTATAATAGTCTATAATGCGATAATATGCACATTAGAACTGAAGCCTGTATCGAAATGAACGGCCAACATTTTCAAAAATGTGTTTAAATATCCATATTATGATTATTTTTCAATTTAACTTCATTCTCTATATTGTACGCTAATGTGCTGTAGACAGTATAATATACACTGCATAATGAATAGCCTATGTCCGCATGGACAGCTAAGTTCGTGAGTAAAAATACTCATTGTTAATACTGTACTGTATTTTGATTAAACAAAAACCTAATGAAAATGATAAAACTCAAAAGCGCGATATTTCCTAGTTTACGTAAATGGATGAACTACTTTTCTTCCCTCCTATACCTAGTAAAGTGATTTGTTTGTATATTACGCCAGTATCATCGAACTCCAGTCGTGGAAGTGGGTAGCAAACGGCGTTGATCCAGAGGTATAGCCAGGTTAATATTAAAAATGTTAGTAAAATAAAATGATGTCCCTGTATATCCTGATAACCTGGCAGAGGGGTTTTAGTAAGTATACCATCAAGATAGGAACGCATGGAATCACGGTGGCGAGGGAAGGTGGACCCGCTGTGAACTTGAAGTGTTTTCTGTAAACAAATATCTATGATATGATGCACAGTTGAAGGCAGTATACCCTGCTTCGAAATCAGGTAAACCAGGATTAAGGTTTATTAGAAGACAGAAACAATGAGGAAAGTGGACCTTGAACCTCCCCAGCCCCAAACTATAGGTCAGAATTTTTCGAGGATCTGTGTCATACGCTAATAAGAGCGGATATCCTCCCCCCCCCAAAAAAAAAAGGTACAGCACCCTTGTTTCGTAGCATTCATAAACAAATATACTAACAGAAAAATGTCTTCGGAAACATAATTACACAAAAAACATACTTACCAACAATCTATGACAAATGCCTAAATAATATAAGAGATGCAGTAGTAGATAAAAAGACTTTCCTCTCTATAGACGAAACTAAAGACACCGCTCTTAGATCAGTCACTCATGTTGTAGAAACCCTGAGTCTGATGCTCCAGGTAAAACATTCCTCTTAGCCTCCGAAGAGATGGAGGAGGTTAATCATTCTATAATTATTCGCTTGTTTCGTTATTCCTTGGTCGCAACGAAACCGGCTGTTGTGGAGGGAAGTGTCCGTCACAGTACCTGACGTCACCTATATTCCGTGCTGTAATACGATTGCTCTGCCTCTGTCTGTTGATAACTGACAAAGGCTTGTTGATTAGATGGTATAACAAATAACACATTTTCATCTTTACATTTTGTATGTGTGTAAGTAATCGTGTATGATAGGGGTAACCAAAATACGACACGCGTGTTACCAGGTGACTCATGAACTCGTTTTGGATGTAGGATATCTAAAATATCTAAAATGTGGCGTGGTGTGATATTTTAAGCATTGTTTTCAGAATGTACTTGTGAAAATGGACTGAAACATGTATTATCTTCACAGAGGTAAATTTCATATTTGGTATTATTATTATTATTATTATTATTATTATTATTATTATTATTATTATTATTATTATTATTATTATTATTATTATTATTAGAGTCGAGAGCGATATCTTGCCTTTTTCGTATAGACTATACTGCAATGTTATAATTCTTACTGTTGTATTTTGTTTTGGAATGTCTTTAAGGATGTTCAGTATCTAATGACGTCTTTTTAATTATCTTCTGATTGGTTAATAGTTAACTGTAAATTATTGTTCATTGATGTCTATTGACAATAACCTCTCATTTTGTTTTCCTGACGAATTTGCCGACTTTGAACCTTGTTTTTTCACAAAATAAAAAAAACTGATTAAATTCCTTTAGATTAAATTCAGTTCAAAATGAGCGGTTATTTACAATTAAACTTCCATCCCTAATAGGGAACGTATACTAAGTCAAAAAAACTTACCAAATAAGCCAATTACAGCCTGAAGGACAGCAGAGACGGCTATGGCTCCTGATAACTCCCTCATTCGAGTCTGCCACAATTCCGTTCTATTGTCAGATGTCATTGCATCCAGAACAGCAGGCTCGGGACATCGCCATTGTGGCAAGTTGAGAATAGCCAAAGTTGGCACCAAGAATGAGATGGTTCCACCTTGCACTATAGGTAACCTGTTGATAGATAAGATCAGATCACTATGACAGTTGATTAATAGGAAGATTGAAAAATTCCGTTAGGTCAGAATAAAGGAATTGAAATTATTTCACATTTTGTTTGGGGATGTACGTACACGTTCCATTATAAAATGAAAATTCAGGCAGAATAAATATTTCAAATATAACATTTGGAAATTCCTTTATAGGATAGACAAGTCATGTCAAACTCAATGCCACCATAAACCTACACAGAGCAAGGTACCAGACTCGGGGCAGATGACGTAAAGCAGACGACAATTCAAACGTACCTGGAAGGCGGCGTCATTCAGTATTGTTACCGATCACATTGTCATGTGCGAATGTAAGACCAGGGAAATTTCTTGTGCATCATTAGCTACAGTATTTAGCGACAAGCTTATGGTCTCAAACTTCGAAGATTCACTGGGACATACATTCTTTGCTGCTGTTAAAATGCGGTCCTTAATAAATTGACCGTCTGAATAAGTTCCAAATTGTGTCTTATGCCCCGGAAAATAAGGTACATAGTGGGGAATGTATAATAAACATTAATAGAATATATAAGTAATTATAATAAAAAATGTGTACCTTACGGAATAATTTTATTAATGTTTATTTATATGACTATTTTTTTAATTTGTGATAATTTCCTTCAAACTTCAGTACAAATGTAATGATCAGTTTTATATTTCCTTGAGTCATAGAAATGCAGGTCCCGCTAATTTATATTACTTATATTACTGTTACGATTTTTTTAACAATGACTATGAAACAGATTTTTAGTTTCATCTTAGAATTGCACAACAGTAAATAGGCCAACATGTACTATCAGAAACTTCTACGAGCTTTAAAACTGTAAAATTACACTAAATAACATTTAATTTGTAAGACAAATAATAATATTTCACAGCGTGAGTGAACTATTTACATCACATTTATCTACTTTTAGACATTTTACTAGAACAACTCGTTTTTCTCTATAAATTCCTTCATAGTCCGGTTGATTTTTTTATATTAGTAGGTTATTTTACGACGCTTTATCAACATCTTAGGTTATTTAGCGTCTGAATGAGATGAATGTGATAATGCCCGGTGAAATGAGTCCGGGGTCCAGCACCGAAAATTATCCAGCATTTGCTCATATTGGGTTGAGGAAAAACCCTGGAAAAAACCTCAACCAGGTTAACTTGCCCCGACCGGGCATTGAACCCGGGCCACCTGGTTTCGCGGCCAGACGCGCTAACCGTTTCTCCACAGGTGTGGACAGTCCGGTCGATGTTTCAACTCGTAATGTTGTTTTATTTTGTACTTTATTATAAAGAAGTACTGTTTGCATACTAAGCATTGTATATGATTTGCTACAATCCTACATAAGAACAGATTCTCCCATTCTACGTACCGTTTTGTATATTAAAAATTCTACGCAAAGTAGGCGATTCAGCGCGGATCATGTCTATAGATTTAGACGCAGCATTGTCTTGGACTTCAAGTTCTTACGTCTCCGCCTGCCAAAGCACTGTGCTAGCAGCTCGGGGCACGAGAGGCCCTGGGTCCGAGCTCGTGGCAAACCTGTGGCAGCTGCCACCAGTGGCCGAGCTTGATATCACTGGGATAAACGACACTTCATGAAATGTACCAGATGAACCTCTTGAGCGCCTCTGAGTACAAACACCTCTAAAAAGAAACAGGAAAATGCGAGGGAATTTGTCATCTTTATTAGGATGAGCAACTCAGACAATTAACAAATAAAGAAAACAATCAGAAGTAGATCTCTACATGAGCCCCTTCGCTAGCACGAACATTATCCAAACGGTTGTCTGTAGTATTATCTGGTGTGATAGATGCTACAGCTTCCACAACGCGATCACGTGAATTGTTGAGGTCAGTCACTTTGGTGGAATACACACTTGACATAGCCCCTAAAAATATCTAATGGAGATTGAATATGTCGTGAAATTGTACGTATATGTCCAGTCTAACAGTCCAGAAAAGTATTGTCCGGTGATGTAGGCACAATAATGTTCCAGCAAGGCGGTGGTCATCTGTTGCAAGATTATATTGGAATGTTTGCATGTCTGCAATCTGTGGAAGCATGTATTCTTCTAGCATGCCTATATTGCGTTCCATAATGTCTAACAGGCGACATAAACATTGTCGACAGAGGAAGACGGAAGAATAATTGCTATTCAATCAATGCACAGTGGTCCAAATCACGAATCTAGTGAGACAAAAATAATGTTGGTCATTTTTGAAAATGCAAGTCAAATGATTCGGTATTACTCGAAACATATCACCCATCATGATTTAATCTTTAAACAAAAGTAATCTCTTCGTTAATGCACTATAATACCTGAAATGCAAATTCTTGTCGCTGACATTTGTCAGTTGGCTTTATTTCTTCAACAATTTGTATCTTATAGAGGTATCGGTAATTCCTATATTTCGTATTTTCCGCATCAGTAGACAGCAACTAGTACTAGCCACATCGATGATGAAAACATTTGAGTTGAATTTAAAAATGAAATCAATAAAAATTTCCTCCTCCTTTGATCTTTCTTCAATAAACAGTCAAATTCTGGGAAATACTAGAGGTCCATTCTGTATGGGCCTACATTGATACGATTTTAATTACGTTTGGTTTGTCAAAAGATCGTTAAATTTGTAAACCTGATAGGTTAATAATAAAAAATTACCTAAAAAGTCAATGATAGGATTTTTAAAAGAACTCAACCCATCGAAATGAAGCTATTAGTTCATTGTTAGTTAAGTAAAGTAGGCTACTTGTACCGAATAAGTTTTTTATTGAAAAAAAATGAGAACTGACGTTTGGTGAGAGAAATATAGATAGATCTGTAATTTCTTATAACTAAAATGAAAGTGTTCACACATTACCTGCAACCAAATGTAGCTTGCACCCAAGTCACAATGCCCGTAACAAAGATCATGGTGCAGATGATATGGCTCCGGGCTGGATCGTCATCTTTCATACAGATGGCTGGCGTCAAAATGAAGGGAATTGACACAATAGCACCAATCATTGTGAGGTAGTGCTGAAAATATCATATTAATGTGGAGTTTGTTTTAGGCTACATCACTTTTAGTTAGGCCTACTTTTTTTTAACAATGTGTTAAAAGTTGAAATTTACGTTTCACTTCAAGGTAGGATTACCAGGTTTCCAAACTGAAAATAAGGAAGATTTTTAAATTTATTGTCAGTACTGTAAGATTGTCAGGATTTCAAACAAAAATAAGAAAGGTTTTGGAAATTATTGCCTATACCCCCTCAATACGACATTACCAATAATTATACAGTACAGAGAGTAATGCTATTTTAAGTACATTTACAGAGCCTTCATTCAAATAGACGTTCATCCGTGAGTGTGCTGCCGTGTGTGGCGGCTGGAAGCACGCTATTTGCTAGCAGAGTCGGATATTTATAACCCCTTAAGTCAAGCACATAGATTGCTCATACAAATTACAATTACAGTTACCACCTGTGAAGGAAGAATAATGCTGAAACTGATCACGAAGAGAAAAAGAAATTAGCTGCGCCACTGGTTAAGAAGAAACTGTCTTCTAAAGGATGCAACGAAAGAAAAGTTCGAGTCAGAAGAAGATAACAGATAGTACATAATATTAAGATGGCCTACATGGATCGTAAGTGGAGGCTAAGAAGAAGACGGAAAATAGGGAAGATTGAAGAATGCTGGGTTTGCAGTGAAAGGCCGGCTCTTTGACAGAACACTGTGAATGAATGAATGAATGAGTTCTTCTTCTGAAATTGTTGGAATTCCCTTCTTATATTGTCTTTCAGTTCTTTCAACGTATGTGGCTTATTCTGATACATTTTATACACTTTTTTATTTTATCGCATGCTGTGTTACAAGAATATCAACTGTAAGATCTTGAAATTAATGTGTCTAATAAAAATAGCCATGTACTGCTTTATTTGTCCAGGAATTGCAGTCACATGATAATGTGAGCAGAGTAAATTTTTACAATTGGATGTTGGATAATGTTAATAATGGCTATGTTTATCCACATTTAATTTTTTCACGGATGAAGCATGGTTTTATTTACATTACCATGTAGCGACAAAGCAAAACAGATAGTGGAGTGCAGAAAAACCCATCTTGTACACGAAATGCCATTGCATGACCAAAAAATTTATGTAGGGTAAAGGTTGGTGATACGAGTAATTGAGTGATACTATGTTTGAGAACTTATCACGGTTTTACTGAGTGAGAGAAAGATCGGCTTTGTGTAGGAACTTGTCCATGAACATTCCCTTAATACATTGGCGCAAAAAACCAGTTTTCCTCTCGCTCAGTAAAATTGTAATAAATTGTCAAAAAAAAAATATCATAATACTACTCAATCACGATAATAGCTAGTCGGCCTGGTTGGCGCAGTTGGTACAGCGCTGGCCTTCTATGCCTGAGGTTGCGAGTTCGATCCCGGGCCAGGTCGATTTCATTTAAGTGTGCTTAAATGCGGCAGGCTCATGTCAGTAGATTTACTGACAAAATTCCGGCACACCGGCGACTCTAATGTAACCTCGACAGTTGCGAGCGTCGTTAAATAAAACATAACATTAATATGATAATACCAACCTTTACCCTATGATGCGCAGTGAATGCTTACAGAATTATAGGGCCTATATTTCCTTGAAAATACTGTAAATGCGCAGAAGTACAGGGATAATATATCAGACCATTCCTAGATGAATTATTTGACTTTGAATGTACACTGCCATTTTTCAACAGTAGTCTTCGCTATAGTGCATACAACCGATCTCTTGTTAGCATCAATTGCGGAAATTTTTTAAGATAAGATCATCAGTAAGGGAATATTATGACCAATGCAATCTTTAGATCTTATCGTATGCGATTTCTATTTGGGGAAATTAAAAAAATAAAGGTTATCAGAATAACCAACATAGGTTGGAATAACTGAAGGGAAATTTCAGCAATTTCAGAAGAGTAACTAATGCGTGCTAATGCAAATTTTCTTAAAAGGTGTGAGAGATGTGTGGCGCCGCAAGGACATCATTTTCAACATCTCCTATGACAAAGGTAGGTTTCTATTGAAATTTTAATTTACATGAGCAGTCTATGCGCTTGACTTAAGGGGCTATGAATATTCGGCTCTGCCGACAAACAGCGTGCTTTCAGCCACCACGTGCGGCTGCACACTCACGAATAAACGTCTATTTGAAGACTCTGTAGGCCTACATATAACTGCACTCAACGTTTTATTTAGAGTACAATTCAATGGAATATGTTATATTTACAACTTGATTTGCATTCATTCTGTAATCTATCATCACCTTTCACATATCTGAAACAATCTTTACAAGAAAGGTTGAAATTCTTAATGATTTCAGCAAAATTTTTTTCTATATCCGTCCAATTTATTATCCATAATGAAAACGCTTTCCCAGTGAGAGCATTGGCACCAGGACTACTCGTCACTTGCACTACTCATGCTGGAATAACACCTGCCTATAACCTGCCTATGTAACACCTGCAACAACTTCTACATAGGACAGACAGGCAGATCATTTCGAACACGTTACAAAGAACAAATCACAGCCATAACAAAATTACAAAACACCTCCACATATGCAGAACACATCACACATGCCAACCACACCTACAGAGACATCAACACAGACATGGAAATACTGCACATCCAACCAAAAAGCCAGAAACTCAACACACTAGAACAATATGAGATATACAGACACACGAAAACACAACCCAACGATATTCTCAACACACAACTCAATTTCAAAACACATACACTCTTTGACTCTACACTACGAACGCACCCACACAAGAAACAAGAAGCGCCAAGACCAACAACGACCAGTTCCGAAGATGACCGAAAATAGGTCGAAACATGATAACAAGGTACGTTAATAATATTTAACACAAGAAAGTTCTTATCATACATATTCCGAACTGGAATAATAAATGAACATTAAAAGTATAATAAACGCTGACATGGAAATGACAACGCGCAAGACAAAAGGAAGGCAAGAATTGCAGCTGTGGAAACTTGTTTTTAAAGACAGAACTTGTTACAGAAGTTTACCAACGTAGAGAGACAATAATAAACCGGAAATGTTGAAAATGAACGATTGACGATGATGTCAATCCTCTGTACGCTATCTTGATCAGCCAAACAATGAACTTCTTCACCTTTGTTTCGGAGAGCAGCAGCAAGAAGGGAACGAATGATGTTAGGTAGTTTTTTTTTTCTTAAGATTTCTCCCTGAGGACACCTCCCAAGTACATGAGGTAGGGATTCAAACTCACTACACTACATCTTCTAATAATGTAATAGAATACCGAGAATATGGGGACAAAAGTCTGCTTACTATTTTTACGGTTTTCTTTTACCCGTGTTTAGTTTGAATGAGAAATTCCGATACTTGTTTTGAATATTATAGGAATAAGGCCATCATCACGGAACGAGTTTGATCCTTAGGGCATAGATAACCATGTAGGCCATTTCTGTTGTTGACATTGGGTACTCTTTTGTTTCGTCAACAAATGAATGCAGTTGTATTAAAAACAAGAAATGAAATAATGTCATCCGTGTTAGATATTATTACAACAAACATCATTTAATTTTTAAAGATATTTCTTAAGAGTAAAATGAATGTTATAACCAGGCTTCGAGACTTTGGACCCGATACAATAACGGTCTTACTAATAAAAACTCTATATACAGACGTTTAACTATCTTATACTTATACAATGAGTAGCTCGTTTATAAGTCGTGTGTAAATTCCTTACTGATAATCACTACATACATCGTGTATAACAGTATAACTGTTACACAGCTACGTCATAGTTTCGTCATTACTTCGTTACGAAAGGTAATAGAATATCTGAGATTCTCTACTGGATCCGGTAGAGCGCTCTAGTGTGGCGTGTTAAATATCGATAGTACAACTGGCTCTAATCGATTACCACACTACATTTTGGTCAAGGATTACAAGCTATAGCAATATGATTCTAATAATTCTATGATCTTTGGTTTGTTCTTCTGTGGTTACAAGGTAAACATCATAAAACGACAGTCGATACGAACAGCTGTTAAAGGAGCGGCCATTTTTTAGCTATATACAACGCTTAAACAAGGGGTTTCGTGTATATAACTACTGCAAAGCAATTCCCATTGTATAGTTACAGCCTGTTTATACGTCCATAGCTTATTCACGGTTTATTAGTAACGTTTTCTGTCTCAACTCTGCATAAGTCTCGTATAAAAACTATACACGGTTTATTAGTAAGACTGAAAGTTTACTGTGCTTGTACTATAGGTTGTTGACTCGCTGCAGGTAGTGAAAGGTAGAGATGTGTTCAGGTAACAACGTTGCTATTTAGAATAGAGTACGGTAGTATGGGGAAGCAGATACATATTTACATTCTGAAAGTAAATATACATTACACAATAACAATGTCAAAAGAATGTGAAAAGCATTTATTCTCCTGTCTTTTATAAGCATTTGTGTTTAATTATACACAGAGTTAATGGTGGAAATAAACATGTAGCAATTTTAATTTCTTCAATTATCCTATTGGTCGTCTTTAGGAAGTGCAGTTACAGTACCGAATTGCAGTGTACTACAAGATACATTCTCAGTGTCTCAAACGTTAATCTTTTTTCAGTTGTCTACCAAACACAGTTTGTACTGTGAAAAGCTGCGCTCTACATCGCATGACTTTATAGGAGCAAAACGAAAAAACCTAACATCATTGCAGTCTCTAAGAGACAGTCCTTCATTCTCGGGTGACTCCAAGTCCACTAATTTGCTG
This sequence comes from Periplaneta americana, assembly GCF_040183065.1. Classification (NCBI taxonomy): domain Eukaryota; kingdom Metazoa; phylum Arthropoda; class Insecta; order Blattodea; family Blattidae; genus Periplaneta; species Periplaneta americana. Next base: position 66,751,332 of record NC_091128.1, read on the forward strand.
TTTATATTACACAATGTTCCATATCCGTTATTTTTACATAAAATTGATTTCCACTTCTGTTTTACACGTTCAGTAACCGGTGTACTTGATGTCTCATTAATTCTCTGTGTCATTTCCTCAACTAATTTGAGGGCTTTCGGCATCTCTTGCTCTGACTTTTCTAACCGTGTAATAGTTTCAGACACAGTTTGAAAATAGATTTGTATGAAAACGAAGTTATTCGTCAGAACCTTCAAACCCAGAGCGTTTTCCTTTGTTTATTTGTTGTCATTGATTCTACAGTACCCCCACCACTGTACGCTTTACCACTATACTCAGTACGCCGTTATGCAGATTTCCCACTGAACTGCTCTATCGGGTCCAAAGTCTCGAAGCTTGGTTATAATAGAGCATTACAAATTTATTCTTGAAACTCACTTCCGCACAGGAGTTTTAGTTGGAAAGCAGTACCGTTATGATGATCATTGCGTGAATACATTTTTGGCTAATTGGCCACAATTCCAGAATTTCAGCAATTTCCTCGACGAAACCTTCTCAGAATTGTTAACATGAAATGTTTTCTTGTTCACTTGACAAAAATAATAATACATGTTTTCAAAAACGTACATAACATATTTAAAAAAATAAAATAAAATACAAAGTACAAAACTCAGACATTTGAAAGTGCTGTATCACAAATTAGGCCGGGTGCACACAGAATCAGACGCGGCGCGACGGTCGCGGGCAGACGCGAGGAGACACGGAGAGACAACATCAAATGACTGCTTGAAGTTCGTCGCGAGGAGACTGGCTGATAGCTGCAGTGTACTGCGCATGCTTTAGTAGTGATTATGATTGTACTCTTTCACTATCTACAAATACTATATTGTTGTGTAGTGCAAATTATTCATAATCGAGCTCGATGCGGAGGAATTAGTTGTTTTAGTACAGGAAATATACGTTCTGTAAAATCTTTGAAACAATATCACAATAATGTGGTTTCTAAAAATATGTGAGAAATTGCAAATGAGATGAAAGCACCACATGAATAATAATATTGATGATAATAATAATAATAATAATAATAATAATAATAATAATAATAATAATAATAATAACTTGTAGTAAGCCTAATTCTCTGCTCTCTAGCTACTATCACTCATTATTGTGATTTAATATATTATTTTTCTTTATTGTGAGTCGTGAAGCAGTCATAAACATACAAAATGACGTTTGTGCAGTACATTAGTAGTATTTAATTTTAAGATTCTTTCAATCCTATAGATTTTAGGCATATTAGGCATCCTTAACAAATAATAACCGAACACAATAGAATTTCTCATATTAACGCCAATTTCTAGCCTAGGCCAGTTTTCGAAACCCACACAGCCAGTAAAGCAGTAGTCGCGAGCAGACCGTGTTAAGATGTCGCGAGGCGATGTAAAGCAAAACTTCGCGTCTCACCTCACCTCACCGCGTTGCGTCGCGTCGCGTCTGATTCTGTATGAGCTATTCCATCTCAAATCGACCGAAATATAGAGAAAATTGACCTTACAATTTCTAAATACAATGAAACTTTTTTTGTACGTAGAGAACTGTGATACAATGCTTTGCGCAAAGTTTGAGCCATCAGAACTTCATAGTGTTTAAATTAAAAATATTTACATTTATCATATTTTCATAAAAATAGCAACTTTAAACTGTTGTAGATCCGAAACCCTTTCAACCAATGATCAAAATCATGGTTTATTTTGATGCTGAGAAATTAAAGTTTATATTGACATATAAACAGATTTTCTTACTTTTTATGGAAATGGAGAAATTTAGATTTTTCCTCATTAAGACGGCTTTGCCACCGAAAAAATATTTTAAAAATATGTAGTTAGATTCCGCATTGAAAGAACAAATAAACACATATTTTTTACTGTTGGTATGTTGATAAGAAAGAATTGAAAATATCAAATAACGAAAATAAATAGTACACGCGTGAACTAACCAGCTGACTGTGAGACGGGAGCTAGCCGAGACAAGCAAGGCCAGGAGACAAACATGTGATGTTTCGTCTAGTAGCGCATAGCTGGGCTAGCTTTATCACAAGTTTTCGTAAACACAGTAGTAAAATGACGCCCAACGCTCGCTTATCTTCAACTCTCGGCAAGTGCGTGCGGTACTGCGCCGTTCAAGTCCAGGCGTGTGGAAATAATCTATTTAATACCCTCGAAATTTATTGCCATACCACTAAGCAAACAATGCCGAATCCCTGTTAATAATGCAAGGTTTTTTCTCAATATTTTTTTTACATTTTTACAAATTGGCAAAAAGCCTACAAGTAAGTAAAATCAGATTATCTGTCTCTCTGTGTACAATAAAAATAAGGATTACTTCTTAACAGAACCTACCAAATGCCAGCTTCAAAATGAGCTCTCGTTCAATGTTCTGCAGTAAATGGTTCCAGAGTTCTGAGCGCTGAAAGAGGCTTGTTTTTATAAAATTCGCTAAATTTGTCGCTCAACAATACGAAAACCGTTTGACTTTCGATAGTATATTTTTGAAAATGCACTGTCCTCAACACCTTGTATTAGTAGGGAAAAAATTAGAGTATAAAAAATGCGAGGTTTTTTACTGATCGATATGCATCCGGCTTTTTAAGTGACTATTATGAATTATGATGGATTCTAGATGACCCAGAGATCTGCATGAGATACCGGAGATTCTCATGTGCGTGTTTGCCTTAGAGAACATAACTCCTGTAGATCTGTGATGTACAGGAGATCACCACAATAAACATGATATAAGGATTTGATAGCTAGAGAGGAATGCGTGGTGTGTCGGATGCTGGAGCAGTCTTAGCCGGGCAGTACGATCGGCATGGGTGTGGAAAAAGCCTATTGGAGCTGAAGTGCTTAGGGATGCTCCATACCCCGCCCAGTGTGCATATTTTATAATCTTAATTCTGACAAAAAATGTTATCAGCAAGATTATTCGACAGTCACAGTTTTTCAACGATAGAAATAAATCTGGACAAACATTACATCCATTCTTACCTGAAGTGCCATGAACACGCAAAGGTACCATGGCGGGTTGTCATCAATACCGTATGTGATGTCTGTATCTTGTCTCTTCTTCGCGTCTTCCGCCTCCATCTTAGTGACGATGTTCAGTCCAATTTCCAAATTATCATCTTGCATTCTAAGTTCCTGTGCAACCAGATGAAGGACATTTTTTAGAATTCGTGTTACATGAAAATACGTAGTACAATAAATCTGACTGAGCCGTTATGTTGGTCTAGTGGCTAGAGCGCTGGACTTATAATCATGTGGACCTAGGTTCCATCCCCGGCGTACTTCCGATGTATAACTTGTATTGGGCAAGCCCGTGGTCCAGGTAAGTCAGGGGTTTTCCCCGGGAGCTCCGGTTCCCATGCGGCGTCCCAACATGTCATCATCATCATCATCATCATCATCATCATCATCATCATCATCATCATCATCTCATTGCGGGTGTAGCGTAGACCAGCCTCCAATGATGCACCCTGTCGATAATTTGGTTTACAGAACTGGCTTTATATGGGTAAATGACGAAAAGTCAAGTTCCCGCCATTAATAACTTACTTACAAATGGCTTTTAAGGAAGCCGCAGGTTCATTGTCGCTCTCACATAAGCCAGCCATCGGTCCCTATTCTGTGCAAGATTAATCCAGTCTCTATCATCATAGCCCACCTCCCTCAAATCCATTTTAATATTATTCTCCCATATACGTCTCGGCCTCTCCAAAGGACTTTTTCCCTCCGGTCTCCCAACTAACACTCTATATGCATTTCTGGATTCGCTCCCGCCATTAGTAAAAATAAATAAATGAATAGGTAAATAAATAAGTAAATAACTAAGTAATTAAGTATGTAACTAAGTAAGTAAGGAACTAAGCAACTAAGTAAATAAGTAAGTAACTGAGTGAGTCGGTAAATAAATAAATCAAATGATGTCGGGCATATGACCTCCTCTACTGCGCTGGTATGCAAGAACTCTGTCCGTGAAATTCGCTATGACTGCCTGACAAATTTCCACTTGGATTTCGCCGACAACTCTTCTCATTTCCTCTTTTAACTCGCGTATGTTTCGGGGTTTGTTGACATAAAACAATGATTTAAGACTACTCCATAGAAAAAAATCACATTGCGTTAAATCACATGACGTTGGTGGCCATCGGTGGTCACCATTACGCGAGATGAAACTATCCGGGAACCGCTCATGGAGCAACTCATTGTTTCGCGAGCAGAGTGACTGGTGGCACAATGGTGGTAATGGAGATCATGTCGGAGAATTCGCCGTACTGAAGAGCATTTCGTTACGTTTTTAAAAGTTAGAAATATTAGATTGCACCCAAATGTCCTGCGCCGTAACCTCTGGGTGTACCTAAGCGTTATGCTTTACGTAGATTAGCGGTACGGAATGAGCACTGGTTCGACATTTTCTCAGGAAATTTCGGTCAGTGTGCGGAACCACCAAATATCGTGATGCGTTTGAGGAGCTACAGTCAGTAGCGAAATCCGGTTTTGAAAGCCAGCAGGAGGGATCATGCTAATCACACGTTACTCTCCTATGGTAAGACATGTGGGGTTGATGCAGTCTTCTTGTCGGCCTTGCCCCTCTTATGGGATGTCCTGTCACAGATTTATTTATTAGTATGTAATATTTTGTATTACTAGGCCTGCTATTAGTAGTAGTAACAGTAGCGGTAGCATCAGCAGCAGTAGCAGCATTGGTGTTAGTGGTAAAGTCTAACGTAATATCTAGTAATAAAAATAGGAGAAGATTTTTATGACTGGAAACCGATAAATTGTGAAGTGCGAAGGACTGCCATTTATCACCACTCTTGCTTAAGATTTATATTAACGCCATCATTAGACACTGGAGGTTAACAGTTCATGAAAACGTTCATCTCCATAGTAACAATACCGTAGATTCTCTCCTGCACGTAGATGACCAAGTTCTTCTCGCTTACACAGAAGACGAATTATGGTACTCGATTCATCAACTTAGTATTACTGCACAAGATTTTAACATGAAAATCTCAAAAATAAAAACAGAAGTTATGATCTTTCTAGGAAAACTACTCATTCGATCCGAAGCAAAATTTGTATTAACAATTCAAGATTGGAACAAGTAAACTCGTTTAAATACTGTAGTTAGATTATACAAGGTGAGCCAATGAAATGGGCGATTTTCAGATTCGTGTCTTTTCGGCTATTGTCAGGTATTTTAATTGAGGCGCACAGTGTGCAATAACGCAAAACTATCTGGAAAAAATTAGTAACTTATCTGCATTCCAACGGATTTTTATGAAACTTTGTATAGGCCTTATAAATAGCACATTTTTTGTGACAAACTTTGACTACGTTTGTGTACGAGGAACTACCTCTTTATAGGGGTGGTTTTAGACTAAAATAATAACTTCTCTTCTATGTAACAGATTTTTATGAAACACTGTACGGAATTACAGGTAGGATATATTTTTTGTGTACATACTATATTTACGATTCCATAAGAGGAAGTACCCCTTTACAGAGGGCGCATTTACGCAAAATTAACTTCTCTCCTACATAACAGATTTTTATGAAACTTTGTATAAGAGTTACAGGTAGCACATATTTTTGTATAAAAATTGTGAATACGTCTGTATGCTACCTGTAGGCCTAGATGTTGTACAAAGTTTCATAAAAATATATTACATAGGAGAGAAGTTATTAATTTTGTCTAAATGCACCACTATAAAGGGGCACTTCCTCTTATAAAACATAATCAGACTTTGTAGACAAGAAATATATTCCACCTGTAACTTCTGTATAAAGTTTCATAAAAATCTGTTAGATAGGAGAGAAGTTATTAATTTTGATTAAATGTACGCGCTATAAAGGGGTAGTTTTTCTTATGCAAACGTAATCAGAGTTTGTATACAAAACATATGTGCCACCTGTATGGCAAGTAGGCCTACAAAGTTTCATAACAATTCGTTAGAATGCAGAGAAGTTGTTAATTTTGTCCAGCTAGTCATTTGCGTTCTGATTCACTGCGCGTTTGTTAAGATGAGATAAAAATGTGTCCAATGTATTTTTAACATGATGTTCGATGTCATGTGAATAATTTGCAGGCCTAAAACACTTGCAAGTGATTAAAAACTTCCTTAATCCACGATTCGTTTCTGCTGTTAAGCCAAACATGGAATAGTTACTGTATGCACCACATCTGAAAATAATTAATTACCGTACTGATAAATGCGCAAGAACGCACAAACTTTAAAACAGGGATTCAACACTCTAAATGAAACTGTATTAAATGGAAGAAGAATTGTTGTAACCGGACGTGACCGCTATATTAAAACTCATATTTTATTTGGAGGACTTTAAAATAATATTTTTTTCAATTGTAATGTTTAAACCCTTCTGTAAGAAGAGAAATACTTTACAAATTTGTAATTGAAGTTATGTACATTAGTAAGAACGTATCTATCTGAAGAGATTCCATGTCTCACAACATAATAAATCACTAACTTGTCTCTTTTTCACCCACATGGTAAGCCTCTCTGTTTACAGAAGAATAGGAGCGAGAAGTGTTAGGAAGAACTCATCGTTCATGCCCTTTAAATATAGCTTGCCGCTGATAAAACAGTAAAAGCTATTTCTCACAACATTCTTCAAATATTAAAGAAAATGAATTCATATTTATCTATGCCTAACTAAAGAAGTCAGAATTGGATTTTTGTCCACCTAGATTGGGAAAATTGCATATTGTGAGGCGGTTAGAAGCAAGAGAATGTAAGTGACATTTCTAAAAAAAATATTTAAGTGCATCCAAGGTACAGGAAGAATTTAAAATTTCAGTGGTAAAGGGATCTATTTTAACTACATCGAACATTAACATTTAAAATTAAAACTTCACGGAATTTACACATACTTAGTAAGTTTTAATAATATTTTTTTGGAAAATAACGTAAGTACACATACAGAACACCCCTTTGCTTCTGACCGCCTCAATTGTTACAGGCAACAACCTGTTCTTCGTTCGATAGCATTTGTTTATAATGGATCGTTGGACGGGTGAACAACGTGCTTTTGCTATTAAGGCATAGGCCCCTAGTACAAAAATAATGATAGTTTAATTGCTGAACAACGGCTATTTCGACGTCATTACAATATCCATCGCAATGATCCGATGCCATCAGCCCATTAAATAAAAATCTGGATTCAGAACTTTGAAGTAACTGGTTCTGCGTTAAAGAAGAAGTCTCCAGGTAAGCAAAGATCTGTACGTACCCCGGAAAACATCAAGAGTTGCTATGATCCGTAGTCATAAACGTTCTGCCCGTCGTCATGCAATTTCACTTGGCTTGTCAAACACCAGTATGCGAGGAATTCTTCATAAGGACTTACACATGCATCCATACAAAATTCAAGTAGTGCAGACATTAAAAGATGCTGATAAAGTAAACCGCATGATTTTTTGCCAACAATTCTTGGCTCTAAATATTAACGGAGACATTGTCCACAATATGCTGATGAGTGCTGAAGCTCATTTTAATCTCTCTGGATACGTCAATAAACGAAACTTTCGATACTGGTCCCCAACTAACCCTTATATACATGAGGAACCATTACACAGTGTCAAAGTCACAGTTTGGTGTGCAATAGCGTCATTTGGAATCATCGGTCCTTATTTCTTTGAGAACGATAATGGGACATCTGTTACTGTAACATCAAGGCGATATGTCCGAATGATTCAAGAATTTTTGTCTCCACAAATTGCCAATAATCCTCTCATCAATAGATACAAGCTTTCAACAGGTGGTGCGACTTAAAGAATGTGTGCAACAAAATGAGTTCCACCTGCGGGGTGTAGTGTTCAGAAAATAAGAATTTCATGAGGTAAAAAAAAGATAAATGGTATTATGTATACTTTAAATGTAAAGTAAAAGTTTCGTTTCAAAGTAATCGGTGCAATAATTATTAAAGTTTTAAAATCTCCCATTTCATTGACTCACCCTGTACCTTAACATATCTGAAATAATGCGATTTAATACTGAAAATTCAGGCTTATAACAGATCCCTCAGAATTAAGAACCAGGTTTTTAAAACAACGAAGATCAAATAAAAACACACAAGATTGAAGGCTTATACAATGTTGACAAGACCCACTCTCTGTTACGGTTAAGAAACGTGGACCATACGCATAGAAGATAAAGAAGCATAATATCTGTTGAAATAAGATTTTTGAGAAGTAATGCTGGATAGAGCCTTTTAGATAAAAAAGAAAGGAAGGAATAGTTAATGAATACAGAATAACCCATATAGCCGAATATCTTCGTGACTATAGACAAAATTTGTTACACCTGTGAACAGAATGCAATTTTCAGATACCAAAACAGATGCTATGGTACATCCCTAGAGGAAGAAGATCTATGCGTTGACGATTCCAAAGTTGGCAGGAGACCATAACAGGCCATTAAGCCTATTACTTTATTGATGATGATGATGATGATGATGATGATGATGGTGGTGGTGGTGATTGTGGTGGTGGTGGCAGTGGTTTAGTTAATGACGCTTTCAGCGTGGTGAAACAAGATTCTTTTACGCTCCGTAAACCCTTAGCAGGAACTCAGCTTTACCGTCTTTACCTCCGTTTCGGAGGAAACAATGCTCAGGATTTCATCTTCCTTTAAATTCCACGACCCTCGGATGAGTTTGAACCCGCCTTGCATAGTATCCATTAAACTACCAATTGATGACTATTTTAGCGATGGAAGATGAAGAAATATTCCTCCCTCTCTAAGCAAACAAATAAATTAGTGGATCATAATTAGACTGTCAAATTGACTGTCTTATGTCTGAAATCCCTTCTTCTTTACGTTGGAGATTGTAATAATATTATTTTTATGTAAATTCTTTCCAAATATCCACTATGTACAATTGCCCTTTCACTATTTTTGCACTTTCATTTTGTAGATCAGTTCGTATAGAATTGTTTGAGTGGTCAAACATCCGACTAGCATGACCTAGATATTGATACAGCGTCGTAAAATAATCCAATAAAGTAAAAAAAATAAACATCCGACTAGCTCCTTCGTTTGCTAAGTTAAGACTGCCGGAATGGCGCAAAACGTGTTAATTTTTACCTCATGTTTGGACGTAATCCTTTCTTCTCACATGGGTGACCCTGGTAAGTCTTAAATCATAGCACGTATACATCCTCGCCCTACAGCGTCATACCACTGTCTTCATTCCCGATAACGCCAAGCTACATACGTTTCAAGTAGGCCTAGACTATCACCCTTTTCGTCACACCCGATTTGGTGCCCCATAGGCCCACTAGATACGGACAAAGACGTAGCCTATGTCAATAATAATAATAATAATAATAATAATAATAATAATAATAATAATAAGTAATTGTAATAATAATAATAATAATAATAATAATAATAATAAAAGTTTTTTTTTACAAAAATATAAACATACGACTAGTACACACTTCACACACAATGAATAATCAATTCTATTATTATTATTATTATTATTATTATTATTATTATTATTATTATTATCATTATTATTACTATTACAATTACTTATTATTATTATTATTATTATTATTATTATTATTATTATTATTATTATTCATTTGTTGATTTGTTTTGTTTCTTGTGCTAAACAGTAATTGGCCTTGTGCTGTTGTTTTGCACGTTAATATCCTAAATAAATAAATAAATAAATAAATAAATAAATAAATAAATAAATAAATAAATAAATAAATAAATTATTGACATAGGCTACGTCTTTGTCCGTATCTAGTGGGCCTATTAATTTGAGTTTGATTCGAACTTACAACCTAATCTACATCCGTACTAAGTGCACAGCGACTTTCCGAATGCATTGTATTAAATAAAAACATAGACGTAATCAGAGTCCGAATTAACGAGGGGATGGGAGGGATTCCCCCGCCCCTGTTGGAAAGTTATCCACCTCTCATAAATGCATATTAACATCCATGCCAGGGATAACTTCTATCCTCCCTCACAAAATAAAATTTTATTATTTTAATATGAATATACTTTATAAAGTATAAAGTAAGCAAAGAAAATAATATTGATGTATTATCATCACCGGCAAGCTGACAACAATCAATAACTTAGGAATTACACATCTTATCTTAAGCCTGCTCATGGATATAATTATTATTATGATCAAGATGCGAGACAAGCAACTCAGTGAATCCAAGCGTTGAGCCGTATCGAATGAGGATAATAATAATAATTTTATGTATGGTATTTTCTCTCTAGGACTCTATCCCCCCCCCCCATCAGAAATCTTGATTCGCATCCTGGGCGCAATTAAATTGTTTATCTTTAAATTGATACCAAAATTCAAATTACACCTACTATGTTCTACATTTATAAAGGTACCTGGAGAATAAGAACTAATTCGGAAATATACGATCTATATAAATATAATGATATGGTTATAGATATGAAAGCTAGACTGTTGAATGATTGGACCATGTATGCAGAATGAACGATACGCGTTTGCCCAAAATTATATTAAATGTTAAACTAGATGGCAAGAGGAAAGTCGGTAGACCTAGTTTACGATAGCTGGATGATGTGCAGATTTACGAAAGATAGGTGCAGTATAAGGAATTGGAAAGCAAGGGCCATAAACCGAAGTGAATGGATGGCTGTTGAAAAGGAGGCTAAGGTCAAAGTAAAAGGACAGTCACGCCAGTGATGATGATGATGATGATGATGATGATGATGATGATGATGATGATGATGATGATGATCTACATTTGAAGCGTTGGGCCGAATAACGGTCTATGTTACAATTTTTCAAAATCGAATTTTTAATGTAATTATGCTCTGTATAGTCTTATACAGCTCTAACAAAAATTGTTTTTCAATATGTCTATGTCATCAGTCATTTCTAACATATCCAGTTGTTTACATCGTATCGGGAGTTATTGCGCGGGAGTTTGTTCTCTTTACGAATACTGGGTACTTGAATTCTGTGTATCAAGTTTCGATTGATCTATTACGTAAAATGGACGACTGCAAGACATTGACGATTTCTGCGCCAGATATTGACCGGCTAAATAAATCTAAAATAAAAAAGGATACAGACAAATTAATATTAATAAGGGGAAAGAAGCGTCACGAAAGTCGCTGAGGGATAATGGTATTGAGTATACAACAAGGAAGACGATGTCGCGAGTTTGTGCGAAAGATCCTCCAAATAATGTAAGTTTCTGTCCGGTATTTCTGCAGTATTTTATTAGTTGTATTTTAATTTACATTTTACTTAGTGTTAGTAGGTCTATATTGTGTTTTGCCATTATAGTTTATCTTAGAATTTTTATCAAGGTATTACGTTTCAGGAACAGATTTGTGAAAATAATTGCTATACAGAGATGTGCTGACATCTTGTTCTTGATGTCAGAAAGGAGCTGTTTAAAATATATTACTCTCTTACAGTCAATATTTAAAACCTGTGATTGTTATTGTCTTCATTATTAATAAAATTTATACCTAACAGATAAGCCATCTGTTGAGATGGATACTGAATATTCGGGACAGGGGTTCAAATTCCATCCCCCAACAATTTCTCATCTGTAATATTTCTTTTTTTTTCTTTATTCAGTTGTTATTGTTAAACTTTAATTAATCTAATGGTGTCCCTACATCTCGATACTGCAGCTATTTTCTAATAATAGTGTTATTATTTGATCAATATTGTATGTTTATTCATAATATTATATTGAGTGCAATTTTAATAAATTACATGGTTAATTCATATTAATATATAGCATTTAAAATAATTGTCATAATCATTTTGTTCATAATTTAACCTTTTTATTAATTTTGTATATTTTCATAATAGCCTATTCTGATTGTATATCTAATTGTATAAAACTATTTAAAATTGTGTGTATTCTCCAGTAGTATTTCTCTGGAGTTAAAAGTATTACAAACTTCTATGACTATCAATAACATACAATCGTATATTTCGCTTAGTTTACAAAAAATATTGATGGAATAAGGTCATATTGCCTGTCCGATGGTAGCCTAAATTTATGAGCGGGATTACGATGTAACATTTTTGTTTCTTCTGCACAATTAGCAGATTGTAACATAGACCGTTATTCAGTCCAACGTTTCATTTACTATACACCTTAGGCCTGGGGGCAGCAGTAAGCTAGTGTGAGGAAAAAGGGGGCCTTCACAGTAAAATATGTTGAGAAACACTGACCTAGATGTTAAAGCGTGTCTAAGTAAACTTAACAAAAAATAATATTTCACTGAAATTGTATTGTTGAGTTTGTGGTTACAATAGATATCACTTTTTACGTAAATCTAAGTTCTAGTGTCCACTACAATAATTTATTATCTTATACATGTACCGAGAGGATGAGATTATTGCTGCTGGCTGTGACGGCGGGCTCCATTGCGCTGTTGGTTGCGATGTTTGAAGCTGCGAGGTCTGAAAATGTAAATGATATTTTCAAGCCCGCTGTATGGTTTAATTTGAGTAATTATCGAGGCGCTCTAATTGTGACTTCACGTTTGGAGTTCAGTGAACGTGTCAATGAGAAAAGTCAATATCGAGAGACTTTAGTCTTGTTAATGAGGGAGGATTCATTCCTTAGATACTCAGAGTCGACGTAACACTATTTGTTCAATATATTTAACATAGTGATGATCGTTAAAGTCCATTTCTTCCACACTATCCCATTTATGTTCTTCTCATGACATTTGTGTGGGGATTGCATACAATTAAATTGTGTGTTCAATACTATTCGTGAAATTTATATTAAATGAAAGAAAATTTACGGGTTTATTTTCTGTTTAACAGCTCTAATCTTCCAAACTCAATCGAGTTCAATAGCTTTGACGCTCCAGCAAACGATACTCCTTACGCAACGAGATCTTCTTTCCTAACGTATTGCTAACAATTATAACTCTATAACGCTTCAGAGTCTGGTTCTCTTAGGGGAAGATGGTGTAGAACTTACACGAACACTTACATACCGTATACAATAGGGTGGAGTGAATTTTTTTTAACTCTATCAAAAAGCTTGGGCGTGCAAAAGTTGATGCATTATAGGAGTATTTACCTGCTAAATTTATTTCTTAATGGAATCATATCTTCAGGTGCCACAAGAGCCTCATAGATTATTTCTTCCATTATTAATATTTTAAATTTTTACATTCATTATCATTTCAAATTTCATATAACTTGGGTTTTAATAATGTTAGTGGAAGTTTAAACAGTAAGAAAAAAATATCTTCTCTGAAACTCAACTTCCAAGTACTAGAACACTGAAAATCTGGATTTTTTATAGAAATGTTAAAAAATCACAAATATGGGTACAAATTTTTATTGGTTATAGTTGAAACAATATGAACTCGGTTTTGAAAAAAAAAAAAAGCTATTTATTTGAATTAAAACTAATTTATGAACATGGAAATCAAGTATGCTCACATCATAATTCAGGTAAATTAATTTTCTTAAATGTAGTTTGTGAGCGTAAGTGAATACCAAATAAAGTGTAAAGTGTATTGATATTCAGTTTTTTTGTTGAAATGAGGCATGACAGTTCTAGATTTCAGTCTGGCCCTGATGTATCCGTCTCTTTGTGGTTCACAAACTGCTGAAGCAGCCCCAATCACTAAACGAACACACCGTTCTACTGCTTGTCTATAACATAAGAACTTTGGAAATGTCAGTGGCTCATTATCATTGATATGGCTGTCGATATCTTCTCGACAGATCGACTGAGTTAAGGGTGGTTCATTACCGATGTAGCTTCACAGTAGCCCGAAGCATTAAGTACAGCTTGGGTACCATACATTTTCTTACGTTCTTGCTGGGTTGTTCGTCTCTGGTCCTATATATACGAGAAAAAGCTAGTTTCCTGATTGCTTACTTTGTATCAGTTAGCATAGCTAACATTTTTTTTCGGGGTGTGCGAAATATGAATTTCTTTCGATCACAGCATCAACAACGATCTTAAGATTTTCCATTAGGTATCTGCTGAACAGAATAATTTTCCAGAGTTGCCGTAGTCCATTTCAACCCACACTGGTGCATGTACTTTCATTACATAGGTGGCCAACGCGACCAGATTTTCCGATGGGTCATTGGTACTAACATAGTAACATATAAAAGAAGTATCCTACGAGCAGTTGTCAACCACCTTGAATGTGACATTCGACCTGGTTGAAGATCAGCGAAGTCTTCAGTACATTTGCCGGATGTAACAGTTTTGACAGTACTGTAAAGATATTTGTGATCATTACTTAGTTCCTTTAAATTAATGTTTGGCAATGGATTTCCTTCAGTTGCTTTGTAATTGACAACAGGCAGAAGGAAATCATTCAAACCTTTACCAATGGACCATAGAAAGAATTTGGTCCATGTGTTACACCATCTAAATGGATTAGCAGATATCTTAAAGGAAGCTCATTCATTTGAAGGAGACACACAGACCAATGGAGAGGCTTCTTGTAGTGAAGTTCTAGTTTCGTATAATGTAATTATCACAACCAGTATTAACATTTCTTCCATCGCATCCTACTGAAACTAACTTTTCTATTCTGTAACCTTTTCCAGACAAGTAGTTAATGATAGTTTTAAAAATGTGAAGGAAATTTCCTGATTCATGAATTACACATAACCTAGATAGCTCGAGTTAGGTTCGTGAAACAAAATGATATGTTCTTTTATTGTAGTTACTTGATGTCTTACGCCGTAACTAATTTCATGGAAAATAATGAAAACTCTATGGTCATGTAGCACCTCAAACTATTCAATTTGAGTTGTAATTTTTTTAGGGAACGACAGTATCATTATAAACAACTTAAATTCCCAAGTTTATTAAAATCAGGAAAATAAAAAAATGAAAAATAATTAAGGAAGGCAATTTTTTGTAATATTTTTTAATTTTACGGCCATTGTAGCACCTCAAGATAGCATACGATTTTCATAACATTTTCAGGGTGTTACTTATAAAATGCAACAAATTTTCCACACCCAAGCGTTTCAAATTTTTAAATAAAGTGAAAAATGATACATTTTCACTACACCCTAATATACAATCATCCTAGTACACGACATAACTCTTCACAGATACACACCATGCTTAGCGTGGCCCGCCGAAGTGGTATGCAACTTGAAAATGGGTTACAGTCCTGCCAGCTGTCCGCAATATCGGAACCCGAACCACGCAAGTGAAGTGGGTTGGCATTAGAAACACACACACACACATTATTGGCTTTTTAGCGACGTCTGACAATCAGTTTAGAAGCACAAATTACATAATATTTTAGCATTAAAAACAAAAAAGAGTACTAACACACTTTCGCATCTTATATTCAGAGCTAGTTTTTTTATGAACATTTTTTAAAATCTTATAGAAAAATAAATAATCATATTTATGGTTAAAATTGTGACATTAATTTTATGAAAATTTCGTAATATTAATAATAATAGAAGGAATATCGCACAATGTGCATGTTTCTTTCGTTCAGTTTTTGCAGAAGTTTGTTAGTGAGCTGTTTCTTTTTTTGCACCAAAATAGATGATATCGGTCATAGTTCAATTCACATAGTTTGCACTTGCACCAATCTTCCGGCTCGTGGTACTTCTCTGTCTGGCATATCCGATGGTGGAAACCATGCACCGCGAATCTAGTTACTGCGTGTCGTAAGTCGTATCTGGCTTGTGTCCAATCCCTGTAGATCATCGCGTCTGTGGAGAAGAAGTCCGGCCATATCGCTTGTTTCTTCTTGTTTAGTTCTTGTAGTAGTTCTCTGTAGCCTTCGGTAGACGGCAGCAGAAGATCATCGCGTAGTTCTTCTATGAATATATTTTGTTCCTTTGCTAATGCATATGTGAGGCGCGATGATGTATACTTTGACAGGCTTAGGGCTCGTTTGAGAAAACTGGCTTTCACTTTTTCTATGTCTTCCAAGTTCTTCTTCAGGCTTTCCCAGATAATCTCTAGTCCGTAGGTTATGGTTGGTGCCACTTCTAGGCGAAACAGGGCGATGGCTGTATTCAGTGAAAGCTTACTTAGGTTCTTTATGCTGTTTGTTATCTTTGCTGCTGCAATTCGCTCTTTGATGTGTAGATCATATACGTCTCCTCGTGTTTGTAGTGTAATACCTAGATACTTAAAATGCTGGACGTTTTGCAGTGGTTTGTTCTTATACAGCAGATGGTCCTTTGCTGAGAGTCTGCCTCCTCTTCTAAAGATCATTTTTACGGTTTTGTCCTCGTTCAGTGTTAGATCGTTTTTTTTGTGGCCCAGGTGGCGAGTTTGTCGAAGGCTGTTTGGGCGTTTTCTAGGTTCTGGGAGACGATGACCATATCGTCTGCATATGCGTGTATTTTTACGTATTCTGTGGCTATTTCTCTGGGTACTTCTGCGGTGGCTATTATGAATAGCCTGGTCACCCTGGAGTATTCCGTTTGTTTGTTTTACCGGATCAGATGTTGACACTCGGTTGTCTATTTCTATTTGGTTTTTTTACAGGATGCTTTGTATGAGTCTAGATTCTTGGTTCCTTCCGGTAATTTTTTCTATTTTTCCTATTATTAGCTGTCTGTTTAATAGCTCGAACACCTTTGTGTAATCTATGAAAACTGCGTGCAGCTTCCCTCTTGGGCGTTCTAGCGCCTTCGCGATATCTTCCTGTATACATTTTACTGCGTGGATTGTGGACTTCCCTTTAGTGAAAGCGAACTGTTGTTCTGGAATTACGTGGGCTGTCATTTTGATGGTAGTTTCTCTTGCTCGAACCGCTGAAATGTTTGCATCGTTATTTCTTAAACGAATATCCCGTTCTTACTCACTCTTATTAAGTCTCCGAATTTTGTTTTACCTTCAGACGGAAGTGTTTCGGAATAATTGACATTTCTGTTTTGGTATTTTCAAATATAGACAGACCTAACTGCCTAATATCACAGTCTAGTATATACAATCACGAAGCTTGAGTTGTGAGGGTACTAGAAACAATAGACTGTGCCGGTACTATTTCACATTGTCTGTAATGAGACGATAGTAGCAATCCTAGTGGTTAGCAACTATCTATGGATGCATATTTACTACGTATTGAGCTTCGTGACTGTGTATACTAGACTGTGCTAATATTAACGTATGAATCTTTGTTCACAGAACACTATCCGAAATTATTAATTCCAAACTTCTACTTATCCATTAAATTAACGAAACACAAATTTAATTCAAAGCACCACATACACTACCACTCCTCTAGCAGAAAGCAAAGCCTATATGCTGTCTGCCATAATTAGCGGTAGAACAAGGCACAATCGAGCGGTGCCTTTACAGAGCGTTCGCTTACATTATGTAGATCGACTGGAACGAAGGCCTAGCAACACGCAGCAAACCATCTCCCGCACACTTGGCAGCCATATCAGTATCTCTGTACGAGTGGTTGTGTTGACTTTAGATTGCATGTTATTTTTCTGATTATGTTAGTGAAGTAAACACAAGTAGGACTGGTTATGTTGACGTTAGTTTGCTTTTTATGCTTCCTGATTGTGTTGGTGAAGTTTTTAGATTTAGGAATGGTTGTGTCGCGTTAGATTGCGTGCTATTCTTTTGGTTGTGTTAGTGAAGTGTTCAGATTAGCTTGCTCAGTTGGTACCACAGAAATTTACATTAGAGCAAAGTATTTTCATGGTAGAGACTTATCTGAAAAAGAGTGATTGCGGAAAGGTAAAAAGAGGATTTACAAGATTATTTCTATGTTAGCGTTCCATATATCAACACCATACCATGAAGTGTACTTTCTGAGGAAAAACTGGATGAAACAGGAGAAATATTGAAACACACCTCATAGAAATATCTCCGTCGTCTTGCGCAAGAAACTGGCGTCTCTAAAACCACAGCATATGAAGCCACTAAAATTCTTAAATCCATAAGAGATGTGTTGCAGCAGAAGGGCATAATTGTCAACTCCTTTTACAATCAAGATAAGTTCACTAATAATAGAACTGCCGAACGTGCTGGAGACGGTTGGCCGCATAGCCTTCTTACCAGTCGCGCGTCGCCCGGTCGATTACATTATGTAAGCACACGCTCTGTTATATAGAACCTACAACATGGGACACGTTGTTTATTAATGCCCAACCTATGTTATAAAATAAGGTGGAACTTCGATATCCAACCATACCACACCCGGGAGGAAAAACCTACTTAAATTAATGAAAATAACCCTAGAATAAAATAATAACATACCACTCTAGAGACACAATATGATCATTGAGAAGGTAGTATACTTAATAGGTAACACTTCTGTGTAGTGCCCCATACTCCATATTCAATAATTAGCAAAGCAATATCTTTAGCATGACTAGTGACGTACCCCGAACTCCACCTCTCTGATCGCGAGACCTTATATTTTCGGTCTGTTATGGCTTAATGTTAGAAATAAAAACAATTAAGGATATGTATCTCAGTTATAAGGTCATACAATACCAGATGAAACTATGAAGTAATTATATAATTAAAATAGAACACTCTGGTCCAGACAGCATCCGTTTTTGGTGCAAGAATAGTCCGTTTAACATGTTTATAAATTAGTCTTGAATACATTCCTAAACAAAGCACTCCAAACCAATATGAATATAGCGTGAATTGTGCACGAATATAATTTTCTGTGTTGGCTCCATTGTGCATCTTTGTTTACGTAAATGAAAACATATTAAAGTTAACATGGTACATAAATATTATTTTAAGAACCATAAGAAACAAATGTGGGTTGAATGAAGAGCGCAAGAACGCCATTTTTAATGGCAGTTTGTAAAATGAGTCGAATAATCTAGAAAACGAACATCTCGAGTGAGCTCCAAGGTAAAATGCTAATTTTTTTTCAATTTGTATTTTATTTTTGGTCCAGGGGAAATACTCGTGTTTTACGACAACATTCGTAAAAATACGATTACGTTCCATGGACAAAGAATAAGACGTAGTAAACATTATTACTTTATGTGGACAAAATAAAGTATAAGTATACATTACCGTAGTTCATTCAAATATGTAAGAAGCAATAAAAAATATGTACCGGTATATCTTACTGAATAATTAATAGTTAGTATGTGCCGTGTGTATATTTTTGTAAAATTATCCCATCTCATAAATAAACTCAACACAAATCAAATATCAAATTTTATTACCGTCTAATAGCATTAAATTTAACACCATAAAATCGCTCATTAATCTTTAGTTTCGACAGAATACCAAGTTTTCTATGCGTAAGAATCTGTTTCAGTCCTACTTTATGATGCTCAGGTCTCGATTCACTTAGGAGCTTCTGTAATGCCCATCTAAAGCAAGCCTGCAGAACCGGTAAGTAGGGGAAATATGACGTCAGCCTCATTCCACTTCTATTGGGGATGATCGACTTCCGCGTAGAGTTGTTTACATTCTCTGCCCGTGGCGGCATGTAATTTTCAAAAAGGATTGTAATAGATTCATTGTATTTATAATGCGTTATCTCGTTTCAAGGTTTACAATTATGTTAGATTTCCTGTCGGTAGTTTCTTTGAGATTTCTTTGCATCTAACCTGCTTTAGATTTTCGAAAACTTTCCTCCTATCATCACCTACGGAAACATAAATTTATAGTATTTAAGTAATGAACTTTGAAAGTCATTATTAATTTCAATTCAAAATGAACACAACGAGTGACGTCTATATAAATAAATAATCAATATACAGTTCGTAATAATGAAGTTTGTGCATTCCATAATTCTTAATATGGACTTTGTTGAAATGTGGTTTAATATTGAAACGACGAGTAGAAATAAATTGGATGGGACACAGTAAACAAGCAATTCTTTCGTCTTCAACAACAAAATAATCATATTCCCATTGGAAGTAGTATTTCTTAACGGGTTTAGATTTTGCCATGTTCCAGTTCTCTTTTAACTGCAGTATGCGTATTATATATATATATATATATATATTTATTTATTTATGTATTTATTTATTTGGCTGGAGTGCGTTACAGTGTTGAATGACAGCATTGACATCCGGTCATATAGCTATCACTCACTTATCAACGTACAATTTATTTATCGTCCTATTAATAGTAAAACCAATTAAGACCAGTAATGCTAGTTTTGTAAAAACATGAATTAAAACTTTATTAATGGATGAAAAATCATAATAAATTCTTCAAATAAAGTAATTGGTTTGTTGCCTGCATGCAAAATTTCGGACTTATTTCATTTTAGTAGAATACAGAGCACGGAAAGACAAGTCGGGGACTGTACTTAACTTATTTTTCACAAAAAATGGACTTAATCGGCTTTACTAGTAATAGGACGATATATACATAGGTAGACCTTCTTACATTATATGCATACACACATTTTAAAATTTATTTTACATGTCTTTTAACTTATTTATTTCCCTCATTCATTTTTCTGTTACTTTCTAAATGTATGTTCCTAAGAATTTTATTATCTGTCCATTTGTAATTCTTGATAGCTTATTGCCGCCGCTAGAATGAATTTTGATGCAGCCGAGCGTAACTAGAACGTCATGACCGCACTGTTAGAAAAGGCGGGTGAGCTAAGAAAGGGGAGGAAAACAGTAGCTCTGAGGAGCTACAGTTCTGCAGGTCTGATCTAAAGAAACTATACTTTCCAATGATGAAAGAACTATCCAGATCGGTTAAATAGTTTCTGAGATTGCCCTACACACACACACACACACACACACACACACACACACATTCTCTCTCTCTCACACTCACTCTCACACACACACTCTCTCTCTCTCTCTCTCTCTCGATCTCTCTCACTCTCGCTCTCTCTCGCACTCTCGTCCTCGCTCTCTCTCTCGCTCACACATTCTCTCGCTCGTACTCTCTTACTCGCTCGTTCTCTCTCACTCTCTCTCGCTCTCTCTCAATCTCTCGCTCTTTTTTATATTATTCAGTATACGAGTAGATAAACATATAATATGGATATCATCTTGTGAAAAGAGTTGTTAAATTAATATTTTTAGATTGTTGTGCAAGGCCGCCTTACAGTAAATAAATGCAGAGTCATTTGTTTTATCTTCATTACTCATATCTATGTTAGTAAATAAAAACACAGTGTTATTTTAAAACTCATATATCTCGTTAAATATCAGTCCTACAAAAATTTAGCATAGAACAAAACGTATCGAAAATATTTTGTAAAGCAATTTTTGTTATTTAATATTCTACTAAAAACCAATAATAAGCGAGATATTCTGATTCATTTACTTCAGGCCCCCTTATAATCCCCCTTTTAAAAAAAGTATTTTAAATGCCATATAGTCTAAAATCTAAGTAGGAACTAACTTATCGTAAGTACCAATTTTCATAGAAATCGGTTCAACCATTTTCGAGTGAAAAGGTAACAAACATACAGACAGAGAGACAGTCACAGAAAAAAAAAATGCGATTTTCGGTCTCAGGTTATCTAATTATACATGTTTACATAATTTATTTTTGCAAAAGGGAAAATTACCAAAAAGAATTTTGGTTACAGTTCTATTATTAGTATAGATTAATCAGAATTATTACTCTGTGGCTGCTGATACAAAAATTTTATTTTTATATTTAAATTAATGGATTTACCAATGAATTTACAATTAACACAGCTTTTATAATTGGCATTGCAATACATAATAGGTTTTTTCTCTCAATTTTCTTTTGTGGAACTTGCCTTTTCTAAGACAGAACCATTTTATAATCGGAAAAAATAATTGGTGTATATTTAAATCTAGCAACATTTGTCATGCTGATTTCTTTAGGGAGAAGTATATCCTCTCCATTCATCACATTCCTACTGCCTGCTCAAATCCTCAATAAAACCAGACACCTTCCAGGAATTTCTTAATTCCTGTAATCAAAGTCTTATCAAATCCACCTCATGATATTCAAAACTCTCTCTTTCATTGCTACACGAAAAATTAAAGACACACATTAAAAATAGAAATAGGTATCTTTTTAAACGTTAAAATATCACAGTGTGCAAAATGTACATTTTAGACATCACAAAACCCCTTCGAAAGGTTCTTATTTTAAGTAAACGTTAAGACATGTCACTAGTCATATTTATTATTTGTTTGTTTGCTTATTTATTTAATTGTTTATTATTAATTAATTATTTATTTACTTAGTTACTTGTTTGTTTGCTCATTATATTTGTTTGTTTCTTTGTTCATTTATTTATTTATATATTTTCTCATTTATTTGTTTATTTATTTACTTATATAGTTAATTATTTAATTATTTAGTTATAAACTAATCTAGGCCAACTTATTTACCTATCTCTATCTGTCTGTCTGTCTGTCTATCAATCTATTTACAGGTATACTGGCGGATTTAAGGCCATAGAGCTTTCTTTTACACTCCACCAGGTCACAAAATACACAAACAATCTCAGTTTATTACTATATAAAATTAATAAGCATTTAGCCTAAATCAGAGGTATATATTATTATAACACACACATACTTACGTCTAGCAATAGAACGTTTTATAATTTAATTCTCTGTTTAGTTTGTAGTTCACATAAAGTCTTGAATTTTCAGAAGCCACAACAGCAGATGCAACTCTCTACAAACACAGACTAGATGTATTTACACGCATGGCGAGCGTTAATTGAGCATCATTGTCATAATAGAGAAGGTTCAAGATTCGACCTGCTGCAGATTGATAGGCTGTTTGACATACAAATTGGTTCCAAGACCGCCTCACATTCTGTGATGGTCTTTACTCTGAAGCAGAGATAGCGAACTAAAAGACCATAGCCTGCCAGTTAATTTCGGAGATCAAGTTGATGTTGATAAGAGTTGAAAATAATTAAAATTGAATAGAAATGAATGACAAATTTTTAATTGCTCCAGCAACAGTTCTGGATAAACTTTCGAGTTCGCCAGACTCATATTCATGGTACGTATGTCGTAAGCGTACGTCTGACCATTTACCAACGTCCCGAAAAACGCATTTTTAACAGAAAATAGTATAGTTCTGTAAACATGGCAAGAATGCCCTTTATCACCTAACCTGTTCAACATATACTTGGAGGATATAGTGAAGATTATGTTTTCAGAATATGGGAGTAATTATTGTAGGAGAAAGAAGAATGAAGTGCGTAAGATTTGCTGATATGACAATCTTAGCAAAAGAGGAGATGATATTAAGGGATATGCTAATGGAGCTAAATGACAGCTGTGAGCAGTATGGGATGAAGAAAAATGCACACAAGACGAAGACCATGGTTATCGGAAGAAAACTAAAGGAGGTAAACTTGAGAAATCATAATGATACAGTGGAACAAGTGGGCAGCTTCAAATGCCAGGGGTGTACTATAAGCAGTAACATGAGTTGCTGCCACGAAGTCGAAGAAGGATAGCAATGGCCAAGGAAGCTTTCAATTTGAAAAAGGAACATCTTCTGTGACTTCTGGAATAAAACTAACTAAGGAAGAAACTAGTGAAGTGCTTTTTATCAAGTGTGGTATTATATGGGACAGAAACATGGACATTATGACGAAGTGAAAACGACTGGAAGCTTTTAAAATGTAGATATGGAGAAGAGAACAATGCACCATGTGAAATGGACAGGCAGAATAAGAAATGAAAGAGTGGGTGAAGAAAGAATAATGCTGAAATGATCAGGAAGAAAAAAATCAATTGATTCGGTAATTGGATAAGAAGAAACAGCCTGCTGAAGAATGCATTGGAAGGAATGGTGAACGGGAGAAAAGTTAGAAACAAAAGATTATATCAAGTGACAAACAACATGCTACAGGCGTAACTCAGTCGGCTAAGGCGCTTGCCTGCCGATCCAGAGTTGCGCTTGGGCACGGGTTCGATTCCCGCTTGGGCTAATTACCTGGTTGTGTTTTTCCGAGGTTTTCCCCAACCGTAAGGAGAATGTCAGGTAATGTATGACGAATCCTCGGCTTCTTCTCGCTATCACCAATTCAATCGATGTTAAATAACCTAGTAGCTGATACAGCATCGTTAAATAACCAACTTAAAAAGTGACAGACAACATTAAGGTATATAGAATATGTGCGGAGACTAAAAAGAAGACTGAAAATAAGAATTGGAGGATGCTGGGTTTGCAGTGAAAGACCTGTCATTGGGAAGAAAACTATGAATCAATGAAATGACGCACCATTTAAATTTGCTACATAGGTGACGGACATCGTGTAATGTAACAGTCACCATGATTACGTGGGCCTATATCGTATGTGACTATTCGTAATAATTATGTGATGTGATCACCTCAGACTCCAGAATTGTAACTGTTGCTCCATAGTGTGTCATCAACAGGGAAGCATAACAAAGTTTCAAGTGCCATTGCGTGGACATTTTAATGTAGTGAATTGTCAAGCTAGTTTCGAAGAATGAGTAACGTGATTCAATTATTTTTTTTAATCCTATGACGAGTGCTTGACTTTGTGTCATTCATCCGAATGTCCCCATGTATGAGAAGTCGGCCTGGGTAGCGTAGTCGGTATAGCACTGGCCTTGTGTGCTTGAGGTTGCGGGTTCGATCCCAGCCCAGGTCGATGACATTTAAGTTTACTTAAATGCGACAGGCTCATGACAGTAGATTTACTGGCATGTAAAAGAAATCTTGCGGGACAAAATTCCGCCACACCGGCGACGCTATATAACCTCAGCAGTTGCGAGCGTCGTTAAATAAACCATAATTTAATTTTCTATGAGAAACGTGCCGAAGCTGTAGTTTTTTTTTTTTTTTGCTGCCATAAACGTTGCCCCCGGTGCACCATGAGAGGCGAAGTACATAGCACCGCATGGCAGTGATGATTAATGGATGCATGGTGGAATGCCGGCAGGGTAAACGAGAATATTTGATAGAAATTGAATCTGGCTTACCAGTGTGACGCTGTAGCCGTTTGGTCCGCGCTGAGCTTCCCGACACAACGATCTGAATTTCGATTCCCAGTGTGAGTAATGAAAGAAATTTACCTTGCGTCCATAGGACTGAGTGTTCGTCCATTGTCTTGTAATGTCTCAGCGGTGGCCCTGCGTCATGTCGGTCCCATGACCAGGGAGGTCCGCAGGTGTGTGCGATCAGATGAATCTCACTCCCATATCCACAGTGGTGTGCAAGTCGGTTAAAAGGGGATTATAAGCAGAGTAACAAAGAAAGAAAGAAAGAAATGTAATTACATTTTGCCCATGACAGTAATTTTATTAGGCCTATAGCAGTCATCTGATTTTTCAAAGATGGGCCAAAATGTTGCTTTGTTCTGTTTAACCATTCTGAGAACACAGTGGGCTATTCCTGTCCAGTAGTAAGTTCCTGCACTGAGAATTGTATAGCTAGCCTTTAATTTCTTTCCTCTCATTTATTTATGTCCTTTTTATACTTTATTCTCTCCACCTGAGGCTTCTAATGTGATGCAGAATGTAGTTTGAATCAGAAAATGTATAAATATGATATATTTTTAATTTAATAATAGCGTCTTCATGTAGAAGCAGTAGTAATAGTTATAATATTGTTATACAAAAATGTACAAGAATAGTTACATAATAGGCTTAATAATCAATTATAATAGTAAAACTAAATTTTTCATCAGCACCAGAGCAAATGCATTGTTAATCTATGTGTACAGATAAATATAAGACAGCTTATATTTTGTGGAGGAATATAACAGGTGCAGTATTCTTGTAAATCGGTTTCAGTCCATGGACCTCGAATGCTCTGAAACAGCAATAGTCCATAACTTGGCTGGCAGGAGGCCAACCCGAAGCACTGCATAATCTTCTAACGACAGGAATTCATTCTTGTTCTACTCCTTTTTGCAGCCACACATTTGCCATTTTCTTGGTTTGTACGTAGGCATGAAAGGAAGATAGGAGAAGAACTTGCATCTGAAACATAATTAGAAATTACAAACTAGCCATACCCGTGCGCTTCGTTGCACGTGTCATAAATAAATTGACTTAAATCTGTTATATTTCCAAATACAGCTTTGTTATTATTAATGAATAGACCTAATTAGTTTATTATAAGTTATAAGTCGTTTGCACCTGAATTATTTTCAAAATTGTGTTTAGAAGTTTGAATGTAACTGTTATTACCATGCAATACAGTCTGGAGTTGTTCAATTAATTCTACTTTTAAGTTTGGTATTACGTTAGACCTAACAGCGTCTGAAACAGAATAAATTTGTAAGAAATGAGGATTTGTCTCTCAGTTGGAAGAAGACTTTGTCGTCAAACGGCACCACTTGGAATAAGGTGTTGCACTGTCTTATATTATTTAATAGGTACATTGCAATTCGGTACTGTAAATGCACTTCCTAAAGACGACCAATAGGATAAAATTAATGAAGAAATTAAAATTGCTACATGCTTATTTCCACCATTAACACTGTGTATAATTAAACATAAATGCTTATAAAAGTCAGGAGAATAAATGCTTTTCACATTCTTTTGACATTATCATTGTGTAATGTATATTTACTTTCAGAATGTACATATGTGTGTTTCCCCATACTACCGTACTCTACTCTAAATAGCAACGTTGTAACCTCAACACATCTCTATCTACCTGCAGCGAGTCAACAACCTATAGTGCATGCACAGTAAACTTATTGTATCGGGTCCAAAGTCTCGAAGCCTGCGTATAACGCATTTGTGTCCAGTCCTCAATTCACTTTGGGGCTTCTGTAGTAACATAAAGCCTATGTCCTTCTGAAGGAACTACACTTTCCAATTATGACATAACTATCCAAATCGATTAAATAGTTCCCTAAGATTGCCTCATACAAACACACAAACACTCTCTTTTTATTAATATTTAGTATGTTATGAACTCACATGAATATCTTCCGCATAAAAATGGTTGTTGTGATAATACATACTTGACGTTGGTGGTTATAGCTGGGAGAAGTTGGTTTTGATTCAGTTAATGGTTATGGTTGGAGTGATAGTGGTCATGGTTGGAGTGATGGTGGTTGTCGTTAGGGTGGTGGTGATTATGGTTGGGGTGATGAAGATCGGGAATGGATATTATTGTTGTGATGATACATAGTTGACGTTGGTGATTACGGTTGGGAGGAGTCGGTTATGATTCAATTAATGGTTATGGTTAATGATGGTGGTTATGATCGAGGTGTTGGTGATTGTGGTTGAGGCGATGAAGTTCGGAAATGGATATGATTGTTGTGATAATATATGCTTGGCGTTGATGGTTATGGTTGGGAGATGTCGGTTATGATTCAATTAATGGTTATAGTGATTGTGAATATTGTGGCAACCGTGCTGGAAGATTCTCCTTGCCTCGGGAGTCTACGCGCGCGTCCGGTGGAGTGGGAGGCGCGGGACGCTGGGGCTCGGGCTTCGGCGGAAGTTGAAGCGCGGCGCGGCAAGGGGGAGAGAGCTGCGTGGCCGGCGCGGAGTGAAGGGGACGGACGTAAGGAAAACGTCTGGAGTTCGAGTGTTGTGGAGGCCCAGAAAGTTCGCGACACAGAACGATCAACAACGTGTGATTTGATAAATAAAAGCGCGAGCAGCCTTCAGTGAATTAGTCAGTCACTTGAATCAGTAGCGAGAGAGCGAGCCAGCCTTGGGCAGCGAGCGAGATGGACGTGAGTTCGAGTAAGTGAGTTAGTTAGTTTTGTCATCTGTGAGAGAGCTAGCTAGTCTTCAAGCGGGGTGAACCAGAGTTCGATGTACAGTGAACTTGAGTAGGTCTGCAACTGTGGCAGAGTCCAAGCTAGTGCGGCGTATCCGGAAGTCTTGGGTTCGAAGTGTAGTGAACTGTATCTGAAAGTCTTCGGTTCGAAGTGCAGTAAACTTTACCTGGAAGGCTTGGGGTTCGATGTACCGTGAACGTGAGTGAGTGAGCTAGAAGAACTAGCCAAGGCGAACGAACTGTGAACTGAGAACTGACAGTTTTGTTTTGTACATAGTGCTTTGTGAACATTAGTTGAAATTAGGAGTACATTGTTGTTCTTCTCAATAATACATGTGAATTGTCATTGTCGTTCGGTGGAGTGCAATAACGACTACTGTGTTGCTGTGTTGAGTGGAATACCCATTGTTGACGGGTGTGAGATTCAAGTTAGAAATAAAAGTCACACATTATTGTTGTTGAATAAAAGTTACAATATGGTTGGAGTGATTGTTAAGTTCGAGAATGGATATGATTTTGTGACGATATAGGAAGTCGGACAATAAAGTAATGAGACTGATTTTTTTTCCCCACCTGATGAGGCAACCCGACAGCATCCTGTGTTTGAGTTCGGTCCTTCCTCCACCCGAATTCCAACTGCCACCACTGTGAAAGTCGTCAATGTGGGGTAGCTGCTTGACTAGTGGAGTTGTGTGTTTGATCCTCGTCAATAAAATGAAATCGCATAATATCGCGCAACGGTATGACATTTTGTTTTGTGAGACACTCGGTGAAAATGCCACGAGAACAAACTTTTCGATGACATAAAATGTTTCTGAGGATGGAAACAAAGTTTGAGATGAACACTGAGTGGGTTGCCAACAACTGCAGGGACAGGTGACAACATTGTCAAGGTACTTGAAGTTTTACGAACTGACAGGTCATTAACAGCCAAAATGATAGCAGAGAATTGAACACGAATCGGGAAACTGTTCGCCTCATTCTCACTGAAGACCTGGGCATGAGAAAAATTTGTGCAAAGGTTCCAAAAATCTCACCGGGCAACAGCGAGATGAACGGAGAAAAATGTGGCTGCTGATTTGATTCAATACTGCCGCAGCATTCACATTCTCCCAACCTTGCTCCATGCGACTTCTTCTTATTCTTAAAAGTGAAATCAGTTGTGAAAGACGCCATTTTCGAATAACAGAAGACGTTCACATGGCTGTAACCCAGGCATTAAAAAGTGTACCGAAAAATGAGTTTCACAGTTGCTGCCAGCAGTGACAGAAACTTTGAGCTAAGTGTGTGCAGTCTCAAGGGAATACTTTGA
Organism: Periplaneta americana; assembly: GCF_040183065.1. Lineage (NCBI taxonomy): Eukaryota > Metazoa > Arthropoda > Insecta > Blattodea > Blattidae > Periplaneta > Periplaneta americana. Next base: position 66,780,361 of record NC_091128.1, read on the forward strand.
AGATGATTCAAATTCCGAAATAAACAACTGCGGTGTAGATATTGGTGGCGAAATTTGTCTCATGGTGCACCTCCTCTCTGACTGAACGGGATCACACTGAATTCATCGACATACAGACATACGCAACAACGTGCACTCCTACATAACACAAGTCAGAAATCATAGAGGTCTTCTAACCTGCTTGGGGCTTTGACTGACATTATTAATGTACCAGGAGAAACTACTCCATCCAGTATAACTCTTGTGACAAACTTTCGAAGCCTGGTGATCACATTGTAGTTAGTTGAAGATGTACAGTAAGTGAAAGTGTTTTTTAAACCAGTCTTATTACTTTATTGTCCGATCTCGTATGTTTGAAGTTGGTGGTTATGGTTGGGAGATGTTGGTCATGATTCTATTAATGGTTGTGGTTGTAGTTGAGAGATGTTCGTGAGTCAATGGTTATGGCTGGAGTGATAGTATTACGGTTGGGCGATCGCTCAGTTCGGGATTGAGTATTATTGTTTTGATGGTATATTATGTTTTACGTTGGTTGTTACAGATGGAAATGTCGATTATGGTTCAGTTAATGGTTATGGTTGCAGTAATGGAGTTGTGGTCAGATGATATTAAATTATAATTTGAATTATTGTAATTGCGGTTTGGGTGATGGTTATTATTGTCGAAGTGGTAATGGTTGAATTTATGGTTATGGTTAGATTGATGTTGGTATTGGTTGAATTTTTGGTTATAGTTGGAGTGGTGCTGGTTATGCGAAATAACAAAATACAGTTTTATTGAATTTGTCTTGAAAAGTAAAAATAAACACGTCCGATCGGCGAAGGCACATATGCGTACAAGAACTAAAGAAATCACTGAGTGAATTGGAGATGCAGTGCCATTCACTAGCTGTTGTTCAGTGGGCTCGACTAGACCTGAATTCTCTCGCCCGTCACTCTTGACTCTTACCTCTTGACAATTCCCATTCCTACGGGAAAGTCGTAAGTGTTGGGCGTGTCATCCTCCTTATCTGGTACCAGTTTCATTTGTTCTTGCCAGGCAATTAAACCTCTCTCCTCTGGTGTACCTAGCCACACAAAAACAATAAATATTTATAAGTTACAATTCATTTCAAGCATTTAGTATATTAAAACACCTCAAAGTTACTTAAAATTATTTTTACGAATTCTCTTATTCGACATCGATTACGGAATGACAGCCTACGACAGGCTGTTGTCATGCCAACGGGCTATGAGATAACTATACAGGCTACCGCACACATACAGTAAGATAGTCAGACGATTATATAGTCGTTCGCACAAGATCCTTTAGAACAGCGATCGTCAAGAGAGTGTACGCTCGTGCTAGCGTCTCTTACCCTCGAGCCCTCTAGTGCATTTATGGGAGCGGACGGGTAAGCAATATTTCAGTGGCGGCTTTTCGTTCGTACCATAAATTACGTAACTCACTGGAATTCAATAATACTAATAGTGTAATGAAGCACCCAATGTTCACATGTGTATTTAAGTAAGCATGTTTTACATAGTTAATAAATAGTCAGGATTTCCGTTTTTCATGCCAAATTACTTAAAAAAAAAAGTCACCTCTGAAATTGTGTAGTCCAGTCAAAGGAGGAGACAAGCCACAAATCCTTGTATTTCACTGGAATGTGAGGAAATAATTTCTCTGGACTAAATTCTATGACATATTACTCTAATGGTAGGTTATATTTAAAATGTGTAAAATTTGGAATTTATGAGCACACACGGCAGAATATTAAAATTTATGTAAATATTTTAATTGTGGTTTATTCTCTTATATGACTGGGCCCCTCAGTTTTGAAAAAAAAATATCATTAGGAGAAACCTAATATATAAAGTACAGAAAGAAATTTTGAAAGAAATTTATGTAGACTACTTATAAAACCAAGTACATACGTTTTTGGGCTTGGAAGATGAATCGAACAAATTTCAGTTTATTTGATCTTCTTTTTTTAAAAGCATAAAATAATCTATCATTATTACGATTTTATTGTCGGTTGCTATCAGGTCGCATTTGAGAATAGCAATGTATGGAAAACAAACTACGTACGTCGCGTCGTGGCGAACTGTTCGAGACTGTCGACAGTTCTAGAAAGACCGAAACAGTCTTGTTCAGTATCAGACGGTCGGAGACGAAACTTGTCTCGTCCAAGACACGATGTCCGATGCAGTATTTTGCGGGCCTAGAGAAACGTTCTCTGATAACTGCACATCAGTATCGGAACTAATAATAATAATAATAATAATAATAATAATAATAATAATAATAATAATAATAATAGATCTTAATAATAATAATAATAATAATAATAATAATAATAATAGATCTTAATAATAATAATAATAATAATAGATCCTAATAATAATAATAATAATAATAATAATAATAATAATAATAATAATAATAATAATAATAATAATAATAATAATAATAATAATACGTCTTATATTGGTGTATTTTAACTGCTCCACCATTTCGATTCTTTCGTTGTCTTTTAATTTGTCGTATTCATTAGCATGACAGTTGTCATAGTGACGCTGCAGATTGTATTTTCTTATCACATTGAGTACCTTACTGCAAATTAAACATCTTGCTGCATTTTCAAACTCTGTAAAAAAAAATTGCCTCCTCCCATGAAGGGTTAAACAACGTAGGGGTGGAAGACGTACGTAAATCACTATTTGAACTTTCTGCCATCGTGTACGTACAAAAACCAGTCACAAGTGTATAGTATTTACTAGGGCAAGGCATTTAATGACCTATAAATTGGTAAAAAATGCAAAATAAAAAATGCATTTATGACCTAAAAATACAAAAAAATGACCTAAAAAAACAAAAAAATTACCAATAAAAAGTAAAGCATTGCCAATGAAAATACTTTTAATTACGTTAAGTACTCACTTGATTATTGAACTACATAAAATTAAAAAAAATACATGTTACAGTACCTTGTATTGCAGAAAATTCATTTCAAGTGCACTTTTACAACAATTTTGAATTGCAGTTAACAATCAAAACTTGGCGGAGATTTTCAAACAAAAATGATTGTCTATTGTCTGCTAGTACCGACTTATAAATGGAAAAGCTTCTCTCTACTTCAACGGAAACAATTGGAGCAAACTGAAAGCAAGCAATATCTCCTGGATTTAACTCACAGTCAGGAAAAGAAAAATTTTCACCAGACAAAGCTCTGCCAATTGAACACAATGTTGTGTACCCCTGTTCTTGCTTAGACAGTTTTTCATTTTCATTGACACTGCATCACCCACTTTACCACATGCACGGCTCAAATCATTCACCACTTTATCCACTATTTGTAGCTGTTCCACTAATGTCACTTGGGATTTTTCCAGTGCAGTTATGACATCAGGAAGGAATCCAAAATTAGTATTTATGTAAGAAAGTTTACCAGCAATTTCTTTATCAGCTAACAGTTCTTGCGCCTTTTTTTATTGACACTGACTCACCATTATCAAAAGAATCAACCACTTTCTTCACAACATCGAAATTCTTGCAATAATAACTGCAAGCTTGGAGCCATGTTCCCCATCTAGTCAAAACAGGTGAAAATGGCAATTGGATTTCTGGAGCTTCTGTTTTGAATGCTGAAATTCGAGAGGGGGCTTTCAAGAATACTTTCTTCACGCATCCAATTAATTTATCCACTTCAGGAAAATTTGCACGTACTTCTTCTGCGACCCGGTGTAATGCATGTGCTAAACACGTCACATGTACCATTTTTGGGTACAGTGCACTTAAAGAAGCAGCTGCTTTCATCATGTAGGGTGCTGCATCTAATATAAAAAGCAAGACACTGGAATTTCGAATCCCATCAGGCCAAAGTATTCTCAATGCATGGTCAAATACTAAGCTGATCGTTGAGTAGTTGACTTTGTCTAGCTGCTCACAATGTAGTAGAAATTGTTCTCCAGGGCTGTGTGCTTCTAAAACTCCAACAATAACATTAGCTACATAACGGCCCATAGAGTCTATTGTCTCGTCAATGGATACGAATACATTTCTTTCTCCAATCATTTCTCTTATTTTTTTCAAAGTTTTATCATAGCACCGAGCTATGTATGTTCTTCTCAATGTTCTGGGATCTGGAATTAATTTTCCGGTCTCCTCTTCTAAGAAAGTTCGCAGCTTAGGATGATTCAGTTTGTGAAGTGGAATATCAGCCGATAGAAAAGCTTCACATAGTTTCTCACAAAATGGCGAAAACGTTGAACACGTATCCCCCAGAAGCATTTGCTGTAAGATTACACTGGATTTATTTCCAAGTCTCTGCAGGCCACGTTTATGTTTCTCCCGTGACATGTGTTGTTCTATCGTAAACTTTTTTTCAGCAGCTACTCTTACATTGCAGATCTTGCAGAATAAAATACGACCGTCCGTTGAAAAAATATTTTCTCCATATTTTGAAACAAATGCCTTTAATTTAACACTAGCAGTTTCCTTTACTTTAGGCATTTTGCTCTTGACTTGTTCACACAGACGACTAGAAACAACTGACCACCTCAATTAACAGCATAACAATGCCAGTTTACCTGGAGAAAGGAATCTCTGTGGGAGTGTGGGTAAATTCCTAGAAGTGGGCAAGTTCATTATGCCTTGAAAAATAGGGGTACAAGCTAGCATACGCTCTAAGAATTTGAATAAAATTCCTAGAAGTGGGCAAGTTCATTATGCACATACCTTGAAAAATAGGGGTAGAAGCTAGCAAACATCTACTTAATTCCAAGAAATTGTACTGACAAGGAAAATACTGAATTATAATAAAAATCTCAAATCAAATACAAATAATGTCACAGACTTCCTGAAAAGTGTAAAAAATGCTCAAAATGACCTAAAAATTGCTAAAAAATGACATATCCGTAAAAAACTTAAGAAAATGCAAAAAAATGCCCTAACGAATTGCTTTTATTTAACCCAGTTTTTAATGTCATACATTTCCATATATGCTAGCAATATTTAAACCTTCATAAGAAAAAGATGCAAAATCATTAATTGCCTTGCCCTAGTATTTACTATTCTATTCTCCACTGATCGTCCGCATCAGCTAAGGCCAGATTCCTCCCCCTCCCTCCCGCGAAACATGCACAGACGTGCAGGCTTCCCTGCTCTCTATACCCAATACCCATTTCAGAGAGTGCTGACGACCATTGCTTTAGAAGATAATAGAGATGCACACACAGTTATGACTAGGCTTCGTGACTTCGGATCCGGCACAATAAGTTTACTGTGCATGTACTATAGGTTGTTGACTCGCTGCAGGTAGTGAAAGATAGAGATGTGTTGAGGTAACAACGTTGCTATTTAGAGTAGAGTACGGTAGTATGGGGAAACACACACATATGTACATTCTGAAAGCAAATATACATTACACAATGACAATGTCAAAAGAATGTAAAAAAACATTTATTCTCCTGTCTTTTATAAGCATTTGTGTTTAATTATACACAGTATTAATGGTGGAAATAAACATGTAGCAATTTTAATTTCTTCATTTACCCTGTTGGTCGTCTTTAGGAAGTGCAGTTACAGTACCGAATTGCAATGTACTATAAGATACATTTTCAGTGTCTCAAACGTAAATCTTTTTCGGTTATCTGCCAAACACAGTTTGTACTGTGAAAAGCTGCGCTCTATGTCGCATGGCGTGATAGGAGCAAAACGAAAAAACCTAACATCATTGCGGTCTCTAAGAGACAGTCCTTTATTCTCGGGTAAGTCTTTGTCCACTAATTTGCTGTTTATATTACACAATGTTCCATATCCGTTATTTTTACATAAAATTGATTTCCACTTCTGTTTTGCACGATCGGTAACCGGTGTACTTGGTGTTTCATTAATTCTCTATGTCATTTCCTATTAATTTGAGGGCTTCCGGCATCTCTTGCTGTGACTTTTCTAACCGTGTAATAGTTTCAGACACAGTTTGAAAATAGGTTTGTATGAAAACCAAATTATTCGTCAGAACCTTCAAATCCAGAACGTTTTCCTTTGCGTATTTGTTGGCATCCATTCTATAGTAAGTACCCCCACTCACTGTACGCTTTACCACTATACTCAGTACGCCGTTACGCGGATTTCCCACTGAACTCCTCTATTGGATCCGAAGTCTCGAAGCCTAGTTATGACACGACAACGACACAACTGGTAGTCGGTTATCTCTGCAAACAATCCCGGATTTTTTTGTCGGACAAAATAAATGTCGTTGGCCCTTCGAAATATATGAAAGAGTGTACACGAACGCCCTTTCAATCGTTCTAGCTTTCATTTCGTGAGAGCATTCGCAGAGAGTAGAGAATTGTCAAGCATGGATTTTGTGGAAATTGTTACATATGTGCATTTGTGATTTGCCTCAGGAAAAGAGGGAAAAGGAATTGTTGGGTGAATCCGTTGTATATTGAGACTGTTGAAAAGAAGATTCCATAATATGTATGAAACATAATGGAATTACCCTCCAAAATTCTTTTTTATGTTTATGAATGAGTACACAATATTTTGATGAATTTTTATTACCCATTGTTGAGATCGAGCTAGACTGCGACTGCATAATTAAAGCATGTTGTGTACTTCATAATTTTCTTCGCTTTAAGGATAGCGTACGTTTCATTGAGGGTCTTGAAACTATTGCTGAAAATAGCGTACTTAATTGTGGAAATAGATGTTAGGAGTTTGCTGAAGTTTTTATTTCACCTCAAGGATCAACACCAAATAACTACGAAAAAATGTAATATACAAACCATGTGAAAACAAGAAGGATTTCATCAAGAATGGCAGATTTGATGTGTTATAATAAGATGAAACAGCATTTAATTTGGTATACAATAATAATTCAACCATTATTTTATTTATTTATTTATTTATTTATTTATTTATTTATTTATTTATTTATTTATTTATTTATTTATTTATTTATTTATTTACTCATTCACTCAGTCATTCACTCACTGACTCACTCACTTATTTATATGTTTAATTTAATTTTTTATTTATTTACTTATTTATTTATTGATTTAACTTATTTATTTATTTATTTATTTATTTATTTATTTATTTATTTATTTATTTATTTATTTATTCTGGTAGAGTTAAGGCCATAGAGCCATGAAATTGTTATCAAGTAAATAGGCCTAAACTGTATGTTTAAGCTTAAATTGTTAAAAATTAATTGCTGAAATAAAATAAAAGACAAACTGTCCGTTCGAGCGGTTTTGTCGCAACGTCGTCGAAACGGGAGCAATCATGTGACAGTTACTTAACGGGGCTCTTTTCTTTAAGTTATTTTAAACAGTTGTATAATATTATATATAAATTTCAATTCCTAAGAGCAAATGTTTTCAGAAATTAGCTAAGACAGTCCAGCCACAAGCCTTAAACATATTATTTATTTAATGTACCGAGGTACATATGATGTTTCCATGCAGATATTCTGCGTCATCGTAAGATGAAAGAGTAGTGGAACGGAGAAAAATTCTCTCCGGCACCGGGATTTGAACCCGGGTTTTCAGCTCTACGTGCTGATGCTTTATCCACTAAATAATATATAATATGATATGCGTAAATCACTTGTGATTTAGACGGCGCGTTGTACCGTCGGATCCCGCCAACCAGTCACTCAATCGAGAGCACCTCCGCATATATGTGGACATTAGTCCTGCGTTCATAGACATCTATGACGTAGTGCAGAGGGCGGCCAACAGAGGGAACCCAAGAGGTGGAACTTAAACTGAGAGGATTCCATCCGACACCGGGATGGGAATCCGGTGTGGTTTAGTGGATAAAGCATCAGCACGTAGAGCTGAAAACCTGGGTTCAAATCCCGGTGCCGGAAGGAATTTTTCTCCGTTTCACTACTCTTTCATCTTACGATGACGTAGAATATTTGCATGGAAACATCATATGTACCTCAGTACATTAAATAATATATTTGCTGTAGGAAGCCAATAGCATAGATCGAAATCTCTTAACTTATCAGGAATCTCTTGAACCTCCGAGATTATATGAATTTAATTTTTCACACCATAATCTTCATATAGGCTTAGTATGATTAATAGGATACGTACCTGGTATGAGGTTATCACAGAGACAGCCAAGCACACCACCCACAAGAATGCTGGTGCTGAGGAGCACGGTTATGATACTATCGGCTATGTCACTTCCTGTGTGAATCACGTGCGGATTTTGTATCATCCACTTAGGCAACACCTGTAGGAAATAACATGTTTAATCAAATTTAACGTTTTGAGTAAGTCGCCATTGTGTTATTGAAGTGAAATTTCTTTAAGCAGAGTACCAGCCGAGATCTGTAAAACAAAATTCTGAGACGGATGTTTCTAGAGGGTTTTGTGTGTTGTTGCTACGAAATTCTGTACGTTGCAATGTTATCGCGTAAATAAAGTTGATGATGTTCGCGGTTTACCAGCGGTTTATACAGATTATTATTGACGTATTAATTGATGGGAGTGGGGCTGTTGCCGGATACTGCGTCTTCTGTGTAGTGTTATGACGTTATACAGTCGAAACCAGTTAGTGAAATTATATTGTTGCCAAGGTTTTGTAAACAAATATGCCGAAATCAGACGCTAAAAGCAGAATAGCTTGAAAGAAAGAGTGGAAACGATCCGCTGAAAATTGAGCCAAAAATGAAAAATATTTATTGTTAACAGTGCGCGATTGAAGGGCAAGGAAAATTATATTTTCTAAAATTCCTTCTGCAGTTACGTCACAAAGTGTCCTATTTCTTGAATGTTTCTACATCGCCAACAAAATACAGTCCCCGAGTTCAATGCTTGATCCAACTGTTGTCAGTGATTTCGAATTAAATCGTACTTCACCATATAAAGACTTCATATAAAAATGCTCATCAAGTATTTGAAAAGCAATCTATAAGTAATCATTTTGGTTTTGTGTGCTTTATTTTTTCATATGTCATTTTAAATATCATAAACCAGTGTGTTAGATTTAGCCCTAATTTATCGTCTCTCATTGCAGAAATATTTGAAAAGATTACCTACTACACATTGCAGGTTAAGAAGTTTCACTTTTGCTGCGCGTAAAGGCTACACACCGTTCCTGAGTTCCCAGCCTTCCGCAATATATCTTCCAGGATTCATTCCTTAAGAGCACTTCTAAAGGCTATTCGACACCTTGGAAGGGCCGTTGGAATAGATCCTGTGCTTCTTGATCACTTTGATATTATGAACTTAGAGTGGGGAAGGGCAGGAGTCCCCCATTGGGTGAACGGGTGAGGGGGTCGCATGCGGCCGGTGGGCTGGTACACCTCATCCTCATTCATCCCATAACATTTGGGTTGCACAATAGGCCTCAGTATGGGGGACGTGCAAAGGGTCATCCTAACCCGCCTGTAGCCACCGTGACATAACCTAACCTAACGAAAGGAAGAATCGGATATCAAACCTCTCAGGCAGTCGAAACATTCATACAAACATATCACTCTAGCTACGAGCCATGAACCGTCCTCCAGAGATCCGTGTATTAGAAATGTTTGCTTCTTTACACAGACGCATCGTATAAATTAATGTATCAATTATTCCACCGAACCTTTGTCTATTTATTATTTTAGCTGTTCTCAATAGTTACTTCAACTAAAATACAAGCGCTACGAGTTAGAGAACTTCAACGACGAAAAGTATTGTGTCCATCTCTAATCTCTTTGTGCGTGATGTCTAAAACAATTTAAGAACGGTAAGTCAGACACCCTGTAAAGGCCTATACCTGTGTTTTTCTGGGTGTACGGATTTATTTATTTATTCAGTTATTTATTTACTCACTCACCCACTCACTGATTGATTGATTTATTGATTGATTGATCGATCGATTGTTTGATTCATTCATTATTTGATGCATTTATTCATTTAATCTGGTGAAGTTACCACACCTTCTCTACCAAACCACCAGAATACAATAATTACCTATACAAAAACAAAATATGTAAAGAGAAGAAGTAATATTTAACATGTAAGATTGCCATAAGAAATCTATCAATAAAAAACAATGATAAAATAACTTAATTGGCATTGTTTAGAAATTACCAGGCTTTCACGATTTGTAAAACAAGAGAAAACCAAGCTTTGACTTACGTTATCTTGTTTTAAAATGGTCAGAGCCTACTAATTGTTAAACATGACCCACTGGTAAGTTATTAATATTCTTCTTTGTTCTATACGTAGGGCCTTATGGCAGTGTTAAATCTGTATGTCCTGCATCCAGAAAAATTCAAGGTATGTTGCAATTTATCCGGATTTAACATATGAAAATAAAGATAAATATTTTTTGTTAAGTTTATTTATAAATTCTTTAACATCTGTGATCATATCGCGTGTGTGGGATCGTGAATATATCAGTAGATCGTTTTTACCTTGTTTGTTCCTTTTTCTATTGTCGTGTGTTGTCGGCTTATGATCATGTAACTGATTTCATATTTTCATTAATGTTTCTGATATTGGTGATTGAGGCGATGATGAATCATAATATGTAAATTTCCAATCCGGCATTTGCCTTTGTGACTGAGAGAAACCATGAAAAATCAGTCAGATTGGTCGGTCATGGGGTTTGAACCCGGGAACTTCCGAATGCGAGTCTGAAACGTTCCCGTCCAAACCAACTCGCTCGGTAAAGAGAGACATTGAAAGGTATTATCCCTGACCACATAATATAACAGATTGATCAGCCTAATACACTTTCAAGACAACTTTGATCAATTTCACTATGCTGCATCTAGCGACTGGAAAAAGAAGTCACGTTATAACCCCGATGGAATATCATAAAGTAATAGCTTGCAGCGATCGTTAACAAAAAAAAAATCAATTTTTGATAGTGGAGATCATAGCTGTTGTTCTTTTGTACAGTGTGTTAATTAAGTATGGAATATTGCTAATAATTCTTTGTATATTAATTTTATGAAAAAAATCCAGAAACAAAAGTTGTTGGAGATATCTAACTAAAACTTATTGCTGTGGTCTCCAAAAGTATTGATTCATGTAAAGGGTGTGGCAAAAATAACACTTTTTTAATGACACTCTATATTGAATTTTACATATTTGAAATCTCCATTCAATTTTACATATGACTAAGCATAAATGTTGAATACTCTCTAGTAAATATTAAGGTTCTTTCAAACGCTTTGATAATGTAACACGAAATAAATGTGTGTATTCATATGGAGAAGGCCATGAAACAAACAAAACAATAACATAACTGTTTCAGAGAATGTTTAAAATTATAACAAATGTTCAAAATGAGAACCATTCACGGCAAAAAAATGTCCCAGTCTATCACGAAATCAGTCCATTGACTTTCTCACAATTTCAGTAGTGATCAGTTCCATCTCATTACTAATTCTTACTTTCAGGTCTTCAATACTGTTGGGTTTATCACGATACAACCTGGACTTTAAATAACCACACAGGAAGAAATCCAATGGGTTGAGGTCGGTGAGGTCTAGTTGGCCATTCAATGTGTCCTCTTCTTCCAATCCATCTACCAGGCAACATTTGGTTGAGGAAATCCATTACTCTTCTACTACAATGTAGAGGTGCACCATCTTGTTGAAACCAGATGTTCCCTTGACACACACCAGGAAGCAACTGTCTGAAAGCTGGGATAACATCATCGTGCAGAAGCTGTTGATACTTATCAGAGTTCAAATTTCCGTCTATGAAAAATGACACAGATTTACTGCTTCTCAGTAAACCTGCCCAGACATTGACTTTTTGTGGATACTGTGTATGTGCTTCTGCCATCCAATGGAGGTTGTGAGGAGACCAATACCGACAGTTATAGTGATTAACGGTGCCATGTGGAGAGAAAGTTACTTCTTCTGAAAATATGATACACTTCTCAAAATGTGGATTCTGATCTATCATCCCAATCATTGTTTCAGAGAATTCATTCCTTCTATCAAAATCATCCTCATTTAACTCTTGCACAAGATGAATTTTATATGGATGCCATTTCTGTGATTTCAACAATTTCCATACTGATACATGACTGACATATTCAAGTGCCACCTGTCTAGTTGATTTATGAGGATCTTCTTCAATATATAACATCATATCAAGGGCATTTTCATCACTTGTAATTTTATTGTTTTTGGTCTTCCAGCTTTTGGTTTATTCTTGAAACTTCCTGTTTCATTAAATGTTTTTACTATTTTTGAAACTATTGACTGTGTTATGTTCTTATTTGGGTATACCTCATTAAATAAATTATTACATATCTCTTGTTGATTTCTCTTTCTGTCACATAACCAACCATCATTAGGATTTCTATCCTTTCTCTTTCGGAAAGCATTGCCACGATGAACAGTTTTAAACTCAGGAATGAAAGGCGTCATTGTTGATTTATGTTATTGTTTTGTTGTTTCATGGCCTACTCCATGTGGATATACACATTTATTTTGTGTTACATATCAAAGAATTTGAAAGAACCACAATTTTAAACATTCTCTGAAACAGTTATGTTATTGTTTTGTTTGTTTCATGGCCTACTCTATTATGAATGCACACATTTATTTTACATTACATTATCAAAGCATTTGAAAGAACCATAACATTTATAAGGGAACAATCATCATTTATGTTGATTCTAACTTCTATTTGTATGTAAAATTGAATGGAGATTTCAAATACGTAACAATCAATATAGGGTGCCATTTAAAAAAGTTTTATTTTTTTGCCACACTCTGAACATGAATCAATACTTTTGTGAGACCACAGCCATAAGTTTTAGTTAGATATCTCCAAAAACTTTTGTTTTTGGTATTTTTAAATAAAATGAATATATAAGGAATTATTAGCAATATTCCATACTTAATTAAACACACTGTATATTGCCATTTTATAACATGGGAATGGAAAATCTGATATATATGTGATCAGGGGTATTAGGTAAAATTCATAACGCTTACCAATGAAAAGAAAATGGAGAAGCCAATAATGTAGAGGTTGCGAGCAGAATTCAAATCTACATACTGCAATGCCGATAAACCTGCAAATTGAACAAAAACAATACATGTTATATTAAATAAACTCACAAAACACAATTTTCGAATAATAGTAAATGAATTCTAGGATCTATATGGTCATGTTAAATATATTTTTATCTAGTGGTGGGCATTTGACGTCAGTAATTTCACCTAAACGTCCCCGTCTGATGGCAATGTGGCGAAGCTGTAGTTCGTTTAGTCGCCATAAGGCGTTGCCCTTGGTGCACCATGGGAGGCAAAGTACATAGCACTGCATGATGATGAAGATTAATGGAGCAATGGTGGATTGTCAGTAGAAGAAACGAGAGTGCCCCGCAAGAACCTACCACCAAGTTCCATGTTTGTCCACCACACATATTCTAGTTGGACCAGCAGTGTTTCGAACTCTGATTACAAGCGTGGAAAGCCGAAATTATAGCAGTTCGGCTGGCGCGCCTTGTATTAAATGTATTAAATGTAATAAAAATAATAAAAATAATAATAATAATAATAATAATAATAGTAATAATAATAATAATAATAATAATAATAATAATAGCGACAGAGACAGGAATAGCAATATCAATAGCAATAATTTTTGCGTCATGTTCTGATAAAACGTACATTTCTGAAGAGCGTAACAAAAAACAAATTTTGTAATTCTACATTCCAATATTAGTGTAAGGCTTAAAAGATGGATACTGAAAAACGACAGAACAGACTGGAAAAAGTGGAAGTGAAATTATTGAGGAATTGGCAGGCAATAGTTTAAAAGATCATAAAAGGTAATATCCAGACATCCCCCTTGAAGTTGCAAATGCAGAATATATTCCAAATATCGGTCACCAATAACATGCATAACATGTATAGTGAATGGAACCAGACATACAATAGTTACAGATATATTGCTAAAAGAAAATTGGACTGACTCAGAAAACATTGGAAAGACCAGATAAACCTGTAGACAGAACAGTTCAGATGACTTAATCCAGGGATTATTATTACTATTATTATTATTATTATTATTATTATTATTATTATTATTATTATTATTATCATGATGATGATCATAGTCACGATCTTTGAATTATTAAGTCAAGTTTCTACAGCCTATTAGATAATTGCGCTTTTCTTTTGTGTCGATGTCTTTTTGGAGTTGTATTTCACTTTTTTCACTTTTTTACTGTGTGGTAACGTCAGTATGCCACTGTAACATGATGTCGATAATATCCGTTGGAGATTAGGGTGTCCTCCGCAATGCTGATATTGGTTTTACTCGAAGGTCAGTAGTTATACGATTGACTAAGATGTTACTGTACGAGTAGAATCGCATTTCATCTGTTTTAATGTTTCTTAATTTCTCTTATTCGCCTTGCACCGTAGCATCGTGGTCTAAAGGCCCGTTCCCATTGAGCGGAATCGAACTGAATCGAATCGTCTGCTGCCGCTCATGTCTAGTGGAATCGAATCGAACCGATGAGAATCGAATTAAGCTTTAACACAATTATTACGTGATGAAGAAGAAAGGGAAGAAATACATAGGGCTATCCAAAAGTAGAAAGGGAAATACTGGATTAATTGTATTTTAACTAGGGATATAGCCTACATGGAGAATTTTCCACTTCATTTCACTACATTCTGAGAGACGGAACAAAATTTCGTTCAATAGCGATTCGTTGGATTTTAATTTTTACTTATTTTACCTTTAATTAATTTATTTCGCTCCGAGAATTTTTAAGGGAATAATTATTATAGTAGCAATTTTATGTTTTGTCATACAATAGCGGATAATTATTCTGAACAAAATGTATGAGTTTTTCTTAGTTCATATTATTAAATAGTAATTTTCTGTGTAGCCTACGTACTATTTCTGCAATAAATTTCAATAAAAATATCTTATTATTCTACCAAAAATGAATATGGCTCATTTGTTTTTTCATGAAGGCTTCGCAGAGAACACACAATCATACCCGAAACAAAGTAGCGAAAACCGATTTCGAAAATCAGCTATATTGCCCATAAGTTACCTCATCGAAAACCCTCCTTATATCGGTCTAAGACTCACTCACAGACAGTGTGGAATGTGGCACAATCTTGTTGAAAATGCATATTATATTATCTCTCGTTATCTGTTAACAACTAAAAAGATGGTGCGAGTATTTCTGCGCGGTAAAAAAAATCCATTTGACCATTTGCTGTATTTTCATAAAATATGGGCCCTATTATTCGTGTTGCAGTTACAGTACACCACACACCAATTCTTTCATCCTGAAGAGAAACTTCTTAAATGAGTCAGCGATTTTCTGTGTTCCAGTGTCTATAGTTTTGTGAACAAAGAGAATCTTGTAAAATTGAATTAAGTCCAAGCTGAGAAAACTATTAAATGCGGATCAACAAGACAATCAGCATATTATGCAAAAGCCAATTACAGAAAGTCATACAACTGACGTTGTCATGCGGTTTTAATTCGTGGACTACAGCCACTCTGTAAGGTTTCAATTTTAGCAATTCAGTAGTTCTATGCGCTAAATTTTATGAAACTCCTGTGAAACATGACGTTGTGTTCTCTTTGGAGAACGCCCTAATTGTCGAATTTCATTAAGTTTTCATCTATTAGAACACCCTATTCCCACCTAGAGATTCTATCGTTTACCAATCCTGTTTCCCTGAATCTAAGAACAAGTTTTCGCGCAATCTATGTGGAACAGAATGCCAGGGAATTGCTCTACAAATTGCCTACATACTTTCTACAAGACTCTGTTTGCACGTAAGTGCCGTACGCAAAAATTCTGTGTTATATACCCCATTTCAGTTTGGTTGACAGGCCTTTCCCCTCTACTCAAACTCTCTGCCATTAGTAAAGGAGAAGGTGCTACTGTCCATCTCACAAACGTTCGACACCAAAAAACTTTATTATTGAAAATGTGTACCAGTAATTTATATTTCGAAGGTATATACTAAGCGTTTGTATTTCACTTTTATTGTTGTTTAACTACATTAATTGCCACATTAAAAAGCTACTGAGCGCAGAAGATACATGTTTTCTTCGCCGTTAGTTGCTACACTAGAACATATACAAAGAGACAATTTGCACTGTGTCGCTCCCTTGACTTCTTAATACAAACTAAGAGAAAATTTCAGTATACGGATTCCTCACTGACAGTTAAATCTTAAAATACTAAAAAGAACAGATTTGTCTGCGTTTGTCGAATGCGCATCATCGTGCTTACGAAAAGGCACTTTTCAGTGCCAGTAATTTATTTTGTGTGCACAAGATAGGAATTTTGAAGTAAGAGGGAAAGGAAGGAATCCGTGTTCTTAAATTTATCCCAAACCAATATTCCTTATTTAATTAGTCATTAATTGAAAATATTGTAATAACGGCACTAAAATAGCCTATACTGAATCTTGCCAGACATCTGTGTGGCTGTATTTTATATTCCGTTATGTCCTTCATTTAATATTTCATTTTCTTGTGTGTACTGCTTGGGGAGGGGGTGCAGGTATAAGAGGTAACAGCTACCGCTTGGTCGCTGACGGACTGAGTGTAAGGAGGAGGTGGGAAAAATGCCTTCGCATCCTCTCAACTTGTGTGATATGTCGTTTAGTGTTAACTTGTGGTGTGCAATAAACTAAATTACATTCAAACACAGTAATATTAAAGACACGTGTTGGCTAGCTGGCTTTACGAGGACTGGGTCCAGGACGGGTCTGTATACGTTTGGCCCATTATGCGTCTTATATTATATGCGATGATTGACGAAGTGGCAGGTGGCCTGGATGGCATTCGTGAACCCGACACTGACAGGTGAGCTATCCTGCCTCACCCCCTGATAGATACAGATTCTGTTTCATGGATGAGTAGCCTGATAAGCCCCAGGGGTCCGGAGTCCCAAACCCATCCTGATATCCGATGCTGATAGGTGGGCCATTATTCCTCAGTGCCTGATTGAGCCAGGGCCCGTCCGTATACGAGTATCCTAATAAATCCTAGGGCCGGAACCCCATCAGCATCGGAAACCCGTTCATACCCTAAGATTTCACCCCAGCCTATTTTTACTATTGCAGATGATAGATAAAATGAGGGGGGGTGGTGAGTGTTGTTGGAATGATAGAGGAAAACGGGAGTACCCTGACAAAAACTCTCTGTGACGTTGTTTTCCACCACAAATTTCACACGAACTGCCGGGATCGAATCCGGGCCGCCTGGAAGACCAGCGCGTTACCTCTCGAGCCACGTCTGCACGTGAAGAGCTGTTAACGCAACGCACACTGCCGACTTCGCGCATGATATGGCTTTGAGTGGGGAGGTAACGAACAGAGAATGCCGGTTGGTCGGTCAGCAGTTGCCGCTTGCGTGCGTGGGGCCGGCCAATACCTGGCTGTTCTATGGACTCGTATTTTGACCTGCTCGTTTGCAAATGTAATATAAAATTTACAATCCTGGATATTTTATTATGCTTTGACCTTCTTCTCCTTCATACTTTAACTTCAGACTTAGATCTTCACGGATTTAGAGCTTAACTCTGTGCCCACACAAATAAATTTTGTCTTGCCGTAAGGTTACGGAGCGCCCAACGTTTCTATTTTCTTTCGGTTCATAGTTTAATAAAAAAGATGATATTGTATCGGGGTCCATTCTTTGAATATGTTAATGATAGTTATCTTATAGCTGACGTATTTTTTCAGTAACATTAAAATTAAATACCTTCAGATTTTTTCTGATATCTTCATCCATTTTTGTGTCTTAACCAGTCACTTCTCTCAGTGGACATAAGAACTTCACCTCCGCGTTTTCACTTTTCCTTCATCGGATCGACAAGTGTGCAATCCTCTCTTGCACATGTTATCACCGGCATGGCCATGATATTATAATATTTAAGTTAGTTTTAAAATTGTTATTTTTTAATGTCCTGTATATTGTTCCACACATTCTGTATTATTTGATATGTATTTATATAAATTAAGTACAAAAAATTATAAAACATACAAAATCAAGACCACCGGTACGAGCAAGGCTCGTGTTTGGGTGGGTGTAGTTCCATCTAATACAAGCAATATAAAAATAATACATAAATATATTATATAAAAACAAAAGATAAAAATGAGAACATAAAAAAGCTTTATACACAGACTCAACTTAAGTATCATATTATTGTATAAGCAGAGGTGTATTTTTTTTTTATTGAACTTAATAACAGAAAATATTGAAAATTCAGGACGCATTTTCGTTATGGAGTTACATAGGCCTAATCTTGGTCCTAGACTAATATTAAGTTTTAAACCTGCCACTGTAAAAAAAATGCCCTCTTAACGTTAAATTAACGTTTCGTCTAGTATTTTAAACTTAAGGAAATGGTATATAATCTTTATGATTTTTATGATAGTACTTCAATAATGTGTATATAGGCTATATAGACCTACTGTCACTGTAAAAACAATGTCCTCTTAATGGTAAATTAATGTTTAGTCTAGTATTTTAAACATAAGAAAATTGTATAATTATAATCTTTACGATTTTTGTGATAATACTTCAGTAATGTTTATATTAACGGGTTACATCAGCTGCTTGTCTATACGGATGACGTGAATATGTTAGGAGAAATCCTCAAACGATTAGGGAAAACACGGGAATTTTACTTGAAGCAAGTAAAGAGTTAGGTTTGGAAGTAAATCCCGAAAAGACAAAGTATATGATTATGTCTCGTGACGAGAATATTGTACGAAATGGAAATATAAAAATTGGAGATTTATCCTTTGAAGAGGTGGAAAAATTCAAATACCTGGGAGCAACAGTAACAAATATAAATGATACTTGGGACGAAATTAAACACAGAATAAATATGGGAAATGCCAGTTATTATTCGGTTGAGAAACTTTTATCATCCAGTCTGCTGTCAAAAAATCTGAAAGTTAGAATTTATAAAACAGTCATACGTATTACCGGTTGTTCTTTATGGTTGTGAAACTTGGACTCTCACTTTGAGAGAGGAACATAGGGTAAGGGTGTTAGAGAATAAGTTTCTTAGGAAAATATTTGGGGTTTAGAGGGATGAAGCTACAGAAGAATGGAGAAAGTTACACAACACAGAACTGCACGCATTGTATTCTTCACCTGACATAATTAGGAACATTACAGTAAATCCAAACGTTTGAGATGGGCAGGGCAAGTAGCACGTATGGGCGAATCCAGAAATGTATATAGAGTTGGGAGGCCATAGGGAAGAAGACCTTTGGAGAGGCCAAGACGTAGATGGGAAGATAATAGGCCTATTAAAATGGATTTGAGGGAGGTGAGATATGATGATAGAGACTAGATTAATCTTGCTTAGGATAGGGAACAATGGTGGGGTTATGTGAGGGCGGCAATGAATCTCCGGGTTCCTTAAAAGCCAGTAAGTATGTAAGTAAGTAATGAATGTATAATATTATATCCTGCCACTATAAAAATTGTTCTCTTAATGGTAAATTAACGTTTCGTCTAATATTTTAAATTTAAGAAAATGGGTAAATCATTTTATGATTTTTGTGATAATATTTCAGTAATGTTACATATAATTATTTTTCAATCTTATAGATTTTTAATTTAGAGAAGATGAGTTTAGAAGGACAATGAATAAGTTTTCTTAAACAAATTTTAACTTCCACTCCACGTAATAATGCCATATTTTATGATGGACTGAAAAGAGCTAAATAAACTGTACGACTGATTGGTAAAATATGACTAAGAATTACCAAATTTATAAATTGCTTTACGTAATTTGCTGCATAGGTAATAAATAAGAGACTACAATTTCAGATACTAAGGGAATACAATTTCAGATACTAATCAATAATGATGCCTATATATTTCACATACAATTAAACAGAAGAACTACAATATAATATTTCAGTTACTAAACTTGAGTACCTACAATGATTCAAAGACTGTTGACCAATAGATGTTAAAGAAAAAGGAATTAATGTTATTTTTTATATTTTACGAAAGAAAATTAAAATGAAGCCAATCTTTGACTACATTTGTACCTATGTTAGTATTTTTATGGACTTCATCCCAGGAATAACCACTAAATATGGCCATTGTATCATCTGCATACGAATGTATGGAGCCATGACTATTTTTCTTATCTAGATATTTTAATAAATCCAAATATTCCAAATGAAATAGGTTCTAAAATCGCCCCTTATGAAAACCCAATACACATATAATTTAGTTTTATATTCACGTTTAGGCAACATCTCATGAAATTTATTATTATTATTGTTATTGTTATTATTATTGTTATTATTATTATTATTATTATTATTATTATTATTATTATTATTATTATTATTGTCAGTTGTATGTCAGTGTTGTAATAGATTATGAGATCAATATACAGTGCATCGTCGTAATCAGAGCCCGGATCTTGATTATGTCATCTTCTTGTTAGCACATGAGAAAAATATTCTTGGGTTCATACGCTTTGTTCATGTTTCCATAGTTGTATAAATATATATATATATGTATATATATATATGTATATATATATATATATATTTTTTTTTTTTCTTTTAGCCATTTGTTGTGATTGGAATTTTTAGACTATTTCTTCTACTCGTGCCATTATTTACTAATTTATTTCCAAATATTTGCTTGTTTTAGGTTGTTTTTCATGTCTTACGTCTTTATTCGTTTGGTAATTTCCAAGCATTTGTGTACATATAATATTATCAATATTTAGTAGAAGCGCGAATACTCAAACATAGAAGTTTCGTCACACAGTTTGGAATGAGAAAAATAATGTGGGCTTAAGCAAATTCTATACCTTCTTTACGTGAATGGTTATAAAATATAATGCTACTACTAATTATTATAGCGCCGTTCATTGGCACACAGAGCCAGATTTAAGGACCTCCGTCTGTCTCGGTTACCCACCATAGTTTTCACTTTTCCTCCATGTGAGCGTTTGATAGACTTTTGCTATTTCTTCTCTCAAGCTTCTTCGCCATGTATTTCTCATGGCCATCTTGTTGCCTGAGCTCCTCGTGGTTTCCATTCAGGGGGCTACTTCTTCATATTTCTTCATCATAATGCAATGTATGACCCAGCCATCTCCATTTCCTCTCTTGAGTTTCCAGTTCTACTGGTCGTTGGTGCACCTCTGATAGAGTTGCATATTAGATATTCAGTTATTTGGCCATCATATATACAGTAGGCTTATATTCCTCAAGCATCGTTTGACAAAATTCTAGATTTCCTTCTTTATGTCCGTTGATGCCAGCTATGTTTCACACCCGTAAAGCAAAATTAACATGATGTGAGAATCACCAAAGACGAGTAGTTTGGTCTTCAATCTCAAATGATTTGAGCGCCATATTGAACGATGACATGCAAAACTTCTCTTCCCTGCTCTGGCTTCATGTTCAGTTGTAATCTTACTGCCAAGTTAGATAAAGACATCCACTTCTTCAAGGTATTGTCTTCCTATATTAAAATCTGTTGGACGCGTTGCCAAAAGTTTCGTTTGGCTTATTTTCTTATTTATGGTTTTCGTAAAAAAGCATTTTTTATGGAAAGGAGTTGTTAGCCCTCCGTTCATTTCCAAACCTTACTGTAAAACTGAAATAATTATTGTACAAGGTAGCATAATGACGTGTTCCTTCCAAGATGTCCATAATCCTAGTGACCTTTTTCATTTGTACTGTTAGGTTGGCAGTACATATTCCCCTTTTGTATATCTAGAATTTTCCTTATCAGTTTTCTTGAATTAGTTTCTGCGGAACACGTAAAATGAATACAGTAGATGAACTGAAGTATGTCATGGTACGGTAAACAACAATGCTAGAGTTAGTTTGTGTTTTGTTTCGTTTATTGTTTGAAGTTATTGAGTTCAGGAAGAGTTGAAGAAGATAGCATTCATATTTATTGTTTTCAATTGTGATATTAATATTAATTGAAAGTTGAAGAGATCATATTGACTCCTTAACAGCGAATGGAACTAGTACTGCTCTGTGGGGACAATCACAGGACAAGAGAAGCAGCAGATGAGTTTTATCGTAGTCATCCTGACATTCCAAAACCATCCTACCAAAATGTGACCAAATTATTGCATAAATTTAAAACAACGTTCAGTGTACTCGACAAGAAACGAATATGTCGTCCCAAATCTGCTACTGACGGACAGCATTTAATAGACGTGATTGCGAAGATGACGGCCAGCCCAGTGCGCTATGTGGCTTGAGAAAGTGGTATAATTGGAGACTCTGTTCGTAGAATATTGAAATCTGAACGTTTTCACCTCTAAAAATTACAGCATTTACACGCAATGCAAGAAGAGGATCCACTCAAAAGGCGAACAAACTGTGATTGGTTCACACAGCGTTTGCGTACTGATTAATCCTTCCTGCAGCAAGTTCTGTTTAGTGACGAATGCTTATTCTTTCAGGATGGACATGCTCATACACAAAATTCACGATACTGGTCCAAAGAAACCCAAGATGGATGCGCGAAGCTAACAAACCCTGGTGTTTCAAAAGTGTGGAACACTAGGTGATATAGTTAGGGGGCCATATTTTTTCGCTGGAAATGTAAATCAACACACATATGGGAAAATGCTGGACAGCACTATAACGGAGTTCCTGTATGATGTCCCACTGAACAAACGGATAAGAATGTGGTTTCAACAAGATGGTGCCATGGCACACTATGTTTTAATAGTTCACCAGAAACTAAATGAGATGTTCGGTGTGCACTGGATTGGACGAGGTGGAGCTCAGTCATGGCCTCCACAGTCACCAGACCTCACATCCCTTGATTTATTTCTATGGAGATTTGTGAAACAGCACATTTTTCAGGTGGTGCTTACATCTATAGATGACTTGAAACAAAGGATCATCCATGTTATCCAACACAGTTCATCTGCAACACTTTTAAGCGTGACAGAGGAATGTCAGAATCGAGCAGACACTGTCTTCAAGTAAATGGAGCACATTTTGAACATTTGCGGTAGTAAACATATTGTATACAATAATTGTATTTTCAATTAGAGTAATGTTTCCCATTTGTCAACTGACTTCTGTGTTACACGGTACAAAGTGTAAGAAAAACTGTTGTGATTCCACAAAATGTCGATTTGGTTTTTTTGCAGATGTATACCCACGTTTCCAGTATCACAGATATCGTAAATGTGATTTCGAGCATGCCTGCCGTTTGTCTGTCTGTCTCTCTCTGTATTTATTAGACTAGTAGTAGTAGGTTTATTTTGCCTGGCAGAGTTAAGGCCATGAGGCCTTCTCTTCCACTCAACCAGGTTACAATAATATACATGAAATACAATTACAAAACAACACAAAAGAAAATACCTTAGAAATTACATAAAATATAGTAGAAAATTACAATAGACAAGATCAGTTACATAATATAAAATTACAAATAGTCAAGATCGGTTACATAATATATAAAATAAAGTAGAAAATTACACATAATCAAAATCAGTTACATAACATGAGGGGACTAGTGGTCTCTTAAACTATTGGATGAATTTTTATACATACTTGCTATCTCTGAATCAATTCATCCGGGAATTATGCACATTAAATATAATATTTTTTGTTGTAAAAGGTTAGTAGGTATTTATTTTAAACAAAAGCACATAATGGCCATGAACTCAAAATCTATCTAAATTATTTTTCTTTAAGTTTTGTTCTTGCATAAAATAAAGAGATAAATGGAATGGACATCTTTGCATTTTTGCTGTTGTTCACACCATAATAATTGATTGGACAATTTTGTGAACATTTTTAGATTCGAAATATATTCTGTGATTTACTGACTAATGCATACATGCAACTTATTATTGTTTTATAGTGCGTTTCAGAATAACAATTTCTCATTTTAGTGTGTAATATGGAGCACGTAATGAAATATTTTTGTAATTAAGTTGAATCATGAATTTCTGTATCTTCCAGGACGCAAAAAATACGACGGAATCGTTAATAAACAGTCGCAGAAACCGGCAATTACCATATTTGTAGTCTTGTAACAATTAAAATCATATATTATAATAAATATAAAATGGAATGAAATAACGAAGAACTAGTGCTTCAAGAAGAATCACCAATAGCGGTATGTACAGTAAATATACTGCAAGTAAGGTATACGGTCCAGATAATGAACTGATACCTTAACTTCGGACAAACTGGAGGTTAGGCTACTCACCGAAGGCAGCAATCATGCCAAACATAACACAGAACATGCCTCCTACAACGGGTTGCGGGATAATAATGAAGACTGCCCCGAATTTGCTGATGAGGCCCTGGATCAGCATGAGGGCTGCCGCGTACTGGATCACTCTCCGACTGCCAATCTGCACACAGCAAAGAATAATGAAACCGTAAATCAGCAAAAATACTCTTCCTTTTTCGAAAACACTCACACCTCCTATTAACGCCGTATTGCCCATATTTTTGGTCTAGATCAGGGCTGAGCACCAAAAGCGAATTCTACTCTCTCACGAGGAGCCATACGACTTCTCTTCAACCCCTTTCTTCCCCGCCGAACACCGCGCAGCGTTGATGTTGTAACGGATGAATATTAATAGTCCCCGTTTAGAGTTTGGATTCG
The DNA here is from genome assembly GCF_040183065.1 of Periplaneta americana. Lineage (NCBI taxonomy): Eukaryota > Metazoa > Arthropoda > Insecta > Blattodea > Blattidae > Periplaneta > Periplaneta americana. Next base: position 66,804,984 of record NC_091128.1, read on the forward strand.
CTCCCGGTGCCCAGCCCTGATCTAGATGAACTGTAATATCACAGTCCAATATATATAGTCACGAAGCTCAATACGTAGTAAATATGCATTCATAGATAGTTGCTACCCACTGAGATCGCTAACATCGCCTCATTACAGACAATGCGAAATAGTACTGGCACAGTCTATTGTTTCTAGCACTCTAACAACTCAAGCTCCGTGACTGTATATACTAGACTGTGATAATATGGCGTCGCTAAGAAATTGCGGTGATGTGATGTGCTGTGCTGTGCTGTGCTGTGCTGTGCTGTGCTGTGCTGTGATGTGATGTGATGTGATGAACGTTTAGAGTTGTCAACCTTCCCATATTTTTCGGGATTTCCCGTATATTTGCCCCTAATTTTTAACATTCTCCCAGCTCCCGTATTATTCTTTTCTTCGAGCATTTTTCTCCCTCATTTTTGCATAATGTAAACATTTTTATTCTAAACATTTGATTTTGCCGTGAATGATGATTGATTATATGGTGATTTTTGTTGTTCAAGAGTTGCATTAAGATGTACAGTGCAGTCTTTGTAGCAGGAAGCTAATGCTTGCCAGAAATGGGTTTTAGTGCTCACCTGTCTAAAATGTAACCAAATTGGGGGGGGGGGGAACTCACCAGTTTTGTTCTAAACATAGCAAGTAGTAGTGTTCATACAAAGACAGTGTTTTATCTCATGAACAGTAATGGGACATGTTCGAAACAAGAGGACGACACATTTAATCAAATCAGGGCTGTGAACTGCAGTCGGCTTCAACTATTACGTGAGAAAAAATGTGTAGGCTAATAGTTGTATCATACATAATAATTGCATATTTTTTAATAAATATATTAACCGATTTCTATTAGAAGGTCAAATAATTGAATTAGCATGGACAATTGCTCCTGCAGTAATTCTAGTTTTTATTGCAGTGCCAATAGCTCCTATTAATGGTCATGGGAATGGGTGGGCAACTCGTACTCACGAGGCGCTAAAAGCCTTGGCACTGAAAAAGTACACATTGAGGCAGCCGCTGCAGTTACTAGCCGTGTGTAGTTTCGTTACAGAAACAGTTTACTGCCATCGTGCACTGTGGCGGCTCATGCAGGTGGTCGTGATATCTAGGCCTACTCCATGATTTGTATTTCAAAATGGCGCATGGTACAATAATTACAGTAGTTTTCGACAGGCCGTAACTAAATAATCAAAGCTAAATAGGCCTACTTCATGATTTGTATTTCAAAATTATGCATGGCACAACGCAAAATTAAAATTCCATTATTGTTAAGCTTTGTAAATTATAATACTTTATTATTTAGTGCTGAAAACATAAATTAAACATAAACTTTTCAAGATACAACAAATATAATTGCAGCAATTATTATACTGTTTATTGATATTAGTTATTATTTGTCTTCATTGAAACATAGAACGTAATCAGAGTTTAAAATTATTGTTTACAGATTAAAGAGATTTCAAAAAGGTATTATATTACTAAACAATTACAAAATCAAGGAAGCAATTTTAAATATATAACAGAAAATGAAATAAACTTACTCCTGAACTCCTTCTGTACGTTTAGACGTTTGTCATCTTTTTCTTGCTGTCGGAGCATTAAAATCTGGCTCAAGATTGAAAACACATAAGCGTAAAACAACCACTAAATTGTCGTCTGTGACCCTGGATCGCCAAAGATTTTTGCTGTTGGTCATCGTAGTGAAAAATTGCTCGCACACACAGCCTATGTGGAACCGAATATTGCTGCTAGGTGGGAGGCAAACAAGCGTAGATTGGAAAATTCTGACTCAGGCAGCATTGCGAACAATTCGATTTCTGATTTCACCGAAACTCTGAGTGGCGTGCTGTTCTGCAGATTTATCAATTTAAGCTGCAAATTTTCAGAAGCTTCTATCGGTTGAAACGCAAAGGATTGCAGAATAATCTCCATTCCTTGCCCATTGTCGCTATCTCTCCAAATCTACCAGTGAGTTCTGATGTGAAGTCTTGAAGAAGGGATTTATATTTGATGTGCTGACTTTCTTCATAGCTCTTGAAAACAATTTCTAGTGAAGGAAAGTGGTGAATGTTGTTTATTTTCTATTTCATACAGCCACATTTTTAATTTATCTACAAATGTTCTCAGATGGTCGATCATATTTATGATCAAGTTGTCTTTTCCTTGTAAATGCACGTTCAGATCATTAAGGTGTGTACAAATGTCCGTTAAAAAAGCAAGATCAGAAATCCATGCTGAGTGTACAGTATTTATTGCTGAATTTCTATACCTTAGCTTTTCGTAAAAATATCTATTTCTTTCTTGAGCATGAAAAACCGGTGTAACATGGCACCCCTGCTAAGCCATCTTACTTTAGTGTAATGAATGAGATCATGATAATCACTATCAATATACTTAAGAAATTTGTGACGCGTAAGAAAGTGTAGAACATATAAAACACACAGTTTTACTTTCCTTCTTAACAAAAAAGTACTTGTTTTCCCATTCGTCACTAAAGGGAAAATATATGAACTGATTATACCGTGATTCACTCATGACGAGCCGCCACTGTGGACGCGAGCGAAATATATCAAAACACAACTACTCGTCTTGCAAGGTCCACGTACACTACCAGCTAGCGCAGAGTTCGTTCTACCTGACTGAGTTTGTTCACAGTTTGAGAGCACGAGTTGCCCACCCATGATCATGGGCTTTGATCAACTAAATGAAATGGATGATTTGCGTGTCTTGTCATTAGTTTACTTCTCTACAATATAATGTTCTTAATATTGCAAATATATGTGATTGAATAATAGCCATTCATTCTAGAATTATTAGTGCAATACTTACTTACTGGCTTTTAAGGAACCCGGAGGTTCATTGCCGCCCTCACATAAGCCCGCCATCTGTCCCTATCCTGAGCAACATTAATCCAGTCTCTACCATCATATCCCACCTCCCTCAAATCCATTTTAATATTATCTTCACATCTACGTCTCGGCATCCCCAAAGGTCTTTTTCCCGCCGGCCTCCCAACTAACACTCTATATGCATTTCTGGATTCGCCCATACGTGCTACATGCCCTGCCCATCTCAAACGTCTGGATTTAATGTTCCTAATTATGTCAGGTGAAGAATACAATGCGTGCATCTCTGCGTTGTGTAACTTTCTCCATTCTCCTGTAACTTCATCCCTCTTCGCCCCAAATATTTTCCTAAGAACCTTATTCTCAAACACCCTTAATCTCTGTTCCTCTCTCAAAGTGAGAGTCCAAGTTTCACAACCATACAGAACAACCGGTAATATAACTGTTTTATAAATTCTAACTTTCAGATTTTTTGACAGCAGACTAGATGACAAAAGCTTCTCAACCGAATAATAACAGGCATTTCCCATATTTATTCTGCATTTAATTTCCTCCCGAGTGTCATTTATATTTGTTACTGTTGCTCCAAGATATTTGAATTTTTCCACCTCTTCGAAGGATAAATCTCCAATTTTTATAGTTCCATTTCGTACAATATTCTGGTCACGAGACAATCATATACTTAGTCTTTTCGGGATTTACTTCCAACCCTATCGCTTTACTTGCTTGCAATTTGGGTTATAATTCTGCAATTCTTGGGAAAAGTGGCATAAGTCAGTTTTCACAAACATTTTTTTATTAATTGATTGATAATTTACGGAACATCTGCTCTCTTGGAAAAAGAGACATAAGTATTTCTCCCATTACAACAATTCATACAGAAGAAAATCAAATCGACAAAAACCAGTGTGAAGACAGTTTTTTTCCTTCTCCTGTAAAATTAAAATTGTTGACTTGTGCCACTTTTCCCGAGCACTACAGAATTAATAGTCTTTAGTTTAAGCCTAGCTGCCGAAGTGCAGAATATAGTTGTTTTTCAGTAACTGAACCGAACAACTTCTCTATTTTATGTATGAAATTTTTGTCGATTCCTTAGTCTTCCGTATTTTTTTTTTTTTCAAAAAAAGTTGGTAATCCTATCAAAATTTAATATAAGTTTATAAATCGAAAAAAAAAGTGTTAAATATGATTTGAGTTTTGAAAAATGTTTTTACAAAGAAACAAGAACTAGAAGAGAGCAAAACTTTAAAAGTTCCTTAGCATTTTTTAAAACTTAAGTTTGCTTAACTTTTAACAGTATTTGCATTCCTAAAGCAATGATAGAGTATACCCGTTGTTTATGTTTTCGTTTTTCGTTACCATGGCGATAAGTGTGTTGATAAACATCCAAATATTAAGCTATATTCACAGCGCAAACTTAAACATAAGCCTGAGGTAAACAGTGATATAGCTCTAAGCAATAACATTTGAACATTCAGAGTGAGGTACGTTGAAGTAAGGAATAATGAATCCTATTGGCTCTCGAAATCATTGCTGATAGATGAAATCGATTGTAGCAAAGGGTCCATTCTATGTAGTAATTAGTGATGGTGGTGGGGGTGGTGATAGTAGTAATAATAGTGGTAGTAACAGTAGCAGAAACAAATCCAAGCATCGTTAAATAAGTTACTACTACTGGTAATACGTGCCTCTGATTGATAAACGTAACAAGAGGTACATAACTTTCACTTGACGGGACCAACATACTAGCTTACACCCTTGGCTGCTATTGAACACAAAAAGAGTGATCTGAGGGTATAAAAAACAGATTTCTCTGCCTACTGCATTCCTTAAAGGACATTCACCCTTACTTGTAGCCTCGCTGTGGGGTGAAAACAATACTCTAGCTGTCTCATTGGTATGCATTGAAAGCCCTTCGAAATATAGGCCTAAGACGCAGTCATATTTTAGACAGTATTCTTTAATAAAACAGTTGGTGTCATGGTCCAAAAAATACGTTATGTATATATACTCGACCGTTTCAGTTAAGCAGGGTTTTACTATACTCCACAAATTCGGAAAAAATCTGTCTTAAATATCCGACTCCACATTTAATAGCTTCAGCTGCGTTAAATTCCTTAGGAATATCGTCTCTGTTTGTCTAACGGTTACAATAGTGGCCTTTAGTTTCAAAATTTGTAGTTTCATACCTGGTCAAAAGTGGAGGATTTTTCTGGATTGGGGGGACAACTTTCTAAGTTTAAGAAATGCAAAAGAACCCTATCCCAAAATACGGCACCAGGTAAAATTTACCTCTCATTTCTCGTCCACGTCAAAATTTTGAAGCGGTCCTTACGAGTGGCTGAAGTGAACCTGAAATATATTTTGTAAGCTTCGGAAATATGTTAATGAAACTCGGCTTCCGTATCAGTTCCTGAAAGAGCCACTGGTAGATCTCACACCTGTCCTTCACGGCTAGATTCAGTGGCAATTTATAAATGAGTATTTCAGGGTCCCATTCGCTGATACAAGGGGTGGCGACTCCGATGCTCGAGCTTTCCAGTGTCCAGATCACCCTGTCCCAGGGATCATAAATATAGGACCAGGTCTGAGATTCTGGCTGATATGTACAGTACATCTATTATCAGGCAGTAAATCTTACTTGACGATATGTGTCAGAGGAAGAACAAAATTATTGTTAGTATAGCCTATATCTTAAGTGTGATTAGTATAGGCCTATATGTAGCTAATCGGCGATGTATGCAATGGAGGGGGAAAGGAACTGGCCACCTACCCCATTATCTCCTGGCCTAGTTGCCGTATAAGTGGTGCCATGTTCGTATCATATGAGGTTCAGACCTGTCTTCAAACAGTTGACTAACAACAACTACTACTAATGCTGTTACTACTAATACCACTGCTAATATTAACAGTACGACCGAGTACTACCAATACTAATAGTATAATACTACTACAGATTACTACTAATAGGTATATTAATATTGATACTACTGCTGCTGCTACTACTACTACTACTACTACTACTACTACTACTACTACTACTACTACTACTACTACTAATGTGACTACTAATACTAATATTTATGCTGGCAGCACTTGGGAAACGTTAAATTGGTGTCTATCCATGTCTCGTTCAGGCACGAAATCTATTTACCTCTTCCCTAAGCTTTCTTATTTTCTGTAGCTCTCTTCACTTTAAATTTACCATGTTTTCTTTTCCATTAAAATTTTTCTTATCTATGCACACTTATTCCACCTGTTACCTATTTCCTTCATTATTCGTCATTGTCGCCTTCCATTTGAAATCAATTTATTCTATCTTGTAGCATAGACAAAAGTTTCTTTGTAGCTTGTTTCTTTTCGTTCAAACAAAAATTCTCAGTTGTATCCTTATCACTCTTCTGGTAAAAGTCATCTACATTTGTTTTTCGGTAGTCCGGACGTTTCCTTTTTATTCTTATTTATTTTTTTACGAAGTGTCGACAACACACTTTCTTCTGTGCAGTCTTTATTTAATTCCTTGTGCGCTGTATCTTTCTTCTGGATACATTACAGTACTTTTTGTCCTTGCTGTAGGGTTCGTGAGAGGAATGGTAAGGCACTGTTATTCTTTTTCTTCATCACAACATTTTATTACATTTGCAATAATATTTCTTTCTTCGCTATGGATTGACAATCCTTGTTCATCTTTATCGGCAATTTCCAATAAATAAACAAAAGACTGCTAGTTATGTAAGCCTGAACTAACAGGATTCAATAACATAAAGTCCGCTAATTGTATTATTAACTAAAATATAACGATAACTAAAGCGTTATTACAATATTACAAAGACTTGCGGTATATTCATACTATTCGGCGTGTTGAAACTAATAAAACAGAACAATCAAAACGCCACTATTATTTCACAAATCCTCACACTCTCAAAGACATGTGTAGTAGATGTTTGTGAAACAGGAATATTGCCGTGAACAACGCAATGCGCATGCGGAACTGTTTCCCCTATACTGTTTTCGCTGTAAGAAAAATCCTAATGTAGATATAAGCACGTTGCTGTTATACCCGTGATTGGCTCTCAGTCGAAACACTCACATGACGCAGGAAAATATAGTTCGTATTTGGAAACCACAATCTTGTATTATTTGAAAATAAAAAATTGAATTCTAGTTGCTAAATACGATGAAACATGTAAGTTCACTCATGTGTAAAACGCTGTGTAAAAGAAAAACTACTTAGCGCCGTCTTGAATCACAAAGTGATTACTTACACGTATCATATTATTATGATGTACCACATATGGTATTTCCGTGCAGGAATTCTGTGTAACCATATGATGAAGAACGGGTAGAACAAAGAAAAATTCTCACCGGCACCGGGACTCGAACCCGGGTTTTCAGCTCTACGTGTTAATACTTTACCCACTAAGCCACAGCGGATTCCAGTTCTATGCTGGATTGAATCTTTCTCATAATATCATGATACGCGTAAATAATCACTTTGTGATTCAAGACGGCGCTCATTCCGTCGGATCCTGGCAACTTAGTCACTCGTAATGAGTGCACCTCAGTAAATAGTGTGTTGGACATTGTGCCACGGTCACATATTCTGACAGAGTACATGAGGGTAGGCCACAAAAGGGAAACTGAGAGGTAGACCTTAAACCAACCATGGGGAAAAATGGCTCCGAAGGGCCACTGCACTCAAAGCCTCCTTGCCTCACTCCACCGATCATCCCCTCTACCGACCATCTCCTCCGCCTGGTGCTTCGTAAAGACACGCTTCATTCAGTGGCGGGTATGGCTTCGATCTCGGGACGTCAGTTTCAGTAAGAGTGGCAGATATAATTTTTTGCTACTTACAAAAAGAAAAAAGTCTGCTGCTTAATATGCGGGTTTAAAATTGCGCATATAAAACGCTTCAATATTAAACGCTACTTTGATCGGAAGCATAAAGCGGACTTCGATGATCGTACAAGTATTTATTTACAATTTTAAAAGCTATTTTCGTAATATTTGTGAAAAGATACAAAACAAGATATGTTTATGGTATTTTCGGGGTTTAGTTACTTATTATTTTATTAAATATCTGGAACTTAACTTGCTTATTTATAACTCTGAGTGCATATTAGGCCTACTTGATGCGTCCTCTTTCAAAGAAAGATTTTCAGAAGTAACTGTAATGGACAAGGGGATGTGTCTCTTCAATAATCCATTTGTATTTGATGTTACCCAAGCAGCAGAGCCACTATAGAGATGCAAAGAGCACGCCAGTAAAGTGTTTAGGAAAAAATGGATTAGATCTTTTTAAATACCTACCAGAGGAGCAATTCCCTAATCTGCGCACATTTGCAAAGCGTATGGTATCTATGTTTGGCTCAACTTACTGTTGTGAGCAGTTTTTTTTTTTTTTCCAAAATGAATATGACAAAAAATATCTCCAGATCTAGGATGACAGACATGCATTTTAGTTTCAGTATTACTGTTGAGTTCTTCTACTTCATATCTTGAGTTCTACTTTAGAGCCAAATATATCCGTTTTAGTTAATAACAAAAATCTCCAAGAGCCACAAAAAATGAAAATTAGCAATATAGGGCTACAGTAGTATTTCGTTTCATTCATATCTCTTATATTTTGTTTAATATGTTTTAAAATTAAATGACAATGGAGTTCAGTTACTTTTAGTGTTTTTACAAAGAAACAATTGATTATGTTGATCATTATATTGTGTTTAATATGTTTTCAAGTTAAATGACAATGGAGGTTAGTTACTTTTTTATTGGTTAAAAAAAACAATGTAGCCTATTATATTGATCATTATATTTTTTAATATATTGTACAGTTAAATGACAATGGAGCTTTGTTTTTTCTGTATTGTTTTTAAAAAGAAACAATTTATTATGTCGATCACAAGGCAGTTCAAGAATTTTTCGTGCACATGTAAAGGAATGGTTATACAATTGAAGAATATATAATTTGCCTAATGACAGTAGGTGGTTGTAATAATTATTGTATGACACATGTACTTCATATAAACAAGAGACTATAATTATTTTGAAACAAGAAATAACAGCGGAGAAATTACTGACGCGCAAGGTGTGTCGAACCCACCACTGCACTTCACTTAGCAAAACAGCTACGTTCCCCTCGCCTGCCAATCAAACGGATGTGGGGTGAGTAGGAAACGTTCCCTCCAGTGGCGTAGCGTCAATGTAAGCTGAAAAGCTTAGCTTCCCCAGTTAATAATAATTTCATAATAAACCTGCACTTTATGGACAAAATTAATTGTTAAATTTAATAGAATTTATATTTACGCGTTAAATATTGTGATGCGGCAGCTCAGATGATTTGTGATGCAGCAGTAAACAAGAAGCCTGCACACATCAGCTTCCCAAGCAGACTGGTTTCTTCTGTGTAACCCACCCCGCAGATTTTCCATCCCTTTCTAACTAAACTACCCTAGTCGCAAGGCTCGCAAGAAGCTAGCTTTAACTTTTAAAATAAGCAGTTTCCGAGTTATCCCTTTTCGTCGGTTGTGTTCAGTTGAAGTGTTAGTGTGCATTGTGGCTGATATAATAATAATAATGAGCGAAATAACAGCTCCTGACACTAATTTACTTGAATTTTTTAGGACAATTGTAGTATCAAGACTGACTGACGAACAAAAGTGTGATTTAAAAAACAAATGACCCACTCCCTTGCTGTCAATGAAGGACACAACCAAAAGACAGACGCATACTTGTGTAATGATATTAATACTGTATCTATTGACCGTTAATATTGTGATTTCTCTAAGTATGACAGGGAGTGAGCTAATGTTATACGTATACGTTTCTATTTGTTAGAGATACTGTAGGTGTAAACAGTGAAATTATGTTTTACTACGTATCATTTGAGGTCATGCCTTATTGGTGTTACTTACGAGGTTCCAACCAATCTTCGACTGCTGACTTGACATTGACTACTATTTATTTTAAGACTATATTTTTGTAATACGTTGTCTCATATTGCATGAAAGACAACTTGAATTGGCTTCCCCTGCTTAAAATTTCATGCTACGCCACTGGTTTCCTCCCTACTTTGCTTATAGTCCCCATAGCTGCCTTAAACTGACAAGGATTCAATCCGGAACTGGAATCCGGTTTGTCTTAGTGAATAAAGCGTGAGCATGTAGAGCTGAAAAACCGGGCTCGAGTCCCGGTTCCGGAGAGAATTTTTCTCTGTTCTACCCATCCTTCATCATATGGTAACGCAGAATTCCTGCACATAAATATCATATGTACTTCGGTACATCATAATATTCAGAATACTAGCCAATCTACTACTTCTGAATAGTTCATTCTCTATTTGTAATATTCTTTTCCCCTTAAAGCTAAAGAAAAAAAGCTATTTTTATTAACAATTTCAAATTAGTGTAGTTCTGAAAATATTCAGAATAGGACACATATTTATATGACAGTTTTTCTCAGAATGTCTCCAGAAATAAGCTCCGTAATTGGCGGAAACTGCTCGTGAATCATCCTGTATATTGACATTTTTTTTTTATAAATCAACTGTCATCACAAAAGGAACGCACTCATTTGAGTGACTTGGTGGCCGAGACTCCACGGTAAACTTATATGCACTGTTGGGCCAATAAATCAATCTTTACGTGGTATTATTAGGATGCATTCTGTTTAAATTTTCTTAGATAAACTCTTCAAAATGTCCACCTCCTGCCTAAATACAGGCCGCAGCTCGGCATCCGAACATGTTCACATATGCCTGACATAGTTTTTATTCTATGACAGTCTTGCAGAATCCTCTGATTGAGAGTTCCTTTATTATCCAAAGTAGTCGTGTACACCAACGACTTTAAGTACCGCCATAGAAAGAAGTGCAATGGGTTGACGTCTGGTAAGCTTAGAGGTCAAGCATGTTCGGATCTCTGTGAGAAGACGAGCTGCGGCCTGTGTTCAGGTGGGAGGTGGACATTTTCAGCAATTCATGTAAGTAAATGTAAACAGAATGCATCATAATAATTCCTGCAAACAAACGTACTGGACTGCACTATGATCATATTTGGAAGCCCTATTCAGAAACCAAACATTTTCGGATCAATGTCGATATAATTATTTTTTCTTCTCTTACAGATGAGAAATCCAACTTGAGGTTTTGCCAACTTGTTTCGTTGCACCTTGTATATTTCATTTTGATGTTTACCTTCGTTACTCCAATTGCTCCCACATTCTCTCCAAACGTATTGGTGCCATTCCCGCTTCCCCACAGGCCTGCTAAAATAGTTCCTAAGCCTTCTGTGGCAATGCCTCTGTTTATGGCATGTACAGGAGGTGGAGGAGCTCCTGCAAATTAGAAAACAAATCGAATTAGGACTGACTGGTATATTTCAAGGTATTAGTGAAATGTATTTAATTAGGGATAATTACAAGGACTAGTTAGTAGTGGCGTGTGGACAGAGATGACAGGTGAACACAAAACGAAACGTTTGGCCGCAGCATTGACATTCCTCCAGCGATACTCAGAGAAAGGTGACGAGTTTCGAGACAATGTTGTCACTGGGAATGAAACATGGGTATCGCTTGCTACACCAGAAACAAAACAATAGTCCATGCATTGGCGGCATAGTGGTTCACCTGTGTGGACCAAATTAAAGCAGAAAATCTCTGTCAAAAAATCATGTGCACTGTCTTCTGGGATCGACGTGGTGTCCTCAAGTGCGAGTTTCTACCGCGAGAGGAGACCGTTAATGCTGAGCGGTATTGTCAGATATTGCGAAATCTGAGGAGGGCGATCCAGAACAAGAGACGTAGAATGCTGACAAAAGGACATTACGCTTTTGCACGACAATGCACGACCCTATACAGCTAACGTCACACGGAATTTGTTGCTTCAGTTTGGATGGGAGATCTTCGACCATCTACCCTACAGCCCCGACCTCGCACCAAGTGACTTTCATCTCTCCCGTCTCATGAAGCTCTTTCTGGCAGGAAAACTTTTCCATAACGTCTGTACCTCAGACGGCAGTGACTTCACGGCTCCAGACGTTGGCGGCAGACTCTTATGACACGGACATACAAACGTTAGTGCACCGGTACGATAAATGCCTCAATAACGGTGGTGACTATGTTGAGAAGTAGCCAGTGAATCTCTGTAAATAGTGCAATAAATATTTCTTATTTATTGATGTTTTTGTTTCGTTTATCGGCCATTGGAACTTATTTCCTGGATGAACCTCGTACCATGTAGGCTATTACGTAACGTTCGCCTTATACTGACAAAAACCATGGGAAGAACGAAACCATGTAATCAGCCCAAGCGGGAACTGAACCCACGCCCGAACCCATCCCCGAGATACAAATAAGCCTCGCTTATCCGTTAGGTACGCCGAAGATTCAATATTTTTTTGTAGATCTAATTTTCCTCGGAACTATCGATTTTACGAAATTTGTGAAAAATGTAATGTTATAATAATATATTATTATAATCTCGCAATTCCTTTCTCTTAATATCCCTATTGTTTTAAATGCTTATTTTCATAAATGATACTACGAGTAGGCTACACGCCAAGCAGAAGTAAGTCTCAGCGGTCTGAAAAACACGCGGGCCGAACCGCATCATATCTGAAATAATATAAACAATTCCACCCATTTATTTACATTTACTTGCTCAATAAGATATACATAACTTCGACCTGTGGACGCATGTTTCCGAACTGGCATTATTCTCCTGTTCCTATTTTATCTCTAGTAGATTTCGTAATGAAAGAGAGATTACTTGAAGGAAAAACTGAATGAGGTAGAAACAAATAGTAAAAATAAAAACATTCGAGATTTATATAAGGGTATAAAGGAATTTAAGAACGGATATCAGCCAAGGGTAAATGTGGTCAAGGATGAGAATGGTGACTTGGCTTGCAGACTCTCCATCAATCCTAAACAGTTGGAAAAACTATTTTGCGCAACTATTACATGTACATAGGCCAAATAGAAGTCGAAATTGCGATAGAAAATCTGAAAAAGTACAAGTCTCCAGGTATCGATCAAATTCCAGCAGAATTAATACAAGAGGTTGGAAGTGCATTATATAGCGAAATTTATCAACTTGTACTTGCTATTTGGGAAAAGGAAATTGTACCAGAACAATGGAAGGAGTCCATAATCATACCTATTTTTAAGAAGGGGGACAAAACCAACTGTGGTAACTTTCGAGGAATATCACTTTTGTTGACGTCGTACAAAATTTTGTCCAATATTCTTTTGAGAAGATTAACTCCGTACGTAGATGAAATTATTGGGGATCATCAGTGTGGTTTTAGGCGTAATAGATCGACTATTGATCAGATTTTTTGTATTCGACATATAATGGAGAAAAAATGGGAGTATAAGGGTACAGTACATCAGTTATTCATAGATTTCAAAAAGGCATATGACTCGGTTAAGAGGGACGTATTATATGATATTCTTATTGAATTTGGTATTCCCAAGAAACTAGTTCGATTAATTAAAATGTGTCTCAGTGAAACATACAGCAGAGTCCGTGAGTTTCAACTTCCAAAACGCTAGGCACGATTTTAAAATTTATAAACAATTTTCATGTTCATGCAGTGTTGTGTCATCATTTTTTGGCAATATTATACGTTCTATTAGAATACCCCCCACACTCCCAGAAAACTGAATGAGTGCGAAATACTAAGACAAAAAGTCCGTTCCTTTTAGAAAGGAGACAGTTACTTGCGTTGACTGCTGTTTTGAAATAGTCTACAGAAAAATCCGTTAATTAAAAAAAATACGCCATGGTCGATCAAATGACATAAGACAGGAAAATTAATTCGTAACGTAAAATTTGTCACTTATTATGTCCTCATTTCATAGCTTACAAAAATTCACCATTATCCACTCACAAACCTTGTATAATGGATGTAATTTAACACAGAAAGAAAAGACGGGAGATATACACGAACCAGATGATTGCACGAATATGTCTTTGATTTATTTTATTTTTTTATGTTACACGCTTTAACATCTAGGTCATATCGCGTGTGTTGAATATTTGGGTATAATCAGTAGGCCGTGAACTACTGTTATGATTCTGTTCTTTTTGCCAGTTATACTATTATATGACTTGTATTCATTTAACTGATTTCAAATTTTATTTTTATTTAATGATTATGATATTGGCGTTAAGATGATAATGAGTCATGGTATGTAAATTTTCAGTCCGGAATTTGTCTTTGTGTCTAAGGGAAACCATGGAAAAACCTCAGTCAGATTGGCCACCACAGGGTTTGAACACGGAATCTCTCAAATGCGAGTCTAGTGTGTTACCACTGAGCCATCTTGCTCAGTTTTTTTACTTATTGCTTTGTATTTTATTTGAAGTATTACTGGTTGAATTCTCACTGCTTTTTTTATTTATTTTTTTTCTGTTTGCGATTCAGACGAATGTACTCTGCTTTTGCATGTCTTGTGTCAATTACAGAACAATATTAACAATTAAATTAGTCTGATATATTTTCAGTCTATCCCCTTGCACATAAATAATAAACTTTTCCATTTACAGTTGAGTCCTCTCTATTAGGCTACATGAACTCGTCCAGTGACGTCGTAACTACCTTGATAGTGTCTGGTTATATGAGGATAACGCTAGTTGCTTAATAGATAACGATCATCATGTTTCACTGTTTCACTTGCAAGTAGATTACAGAACACACGATAGATTGCAGCACCCGTACGCTTCTACGGGTGACATCTTGAACTTCGTATTACACTAAAAATGTTAGATTTTTTCATCAATAATTGTACGAGTGTCTCGAACAAATACGTATTCACATCAAAAAGTAAATAACATTACTAAAGTGCAAGATATATGTTTCCTTTGCACACAGAGGGTTGTTAAAAGTACGCATGGAATTTCCATTCATCACCACGATCAATGTTGACATTCAAGGAGGCAATACTCAATATTTCCTACATTGTTGCGGCCTGGATATTGAAAATAATTTTCAAACGTTAGAAGTAAAATAAATAATTCATTAGCTTTTAGGCCGGTGTTAAACTAAAAGTTCTTCCAATAAGAGTATGTCATACTTTTGAAATGGAACAAAATGTATAAATGGAAGAGATTTAATATTATTATTATTATTATTATTATTATTATTATTATTATTATTATTATTTTGAAGCACACTTAATGTCATTAGTTACGTATGGAAGAGAACGTCAGTTAAATGGCCGCCGTGGATTCGTTGGGTTGCGCATATACAGGTCTTCGAATTTTCAATGACAAACATACTGTAAACCAGACTCATTTTCACGAATAACACCCGTGATATTGTTCCTTAGGTCATTAACTGTCTTGGCTTGTTGGCATAAACCTGTGATTTAACATAACCCCGTAAGAAGTAATCTAGCGGCGTTAAATCACATGATCTCGGGGGCCAGTTAACATCACCACCACGCGAAATGATGAAGCCTCTGAACTTTTCTCTCAAAAGGTCGACTGTTTCGTGAGAAGTATGACACGTGGCGCCATTTTCCTGAAACCAGACGTTTCTGAGATCCACACCTTTCAATTGAAGGCCAAAAATAATATCTTATCATAGTCCGATATCTTTCTCCATTGGCAGACAGAGCCTCTCCTCGCTCATCTTGGAAAAAATATGGACCAATGATTTCGCCGTACCAAAATACACACCAGACGGTAACTTTTTGGCGATGAAGTGGTCGTTCTTCAATCTCCAATGGATTCTCATTGCTCCAAAAGCAGCAATTTGTTTGTTAACGAAACCATTGATCCAAAAATGGGCCTCGTCATTAAAGATGACTTTTCGGCTAAACGCAGAGTCAATTTCCAATTGCTCCATGACCCAGTCAGAGAATACACAGCGCAATCTATGGTCACTTGACTTCAGTTCTTGATATATATTGTTCTTGAGTTAAAACAATTTTGTAGGACGTAACTTCAAGTTCAGATTTAAAATCCGCCAAAATGGTCAATCAAAAACTCAATTCTTGTGCACGCTGAAAAAAGTGCTTTCCGTGGATTCTCTCGTACACTCTCACGAACGGCGACTGTGTTTTCATTGGAGCGTTTGCGTCGTTCACGTAAGGCGTTATTTGATTTTCGACAGAACCAGTTGCCTCAGATTTTTCGATCAAACGTCGTACTCGTATTATTGTTCTCTCGCAGGGACGATTACATACACCGTACACTTCACGTAAGTCGTAATGCTTGGAGAACGGATGACCCATTTTGATAATAAATTTTAACGATTTCTATGCATTGTGGAATGGTGTAACGTTTCATGATTATTTTTGTTAACAGCAATTGTAACCTTGGAAAAAATATAACTGCTATAGCTTCATAAACACGGCACTGTTATAATTATGTTTAAAGTAGGACATTCTTGTTGGAAGAATCGTTATAAAATCACTGGAATTGAGAAGACTTTTCTTTTATTTCTATAATAAGTAAATTAATAAGTAATTAAGTAACTAATAAATAAGAAAATAAGCAAGTAATAAATAAGTAAGTAAATGTATGAATGAATGAATTGTGAATTCCTTCTATACAGTACATAAAGTAGGTAGGCCCTGTCTTTTCTCTAGAATAAGAAATGCCACGTGTATTTTAAATGATCCTCTGGGTACTCATTACAATGACCTTACGGCAGGGATCGGCAGAAATGCCATCGTGATAGTGACGTAGCAGAGGCAGCACAGTAAACTGTCTTCCCTTCACCCTCTCCCTTCCGCCCAACACCCCTACAACTCTAGTACACAGGCATCTATCAGTGGCGGGTTATCTGATTACATTTAGATAGCTTCTTTCCCAAAACCTTCAACGTTTGCCCAGAAACGTGTGTTTAAGGATGAATGGGATGGACAGTATTTGTTGTGCACATGGTGACAATGTAGACGCATCTTGTGTTCTAAAATTTTAATAGTCGTTTATAAATCAAACATCTAACGACATTACTGTACGACACGTTATAAGATTATCACAAAATCATAGCTAAGCATGAACATATCCAATGTAATTGTAAACGAAAAAGTATGCAGTATAAAATAAGTATAAACATAATTTTCTTTTCGTATGGCTGGGCGGGGCGAAGCAATTAAAAATAGATTCAAATAACAGCTCCGGTACTAAAATATGATGAAACAAGCTATGAGTCAAAGGGAACTCCATGCAAGTTACGTTATTGCTTTGGAAATTGCAAAATCATTGAAGTGCTATAATGAAGGACAGTTCATTAAAATTTTCCCGAATAATCTAACGTGTTCAACAGAACGAAATTATCCACACGAACAATACAAAGGAGGATAAGGGATATTGAAACACTAGCTGAACGAGAAATAAAATCAAAGATGCATAAACAGTGGTCTAATCTCTCGTTTTAGGTGGAAACACAGATATTGATACAGTAGAATTGATAATGTTCACTCGCGGAGTTACGAATGGTCTCTCTGTATAAGAATATTTGCTCGATGACATTGCACTTAAAGGAAATACAACAGGGAAGGAGTTATTCTAAGCATGAAGAAAATATATAGAAGTAACGCATCTGAACATAAAGCCCTGTATCTGTAATAACATACTTTAAACAAGTCTACTAGCTGGAGTTACGTGTTATTAAGAGAGCTGGAAATAAGTGAGGACATAAAACGTTGTCATTTTATAGCACACCAGACTGAGTTAGATTTATTTAAAATGCTCTCCATAGAAAATATGTGTAGTCCTATTATAGGTCGCCTGCCGCTACCCTACATAGCTGCTATGTTTGGCTCTATATTCAATATATTTCGAAACACTTCTTTTCTGAACGAAAACTTGTAATATCTAAACAAAGATCGTGATTACCAGACGAAAATTTACGAGTTGCATTAAGAGTGGCAATTTGTGACGTACTGTATTTTCCTAGGTTGTTGTAGAACACTAAAAATAAAGGTGAAATAAAATACAATCCGTCCATCTGTAAATCGATATTGTGTAGTCTACGTCAGATGGTTATGTTGAGAGTCCGCCACTATGAACCGAACGGAGTGCTCTGTATTCCTAGATTGATATTACATCTTAGGTATTGCGTTCAGTAATTTCATCGTGATAACAAATTTGCCGACGGCTACCTTATGGAGATACTATAAAAACCACACGTGCATATCGGCTAACCTTGTACTTTGTGTGCAGTAAACAAAACGAAAACTTATCTTCTGATTTGGGTCACGGTAATAAATTCATAATATGTATCTTTTGAATTACATTCCAAGAAAATAAAGTATGAATGGGAATGTCATTAGGATCATTATAAATAATTAAATTCTTGCGAAAGTCGCAAAATAACATGCCATGTTCGTAACACCGATTTTAAATGTATGCAATAATTATCCTTCATAAAAATTCGTCCAGTAGTTCAGAAGAAGGATCCGTTCCAGGACAGAGGTAGACGTCATACTGCACATGCATGGAGATTTCACACTTCATTTTTATGCATCACAGTTATTTCTCAGCATAATGTGAAAGCACAATTTGTATGTCACGAAGGTGAAACGTACTTTTTTATTATACGTTTTATACGATTCACAATAATTCATTTCCTTCGTCATGTTGTGTGTGATATCCTCATTGATATTAGTTTATTTTCTTCAACTGTTATTCATTTAATTAACAGCTGAGTCTAACAGAGGGTAGATGGAAATCTGATCTGTATTTTACATTAAAATTATTAATGTTTTGGTTAGTATTAAATAGGCCTATATCTTGATTTTTAACTTAAAACATCCTCAGAGAAAGAATGTACTTATAAGGAATGGTCAAGATTTCTAAATTTGGGAAAATCCGTTTACACTATATGATGTCCTTTCATGTACCGTAAACCGGGGTTAGATTGGCCTAGCGCGTGTTACTTTGGCCCACACACAATAAGAAGTTAACAAAAATTTTCTCACTGCAAGTTTCATCCACATCCTCCAATTTCTACGCACCATAAGACAGATATTTTAAGAATAACTCCTGCTATGAGGATTGTCTATAACGGTCTTTGTTGGATATCTGTGCTGTTCATGACGTTTGTGGTTGGAGAAGTAGTAAATTAATATTGTGTAAACTTCCTCCTTCCCAGCTGATACTGGCGATTGAAAAAATCAAGTCGATATATTTTTTATGAGCTGATAGTATTGGCATACAAAATATGTAAACAATATGTAATTATTGTAAAACCCCTTGACAGTAATTTCTATCTAAAATAAATAGCATCTATTCACGTGGATAGGGGTTACATTGGCTCAGGTTAAAGTAAAATTTGTTTCGTTGTAACTGTTTGCAGGCCATGTCCAATCATTGGCAGTTGAAAACTTCGTGTAACTTGGAAAACCCAGTTATATCCAGCTGTTTTCACTAAAATTGAGGAAAATGGAATTTATGCTGACTATATGCATGCAAGTCCTTCTAGTCGGTATTGGATATGGTCCCAACAGAAGGATATTTTACTTTAACAGTGAAAAAGAAAATACCCCCACAGAAAAAAAAAACAATTTTAGTGGGTTTTCTCATTGTTCAAGGAGTCAACTGAATATAAAATATAGGCCTAGTTTTCTTCTGTTTATTTTGTTTTGCAGCCTTATCAATATAATTTATCTCTGTGTACCTTGTGCCATATCATTTTAGACATTGTATTGTAAACATTACTTATAAACTTGTAGCATAAAACATTGGAAAGGTTTAAATATTTGTCTCAAAATAAATATCTCTCATGTTTCAGACAGACTTATTTTTAAGAATATTGTTGCCAGTTTCTGGTTTAATTTCCCATGTGCTATATTACATTGGCCCAGTTTAATTTTACTGTGGTTATATATGAGAAAACACAGGTGGTCAAATTAACCCCATATATATATATATATATATATATATATATATATATACTGTATATACAAAAAACACTGTTCTATAATCAACGGACTGACTAATCATCTTAAATCTCCTTAAACCCTGTGTGTAGGTTTCTGTTAATCCTTAGTCAAAAGATTCATTATGATTCCTAACTCTATTTATTTATAAAATAGTACATTTACAGAACCTATATGTTAGCCTGTATATCTGAAGTATATCTAAGTGTAATGAAACCATTCATGCCTAGAAAAACATGAAGCATTGCTGACTTTACTCATATTTAAGAGATGATTTGGCGGTCTGAAGTAATACATTATTTTTATTGTCCAGGATAAATTTTCTGCATGGCTGATTGAAATAGGAAAATACTTGTAATTCAAATTTTATTAAGTCCCCAGAAAACTTATTTCTTGCATGTGATCACAAACTTCGTAGGATTATAAAAAAAAATACATCTCTACAATATACAGTATAGATATAGCAGACTCAATGTTGAAAATAATTATATTGCGAGAAAACAGTGTAATCTCTAAAATTACGCAATACACAATTAAAAGTAAAAAAGTAAGAATATGAGGAAAACGTACAATCTGGCTACCCTAGATGAGATCCCCATTTTCCTCACATTATTCTAGCGTGGGCGTCTGTCCTTAGGTGCAGAGCAAAATGTAGAATATAGCAATGAGAAACTTTGAAAGACAGCAATTTAATAATGTACTTATTACAATCAAAATATTCGAATGTTTAAATTTTCATACAATTTTTTTAAAATTATTATTATTATTATTATTATTATTATTATTATTATTATTATTATTATTATTATTATTATTATTATTCTCAGGCGTCCATTAATTGTTCTCCGGGGCTCTAAGGGGGCTGGACTGTTTTAACTAAAACCGGTATGTTCTTCTGTCCTCTCTGCACTCGGCCAATTTTCTGATCACCCTGTCAATATTTTTTATATCTTCAATCCCTTCTCCTCAAGTTCTACAGAAAGTAAGAAATAATGCCGAAATCTGATTGGTTGTTGAAGTACGACATATTTAGTATGACAATATGGTAGTCACAGTGAGGACAATAGAATGTCCGGTTGTAATATTTTATTATTTTTGCGGAATCGGTTAATGTTTCGCGATTGATGACAATCTAATTCGTTTCTGTATTTCTAACAAACGTGTATATGTATAGTTGTGTAATTCCTTATACAGTATATCAGATTTAAATCTTGTTTTAAAAACGTTTCAATGTGAATGAATACAAAGATAGTGGTCATCCTCTGCCATGAAGATGTATAGACGAGAAAGGACAACTCTCAGGTATATTAATGTTTATATTACTTTAAAATAATGTATATTACTGGGTTAATCATAGCAAAATATTTATCTTACATAATTATGTTGGTAGTTGTTTGTTTTATTTGTGCTCTATGCGGCTATTTGCATAGTAGAGTTGGGTTTGTATTTCGTGTGGGCCGTATTCAGGAATGTCACTTCAACTTCTTTCATTTACTTCCGACTTCAGTAGGCAGAATTTGCATTCGGAATCACAACTTACGACACTTTAGTCGTAATTTACGGTGCATAGTGAGATACGCGAAGACGAACTTTGTAGCTACCTCAATTAGTGTTATAATTTGCCTAGGAACTAATGAGACATTTGTTTACTAGGATAAAGATAAGTTTGAGGGCTGAAATGGGTTTAGGAGATGAATATTTTCAAGAATTCAATGAATTATGCTTTCTACGTCATATTATTCGCCTCTTTATTCTCAAGTTATGTCTATGCAATCGAAACCTCACTCTCATTTCCTGCGTTACTAGTTTATCCTGAAGTTATGTAGCTGTAAAGTATGTTTTAAATTTCTCACTACTGTTCAAAATTATTATTATTATTATTATTATTATTATTATTATTATTATCATTATTATTATTATTATTATCATCATTATATAATACTTTGAAAACCATTATGCTATCTACAATTAACTATGACTTTTTATCTTGGAGATAAGACTCAGTTTTGCGAAATACGAACATTAAGCAAGAAAATGGAAGGTAATAATGATTAAAATATATTGGTTTATTTTTTGAACCAGCATACATTCAGCCCTTAAATTTAAAACAAAAGCTCCTTTATAAAATTGAGTTAGACTATTCACCTCATCTCTTAGAATTGTTTCTAAAATGTGTAAGGAATTAAAAAAAAAATCAACTTCAAGTACTACATTCAAATAACTTTTGAGGATTTCTTTATCCCCCAAAGGAGCAGTGAGAAGAGAGAAAGGAGTTGACGGTTAAAAGAATTCACTCAAGTATTTTCAACTAGCCGACGTAGAGACGTAACATTTAAAATGAAGGTTACTCTCTACAATCTTAATTAAATATTTTCCGATTTTTTAAATACCATCTAAACAAAAGGCATAAAATAATAACTGACATAAAACTCAAAAAGTATATACTACGCATTAAATAGGTCTAAAGCCATGCAAATTAGCATTTTTATACATGCAGACCGGAGAGAGAGATTTAGAATTTCTGTAATAAAAAAAAATTATGAAATCTTAAACTCTTAGCTGGAATACGAAGACTGATATTGCTTAGAAAAGATTCACAATCAATATAACCTTTAATGACTTTACAAAAAAATAAATAATTAAGATCTTGACGTCTGGTAAATAAGCTACAGCAATTAAAATGATAATAGTAGTAGTAGTAGTAGTAGTAGTAGTAGTAGTAGTAGTAGTAGCAGTAGTAATAATTTGCATATTTTCGAAATTTCTCGCTTACTCCCAAATTTTAAGCTTTGTCTGATTTTTTTACAATATCTTTGCTATGTTCTCACATTTTTAGTTTTACCTTGTTAAAGTAGGAGAAAAAAATAAAGCTATTGATATTCAAATTTATATAATTTACATAATACAAACAGACAATTTATTTTTATTCAAAAATTATTTTCTTTTTTGAAAGAGTGTGAACATAACTTTGTTAAGTATATTTTAAAGAACATGCAGTAAAAATGTCAGCATCCTAGCGTAAAAATTTCGAAATTCTTAGCAACAAGAATGCAGAGAAGTAGGGGGAAAAAGTAGGGGAAAATAGTTTAAAAGTTTGCATGTATTTTAAACTTCATGGTCGCTGTCTTTTAAGATAGTATAATAACACTAGTGTGCGCTGAAATTCCTGCCTCCAAAGTTTTAATGTTTTTGGGGTATTTTTAGCTTGCTGAAATCAAATTCATAGCCAAAAAGTTCCTATCACTTACCATTTTTTTTGTCCTTTAATTTTCTTATAATATATTACGACAATTTATAGCGTAATTATTTAAACTGTAATACTTTAACATATTTGGTTTAGTATGTAAGGATATGAAAACCAAATGTATTCAACATATTTTTAAGGTGTTTATATTGAAAGCCAAGGACACCGGATGTTTCTTAGCAGATAGGGGGTGCAAACACATAAGGAAGTTAGGGCGAAATAACGTGCAGCCTTGTCATTATTTTTATTTGTGAAAGATGGAAATGTCGGCCACTCCTTGGTGAGAGACTGAACTCAACTCGTTTAGTTTCTCTCACATTTCATTAGTCTGCGTTTCATCTGGAAACGAAACGAAATCAGTTTGAAGCTTTATTGTGGAGTAGAATGTTGAAAGTTTTTAGTTCAGTAAGAAAGTATTTACCATGTTGCATCAAGGATGTCTAAATAATCCAGACCACTTTTGTTATATAACTTATGTAGGATATACACATTGCCTAAGCAGAGGTGTAATATTACAGATTTTGTGAAAAAGTCATACCATGCCTATTTTGGAATCAAACTTGGAGACCAAAGTAAAGCTTGGGCACCACACAAAGTATGTAGAGTATGCACTGAAGAACTTCGTCATTTGATCAATTGGAGAAGACCGTCGCTATCTTTTGGAGTACCTATGGTTTGCAGAGAGCAGTCGAACCATAGTAATGACTGCTACTTCTGTTCGTGTGATGTGAAGGGGTACGATTCTAAACATAAAAATCAAATCGTGTATTCAGTTGTTCGGTCAGCCATTTTACCTGTGCCTAATGTACCAATCCGTGTGAGACCAGAAAATCTTAAACATCATTCTATTGGTACTGACAACGTGAAATAGGTTTTAAATACGTTTTCTCCGAAGATGATAAACTTGTATATTGCAGTAATGTGAAAGAATTTATGTTAAAACTTGGACTTCCAAACTATGACCTAAGTGAATGGAGACTGTTCATTGATGCTTCCAAGCGACGTTTAAAGGATTTCCTCCTTCATAACGGAAACATTTTTGGTTCATTGCCCGTTCAGTGATCCTCAAAAAAATCATACACAAATTTGCAACTGCTGTTATTGCGACTAGACTATAGGAACACAACTGGCAAGTTTGTGATGATTTCAAATTTCTTAGTATGTTGCTGGGTCAACAATCTTGTTTTACCAAATTTCCATGCATTCTTTGCCTGTGGGATAGTAGGGCACGAGTTGATCACTGGACTATAATATACTGGCCACGTCGACAAAATTTGGAAGTCGATTGTAAGAATGTTGTGCGCCAAAGCCTTGTGAGTTCTTCTAAAGTTGTGCTGCCATCTCTCCACATCAAGCTTGGCTGAATGAAACACCCTGTAAAAGCTTTAAATAAGGAAGAAGGCTGTTTTAAGTACATATGTGAGAAATTTCCACTACTATCTGAAGCAAATTGAAAGAAGATATATATTTAATGGTCCTGGCGTAAGAAAACATGTCTGGTGTAGCATTTAAAAACAGTATGGATGAAAAGGAGAAATCAGCATGGAAGTTGTTTTAAAATTTCTTGGCAATAAGGATCCTAATTACCGAAACATTATGGTTAACATGCTTGAAGCATGCAAGGAATTTGGTTGTAACATGAGTATCAAAATTTTCTGTTTTCTCAGCTAGATTATTTCGCCAAAATCTAGGATTTTTCAGCTAAGAGTAAGATGAACGATTTCACAAGGATCTGCAGGAGTTCGAAGAAGGTACCAGGGACGCGGGAGCATCAGTATGCTTGGTGATTATTGTTGGATGTTAAAGCATGATATACCTGCAGAGAAACATAAAAGAAAGAGGAACAGGAGGACTTTGTCAACTAAGAAGCAAGAGGTGTAATTTTTTGTGTGATACATTGTGCTAATTTATACATCCAATAGTGAAGTAAACAAGACAAAACAAAGCAAAAACACTCTAGTGACATGTATGAACAACCATACACATAATTTCAGCAAGTTGTGTCTTTTAAATATTGTTTTTGAATTTGAAATAAAAAAGTGAAATGAAAAAGTTTGTGATGAAATTCACGTAATTATAAAATACATTTAAAGTGATTTTGCAAACAAACCTGACGTGATAGAAGCAAATGGACTGAAAATTCGGATTCAGCACATCGACATTATATAAAATCACTTTACTTAGTTTAGGCAACAAACACAAAGTTGAAATTCGCAGGCTAGTGTAATTAATGACACAACCGCCGTAGGATTCTAAACCTTCGTCAGAGTGCAAGGTCTAAGTAGTCAGCATAGATTCATTTCCTTAAAAAAAATTCCCCCAAAAATTACCAAATTTTCATCCATCCCTTTCCTTATGGTGCTGAAGTCTATTAGTCAAAAAACGAAAAGGATAATTTAAATCCTGGCCATTCTTTTCAAAAGACCGCCACAAAGAAAAAGGACTCTGTATCTTATTGGAGAAGAAGCGAAATTGCTGACACATATTATGAAGATAGTGAAAAAATTAAACATTTTTTGCGTTACGTAATTGATAATGGGAACGTCTTAATAAATAAATAAATATTTAAATCGGTTAACGGCGAGATGCGACAGGTATACGAATTATTACGGTATAAAAAATTCATCAATCAAGCTCGACAACTTACCAAGCTCAGACTAAAAAACACAAACGAATCGACGGCTTTTCTTGTGATCTATTATCATTCCTTGTAAACACGTGCTACGCGTGATTTAAATCATTAAATTAAACTCTCATATTCATCTGCTTCCATTAAGACTTTTGGAACATGAGATTTCTTGCTTGGTTTATCGAATTACCACAGGTTATTAATTGAGAAAATTCGCTCCGGGGGCCGAGTATCGAACTCGTGACTCCCAGCTTAATTGCATCTCTGAAAGGCTGCAAAATACCAATAAAACCAACCTTATTAGGACCTTTACGAATATGAATATATCCAAGAACTAGATTGTAAATCTATTAAGGAGAATTGCTTCTCTTCTACTATCAAGAATGAATCCCACTAGGATCTGTAACCACTGAGCTACGCCGAGACTCAATCCACAGTATCGGATCGAATCTCGTAGATTATTGAATTACGTATTTTCTTATTTCAGCATACCTATTCTTTCGGTTATTTATCCAACGTGTCGATTCCTGTCGCTTCCGCAACTCATTCTCGTACTTCATGAAAGTTTGTTATTAATGAAGACAATTCGGCACAACTCATATCTATTTTTCGCCTGTCGCTTCATGAAGTAATGAACAGTTGCAATAATTTCTTGGCTCTGGTTATGCAATGCTTTCTTCCCCTTAATTTAGAAAATGCAGGAGGCGAATGAAAGTCATTTACGGCACTCCCATGAATCGGACTGTACTGTGGTGTGTTTATTAATTAATAATGACGATACGAGAGGCGAGTGTGAATAAATAAACGGCAAACAGCCTTATCGCAATTCATTCTTGCAGTTCTCACAAAACATTGGCTCGCCTACTGGAAATGTCATTGCGGTCATCTGCCAAGATCGCTGCCTCCGACTATAACTCTGTGAACTTAAATTGTGGTTTTCTATTAACGAACAGTGACGTGTTATGCAAATCAATCTTTCAGGTATAATTCCCTGTAAAGTTGATGTGAATAATTTTGAGGTAAAATTGTTCCGGGGCCGGGTATCGAACCCGGGACCTTTGGTTAAACGTACTAACGCTCTACCAACTGAGCTACCCGGGAACTCTACCGACACCGACCCAACTTTTCCCTCTATATCCACAGACCTCAAAGTGGGCTGACAACCGTCAAGCAACCAACATTGAGTGCACACTAACTCTGTGTGACTTAAATTGTGGTTTTCTATTAACGAACAGTGACGTGTATTATGCAAATCAATCTTTCAGGTATAACTCCCTGTAAAGTTGATTTGAATAATTTTGAGGTAAAAATTTTTCCGGGGCCGGGTATCGAACCCGGGCCCTTTAGTTAAACGTACCAACGCTCTACCAACTGAGCTACCCGGGAACTCTACCCGACACCGATCCAACTTTTCCCTCTATATCCACAGACCCGTACCAAATAACCAAATGAACTTTTTTTACTACACAAAAATCACTATTAACGTTATGTAAAAAGTAATATATTAGACGTCTTTTATAATTTATAGGTACGCTTTAAATAGATGCCTACAATTACTTTAGCAGAAATTAAAATAAAACGGATGTATATATATTTTAATAATTATTGATATTTTCAAGAAGGATATTCTGTAAGTTACAAGTACGTACATTTTTTAATGAGACATCTGAATTTTTCACCGCTAGATGGCAGTATTATCGACGTGCACACAAGCGAAAGAAGTAATAGTTGCAAGATGGCGGTGGGTGTCAGAGTTCTATTAACAGAAAACAACAAATTTGTTAATTGGACATGCAAAGAATTGATCGAACTGCACTCGAGGAAACCAAACGAAGAATACTTTATTGGAATATATCGTGCAGTTTAGAAATTATAGGCGCGACAAAACTCGCTTGAAAATGTGTCCGGAAGGCATCCTGCTACTGGACCGAAGTTACAAACGTATTCACGACTGACTGACTGAATGATTCGCCTGTGTATTTTGCAGCATCGCAATAATTTTTCTTTGTACTTGATATAGCAAGGAAAATAGTATTTTCCATTTTTAAGTCTACCTAGTACCTACCCAGACTTTCTCAAGTCATAACAATATTATTTTTTTTTTATTTGGTTATTTAACGACGCTGTATCAACTACTATGTTATTTAGCGTCGATGAGATTGGTGATAGCGAGATGATATTTGGCGAGATGAGACCGAGGATTCGCCATAGATTACCTTGCATTCACATTACGGTTGGGGAAAACCTCGGAAAAAACCCAACCAGGTAATCAGCCCAAGCAGGGATCGAACCCGCGCCCGAACGCAACTTCAGACCGGCAGGCAAGCGCCTTAACCGACTGAGCCACGCCGGTAGTGAAACTGCTTCTATTTCTGCTATGTTTTCGTATTAGAAAACACATAACGCTACATATGAACAGAGCTCTGCATATGAAAAGGTTAATATGTGATGGGAGAGAAGCTGTAACTTACCGCACATCCTCGCTGTAGTGGGATAGTAGCTGATTGATTCCACTGTACAAGCCAATACACCAGCCAGCATTCCCAACACGCCTGCTGCAGTTACGGTGGGCACGCCCCATTGTCCTGTTTCATAAATAATTAGTTCTATGTTCATTGAGGTAAAGTACAAGTTGATGCAAACGATGTGAAGACTGACATCCTCTCAAAGATGCTGACATGATATGTTGGCAATGAAGGAGAAATAATGATATGATAACAACAGAGAAATCAAAAATACTCAAGGAATATGCTCACAGATGCTTTATATGATGTAATAAATATCACACTATCTGCTTGAAATTTGACTGAAAGCGAGTTTATCGTGTTGATTATCCAGAATATAAAAATGGGATATTTCTTATTTCTAGTACGATGCTAATCTATTTTTATTAATATTATTAATAATAATAATAATAATAATAATAATAATAATAATATAATAATTAAAAGAATTATTACACAAAATCTTCATTAGAATATTAATAATTACGAGTAATTAAAAAAATTACCATTTTACAACATTTATAGACCTAACACATGTGAGCATTGTCCATATAAACGATTCCTTAATATATTTACAGAAAATTTAACAATGGTTATTCCTATATTGATTATATTTGAATTACACAAGTTTCCAGTAAGTAGAGATCACCTGAAATATGTGGTTTAAAAAATAACTTCAATTATGTACATAAACAAAATCCAAAAGTATAAACACTACAAGACAAAGGGACTAGCCGAGTCAGAAGCAGGTCTCTATTGTAGGTGTGTTTTCTTTAGTTTGTGGTTGTATCTGGTTAAATTACACATCTACTGACTTTCAGGAATAATGTGCGAGTCGCCCATAATTATCTCACGACTTCCATTCTCCCGCATCTCGGTGATTTATAGGGATCGCATAGCTTTCGTGCTTGATGTCATGTTTTCATCCCATTATTATAATTGTAATTATTATTATTATTACTATTTACTATTATTATTATTATTATTATTATTATTATTATTATTATTATTATTATTATTATTATTATTATTATAAAGGATACCTCCTACTAAATTCCTGTCTCCCGCATTTCATCTCGCGTAGATTGGCAGGTTTGATGTTACATGCCCTCTGTGGTTGTCAGAAATGACATACAGTATTTCGCCGATATGGCTGAACGCCGGTCGTATTTTAAATCCTTTACAACGCTTAAATACATAGTTGACTCACTACATAAAGTTTTATCACTCGTCAGAAATAATTCTCTGAAAATATATCACGTTGTACATCTGTTTATGTTCAGACACTTGTAGGCTATAGTCTACAGTCTACAATATGCATAGGCCTATGTCGCAGGCGAATTGATGATTATTTGCACTTCTGTTCATTATCGGAGATTGCAGTGGCTACACCTCGGATGCAGACTCTGGTAGGTATCCCAGAAAGATAGTCTCCTGGATGAGGAGTACCTTCCCTCTAACTATAGTGACAATAAGGATGATTATGAAGTGACGAAAATTGGTGAGATGACGATAGACGAACGGAAGTATTACGAGAGAATCTGTCCAAATACCGCATTTGTTCACTGAAATTTCCGGTTTGACTTATCGGTATTTCAACGTTAACCTACTATTTGGAAACCCGAAGGAAAAGCGAGTTTAACGGAATGAGTTATCTCTTTTTATTATCTTCTTTGTAAATTTCTGTGTTCAACCATTTAGTTACCTGGGTAAGGAAACCGGAACCATGGAGAATCCTCGATGATCCGTATTTTGACATCTGTCCTGGCCGGGTGCCCCACTGGAAGATTTCCGGACAATGTTAATAGTCCACACACGCCCCACATCAACATGATAGTAAGCAGGACCTGCAGAATTAATGTTATTGACAGGTAACTAAATAGTACATTTATATCCTACAAAGAGTAATTTTAGCATTTTAGGAAAGATTTGTTTATCTAGGCCGCGGTACAGACAATAAATTAGCAAAATTTCAACAGCTCCTGGGAACTATAAAAAATATTGATTAAAAAAGTGAAATCTGAAAAAGTTCTAAATTTATTTTACAAAACCCTGGCAATTATTTCCTTGTTGTACGGATCCCAAGCAAGGACTTTCACAGCAAACCAAATCAGAAGTATGGAAGCTGCTGTGATGAGACTATTAAGACCCCTTGCAGATTTACATTACCGGCATGTGAACGCAAATGAAATGACATCAGATAACAGCTACATAGGCTATCACAAATAATACGAGTATAATACACTATGAAGACATACCCTGCATAATCACCACCTGTCTTAATTGGCCACATTTTTATGGAACCTACAAATTTCAATTCGTTTATAATATAGAATTTACTTTGCAAGTTGATCGCCTGTCTGACTTGAATCTTGACCACAGTTGGACAATATCTTATGCACTTCTGAACTTTATAACTTGGCCACTGTAACCGTAGTTGTTGAAAATTTTGTATAGACCTATATAGAAATTACTCAAAAAATACCAAGGTACCTTCCAAGCATCTTTAGAACTCTCACAAACACTGTTCTGCTTAGAAATGGCAATAGTTACTACCTGGAAGCTATTGTAAGTGGGCATCCATCCCTTCATTTTGTAAAAGAAAATGAAAGCTAATAATTGTGAGGGTCTTTGGACGAAGAACTTATAGGTCATGAAGGAGTGCTGAAATCCCTGCAGCAGCAGAAGAAACAGAGGACCCAGTTCCAAGGATATACATAATTTCGCGTGAAGAGATTAAGAAGTAATCAATTGCGCGCGAACCCCTGTGATGCAAACACATAAATTGCGCGCGGACCTTCTCTTTATAAATACACCAGTTGCGCGCGTGTAACAGTGAAATTTGTAAATGGCTGCATTTGATGCATATTTGGTTTAACCTTTCTACCACCGAAGATGTAGAATATGCTTTTGTTGAAGATATGTTTAGTATCCAACTAGTAAATGAAAGTGTGACACACTTTGCTGATTATTTAATAAATAACTTCATATCTCCTGATTTGATTGATTAATTCCTTCCGAGATTTGCACTTTAGATACTATTACGCCTAACACCCTAAGGCATTTTATAAAGCTTTTCGCTTCATTTTAATTGTGTACATCCTCATATTTATAACTTTGGTGACATTCAGACACATACAAGCTACATTAACATAAATTAGAAATAATGTTCCTAGAATGAATCCCAAATATGAAAAACGTAAGTAGTATACTGAAGAGCTTATTAATAAATAGACCTATAACAAAGAGAAAATTAGTAGAATCGCTTTTCTAAAGAGTGTTTGTTATTTATAAAAAAAATGACTATGAAGTTATTGGTATGATCATTTTCAATTCCTTGACAAGTACTAAATTAATGTACGATTGACATAATTTTTAATATCATTCCCGCTACGCAGAGAGTCCTAAGTCTCTATAAATTGGGAAAGGGTAGTGGTGCGAAAAGATAATAGTGTGCAAATAACGTGGGCCTACTCCCTATACTGATCGTCGAGCGTAGTTGATACACTCAAATCACGTAGAAATATTTCTTGCGCGCAACTGATAATTCCCCGATTCCAACACATAGTGTAGCCCTAAAATGTGTTAACCGACGAATCTAATATTGCAATGCCAATAATTAAAATGTTGTGAAAGAATTGTTTTACTTAGAGCGTATAGTATAGGGTAAACCCTAAGTAATGTTATTAATTTCAGGGGGTTATTTTTTTTTAGATATCAAACAAAAAACTTTAATACAATTTTGCTCGTTTTTGCTTCCTTTTCGAGATAGAAATTGTATTGTAAGAACTATTTCAAAGCGTGTTTTGGGAAAGCCATTGATTTAATTCCCAACATGTTCAATCAGTTTAAGAGAGCAGAGTATTACGATAATAAAGTATTGAAAGAATTTTAGTTCTGTTCATTTAATGTGCAGAAATTTGATTCGAACAAATGTAACGTTGTAAAATTCCTTTGCAGAACCAAATTTAGCATTTATTCGGATCAAATTTCTGCACATTTAAAGGACAAAACAAAATTCTTTCAATCATTTATGATCATAATACGATATGCTTTCTTAAATTGAATGAATATATTGGAAATTAAATCAACGTCTTTCCCAAAACACGTTATGAAATTTTTTTATATAAAACAATTTTTATCTCCAAAAGGAAGCAAAAACGAGCAAAATTGTATTAAACTTGTTTCTTTGAAATATTTCTAAGAATAACTTCTTAAATTAACTATATTACTAAAGGTTCAACCTTTATACAGGCATTGAAATGAGGATGCTTGAATCTAAGATGACCATGAAACAAACACAGTCATTTTAAAGACGTTTGGAGGATTAAAGGCTGTTGTTTTTACTTTGTTATTTAATGACGCTACATCAACTACTGGGTTATATAGCGCCGATGGAATTGGTGATAGTGAGATGGTATTTGGCGAGAGGAGGTCGAGAATTCACCATAGATTATCTGACATTCGCCTTACTGTTAGAGGAAACTTCGGAAAAACCCAACCAGGTAATCAGCCCAAGAGGGAATTGAACCCCGACCTAGCGCAACTCCGGATCAGCAGGCAAGTACGCTACCGCCAGAGCTACGCCGGTGGCTTTGAAGAGTCTTAAAGGTACCAAAGGAAAATACTTAATGACGAGAATGCTATCTAAAAGGAGTGGGGGTGTGGTTTTTTATGTTCATAAACAATAGCGACTAACAATATTAACTTTTAGTTTATATAAATCCGGGCTATACTCGTTACCATGGTGTTATTTTGAATAATTCCTCTAATTTCTGACATCGGAAAGCATAGATTAGATAATTATGAGTTAGAATATTATGTGAATTTTATGAATAAAAAATAGTCTGTTGTGTAAAGTTATACAGCTTCACCACCAACTATTGTAAATGTAAATGTGGGAGTAACATCTCTTCTGGATAATTCATAAATGTTTATAATATCTATTACTTAGAACAAAATTAACCCTACCATACCTCTGCGGTGGCTGAGTGGTCAGACATCCAGCCTGTCACGCAGGCTGCCTGGGATCGAGTCCCGGTCAGATCTGACACTTACGGCGAACAAGGTCGCAGTGGGGGGTTTTTCCCAGGGTTCTCCCGTTTTTCCTCATGTTACGCATCTACATCATTCCGTCACCATTTATCCATTTCGTCATCATTCCATAGCATTTCCCGATCGCCGCCGGGGGCTGGTCTAGGGACGAGTGGTGTGGTTTGCTCGAAACTTGGTACGCTGCAAAACTTAGTGTAGTCTGCCCGTGTTGGTTCGGGAATACGTCTAGCTTGAAGATTAGCGCAATAGATCGTAACAGATCGCAGTGCTGAGTCATAGTGCCCCCCCTCCCATAAATTCCGTTCCATTCCATAACCCCAGCCGTGGCAGTCCAGGTTCGAGTCCCGATCAGGCCTGGAATTTTTGATTGAAAAGACAAGGTCGCAGTTGGGGTTTCTTCTCGGGGTTCTCCCGTTTCCACATATTAGGCTGGCGATGCAGGTATGGTGCTGACCTAGGAACGAGTGGAGTTGTCTACTCGAAACCTGGGTACGCAGTGAACCTTAATGTAATCGGCTGGTGTGGGTTGCAAATGCGCCTAGTTTGAGAACGCAGTAGATCTATTAAGGACGCAGTGCCCTCATGCATTTTAATTCGATATAAAAAAGCTAAATAATGTTAAATTTATGTATAGTTTTAAACTTTTGGTCGACATACTGTTATGTTACCTAGCAAAAGATCAGACAATACTATTTTTTTCTCTTTTCACGGAGGACGGACCCGAAGGCTTATATTGCAGCCTGATGTTTATTTTGTTTACCATTCCTATTCTGTGAATGATATTGCAGCCTAACGGTCGCGCTTTTGTACAAGTACAGCACGTTGCACTGCGAACTTAATCCGGGATATGGTATGCATGATGATGATGATGATGATGATGATGTATGTATTTATTTATACTGCAAGTGGGCAAGCACCCGGTGGCAGTGGTATACACAATATAAACAATACACAATAAAATTACAATACATAATACAATTATACAATAAACAATACAATTATATACACAATACAATAAAAATACACAATACAATTTAACATAATAATTACAATTAATAATAAAACATAAAATAACCCAATTTTACAATACAACCTACATATTTATAGGCCCTACATAAGTTTCAATAGTCTTTCACTTTACTCTCATTTCACTCACTGTAGTGGCACTATGACGCATTTCACTGACACTTTAGGACACATTTCACTGACGCTATAGAACACATTTCATTGACGCTATAAATTATCACTGATCGGAACTATTCACTGCACTGTAAAACCATAACTTCATTGACTCACCTCGCTTCACTGATACAACAGTTCAAAGAAGACAAATAATTACACCCTTATGTATACTTATAAACAGAACTACATTTAAGCTAAACATTTCTAGTCTAAGATCCTCTTGCACGTTATTTTTAAATAATTTACAATTCAAACCAAGGGAGTAACTCGTCAGGCTTAATAAATACATGTCACCTTAAAAAATTAAATGTTAAATGTCACCTTAATTTTATTTTGCACTTCATACATGATGATGATGATGATGATGATGATGATGATGATGATGATGATGATGATGATGATGATGTTGATGATGATGATGTTATACAGGGTGATTGACGAGGATTTACTTCGGAGTTTATTTTCGAAGACATTCTGAGCAAAAAATGGCATGTAAACTTGTGTCCTAATCTCAGTATTTTCAGAGTTACACTCATTTGAAGTTTAAGTAAGTTTTTCCTTTAGTTTTAAGGGTAAAAGAATGTTATAGAGAATGAACTATTCAGAAGTATCATTTCTTTAATTGGCTAGTGTTCTGAAGCTAAAAATATGTTGTTACTTGCTTTATACAGATTTCATTTTTCAATTTTTAACTAAAAATTACATCATTCTTACGCACTTATCAAAAAATTTTTTACAAATTATACGACTTTAGGAACTTTATTCTTTACAGTTTAATTATGCATCATTATGTACAGTCTCAAAGAATTTACAAGAGTGGCGTGATTTGTAACAATTGTTGTGATAAATGCGTAGGAAAAATGTAATTTTTAGTCCAAAATCGATAAAAGAAATTCTGTACGAAGCAATTATGGAATTCACAACACAATTTAGCTTCAGAATACTATCCAATTAAATAAATAATGATACTCCTGAATAGTTCATTCTTTATCTGTAATATTCTTTTACCCTTAAAACTAAATAATAATGGTATTTTACAAACAACTTCAAATTAATGTAACTCTGAAAATATTGAGATTAGAACAAATGTTTATATGTCATTTTTTTGCTAAAAATGTCTTCGGAAATAAGGCCCGTGAATGGCTATAAATTCTCGTGAATCATCCTGTACCTGAATTCATGGTGGCCAAATGAATTCGAGATCCAGCGTCGAAGGTTACCCAGCAATTCTGGTTCAATTGGTTGCGGAAAAAACTCGGAAAACATCCCTACCAGGTAATTTGTCCCAACCAAGATTTGAACCCGGGTACACTCGTTTCACGGTCAGACGTGTTAATCGTTACTCTACAGCGGTGGACTAGACCATACTATAATCATGACTATACAGATCATACAGTGACTGGGTATTATTTCCTTGTCTCTAGTTTGCATTCAGTTCTCATGAAATATGTAATAATACCTTAATAATCCAAGATATTACAGGCGCATTCAAATCTTCTCATGAATATTTTATAACGTGCATTAGGCTCAATTGCGTGTCCTCAATTTTCTGAACATCAATGTTTAGTCTCTCTAATGTGACTCAAGGTTACTGTCATGATTGATGCGTTCTCCTTACTGCAGACATTTCTTCAGAATTTTATTATTTATTGATGTCGTCAAGGTTCGGTACCGTAGGTATATTAAATCCATATACTGTAGGCCCATACTTTGTGAGCTTATTCTGAAACTTACACTCATATTCACTGGCAATATTGAATATATGAGCTCGAAATCTGAGGAATCATGGTACTATTATGCTAAAATTCTTGTAATATTAAAAGGCTGGAATGAGTATAAAAGAAACTACATAAATATAAAGCTTATAAAATATCAATCAACATTTATTATTAATTACTGATATCTTTGGGGACCTAAAAATAAATTCTTAGCAAATAAATAATATATCCAGCAAGGAATCCGATTGTTGCGAGTAAGTCAGTCTGTGACATTTACTGTGTGTTACTATTTGCTTTATCTTGCTAACGACTGGCTGAACACTTATGTATCGTAGGGCTGGGGACGGAGCGGTTCGGTATGGAGCAGGCACTGTGACATCATTACTCGGTTGCTCCGAGTACAAATTTCTGACGGCAGATATAAAATTTGGATAGATTAAGTCGATTTTAGAACGTACTTTGAAAGTGAAATCAAGCGTGTTTTAAAAGCGTTGTAGTAAAGAGCTTTCGCTTTGCCAATTGACGACAAAAAAGTGCTTCTCTTCATTGTAAAATGGCGGTTGCAAATTTTATTTGCGTGATTACAGCTATTTGGGGAGTTTTTTTTTTATATTAAAGGCCTATTTAACCTTCAGTGTTGTTATATATGACAGATGAAATAAAATTGATAAAATAATTTATAATACTAACGGCTAATAAATTAACTTGTGATGTAAACGTTAAACGCTGCAGCTAAAAAAAAGAAGATAGAAAGAAACGGGCTCCACGAAGCACTGCCTAAAGCCCTTAAAAATAACGCACAGAATTATTTACTATTACGGAAAGTGAATAAAATAATCAATAAAACGTGGAACCTTGAACTGAAGAACATAATGTTTATTTATTTTATAACATGATTAGTCTTCCATACAACCATGTTCTCTTTGGTGAAGAGTAATATTATTGATAAATTAAATAATAGAAATAAATACAAATAAAATGATGGCTGACGAGGTGACAAATCCAAAAAAACACAAATAGAAAATATAATGCACTCCCTTTTTTTTTAACATATTTCAATATTAATCAAACACTCTAATAAAATAATAATAATAATAATAATAATAATAATAATAATAATAGTAGTAGTAGTAGTAGTAGTAGTAGTAGTTTTTAAGGAATCCGGAGGTTCATTGCCGCCCTCACATAAGCTCATCATCGGTCCTATCCTGAGCAAGATTAATCCAGTCTATACAATCATATTTCACGTCCCTCAAATCTATTTTAATATTATCCTCCCAAATACGTCTCGGCCTCCCCAAACGTCTTATTCCCTCCGGCTTCCCAACTTACACTCTATATGCATTTCTGGATTCGTCTATACGTGCTACATGCCCTGTCCATCTCAAACGTCTGGATTTAATGTTCCTAATTACGTCAGATGAAGAATAAAATGCATGCAGTTCTGCGTTATGTAATTTTCTCCATTCTCTTGTAACTTCCTCTCTCTTAGCCCCAATTATTTTCCTAAACATCTTATTCTCAAACACCCTTAACCTCTGTTCCTCTCTCAAAGTGAGAGTCCAAGTTTCACAAGCATGCAACAGAACCGGTAATATAATTGTTTTATAAATTCTAACATTAGTTTGTTTGAGAGCAGATTGAATGATAAAAGTTTCTCAACCGAATAACAACACGCATTTCCCATATTTATTCTGCGTTTAATTTCCTCCCAAGTGTCATATATATTTGCTACTCTTGCTCCAAGACATTTGAATTTTTCCACCTCTTCAAAGGATAAATTTCCAATTTTTATATTTCCATTTCGTACAATATTCTGGTCACGAGACATAATCATAAGGGAATTGGGGGAATATGGGCAATATTACGTTTTCATGTCGAAACTCTTGCAACGAATTATGTTTCTTCGCTAATAACCAAAGCTCGGAACTTGGGGACTTGTGTCGTGTGCATGAGTAAGGTTACAGGTACAACATACACAAAGCTCACGCTGCAAGTGCTCAGGGACAGTCGTGTGTACTAAGAAAGTGGCCACAACTAATGACAGGAAGACGGACGAAGAAACTGTTATGTCGAAGCCAATGACATTGAGAATTAAAGGTAAACGGTCTGTTTGAGGAAATAGAAAATACGTGTTATTTCGAATGGGTATTATAGAAGTTCGAAAATACATTTTGTTTTAAATTTAAGATACAGAATTTCATGGAGAATTCGGAGGAGATACATTATTTTTTTTCGAATGGAGAGTTTATATTTTGTAAGTTGTGACACACACAAACTAGAGGCTGGAAACGAAATTCATTGAAAGGAATTGTAGTCCCTCAAATTGTAGAAAAATCTGTGCATAGCCATGGATCGAAACGCAGAGGGGCTTGCCCTAGTAGTGACACACTAATTGAAAACTATTTTCGAAACAATTTAGGATATACTTATCTTTCTCAGATACGAGATCAGCTAGCAACTGCTGAAAATCGAACAAAACAGTAACAGTGAAAACATTCAGTATTTTAAGTCTGCTACCGAAAAATCTTCGAATGTAGGTAGTCATACACTGTAATAAAATGTACACAGCAGAACAGGAAATTTGATATATTCCTCATGTTTATTTTTATTATATATATATATATATATATATATATATATATGCTATGAAATTACGTATTTCAACGTACCATAATATTATCAATATGTTGTCGCAGCCAGAAACCACTTTTGTAGCAGACCTGACAGTACCTCCGTGCTGGAAGCGGGAGTATGTTGACATTGAAGTCCGGTCGCTTAGTCACGTGCAAAGACACAAGTCCCCAATTTCCGAGCTTTGCTAATAACAGTTACAGAGGTGTGAAAATTATTAGAATAATCTTAATTTTAAAGGTTTTTTTAATAGTTCCTTCACAAATATTCATTCAATTGATGAATATTGTTATATAATATTACTATACTGATGTAGGATATATTTACTACTAACAATGCTGGAAAGCATTGTTGTACATTGGTATTTTTCTTATTTTACAATTGTTATGGGAATTCAGAAATTATTAGGCCTATATTATGTTGGCGGAATTGGAAACATAAAAAATTAGTTAAGAAATGCTTTAAACAAATTGTTCTTTGCGTTTACATTGTTGGGAAGGTTCAAATGAACGTTAAAAAAATGTTATGTTTTATTTAACGACGCTCGCAACTGCAGAGGTTATATTAGCGTCGCCGGATGTGCCGGAATTTTGTCCCGCAGGAGTTCTTTTACATGCCAGTAAATCTACTGACATGAGCCTGTCGCATTTAAGCACACTTAAATGCCATCGACCTGGCCCGGGATCGAACCCGCAACTTTGGGCATAGAAGGCCAGCGCTATACCAACTTGCCAACCAGGTCGACTCAAATGAACGTATACATCTGTTTTGTGCATATAATTTTTTATGTTTCCAATTCCGTCAACATAATATAATAATTTCTGAATTCCCATAACAATAATTGTAAAATAAGAAAAATACCAATGTACAACAATGCTTTCCGGCATTGTTAGTAGTAAATATATCCTACATCAGTATAGTAATATATACCAATATTCATCAATTCAATTAATATTTGTGAAGGAACTATTAAAGAACCTTTAAAATTAAGATTATTCTAATAATTTTTACACCTCTGTAGTATAAAGTGAGAGTATCGTAATGGTTGCTGTGGGAACCGCGCTGTGCAGTATTGTCTCGTATTGTTGTTAAAACAGCCATCTAAAACGTGAGTATTGACATCAAAGTATACTAAAATTTCACAATGCTTATTTTATGTATGTTATATTATGCAATAGATTACACATGAACTTTAGAAAATAGTTTAAATCTAATAGTATACATACAGAATACACATCTTGAACTGCCGTTCTATTGCGTCAGACGTTCTTTTGTGAATAGTTTACAGTAATGCCAACTGTTGAAAGTAAACCATACATGTCAGGATAATATGGGCGCTAATGTTCGGCGGAATATGGGCAAGCAATACATTTCATAAAAATGACTCTTCAATCTTGATGAAAATGGCCTACAAATGATTACAAGAGCGAAATACGTCATAGCACTCAAAGAACGCAAAGTGGTGCATTGCATTTACCCTAAAGAAAAGGGAGAAACCATTATCCTTGTGGCCTGCTTCAATTCGACAGGGAACTACTTTCCTCCAAGCAGTCCTGCTCCAAGTATCATTATAAAAGGAGTGAGGACAATAATGACTGAAAGAATAACTGCCTGCTGTCAGTAAGGCGTACTTCAACAAGCAGTCTGCCTACATTAACGGGGATACGAGGTATGATCATTAAATTCCGAGACCTGTCCCATAAGTGGAAATAAAACTACCTCATTTAAATTTGGCTGCCATCCCCTTCAAGGTAGTCCACTTGGGCAGCTATACACTGATCCCAACGTGTCTGCCATTTTTGGAATGCCTCCTGGAAGTCGCGTTCTTGAAGCCTGTCAAGCACCTTTTGCGATTCACGTTGGATCTCCTCCACAGTGCCAAAACGGTGACCCTTTAGATTGAATTTCATTTTCGGAAACAAAAACAAAAAAGACGCAGGTGGCCAAATCTGGTGAATACGGGGGTGAGGAACGCCGACCATCTTATTACGGGTGCAAAACTGGAATATTGCGAGAGCTTTGTGAGCTGGCGCAGTGTCGTCATGGAGCATCCATTTGTTCTTTGTCCAGAGTTGTGGTCGTTCATATTGAAAATGTATGTGAGGATCATTATGCACAATTTGTCGAATTTTTTCAACATTTTCGGCGGTGTTGCACTTGTGTGGTCGACCTGGCCTCTTGTCGTCCTTCAGCGATGTTCTGCCATTTCTGAAACGCGAATGCCACTCAAAACACCTCGCCTGACTCACTGCTTCATTGCCATAGGCTTGCTTCAACATTCCATGGGTTACGGTTGCCGATTTTCCAAAGAATTGACGTTGGTTCTCTGCTCCAGTTTCCAGTCCATCGTGATTTCGCAAATGCGCGGATGCACGTGCTAACAAAACCTTGTGTAACACAGGTCTCAATGAAGATAGCGCGTCGAAACTTTGTGTCGCGTCTCTTCACGGTCGTCTAGTGTCACTGCTGCGCACGCGTGTCGTGATCCCTTCGCCCATAGCAGACACAATCCCGGAATTTAATGATCACACCTGGTATATTATTCTCAATAATCAAGAACTTCGTTGTTTATTTCTACATCAATAAGCATGCATCTGCAATTTTGATAGTAGATGGACGTAATTCACATAGTTGTAACCCTGACACTCTTAACTTTGCAGTAGAAAACGGATTATGCATGTTTTGTCTTCCTCCACACACCACAGCCTGCCTTCAATCAGCAGATAAGGGTCCGTTTGGTCCTCTGAAGAAAGCTTTCAACAGTGGTGCTTCTTGAGGCAACATAGACCTTTTACGAAGGTCGAATTTGCTTCCATTGTCGAAGAAGCATGGAACAGATGTGTCAATATATGTCTGGCTGTAAATGCCTTCCGAGCTTCAGGCCCTTTTCCACTGCACATGAGTGTCATTCCTGATTATGCTCATATTGACAATGCAGCATCAGGTGAAAACCCTACAATTGATACATTTCCTTCCACTGATTCAAATGTCTTAGAATCTCCAAACGTCATTCATCGCCAAAGAGTCGCATCATCAACCAAAGGCGTTACGCAATAACCATCACAAATTGCATATATAATATATAATATAGTTAATACAGTTATATTTTCAAATATTTTAAGTGTTTTTTTTTCATTTGTTTCAGTTGACTGTGATACACATCATTAATGTCCATTTTACCCCCACACTCGGGGGAATATGGGCAAAACACATTAACTTGCATTTTCCAGTTTTACTTGCATACGTTTAGGAGTAAGCAGTCAGGATTCTCATATAATGTAGCTAAATTGTTAAAAAACACATCCCAGCTGTAAAATTAATTATTAGAAATATCCGAGAGATATTGCACCCGAAATAGTACTAAGGTGCCCATATTCCCCCGACTTCCCTTATACTTTGTCTTTTCGGCATTTACTTCCAACCTTATCTCTTTACTTGTTTCAAGTAAAATTCCCGTATTTTCCCTAATAGTTTATGAATTTTTCTTCTAACATAGTCTCGTCATCCGCATAAACAAGGAGCTGATGTGACTCTTCTCTGTTATCCTGCACTTTAATAATAATAATAATAATAATAATAATAATAATAATGTTTAATAATAATAAACATGTTTTAATGAACTTTCCTTAGCTATAGCACTTTAATGATTTTGCGATTTCCAAAGCAATAACATAACTTGCATGAAGTTCCCTTTGACTCATAGCTTGTTTCATCATATTTTAGTACCGGAACTGTTATTTGAATTTAGTTTTCTTTAAATATTTTAATTGTTTCGCCCCGTCCAGCCATACGAAAAGAAAATTATGTTTATTCTTATTTTCTACTGTATACTTTTTCGTTTATTACATTGGATATGTTCATGGTTACCTATGATTTCGTGATAATCTTATGACGTGGCGTTATGTCATTAGATGTTTGATTTATGAGTGCCTATTAGAATGTTAGAACACAAGAGGCGTCTACATTGTCACCATGTGCATAACAAATACTGTTTCTCCCATTCTTCCTTAAACACACGTTTCCGAAAAGACGTCACAAATTTCAATCTAAATCTTATCAGGTAACCCGCAACTGACAGATACCTACGTACTGGAGTTGTAGAGGAGTTTACGGAAAGGAGGGAGTGAAGCAAAGACAGTTTACTTCGCTGCCCCTGCGATGTCACTATTGCTGGTGACCATGATGACATTTTTGCCGATTCCTGCTGAGTGCAGGTTGCCCTTTAGCACGATTAAGGTGGAGTACCATTTGGATGTCTGCAAGATAACTCGAGGAAACATATCGAGTTGCATTGACCATTCTCCGAAACTCGGAGAGTTTTTATATCAAATTATGTTAAGTTAAGTATCACTTATTTCTCGACCCTTTTAAGCGGAACACGGTATATATTGCAGTCTTTCCTAATATTATTTTTCTATTGTAGAAAAGTCGGTACTTAAAATGCAAAAGAATATTAGTAATTTAATACAAGACCCTTACAGAAACCACGCTTTTCATCCTAAACTTTTAAGACGTTAGTTTAATGGTCCAACAAAAGTTTTCGTAACCGAGCGGGAATTATTCTTAACGATGCAGTCCCCTGGTCTTCCACATTGTCACAGCGTTCAATTAATACCCAGCCGGTGTCAAAGAAGACACTTTTTTGAAGAGATAAGATAAGAGTTTGTTTATTGATTAACCAGGTCTTCTCAGATGCCGCTCCAATCACAAGTAGCGGTAACATATGTCTACCAATGATGTGTTAGCATTTTAATTGACGCGCCGATATCAACTCTACGTGGAGTATATACAGTGCTGCCAACTTATATGGTCCACAAGGCCCGAGTTCACCCAATAATTTGTCGTATTGTTATTATTATTATTATTATTATTATTATTATTATTATTATTATTATTATTATTATTATTATTATTATTATTATTATTATCTGTAATGATACTCGGTGGAGTGCATATTGAAATAAGTAAATAAGAGATTTTTTAAAATACGTAATGACGCACTTTATTTTTAGTTGATTATTTTACGATACTTTATCAACATCTTAGGTTATTTAGCGTCTGAATGAGGTGAAGGTGATAATGCCGGTGAAATGAGACCGGGGTCCAGCACCGATAGTTACCCAGCATTTGCTCATATTGGGTTGAGGGAAAGCCCCGGAAAAAAACCTCAACTAGGTTGCACTTTATTCATCTCTTTTATCGTTAATCAGGTATCGCATAAAGATAGTGCTGAAAAGTTGGATTTAGCAGATGTTTGTGACCAATTTGTAGGGAGAATTGCAGTTAGGAGAAACTTATTTGCAACACGTCGTACTACATAATGGTGAATCCACGTGATATCCGTAACATTTTTATTTAAGAAAGCAGACAAGTCCCCAAGTTGAAAATGTTTACATAGCCTAGGTAATCATAACATTCTATTTAATTACTAAAATTGGGCAATTACGCAGGACAGCTGTGCACAAGATAATGCGGAGATTCTTTTATATCTAGTTAAGCTTACTAGTATGGGAAAGGAGTTTTTAATTTGTGATCGAAATTGGTATTTAAAATATATGAAAGAATGTCACCTACATGTAAACGGAACATAGCCCACCTTATACTCAGCAGATACATTTCAGAATCATTCCTGTATCTCCATTTTGTTATTTTTAGAATTATATATTATATAACTAGCCATGCCCGTGCACTTCGCTGCACTACTTAGAATTAAATATTGACAAATCTAAATACGGTTTTGTAATTATTTAGTGAATAATAGCTTTTTGTATGTTGTAAGTCGTTTGCTCCTGAATCATTTTGAAACTTGTATTTACAACTATGACTTTAACTATACAAATC
This sequence comes from Periplaneta americana, assembly GCF_040183065.1. NCBI lineage: Eukaryota > Metazoa > Arthropoda > Insecta > Blattodea > Blattidae > Periplaneta > Periplaneta americana. Next base: position 66,849,557 of record NC_091128.1, read on the forward strand.
TGGCTTTCAGGTAGTAGCTCCTGTAAAGCAGGTTTGAATAATTTCAAGGAAAAATTGTTCCGGGGCCGGGTAACGATCCCGGGACCCTTCGTTTAGCGCGCGAACGCTCTATCGACTGAGCTACCCCAGGAACTATACACGACATCGTCACAATTTTTCCTTTTAATATCCACACAACTCACATGAGCTTTATATATATATATATATATATATATATATATATATATATATATATAAAGCTCATGGATATTAAAAGGAAAAATTGTGACGGTGTCGTGTATAGTTCCTGGGGTAGCTCAGTCGGTAGAGCGTTCGCGCGACGGTGTCGTGTTTAAAAAGAGTGTTGATAACGGATGTACTCCGATAAGTAAGTTTTTAATTTGTTGTGGGGGGCTCTTGAATCTCAGGAGGAACAACTTTTACAACAGCGCAACATAATCTGCTTGGCTAACTACCCATATTTTTTTACATTGCATTTATTGCATAGTTTATTCATTTTATCTATTTTAACACGATTCAATTGAGCATAGTTAAAATTTGGATTATAAAATAATGGAATGCTAAGCTAACATACGAGTACTATTACAGCACAGTAAATCAATACACTTTCGTTGTTCGTTAATTCTCTGAGATGAAAATGAATGTGATACATAAACATTTTTTAAGAAATGTAGGAAACGAATATACAGAATAGCCTATCAAGTTTTCTGTCCATAAGAAGCTATATTAATCTTACCTGTCCTCGACTCACTCAGAAGTTGCTGTAATAACATTATAGTATTATGTCCATCTAGAGAAACGACACTTTCCAATGGTGAAATAATAATTATACAAATCGGTTAATTAGCTTCTAAGATTATTTCATACAAACATACAAACATGTTAAATGAATAGCTTCCGTTTGTTGTTTTCCAAGGCCCCTCATAAACGAAGTCATTTGTTTTCTTTTCATTACAGCCCATTAAGTGCCGATAATAAAACGCATTGTTATTTTAAAACTCATTTATCTCTTTAAATATCAGTACTATCAAAATTTTGCATAGAATAAAACTTATCGGAAATAAGTTTTAAAGAAACTTTTGTTATGTAACATTTTTCATGAGAATCAATAATAAGGGAGGTATTTCAATTTATTTAAGTCAGGTCCCCTTATAATCCTCCTTTTAAATAGCGTATTTTAACCCTTAAATTGACAAAGTACCCTATAAGACAACAGGTTAATAGGCTATATGCTATAATTTTAATAGAACAATAGAAAAAAATTGGAGGAAAATTAAAATTTTGCAATACTATAATATTGTACAACATATAAAATATGGACATCGCGATAGTTGTTTTCTTTATGGTCCGACAAGGTGAGAAATGAAGCTTTGCCAATTTAAGGGTTAAATGCCATATAGCCTAAAATCTCAGAACTAAATTTTGTATTCCAATTTTCATATAAAACGATTCAGTCATTATCGCGTGAAAAGGTAACAAACATCCAGACAGACATACAAACAAAAATTTCAAAAAAGCATTTTTTGGTTCCAGGATGATTAATTATGCATGTTGAAACCAATTATGCTTGGAAAAGCGAAAATTACCAAAAAAATTTCGGTTACAGATTAGTATAGATTATAGTAACAGTAGTTAGGCCTACATCAATAGGCTATTATGAAAATTAGTTTCATGATACATGGAAGAAAGGATTTATGATTTTTTGTGAACTTATAACTAAAGTATTTGAGCCCACCCAATGTTTTTCAAAAATTGTCGTATCGTGTGTTGATTAGTGACGACAAAAAATGTTAGTTATTTTAATTTCAGTTTTAATTGAAGGTCATCTTACAGCTTAAAATTTATTCACTGTGAATGGTGGTGGTAGAAATCAATGTACTGATGTCGGTATAAAAAATAATTGTAACTAGGATAATCTTTACATCGAAAATGTGACAACACCGCTTGATATTACAAGTATTGATGCATGAAAAAAATATATATCCAAGATAAAGTCTGCCGCCAGGATAATTTATTGAACGATTTTTACTTACTCACCGCTGAATTTTAAAATAATTCGCAATGAAAAGTATAAATAACTGCATATATGTGTTTTTATTTAACTTCTTCGAGATAAAGGAATCTGAGTTAGTAATTTCATTTACCTCTTCGTCTTACGCAATGAACAAAACTTCGAACGAGTCGCTATGCTAGATTTCGAGTTATTTTTCCATTTTGTATTTCTGATGTATTAATATTGCGCTAAAATTATTACATTATCGCGTTTAGTGTATCTCATTTCCTGATATATTTATTCATAGGAGCTGAATCTGAAGAAAATCCATCTAATCGCAGTAGACAGACAGACAGATAGACAGACGTCATGTCCAGAATTACTTTCCCGATGTCAGGGATACTGAAGATGTACATTTCCACGGAAATATCGGAAAAAATTTCTATAAGATCCAACGCTTTCTCTATCCAGAAAATAAATATGAGTACATACTGAATTTAACACTCAACGTGCGATTGAGATTAAATGTTCCATAGTTACTGAATTTAGAATAATCGGTTCAATAGACGTAGCCTATTTTAGACAGCATGACAATATCTTATGTATATCCTTACAAAGCAAGGACAGTATCGTATACAGATTAATGTAACTGCATGCTAATTCTTCGCTCATGCATAGAACACGCAGAATGAGCACGTGTTCAATGTATTCGAGCCATCCAAGGCCACATTATTTTTCACTGACTTTTCACTAATTTTCTACGACTTTGTCCTCTCGTGTTTATGTTTTCTTCCTCAACCACTCTTGCGTAATATTTGAAGAAGTATATCAATATTTCTAGAACGGTATTCCCTCAATTTTTCGCCTGTCATGATAGGAAGTGTAAAGTACTCCTTTTAGGACATAAATTCTGAAGGTCTTCTTCGAATCAACGAGACGATGTCTATTGCACAACAAATGGTAAGCTAAGTTTTACTTGGAATTTATAAGGTGTGCCGGTTTGACTGGTAAATTACGTTTATGATGCATTTGAGGTAAGCGTTAGATGGTATTCTGGCATGATTGATAATGCACATTTATACCTAATTTATGGTGATTTTTAGATTCTGTTTTGGTTTAATTAGCTGTTTATATTTATATCACATTTGGGCTGAGAAGTAAGGCTCTATACAGGCTGATAACTAGGGACCGTATTGTCTCAGAGAGTACGGATATAGCTTAGTCGTTCATAGACTATATTGGCGTGACGTCATATTTGGCGTGTGTCACAGATACTATCAGGGAACACTTGCATCTTGTGTGTACTGCAGCTTACGTTCTATTCATGATTCGACTTAGAAGACTGTTGAAAATGCACTTTAATAATAAAGAATGATACTACGATGACCTTTCCTATAACTTAAATTATTTGTTCATTTATTAATTTGATTTATTTTTAGTGGTACTTGCAGAGTTAAGGCCATAATGCCCTCTCTTCCACTCTAGCAGTATAAAAATAAGTAGCAAATATAAATAACATAAGTACAGAAAACACTGGAATAATAATAATAATAATACTTACTTACAAATGGCTTTTAAGGAACCCGAAGGTTCATTGCCGCCCTCACATAAGCCCGCCAGCGGTCCCTATCCTGAGCAAGATTAATCCAGTCTCTATCATCATACCCCACCTCCCTCAAATCCATTTTAATATTATCCTCCCATCTACGTCTCGGCCTCCCTAAAGGTCTTTTTCCCTCCGGTCTCCCAACTAACACTCTATATGCATTTCTGGATTCGCCCATACGTGCTACATGCCCTGCCCATCTCAAACGTCTGGATTTAATGTTCCTAATTATGTCAGGTGAAGAATACAATGCGTGCAGTTCTGTGTTGTGTAACTTTCTCCATTCTCCTGTAACTTCATCCCGCTTAGCCCCAAATATTTTCCTAAGCACCTTATTCTCAAACACCCTGAACCTATGTTCCTCTCTCAGAGTGAGAGTCCAAGTTTCACAACCATACAGAAGAACCGATAATATAACTGTTTTATAAATTCTAACTTTCAGATTTTTGGACAGCAGACTGGATGATAAGAGCTTCTCAACCGAATAATAACACGCATTTCCCATATTTATTCTGCGTTTAATTTCCTCCCGAGTGTCATTTATATTTGTTACTGTTGCTCCAAGATATTTGAATTTTTCCACCTCTTCGAAGGATAAATCTCCAATTTTTATATTTCCATTTCGTACAATATTCTGGTTACGAGACATAATCATATACTTTGTCTTTTCGGGATTTACTTCCAAACCGATCGCTCTACTTGCTTCAAATAAAATTTCCGTGTTTTCCCTAATCGTTTGTGTATTTTCTCCTAATATATTCACGTCATCCGCATAGACAAGAAGCTGATGTAACCCGTTCAATTCCAAACCCTGCCTGTTATCCTGAACTTTCCTAATGGCATATTCTAGCGCGAAGTTAAAAAGTAAAGGTGATAGTGCATCTCCCTGCTTTAGCCCGCAGTGAATTGGAAAAGCATCAGATAGAAACTGACCTATACGGACTCTGCTGTATGTTTCACTGAGACACATTTTAATTAATCGAACTAGTTTCTTGGGAATACCAAATTCAATAAGAATATCATATAATACTTCCCTCTTAACCGAGTCATATGCCTTTTTGAAATCTATGAATAACTGCTGTACTGTACCCTTATACTCCCATTTGTTCTCCATTATCTGTCGAATACAAAAAATCTGATCAATAGTCGATCTATTACGCCGAAAACCGCACTGATGATCCTCAATAATTTCATCTACGTACGGAGTTAATCTTCTCATAAGAATATTGGACAAAATTTTGTACGACGTCAACAAAAGTGATATTCCTCGAAAGTTACCACAGTTGGTTTTGTCCCCCTTTTTAAAAATAGGTACAATTATGGACTCCTTCCATTGTTCTGGTAGAATTTCCTTTTCCCAAATAGCAAGTACAAGTTTATAAATTTCGCTATATAATGCGCTTCCGCCCTCTTGTATTAATTCTGCTGGAATTTGATCGATACCTGGAGACTTGTACTTTTTCAGATTTTCTATCGCAATTTCGACTACTGAAAGCGTGGGTTCGGGTATAAATGGCTCAGCAGTTTGTATTTCAATTTCGTCCCGATCATTTCTATTTGGCCTATGTACATTTAGTAGTTGCGCAAAATAGTTTTTCCATCTGTTTAGGATTGATGGAGAGTCTGCAAGCAAGTCACCATTCTCATCCTTGATCACGTTTACCCTTGGCTGATATCCGTTCTTAAATTCCTTTATACCCTTATATAAATCTCGAATGTTTTTATTCTTACTATTTGTTTCTACCTCATTCAGTTTTTCCTTCAAGTAACCTCTCTTTTTATTCCTAAGTATACGACTTGCTTCCCGTCCTTCATTGAAATAATTATCTCTCTTCTCCTCGACTGGATCCTGTAAGAATTTCAATTTTGCCTGTTTCCTTCTTTCTACTACCATGCAACAATCTTCATCAAACCACGGTTTCTTTTTCTTAGTTTCATAATAACCTATGCTCTGCTCAGCTGCAATTTTGATACTATCTCTGATATTTTCCCACACGCTATTAACATCTAATTCTTTCTCAACTTCGTCGGAACTTTCTAAAGTGGCAAACCTATTCGAAATTTCGACCTGATAATTTTGCTTAGCTTCCTCGTCCTTTAATTTCAAAATATTGAATTTAGTAATATTAACTTGTTGCTCTACTCGCTTGGCTACTGATAATCTTTCTCTTAATTCTCCAATCACCAAATAATGGTCAGAATTACAGTCTGCACCCCTGAAAGTTCGAATATCTACTATACTAGTATGTCTCCGTTTATCTATCAAGATGTGATCTATTTGGTTGTGTGTCAATCCATCTGGAGAAGTCCAAGTATATTTATGTATATCCTTATGGGGGAATGTTGTACTTTTGACAATTAAATTTTTCGATGTGGCAAAGTTGACTAATCTAACTCCATTGTCACTACTAATTGCGTGTAGGCTCTCTTTTCCAATAGTTGGTCTAAAAATATCCTCCCGTCCTACTTTAGCATTGAAATCCCCCAATAAAATTTTCATGTGATATCTAGGGAAATGATCAAAAGTATGTTCCAATTCCTCATAGAAGCTATCCTTTATGTGGTCGTCTTTCTCTTCTGTAGGGGCGTGAGCATTTATAACTATGATGTCGCACCATCTACCCTTAAGTACTAAATATGATAACCTGTCACTGATAAATTCGACCTTTTTTACTGCTGATTTTATTCTTTTATGAACAAAGAATCCTGTTCCTAATTGGTGATTATTGTTTCCTTCCCCATAATACAACAAGTAATCTCCTATTTGTGATATGCCATTCCCATCTAACCTAACCTCTTGTACTCCCACGAAGTCTATTCTATATCTAGCTAGTTCTTTAGCTACTAATGTTATCCCTCCTGTTCTATAAAGACTAGTTACGTTCCAAGTGCCAAATCTCAAAACCTTATTCCTTTGCTGTGGTCGTGCCAGAGAATCAGTCCTATTCCGAGGCTTATTATAGGGATGCGTAACAAGCTGTTTTTTACGGTGATGGGTTGTTAGCCCTTCGCCCAACCCCCAAGCTGGAGGACCACCCCTTATCGGCTGTCCACGACTGCTTATTCAATATATTCGCAGCTACCCTCCATATCTGGAGGCCGTCTCCTCTATCCGCAACCTGAGGACGCGCCATGCCGTGGTGATAGGGACCCACAATACATGGAATAATAATAATAATAATAATAATAATAATAATAATAGTAATAATAATACTAGTAAGAGCAAAATGTAGATGTGTTTAGTTAACCTACATGTAATTCTAAAAGTTAAACAATTACAACTTAATGTTAAATAAGACAATTTCGATCGAAAGAATGAATAACATAATGAAGAAAAATCGATACATAAAAATAAATGTTCTACAAAAGTAATATTTGAAAAACGATTATATTCTAGAGATGAAAAGCAGTCTTTCTGACAGTCGGCTTTTGAAAGTAGTCAATGTCTGACAGCCCTTTAAACTATGTCCGCTAAAATACGCTATTTTTCACTATTACACTATCATAAAGAATGAAGGCTTACATTGAACAAACATTATTTACATTATTGTACACAATTTACCCTAATAAGTACGCCATAGTGTTCTGAAACAAAATATCTTGCAGTACAATACGCAACACTGTGCATAAGCTTAGTGTTGTAAATGAGCCGTTCAGAGCAGAAGTGGTGTAAGTGGCTAATGAGGGTTAAAGTAAACATTCTGTAAAATACAGCGCAAAGTAGCAATTAATATTCAATTTATTTAAACTATGAGTAGTCAGTGGACAGCAAGAAGGGCGTAATAATTGTTACTTTGCGCTGTATTTTACTGAATTTTTACTTCAAACCTCATTACCCAATTTTGACTTACTCCACTTTTGCTCTGAACGGCTCAAATAATCTTTGATCAATGTATTTTATTTTATTGGGTTATTTTTTGACGCTGTATCAACATCTCAGGTTATTTAGCGTCTGAATGAAATGAAGGTGATAATGCCGGTGAAATGAGTCCGGGGTCCAGCACCGAAAGTTACCCAGCATTTGCTCGTATTGGGTTGAGGGAAAACCCCGGAAAAAACATCAACCAGGTAACTTGCCCCGACCGGGATTCGAACCCGGGACACCTGGTTTCGCAGCCAGACGCGCTGACCGTTACTCCACAGGTGTGGACGTTGATCAATGTAGGCCTACATTCTTTATTACAGTGTAAATTGTAAAAATAGTGTGTTCTAGTGTATATAGTGTAAATAATTTAAATTGTAAATATTAGTATAATTGTTAAAGTGGTCCATGTTTGTTCTACCTCACTTGACGAAACAAGAGTCGCGTGAGCAATCAGTCAAGTACTTCGCTTCCTAGAGCACGTGCGTCGTCTACTTAAAAACTTCAGTAATACTTAATTTTGTAGCCTTCTGGGATAACTACATAATAAATGGTCCTTAATATACTGTATATGGCTGCCGAAGCACGGGATGGGGATTCCGGACGACAAGTCGAGCATCAGCCGGTAAAATGCTGCTACAAAGGCGAAAGCAGAAATGGATTATGAGACTTACAGTAGATGTTGAAAGTGTCGTCTTCAGCTCGTATACAAGCTAGATATCGCGAGAATATGTTGTCACTTACTCGTCTAATTGAAATTCTTTTTATTTCATGCTCAATATTATACTTTAGTTTCTCTAATGTGTGTGGAATCATGCGAAACATTTTGCCTTTTCTCCGTTAAAATTGTTCGTGATTTTCTTTGCAAAAGTTACTTTAATGAGATTTCTACTCGTTCTGCTCCAAGAGAGTTTATATGAACTTATCGCAATGCACTGTCCTCTTCAGGAACTGCTATACATAGCCTAGTGATGAAATTTCAATCCGCAGATTCAGAACACGAGCACTGTACAACATACCGATCAGTGCTTAAGTGCATGGATGTGTTGTTGTATTACAGACCTTTCTTCTGTCACTGAATTGTCTGACTCATTTTCTGTTAATCTCGTCAATTATCACAGTTAGTAAATTCACTAAATTGGCAATGAATTTCACACGGACAAACTTTGCTCGTCTTCAAAAACTTCATCGCCGACCTTGCTTTATCACTGGTGGTCCGATAAACTATTTTTGACATGACTAACGTGGACGTAATTCACTTCAAACTAAACGTCAATTCACAAAATGACAACTTTTTTTCTCTTGAATATCATCACGTACTCAGCGGATATTCAAATATAGTTTCAAGCAACTTTGTGAAAATATAATACCTGCTGTAAGGCAGATAGTCTTTGTAATAACCTATTCAAAAAGATTTTCTCAGATACATGAATTTCGCTCTTTAAACTATCTTTAATTCCTTTGTAACCTAAGTATTTCGTTTTTAACTATACATTTTAATAACGTTAATCAACTAGGTAATTACTTCATTGAGGAAATTTTGAGGAAAAAAAGAAATCTATCGGAACCATTTATTCAAAAGTTATCACTCTGGATCTGCGTTGGATAATCTTGTAATCGCCCAATTAGATTACAGGAACATAATCGAAATAAAAATGGGAAGTTTTTCTTATAGGCCTATTGTACTACGAAACACGTCAAGAAAGTAAGTTTTCCTAGGGCCGTTTAGAGAAATAAAACGCAATTTCATGGAAGGATGTATTAGAACAGACACAGCCATTGTTGAGCTATTTTTCAATATATTCCCCATCGGAATTGTGACATTTGTCATATCGTGGGATCAACTTTTGTACCCCTGTGTCGTAGATCGAAACCAATGTGTGACAGTCGTCTGCACCTCTCTGCCAACGTGAAAATGCTGACAGGACAGGAATTTCTTGAGGTGTAAGAAACGATGATAATCGTTCGGCCACATACGGCTCGGCGAACAACAGATCTTCTCCAAGAATTTCCGCCGGGAGGTATTTCAACATCCACCCTACATGCCGAATCTCGCTTCCAGTGATTACACCTCAGGTGCAGACGGCTGTCACGCATTGGTTCTACGAAACAGGGATACAAAAGTTTATCCTACTGTATGACAAATGTCTCAATTCCGGCGGGGATTAATTTGAAATATATCCCGACAATTCCTTTATCATCCATTCATAGCTTTCTGCTTTATCGTTCCAATAAATATTTTCATGAAATTGTTTTCTTTTTCCTTTCTCTAAATCAAGCCTGGGCACTATTCTCAATCGAGTCACTACAGACCTCCCTTAAACTTTCCACTCTGTCTTCCTCGGCTCAGACAGTAAAGTTTTAGCCCGATACGAGTAGACAGAAAGATAAGCATTGCTCAGTGACGGATTGTATAAGGCAGGCACCATAGCTTTTGCGCACTTTCGACTCTCGCTGGTAGCCAGAAATGCACCACTGATGCACAGTACCTTATGCATTTGTTTATAAGGCGATGCAAGCAAAAAGGACATGTGTGGGGATTTCTGCGTTACCTTTCCCTTCCCCGTTGTGCCCAGGGTTACTCTAAACGGCTCCAGGGACACTTACTTACTGGACGCGCCTTGTGTATTGAGGAAATTGTTATGATCTACAGTACATTCAATTGAAAGACATAGAGATTTACTCACGGGAAACAGCTTAAAAAGATGAAACCAGGCTATGAAGCAACCCTTATTACGATTATATGCAGGAACTGGAACTTTCACCTCGCTCAGACACTGCGAGAATACAGTCAGCATGAGGATAGTCCTGGAAGCAATATAAGAATATTCACAAGATATTAATATAGCTGACATGTCATGAAAGCTTAATTTTCTTATGAATATTACATGGTGCATTTTATATTTTCACTGTTTTAATGATATTAACATTAGGTCTAAGGCTTCTGCTCTTAGAATGTCTATGAATCTATTGCTTGTGACATGATTTAACATTAATGACCTAACAAGCTTTTAGTATTACATTCATATAGACAGATCAGTGGCAAAAGGGGAGTGGAACTCCAATGATGGGATAGACTGCAGAGTTTTTCAACCATTCTCAACATGTGGTACACTAAAAGTGTAATTTTGCCGGGTCAACCAACCTGACTGTGATTTTTCCGTGGTTTTCCATAGTTACGTAGGCAAATGCCGAGCTGGAATTTTCATTGCCACGCCCCATTTTCCCTTCCTCTCCCGTGTAGAAAAATAATTTAGATTTCATATCATTCATCTTCCTCATCTCATTCAATAGACTACTCAGGTCAAGACGCATGTGTTCATCCGCTTCCAGGAGTGCGCGTTCTCTCCGCAACCGTTCCTGGGTTCCCAGCCTTCCGCAATATCTCTGCCAGGATTAATTCCTTAAGAGTACACTGATGTGAAATTTCAAATTTTTAAACTATTCTATGTAGATCTCTGAAATTTTGTACAGTTGTCGTACTGTATATAAATAGTCTCTGTACAAAGTTTCGTCCCATTTGATACAGAAATGTATGAATCATTAAAAATGTTGTAATTTTAAATTTTGTAAATTTAGCTTTTCAAAAATTGCTACTCCTTCCACAAATTCAAATATTTTGGCCTGAAATTTTGTCTACATAGGCCCTACATGTCAGACCCTCGGAAATAAAACTTACTAAACAATTTTTCCTTTTATTTTACTAAAAATAAAATAAATATTTTATGCACTAAAGTGTAAAAACAGAACAAAAAATCAACTCGAGCATAAAGAAAAATTAATATTAAAAAAAATATGAATGCTAGGTATAATCCTGACAGTAAGTTTTGTTAAGAACACATTCAAAAATCTGTACAAAAAATCATACATGTAGTACAAAATTTGTAGGAATTTTTTAGCAATGCAAAATTTACAAAAAATGTAAGTGGAGAAAATTGACTTCAAAGACTGGGATGATAATAATGGAAAAAGAACGCTATCTTTTTTATTTTCTAGGCATTTTGAAACATATAGACCTTGCTTGTTATATGCAGAATTTGCCCTTATGTACACTATCATCCAGTGCACACCTAACCTACACCAGTAAATAAAGATGACGACTGAATAAAAAACATGTAAACTTATGAAAACAAATCACTATAGACTATAGACACTAGGCCTATTATAACACTAACAATAAAGCTGTTAGAAACTTGCAAATATTTCTTATATAACAAAACAAAGACCAAGCATGGAAAACACGTTGTTATGGCTGCTAGCAACAAATGGAATTTTCCTTTAGACAAGAGTTGTAGTCTCCTTGGTAACTGAATATGTTTCAAAGGAAAGCAGCCTTTGAAGTGACATGTGTTGTATCCTATGAAGAAATATTTCGAGAAGTCGAGAAGCTACACTGGCTGGAACGGAAATCTAATGTACACTGATGTTTGTGGAAAATGCAACACCAAGAGGGATACATGTGACTGATATGAAATTGATACCTCAGATTAGGTACATAATAATATATAAATTATTAGAATTACAGAACTGTACCTGATCTGTGACCATGAGATTTCAGTATGGTGTGAAGCCTCCTTGCGCTGCAACAGAGCTTCTAAGCGTCGTGGTATGGAATCAAAGAGGGACTGGATATGTTCCTGGGGAATCTCCCTTCACGCAGTTTGTATGCGAATCCACAAAGAGTCAAGAGTCGGTGCCGGAGGACCAAGACGAACAAGTTGCCGACCAACCATTTCCCAGACATGTTCGATGAGCGACATGTCTGGCGAACGTGCAGGCCAGGGAAGAGGATACCCGTCATTCTTCAAAGAAGGCTTGCACAATCCTCGCCACATGTGGCCGGGCATTGTCCTGCTGAAATATGGCATGTGGAGTTGCCTAAAAGAGGAGCAGTACTTAGGGCTCTAAAACCTCCCTAATTTGGCGATTGCTGTTCAGATTGCCCTGAATACGTAGAAGGCGAGATCGCATATTTTATCCAAATGGCGCCCCAAACTATCACAGTAGCTTTTCTCCATTATGCTGCTCAACAATGCAGGCTCTCAGATTGCGTTCACCACGGTAGGGTCTAACACGTATGCAGCCATCATTGTAGGAGAAGTAGGACCAGCAAGACTTGTCCGAAAACACTACATTTTGCCACTCAGTACGCCAGTGACGCTGTTCACGTGTCCATTGCAGTCTGAGACTGGCGGTTTCTGGACAATGGAAGCCGACGCAACGGCATGCAAGCCACTAGTCCATCCTTCAAAAGACCGTTGACGCAGATAGATCAACATCCGATGCAGTACTCCAACGTCGACTCAACATTGTGGATGAAGCTGTACGGTCCGTCACGGCCAAGCGGAAAAGATGGCGGTCATCCCGTGCTGTGGTCACATTACGTGGACCAGTATCCGCTCGTCTCTGTGTACTACCTATTCTATCCACTGGTTCCACACACGCATCACTGTTGTAGCAGTATGCCCTATACGAGCTGAAATATGTCAAGGTATGACAAACCTGCTTACCGGAGACCAATCATTCTCCCCGAACTCACTCACGTGCTGATATTGTTGCGCCTTTCCTCGTCGACGAGGCATACCTAAACTACCTTTCACGGTTCCACTTCGTTTGGAAGCTCTGCACTGACTGAGCAAGGCATAATACTGACCTTGCTGGTGAAACAAGAGACGTCACTTTTGGGTCTATGTGTACGCCATCTCTCTGAAAACGTAATCAATTATTGATGGTACACTGCTCTATACATCTCCCGAGTTTGGAGTCGTTCGGGCCATTCTTTCTGCGTGTTGTCATTTCACAAATAGTAGTGTAATAAATAATATATGAAATACAGCGTAATTTCCACAATAGTCGCAGAATTCAGAGTTGATGGCGTGGACGAGGGATTTAAATTACCAGTCAGAGCGCGCAAATTTTATAAATGTGGCCCTAAACAGCTGATAGACCGATCGTATGGCCATGAAAACTGGCAGAGGACATCTCTAACCCATAAACAATTTTTTAAAGATAAAAACAAAAAATTATTTTTTTTACCAAAAATGACCAAATTTCACATCAGTGTATCCTTACGATCACTTCCAAGGGTGCTTCGACACCTTGGAAGGGCCGTTGGAATGCATCCTGGAGGTATGAACTTAGAGCGGGGGAGGGTAGGAGTCCCCCATTAAGTGAGCTAATACACCCTTATCCTCATACATCCCATACAATTCGGGGTGCACAATAGGCCTCAGTATGGCCGACGTGTAAAGGGTTGTCCTAACCTGCCATAGCCACATTGACCTAACCTAACCTAACCTAACCTAAATGTGTAATTTAAAATCCCGCGGCACACCCATATAATCTAAACCTGTGGTTCCCAACCAGGGAAGAATTTTGAGTGTCGCTGAATGTTGACTCTTGTGCACTCAATTTTTTACTACTATTTTAACTTTTATTTTTTTCCAATTTACTACGACAACCTTTACTATTTTCATTTTCTCGTGGCATGCTGGTTAAAAATGGCTGGAATGTTGTGATTCAGGATGTTAATACTTGACGAGAAGAAATGAAGAAGTGTGGCTGTATTTAATAAAATAGTAATGTTCTTGAAGCTCATACAGAGGTGTCGAGTCGGTGGTGATGGAGGGTGATTTAACACTACAAAAGTGTGGAAGAGAGTGGGCCTAGTGCAAGATTATGTTGGTGATGATAATGAACAATTAAGCCTAGGTGACAAAAATATGTATAAGACTGCATGTATGAGATCTTCAGGTATGTATGAACAAAACTCATCGTCGAATAGTAAAGGATCTTCTTGTAATTGACTACACTGGATATACGCAATAGCCTGGAATGAAATATGCCAGTAGGGTCAAGGCCATTCACCGGACTGTTGCCCTCACGTCCAAATGCCTCCGCAGAGATACGGAGAAGAGGACCAAAGGCTACCACCGCAGCTCAAAACTTATTGTGACTTACACTATATACCAGATGTCTTTGGAGCAGACCATAACAAGGGTCTCGATGCATCTCATGTTATCGCTGCGCTTCCATTGGTTGGCGAGTCATTACTTAGCTGAGAGTGTTGTAGACACTAGCGCGTGCATATCGTGGTTACGAGACGGTATTCACTACAATTCTATTCCGTCTAGAATCTGTGCCGTGTATGAGCAGGATATGTGTGATTTGATTTTTTTTTCCTCGCTGTTATTTATACTCGCTTTAACATCTTTGGTCATATCGCGAGTTAATCTTTGGTTGAAATCCGAAGGCCTGTGTACTATTGTTGAGATTGGTTCTATTGTTGTGAACTAGATGGCGACTGTATATGTATGACTGATTTGTTATGAATATGATTTCGGTGATGAATGAGGCCGGTGATATTCAAGGATGTTGTGGCCCGAATTTCCTGGCATTTGCCTTACGGTTGAGGAAAAACTCTGAAAAACCTCAACCAGGAAATTCAACCCGACCAGAAATCGAACCCGGGCCCTCTGCGTAAGAGACCAGCATGCTGACCCCTACACCACAGAGGTGGTCGATTTGATTGTTGTTTGTTTTGATTGTGTGAGTTCTTAATGTCTTAGCCGTATCTTTCTATTACAGGGGCGAAACGTCAGGGGAGACAGGGTAGACAGCGTGTACCGTAACATTTTGTGAACGAAAAATTTTATAGTTAATTCAATTATTATTCTTTTAGAATATTAATTATTTCGAAATATATGACATTATTGTATTCCCCGCTTTACCTATTTTCGATTCACTTCGGCAATGCTTGCGTTCACATGTTACACTAAGCACGTTGCCATAGTAGAGGAAAGTAGACGCCGACCAGTCTGTGTATTTTCCCTTTGAATTTCAAAGTTTTCGGATACAGCAACATTAACGCTATCTGTAAGTGCTGGCTGTGAAAATATGACTTTTCTTTAGCGAGATTTCCCCGCCCAGTAGACAGTCGCTCCAGCGTTTCTTCTTGCTCTCATTGGCTAGTATTGAATCTCAGTAATAAATGTGCTCTTATTGGCTACTATCTCAGGCATGCTTTTAATGTAATTAATTTGAATTTATTTTATTATAAGACACGTCTAAAATAAAATAATGATGTAATAATATAGAAATACTAAGTATAGCAAACTTACTAATAAATAAATGATAGCATCAAACCGTTCAAGTACATGCCTTTTCTTGCCCGCCAATATTAGTTACGGTATTATAACGGAAACGAACAGTTTCTTATTTAGAGAGTTTCAAAGTTACGAGTGTGGTGCAAGACGTGAGAGCAAGTGGATAATAAGACTGATGCAAGAACGTATGTTCAAAGACATTATTTAATTTTCATTTTTCGTTATATGAACGTAGTCGGTCACTTATTTCATACACAGACATTTAGTACATTGTGAACCGCGCACTCTTGCATTTCGTTCCGTTTATATGTGCTCCAAAGACATCTGGTATAGAGTGTAGAGATGTCACCATGTAATTTGTCCGCGACGCCGAAACCAATTTCTGGTCAGTCACGCCTACCTTCAGATCACGTGACGGGAATCTTCCCCTTTCCACACTTCTCCTTTCCACACTTCTCTCCACGATACTGCTCCCAGCCGCTCAGACACGCTCAGCTCATATGCGGCTGGGGCAGTCTGCTGAGTTGTATCGGCACGATGGCCACCTCGTCCCGATCCCGTTCTTTCCTTCGTGAGTGCATGAAAATAAATGAGAGGCGCTGTATTCTCGCAAACTGATCAGGCTGTAAGTTCCACTCTCCCGTCTGCCCGTTTTCCCGCCACCATTTGCGCACCTCACGGACAAATGACATGACTATATCTCTACCACTCGTTAATGTGAAAATGATTTTTAGTCCGAACGGCCGCTTTATTGTAGACATCACTCAGCTATGGCATCTGTCGATTCAGCCATGTAGGCTCAACATTAAACATCCTATGAAGTCCCGAGTTTCTGTGACTATTAATAATAATAATAATAATAATAATAATAATAATAATAATAATAATAATAGCCTAAAAAGAATCATTATAATAATGTTTGCTTTCTTTTTGGATTCTTAAAAACATTTCACGGAACAAATGGCAGAGTTTAGTCGCCTTAGTAGTTAAGTTGGTAGTACGCTGCCTTACGACGATCGCGGGCCCCAGTTCAAATCTCGGCGATAGCATAGCTATATTTGTAGTGGAGAAAGCCGTGATTGTGGGAATTTCCTTAGGATCCTCCCGTTTTTCCCCATCATCATTCTACTAACACCGTCTACAATTCTCCTTCCATTATTAAAGACCGTTTTCTTAGTTCCACAACATGGGAATGTGTATAAATGTGCACAGAGTATACATTACGTGTTCTGCTCACAAACTCAAGTAACGTTGACTACAGAGTCACTCTACAATAGATTCCTTACTCCTAAACAAGTACAGTATACTTCACTTTAGCAATGTTAATGAAGCTAAATTTTACAGGTTCTTGTAACATATGTTTAAACATTTCATTCAGGGTAGTGCCTGTGTTACAGTTGTATCGGTGTTTTAAGTTAAAATTTTACAACAAAGATTATCGTAATACACGTATAGGCTTAAACAATGCATTAAGAGCGGACCTATGAATCAGTAACATTTTAAGTTAAAATTTTACATCAAAGATTGTTGTAATATAGGCTTAAACATTTCATTAAGAGTAGTGCATGTGAAACTAACATTTTAAGGCTATGTTTATTCTTTTGTGATACACAACACGGCCCCGTTCTTTTTGCGGGAGTAGTTTGCTTTCATCGCACAGTAACGCACGCCACTACTCTTCGCCAAGTCATTTGAGTCATTGCACAAAGTCCGTACTCACTTAACTTCAAAGAGTAGTGGCTAAGATCCCGGTCTCTATTCATTATCAATTCCGATTCGAAAAACAGCACAACTACTTGGGTTTGTTCGGCGTCGTATCAGTCCTGCACTTTAACAAGCATTTCTCGAGGTTTGTTCAGGACGGTTAGTCTAGAGATCTTCAGAGGGGAAAAAAACTCTTAATGTGTAGGGCGGGGAACGAGATTCATGTGAATCATTTGAAGTATGGCAGAGTATCACTACTACCTACATGTATTGAAAGAATGTTTTTGAAATGTATTAAACTTTGAGGAACTGGCGGGGGGGGGTAATGTACTGATAAATCGTTGAAATAAACGGTATTCGAATTTGTTGGTTGACAAAAATAACATGATACTGTGGATGGTGAACCTGCTTTGTCGGCAGCATACTCGACACCCTCAACTCATTTCTTGACGGGTGCACAGAGAGCCTATTTGAACTGTAGTGCATAAGTATGCCCCCGTCCCGTTCGATATCACCAATACTAGTAGCCTATCATACTGCATAACAACGTTTATAAATAAATTATTTTAAGTGGAATGCAGTTCTTTACTTACCCCACAGCGATACCCCAGTGTTGTGAGGCTGCTTCCGCTGCATTTTCGAATAAAGAGAGCCCTACTAAAGAGACTGTAGGCACGATGGTGAGGGGCGTCACATACCTCAACAGCACTCCGACGATACCTACGTCAAGAATCCAACATCAATGACAAAATCAATATAACGCTGCTGTAACATTCTGGTATTCATATCCTAAAGTTATTGGTATTTATCTAACATAGGAACTATTTTGGTTAGGAAAATTAAATATTTGAGTTACATAATAATAATAATAATAATAATAATAATAATAATAATAATAATAATAATTTATTTTAGCTGGCAGAGTTAAGGCCGTAAGGCCTTCTCTTCCACTCAACCAGCAAAAAGAGTGTATATATATATGCACGAACTTACAAAGAATTCAACAATTTGATTTAGATGAGAGTTACATGTATACAAGAGTTATTTACGAATTAAACAACAAAATACTATGAACTATTAATTAAACACTGAAATAAACTGTGTAGCAGAATTAAGCTAAAATATATAGAATGTTAATATATTTCAAATAATATTAGATAATAGAAACAGATTATTATGAGACAATTTTGAAAATACAGCACAATCAGGATGATGTTTAAAAGAAAGAAGTAACAATGTAGTCAGTGATAGTTTAAATCAGTATGATTGGAGTGAAATGCTAATAAGGTTATCTTTCAAGCTGTTCTTAAAGGTGTTTATTGTCTTGCAGCCCCTAATACTTTGTGACAAGGAATTCCATTGACGCGAGGTGGATACTGTAAAAGATGATGAATAACAAGATGTTCTATGAAGAGGTATACTTAGCGTGCCACAGATAAGTGATCTGGTATTTACGTCGTGGTTAGAGTATAGATAAGAGAAACGAGACGAAAGGTAATTTGGTGTTAAGGTGTGCAGAATTCGAAAGAGTAAAGACAAAGAGTGTAAAGTTCTGCGTTCCTTAAGTCGGAGCCACGAAAGACTTGCGAAGGACGGTGATATGTGGTCATATCGTCGGATGTTGCACACGTATCTGACGCACATATTCTGAGCTCGCTGTAACTTGACTGACAGTTCAGAACTTAGATCACTTAACAAAACGTCACAATAATCGAAGTGCGGCATTACTAGGGTTTGTACTAGGGTACGTTTTAGTTGCTGGGGCAAGAAGTTTCTCAAGCGACTCAAACAGTGAATGGAGGAACAGATTTTTTTTTATCGTTTCTTTACTTGAAAATTCCAACTTAGATTATTATCAAGAAAGAAGCCAAGATTTTTTTACGACAGATGAATAAGGGATTAGCGTGTTGTTAAGGGTAACAACTGAAAGATTGCTGTTATTAAGGGAGTTAACTAAACGCTTATGTCCAATAATTATAGCTTGAGTCTTACTTGGATTAAGTGAGAGTCCGAAATTGGCCGCCCAAGTGGAGACAGTGGCTAGGTCACAATTTAACTTGTCAATCGATTCATTGATCGTATTGGGTCTGGAATGTATGTAAAGTTGTAGGTCGTCGGCATAGAGGAGATATCGGCAATACTGTAAGTTCTTTGATACGTCATTAATGTAGATAGAGAAAAGTAGTGGTCCTAATACGGAGCCCTGCGGCACTCCCGCCTTTGTACATCGCCATTGAGAGAATTGATTATCAAGAGAAACACACTGTTGGCGGTCCCGTAGGTAGGAGTCCATCCAGCTCAAGGTATTGTCTGACAGGTGCAAAGTCTTCATCTTTGCAAGAAGCAAGTCGATATCAACAGAACCAAAGGCATTGCTGAAATCGAGAAGAGTTAGTGCCGTTACTTCACCCCTATCCATAGCTTCACGGATGTCCTCAGTCACTTTAAGTTGGGCTGTAGTAGTGCTGTGTCCATGCCGAAAACCCGATTGATAGTCATCGAGGAGTTTGTGTTCGTCGAGATAGTTCGTAAGTTGTCCGTGTGCAATATGTTCTAATGCTTTTGAAAGAGTGGGAAGAATTGATATCGGTCTGTATTGGTTTACTGTAGAAGGTGTGTTAGATTTAGATAAAGGTTTCACTAATGCCATTTTCCAGAGTGAGGGGTAGGACCCAGTCCATAATAGATGCATTGAATATATGGGTGACGGTCGGCAGGATCACATCTATTATTTTATACAGGAGAGTGATATTTATATTGTCTATACTTTGGGCTTTAGATTTCATACGTCGCAGCGTCTTCATTACGTCAGTCGGGTTAATGTATTTAAAGAAGAATTTATCCCACACAGGTTGGGGGTAAGATCTGAGAAATTCAAGAGTCTCTTGTTTATGTAATGGTTCAGGTGGAGCAGTGACGAAATGTTCATTTAGACTATTGAGTGACAAGTTGATGTTATCTAACCGAGCCTTTGCTTTTGTTAGACCCAGGTTATTAAGGATACGCCACAATTCTTTCGCACTGACCGAAGGTAGAATAAGGGAATGTGCATGGCGTAATTTAGCATTTCTTACTGCTTGATTACATTTATTTCTTAAAACTTTGTAAGTATTAAAATCTAATTCGTTATGGAGGAAGTGGAAAATTATACCGAAGACAAATGTGTAACATGTCTGCATTCGACAAAAATAAAGCCTATATTGGCTAAGAGAGTTAAATTACAATTAAGCAGATTAAGCCTAAATTAGGTATAGCTAGAAATCGGTTCAATAATTATAAATGTAGTACACTGCTCCGCCGAATTAGTAGAATACGTTTGAGTCTAAAGAAAGTAGCAAAACAGTACAACGTGGTCTGCTGTTGTGACGAGAATCCAAGCCCACGCATACCAGTAAGGCATCATGTCACAAACATGTTCAGGTCTCATATTTTCCCACAAAGTAAATATTACTCAACGCCTTGAAAACGGCGCATATGTTAAGAATATTGCTGGAGAGTTTAAAGCAATCTTTCCTTTTTTCTTTCTTGCTTTATTTATTTATTTATTCATTTATTTATTTATTATTGCATTTTATATACAGTTATATTCTAGGAAATAATATTAATTTGTATTAACGCTGTATCAGATTCACCTTTTTTTTTTAATTAACAACTCTTAAATACCTATTCTCGTATGATCAATTTTTTTACTGTCCATAATATTCCTGGATTTTCATGCTGTACCTAACCATAATGCTTGCCGATTGCAGGAGACTTACTCCACATGTTATATCTAAATAGGTAGACATTGGCTTTCTCTTATATCGACGCAGCAGTGTATGTAAATTTAAGAAGGAGAGGAATAATGAGAGCGAGGTAAGGATTGTTCAATAATTTAAACAGATTGCCCTCATTAAGTGATTACAGAACTGAAAATCTTATGAATGTACTTACTTACTTATGGCTTTTAAAGAACCCGGAGGTTCATTACCGCCCTCACATAAGCCCGCCATTGGTCCCTATCCTGAGCAAGATTAATCCAGTCCCTACCATTATATCCCACCTCCCTCAAATCCATTTTAATATTATCCTCCCATCTACGTCTTAGCCTTCCCAAAGGTCTTATTCCCTCCGACCTCCCAACTAACACTCTATATGCATTTCTGGATTCGCCCATACGTGCTACATGCCATGCCCATCTCAAACGTCTGGATTTAATGTTCCTAATAATGTTAGGTGACATGCGTGCAGTTCTGCATTGTGTAGCTTTCTCCATTCTCCTGTAACTTCATCTCTCTTAGCCCCAAAAATTTTTCTGAAAACCTTATTCTCAAACACCCTTAAACTCTATTCCTCCCTCAATGTGAGAGTCCAAGTTTCACATCCACACAGAACAACCGATAATATAACTGTTTTATAAATTCTAACTTTCAGATTTTTGATAGCAGACTAGATGGCAAAGCTTCTCAACCGAATAATAACAGGCGTTTCCCATATTTATTCTGCGTTTTATTTTCTCCTCCCGAGTGGAATTTATATTTGTTACTGTTGCTCCAAGATATTTGAAATTTTCCACCTCTTCGAAGGATAAATCTCCAATTTTTATAGTTCCATTTCGTACAATATTCTGGTCACGAGACATAATCATATACTTAGTCTTTTCGGAAAATACTTCCAAACCTATCGCTTTACTTGCTTCAAGTAGAATTTCAGTGTTTTTCCTAATCGTTTGTGGATTTTCTCGTAACATATTCACGTCATCCGCATAGACAACAAGCTGATGTAACCCGTTCAAATCCAAACCCTCTGTGTTGTCCTGAACTTTCCTAATGGCATATTCTAGAGCTAATGGCATAGTCTAGAGCAAAGTTAAAAAGTAAATGTGATAGTGCATCTCCTTGCTTTAGCCCGCAGTGAATTGGAAAAGATCAGATAGAAACTGACATAGACGGAGTCTCCTCTAAGTTTCAGTAAGACACATTTTAATTAATCGAACTAGTTTCTTGGGAATACCAAATACAACAAGAATATTATATAAAACTTCTCTCTTAATCGAGTCATATGTCTTTTTGAAATCTTTGAATAACTCGTGTACTGTACCCTTATATTCCCATTTTTTCTGCAATATCTGTCGAATACAAAAAATATGATCAGTAGTCGATCTGTTATGCCTAAAAGCACACTAATGATCCCCAATAATTTCATCTACATATGGAGTTAATCTTCTCAAAAGGATATTCGACAAAATTTTGTAGGACGTCAACAAAAGTGATATTCCTCGAAGTTAGTCTTGTCTTATGAATGTAGGATGAATATATAAGAGTTAACTCCAGGGAGGAACGGATTGGGTTAACTTGATGGCGATTAAGAATTTAGAGATTAAGGAACAGGAGGGGATAGCATAGTATGTTCGTTTTGCAGACAAAAAGAGGACGCTATGTATACACTATTATCTTGTTTTAAAAATTATAGAATAATAGAAATTATTTATTGAAGAGTCAGTTCTAAAATTAAATTTGAGAGTAGCAAGGAAATTATGTAGATCATTAAAAGAAAGACACTTGAGAAATTAAGAGAATTTTATATGCCGGGTGAGGTAATTCAGCAGACCACCTGAATAGACGTGACCATGTTCAGTGATAGAAAATTCTTCAGATAAAAGTTGCTTTCCTTGAAGGGGAACATAATGTGATAGGGCCTATTAATGTAGAGATATAGAAGATTTATGAAAGGCAACTTAGTTATTTTAAATGGATTGATATGTTTTACTATTTACCTTTTAATAATGCATTTGTAGACGCATACGTCTGTGTTTTGAGGGTCATTCAAGACAGTTTGAAGGTCGGTGACTGAGATACTTGTAGTTTACTTCAAGGGTCCAGGACATTAAATAGCGATAATTATTTACAGCTCCTAACAGAAGTGCTGCAATAATAGTTATTAGAAGACATTACACTGAATTTATTACGGCAATCCTTGTGGCGTCAACAAGGCGGATGTCCTGCCCATTCTGCACGAAGAATTACAGCTGTTCTTAATAGAACATAATTTCAAGATCGTTGGATTAGTTGGTCCGGTCACATCAAATAGCTTGTACGTTCACCAGGCTTAACACCAATGTGGCGAAAATTAAAAAGAAAGTGTACCAAGAAGTACCGACAAGCCCCGAAAGCATGAAATACCGTATAACACGACCTTGCTCTATGATAAGTAAAGCTGTGACTTGTAGGCGCCAAACAACTTAAAACTGGACAGGCAAAAAGACAGTGAAAATGCTTGAAATAGGTATTTATATAGGCACTAAAAATACAAAATACGCTGTTAATAGGCATTTATTACAATTTAATTATTACTGACACTGGCCTTCTAAATATTTTAGATTTATCAAACGTAGTAACATTTTTCGATCTTAAATACATTATCATGGTTAGGGTGACCACACATTCTGATTTCGACGGACATGTCCTGCTTTTTTAGTATTTTGTGTGTGTGTGGTCCACACCTGTGGAGTAACGGTTAGAGCGTCTAGCCGCGAAACCAGGTGGCCTGAGTTCGATTCCCGGTCGAGGCAAGTTACCTGGTTGAGGTTTTTTCCGGGGTTTTCCCTCAACCCAATATGAGCAAATGCTGGGTAAATTTCGGTGTTGGACCCCGGACCCATTTCACTGGCATTATCACCTTCATCTCATTCAGACGCTAAATAACCTAAGCTGTTGATAAAGCGTCGTAAAATAACCTTTTAAAATAAAAAAAATAGTATTTTGTGGTCGTCCGGCCGGCGTTTTACGATAAAGCCAAAATGCCTTTCATCAACGTAATGTACCAAATATTGAAACACTGTAGGGCCTATATAAGATAAAATCACATCAGATTTTATCTTATATAGGCCCTAGTGTGTTTCAATATTTGGTACATTATGTTGATGAAAAGCATTTTGGCCTATGTGTTTCTGTCGTTACATGAAAAATATGCATTTTATGAATTCCGTGCTTTAAAAGAATTTGTTTTGAAGCAAGATGAAGCATTTTTCTTGGACACAATAAGTTTTCAGTGGAGTACATTTTTGAACAGATTGTGAATGTTAAGTGTTTCCAAATTTTGCTGTATATGCGAGTATGTCAATTCCTTTTTACAATAATTGCACATAATGCCAATGTTGAAAGGGTATTTTCACTGATTAATACCCAATGGTCAGATGAAAGGAACAGACTATCAGTAGAAACAGTAAAGTGTTTGTAAAAGTACAATATTTGAAGCATTTTACATGTGAAGAATTTTATACCTATTCATTGAAATCCCCAAAGCTACTGAAGGACATTTCCTCTTCACAGAAGTATGAACAATGAAACTGTAAGATTAATAACAATGGATAGCTTTGGTACTGTGTTTGCCTATTGTTTTATTGTTGTCAGTGAATGGAAGGGAATTTAATGTGCTGTCAGGCTTTTTCCAAATGTCCTGCTTTTTTCCTTCAAATGTCCTGCTTTTGAACATTTTGATCTGGTCACACTAATAATGGTATTGTGATCAGGTGACAATGGATCGCCCACTTCTATAATCATTGTTATTAAAATTTGTGATAATATTATCAAGAGAAGCTAAATATCTTGTAGGT
The DNA here is from genome assembly GCF_040183065.1 of Periplaneta americana. NCBI lineage: Eukaryota > Metazoa > Arthropoda > Insecta > Blattodea > Blattidae > Periplaneta > Periplaneta americana. The sequence continues at coordinate 66,874,421 of NC_091128.1, forward strand.
TTATCATTAACATGTGACTCCAATCCTTCCATTTCCTGATTCATTTCCACGTAATACAGCAGCTATTTTCATTACTGTACCCCATTCAGGATTCTGTCTTAATATTATCTTTATTATCTTTAGTGACTTTATATTAAGGCCTACTTAGTGTGGACTGGACAGGGTATTTCATTTTTTCAGCATTGGCCGTTGACAATCTTGCTGTTTGTTGTAAAATTAGGATCATTTCCATCGTATGATAACCATTTTTTAATAATACACTTTTAGATGATGCTTGCTTTGGCATTGTTTCGGTTTAAAACTGTTCTCGTTGTATGATTTAATGTAGAATCCGTACCAAGTTCACTTCTTTCGTTCAAACTGCACAACACTCGCAATAACAATAGAAAATATGAAATGAAACAGAACTGCAGGGTGGGTACAAAGTTCCGTTGCCTCCCATAAATACCTAAAATATACACATTATTTATGTAATTCCGGTCATAATGCAGATATTCATTCACTTTGAACTAACTGTGTGTCCTAAGCGTTGCTTACGAGATTATACAAGCTGGCGCATAGCGCTTGAAATACGGGTCTGAAGTGGTTCCCTCGTAATGCCAATTCCGCCGCTCGGAGCGCTGTTCCATCCTAAATATTCATAGCAGAAGACTTAAATGACATTGCCATTTGGGACATTTAAAGGACTCACCATTGCTTATTAAATGCTTCGTACAATATTTTATGGATAATAGACGTAATTTCCAAACTTCTACGTCTCAATCATATTACAATAAAAGGCTGTCATTCTTGATATTAAAATATATTACATATGTATTATAAACTAAGGTAGTACCTTTCTGTTGTTCAATTAATTTAATACACCGTACCTTTTCGGAAATAATGAAAGAAACTTAATATATTTTACATGAACACTGTAGTCTACCCTTTTCACGTATTCATTTATTATTATTATTATTATTATTATTATTATTATTATTATTATTATTATTCCAATGAATTAAGGTACTGTATTATCTTCCATTGCCCTGACTTCATAATTTAATCATTTGTAAGTGGGCCTAACTTATCCCTTTCTTTTTTAAAATATAATTGACGTTGAAGTGTTATGATTTTTACTAAAGCAAACAGCAGTCACAATACATGACTAGTACAAATGTGCGATTTTTCTTGCACACCTTGCAGTGGTGAAATAAATATCTAATAGGCCTGCTGATTAACCTGTTACTTACAAATGGCTTTTAAGGAACCCGCAGGTTCATTGCCGCCCTCACATAAGCCCGCCATCGGTCCCTATCCTGTGCAAGATTAATCCAGTAGTGGGTAGTAATAGCAAATGCTATGATATTTTAGTGTGTGTAAACAGTTTTTAAATTAGGAGTTAGAATTAAATTAATTAGGAAGTTAGACTGCAATATAGGCCTATGTGATTAGAAATGGTTTTCGAATTTGACCATTTCCCAAAACATAAACAAATATCTCAGGAATCTCAGGGACAATGCTCTTGATAAAACGCCAATGATGATGTGTAGCGTGTATATGTTTTGTTGACAATAAATCTGTCTCTGTGCCTACTAACATTGATCTTATTTATCTTACATTCATGTGAAGTTAATATAATATAATAATAATAATAATAATAATAATAATAATAATAATATATTTATCGTGACATGACATAATTTTCTCCAACCATAAAGACACGACAGTGTAAAAGGAAAGTATAGACATAGATACGTCAATAAGGGAAAATTCGAGTGAAATTTAATTTTGGATTGAGACTAAAGATGCGTCTGTCGGAGAACGTGTTCTGAAGTCGCAGATGCATCTGAAGGATAAAGAAGGAAACAATAATTAAAATTGAACGCAATAAGTTTCCTGTACAATTCAAAAGATCGCCAGCAATACTAAAATATTAATTTGATTCTGCAACCTAAATGTTCCATTTTAATTTGTAAATACTGATAGTAAAAAAATGAACTTAAATGGTGTCATAGACAGAGTGATAGAATTTTATTTTAATACAAGAGTCTGGGTTGGAGTTCAGGGTTAGATTGGAATTTGAATATAATATAGGTTCGCATTTAGAGAGTTAAGTTTGGATGTTGATTTAGATTAACATTTGGATAGATTATTTTTTGGGTAGCTCAACATAGTGGAAGGCCCTGGGTTCAAAGTCAGGTGGTGGTGAGATTTTCTCATTGCCAAAACTTCCAGAACAGACCCGGAATTCACTCAGTTTATTTTCAAATTGAATATCATGTCTTTCCCTGGGGTAAAAGGCAGTCGGAACATGGTGCCGACCACACCACCTCATTGTAGTGCCGAGGTTAAGAATTAGGACCTCTACCTCCATGTATCTTATAACACTCCATGGGATGCAAGGGAATACCTTTACCTTCAGATTATTTCGGCATTGGATTCGAGTAGATATGTTTGGATTTTAGTTTGAATTGTTTTTTTTTTTTTTAGTATTAGTATGTTAGGTTAGGATCTAGATCCATAGGCTTGGATTTAGAATTGGATTTGAAAAATTTAGATTTAGATGGCATTATACAAAGGAGTAACCTATATTATCTGAAACACATCTCACCGAAGTAACCGATTGCTGCCTGGAATATGGCAGAAACTGCAATGGCGCCAGACAACTCCCTCATTCGAACTTGCCACAGTTCGGTTCTGTTCACGTGATCCATAGCGTCCAGCACTTCCGGATCTGGGCAGCGCCATTGTGGAAGATTAAGAATGGCCAGAGTAGGAACTAAAAATGAAATAGTGCCTCCTTGTACGATAGGTAGCCTGAAACAGAAAATAACATTTTGTCGTGTTTCTGCAAAATAACTATTTACTATATAAGTGTTAAAAATGACTTTTATTTTGTGAGTGTGGATGTATGTGAAATGAGACCGCAGGCTGAATGGAGCAAAACTCCATGAGAAAATAAAAAATCACTTTCAGCATATTATGTATCGTACGCTATTTTTTTTATAGAGTCTTTCTCTGTTTATGGTATGAAGACAATTTCACTGAATTCTCCATTAGCTTATTCCTCTCATTCTACAAGTAGACTAATAGCGATATAAATTAATTTATTATACCTACATAGAGAGGTGTACACAAGGGGGTTACCAGGTTTTAACTCTCCCTTGAAATAAAAAAAAATGACATATTTAGACTTGAGTATCTTTTTATTTATAATCGTTTTCCCGTCTCTAATTTTTCACTGTCAGAGTAACAAAATCTGCATCGACATATGACATAGTCCTTATATCTCTTCTTCAATACAATCCCTGTGCTTGGTGCTGCGGCACGTTCGAATAATAACAATGCTATCTTTATTATAGAGAGACTTAACGCTTAGTACCGAACTTATAATAAAATGAAGCCAACACAATGTGAAATTTAACTTGTTTGTTGAAAATTGAATGGCTATGAAATAATAATAATAATAATAATAATAATAATAATACGGTCGTCAGCGAGTATTGGCCGAGGGTAGACGTATGCTGACCAAGCGAGAACCGAACAGGGTAGAGAGGCATAGACCTATGAGCTAGCGATAAAGCAGAAGTTACAATATAAAATGGATAAAGTGCTACAGCGAGGTGGAGTGATAAAGAAGGGGAGAAGTGAAGTTAGGAGTGGAGGATTACTAACGCAGAATAGCACAGGAAACTCGAAAAAACAAGTGCATACAACATCAGAAAGCTGGAAGTGTAAAATGAAAGGCATCGGTGCAAAGATTCAATATCTGATATGGGATAATGATCAAATGAATGAAAAAAAAAAATAAATATTTTGAAGATAAGTAAAGAAAGAAGAATTTAATGTTTTTCGGGGTGGATGAAGAGGGTCATGAATACGAAATGGATACATATGAGACTGTATGTAAAGTGTGCGATAAGATTTATGGTATCGATGTGAGAGTATACCATATTGAACAGACTTACGGAATTGCTAAAGGAAAATTCAGACCTATTTTAATAACATTCGTAAGCATGATAACAAGAGAAATAATCTTAAGGAATTTTAGAAAATTAAGGAAAACGAAAATAAGGGTTGAAAAAGTCGTGAACTATGAAACAAGAAGCAGACGCAAATCAATGGTACCGTTCATGAAAGCAGCTAGAAATAAGGGACATTTTGTTAAGATCTATGAAGACAAATTGTAAGTCAACGGGAAGTAAGTACTATTACCTGAAGTTTTGTGAGGAGAACATAAATCACCCGGAATTTGGATTAAATAACGTGTCAGAGAACCATCAGAGGCAGATTGACAAACACGCGCAGCGGGAATCGAAAGGAAAAGAGGAGAATGAAATCAAGCGAACAGAAGATCTGACTTCAAAACACAACATTGAAGTTAATGTAGAATATGTAGTGGACCAGTGGATGTGCAAGGTACAAACTGAAGAGAATAAAAAATTCATAAAACACAATAAGGAAAGTCAAGAAATGTTTGAACAGCAATGGGTTGGTTTAATGTCTAGTAACAGCTGTTATAATCCAAACGTGACAGGAAGCATGGAACGAAAATGGTTAATCTAGATTCTAGAGTCAGAGCAAGACATCGAACCAGGAAAATTTTACTGAGCTAAAGACAAAGAGAACACACTTCAAAGAAGAGTGGTATAAAGGATACAGCTGCAAATAAGTATGCGAATGATAGGAAAAAGAAATGTTTAATCTGTGTAATGATAAATGAGTCTAGTGAAGAAGGGGAGCTACTGATGAATATGAATCAAGTGAGAGGATGATAGAGGGAAGAAGGGAAGAGAGGGACAGGAATCCACAGTTGTGAATAATAAGAGAATCATCTAAGGTGAATATGGAGAGTATAATGAAAGGAATATTGACGAGTGTAAGTTACGAAAGGGAGTGCAACGACGAGAAGAAAGAAGTCGAGAATATAACACAGAAGGAGAGCGGAGATGATCCAAATCCAGCGACCGTGGGAGATATTGATAGGGTATTAAAGATATGCGAAAAACTAGAGGAAACTTGCAATAAAGTTCAGCGAGATATAAGATAGTTAAAGAAACAAGGAAGTGCAAAGAAGACGTGATGTATAATAAGTGAACTAGAGAAGAAATCTGATCTAATCGGAGGTGTTAGATGCGATCAAAAAAGTCAGGATTAGATCAATTAGTGTAACTGAGAATAAGATAGGGGCATAAGTAGTGAAGTGTTAAGGGGAAGATGAATAAAATAAAACAATGGGAAGAAAAGTAATAAAGGTAGTGAGGCTAATATATTAAGTAGAAATAGTAAGTAAATAATGTAATTTGGAGAGGAGGATATGGGAAGTAGAGGAGGTAGATAGTGAGTGCACTGTGAACCGTAAAAGTTATCTAATAAAGTGAAAAATTGATAAATGAATTGAATAACAAGGAAGTATTACAAACATTAGAACTATGGAAGAATAAATGAGACAAATAATATAAGACGGTAATGTAAATGAGAAAGTAGAAAAATTAGTGAATATTAGTCAGAGAAAAAAGGGTTTAAGATAAACAGAAAATTAGGGATAATAGTAATGAAAGATGACAGTTACAGTAGAAATGGATGAGTAGATTTTTGCAGCTAATATTTGAAAACAAGAGTAATGTAGACAGTATTGCATAGTAATCGGGAATGGAAATGAGGGAAGATAAAGAAGGCGAAGAGTTGAAAATACTGTAGCTATATCAGAAAGGATGGAGGAAGAAAATAGACTGAAATAGGTAGGATTTAACTTTATGTCATTTGAAGATATGGGATAGAAGATAGGAAAAATATTGTAGGATATATGATTGAATGTAATCAAATGCATTGGTTGACCGTATACGGAAATGTGAGGGATCTGAAAGCCGTATGATGATAATATGAATATGAATATATTCTCCATATTCTTCTTTTATTCCTCTCGTTCTCCTTGTATTCTCCTTGTCATTCTTCTGTTCTCTTTGTATTATCTTTGTTCTTGACTTTTCCCTATTCTCGGGTCACATACAGTTGATGTATAGGCCCATCTTGATTGGTTGAACCTCAACACGTGACCGTCCCATGTCCACTTCAGTTGTGGTGCTTGGACCGCTATATCCTTAATGCTTGTCCGGGTCATCACTTCTTGGTTGATGATGCCATCCCTCCAGGTGACGTGCAGTATTTTAGAGTGAAATGAAAATAGTATAAATTTGCAGTGCTGCGTGGGTCGGCAGCAAACGAACTGAAGCCATCCGTTTCGAATTCAATGCATGATCTGCTAGGACGCGATTACAAGTCCATTTCGAATGAAAAATGATGCTAACGTATTCCAGGCCAAAGAATTTAACAACGGGCGGAATATACCAATTAGACCACAGGAAAAGTCAGGATATTTTGGAAGAATTTGGTACTAAATCAACATGTTGCAGGTTACTGGAGGATTCATGTTGATAGTATGTCTAATACACGATATGCAAAGGTAGTCTTAAAATATCAAAAAGTCCATCGGCTGCATCCCCAAAAAGTGGATAAAATACTCAATATCGTAATACAGTAGACCTTATAGCTTAGTGGTTGATGATGATGGTATGTTGCAGGTACCTGCAGCCGAAGGTGCACTGAATCCAGGTGACGAGTCCCGTGACGAAGATCATGGTGCAGATGATGTGGCTGCGGGCCGGGTCGTCGTCCTTCATGCAGAGCGCCGGCGTGAGGATGAAGGGGATGGACACTATCGCACCGATCATTGTCAGGTAGTGCTGCAACCACAACATTACAGTGAGACAAATCATTGGCTTTAGTATTTAATTATCAACTTTATGTTACTCCAATAGAAATACAATTAAACATAACCTGTAATTGTAAGCAACATATATTTCAGAAGAAAAACTTGAGGTTTTGACGTAGAACTACATCTTTCTCCTTCACTAGGTATGGAGGGGGGAGCCGAAGGGGCAGTATGTGTTCTCGGTAGTGTGTACCTTGCTGGTCGGCACACACTAATAAAACCCGAGAAATGTCATTTATTTCTGCCCAGCCCAATGCACCACGTCCTCGTCGTGGCTGCTGGTTAATACTAAGCAGTGCAGGGGCGGAAAATCGAGTTCCTGACGCTTTCAAATTGGGACATAAGAGCTAAGGGAGACAACCCCAACAGAAAGACATCGACCCCTCAGGATCGCTGGAGGTTGGCCGTAGGGCTGACATCCATACCCCGTAAAACAAATACGTTCAGAAACCCAAGGGAGGTCAAAGTTCGAACTTGAGCCAATTAGCTATTGGATGGATGGAGGTATAGAGGGGGTAACTTGGGGAATTCTTCGTCACATAAGAATGCAACACCTTTTGTTCCTTTATTAGTCTTGTTTTCCTTGTAGCCTATTCCCATGGTTCTCGTATTCCACTTGTTTTCCGTGTCTTCCCCTTGTTCTCTTTGTTTTATACTTGTATTGCTTGTATTTCCCTTGTTTTATTTGTCTTACCCTTGTACTTCTTGTATACTGCGTGTTCTTCATGCACTACTCGAATTTTTATTTTATTCTCCTTGTTCTCTGCTTGTCATCCCTTGTTCTCTGCCTGTCTTTCCTTGTTCTCCTTGTCTTCTTCATATTATCCTTGCATCTCCTTGTTTTCCTTGTATCCCCTTGTTCTCCTTGCATTACCCATGAACTCCTTGTATTTTGCTGTTCTCCTTGTATTTATTTGGTTTTCCTGTATTGTCCGTGTTCTTACGTTACTCGAATTCTTCTTTTATCACCCTTGTTCTCTTTGTCTTTACTTGTTCTCCTTGTCGTTTCTTGTTCTCCAGTTCGTCCCTTGTCCTCCTTGTTTTCCTTCGTTCTACGTGTCTTCCCCTTGTTTTCTTTGTATTCTCCGTGTTCTTGTATTACAAGTATTCTCCTTGAATTCCGCTTATTTTCCGTGTCTTCCTCTCGTTCTACTTATATTTTTCGCGGCCATCTTGTATTAATGGAATTCTCCTTTTATCCCTCTTGTTCGCCTTGTCGTATCTTGTTCTCCTTGTATTCCCCCTGTACTCCTTCTATTTTCTTCTTACTCTAGTATTCTCCTTGCTTTCCGTGTCTTCACTTTGTTTCCTTATATTCTTTGTCTTATTCCTTTATGCCCTTGTTCGCCTTGTATTCCCCTGACATTGAAAGTACAAGGACCAGTGAAAGTTAAGATGGTATGGAAGGACAAATGCAAAACAAGTTCAAGATTTTAATTGCCTCTATTTTTATTGAAGTTTTACTGAAAGTCACAGTTGACCTATAGATTAAAAGTTTACAGCTGATTTTGTGACACAATAGAACAAACATAACAAAGAAAAGAATATAAAGAGATAAGACAAGATTAGAAGCAGCTGAAATGCAATTTCATGGTTAATTAAGAGTATACAAAGAGTCGACAAAGTACGAAATCTTCTTATAAGATATCATTACAGTTATCACACAATCTGGCAAAAATAACGTAGTACCTATATCAATGGAAAAACATATCAGTCACCGACATAGCTCAGTCGGCTAAAGCGCCTGCCTGTAGAACCGGAGTTGCGCTCGGGCGCGGGTTCTATCCCCGCTTGGACTGATTACCTAGTTGGGTTTTTTCCGAGGTTTTCTCGAACCGTAAGGCGAACATGAGATAATGTATGGCGAATCCTAGGCCTTATCGTGCCAAATACCATCTCGCTATCAACAATTCCATCGATGCTAAATAACCCAGTAGTTGATACAGCGTCGTTAACTAACCAAGTAAAAGAAAATTACAGTATATCGTTGGAATGAACAACAAGAGGATATCTTAAAAAAAAAACACAGAATATTCTCTGTATATTAATATTGATAAACGTCAAGGCCGCCTTAAATAGACGGAGTCATTTGTTTTGATTTAATTGTAGCCATCGTCGTCGTTCCTGCAATAACGCCTATGTCACATATCGATTTTCAGATTTTTGCTCTATTAAATAACTTAAATAGTGATGCAGCAAATAATACAATCTACTATATGTAGCTTAATTATATTTCTTTCTTTCGAAAATGTAAGAATTCACTATCTCCTATGCACTACTGCCATAGAATGAATAAATTTGTTTTTCTTTCTACTAAAAAATTTAATATTTTGCACGTAGAAGTTACGGAACAACGACACTATAATCTGAGGTGGCGCGGCGGTGGAAATGTATTGTATTGTTATTTTAAAACTCTTGTGTATCCTTAAATATCAGTCCTATCAAAATTTTGCCTGGAATAAAATTTATCGGAAATCATTTTTAAAGAAACTTTTATGTAACATTTTTCACAAACATCAATAATAAGCGAGATATTTCGGTTTATTTAATTCAGGTCCCCTTATAACCCCCCTTTTAAATAAAGTATTTTGAATGCTATATAGCCTAAAATCTAAGTTACAACGAACTTAATTTACATTCCAATTTTAATCGAAATCCGTTCAGCCATTATCGCGTGAAAAGGTAACAAACATCCAGACAGACAGACAGACATACAAACAAAAAGTTCAAAAAAGCTATTTTCGGTTTCAGGATGATTAATTATACATGTTAACACCAATTATTTTTGGAAAAGCGAAAATTACCAGAAAAATTTCGCTTACAGATTTATTATTAGTATAGATTGTTAGTAAAGTGAGTCATTGTTTCATATATTTAAATTTTATACACATTACATTACAATTAATTATAAAATTGCAAATAAACAAGAAATGTTGCTTTAAAATGAAATAAAAATACATATTTTATTTTTGAATTAGTAAGAAACACCTTAAAAAAGGCAAAATAAAAATTCGTCCTATCACTTTGATTTACTCCAAATCATCTATGAAAACAATTATTTACTTCCACCCAGTAAAAAAGTCATTTTGCCAAACATGGGTTCTACCCATAACAATGTGTGTAATCACCGTAATATCGGACAGTCCGAGACAAAACCGTCCTGTACGAGACAAAATGCAATATGCTGCAACTTCATAACAGTGCTTATAATCACCGTAATATCGGACGGTCTGAGACAAAACCGTCCTGTCCGAGACAAAATGTCCGATGCAGTATGCTGCCAGCCTAAGTTATCTGACAAAAATGTTTGTTTCAGGCTGTTTTACAATCTATTAAATTTAATGCATATGCTTCTAGGAAACCATGTATATAGCCGTGTGATTATAATGTGACTATAAAACTATATCAGGGGATCAGAAACAAAAGGGTATAAGTGCAGTTTAGTTACTTTTGAGGAAATGTGATCGAAAATGGTTAAGTTTCCGTAAATTTCATGAAGTTTTGATTTTAAATTTTAATGAGTGATATCTTTAAAATATATATCCCTTTGTCACTAAAATTGTTTATGATTTAGATTACCCTGGATGCACTTAGGCCTAAATAGTTTTTTTTAGATATCTCACTAGTACCCCTTTGCTTCTGTTCCCCTCATATGTGACTGACGACGAACTTCACAAAGCATGTCGACGTATTGAAAATATAGGACTATGTGTTAGTTTCAAAATGTCCGCTCACCTGAAGAGCCATGAATATGCAAAGGTACCACGGAGGGATGTCATCAATTCCATATGTGATGTCTACATCTCTCTTCTTCTCCTCCAGCTCGACCCTGGTTGGACTGGATACTCCATTTCTCAATGCGATATCTTCGGTTCCGATCACCTATAATGTTGAGTACGCAATTAACACTAGTCCTAAATGTCTGATGTATTTTAGAGCAATAATTATAAAAATACTGAGGTTTTCCTTTGTATTTGAAACCAAAGTAATGTCTTTCTATGTATTTGAAATCGTTGTTTCATGCGCGTGCTAAAGAATATTACTCATCCTTAGAGATTTTATGTATTTTAAAACAATGAACGCAAGTCTCCAGTGATTTGTGTACACTCATAAATTCACGCAAGCCCTTATTGTTTTTATGTCTTTATAAACACTTGATACAAATGGTTAGTGCTTTTATTTATTTGTATAACAATATTAGTCTACGAATAATAGGGCCTACATGGTCGTAGTGTTTTATGTATCACTTAAGGAATTTGCAAAAGTCCTTACTGTTTGATGTTTTAGAACTATCAACACAAGTTCTTAGTATTTTTATATATTTTAAGGCAGTGTAATGATTAGACTGCGGAACTTCATGCAATTACTTGTTTTTATTGATCTGGTATATTGAAAGAGTGAAAGTGGATCTTTGCCGATCATGGTTTTTACGTTCGAATGATCCACACCTATGGAGTAACGGTCAGCGCGTCTGGCCGCGAAACCAGGTGGCCCGGGTTCGAATCCCGGTCGGGGCAAGTTACCTGGTTGAGGTTTTTTCCGGGGTTTTCCCTCAACCCAATACGAGCAAATGCCGGGTAACTTTCGGTGCTGGACCCCGGACTCATTTCACCGGCATTATCAACTTCATTTCATTCAGACGCTAAATAACGTAGATGTTGATACAGCGTCGTAAAATAACCCAATAAAAAAAATAAAACGTTCGAATGAAGCCAACTTTATTTTGCATAAATACATATTTGAGGGTCTTCCCCTTGAAATGCAGCACAAATATATATTTGAGAGTCTTCTCCTTGATATATATATTGCACATTTAAATGTATATTGATATCTTTATGCTCGACCATGCCGAAATGTAGTAATTATACACCTGCTAGCAGTCCTTTAATGTATGTCATTAAAGTACATCTACTCATTAAAGTTCAGGTGTTCAGCCAATGACAAGTCAGCTTTTTACCGTTATATCGATTATCTCGGATATGCAATCGAAAGACAATTAGCGAAAAGTCACGGAGGCTGGAAATCCAATACTGTCGCAGAAGGTTATGTTCTGTTACTATAATAATTAGCGTTAATTGTAAATAATATTCAAATAAATTCAATTTGTCATCTCGTTTTTCAATTCTAAATCAATTTCCAGGTTATATCAGAGTAATCTTCTTCTTATTCTCTGCCAAGGTCAATGACATTCGGCTTCGGAAAAAAATCAATACTTTCGCGTCTGCGCACATCTCACAATTCAGGTCAGTTCGCACATAACCATAAGAAGACCTAATTTTAAATAATTTCAAGTTAGAAATATGGTCGAGCATAAAAAGTCGTATGAAACTTGCCTATAATGGTAATTAAGACGCTCGTATGAAAATTATGAAACTCGCTTGCGCTCGTTTCATAAACAATCATACTTGCGTCTTAATTACTACCATTATAGGCTCGTTGCATAATGTACTATTCCTTGTTTTGCCAATTTATTATTATCTCATTTTAAAATTTCTCTCTGTTAAAAATAAAATTCCAAGAAATATAAAAATTATGCGAGAAATAAAACCAGTACTTAGTTAATTACTGTTGAGGACATGAAATTGCTGAGAATACAATGAATACCTCTCCCTAGTCCTATTGTAGGCCTTAAGTTGTTGGGTCTTCCACTTTAACGTAAGCTCTGTGTACATACTAGCCATTTAAGTGTAATGTTTCAGGAACCGGGGCGAAAATACGCGTTACCTAGATCTCAATCAGGTTTGTACCAAATAAGCCTACTCTCTAATAATAATATTGGAAAGTTCACGATAAAAGTGGTGAATGACTCACCAGTAGTGTTGTCAGGTGAAAAAGTTCTTTTTCACCAACTTTTTTGTTCAAAAGTTTTCAGATTTCACCAACGTCTCTGATTTTTAACCAGTTTATCAAGTTTATTTCATTTGCACATCTTCTGTATGTGTCTAACAAGAAATAAATGAAGAAATAGATCCTAACATACTGACAAACATTTTTGTTAATTAATTGTATTAATTTATACATTGTAAACATTACTGTACTCATGTTAAGTGACCTTACATACAGTGTTAATTAAACATATAGTAATATTTACTATCTTTTATTTACGCATATATATGCTGTTTCTCTGGGTTTTAAGTAGGGTGACTGAGAAGAAATTGTAAAATTACAACAAAAGTTCTGATCTTCATTAACAAGTCTTTTTGTGTGGTGGACACCTCAAAATGGTTCAGTGTTGTGCTTGAAAATATAGCTTAAGAACTTCATATTGTCCTAGGATCCTTTTCTTTACTGTTAGCAAAGACAACCAACTTGTCTATGCTGGTTGAAGAAGCTTGTAATGTTTTATTCCTAAGAAAACTTAAACTCTGTAAATTCGGTTTGTCTTTTTAAACTGTGCTGCATGTACAGTTCCCCTTAAAAAGAATGAGACGTGAGACGACTCTTGGTCGTCGAAAGTTAAAGTTCTACAGCGCGGTTCACTCGATATCGACGTAGCCAGGAAGACATCTGGTCGTGCATGCGTAGGTCTATTTTCATCCTACTCCAAAGTACACACCAGTGCAAAATGTTATCAGTTGTCTATGTATTTCTGGTGTAGGTCTCTTTTTACGTCCTTGATTGTTTACCTTTAATGAAAGATTGAAATATACCATGTAACACGAAAGTCATTCGCCAAAGTGCAAAAAATATTAATTTTGAAATGACAAATGTAGACATATAGCAAAGAAGTTAGGAACATTGTAAGGACCACGACAAGGACAAAAATAACGACCATGGTTACATACAGTACAAGAAACACAATAAACACCACGATAAGGATTATGTCACGACATTGACCACCATAATGATCAAAGGACCAGGACCATGAAAAGGACTATTAGAAAGACAACAAGGACCGCGATAAGGATAAAAATCAGGACCATGATAATATACTACGACAAGAAACACTACAAACACTACGACAAGGATTACGATAAATACTACGACATGGCCCACGATAAGGACTTAGAAATTTACCAAGGTAAGGACTATGAAAAAGACAACAAATACTTATTAACAACCATGACAAAAGCAGCAAGGAGGACGATAATAACTATTACAATGCCAACAATGACCACAATAAAGACAACGTAGATCACGATAAGGGGCATGTCAAAGACAGCAAGGATCACGACAAAATAGTAAGGATCACGATAAGGATCATGACAAGGAAAACAAGAACCAATATAAGAAACGCGATATGGATAAAGACAAGAGCCACGATAATAATTATAAATTAGACCACGATAAGGACAAGGTTCATGAAAAGAGTCACGACTTGAACCACGATAAGGACCAAGACCATGATAACGATCATAACAAAGACAACAAATACCACGATAAGGACCATGATAAGGACCACAACAAAGACAAGGATTACGATAAGAAACATGACAAATACTATAGTGACCACGATAAGGAGCGTGGCAAAGACAACAAGGATCATTACAAGATCTACGGCAACGATCACGATAATGTCCATGACATGGACCACGGAACAATCAACAAAAGGACTTAGTCAAAGACAAGGACGATGTTAAGACCCATGACAAAAACAAAAAAAAAAAAAGACAAGGACCACGATAAGAATGATATGGGTCACGACAAACACTATGACAAATATCACGATAAAGACCATGACTAACACAACGATAAGGTTCATAAAGACCAAGACAGCGAAGGACTATGCGAAGGAGAATACGGACCACTATAAGAATCACGATAAGTGTAAGGACGAGGACTAAGATAAGGATCACGACATGGTCCACAACACGCACCACAAGGTTCAGGATGATAAGAACCATGACATGAACCACTTTAAGGACCGCGACACTGACTACGATAAGAATCACGAACAGGACTACGATAAGGACCAAGACCATGACAAAGACAAGGAGTAAGATAAGTGCTATTACAACGACAACAAAGATCACGGCATAGGCAAAAATGATGACGATAAAAAAACATGACAAAAATAATGAGGATCACGATAAGGACTATGCCAGACACAACAAGGACATGTGAGAAGTGTCACATTGACGAAGACAAGAACCACGATAATAATCGCGACATGGACCACGATAAGTACAGTGACAAAAACAGAAAGAACGATAAGGGCCATTACAATGAGAACTAGGACCACGACAAATACAACAATGTTCACGATAAAAAAATATGACAAAGGCAACAATTATCACGGTAAGGACAATGCTAGAGACAAGTAGGATCAATATAAGAACGCGAAATTAACAAAGACAGAGAAAACTATGAGAATCACGTCATAGATCACGATAAGGATCAAGGCCGCGATAGGGACCATGACAAAAACAAGATCGAAAAACGCCATTGCAATGGAAACAAGCACTGTGATAAGAACCCCGACAAAGCAGAGAATAATCACAACAGAGAAAACAATGACCACGATAAAGACCATGGCAAAGACATCAAGGGCCACTATAAGAACCTCGATAGAGACAAGGACCACGATAAATATCATGAAATGGACCATGACATGCACCACGACAATGATCGCAATAAGACACCATGGCTTGGACAACAATAATAACCACAAGTAGTACGACAAAGAAACAACGACCATTATAGGACCACGAAACGGACGAACACAAAGACAAGAATAACAACTACCGCAGTAAGGATCAGGACATGCATCGCGATACGGATAACAATCAGGACTACGACATGGACACAACAAGGACCATGACTAGCATTACGACAAGCACCAAGGCCATGATTAGAACCATAACAAAGACAACAAGGACCATGATTATGACTACAACAAAAGCAACAAGATAATGATGAGAATCACAAGAAAAACGACAAGGGCTACGCTAATGAAGACGACCATGGACAACGGAAAGCAACACGACAAGGATTACAATAACGACTACGATATGGTTCACGACCAGGAATACGAAAGAACCACGATAAGGACCAAAACCACGATAAGTACCATGACAAATACAACAAGAATTGTTACAAGGACCACAACAAGGACAAGGACCAGAAGAAGGATCACTAAGAAGACAGCCACTTAAGGCCACGGTTTCACAACATAGCTCGGGTTCAAAATACCATTGCTTCTCTGTGCTGAATGGAAAATGCCTGCTGTGGGATCTAAATTCTGGACTGCTGCTAATATCACTGACTTGTCTCGGTAGCTCATACGAGTACAGTAGCGTGTCGGTTTCACTGTATAACCGAAACGTCTCTTGATTTTTAACGCCTTATAGTATATAGTACATAAATATTATTGACAACTTAAACATTCAAGGTTTTACAAAAGATACTGCAATTTGTTATTTAACAGATGCATTTAATAATTAGTATTAATATAATTAATTAGTCTATAACTGCAACAGTGCTTTTTCATTCAATCATAACATGAATAAAATTGAATGCACATTAAATTAAACAAAATTTCAAACACATAGATAAAATAGTTAAAATCAACTGAAGGGGTGAGAATGAAATAGTCCAAAGCCACACTTTTAACAAAAATTGTTTTGTGCAAGTGCATTTCTTACACATATGGGAAAGCTATTAATACATTATTGTAATAATTACTCAACAAATGACATAGGCCTAAGGACTCTAAACCATTGGACAAGTTTGTCTGTGTGGCTTAGAAATATATTTTTTTTAATTTCATTATAATTGTTAGTTATTTTTGTAAATGAATTCATTAGATTAATGTTTATAATATTATAATTTGTAATTTTGTATTGTTTGCGATTATTAATTAACACTTAAACTCAGGACTTTGTTATTAAAGCTATTTCAACGTTATTTAGACAAAAAAAAGTCTTTGCGTAGACTAAGAATCGAACTCCCACTCTTCTACACAACACGCGGAAGTGTTAGCGTCCGAGCTACTGAAACGACACGAAAGCTTTTTTTCCTGTGCGGAGTGTCGATCTAGTCATGAAGATCCAATGTCGATTTAACTACACGATTTATGTATATATTTATCTATTATTTACGTTATATTACCATATTCTTTGCAGTTTTTGAAGTGAATTTCGGGACGATGCTAGTAACAAACCAAATAGCCTGAATTTAAGTAACTCAATATTCGTTATCTTGTGTATCAGTGCTCTGGTCTCCGATCTTGCGCAGTGTCTTACATCTGAGACTTAGGAATGTTCAATCGTCTCATTCGTTTCTAGGGAAACTGTGCATCAGGCATGTAAAATATATGGTTCTTTTAGTGATAACATTGTTAATAATATAATTAGGATTATGAATCCTATAACATCTTTGATTGTATGTCAATTTCTTTCAATTTTCGTGATTTATCGGATGATAGTGTTGATGATCCAAGTTATGTTGCGACAGACACAAGTGATAGTTATGGTAATGTTGTTCAGGAATCTCTCGTAAAGTCCAAGAAGCGATCTAAAACTGTGAAAAATTGAAACTGAAAAGAAAACGTAACATCAATAGTGGACAAGCATGCATGTCCAACAGTGGAATATTAGTTCCAAAACGTAACTCTGATGACTGCAAATGCAAGATGCAATGTACACAGACGTTTCCTGTAGGTGTAAAGAAGAGTATTCTTGACAGTTTTAATGACTTAAAAGACAAACATTTACAAGATACATACTTGTTAGGTATGATTTCAATGCTATCTAATGCAAGGTATGATATAATGTTATATAGTTCAACTATTTGAGTCGGCCTGGTGGCGCAGTCGGTAGAGTGCTGACCTGTGCCCGAGGTTGCTGGTTCGACCCCGGCCCAGATTTATGGCATTTAAGTCTGGTTAAATGCGACAGGCTCATGTCAGTAGATTTACTGGCATATAAAAGACCTCCTGCGGGACAAAATTCCAGCACATCGGCGATACTGATATAAACTCGGCATTTACGAACGTATTTAAATGAAATATAATTTACAATTTCTTCCACTATTTGAGTTGTAGAATATGTAAAATGTTTGTATATTTAGGTGAAAATATTGCAGTGTCTGAGACACAACATGCCCGTACCCGATACTTCTGTTGCTATGAAGAAATGAGTGTATGTGGATGAAATTAATTTGGATTTAGCTGGAAATCTGTACGAATCGTCATTACCAAGAAATCATAAAAAAATTGCGTGATATTTTGAAGCTTGAGAAGTTCATTCCTCCAGTGCATAAACTGTGGTATAATCATATTCATGGATAAGTGTGAATATTAATAAAAGGACATGGAAATGGACTCAGAGTCAAATACTGGTATATAAATATGATATGTTTCCTATTCTTTTAACTGCAGACATTATTATTTTGGCGAATAGTATTTACATTTACATACACATTTTGTGTTGAAATAATTTGAATTCTTTCTTTGTGTGTGAGAACTGGATACGTTTATTCTTATACTGGCTGTTCATTTCAAAGTGTCATGACGTCACTGTTGATGAGTCAGGGATTTGAAGCGAGTTTCAGCTTTTGTGTCAGAGAAGTTGCCTATTAATCAAGGCGTTCAATCTGAACTTGAGAACGTGTACGGTATAACTTGAACGTCGTAGCAACAGATGGCGGTCTGTGCGGTCTGTACGGTCTGTGTGCTACCATAACCTCTTTCGAACTGTGTATTGTGCGGCCAAGTCGTACGCAGGGTATTTGTTATCATCGGTTGCGTACGGAAACATTCCCCAACACAAATCAAATGCTCCGTGTCCATGTTGACCGTCGAAATTAATGTCAACAAATACGTAAGTAATCGTCTTAACCCTCTCCACATATCCCGAGAGTAAGACAAAAACTCACCTCAGTACATGTTTCGAAACAGTTCACATTCCTACCACTACCGGCGTTACCGTACGTATCGGTAAGTACTCTTCTGAATGAACGCCGTACTTGCTAGGCAACTTCTCTGGCACATAAGTAATACACCTCTGCGGAAGTGTAGGAAGATTGAATTCTCTAGGCTCATCGACTTGCCACATGACGGCATACAGCGAGCCATGACACACTTTGAACTGAACACCCAGTATTTGTTGAAAATAATATAAAGAAAATTATTTAATTTTTACTATAATGGCATAAAATGATTATTTTACTAATATTAAAACATATTTTACGTAAAGTTATTCATATAGCTAGTGTTTAAGTTCGCATTTTTGTCATTTTTCATTGATTGAGAGTGAGAACTGGATAACTCTATCGTCATTTTTATTCATTGTTCATTGGAGATTCAGTTAATATTTACTTTAATGATATAAAATGTTAAAAGCTGTCCGAAACTTTTCAATGACTGTAAAAGTATTTATTGAATGTCGAAAAAAATGATAATAATTTTTCTCGATTATCTCAAAACTACTGTCTTGGTCTTTATCCACTTATCATTCTCAGGTCTTCATTTGCTTTTACTCTGATTTCGTCCAACCAAAAATGAATATAATTAGATACTTGCAACAATAAAGTCACATACTGTTGATGTCATGAAGATACTGTGAAAGGTAAAAGACTCATTGGAAGCAGTTCCGGAATCACAAAGTTTAAGCGTGTGTTAGAGAATAATATTGGCTATAAAGAAATGATCCAAACTTCTGACATTCTCAGTGGAAAATGTGAAAAAACACTAAAATTCGGAACATTTCTGCTTACACAATATGTGCCAGTCACATCATCTGATGTCGAGAGATCGTTCTCGGCATTTACACTAATTCCGACATACAAGAGGAGAAGTTTCACAGTAGAGAACATGGAAAAATCATTGGTCGTTTACTTCTATGATTATTACTCGTGTATTACGTGAAAATCAACGAAAGTTAAAAAAAAAGTTAGAAAGTTACAGATCAATTCAAATATGTTTGTGAAATGAGTAATTAATTAATACAGTTATAGAAAAAATAGATTTAATGAAAATGTTACTGGCTAGATGACAATTATTACTTTAAATTATTTTCATTTATATAATATTATTAAACCAGATAAACTTCTAAAGTGAATTTTTACTGCATATAAGTATTTCAATTTTTAGGGCATATTTCAACAGTTTTTACTGCATAGTTGCATGCATATTTTCAGGATTTTTAGTTCATAAAGTTCCGTGGTCTAGTGATGATTTTTGTATATTTGGAAATTTTTAATACAGATCCTTAGTGTATTGTGTTTATGCTAAAGAAAGTCACTCATTCTTAAAGATAGATTTGATGTATAGAGTTTTTAAAAATAAGAGATAATTTAAAATGCTCAGATTTTCATTTCATTTCATTTTCCACATAATCTTAAAAAATTCTGTACTGGCATCTTACACAAGAAATGGGACATTTTGCATCACCATCCATTGCCAAAACTTCATCGTAAATTGTTGTATCTGTGTACCATTTTATTCTTATACAAGTTACAGCTTCTCTTCAATGCTGTATACAACAGATCTGAGTTCGTGTTCTCAATATCTGCTACAGTGTGTGCGATAGATTCCTTCAACTTATCAATTTGGTAGATTTGCTCAAAAACACTCTTTTCTTCAGATTTTCCCACAACCAATACTGTGCTGGATTAATATCTTGGCTACGTTGCAGGCCAAGTTAAATGTAAGTGTCTACTGATAATATGGCCACCAAATAAATCAGAAATAGACAAACAAACAAACAAATAAACAAACTTGTTTTCAAGGCAATGCAAGAAATCCCATTTCTTCCAGAATGTTTTAGATTGTTTACAAAATGAAGAAAACATAGTATAATCAAGTAAAGTTACCTCTGACAGTAGTTTTGAAAATTTCTATATTGTAAAATAATTGACACAAGCTTAGAGATTTACATAAGATTTATATACAGTTCAAAAATTTTACTTAAGTACTTAGTCTATTTACGTCTTTATGAATACGTCATACACGCCATTAAAATTTTTAATTATTTTAAAGAAATTATGAGTAATATAAACCAAGTGTTTTACGTAAGCCTTTGATCAATTTACAAGCGTTGAATGCTTTGAGAATTTAGAATAATTGACACAAGTCCTGAATATCTTCATTTCTTAAAGCGATTTAATATTTATTTATATATTTAAAACGTTCAGCGTGTTCATATTGTTCTTACGACTTTATAAACAAGTTGCACAGATTATTACTGATATACGCATTTTAAAGCAATTACATCAAACCCTTAGTGACTGACAGATCTAAGCAACTTATTTAACTTCTTAGTCTGTCTACATATTTCGAATAACAATTAATGTAAGTTATAAGTATTTTGCATATTTTTGGAACAGTTCAAGAAATTCTTTATTAGTTCATATATAATTTTGAACTAATTTAGTGTATTTAATGTTGTTTATTTACTATTTTTAATCCACAAAAAGTGTTTAGTGTTTTAATATAAACTATTTTAAAATAAATCAGTTCAGTCCTCAAAGTTTTGTTTGTATTTTGAACAAATTAACGTAAGTCCTTAGAATTTATATGCATATTAAGGGGAGATGTCAATGAAAGTAGTAAAAAATTACGTGTTTTTTATTTTAATATTTATTTTATTTACAATTATTCGCTGTCATGGTGTCACGCTACTCTGCTTTTATAATTCCGAATTTGACGGTTTATTTTCCGAAAATGGTTCGATTCCCGCTTGGACTGATTACCTAGTTCGGTTTTTTCTGAGGTTTTCCCCAACCGTAAGGCAAATGTCAGGTAATCTATGGCGAATTTTCGGCAAAATCTCGTCAAAATATCATATCGCTATCACCAATTCCATCGACGCTGAATAACCTCGTAGTTGATACAGCGTCATTAAGTAATCAAGTAAAAAAAAGTCTGAATATTAGTTTGTCAAATTTTATTTTGAAATTCCACCAGGAAGTGCCCCAAAATAATTATTAAATGCCAAGTGCTACGCCACTGTTCTTTATATCCTAAACTTTATGCTTCACTTTCCGAAAGTTACATTTTTCTAGGACGTACCCATAGCCCAGAAACTAACTGATGGATTTTGTTGAAGTTTTGCAGATTTATTTCAATGTCAGGTAATATTGATAGCTGGTATATCTTTTCATTTAGCACAAAATTTATTGTAGAAGGGAAAAACAAATTTTGGAAAACTGTTAAAAATCATATAAGCTAATCCAACTGTTATAAAAAAATCCTAATAAAAAATTACTTGACTATATATGAAGTAAGAGTGTATAAAATTTAATTCAGTTATTTTCATCGGTTTTTGTAAAAATGATACAGAAGTAAAACGAAAATTACTAAAATCATTTACTTTACTCTTGCCCAAAATATTTGTTGAATTATCGTTATAATTGTCATACATTTTTCGAATGTTGTTATATGCAATCATATCTAAATTTCATAACACTATGTAACAAACTAAGGGAGTTACGAAATTTCTAGCAATGCATTGCACTTTTATTGACATCTTCCACTAACAATTTCACACAACTTCTTGTTGTGTTGTGTGTTTTTGAGGTAATTCAGACATATTTATTATTTTTAAATATTTCTATGGAATTCATGAAAAATATTTATAGTTTAATATCATAGAAGTTTTATGTTTAAAGCATTTCAGTTAAGTCCTTAGAATCTTGTTTTAATTTACAATAAATAAAAGCATAGTTGTTATTATATTTTAAAGTAATTAACACCAGTTCTTAATATTTATAATTACTTTAAAATAATCCACATAATTTTTTAATGTTTATACGCCATTAAAGCAATTCACGAAAGATATTCCCAGTCTCTTTATATCTTACATGAAGACAAAGAAAAGTACATATATATTGTATATACCGAAAGCACGAGGTGATTGGTGCTGGCCGTCACTCCCGGATCCATGGCTTCCTTGGATATTACTCTGTGAACTGCAACGCTAAAGCTAACTGGTCTGTCGCCACATTTTTAATGAATCCCCACCTCCAATTCACAATATCGCTCTTCAGCTGAGGTGGTTGAGTAGCGTACATCGTGATGTAATCGCGGTCATGTGTTTGCATATTTTACCGTCCTCCCTATCTTAACTGTGGCATTTTTTATGTTATCGTGTTTTGTAAAACTCTAGCACACAACTTGGATAGTAAACTATTGACAGTAAACATAACATAACACAGCAATTTTACGGACAAGACTTCATGCAACAATTTAAGGCCAAAGTAGATCAACTCAACTTGACAACTTCAAAAAGTGTAACGAGATTTAACTTAAATTCAATAAGAAAATCAGTATAATTAATGCGGCATATTCAGAGAGAAAATAAATACTACCTAACGCAACAAACTTAGGGGAACAAAATAGTAAAAGTTGACTAAACAAATCTAGGAAACAAAGCGAAAGGAATTAACTCGAAAAATTCAGTACGGGAATTATCATGATTTCATAACTTCGAGAAGGAAGGAAGCACGACTTGACACAATCCAGGAAAAAAAAACAGCAGGATTTTAACTCGAAAAATTCAGGAAGGGAATTAGCACGACTTCACGTCAATAAATTCAGGAAGCACGACTTGACATAATGAATTCAGAGAAATCAACAACAGGACTTAAGTTGAAAAAATAGAAGGGGAGTTAGGACGTTTCCATAACAAATTCAGAAAGGAAAGAAGTACGAATTGAGACAAAAATTCTTATGCTTAATTCCCTGAATTCATTACTCGAAAAATTTAGGAAAGAAATTAGTACGATTTTCAAATTCAGGAAGGAAGGGAAAACGACTTAAGAAATAAACTCATGTAATTAAACAGAGGAATTTGGCTAGAAAAATTGAGAAATGGGATTAGCACCATTCCACGCAACAAATTCAGGAAGGAAGGAGGGAATCACGACTTGGCACAATAAATTCACAAAAGTAAGCAGCAGTATTTAACTTGAAAAATTCAAGAAGGGAATTAGCAAGATTTTATATAACATATTCAGGCAGGAAGTAGGACTTGTCACAATAAATTCTAGGAACAGGATTTTACTCGAAAAATTCAGGAAGGAACTTAGCACGATTTTCAAATTCAGGAAAGAAGAAAGAAAGACTTAAGAAATAAAGTCAGCTAGCTAAACAGCACAATTTGGCTAGAAAATTGAGAAATGAAATTAGCACGATTCCACGCAATAAATTCAGGAAGAAAGGAAGGAAGGAATAACGACTTGACACAATAAATTCAGGAAGTAAGCAGCAGGATTTAACTCGAAAAATTCAAGAAGGGAATTACCACGATTTCACACAACAAATTCAGGAAAGAAGAAAACATGACTTGACACAATAAATTCAGGCAAGTAGACAGCAGAATTTTACTCCAAAAATTCAGGAAGGGAATTAGCACCATTTCATATAAGATTTCAGGAAGGAAGGAAGTACGACTTGACACAATATATTGTGGAAAGTAAGCAGCAGAATTTTACTTAAAATTTCAGGAAGGAAGGAAGGAAGTACGACTTGACATGATAAATTCTGGGAAGTAAACATCAGAATTTCACTTAAAAAATTCAAAAAGGGAGTTAAAATGATTTCACATAACAAATTCAGGAAGGAAAGAAGTACGATTTGACACAATAAATTCTGGGAAGTAAAAATCAGGATTTTACTTTAAAAATTCAAGAAGATATTTAGAACGTTTTCACATAACAAATTCAGGAAGGAAGGAAGTACGACTTGACACAGTAAATTCTGGGAAGTAAACATCAGGATTTTATTGAAAAACTCAGGAAGGATTGAAGGAGTCTTAGATTGATTTCATATAACAAATCAGGAAGGAAGGAAGTACGACTTGACGCAATAAATTCTGGGAAGTAAACATTAGGATTTTACTTAAACAATTCAGGAAGGAAGTTAGAACGATTTCATATAATAAATTCAGGAAGGAAGGAAATACGACTTGACACAATAAATTCAGGGAAGTAAACATCAGAATTATACTTAAAAATTCAGGAAGGAAGGAAGTACGACTTGACACAATAAATTCTGGGAAATAAACATCAGGATTTTACTTTAAAAAATCAAGAAGGGAGTTAGAACGATTTCACATAACAAATTCAGGTAGGAAGGAAGTATGACTTGACAGAATACACAAAATATTTAAAATACCCCAAAAAATTCCAGAGAATTGAAATCGGAAGACTTGGAAGTCCATGGTGTTAGTAAGTTACAGTCGTTACACCTGTTATGAAATCTTGTTTGTAAGAAGTCTCGAACGTTCAAATGAAAGTGGGCCGGTGCTTCATCATGCATTTAACCCAGCAGATGCTTTTCCCAAAGAGGCAAATCATCAAAAAGGTCAAGTAACTCATGATGCAAAAAATGGAAGTACGCAGAACCATTAAGTCTGCTAGGTAAGAAATGAGGTTGCAAATGGTCGAGATATATTCATTTGTTAACCACAATAAGTAGCATCATATCTCGAAAACGGTTGTTTTCCTAAGCTATGTTTATTAGAAGTTTTGCCTTCTTTCATTGTCCTCTAGTCACTCCTGCGGTTTGTACCTACAGTTGTGTGTGAAACAATGTGTATATAAACGTAAATAAATACAGTATACACGTACATGAGTATATAATATGTGTATGAGAGAGAGGAGAGAGAGAGAGAGAATGAGATAGGATCGTTCTGTGACTTTGTTACACATTTCTAAGGATCACAGAGGAGACAATAAAATTATCAACAACTTTCATATAGGAACCGGAGAAGTTTCGTTTTGGTAATTACAGAAGGTGACGGGTGTGCTAACCGATGTAACACTTCGGAATAATAACCCAAAGTGTTTGTTATTCGATTATAAACTTTCAATTAGTGTACACCGTACATACAGTATTCACTTGAATGATATAGCAATTACAGAAGTTGTTCAAACTACTTTCCACCAGGCTCAATATAGTCATTACATCGTCATGCCATCGACTATCAAACCCATTCGCAATGTATGCTGTAAACACGGATCTGAATTCACATAAACTTTCTACTATTTCCAAACATCACCATAGCAACATCAAGACAAGACAGTGGTTCACCCTGAACACTTCCCCAAAAAATCTATATCACACACGCACGCACGCACGCACGCACGCGCGCGCGCACACACACACACACACACACACACAGAGTCTTGTTCGTGACGTGCGACATTGCGTCGTTTGGTCGTCTTTATCAGTACAGTGTCCACATCCTGCTGATATTAACGGGGATTTACAGCAAGACCGTTTGCAATATTAATCGTATATCAGACCTGATGTTGGTAGCAACAATGCTTGAAGTGTGACACATGTAGGCTAATGCAAGCAAGACGAGCAAGGCAAACGTCCAATTTGTTAAAAGAGATCATTTGGAGGCTGTAAATAAAACAATTATTCTATATGGGGACATGTACAGACACGAATACAGCTATATAATTGGGAACACCGATAACATGGTACACTAGCGTTAAAATATATGTTATCCCTATTAATCGATAGTTCGTGTAAGTGTGGCTTCTTTAGTTATTATTAATTCCATGAGTAAGTGGCGAAGATCACAGTCAGTGTCGCCAATGGTAGAAATAAACTCGCATTATAGAATTCAAAATTTCATCCCTTTCTAATGATTGTAAAAAGGACTAGGTTTAGGTTTTCTGCGTCAGTAGAAAATGCATCTGAAGGTCAAATTCAATGCCTTGCCCCTCCGCACCGCGAACCTTAAAATTTCTCGTTATGTTGCGAGTGAATGTGTTACCTCTACCCCAGCCCACACATGTCTTGAATCAGCATAGGTCACGCAGTGTCAAATAGTGGTGCTATATGCATATGAGGAACATCAGTCTTTACCGATAGCAAAATTAAAAGCAGCGTGTTAATTGTGCAGTGTCATTGCTCTTTAAATTCCTGTATATTGCATTGTTTTATTATTTTTCATTTTTATTTTGCTAATGTCGTTTATTGCTCGTTTTGGCATTATGGAGGGTAAGGCTGGATCATCTGCTACCTACAGTATACCAGTTAAAAACGCAAATGAATGGGACAATCTGATTTGCGAAGTCACAGCAAAAAGACCGTTTATAATCTGTGTAACTTTCTTAAAGCTCTAGCGAAACATCCCAAAAAAATTGCCACAATCGAATTTAGAAAATCTCAAGATCTGACTGCAAATATGTGTGGAATTTCCAAACGTAATGTAAACAAGGTTTCGTGAAATCATCTAAAAACATCTTGTGAAATGTTCTTCTGCTAGGAAAGCAATCAAACGACATCGTCATGTGACAGATCTCAATGACTTCGATAAGAACATGTTGCGACGTTGTATTGCACTAGGAATGAATAATTATATTTCGTGCAGGCATATTATAATGAATATATTTTAACTTTCCACGCTCGCATGTGGAGAACTGTGTTGTACTCTGCCGTTTCCGCTTTACGTCCGCGAACGTGGAAAGATAACATTTATGCACTATATATTTAACATGTATGGGCTAATGTTTTCTTAATGGGTATATTTCTCATTTATTCAAAGAACGACTATATTTTATTGAGATTATCTATTTTGCGGAGTCATATTATATGAGTATTTAACATAGCCTATTATATGGACGAATATCTCGAAAACATATATTTCTGATTTTTAAAGATTGACTGTATTGTACTGGGGATTAATCTATTTTGTGGAAGAGTATATTAAACATGTACCGTAAGAGCCAACGTTTGCATAATGTGCATATTTCTCATATTTTAAAGAATGGTTGTATTAAACTATTTTATGCAGATATATTATACAGGGTCAGAGGGATCAGTGTTTTCATAACGGGTACATTTCTTCAAGGACGGTTGTATTGTACTGGAGATTAATCTGTTTTATGCAGGTGTCACTTTATAGGAAAAAAATAATATATGTTAATGTTTGCATTCAGGGGATAGCACGCTATGCACGAAGTTCGCTGGAAATTCTCTTTCCGTAAACATATTGTGACTGAACCGAAGCGGCAACTATGCATTGACCTTGAAGTGCATATTCAATTGATGCAGATTATAGGTCTACTGTCAATTATGAGAATACAGTAACTTATAGCCTTCTTAATCAACATCTTCATTTCTCTCAACACTTTTTACCGTTCCAATGAGATTGACGCCTATTGAGAACTAGCGGGATTATTTCAAAGTTCGTCAATTTGTTATATCTTTGGATTTGTGAAAGTTCCAGTGGTTAGAAAGTTAGCTTACACGATCAGAAAATTGTAGATCAGATATCATTGAACGCAAATGTACAGTTGTAAGAAAGCGGATATCGAACTCGCAACTTCTACATCATGTTTAAGTGCTGTGTAATTTTACTCTACTACGGTTATTTAATTTGAAATGGATAGTGTATTGCAATTGCCGTAGCGTCGTGGTCCAAGGCATCATATCTAGGCTCAAGTTACGAAGAAGGTCTGATTCCAGTCGTCATAGAGAAGGAATTTTCTAATGAAATTTCGCCCAGTGTACGAGACCGGTGTTCACCCAGCATCGTGATGAATTTGGGGAACTGCGATAGGGTCTACCGCTGTGGAGTAACTGTTAGCACGTCTGACCTTGTAACTAGCAGATCCGAGTTTAAATCCCGGTTGGGACAAGTTGTGTGGTTGAGATTTTTCCGAGATTTTTCCTCAACCCATTAAAAGAAAATGCTGGGTAACTTTCGGCGCTGGACCTTGGATTCATCTCGCTAGCATTATCATCTTCATCTTACTCAGAAGCTAGATAACCATATCAGTTGATAAAGCGTCGTAAAATAACCATCTACGAAAAGTAAGGAAATCAGGTTTCGAAAACCAGCTACAACGGCTGGGGGATCATCGTGCTGACCACATGTTACCTCGATACTACTTGTATGATCTCTAATTGGAATAATAAATTATTATGTAAAATAAGACCTAAATATTACAACTAGATTTTTGAAAAGGAGCAAATAATTAAGGTTTAAAGTCTTAAGGGTTATCACGATTGGTTTAAACATGCACTAAAACAAGACGTAAGTGCAAGTTTGAACCAATAAATTATTGAGATGTGCGATAGATTAATTAGTTTAGGAAATTGTATATTTATTATGTTTTCTGCTGACATGAAAATATTGTAAGAAAGAAAGATTAACCTACATATGGAATGTACCGATTCAGCTATTTCAGGTTCATGACTTACAGTATGTCGACATCTGATCATCTACTTGGAATAATAAATTATTATGTAAAATAAGACCTAAATATTACAATTAGATTTTTGAAAAGGAGCAAATAATTAAGGTTTAAAGTCTTAAGGATTATCACGATTGGTTTAAACATGCACTAAAACAAGACGTAAGTGCAAGTTTGAACCAATAAATTATTGAGATTTGCGATAGATTAATTAGTTTAGGAAATTGTATATTTATTATGTACAACTACATTTGTATTTAGATCTTTTGTTAAATTATTAAGTTTTGTACTTTTGTGAACAATATCAATAAAGCTATCTATCTATCTATCTATCTATCTATCTATCTATCTATCTATCTATCTATCTATCTATCTATCTATCTATCTATCTATCTATCTATCTATCTATCTATCTATCTATCTATCTATCTATCTATCTATCTATCTATCTATCTATCTATCTATCTATCTATCTATCTATCTATCTATCTATCTATCTATCTATCTATCTATCTATCTATCTATCTATCTATCTATCTATCTATCTATCTATCTATCTATCTATCTATCTATCTATCTATCTATCTATCTATCTATCTATCTATCTATCTATCTATCTATCTATCTATCTATCTATCTATCTATCTATCTATCTATCTATCTATCTATCTATCTATCTATCTATCTATCTATCTATCTATCTATCTATCTATCTATCTATCTATCTATCTATCTATCTATCTATCTATCTATCTATCTATCTATCTATCTATCTATCTATCTATCTATCTATCTATCTATCTATCTATCTATCTATCTATCTATCTATCTATCTATCTATCTATCTATCTATCTATCTATCTATCTATCTATCTATCTATCTATCTATCTATCTATCTATCTATCTATCTATCTATCTATCTATCTATCTATCTATCTATATTTATTATGTAGAACTACATTTGTATATAGATCTTTTGTTAAATTATTAAGTTTTGTACTTTTGTGAACAATATCAATAAAGCAATAAAGCTACTTGTATGATCGTCCACTTCTGCATAAGGCAAGTGGACGTGAGGTCAACAATCAGCTAGTCAGTCTTTACCCGTCATGGGTTGTCACGCCACAAACAAACGGAATATGTTGTAATCTAAATTGTGAAGTTTTTACAGATAGCGATTGCACGACCCTCGTATGAAGCATGTTGTGTATTATGCGGAGAAGTTGAATTAATTTTGAACAATTTTAGTCCTACGTCAAGTCTACATGGTCTAGATAGTCTTGGCTTTAGAATGGCTGCCACAGTCATTAAGGAACAACTTTTTTCGTAAGCCGGCCTCTAAGTGTCATGTTCACGGCATCGGCTGCAATGAATTAAAAAGTATCGTGTTTTTCCGCGACATAGTGCTTGTCAGATTTTGACAATTAAGACTCGGACGTTGTCAAAATGTCATTCAAAGACAGCTCTATGACGTAATTCTTTTAACTTTCGCGTTCTTTTTCAGTTCTGCGTACAGTAGGCCTATTCTAGTTATCGCATTTCTCTGCATGCATAATTGAGACCACATGCAGTGTCCTTAACTACAAACGGTGTTAAAATTAAGCACAAGTATCAAATAAAACATCGCGATATTCTTAACCGGAAGCGTTTTGTGAGGAGATTTTAAATCGCATGGATGAAGATTGATTTTAATGCAGGCCTGGGCGTTATTAACTTGATTGAGTCACTGCAGACAACTTAACTCCCCACTCCACCTTCCCCGGCTGGGACAGTAATGTTTTGGTGCGGTACGAGCAGACAAGAAGGTCAATGACAGATTGTATCAGGTGAGCATTATAGCTTTTACGAACTTTCGGCTCGCGTTGGTCGCCTAAAATACACCACTAGTGCACAGAGCCTCGGGTACTGCGCGTTTGTTTATAAGGCGGTGTAAGCAAAAAGGATATGGACGGAGGTCCCTCTCACTTCCCCTCTTATGCCCGGGGCTGCTTTGTGGATGTCTGACGAAGCACATTTCCATCTCAGTGGTGGTCATTAATTTTCAAAAAAATAAATGGCAGACCATGTATTTCATGATCTCACATACTTACTCGCTTACTTTTGGCTTTTAAGGAACCCGCAGGTTCATTGCTGCCCTCACATAAGCCCGTTATCGGTCCCTATGCTGTGCAAGATTAATCCAGACTCGACCATCATATCCCACCTCCCTCCACGTAACTTATGTAATTTGGAAAAATAAATTCTTGAGTCAATATCCAACTACTTTATAATCGCCCGTTCCTCTATGACTCTGTATATTCAATTACTGAAGTTGTTCTCAGTGGTATCGGTGTCACCATTCTAACCGTCATACATACATACATACATACGTTACGTACGTTTTTTATGTTAGTTGGTTATTTAACGACGCTATATCAACTATGAGGCTGGGTAACTTTCGGTGCTGGACTCCGGACTCATTTCACCGGCATTATCACCTTCATCACATTCAGACTCTAAATAACCTAGATGTTGATACAGCGTCGTAAAATAACCCAATAAAATAAAAATAAATAATCAATTATGAGATTATTTAGCGTCGATGAGATTGGTGATAACGAGATGGTATTTGGCGAGATGAAACCGAGGATTCGCCATAGATTACCTGGCATTCATCTTACGGTGGAGAAAACCTCGGAAAATACCCAACCAGGTAATCAGCCTAAGCGAGGATCGAACCCGCGCCCGAGCGCAACTTCAGACCGGCAGGCAAGCGCCTTAACCGACTGAGTCACGCCGGTGGCTCGTACATACATACATACATACATACATACATACATGCATACATGCATACATGCATACATACATACATACATACATACATACATACATACATACATACATACATACATACATACATACATACATACATACATACATACATACATAGCTACAGGTAACGAAACAAGTTAAATATAATCTTAGAGAAATAGATTGATTGTAGTAGACATGTAGGTAATCCGATGGAAGGATTGATGAATGGATACATACAGACTGACATGATAGGCACAGAGACAGATAGACAGACAGGCACAGAAACAGACAGACAGGTGGATGGTTGGATGAGTGGCCTTATTTATTTCTTATGTTAGTTTTCTCACATTTATTTATGTATGTATTTATTTATTTAGGCCCTACTAATATATTTATTCGCTGAAGATAAAACCTCTTGACTGCATCAATCAAGTAATGCACTATCTTCAGCATTGATGTTTTCTCCTAATAATGTGTAGGAATATTTCATTGCGTGACGAAAAGTGAGAAGCAATTGGTTTGAATGATGCACTTCTTTAATAAGAAATCTTTCAATGACATCCGAGAAGAAGAGTACGCTCGGATTGATACTGTACCTCAAGCAGAACTTTCAACAGCCAGCAGCTGCATTTCCGGCTTCCTTCAGGAGATAATAATTGGAGAAATGAGATCAAAGTTTAGCCATGAAATTACCTGATATTCGGCTTAAGACGGGGAAAATTTAGAAAAACCCCACCTATACAATCAACCAAAGCGGAAATGAATCCACTCGGAATGAACAGGAAAACGCGCCTACCACCTGAGTTACACCGGGGTTTCGGTGTTACGGGCAACACATATGATTTTATTTTCTTATATCTCTGCTATAAGACGATTACGTGAGGTATATTCAGTATGATAACACCGACAGCATACTGACTACTGTATGTGTAGTGTACACAAAACATTCACGCGTAAGGTGGAATTCGAAACTCGCGACCGGAGCTTGCATGATTGTTCTTATTTATGTTTTAGTTAGTGTTCCACATGCATTTCAGTTATTCGTGGGAGTTGCGTTTTATTTAACGGCTCTTTCTACTGCAGAAATAATTCAAAATCGAAATTCAACGTGAGCGAAAAATGGCCGATAAATTTTGCATTTTTCTCTATCAAGGACCACGGGGTCTTTGACATAACGCAAATCTACGGTATGGGGTCCACAGTTTTATTCCCCCCCCCCCCGGAGGAAGCCATGCTGAAGATTTTATCGCCGCTTTAAATTCATCAACCTTACCCGGATTTGAACCCGCGGACATCGGATGCAACAACAGAATGATGACCGATGTACCAGTAAGAACTAAACAATGAAGCTATCAAATTCCTACATTATAAAGGTCTCAGTCTCGTTCATACGTATTATTATTATTATTATTATTATTATTATTATTATTATTATTATTATTATTATTATTATTATTATTATTATTGGTACTGCTACTAGCACAGTTCTTCCAAGTGTTTGTATATCCTTCATGCCAAATATATGTATTCTATTGAACCATGAAAATATGAAAAAGTGTTCAGTCTATTGTTAAAATTGTATTTTCTAATCGCAACATACGCAGATCAGAGTTTCCATTAGCTGGAAAATTTCGCAATATTTACTACTTTTGTAATGGCTCAACCCTAGCAGATCCCACTACACGAGATGGCACACTTCACATCACTGGACGCCACACAACCACCACAGTCGATGGAAACTTAAAAGCATTGCTCGAGTGAACTTCAATGTGAGATCGCGTCTCAACCAGCAATCAGCGGGCAACCTACCCGTCGCCCTTCACGAAACAACGCCTTTCACCACCGCGATGAAACTGAGGCAAGGAGTCGCTTGCAATTCCCATCGGAATGTGTGAGCTTAGCATTGACGCAGTAACTTACACAACCCACCAATAGCACTGAAACGCTTCTCTCCCTCCCTTTAAAAAAAAAAAAAAAAAAAAAAACTAACTAACTTTATAGAAACGTCACACATCTTGACTTCAACTTTTATCGTTGCTGGAATTAATTAAACATTGTCTATCATTAGATTTAATATGTACTTTAAAATGAAGGAAATTATGATGTATATATGAAGGAAATTAAAATTAATGACTTCATAAAAATGACAACTATTTTGAGTTAGTAGGTAGTGAAATTTGACATTGTTTTCCTAAGTGACACAAAGTTTTAATTTTTTGTATGTAGAAATATCATCGCTATAACAAGTGAAGTTGGAGATTAGTTTCTGAAAAAGAATTTGGGATTCAGATTTTGAAATAAAAAAATAGAAAATAATAATTCACTAAATGGGTATATTTCAGCCATTTTAAAGGTGAATTCAAAATTTCTATGACATTTGACCCCTAAACTTACGTCCCTTGAATAGTCTTGAGCACAATTTTGATATTGGTTTTCAGAATTGGAAGATACGGTAAACAATTACATCTTTTAGAGTTGCGTTTATACAGAGTGACACGCGGGAACGAGAGATTTTGAATCAATTAGCGCAAAATCAAAGTCTTACGCCAGTGATGTCAAAGCAAGCGCATTTTTCTGGCCTTGACGTCGTCCGTGGGCATTAATTGCTAGGTATGGAAGGAGAAAGGATTATGTATATAAATAAGCAGCCTGTTAGATTATGAAAATATTGGTGTACAAACTTTAAGCGGAACGTGAAATTTTATGTCGTTATTTTCATATGACTTCCTTATGTTTGATATGTTCTATATTGTTTGCAAAACAAAAGCACTAACACCAATTTCTTAATATTGCAGTTGTGTTTTAAACGTTAATAACATAATAAAGAGTAAAGAAGGAATATTAATATAAATTCCATAGTACCTACAACTATAGGCCTATTGTATTAAGTGAATGAAACACATCCATCATCCATAAAGAAAGTGATATCCCAAAAAAAGAGATTGAATATGACATGTTAAGTTGGAATTGATATTGATGGTATCTTTAGCCTTATAAAAGTAATCAGTAAACTAATGAAACCAATATTATAGTACAAAGCAAAGTTACCTAGATATATGTTTTAACTGTTACTAATATTACATATCAAAACTCTTATCGCATTATGCTTTAAGGGGATAGGCTGGTCAGTTTTGTAATTTCCACATTTTTACATTTAGAATTGTGAAACTTTCACAGCATGTACTTCATATTCACACAATGCCCACAATATACTAATAAATTGTTATTAACATTTAATAATTGTTGCAAACAAAAAAAATTTACTTTATGAGGATATATTATTTTTTTAATAACTCTGGAAGTATTGGAGATAAATTCATGAATCTTTTTTTAAAGTGAAGCTGGTATCATAATCTACATTTGTGGATATTTCTATTTTCCTAGGACGCATTTTACTACTTCAAAATGCTGTCTAAATGAATTCTAACAAAAAAATGTTGCACAATTATAAACAAATAATTGATTATCATACTGATATTCAGATCACATTCATCATCCCCCAAATGCAGATAATGTAATGATGAACATATGCTAAAAATTTCAGCTCTTTATCTCTAATAGTTTCAGAGTTATTCAATAGTGAAGTTCATAAATACAGAAAAATATGATTATTGAGAAAACTGAAGTCAAAGTTGCAAGTGCTTTTTATACAGTAACTGATACTTTTTTAAACTTACCGATCTTCTGTTGGCCTATGGTCTTCTAAAATCCTCCAGCACTGTATGTGGTACCTTCCTTTTCTATTTTCTTTTGTTCAACCCTCAGTTTAGCTGATCTGACAATCTGTCTATACTTCTTATATTTTTCAGTGGTGCGAGTCATGTACAGGTTAGTTCTTCTTTCATCTCTTCTCCTAGCTATATCTATGGTGTTTCTACCTGGTGACAGACCACTTTCTTTCTGTAGTCGTACAACAGTACAGTATAATCCAGAATTATATTCTGCCACTGCCTTTCGAACAGCTAATTCAATTCGATGTCTATGAACAAATGTAGTCTTAGGACACTTTGACCAAATTATGTTGTGTATCGACTCGTTTGAATTTTGAGTTTTTCCTTCCACACATCTTTCAAGATGAGATTCATGTGCTAGTCTACTATAGAGAGGAATAACTGCTTTAAGTATATTTTCATTGATTGGTGTATGTATACGGTCACCATGTTTTCCAGGGTTCTCACCCTTTGCAATCGTCCTATTGTAAAAACACCAACTTTCTTCACCTGTTGGACACTTTATATGCCGGGGTTCATCATCTGTAGAGGAGCAGTGGTATAATGTAGCATATATATTAGACCTCATAGCCTGCACATTGCCTAGATTTTGGACTATACTATTTCTATAGTAACGCTGTAAGGTTTCTATAATTTTGGCTTTCAGACTACCTTTGGCACCCCACCAAGTATTATACCCATCTTACTACTTTCTCCGACTAATTTCTTCAATCCAGTACCTATTATTTTGGCAACATGGTTCACAGTGCAGACATTTATATAGCAGCTGATTTGACGGGTAAAAAGTCATTGCACACAATTGAGTGTTACATCAAAATTTACAGAAAGAATTAGGGTATCCAGATAAAATATAAAAAAATAATTGTATTTTTCATGAAAATTCATCACAAATTGACCAGCCTATCCCCTTTAAGGTGATATTGGTACTCACAAGGGTTCGTGGTAACGAAAGACCAGATGAAGCTGCCAAAAAAGGAACCGAGATTCCATTCATAGAACCTGAGCATGTGCTGGGACTATCTCTAAGACCATTAAAGCAGGTTATCAGGGACTGGGCTCTCAAAAAACACAAAAACTCTTGGAACTCAAGTGAGGGGTGTAGATACTCAAAGGTCTTTATGAGAGATTTTCATAAAAAAAAGTCAGGTGATCAGTTAAAATTGAGCAAAAAACAGCTCCGCTGGGCAGTAGGATTCCTTACAGGACACTGTTCGCACAAGAAGAACCTGTACAGGGTGGGACATAATATTAACCCAAATTATACTCGTTGTTCTCAGAGAGAAGAGTCTTTAGCTCATCTATTTTGCGACTGCATTGCACTCTCTCATCAAAGAGCTCTCATCTTTGGAAAACATTTCCCAAAGCTTGATGAGCTATCAACTGTCCCAGTCCGTAGTTTGATCCAGTTCATTAAGAACATCAAACTATTAGACTGATCGGATACTGTGACGGGGATTCGCATTAGATCTTTTAGGTCGCGGTGCTTGGGTTGTTATGGCCTTCCCTCTCTTAAATTGAATTGAATTCAATTCAATTCAGTTCAAATAACAAATTCATATTCTAGAGAAAAGTTTTCTAATAGCCTATAGAATTTGTATACCAAATATCATGCACGTAGCGTTAATAACTCCGAAGATATTTAACTTTTTGTATAGATAAAGTAAACTTAGTTACGGGAAATTGCAATCAAAGAGTAGAGTCATTTAAAAACCTTGTGCACGACAATTTTGAAAATGGTGCCACAGCAGCTGACTGTGCCATAAATGTGTATTAAATTTTATGTAATGTAGTTTTCATATATGAAACAAATGGTACTGAAAATTCCAATCAAAGTAGTGTCATTTAAAAATCCTGTGCACCAGAGCGTTGAAAATGTTGTCACAGCAGTTCACAAGGCCATAAATCCATGTTAAAATTTATATAATGTGTTCTTCATATTTAAAAGAGTACTTAAAGGAAAAACAAAATGTACTGGTTTTTTCACCATACTTGACCATACTCTTCCCTTAAAGATGTTGTATGAATTGCAGGTCATCTGTCGTCGGTAAAATTTGTAATAGCAAAGTGATACTTGGCGAGCTGAGATAAAGGAGTCGCTATAGATTACCTTGCACTTGCCTTACGATTGAAGAAAACCTCAGAGAAAAACAGCAGTGGCTATATAGTGGAGAGGGTGTTAAGTTTGCGATGACAGAAATAATTTTGTCAGCGAGAGCCGTTCTGGGCGAAATTGGTTAAAGAAATATTTTGAATTCGTTTAGTTTATTGAATGTATGGTTTATAGAGTACAGAATATGCTTATATGTATGTATGGTTTATATAACTACATTTCTAAAGATACGACATTCCCATCTGAACTCCGGGCTGCTCCGCCGGCCGAAAATCCAAGGACAAGTAATGGTCCTGTGCCTTTTTTTATAGCCGATTATAATAAACACTTTTATCGTCCGCACCCATACATTCACGTTGTAATCCGAACACTAATGGAATTCCAAACAGAGAGCCATATAAAAATTGATTCAATTAACAAGAATGTAGCTAGGAGACTGGTAAAATATACTATAAAACGAATTAAGTTTACATAAGAAACATTTCAGGAAGTCGCTTGGATTACATTCAGCGCTTGGGTTATAGATACCAAAACAAGTAATTACATTATTTATTAAAAGTTATTAATTTTTGAACTGTATGTCACTCTTGTTTAGTAAAGGTCTGTATTTTTAAATATGTGTTAACTTTTTAATACTAAATGTAAGTTATAGGTTGTTATTCTTCAATATTTATGGCTGATTCCTTGCCACACTCGCCCGAATGATACATTTGCTTTTGAAATTCTCGCCCAAATGATGGATAAATTTCACCCCGAATGACACGACGCGTCGCGACGTTAGGGGATAGCGCGCCCAAATGAAAGCCCTCGCGTTTCTTATATGGACTGTCACGCCATGTTTTTTTTTTTTTAATTTAACATGTACTCCAAAAGTAATGCACATTTTCTTTTTAATTTATTTTTTATTTTACACCTTTGCAATTTATAGTGGTCATAGATACATCCTTCCCGCTTGTATTCAAATTTAATTTAAGTCTTTTCCCATGAGTGGCGCCATGATAGCACTCCTTCAAGATGGCTGCTGTACTTGACATTCGTCAGAAGCAAAATGCTTTTATCGAGTTCCTGTGCTGTGAGAACGAGACAGTGGGAAACATTCACAAGAGGTTGAAAAAGGTGTATGGAGATGCAGCTGTCGATCGCATTACGGTTAGTCGGAGGGCAAGCAGATTATCTGGTGAAAGAGGGCACGTCAATATTTGGGATACTCCTCTCAGCGGCAGATTGTGCACTGCACGAAGTCCTGACAATGTGCAGCGCGTTAACAATATGATTGTGACTGACAAACGCGTAACAGTGAAAGAATTGAAATAGGAGAAGCAAGTGTGTGCAGAATATTGAAACAGTTGGGGTTAAGAAATGTTTGTGCCAGGTGGGCTCCTGGGATATTGACAGAAG
Organism: Periplaneta americana; assembly: GCF_040183065.1. Taxonomy (NCBI): domain Eukaryota; kingdom Metazoa; phylum Arthropoda; class Insecta; order Blattodea; family Blattidae; genus Periplaneta; species Periplaneta americana. The sequence continues at coordinate 66,913,309 of NC_091128.1, forward strand.
TCCACAAAGAAACCCGAAAAATAGTGTGCAGCGAATTTTTGGACCAGTATGAGAATGGTGGATGACTTTCTTACAAGAATTGCGACAGGAGATAAAACATGGCTCCATTACTTTGAACCAGAGAACTCTTAAGAAACTTCAAGGCGACGGAGTCATGTTCGACATTATTGGCAGAAGCAGGATTTTCTGCTATTGAACGATAACGCACGGCTACATGTCAGTCACACACACACCAGAACAGAAAATTTGGATGGACAACACTTACAGTCCTGATCTGGTCGCATGCGATTACCATCTCTTTGGTAAACTGAAGGAATCCCTTCGCGGAATGAGATTTGAAGATGACGACACCCTCGTGCACGCTGCTAAAGAATGGCTCAGACGTGTTGATCCAGACTTTCACCGTACAGGTATACAGGCTCTCCTTCCAAGGTGGCGTAAGGCAGTTGAAAGGGACGGGGATTATATGGAAAAGTGACATTTTGTTCCTAAAGAATGTATCTACATTGTATGAAAACAGCAAAACTGTAGGATAAATATGTAATTTTTAAATAAATGTTGTCCATTACTTTTGGAGTGACTCTCGTGTGTGTGCCTATATATATATCTCCCGTTTTCATTTCAAAACTTTCGAAGTTGAATAATTTAGATATGCAGAGGACACGATTTTGAGTAAAAACGCGTATAATTGGTTTTTGAGGTGGAAGTTCAAAACCACTGGTCATTGAATCTTCTGTTACAACCCTTTACTCTACCACCACATTTGAATTTAAAATTGCACGCCCTGTCATCATTTTAAAGGGAACGATAAAACGTATTCTTCTACAATAATAATAATAATAATAATAATAATAATAATAATAATAATAATAATAATAATAATAATAATTCGGCCCATTCGTTTCTGAGATAGGGCCAGAAACGTAACATTTTACGAATTAAAGTAGAGGCCTAGTAGTTGATTTATTTATTAGGTTATCTTACGACATTTTATTATCATCTAAGGTTATTTACCGTCTAAATGAGATGAAGGTGGTAATGCCGGTGAAATGAGTCCGGGGTGCAACACCGAAAGTTACCCAGCATTTGCTCATATTGGGTTGAGGGAAAACCCAGGAAAAACCTCAACCAGGTAACTTGTCCCGACCGGAAATCGAAGCCTAGTTTCGCGGCCAGACGCGCTAACAGTTATTCCACAGGTGTGGACTCCTAGTAGTTCATATTAGACTTTATCATAAAAATTCTGCGCTACTTTCGTATATACTGAAAAAAACATATGAGTATCTTTGTTTGCCCGGTATGACTGAAGTTCCTGTTGTCCAGAAATTGTCCGACTTTTTTTTAGGTTTATTTATACAAGTCCTGATCATCAGCCTAATGCACTTTCAGGACAACAATTTTTATCAGTTTTACTATGCTGCCATCTAACGACTGCAAAAGAAGTCACGTTATAACCCTGATGAAATTTTATCGAGTAATAGCTTGCAACCGTTATTCCATCTAGCGGTCGTTACCAAAAAATTTATTTTCTATAGTGGAGATCCTACTGTTGTTCTCTTTCATATCTTATTTCATAACCTGAGGATAGCCACCACCGTAGCTCAGACGGCTGAGGCGTATGCCTCCCGATCAGGAATTGCGCTCGGGCGTGGGTTCGATTCCCGCTTGAGTTAATTACCTGGTTGGGTTTTTTTTAGGTTTCCCCAACCGTAAGGCGAATGTCAGGTAATCTATGGCGAATCCTCGACTCATGTCGCCAAATACCATGTTACTATCACCAAATCCATCGACGCTAAATAACCTAGTACAGTAGTTGATACAGCATCGTTAAATAACCAATTAAAAACATGGGAACGGCCAATATGACATATATGTGATCAGGGATACAGGCTTTAACATGTTACGTCTTACCGCATGTGTAGGATCTTTGGATATTTACAGAGCCACCTACAGTTACAAGCCGAAGTATTCCTACGTTTGGCTACGCTGAGCAGAGGCTAAGGCCCTAGCAAAATAGATAACTGTTTGAAAACGGATTTGACAATTTGACAAAATAGTGCTTTGGTTGTGTTATCACATGTACATTTTCGATATTAAATTATAAAAAGGTATTTGGATATGATCAAGTTTCAGAGTATTGATGTAATTTATTACGGAATCCGAAATAGTGTTTTGAGTTTCAGAATATTGCATAAGTACTTTTATACAAAGACTGTACCATTGAAAATAAATTAATTAAAAGCATTTATGTTTTTATTGATGATGTAAGGTTAAATAAATAAATAAATAAATAAAAATAAAAAGAAAGAAAGAAAGAAACGAACAACGAACAAACGAATAAATAAATAGATAAATAAAATGTTCCTTGTATGAAAAATAAGTGGCCTACATCAGTAAAGCAAAAATGACGTACTTTCTCGGTAGCGTATTCTGAAGTCGACCAAATTTGTAGCTAGCAAATTGACGATGTTTTGTCGCTTTTATGGTGTTTCACCTGTAAAGCGAAAATTCTAGGTTATCATATTCATTTTAATAACTCATGCGATTATCTGTCGTGTTTTCCTATAAATATTTAAGATGTCGAGGAAGCCAGTTTTGGTTCAGCCTGGCCAATCACCATAATAATTCTGTTCTCCTTAATTATTTTAAAATGAAATTTTAAATAAATATAACTACATAAAATAAGTAAATTAAGAATGTATACTATGCAATAAAGTAAACATATAAACACACAGATCAAAGTATTAAAATGTAAATCCGTAAATACAGTTAAGCCAAGAGTGAAAAAACATACCTACTTCTGGTGAGGTCACAAAATAAGTGTTTACAAAGAGCCATCACCTTGAAAATCAGCTGATTAACTTTATTTATACATATACTGTATCAGGCGAGATTCTACAACTTGACTCGAACAATATTTGTGCTCGACCACAAACCACAAGCAAGGCTATGGAAATGTAATTTATAAAATATTAATGTCTAAAAGAATTATCAGTCACTTTGTCGTCATTAAGCTTAAAAATTTCCAGAGATTACAGATACTTTATTTGCATGTATTGTCTTATTTTTATCGCCATTACGCACTTAGCTTATAATACATAAACAATGAACATTTACTACGACCGCGAGCATAATGTCATCAACGCACACTTGTATGAAATTAATTTACCTTGAAAATCGACATTAACACAGACACATGGATTTGGATCGTAGGCCTCTGTTCGACAGTTCTTTGCAGTGTTGACCTAAGGCTCCGAGTTTCTATGTCGGTGGCTCTGGTATTTGTCAATAAGTTGTGAACTAGTGTTGTGATTCTGATACGTTTTAATGAACAACAATATTACGATTACAGGGTTTAAAATTAATACAAGCCATTTATAACAAAAGCAATAGAAATAGAATCATAATAATAGTTCCCGCTCTACTGGTAAATGCCCAAAGATCCTACACACGCATTATGACCTAAGATGTTAAAGCGTGCAACGAGCCTATAGTGACAGTAATTAAGAAGCGAGTATGGATGTTTATGAAACGAGCGCAAGCGAATTTCATAATTTTCATACGAGCTTCTTAATTACCATTATAGGCGAGTTTCATACGACTTTTTATGCTCGACCATATTTCTAACTTGAAATTATTCAGATGTATACATTTTATTTGTATCTGACAAGATCAGAAGTAACCTTGTTCTAGGTCGTGAATTGTGAGATGTGCGCAGACGCGAAAGTATTGATTTTTTCCGAGGAACAATAATGTCATTGACCTTGATGTAATCCCGTTAAACTTGATATAACCTTGATTATTGAATTTGACATTGAAAAACGAGATGACAAATTGAATTTATTTGAATATTATTTACAATTAACGCTAATTATTATAGTAACAGAACATAACCTTCTGCGACAGTATTGCATTTCCAGCCTCCGTGGCTTTTCGCTAATTCTCTTTCGATTGCATATCCGAGAATAATCGATACTTGCGGTTTTATAACGGTACAAAGCTGACTTGTCATTGGCTGAACACCTGTAAGCTGAGTTGTCATTGGCTGAACATCTGTACTTTAATGAGTAGGTGTACTTTAATGACTTGCATTAAAGGACTGCTACCAGGTGTGTAATTACTACATTTCGGCATGGTCGAGCATAAATTAACTTAAAAAACCGACGGACAATTCCACTGTAACAGTAACTACAGTCACATTAGGCAAACAACAAATCTGTTTTCTAATACACATAATAGTAGCACAGTACCTTCATAAAACGGTCTAATACAGTGATGTCAAACCAAGCGCACTTTTCTGACCTTGACGTCGTGCGCTGGCATCAAGCGCTAGGTATGGAAGGAGCAAGGATTATGTATATGAATAAGGAGCCTGTTGGATTAAGAAAACAGTGGTGTACAAACTTCAAACAACGTGAAATTTTGTGTCGTTATTTTATATAGCTATTTGCTTGTTGGTATTATCTATATTGTCTGTAAAACAAAGTATTAACACCAGTTTCTTAATATTGCAGTTAATAACATAATAAAGAGTTAAAAAGGAATATTCACATAAATTTCATAGTAGTAAAACTATACTATAATAAGTGAATGAAACATCATTCATGAAGAAAGTGATATCCCAAAGAAAGAGATTAAGTATGACATGGTAAGTTGAAATTGATCTTGATGGTATCTTTAGCCTTATAAAAGTAATCAATAAACTAATCAAAACAATATTACAGTACAAAGCAAAGTTACCTAGGTATATGTTTCAACTGTAACTAATATTACATAACAAAACCCTTATCACATTATGCTTTTAAGGTGACATTGGTGTGCAACTTCCTATCATCAGAATATTAAATTATTTTCTCGAAATCTGCTGAAGCTATAGAGCTAACGTTTTTACAACACATGTGCTATCTTTGTTTATGATGTAACAGTAGTTCCTTTGTTAATTCATTTTCTTACAAACGTTCTCCATGCGAATATTTTCAAAATTTTCAATACGTATCTTCAGTAATACATATTTACGATATATTAGATTTACGAAAACATTGTTTCAGTACCTGTAAGGCTACTAAATAAGCATTTCTGAAAATTTCACCTTTCTGTAAAAAGTTGAGAAAATACTGCTTTTGAATAAAAAAGAAACCCGTGAAAAATGAGCATTAAAATTGAAACTTAAATTCTTATAATCCACTTATACTTCTCAGACAAATCTAAAAATTAACATGAATGTAGTTTTAATAAGTTCTCTTCCCTTTATCCTTGAATCAGTGCTGGCCATCCTGTATATAGCTCAGGCTCTCCTGAGCTCTAAAGCGCGCGCTTGCCCATATGGGCATCAGTTGACATGACTGGTCTAATATCAACTAAATCTTAATTCATTAATTAATGGTACGTTTCAGGCTCATGGACGGAATAATTTTTTTTATAGACGGATAGGGTTTATCATCCCCTTTAAAATGATGCATTTGAAGACAGGGAGTGCAATTTGAAATTCAAAAGTGGGGTTGGGGTGAATCGTATGTACGTATGTATGTATGTATGTAGATAATGTAAGTATGTAATGTATGTATGTAACGTATGTAATGTAATTATGTTTTATTTAACGACGCTCGCAACTGTCGAGATTATATCAGCGTCGTCGTTGTGCCGAAATTTTATCCCGCAGGAGTTCTTTTACATGGCAGTGCATCTACTGACGCATCTACTGACATGATCCTGTTACATTTAAGCACACTTAAATGCCATCGACCTGGGCTAGGATTGAACCCTCAACCTCGGGCACAGAAGGCCACCATTATACCGACTGCGTCACCCAGGCCGACTAAGGATGTATGTATGTATGTATGTATGTATGTATGTATGTATGTATGTGTGTATGTATGTATGTGTGTGCTTTTTTTTTTTTAGTCAGCGGTCCTTAGTCTGGTTGGAATCTCATAAGTAACACTAATAAGGAATGAGGAATTAAGCCAGGAAATAATGGAGTAGGACGGTCAGTTCCTTTCATTGCATAATAACCCATTCCACCAATGGGACTTAAGATGTACTCGTAGTGTGTAACTTTTTACTATTTTCCTCTGACACATATCGTCAGATGAGATGCACTGCATGATAACAGATGTATCAGCCAGAACCTCAATCAGAAGTAGATGAAGGGGTGGAACAGAAAATTCAATCAGCAGTGGTTTTGAACTTCCCCCTCGAAAACTAAATTAACTTGTTTCTCCTCAAAATCGTGTCCCTTGCACATCTAAAATTTTTATTTTGGGGGGGGGGGAGTTTTGACATGAGCATACGGTATTTGTTGTGAGCTAAATTACAAATTTATATTCTAATTAATTTCCAGAGTTATTTATTTGAGCCGTATGTATTGTCAACATTGTTGTTCTATTTGCATAACAAATTTCTTTCTTCCTGACGCTACTAGTTGATAACCAAAGCAGTATGTCACCTAGTCTGTCGGAATTGTTGCGAATTTAATGGCTCTGTTTTTCTACATATATCAAGACTTGGAAAAAATGTAAACATTATGTATGTCGCTTATCCGTCTTTATCAGTAATTTTAATTCTCTAGGAAGTCAAAGTTCTTAAACAGAATTACCTTGGTCGCAATTCTTTGCAGCACTAAAGGCAACTTTGTAATTATTGTAAATAACATTGTCTCACGAGGCACGTACTTTCTCGTTCTGTATAGCATATTTTAAGAATAATTTATGAAACAAAGTACCCAGTTCGTGATATAAATTATCAGACTGACAAGAATATATGTTTTTTGTACTTTGTCATATCTTCACTACAGTGTTACAGCTGTAAATCTGCTTTATGAAAAATATTGTAACAGGTACTTTTGGTTGTTCATAATGTATATCTACTATGATAAAATTAAATAAATAGGTCATTGCACTCATAAAATTATATGCAGGTAATGGTTCCAGCTATTTGTTCTCAAGGGACATCTGACTGATGACCAAAGTAATACCGTCATTTCCCAAAGCTATGGTCCTGGAACACAACTATGGTCTATTCAAATTTTGTACTCAATAACGCAGTACCTCGTTTATCTATATTTTTGCTGTACTGTAGTTTGAAGTCAAATCACTGCAGCTATTTACGAACGGTCTATGTTACTTCTACCATGTTCTTATAATAGTTGTATCGTGGACCATAGTTGTGTTCCAGCACCATAGTTATGGGAAATGACGGTACCTAGTTTCAGCCATGTTGTCTATCTGTCTGTTAGTCTATCTGCTTATGCACAGCAATTTTTACTAATATTGTGTGATATTATGCCTCTGATATGTTCCTTGTATTGTGTTTAAAAAGATCTTCCTGTTTTTCCAATGTAGAAGTCGTTACAATTATTGCATGTTTGTTTGTGTGTCTTGGTTGTACGTTGAGAGTTTTTGTCATGTTCACTAGAATTCAGAAGGTGATGCAAACCATATCGAAACTAGTCAATTGAGGAAAAAATACATAGTTTATGGGAAGTGACGGGTGAAATTTTGGTAATTTTCAGTAAAAAATCGCATTTTCGTTTTCTTGTAAAAAAAATGAATCGGCATTCTCTTATTTATATGCTGAGCAAGTTTCAATGTTCTGCGGCGCTCAAAAGCATAAAAATTACGCAATATATCAATGACTGCACTTCTGAACTTCAGTTCCATTAAATTTTACAAGCTCACACTTATTTTCTCAGCACATTTTGTCAGGTTCGAAGTGTAAATAATCTTACAATTTTTATGCTAGGAACATAAATTATTACTGCATATTCTACATACACGGTGGTGGTGTTTTATGATTAAATGAATACTTTTTAAAATAAAAAATGAAATATTTATAGTGGCGATGGAAAATTTCTATTTTAGGTAGGCCTATGCAGTGGATATAAACATTTGTTCCCTCTTTTGTAGTAAATATATAGGAAAACTAATGCGTGATGTTTTTCTTAATATGCCACTGGTCTTGCAAAAAAAAAATGCAAACAATTTTACTAAAAAAATTGAGCGACACATTTCATTTTGAAATATGCAAATTTTTCAGAATATTTTTGTTAATAACTCAGAAACTGATTTACGAAAATGAACCTTCACCACATCATCATCTATCACACATTGATTATGTGTACAAACAATCAAGGCCGTAGCTTGAAAAATGTAGAAAGTAGAAATTTCACTCATTACCCCCCTTAATATTAGTACAGTGAAGTAATTGTTTATGTAAACAACTTAACATTTCTTCGGTAATAATATTATATTAAGGGATATACGTGACCTCTAGCAATTTTTACTGATGTAAGAATGCATGGAAGCAAATTGTAAGAATGTTAATATTGAAAATAAACAGAAAATTGTTAATCTTACTATACTGGGAACTAACATGTGATGCAACATAACGATTAGAGCAAGACAAACAAATGCAATAAGCGAAAACTTCAAACACTTATTGATTATTATTGAAACGTTAAGAACACAAACAGCCAACCTTGACATTATTATGTAAGTAAGAACGTATACCGCTGTTACTTAGATCTGTTAATTTGAAGGTATGCTTGCCTATATATCTGAGTATAAATTAATTTTCATTATAAATTATTGGAAGAAAAACTATACTTACTAGTGCATGCTTAATAAGTACTTTATTATGGATGCCTATTAGTTGCATATCTGCGTTTTGTATTTATGCATTATGTATTTATAAGGACACTATTTCATTGTTCCTTTATTATTTTTATTCTTAATGTTTCTCTGTTTGAAACGCTCACAGAAAATTTCCTCTAGTTTGTAGACTTATTTCTACTAAGAAAATGTATTTATACAGAGTGGAAGTGAAATAACCTTGCAGATTGAAATGGACAGTAGGGTACATGTAAATGAATAGAAAACCTATGTTACGTTTTGTGATTAAAGGCATAGTTCATTAGAAAATTAAGTTTGAAGTTTCAGCAGTCTGGCAACATCGTCACTAATACACTCTACTCGTGATACAGATGTAAGAGGTCAACGAAATCCGTGAGTCTCCGCACGTAAGCTGCTATCTGCCAAGACGTTGCAACTCCTACGCTTCGTGCAATAATGGCTTGAATTTAGGGGTATTTAAAATTAAATTTACACGAAAACCGTCCACGCTATTGAAATACACCAGAGGGATAAATTATTCTTTATTAGATCTCCTATCTATATGGACAAAAATCGCGATCATATTCTCAATAGTTACCGAATAATATATTGTTAAACATTTGAGAATAAACCTTTTTTTTCTGAAAAAAAAAAACTATGAACTTTCTACCAATATAATATTATAGTTTTTGTTACGTACAACATGAATTCGCTCTGGAAATCTGCAAGGCTATTTCACTTCCACTCTGTATAAGGATACTATTTCATTGTTCCTCTATAATTTTTATTCTTCATGCTTCTCTGTTTGAAACACTCACAGAAAATTTCCTCTAGTTTGTAGGCTTATTCCTATAAAGAAAATTTATTTTACACAATAGGCTATTTTGATAAAAGCAAACTAAACGAACTGTGTAAAAAAGATTTATTTACTATTTCAGTGTTGAAGTAATGGAATTGATATTAATGTCTAATCGATAAGATGAAAAATGCTGTATGTTTACTGACAAGCCTTCATGTTTGATGGAAATTAACATAGATTATACATGATGTCACATTTTGATGCACTGGCATTGTTTTATGGCTTTTTGAAGTTCATCATCCTCGGTTGCATTTTGAACCCGCGATCCTCGGACCGTACAATCAACATTGTAACAGCAACACCGCCAAGGACGACCTTTTAAAGCCGATAAAAGAATTTCAACAGCAGAACCTGCCAACAAATAAGAAAGCGCGTTGTAAATCAACTGGCACTGTAAATGCTGACAATAAGAGTGCTACTTTGTGTGTATATATTATAGATAAGACTACTTTGTATGAAAGTTGTTTCTAGTTTACAATGTCTTGCACAAGGAGGTGATTATGGAAAACTTGCTCGAAAGTATTTTGCATCTTTAGGTTTATCTTTCTGAACAGTGGCGTACACAGAATTTTGTCAAAGGAGAGTCATTATTAAATTTTTTTACAGTTTACATTACCGGCATTTTAAATTTTCTGCATTATTATAATAATAATAATAATAATTATTATTATTATTATTATTATTATTAGTATTAGTATTATTATTATTACATACAGCAGAGTCCGTATAGGTCAGTTTCTATCTGATGCTTTTCCAATTCACTGCGGGCTAAAGCAGGGAGATGCACTATCACCTTTACTTTTTAACTTCGCGCTTGAATATGCCATTAGGAAAGTTCAGGATAACAGGCAGGGTTTGGAATTGAACGGGTTACATCAGCTTCTTGTCTATGCGGATGACGTGAATATGTTAGGAGAAAATACACAAACGATTAGGGAAAACACGGAAATTTTACTTGAAGCAAGTAGAGCGATCGGTTTGGAAGTAAATCCCGAAAAGACAAAGAATATGATTATGTCTCGTGACCAGAATATTGTACGAAATGGAAATATAAAAATTGGAGATTTATCCTTCGAAGAGGTGGAAAAATTCAAATATCTTGGAGCAACAGTAACAAATATAAATGACACTCGGGAGGAAATTAAACGCAGAATAAATATGGGAAATGCGTGTTATTATTCGGTTGAGAAGCTCTTATCATCCAGTCTGCTGTCCAAAAATCTGAAAGTTAGAATTTATAAAACAGTTATATTACCGGTTCTTCTGTATGGTTGTGAAACTTGGACTCTCACTCTGAGAGAGGAACGTAGGTTCAGGGTGTTTGAGAATAAGGTGCTTAGGAAAATATTTGGGGCTAAGCGGGATGAAGTTACAGGAGAATGGAGAAAGTTACACAACACAGAACTGCACGCATTGTATTCTTCACCTGACATAATTAGAAACATTAAATCCAGACGTTTGAGATGGGCAGGGCATGTAGCACGTATGGGCGAATCCAGAAATGCATATAGAGTGTTAGTTGGGAGACCGGAGGGAAAAAGACCTTTAGGGAGGCCGAGACGTAGATGGGAGGATAATATTAAAATGGATTTGAGGGAGGTGGGGTATGATGATAGAGACTGGATTAATCTTGCACAGGATAGGGACCGCTGGCGGGCTTATGTGAGGGCGGCAATGAACCTTCGGGTTCCTTAAAAGACATTTGTAAGTAAGTATTATTATTATTATTAGTTACCGGCGTGACTCAGTTGGTTAACGCGCTTGCCTGCCGGTCTGAAGTTGCGCTCGGGCTTGGGTTCGATTCCCACTTGGGCTGATTACCTGGTTGGGTTTTTTCCGAGGTTTTCCCAAACCGTAAGAGTAAATGCCATGTAATATACATGGCGAATCCTCGGCCTCATCTCGCCAAATACCATCTCGCTATCACCAATCTCATTGACGCTAAATTACCTAGTAGTTGATAAAGCGTCGTTAAATAACAAACTAAAATAAATTATTATTAATTATTATTATTATTATTATTATTATTATTATTATTATTATTATTATGTTTCGGTTTTTTATTAATATTATACCATGTTCTAATAGAACACAGTCATGAATATCCTTATAAAATTTTGATAGGTGGGGGGGACCTACAAAGGAGGACTTATTTTGGGTACAAAGCACGTACTGTCAGAAGATCCGTGCATTCGATTTCAGGGAAAATTATGATAATACAAAATCTGTATGTATAATATTACTCAATAAATCCAATAAAATTTTGGAACGTAATTTTTTCACAGCCATCCAAATTTTAACAAAGTTTAACGTGTGTTTAATTTTGTATAATAAAGATTGGTTGTGTCATTATTACACTTACACAATAATCATATATAGTCAATAGTTATTTGTATATGATAGGTAAGACACTTTACTTTACATAACAGGAAAATCCATGGAACAATCAAATATATTGAAGTATATACAGTATATTTTTTAAGTTCAAGGGGGGGGGGGTTAAACCTGGTAACCCCTCCATTAAAACTGAACTTCTTCAATTTTGATCCCTTTCAGTTGTAAGACCTTATCTTTGCCACAGCTTTTATAAATAATACATATTTTCCACCATCACTATAATTCCTTGATGATCAATTTATCATCATAGCTTTTTCTGTTGTGTTTTTATTATTTTATTACATACTTTTTTGTAGTTTTCATTATGTCTTCCCTCTTAACTATTTGTAATTATTTACATACTTACGTTGTATTCCAGTCTATAGACCTGTATTTTACTTTCTTCCTTTGTGGTATTATTTTCATTTTGTATTATCTCAATAAATTTGTTTTATTATTTCGTCATATGTTAGTATTTTTGTTCTTTTAACTTGTAGTTTAATTTCACTGCTGGTAGAGGGTAAGAGAAGACCGTATGGCCTTAACTACTAATTAATTAATTAGCCAATTAATAAATGGTGATTTCTTACAAGACGCCGGTTTTTCTCATATGCCATTTTTGTAGTCACCTTCAGTTTCGTCGATTCCCATGTCATATAGATGAGCTGAACTTCGTCCTTGCAGTATATGTTTTCGGTTTTAATCCAGTTTTTCTATGTCAGTGATAGTAAAACTCGCTTGCTTTTCACATATGCCACTTTTGAAATAATGATGTATCGTAGACATTAGTTAACACTGATATGTATCTACTCGTACGTTTGTTATGTATTATGTCGGTTTTTGACAGCTTAGGCATAATATAGAAGCGAAAGTACAATGGGAGTTACGGGGGGAAAGTCCTCCATAGTATCTTATATGAAATGGATATCGTCTTTATGATATGATATGATATGATATGATATACTTTATATTTGATGTCAACATTTACATCCATAATGTGGACCTCACAATTTTGTATCCGCTGCCACAATTACATTCATTACAGATATACCCTTTGTAGACGTTTTTCTAATTTAGATTCATACCTCTTGCTTACATTCCCTAATTACTGTAACTTCCTCTTTCTCTTACATTCATTCATTCATTATTTACTATAACCTCTTACTTTTGTCCCCATCTAACTTGATCTGTATTCCCACCTTTAAAACCTAACTACTTAATTTAGATCATTAAAAATTGACACTTTTATAACGCCTTTCTTGATTTCCAGTTCACTTATATCGAACACATTCTGTTTCTAATAATACTTGTTGCTAATCCTTACTACGTCACTATCCAATCGTATCGTTATTATGTCTATTTCTCAAGTGTTTTACATTTTCTATCTCACTTATTTCCTACATGCTATACTTCACTATCCTGGCTAGCCTCCTTCACCATCCTCCTCATCTATTTTCATTACCTCTATCTTCTCACTTATCTTTCTACTAAGCTTCTCAAATGTATTATTTAATCTACTTAATATATCCTCAATCATCACTGGACCAGACACATTCACTTCACCAGTGGCGGCTCGTGAACTTGTGGATTGGGAGGGCTGCAGTAGATTTCGGTACATACAAATTTCACTTCTTGATACCATTACTAATAAGTATAGGACAAAAATAAATGCACTACATATCGAAAAACCAAAACTTCCTGGCTTAGTTGGGAGATGTCTGTGGGACCATTTGCTAATCCCTAAGAAAAACTAATACCATCGATTTCAGTCTGAATTTAAGATCGATAGACACTCAACTTACAATCTACCAGTTCATTCTGAATTACCGGTATCTTAGAATAACCTTAAACAGTGGCATGTTCCAAATGATTTTTGAGAGGCTCGTTTAGATTACTCACGGACTGTAGCAACCCACGAAACACATCAGGGTTCTTCGAATCGTTTTTTCATCATGTCCCCTAAGGGCAAGTTCATATTGGCCACAAAATTTGATACAAATCAATATTTTTTTTAATAATTTCACGATTTTTTCTCACTTCTTGATTATGTTTGAGAATGTTTGTTCTGTTCGTTTCACTTAATTGCACAGCAGTATGAGTTGCGTAACATAGCCAATGAAACAACATTTTTCAGGTGAGACTAAGAAGATTCGTGCATTTTGCTTTTTAGGTGTAAATGTCCTAAATGTGTCACACAACTCCTAGTCCATGCAGCATCACCACGGAAGAGGAGGCAAGAAAAATAAAATACAGATTTTTTTGTTCACATCCACGTAACCACAAATGCTTAGCGTAAATTTCATTGTTATACTTTCTTACATATATGCACTATTTCGGCTGGATGAAGCTTAAGTAAGATTTAAGTCGGGTAACGGACGACCCTTTAATTTCACTTCATTACATCAATATTCTCCGCAAGGGAAAGTTGAGAGAAATAAAATTAATATTCTGTAATTCACACACACTCATGCTTGCAAATTTGCGCTGATTAAGTTACGGTATTAAGACGTCACACCAAAGCAACACTCAGATATACTGATGGTCAACAATTTTCTACAACTGGAAAAGAAGTCTCTTTTGTATTTTACGTGCTATATCAAAAGGATTCTACTCGTGCAATCATTTTGAGTTAAGGCAAATATTAGGTTCTGCTGGAGGCTGGATATACACGTAATAATTAGGCAAAAGAGAATATTAATTTCGTTATATTAACTCGATAAGATTCTACAACAATAAGTATGTGAAAAGAAAATAAAAATTGTGTCATTAAGTTTCAAGGAAATAGAGAATCCATTTGACGCAGCATTACAATAGGGGTGTGGGAGGAGAGGAAAGATCCCTTGTGGCCTGGCTCTGCAAGCCACTGCAGCGAGATATGGGTTTTAAACAGCGGCAGTTTCCCTCTGCTTCCCTTCACCTCTCCACCCCCTGACCATGCAAGACACGCTCTATATGAGCTGACCACCCTGCAGATCCCAGGACGACTTTGAATGCAGTGTCAATTCCAATACGGTCATCGCGCAAAAAGATTATGCATAAGATAATAGTACATATTCCCGGTCAGATTAAATATAAAGCAATTCACCAATAAAAGCTGTAACAATTCTGCTACAAATTAAAATAGATATTATTTTTATTTTCCTGTCAAAGCAGGGAGTGCTTCAGCTCCGCAGCTCTTATGGACGAGCCGCCCCTGCACTTCACCCAGTTCTGTCATAAACCCGTCTTCTTTTTTCTTCTCTTCACTCCTCCCTATTTCAGCCCTCGTACTCACAAAATCACTTTCACTTCCCCTCTAGGCACTGACCTTCCTTCCCACTAAGCTAATTAATTCAATTCCCGAATCACTTGAATCTTTACTTATGTCACTAAACTTCATTGCACTTGTGGTATTTAAGCTGCTCTTATCTGATTTCTTCACATACGTTTTTTTCTTGTGTATTCTCGATCTCAGCATTTCCTGGTTCTGTCTCGCTTCCTCTGGCACGAAGTGCTTATTTTGAAATTCAGCAAATTCTCCGTCGTCTATACGTATCTGGTCAACGATTTTATTACGATAATTACTTTCCACCACAACTGCTGATTGAACAGATTGTCCATCAACTGTCACGCATTCTGTTTAGTGGGACTGGTCGGTATTAATCCATCCCAATGATTTTCTTCATTTTCTATACTTTTCAGTTTCCTGCGATATCTGCTGCTGCTTCAGTTTATTTCCCTGTTGACCATTCTTCTTCCTCACGATTGTAATTTCATCAGTTTGTCCAGTAGTACTTTGCGGCCTTGTATCCATTTCTTCAGATCTTCTCTGCTCTTTTTCATATTGATGTTCTCGCTTCTTCGTATTTAATCCAAATATTCCGTGATCTTCAATTGCCTTACAGAATTCAACGTCATAGAATTTCTCATTGATTTTTAATTTATCTTCATATAACTTTGCGAAATATCCATTCGCTCTTGCCGTGTTCATGAAAGGGAGTAGTAGCTTCCTTTTATATCTGATCTTGTAGCTCAGGTCCTTTTCCACTCTCATTCCCGTTCCTCGCACTCTGTGTAAGTTCGTTAATATTTTTTCTCTGGTTATTATGTTTGAGAATCTTATCACAATAGCCCTGTTACATCCTAATCCGATTCTATAAGTCTCTTCGATGTCTTCTGCTCTTATCTCTAGTTTGAAGATCTCGTAGCATACTTTGTATACTGCCTATCCGGTTTCTATTGCGAATTCACGTCCCTTTTCCTTTTCTCCGAAGAATAATAATGTTCTTTTTCTTTGACTTATTTCGTACTGCTTAATTTTTATCTTCATTTGTTCTATTTCTTGTCTCAACAATTCCATCTTCTCATTGTGTCCCTCTATATTTATCTTAACTCCTTCAATATCCTGTTTGTTGTCATTTGATTCATTATTATTTGTTCTTTCTTCATTATTTAGATCTCCTATATTCCGATCTACTAATTCTTTCGCCCCTGCTAATATTTTCTGTTGTACACACCTATACATTTTCACTTTCTTGGATTGAATCTCCTTCCGATACATTTCCTGACGGCAATTCCTCTCTACTTGCAACGTCAGAGCCACGCTCAACTCAGGCCCGTTCACTACCAAAGCTTATTGACAACTGATATCGTCTTTATAAGTACAGCAAGTATTAATACACAAAGTACAGGAGCATTATTTTATTTTTACTTCAATTTTTATTGTACTTGAATTTTTTTAATGTGCTTCACTCCCAACCCCTCTACTAGTAAACGTCCTACCGTTCTCCACACAGAACCAAGCGTATACAGTCAAAGTCGCCTTATGGCCATAGTAAACACAAACAGTACTGAATTAGTGAGTATAGTACGTTCCAGAAATATTTTCGTTTTCAATATTGAATCATATCTTCACACAGGTACTGACGTCCGTTTGCCTATGTCGCATCCCGGTTCCCTCACTCGCTTCTGCTCGTCCCTCTATAAAGGCTAGTGGCTGGACTGTCTTAGCTCTTTTCTGAAAACATTAATTTCTGTTAGGAATTGGACGTCTACGTAATATTATACAACTGTTTAAAATAACTTAAATAAAAGGGCCTCGTTAAGTAATTAACTGTCACGTCATTTCCCCCTTTCTACGATCCCGTGACAAAACCACTTGGACGGACAGTAGATAGCATCTCTGAGTAATTTTATCTTTTCGGATCGGGCAGAAGTGAAGATTGAATTTACAGTACGTAAGGTACTCTTTTATAGAGTAGGTGCAGAATTATTTCAACATGAGTTACTAATACGAAGGACGAAACTGGTAATTGGAATTAGGTACAATAGTCTATAGTGCGATAATATGCAAAAACGAACTGAAGCCTGTATCGAAATGAACGGCCACCATTTTCAAAATAGTGTTTAAATATCCATATTATTATTATTATTATTATTATTATTATTATTATTATTATTATTATTATTATTATTATTATTATTATTACTATTATTATTTTTCAATTTAACTTCATTCTCTATATTGTACGTTAATGTCCTGTAGACAGTATAATATATACTGCATAATGAATACCGATACGTCCGAATGAACAGCTCAGTTCGTGAGTAAAAATACTCATTGTTAATACAGCACTGTATTTTGATTAAAGAAAAACCTAATAAAAATTATCAAAATCAAAATCGCGATAGCCTATTTCCTACTTTACGTAAATGGATGAACTACTTTTCTACCGTCCTATACCTAGTAAAGTGATTTGTTTGTATTTTACGCTGGTATCATCGAACTCCAGTCGTGAAAAGGGGGTAGCAAACTGTGTTTCCGGTTCTCAACCGTTAATCCAAAAGTATAGTCATGTTAATATTAGAAATGTTAGTAAAAATTATATGATGTCCCGGTATAATGGGACGTTACGCAGGCTTAAGTAATGCACTTTACACTGTTTTTGGTCCTTTATTATTTGTTTTTGGTCCTTTGTTATTTAAACAAAAATGTAGGCCTCTGATGATAAGTACTGACACGAACTTTCTAAGTTCATTACACATACTCTCGCGGCTAACATTCTAGGTTAGGCAGTTTCAGGCAATGCGTGATAACTAAGGAGCGGATTTCTATGTAATTAAATATTATTTTTGCGTGTGATAAAACACAATTAACAAAGTTAAAAATTCCGAACATGAAGTTTCAAATTTAAAACTCGAATTTTATTTCACATAAAAACACATATTTTCAAAAAAAAAAAAATTATGTAAATACATATTTTCAGGAAATCTATTATAAATACATAAATCTTGGAGTTTTTACTTAATTTTTTACAAGAACTTTTAAACATTTTAATACTAAATCATTTAGGTCACTCAGAATACGTTAGCCTATCTTTTTAAGAATTCTTGGTTGCTTCGTGTTTCTAAGCGCTGTGTGGTGTATCCGTGATCCATTTTTGTAATAGTATCGCCACAAGTTCTGAGAACTGCTAGGCAGCATATCAATGTTACTATTAGAGAATAAATTAACATGTACAAGAAGGAGAGATCTTTCAACACATAATTAGGAATGTTTATTGTTGCTAAAGATGATTTCATTCCACGCTTTGTTTGTGAAACACAACAGATAAGAGCTCGGGTATGAACATTATTTAATTTAAACAAATCTCTCGCCTCTCGCTCATGTCCATCAAGTAAGGCAATACGTATTTTTGTGATTCCCTGTTATCGGGCTTCGTCAATCGACATCCTTCAAGATATACAGAAAGATGGTTATTTAAAAAACGATTTGCCTTTCCTATTAGCAAATCTAAGCTTTTTGTGTGGCACCATAAAAAAACTCGAAACATCCAAAAACCTGTTGTCTGAAACAGGGAGGTGCGTGCCGTGGAAATTAAACTAGCCTCGCTACCAGGTTCAGAAGTATAATTTATTACAAAGGGACAAATTCCAGAATGTGTTTGGGAAAAACAGTGGATATAAAAAAATGTGTAAAGTTGCTCAAGTATCGGAGGGTGTGGCTGTAGGTGAAACTGTCGGTGTTTGTGTTTGTGACATTCCTCTCTTTAAACATGCACGTCTGACGTCCAGTGATGTGGAAAGATCGTTTTCACAGTATAAGTCGTTGTTCAGAGATAATCGGCATGCATTTGTGATGGAGAATTTGGAAATGACCTTTGTTGTTCACTGCAGTTCTCGACCAACTACTAGCACTCAAGTGTGGTTGGTGAGCACATAGTAACATTTTTTTTTCCAAGCTAAGTAAAGTATTTTTGTCATATTTAAAAAAATATATATATTTTTTTTATTTTTAGCAAATGTTTTTGTACTTTTTAGCACATAAAAATAAATATACTTAAATTTTTTAGCACATAAAAATCCGCTCCCTAGTGATAACCGTAGGAATGATTCCCAGAGAAACACTACTTACGTGAAACTGTTTTCATCTAGTTGACTTCAGTACGAATATTTGAAAAACGATACTACAACTACTACGTAAGTTTGAATTTTATATGGGTCTTCAGTAACTTTTGTTGTAGGTCAGTGAGATAATGCTTATGTGTGAAATGAAAAGTAGTATGTTCGATTCCACCTCACGTAAGTTATATCTTAATGAAAATATAAAATCGTAAAATAAATTAATATAACTTGTAATAGTTGTTTGTTGTTTAGTCAACTGACTGAAGACAGATCTGAACCTCACAAGTGATATCAACAAGGTACCACTCATGAGGTAACTAAGCCAGGAGACAATGAGGTAGGGTGGCCAGTTCCTTTTCTCCTCCATTGCACACAACACCGACTAACTACATGTTACACTAGTTACATTTCAGATGTATACAAACAATTTTCTTGTTCTTCTTCTGACTCATACCATCAAGTGAAGTGTACTGCCTGATAATAGATGTACATATCAGCCTGAACCTCAATCAAAGGATCTTGTGATAGTAGTAGACTAGTAATAATATAAGGTTACTTAAATGTGGGCTATAGATAATGAAGAAAAAGAAAATACTGATTGAAATATACGAGATAAAAGATAGACAACAAGAAAGGGAGAAGAAGATAGTAGACGAACATAGTATTCTATGACAAGAAGAAGAAAGTGAATATGAAATTGTCGTAAGTTGAACACCGGCGGATTCTTGGATATTATCGAACAAATAAATAAGTAAATAAATATATTGGTAGGTGGACGGATGAACGGATGGACGCATGGACGGATGGACGGATAGATGGATGGATGGATGGATGGATGGATGGATGGATGGATGGATGGATGGATGGATAGACAGACAGATAGACAGATAGACAGATAGATAGATAGATAGATAGATAGATAGATAGATAGATAGATAGATAGATAGATAGATAGATAGATAGATAGATAGATAGATAGATAGATAGATAGATAGATAGACAGACAGACAGACAGACAGACAGACAGACAGACAGACAGACAGACAGACAGACAGACAGACAGACAGACAGACAGACAGACAGACAGACAGACAGACAGACAGACAGACAGACAGACAGACAGACAGACAGACAGACAGACAGACAGACAGACAGACAGATAGATAGATTTTTATCCTTAGAATACTTTTCGCTTTATTATGTTTTCGTGCTAATAGAAACTTTTGACGTTAGATGGAAGTAACACTAAAGATGACAATTAGGGGCTTTCATATTAAAATGCTGTATTAATTAATTCATTAATCCCTGCTGCTTCGCACTCTATTGTCTAAGTAATATTCAGTAAATATGTTGACGGTTAAATAATTGGCAATAATGAATTTGCAAGTTGTGCTACAGGGAATATGATTATCAGGGAAAGGATTTATATGTAAATACATAATTACTTATAAAGCTAATATAATTTATATTTTGCATTATCTTTATGTTTCACAATGTGTAGGGTTGAAAAATCCTACTTTTATTTTCCATATTTTTCCATATTTTAGAGTTCAGTACATATTTTCGTTAATTTCCATATATTTTCCATATTTCATATAAAACAGTCCATATTATATTAGGTTTAACAATAAAACAAAACAAAATTCCATTAACTTTTAAAAATACATTTCAACAATAGAGATTTAAACACATGTTCAGTAATCCCTTTAACATCAGAGTTATTTGAAAATTAGCAGTCCTATCAACAATGGGAAAGTAAGTTACAAAACTGTATTAATTTAATTTAAAATTTTTAACAGACTTCAGTTGTGCAGCTCAACAGTTAAATGCCAGTCAGAGTACACATAGGTTCAGTTTTGTAAATCATACTATAAAGACGGTAAATATGCCAAAAGTACGTCATTCAGTCAATTTAAAATCAAAACTAACAAGTTACATTTCAGAATTTAAAGAAGATGGTTTATCAACTGACAATAAAATATTATTTTGTAATTTGTGTCAGTGTGCAGTATCATCTACACAAAAGTTCCTGGTGCAACAACACATTACAACTAGTAAACATCAGGCCAACAAACAACTAAATTCCAAGCAGAGACAATTGTTTTTAACACAACCAACAACATCGAATGTAAGATCTGAGTTTAACATCGACCTGTGCCGTTCTCTCATCTCTGCTGATATTCCTCTCTACAAACTAAAGAATAAGGTCTTCAGGGAATTCCTTGAAAAATATACTCAACATACAATCCCGGATGAGTCAACACTTAGGAAGACGTATGCTCCATCCATCTACGATGAGACAATACAGAAGATAAGAGATGAAATTAAAGATAGTTCAATTTGGGTTTCCATTGATGAGACTCCCGAGAAAGAAGGTAGACTTGTTGGTAATGTAGTTATCGGTTTGTTAAGTGAACAATATTCTGAACGAATTCTTTTACATTGTGATGTTCTAGAAAAGTGCAATAACAAAACTATAGTTAAACTGTTCAACGAAGCTATGGGTATCCTGTGGCCAAAGGGTATTATGTACGATAATGTGTTATTCTTTATTAGCGATGCTGCCCCTTATATGGTCAAAGCTGGACAAGCATTATCTGTTGTATATCCTAAATTGACTCATTTTACTTGTGTGGCGCATGCATTTCATCGTGTGGCAGAAGTGGTCAGAGACAATTTCCCTAAAGTAGATTTGTTGATTTCATCAGTGAAAAAAGTATTTCTCAAAGCTCCCAGTAGAGTTAACGTGTTGAAAGAAATGTACCCTGAAATTCCATTGCCACCAAAGCCAATTTTAACTAGATGGGGTACATGGCTAGAAGCAGTTGAATATTATGCCGAACATATAGACTCTATTAACAATGTTCTCCTTGCATTGGACTCTGAAGATGCAGTCTCAATTGATACTGCGAAAACAGTTACCTGTGACATAAGTGTGAAGAATGACTTAGCTCACATTCAGCATACATTTTCATGCATCATAAAAACGCTCAAAAGTCTCCAAAATAGGCACCTTTCACTATCTGAAAGTTTTGAAATTATAAATAGTACTGTGGAACAACTGAATCGTGGTAGAGGTAAAGTTGCAGATGCAGTAAGAGCTAAGGTGGACACTGTACTTTCAAAAAACCCTGGATATGAAGAACTACAAAAGGTTGTTGCTGTGATGAGTGGTGAATCAACAGTGAAGATTAACTTGGACTTATCCCCAGCAGACATTGTGAAATTGAATTATGTACCAGTTACTTCTTGTGACGTCGAACGCTCTTTTAGTCAGTATAAATCTATCCTCAGAGACAATAGAAGAAGATTCACTTTTCAGCACTTGAAAGAAATGTTTGTAACCTATTGTTATGGTAACAGACAATAAAAATTGTGTTTTGTTGAAACTACATTGGAAGATAAGGTACGTCCATTATATTTTTTGTTTAGTTTGATTAAAATGTACCAATATTTAACGTACATAGTCATTTTTTTATAATTTTAAGTCCATATTTAATTCCATATTTTGGTAAAAATAACTACATATATATTTACATATTTCATATATTTTTAGTCCATATAAATCCGTTCCCTGATGATTATTATACTACTGTAATATAAATCCGTGATCATCAGGGCCTAAACGTAATTGTAAACAAGAAGAAAAACCATAATTCTGATGACAAAATATATTCTGATTTCCTGGAATTATAACCACTAATTTTCACCAATTTTGTAATTATCTGTAAGTAACGTGAATTAATATAAGCAAAATTATTTGATTATATTACACTAAAAGGAGTTGTAAAAAATAAATGGAAGACAAGACAAAAAATCCACTACGAAGATTCGAACTCGAATTGTCTACATAGAAGTTAAGTAGCTTAACCACTGCTCCACGCCAAGCATGCTGTGGAGGTATTAAAATACTCTGTTAATAAAATTATTTCATTAATCCCTGCTGCTTTACACTCTATTGCCTAAGGAACATTCAGTAAATAATATCTTGACGGTTAAATAATTGACAATAATAAAATTAGTTTGAAAGTTGTGCTACAGGGAATATGATTATTATACTAATCTAAATCCGTGATCATCAGGGCCTAAACGTAGTAATTATAAACAAGAATAAAAACCATAATTCTGATGACAAAATATATCCTGATTTCCTGGAATTATAACCACAAGTTTGCACGAAGTTTGTAATTATCTGTAAGTAACATGAATTAATATAAGCAGAATTATTTGTTTATATTACACTAAAAGGAGTTGTAAAAAATAAAAGAAAGGACAAAACAAAAAATTCACTACGGAGATTCGAAGCATGCTATGGAGGTAGCCCAGATCAGCGCCTTGTACAGGGACATCATTTTATTTTTACTTCAATTTTTATTGCACCTGAGTTTTTAAATGTACTTCACTCCCACCCCTTCTACTAATGAAGTTCAACCGTCCTCCACACAGAACCAAGGCCGCATATATAGTCATAGTAACCTTACGGTTATAGTGAACAGTACGTTCCAAAAATATGTTCGCGTTTTCCAGTAACGAAAGAGCGTTCAATATTGAATCATTTTCGCATAGGTACTGTCGTCCGTTTGCCTACGTCGCATCCCGGTTTCCCCCACCGGCTTTTATTCGCCAGCTAGTGGCTGGGCTGTCTTAGCTCTTTTCTGAGAACATTAATTTCTGTTAGGTATTGGACGTCTACGTAATATTATACAACTACTTAAAATAATTTAAATGAAAGGGCCTCGTTATGTAATTAACTGTCACGTGATTTCCCACCTCCCCTTTCTACGAGCCTGCGACAAAACCACTTGAACGGACAGTAGATAGTATGTCTGAGTAATTTGATCTTTTCGGATCGGGCAGAAGTGAAGATTGAATTTACAGTACCCTACTCTTTTACAGAGCAGGATAGAATTATTTCAACATGAGTTACTAGTACGAAGAACGAAACTGGTAATTGGGATTAGGTGCAATAGTCTATAGTGCGATAATATTCACATTAGAACTGAAGCCTGTATCGAAATAAACGTTCACTATTTTAAAAAAATGTGTTTGAAAATCCATATTATGACTATTTTTAAATTTAACTTCATTCTCTATATTGCACGCTAATGTGCTGTAGACAGTATAATATATGTACACTGCATAATGACTACGTCCACATGGACAGCTCAGTTCGTGAGTAAAAACACTCATTGTTAATACAGTACAGTATTTTGATTAAACAAAAACCTAATGAAAATGATCAAACTCAAAAGCGCAATATTTCCTAGTTTACGTAAATGGATTAACTACTTTTCTTCCCTCCTACACCTAGTAAAGTGATTTGTTTGTATATTACGCCAGTATCATCGAACTCCAGTCGTGGAACGGCGTTGATCCAGAGGTATAGGCAAGTTAATATTAAAAATGTTAGTAAAAATAAAATGATGTCCCTGTATTATGGAGTTAACTAAAGCGGCGCACATAGGTTTACGGTAGTGAACTGCACGTTCACCCGAAGAGACTTAGAAAATTGTCGCTGTTCAAGAGACCGGCCACTTTCAATTTGACCTAGTGTACATAGTTGGGAGAGTCAAAATTGAAATATTCTTAAACTATTATCTACGTAATGCAGTAGGTACAGACGATGTATAATTCTGATTTTCTTCTTTTGCAATATGAATACAGTACATTCTTTCTCTACAACAAAATTCTGTGACTTAAGGAACTATGGATTTATTTTTATTTTTTATTTTAGTAGGTTATTTTACGACGCTTTATCAATAGCTTAGGTTATTTAGCGTCTGAATGAGATGAAGGTGATAATGCCGGTGAAATGAGTCCGGGATCCAACACCGAAAGTTACCCAGCATTTGCTCATATTGGGTTGAGGGAAAACCCCGGAAAAAACCTCAACCAGGTAACTTTCCCCGACCGGGAATCGAACCCGGGCCACATGGTTTCGCGGCTAGACGCGCTAACCGTTACTCCACAGGTGTGGACGGAACTATGGAAGATGCCATTGTAAGCACTGATTAAAGTATTTAAACTAACACAATTTTTAGCCTCTTTAAAAGGATTACTAATCTAGATCATTTCACTCTGTATATTATGAGAATATATCGCATTTTACATTAAAAAATGCCCACTTTCGACGTCTATAAATATTCCCCAATGGTATTGTGGGAGACAAGAGTGTATAAAGGCTGGTCCATAGTAAACCGGGAACGATAACCAGAACGAGAATGGGAAGCAAAGAACGTGAACATGAAGGTTTTTTTATTCAAAATATACCGACAACGGAAGTGAATGCATATCGATATATATATGTTAATAACGACATGTGAAGTCGAGATTACGCGTTCTGAAGTTATTTGTGTATAATTGACCAATTGCATTCCCTCAAGAGTACAAGTCAGCCAACATGAACACATGTTAACTAACTTCAAAATTACGGCAGAGGTATTTAAGTATTCATTTCAGGTGGTAGTCTGGTCACGTATACACGTAACATATATTGTGAGAAATTCTACTGAATTTACAGGCAGTGGATGAAGAAGAAATTATGTCACGACCTCCTTGCTACAAAATACACGACGACCACATAGTTTTTTGAGGGCAACAGAATGAATCTAGTAGGCTGCAATAGGAAATGAGAACGGCAAAGTTAAAATAAGGACAACCCGTTTCCGAGTTTCGGCAAGCTTCTCGTTAATTGTGAATGTTCACATTTAAATACTTATTGTAAAAATATTTCCGTTTTCGTTCTTGTTGTCGTTTCCGTTCCCGGTTTATTGTTGACCAGCCTTAACACGTTACAAGAAATCCGGAAAAACTTCTTTATGGATGTAATAACTTACTCATATTTCGTTTTATATTTTTGGACAGGAATATTGAGGAGGGACGAGCGAGAACTTCTGCTATTACTCATTATCATGACCTTGATATGTTGTATGAAGCTCAAACACGTGAGAGGTAGGTAGAACAAAATAACGCGATAGGCCTTAAGTAATCAGACGGTAATTAATTATTATGTCCAGTATAACATAACCTTCAGGTATCTCAGTGAAAGTCATCAATCCGGTGAATATTTATACAAGGTTGCGATAATGTCACGTACAGTTATCCAAATAAAGATTGGGACTTTTGAATAGTCAGTCCCAGGTACAAGACAATGCACAAGATCGGAGATCCAAAGCATACAGCAGATACATAAGCTAACATGTAAATTGAGTTATTTAATCTCAACCTATTTGGTTTGTTATTGGAACTCGTTCCGAAACTCATTTGAAAAAAACTGCAATAAAAATGTTAATGTGTTGTAAATAAATAATAGATACAGAGTATAGAAATATATTCTTATTAAATCTGAGTTGAAATTTCTCTTATGATTTTCTAAACGATACAGGTGGCAAAGGGATACACAGTGGCTAAATGAGAGAAACTCCTTAATTTTTATTTTGTTTATAACGAAGAAAATGAACTAACCAAACATGAATATTTTACTTTTATTCCCTTCCTAACCGCAAATGAAATGTAGAAAATTTTCAATGTATAGCTTTAATTTAACAATATGTTTTAACAAATGATTATAATTTAGATCTTACATGAGTTGGTTTTTTGTTTTAACAATAACGAAAATTAAAAATGTATGTAACAACAAGCATTGAGGAATGTTGATTTCATATAACAATAACAACTACATATAAACAATACTGATCGTATGAACTACCGAGACGAGATGGAGCATTTCACCCAGCGTTTTGGTCTCGCTGCAGACAGGTGTCGTTCCAAAATACTGACAAAGAATGTTATCGTGTGAATCGCGCGATAAAACATAGTTTCCATCACCAAGGGCAAGAGTACTGCATTACACTAGAACAAAACACCAAATAAAGAATGTATTTACTTTACCTTTACTTAGAGATCAACTGAAATTAGGTGCTAGATTTCTGGGGCGCATATACAGTTTCATAGATGTTGAGACATCCGCCGTTTGACTCCATCGTCAGTAGAGGATCCACTGTTGGCAGAACGCTAGTGTACAAATATCGCGGATCGTAGTCCAAGTCTCGAGTTGTATTTGAGTTGGACAAAGCAAAATTTTTTGTTGTTCTCGGGATTCTCTGTTTTCCCTTTGTTATTTCGCCAATAGTCTTTACAATACA
This sequence comes from Periplaneta americana, assembly GCF_040183065.1. Taxonomy (NCBI): domain Eukaryota; kingdom Metazoa; phylum Arthropoda; class Insecta; order Blattodea; family Blattidae; genus Periplaneta; species Periplaneta americana. The sequence goes on from NC_091128.1 coordinate 66,940,680, forward strand.
CCCTTCATTATCATTTCTGTTTCGAAAAGTAGGACACCACTTGTGTTTGCATAGCGTCGAACTAATCGTCCGCCGTGTTTCTCGTATTAAGTCCAGAAATTGATAGATGGTATTGCTGGTGGGTTCTAGAAGAAGACTCTTGGATCTGCAGTAAAAGGACAGGATCCTCCAGGATTTCGCTTTCCTTCCTGAAGGAAGTATGATTTTTTTTTAATTATAAATGCCAGATCTCCCCTGAACCCTTGCGTGGAAAATTACGAGTCATAGTTGATGTGCTTCCGTTGTATCTTCATGGGAGCAAAGATAAGCGAGTTGACCGTGAGTGATGGAAGTCGTTCCTGAATAAATTTCTTTCATAAGATGGTTGACCTGTGGTCGATGTTTCACTAACCACCTATTCTTCTTATTTGTAGGATATATTCGTTTAGTAATTGATTTGCAGGTCTTCATGTAATTGAGCATTGCGAGTGTAATAGTCCGTTCCTATGATCGTTTATACCGAGTGTTTAAATAATAGTATGACATTTTCACAGCAGGTAGTATTGGCCAAGAGAAGGCATAAATTCCTCTCAACCTATATCCGGAAACAAATATCTGTTGCGATATGGGTCGTTCTTTATTGTGATCTATAGTAAGACACAGATAATAGAGGATCTGTTTAGAAAAAGTACCTAGACTGTGAAAAGAAGACAACAAATTGAAACGCACTGAGACATAATTGGGAGAAGTGTTCAGTATGCGCAGGGAATATTGAGTGCATCTATCTTTGGTTCTGTAATCTTACCCACTAGAGACATTCAAGAAAATGTATAATGTAATCATTTGAATTAGGGAAGAAATAATATTGCTTAAAGTTAGTTTTGCGATGTCCTATAGCTAGGCCTAATGTTTACAAGCAGGGTACCTGTGCACCACGCGTCAGCAGGACACAGTAATGCCAGAGCACAGTGAAAAGCAATACAACAGACTAACGACCTAGATGTACTGTTCCAAGACGTTTCGTCCACAACACAATGTCCAGTTGCATTTATGTCTACACATTCCTTTGGCCATTGTATTTAATGTCCACTTTTTTAAAATTCATTAGCTTCAAGTCCATTTCTGGTTTGGTCCATAATGTTCATGAATTTAATGTCCAAATTCTGCAATGTTCATTGTTCCCAAACGTAATCGTTGTAATGTGATGTAACAATCCATGAAATTCTTGTTGGAACATCGCAAAAACTATAAGTTAATAGGCCTAAATTAAACTGCTCATATATGTTTTTATGATTAGATCACTATGGGTACATACATTCACGATAGATGAACATTTTAATTTTTTTTAAGTCTGTTATGGGTTTTCTTTTTTTTTTTGCGATTTCCCAACACTTTGTCATTTTGGACATGTCCCCATTTGCAAATCGACGACAGAATTATTGTATTATCAACATTTTTGTTATCAACATTCCTGTAATACGTTTTGACAGGCCAACAACGCACTACAAATGGCGCTGAAAATTGGCATTGGATTTCAGCGTTACATTGTCACCCACCTCGCGTCAATTTGGAAATTGTGTAGTTCATTAGGAAAGACCAAAAGAATAAAGAAATTACCATTATGTAGATGCTTAGTGGGCACCAAAATGCTAGACATTTCTTTGAAATGTCAGATGTCCTGATTTAGCGATGAGTAGTGTAGATAGTTCAGAATTATTTTGTATACAAAAATGAAGATAACAGCAAATGATCTGAAGGGAATTAGCTATCATCTCAAGATTTGTGAAGATGCGGAGAGCTGCAAAGAAATTAGTAAAATTATACTATATTCTTAGAGATTTTTTTTTTCTTTTTGCTTTATCCTGAAGTGTTTTATATGGAGTGTGGTATTATATGGGGCAGAAATATGGACTTTACGACGAAGTGAAGAGAAGCGAATAAAAGCATTTGAAATGTGGATATGGAGAAGAATAGAACGTGTGAAGTGGACAGAGAAAGAAATGAAGCTGTTTTGGAAAGAGTGGGTGATGAAAGAATGATACTGAAACTGATCAAGAAGAGGAAAAGGAATTGGTTGGGTCACTTGCTGAGAAGAAACTGCCTACTGAAGGATGCACTGGAAGGAATGGTGAACGGGAGAAGAGTTCAGGATAGAAGAAGATATCAGATCATAGACGACATTAAGATATATGGATCATATGAGGAAACGAAAAGGAAGACAGAAAATAGGAAATATTGGAGAAAGCTAAGTTTGCAGTGAAAGGCCTGTCTTTGGGCAGAACATTAAATGAATGAATGAAATAATGTAACTTACTTTTATATATAGGTCTACATTAATATCATAATACTTTTTTAACAGTAATCTTACTAAAAAATGTACATTATACCTATTGAACAATCTAGAATTTCCAGGTCATTTTGTGGACTTAATTCAGGAATTATGGGCGCTCTATTATTTGAACTTCTTCGTTATGAATCTTATTTCGTGGACACTTAAGTAGTGGACATATAATTTAAGGACATTACCGAGTGGACAAAGTGTCTGTGTTTCAGATGTACTACTGCGACCAAAATTAAATAAGATAGAGGCTCAAAGAAAATGTTGGCCAATATGCAGAAAATGTGTTTTTCATTCATGACAATGAATACTTTTGTAAGTTGTGTGCAGTGAAAATGGCAGGATATATGTAACATTAAGAAACATAACAATAGTATTAAACATATACGTGCTTGCGAGAAAACATCAAATTAACTAGGCACAACAATTAAGTGTGAGAATATTTTCGGAATAATTGTGTGAAGAATCATTGCAGCGAATATCCCGCTAAACAAATTAAAGAAATAGAGACTGCGTGGCATTTTGGGAAAGTACACACGGAAGATAATTTCTATGGAATAAAGACTGCGTAATAATTATGTACAAAATTTCGAGGACAAATATGTAAGTGAAGTTAAAAAATTAATTAAGAGGTAAGAAAATTTGGATGTCAATTGATGGCACGAACACAGTCAACATTACATTGCTAATGTACGAGTTATAAATACCACACAAGGAGGCGATAGATTCCACTTTCTGTCCACTGAAGTACTAGAAAAGGTTAATTTTTCTACCATACGTTAATTTTTTTAATAGTACTATGAGTTTACTTTGGCCATCATGTGTACTGTATGTAAATGTCTTGCTACTTGTAACAGATGCTGACATACACGAATAGATCAGCAAAGTTCCTTCAGCAGCATTATCGAATATAATACAAATGATACGTTTTGCACATGCTTGTCAAAGACTTGAAAAAGTGGTGAGAGCGCAATTTCTTGACGTTGATAGACTAATGGCTAATGTTACAAAAGGTGTTTGTTAAGGCATCGTATCGTGTTTATGATTTCAAAAATAGTGTCTCGAAGTACCTTTTCCTTTATCTCCAACCATATGAGGACCGTGGTTGAACGCATGCAATAATATTATTGTGACAATTTCCAGTCAGCAAAGAAACTGATTCAATCATTTGACTCAAGTGATGCAGTGACAATCAAAATATCGCAAGAAATATTTAATGATGTAGCCATTGACTATAGTCTAATATAAATTATATTTGTCAAATTTTGAGTTTTTGTCAGCTGCTATTGACGCTTTAGAACTATTTGATGGAAAACTCTCTACTCAAACAACTACATTGATTAGAAATGTTGTTCATAATTTGAATCGTGCTGAAGGTGAAATTGAGAAATGCATATTTAGAACGAAAAATCTTGTCATTGCCTAAATAAATAATAGGTAAAGTGACAATGATAATTAATTCATCATTAGTTTAGAGTGATAACTTCAATTTGTATAGCTAATCGACACAAAATAAAAAAATTCTTAATAATCTGAGTTAATTATCTTGAACCAAATGTACTGCTGCCAGCATCAGACTGTCTATCGTTGTTCAACCCCATCCCCAGCCACGCAACTGTATTGTGTTGCATAGTGAGCGGATAGTGACTTTTCTTAACTCTAGTCATCATATTTACGGATGTTTCATATGAAACGAATGGATGCACCTTTGGGTTAGATCAGGATTTATGTCAGTTAGTCTAGCGCCAAAAATAATCTAGCAGTTCTGCATTAATTGGTTGAGGGAAACCCTCGGAAAAGAACCAAACCACATAACTTGTCTCAACCAGGGTTTGAACTCGGTCCCGCTCGTTTTGCAGTCAGATGTGCTAACCGTTACTCCACAGCGGTGGACGGGAAAGGACATGGTACAATTTCTAAAATTCCAAAATATACTATGGCTGGGCCACTTGAAGAGGAAAAATTATAACTTCATTTCCAGGCAGATTATGAAACCCAAAATATATTCAGTCAGGAAGAAGAGAAGGGCAAGATTATGATGGATGATCTGTGCATTAGAGGATTTGGAAATAATGAAGGTGAAAGGATGGGAGAGAAGATTAAGGATAGGAAAGTATGGAGGAAGATTGTAAAGGGAGCCGTGGCTGACTAAGGACCGTAGAGTCGAGTGGAATTATAATAGTGGTAAAAATCAGATTTTACTGCGCTTAGGAGACCATAGTAATATGTATCTGAAAATTACAATAGCCTACCCAAGAAACGGGAAATAAATACGCAAACAAATAAACAAACAGCGACAAAACAAAACAATAATTAATGCATAAAATGAACAAGTAAACAAGTAAGTAGATAATAAAGGTAGTAATCTATGAAAATAAGTAATATCTGTATTATCCGACCATTCTGTTTGTAGAACGACAGTCGCTGTTACGTCACCTGTGCAGTACTGTTGTCTCTCATTCTAGTTACAGACTAGTCTTTCTTTCTCTCTTGCACAGAGTAACAACATAAGACCGCAGCGCCGCTGTTTATGTTCCATACACAAAATGGCCACCTAGTAAACTAATAACTAATAAGTTAGTAAATTATTGTGTAGCGTTTGTGATTCACAGCTGTGGTCTTCCATTGACACGGCCCGGCTCGATTCCTGACTGTGTCGTCATGGAATTCGTGGTGGAGTGAAAGACCTGCCCTTGGGCAGAAAACTTTGAATGAATGAAAGCAGACGTTGCGAAGGGCGTTGCTTTTGGTACTCCTGGTTCCTTCTTTCATTCCAATAATATACTCTACCCAGTGGCGGCTCGTGGGCATTGAATTCAGGGGGGGCTGCATAAAAAAATAAATCATGCAACGTACCTTATTTAAAGATTAGTTCAATGCGCCTTGTCTTGTAGGTTGCAAACTTTTGAACCATCTTCTTATTAAAATCCTATATGTCGTTTAACATAGTCTTTACAATGGAAAACATACATAATGCGGTCAGTCTCTCTTCTCTCCTCGTATTTCTGACATAGGATTTTACTTTCTTCAAACACGAAAAGCAACGTTCTGGTTCGGAAGTTGTCATTGGTATGGTGATAGCTATGCGTAGTAGTTCCACAACTTCTGAAAATGAGGCCTGCAAGTTCTCAGATAGAAGAAACTGCAAGAGCTTGACTGTGTCACTGATATTTCTGAAGTCTTGTCTCTGATACAACACAGTGAGTTCCGTTTTTAGTTTGTCTTTATCGAACATTGAAAAAAGCTTCATACATACATTAAGTCATTTTCAGGAAATTAGCTTTTGTAGCATTCAAATTTTTCTTGACACAGGAGAGAAGATAATATCAGATAATCTATGAACTGTAATAGGGTGTTAGCTTGTGTGATAATGAGGTCACACACTTCCTTGGCTGCCACAACCCTTGTCTGAATCCCTTCGACCTTACGACGCTTTTTAGGGTTTTCATTTTCACAGATCTCACTACTCAACTGTGCACTGTTTCGTATTGTCTGTATGGCATTAACAAAGCTTGATATGCAGAGTCGGCCTCGGTAGCATAGTCGGTTGCGGGTTCAATCACGGCCCAGGTCGATGGCATGTAAGTGTGTTTAAATGAGACAGGCTGATGTCAGTAGATTTATTGGCATTTAAAAGAATCCTGCGGAACAAAATTCCGGCACATCGGCGACGCTGATATAACCACTGCAGTTGGGAGTGTCGTGAAATAAACCATAATTTAATTTTTTATATGCAGATTTGAACCTAACTGGCGATGTTGTAGTTGGTTGTATAATATATCTACATGATACATCAATAAATAAAAAAACTGAGCCAGAAATTGAATTCAGGACCATCAAGAGTACGCACCAGGGCGCTTGCCTCATGTATTGTGATGTTGTTAGATGTTTCAGATTCCATTATGGTTTGAAAACATTCTAGCAATGGCTCCTTCTCATGAACAACATTTACTGTTCTTATTTTAAATCTCCATATTGTTGCCCCAGTTGATGGAATTGTCTTTGAAACACATTAATCAGTAGCGGACGGTGGGTTTGAAAGTTGAGGAGGCCAAGACATGAATGATCAGAATATAAAAATATAAGGCCTGTGACGTACCTCATTACCAAGCGCAGAATTTACAGATTTTAAGAAATTAAAATTAGGTTTTCCAATTTATGTTTTAGGATTTTAAATCTTATGTTTAGGAATTTACATGATTTTAGGGGAAAAAATAAATATAAACAACATACTGTTAATATATTACAACGGCTTGGTAAAGATTGCCACTCTTTGGGACACTTTAAGTCCTAACCTACGAATTAGGTCTTTTTAGGTCATATTACATTTAAGAATGTTACTCTTTGCTACATAAAACGAAAAAGAAAAACAATATTTCCAGAGTAACGAGAAGCAACAAAATTGATTCGAACCTAAGAATCCGGGGCTTGCTCATTACTATTACATAGCCTAATTTTACAGCAAATTAACTGGACGTTCCTCTTTCTTCGCAAACCGATCAAATAGACCACAACATACTGAATAACTGCTACTAGAAGAAGCTAGAGACAAATCTGTATTTGTTTCTAAACTCTCGATATATTTAAAATACTGTATAAGTAAATACATCTCGTAACACAAAAGAATAAAATAACAAGAACACCCGCAAACAAGAGAAAATCTAACAACATAAATGAAAACTTTTACGCAGGGAGAGAAAACTAACAACGCGTGACTCAATTTTCTAAAACCAAGAAGAGAGAAAGAGAGAGCGCTTCCCAATACAGCCGAAACCGACCGTGACTATAAGCAGTATAGTTGTCAGCGGTGGGTAGGACGTCTCCAAATCGGCTCCCTTCGCGCGTTTTAGTCAAGTTTAAACACTCTTCTAACCAGCTATCTTATTGGTTGAACTGCTGTTGTAATGGTTACCGGGGAGTAGCGTCATGTAGCCGACTCCTCTCTCCCGCTCCCACATAGACACTGAAGGCTGCTAGATGTCTACTATACAGGTTACAGCGCTGTCTGTTATTTTTCAGTACGAATTATTTGTACTATTTACAGTATAGCGAGCGGGCATCACCAACAGAATATGGTCGACTTTACGTAACTTACATCTTAGTCGTAGTGAATAGTAAAATTAATATAAAAGGAAAAATGTTCGTAATTTGCTATAACTTGTCTGTGATCTTAATTCAACTGAAATTATTACCGCCATATTGTGTTCTGGTAAAATATTAGGGGAGGCTCGGCCTCCCTTGCCTCCCCTGAAAATCCGCCGCTGACATTAATCTAATACAGACTGTGTGGAGATCGAGAGAAGAAAGCAGGGATACTGGATAAATTACCAAAAAAATATGCGAGCTTTGTAAGCTATTTTGTTTAGCGGCTCTTTCCATTATCAGATTCAACTGATGGGCACTTAATTTCACATTTCTCCTGAATTGTTAAGGTTCTGAACTGAATAGACTGTAAATACTGTACAGAATTAAACACTGTTGCACTTGTTATACTCACAACATTAAAGAGAATGTATTTAAAACTGCGCGCTACTGACAAACTGCTGCAACTTTTGCAGCGCCTGGAAACTCTGGATTCATGGTGAGGGGCAGCAGGGGGAGGGGTAAAACTAACGCTCAAAGCATCTGAGACGAGACTGGCAGCTCCAGGGGAGGAAGTGGCTTCATCAATACGTCCTTGTCTCTCGTTTCGCTCTGGCAGCACCAGGAGAGGAAGTGACTTCACTAACGATTGCGTGCATGGCAATGAGAGCGAAATTAAAAAAAAAAAAAAAAATCGAGACAACAAGAGCCACAAATGTCTGGGGGTGCTGCAGCTCCGCAGCCCCCCTTCGAAAGCCGCCCCTGACTCTACCCTCCTCCTAATTTCACCTATGCACCTACAATGGTTAAGAAATAGTCTTGGGTGAAGTGTTGGGAATAGTATGGGTTCCCGATCTTGATATAGAAAGGACCTGGGGATCTGGGCCATTGGGTTCATCAGCTACTCTTTTGGAGATGGCTTCTGGTTGTCATGACTGGAGCAGGATGGACCACCTTGTCAGCATCGGATTCAAGAGAGCCACCGATTTCCGATAAGTTTTATTCTATGCAAAATTTTGATAGGACTGATAATTTAACGAGATATATCTTATTACGAGTACTATAATGTACTGAAGTACATAACATTTCCGTGCAGGAATTTTGCATTACCATATGGCGAGCTATATCTGTTTTAAAATAACAATGATTTTTTATGTCATTGGCGCCTCAGATTATTATACGAGTAATAAGGATAAAACAAATTAGTCTGCATTTATTTAAGGCGGCCTTGGACAACAATCGGATTCATATTTAACAACCCTTTTTAGACGAATGATATTTTGTGCGAGATCGTGCGTATTTGCTTGTTTTCCGCACAGAACCAATACGCGGTAAGTGTGAAATACCACATTCAGTATTCCCAACGTAACACACATAACAATTTCCCTCTTCTTACCGCTTAAGCGCGACATTCATTTTACTGCTTTAGGCTTTAACATATTATTTTTAGAGACGTTTAACATAGTAATAATTATAAGTTGGAAACTTACCACTGCAATTTCACCTAAATTGCAATGTTCATTATTGTTTTTAAATATTTGCAAAAATTAAGTAAAGTCTACTACTCCACGAAACTTATTGCATTCCTGATACAAGTAACATTAAGGAAGCCGTGAAAAAATCAACAAGATTCCAGATGCAGATGTTATTACTGCAATATGTTATATAAATAATATTGTTAAAATATTAAAATGAAAAATAAATCATTACATAACCTTACCGTTTGTTTTAAGTTCGCATTTATAGACTGGGGGAGTATAGTAAACACATAAAACATTTTATAGCAACAATGTTGAAGAAAGATATTTTGGTTCTCCGAAGTTGCCGTCATTAAACAGAAACCAACATGGCGATTTCATTGCAACTAATTAGAAATTCGTCTTTCAGGTATGTAATAAACGATCTTCGCACAAAATAATGTACAATACACGAGCGGTATGTTTGTTTTCATGTTCTCGGAAATTAAAAAAGCTCAACTACGTTTCGCTTTTTCAATCTTTTCCTCGACCATGAAAACGTCAACATACCGCTCTTGTAACGTATATTACTATTTATGTGTTTATAATATCTATACTAATAATAAATCTGTAGCCGAAATTTTTCTGGTAATTTTCGATTTTCCAAAAATAATTGGTCCTAACATATATAATTAACCACCCTGAAACCGAAAATAGCTTTTTTGAAATTTTTGTTTGTATGTCTGTCTGTCTGTCTGTCTGTCTGTCTGTCTGTCTGTTACCTTTTCACGCGATAATGGCTGAACGGATTTCGATGAAAATTGGAATATAAATTAAGTTCGTTGTAACTTAGATTTTAGGCTGTATGGCATTCAAAATACATTATTTAAAAGGGGGGTTATAAGGGGACCTGAATTAAATAAATCGAAATATCTCTCGTATTATTGATTTTTGTGAAAAATGTTACGTAACAAAAGTTTCTTTACAAAAACATTTGCGATAAGTTTTATTCTTTGAAAAATTTTGATAGGACTGATATTTAATGAGATAAATGAGTTTTAAAATTAAAATAACTACCATCTAAGGCCGTGTAAAGAAATAAAAAACAAATGACTTCGTCTATAAGGAGCCTTGGACAACAACAATCGAAAGCTATGAAAGATAGCCTACAGAGAATGTTTCTGTGTTTGTAAGAAGTAATATCGGAAGCTAAATTAACCGATTTGTATAATTAATTATTATTTCACCATTGGAAAGTGTAGTTTCTCTAGATGGACATAATACTATAATGTTATTACATAACTTCTGATATAATAATGTAATGTAATATAATATAATATAATATAATATAATATAATACTACATAATATAATATAATATAATTTAAGTTATTTGAAGGGTTCAGAACCATAGTGGGCCAAGCGCCATTTACTGAATACGTAGAAAACATCAAGGGTTAAAATTAAGTTATTACCATAATTCAATGGAAACATATAGCAAGTAAAATAAAGTATACACATTAAATCTAAATGATGTCAATGTTCATGAAACTATGGTTGCATGTAATAACAATTAAGAAACATGTTAAAGGAATTGTCATTGCACCAAATGAGAATGTGCTTTCTGATTTGGAAAATTCTTTCATCATTGGAAAGTTTAATTCCTTTAGATGGATATTGGCTTTATGTCATTACAAAAGCTCATGAGTGAATCGAGTATTGGGCACAATTGCATTTGAGGTAGGACTAAACAGAACCTTACGCATAGAAAAACTTTATGTACTGTCGAAACTAATAATTAGCAATATGTAGTTAAATTTAATGCTATTTGAAGGTACCGTACTGAAATTTGATGTCTGATTTGCATTGCGTTTTTTATGAACGAATGAAAGTAAAAGATGAAATAATTTTGCAAATATACACGCTGCACATATTAAGTACTAATTATTCAGTAAGATAACTATACATATTTTATTGCTTAATTACGTATTTGGGTGAGCTACAGTAAAGTATACTTAATAGCTAACAGTTCAGTGTAGTCCACAGTACTCCGTATTGGATAATTAAGAAACCAACATCTTTAGCACGACTTGTGGCTTGTAGGTCATCCCAAACCCCGAACTCCACCCCTCTGAGCGCGAGATCTTTACTCGTATAATACTCGGTCAGTCATGGCCGAATGTTACAAATAAAAACAATTAATAATATATATCTCAGTCATAACGTCATACAATACGAGATGAAACATGAAGTAATTACATAATTAAAATACGACTATTTGGTGTAGAGACCATCCGTTTTTGACGCAAGAATAATTCGTTTAACATGTTTTTAAATTAGTCTTGAATACGTTGCGCTGCTAGAAAAGTTTTTCTTCCTGAGATTCAATAGCCCTCATAACCAACTAAAAACTTAGGTAGACGCTTATAATAGTACATCCGTTATCAACACAGTATAGGGCAGTACAACACCTTATTTGAAATGGTATCGTTTGGTGACAATGCCTTCTTCCAGCTGAGAGTAACAACCTTCAGTTCTTACCAATATATTCTATTTCAGACGCTGTTAGGTCTAACAAGCTTAAAAGTAGACTTAATTGAACAACTCCAGAATCTATTGCATGGTAATAACAGTTGCATTCATAGTTCTAAATACAACTTCGAAAGTAATTCAGGAGCAAACGATTTATAATTGATAATAAATTAATTATTCACTAACAATAACAAAGCTGTATTCGGAAATATAATAGATTTAAGTCAATGATATTTATTTAGGCTATAACAAGTGCAGCGAAGCGCGCGGGTATGGCTAGTTCTTATATTACACGTATATAGCGAAAAACGTCGCTCCACAGCGGTTGAGGTGAGAGGAGTGAAACGGAAATAAGAATAATTAATATGTGAGTAAGATACGACAATAGCGATTTCGGTTCTCAAACCTAGTAGCAAATCCCTCATTTCACATATTACTGTATACCCGCAATTTTCGTCAAGAACTTCGTTTAATTTCTGTTTCACACGTTCTGTAACGGGTATAGCTGGTGTCTCTTTAATCGCTTCCTGTATTTCATCGACTACGTTTAGGGATTCATACATCTCAAAATTTGACATTCCTGGATATTGTTTTAGAGAAACCAGCAAAATTCTTGTGTATGAACTGTAAATAATCAAACAACATTTTCGAAACTATAGATTTTACACTTTCGTCGAATGTATTCATTAGGCCTATCTCTATATTGTATTGTAAATGTAATGTACCGCATAATATACTGCCACGTCTAATGAAGTTCCCCCCGAATTACTACCGGCTGAGGCGGAAGCGGAACTCCGGGCGCCATTGCTGTGAATGTCAAATTTCTTTATGGAGCCTTCAAAAAATCTTTTTGCAGTTTGATATAAATGTGTACGTATTATCAAATGAAGCTCGTACCATCTCAGCTAGCCTGTGAAATGCATGCGCGAGGCATGTTAAGTGTATCATACGCGAATTGGAGTTTTTAAGTATATTTGCGGCTTTTACCATATAGGGAGTTGCATCTGTCACTAATAGAAGCACGAATTTCCTTTTTGATTCCGGTTGGCCAAATAATTAACATGACCTTATCAAATAGTTCCAAGATTGTAGAATGGTTGACTTATTCCAATTCCGCCTGAACTATGAGGTGACAATTCCTACTATGACATTTGGCACAAATCTACCTGCATCATCCGGAGATTCATCAATGGACACCCAGATTTTGTTGTCTGCAACAGTCTGTCTTATTTCATTTAATGTACTATTGTAACAAGTTTTTAAATAATTTTGCCTTAATGTTACATCGTTTGGTAACTTTTTATTTGTGTGTTTTTCAATAAAGGTTTTAAAGTGGGGATTTTGTAGCTTAAAGAACAGAATCTTAGCCTTTATCATCATCTCACAGAAATCCAGGTAAAATTGTGATTATTTATTCGAAATGGAATTACCTGTTGGCAGATCTTCACTTTCGTTCTTCGATGCAAATTTACTATTTTCTATGTGTTTTCTAGTGTTACAATGCCTCTCTATATATATTGACCTTTGTCACCCTGCATGTTTACACTACACAGTTTGCAAGTAATATATTCCCCATTCACTTCAAAAGACTCGACTCAAAATTCTGTCATAAATTGACGCTTCTTAGATCCCTTTACCTTCGGCATGATGTAATATAGATCCAGATAAGTAGAGTACTGACGGATAGTTACAAACTATATGTGTGTGTCGTGGTGAACAAACAGTTGTTTGTCTATTTCATAGTGTTCCTCCCTACACAGTCTGTTCTGTACATGCCTCTCATGCAGCTATACTGTGCATATTGCTGTAATGTACTTACGAAAGTCATCCATCCACACTTGCGGATATACTTGTGACTTGTTTATGTGAACAGAGCATAGTATACTCATAAGACAACTAGTGCAATACAGTCGGCGTGATCTATATGCGTGGCTGCACTCAACATGAGAACTATGTTTTGATACGGACTTCCTAGCCCTCAGATAACTTCTAGATCTGTACTAGTTCCAGAAACATCGTATTCCAGAAAAATATATTTCTAATTATTGTTCATAGCAAAATGTCAGTGATTTTTTTAAGAGAAATAACAAAAATTCTAGCTAAATACCTGTTTGGTATCTTACACATATGCCCAAATTACCATTCACGCCAATTATAACATTCCTAACCAGCTTACAGCTCTATCCATACAATACTTTAAAATAGATCAAAGTAATTTTAATTTATAATCAAGGCGAGTTTAAAAATCACACTTTCTTCTGTAGCTTAGAAATAACATTAGTTTGAAGTTCTTCTAACTTCTCTGTTCTGTGATGGTTGCCCTGATCTCTTTATATAGGTGCGGCCCGTATTGCATTTATTTTAAATAAATGTCTGAATACCAAGCAATGTGATGTGGTCCACGGACTGCAGAACATTCTGTCCACAATGCTGATGGAAATTGCGCTTCTTCAGAAATTTAATTACACTACCGGTCAAAAGTTTTCGATCAGCTATGAAAACAACTATATACTTTATTTCAATGTACAAACACATCGGAAAAACTAAATAACCAACAAAATAAATATTTTCTCTCTCTAGCATTATGATATGATAGAATATTCAAAATGAAATCCTTGTTTTCACCACAAATCCATAGTTGCGATAGGTGATCGAAAACTTTTGACCGGTAGTGTATCTGTTAAATAATCACAGAAATCAGTGACTCGTGGGTAAGTTTATCGGTATTCAGCCATGTCAATAGCAAATACTTCCGCTACATCATCATATCGTCCTATGTAAGATAATCCTTATACATGTGTAAGCCGCATACTTGTTTCATATCCCTTATTCTTGTAAACGGTTGCGAGACTCAAACTCTGCGGTTTCTGCCATCAAGCCTGGCACAAATGGGATTGACAACTCTTTTCTGTGCGTCTACGACAAAAAGTGATATGTCAATTTTGGGCGAAAATGAGATTTTGCGATATCTTGTGCATCCTGATGATATCTTTATTGCGGCAAAAGATGACATGCATATCTCTATTACTTTTCTCTCTCATCCATTGTTATGAAACATGATTCCTATGATTTTATACGATCATTAAAACTTTAAATGCTCGCTTTTGAAAAACTGTAAGATATCTGTAAACAGTAAAATCGCACCTACCCAAAAAATATGCGTTTCTAGGTCTATATTTATATAAAATTGTTTAATGTTTAGTTGTTAGGATACACCCTTACAATATTTTACATTTACACCAATTTAAATGCAACTTATATATCCGAAAATAATAGGCCTACGTACAGAGTACACGGCCTTCATTATTACTTTACAGCAAGTGCTTTATGTGATGTCCAGTACACGTTCTTCAGACCTTCGTCGTTGAGACTGCCTGGTTGCTCATAAATCTGCTGACAAATATTCAAAATCCGTTCATATATTATAGGTATACAGAGTAATTCAGGAGAAATAGTTAATGTTTTAAGGCAGTGTTTCTCAAACTTTTTTGAAGTGGAGATCACTTCTTTAAGTCAGAAGAGTTCCGCGGACCACCTTACTCTTGTTCCCTTCGAAAGCAAATTTATTATTTTTGTAGCATATTTTAATACGAAATACAAAAAGCCTGAAATCCCATAAGTACAACGGCCTTCTACAGGAGTGTAGGGTGAGCTGAAGGTCTACTACACTTGGGGTGCCAATCCAAGAGAGCTTATACTATACACTTACAAACTAAACACATAAACAAATTATACTAACTAAAAACGAAAAAAAATATACAGACTAAACACATAAATTATGCAAACTAAACATCCACAAAAAAAACTATGCAAAGTAAACACATAAATTTTATTCTGAACACACAACTATCCACACTAAACACACGATAAAAAAGAAAAAAAGAAAGAAAAAAAATTACACACACTGAACACATACATAGTCTTAATTCACACATAAACTAAATACACAAAAACCTATACAAATTGGACACATAAATTGTACAGTCTAAACACACAAACTATCTAAACTACTAAACGCATAAAAACGATACAATTGAAGACAAAAATTATACTAACTAAATACTTGAACTATACCAACTATACACGGAATAAAACTATCCAATCTAAATCACACAAAACCATACAATTGAACACAAAAATTATACTAACTAAATACATGAACTATACCAACTATACACGGAATATATATTTTAATATCAGTATACTTATATTTTAAAATAGAATTAATTAATTAATTAATTATAATACTTTTCTAATTATATTTTTTGTAGCCAACCACAAGTAACTTATAACAATTCTGTGCATTGTTGATTCATCGCTTGCTTGTTAGCAGTTAGTTGTTTGAAATCCTCCGTATGTGGTACACGCTAGTAGCTGTCCATGTCTCTGTTAAATTGTGTCCATTATAAATAATGGAAAACTGGCTTCGATACGGATCTTTGAAAAGAAAGGAACATGATGATACGCTTCATTTAGGTAGTGCTAATATTTCAGAACCTGTGTGTGAAGAAATATATTAATATCAGAGATTATAGTGCCATTAAAAATATCTAGTCCTAGTGGTAGCTATTCAAAGAAAAAATACTTCCGTGAATATGACAAGAGTTATTTAGAACTTGGATTTACTTGGTGTGGCAATGAGAGTGAACCAAAACCTCGGTGCGTTGTTTGTTACGAAGTGCTGTCAAACGAATGTATGAAACCCGCGAAATTGAAGCGGCACGTGAGACGAAACACGCAAGTTTAAAAAGTAAACCTGTCGGATTTTATAATAATCGGAGTCTAAAATTTCTCGTATCTTCAACTGGAAAAATAAATTTAAAAAATTAATGCTGAAACATGCCCGATTTTCAACAAGTAAATATGCAATTTGACACGTTCTATTATATTGGTGTACGACGTACTGTACGTGCCCATTTCAATGTGCAGACTGGGTGTCGGTAATACTATTAAGAAAGCCAACAATACATGAAAAGGTTCGGTACTTCAGTCCCCTGTTATGAATTCGGGTGGTCCCTGGCTAGGTTACAGGTTCGGTGCGAGATATGCAGGGAAACGCAACGTTCATAGTGCTTTAAATCCCTCTATTGTTGCTGAGAATAGAGTGGAAAGTGAGTAGACGGGTAGGGTAAGAAATTAATTCATAAAATCTTAGTACTGGGAGAAAAAGTGAAAGGCGATTGCTATATTGTGTCATTTCCAAACTCTGATATTTTCGGCTATAGTGTGATACGCAATTCGTTTGAATTTTATTTTTCTTCTGTCTTTTTCGAAGGACCAGAAGGGCAGAACTCGAGGACCATAGGTGGTCCGCGAACCATAGTTTGAGAAACGCTACTTTAGGGAATGATAGTTTGGGCTATTCTGAGTAAAAAATTTGAACTGAAAAGTCGTTTGAAAATCCTAGGGTATTGATCTCGAAACTATAGTACTATAGTTTGTCGAAATATTTTTATGTGTACTCCTTCCCAGTCATTTTTCTTAAAGTATTGTTCATATTAATTAAAATCCCACTTCTAACACCACTTGTAACTTTTATTACAAATCAATAATGTAATTTTATTGTTTCAACAATAGTCACTTTCTATAATTGAATGTAAACACTCCCGTCAACAATGGGATTTGCACTCCACACAGTAACACAGATTCGTTATTGCACTACACAGAAGACAATGACAATTTACTTGGATTATTGAAAACAATAATGTACTGCTAATCTTAACTAATGTTCACAAAGCACTATTCACAAATCAGAACTGTCAGTTCTCAGTTCACAGTTAGTTTGCCTTGGCTAGTTCTTCTAGCTCAGTCACTCGAGTCCACAGTATCTCGAACCCCAGACCTTCAGAGACAGTCCACTGAACTTCGAACTCAAGTCCCCCAACTGCGGTCCACTGCACTCAAACTCAGGACTTCCGGCTCCCACAGTTACGGACACAACTCAAGTCGAACCCGGTCTCGAAGCTGGCTTCACTGCTACACAAGACTGCCTTGCTGTCCAAAACTAGCAACGACTGCAACAACTAACTAAAGTTCACTCGCGTGTCGTATTTATAACTAAACCATAGTTTCGGGTAAGTACGATGCTGGAAATTTCTACAGATGTCCAGAAGATGGCACCTCTCGAATTCTATGGATTTCTTCCCTCAGTCGCAGGCGCATTACTCCCCCCTCTCTGCCGCGGAACAGCGTGTCGCCTCCTCGCGCCCCCTTACGTCTGTCCCCTCCAGACCCGAGCGGCCGCAACCTTCTTCGCTGCGTCGCTCGTTTTCTCGTGCGTCCCCGACCTCTGTGGGACGCGATCGACTCCCGACTGTCACACTATAATATGCACAGAGAATTGACCACACGGAGCACATTCATGAATTAACGCACCTTTTTAGTTTCATAATTATTATTTGTATCCTACTTTAATATTTACTAAATAAACAAAATTTCAAAAGAATATAAATAAGTACGGTACCGGTATTTAGAAGCGTAGTATATGAAGCATAATTATAAAATATTGTCATTTATAACATCTGTAGTTACCTCAGCAATAAACACAACAAAGTTAATAAAAACAATTATTTGGCAATATTTTCCTTAAATAAATGCCTTACCTTAAAATGAAGTCAGGCACCAGCTGGGTCAATAGAAGACAAATGAAGTATATTATACCTAGTATTCCCAATCACTCGGTATACAATACTATCTCACTTGCTAAACTTGTAGTCTGTTAAGTCTTTAATTCAGTACATCAGCACAAACAGCACTTCAGATAAAGTTTCAATCCATAGACACAACGCAATAAATATTTAAAATCCAACAAAAATAACTGAAATGCAAAGTTTAAATGTCCACTTCATGTAACCATTTTTAACATTTTTTTTTAGTCGTCTTTCATGGTCGCCGTCTGTTTTTCTTTTCCGTGATAGAACATTTTCTTTTTGTACTTTATTAAGGTATTTTAGTCTTATGAATAACCTTTTCCGGCAGAACCTTGCAACTAATACCCTGAAATATCTGGTAACTCTCTGCAAGTAATTTCATTTATAGTTTTTAAAATACCTTTCCCTAATTTAAAACTGTCCCCATGAATTTTCTGAAAGTTTTCTTCCATTGCATTAACATTCTTCATGCAGGATGCAGACGGTTCAATTAGGCCACCGAAAGATAAACTTATAATCCACAATGGTATACTATAAGATTTTTTTTAAGTGTGGGTGCCTAGTTGCGACCGTTTCCCTCTGATATTTGTTTAAATTGTTGCCTCATCTTGTATGTGTTCTTCTTTATCGTATTTGAAGGAAGCAGTCGAATTACTAAGCTGTTCTGCACATTCATTGTTTTCAGTTGAGGGGTTTTCGTAAGTATAAGTTCCTTTATTCTCGCCTGTTTCATAACACTTCACATATACTCACTTTCATCTTCCACACAATTGCTCAAAGTATTTTTATTGCTTTGAACAATCCCAGGATTTCTTTCCTGCAATATTATTCTAAACCTATGAAAACCATTTAAGGGCAAAGGGTGATCATGGAGTCCTCCCCTTGTTTTTATTTGGGAGAAAAGATTTTCTAAGCAGTCTTGGTTAAATCTGTGTGTAAGGATGTAAGATATGTCACATTTAGATGTCATAGCCTACTAGTGTACAGGCTGCGATAATTTTATAATTCATTCATTTAGTGTTCTGCCCAAGGCCAGGTCTTTCAATGCAAACCCAGCTTTCTCCAATCTTTTCTATTGTCTACCTTCTTCTTTGTTTCTTTATATGATCCATATATCTTAATGTCGTCTATCATCTGATTGATATTATAAAACCTTTCTGAAATAACTGTATACATTTTTAGACATACACTTCATTCGAGAGACGACTTTAATCACTTCATCTAGAATTTCATTTTGAGACTCTAGACTTTTCCCGAAAGGCTTGGCTGTTTGTAAAAGGGTGTCTGGATTATACGAATTCTTAAATAAAACCAACAGCTGATTAACCGAATAAAGTTAGCGACATTTATTGCTAACTCTGGGTTATCTTCTGGTAAATATCGACTGAGAGTTGTTGCTACTGTATTGGAAAAAAAATGAGTGGCTAATGAAACATTTTGCGTTTATTGTGATCAACGTCCCATCTTCAAGACAAAAGCCGTATCAATAAACCAGTTTCTCATTAATTTAATTAAATGAGGAGCATCGGCAAAAAAGTATATGTGTTCTTTTGAAATCGGATGCAAATAAAGTATTGTCAGAGGTTATATCAAGGTCCTGCCACAGTTCCATATTTAACTCCCCCGCTGTACGACATACATGCTAATTACATCGTACTGGATGTCATGCAGCGTAATAATAATCTCAACAAGTGTTGTTCTAGTTCATTTTTCATCAAATCCAATATATACTGGCTGCTTCCAGTTGCCTAAAAGCCCTCTCGCCATTACTACTTGCTTATACTTGTGCGGACCTAATATCTCGTCCTCTTTAGGGTCGTATTCATGTCGAAACTTTCATTTCGTCAAAAGAGAGGATGGTGGTCTTTCTCTGTTGTTCTTATTCTGTCCACTAACGCCCATGAAATAGATAACATTCTTGAGTAATCCATTTGGGTGAGGTCATTTCGGCTCCTAATAACCTGTTTTGACTTTTGGCTGTTGATTGGGTCTGGTCGTTTTATCTCCCGCAAATAACATGATGGTCGGTCATTTCGATTCCCGCTCCAACACTGAGGATGGGTCGTATCGGCTCCTGCTTCGCATTTAACAGGCTTAGGACTAAAATATTGGCATGGTTAAAAATTGTGTTAACGTAAGAACATTTCGTCTAACAATGGTCATCAACTCAGGTGCTCTTTCGAGGTAGTAAGAGCGCCCACGAGCAAACACAAGCGAGCCGTGTGCACGATTCCAAAGATATTGGAGGGATAGAAGGCGCCACTTGTCATGCGATAACTTGAAGCCGGTTTGAAGGAGGGATATATTATAGATTTATAGTCCACATATTGCAGAGCATGCTGCAGAAATTGGCATACTTGAGAGTCTGAATGACCATTCGTTTGATTTTAATCCTTTTATAATTGACTTTAAAAGCCTTGTATTTGTAGTAGCTTTCGTGTACCATACAATCAGTGTAACGCACGAAGTGAGTGAATGTAATCTCTATGAATATTACTGTAATAAACTGAGCATTATAAAATAATATTTATTTATTTTGCCAAACAAAAGGAATAAATTCCACTATTGTACTGAATGATGCAAAACAAAATACATAAACTCATTAAGTCTGAGAATAAATAAAAATATTATAGCTATGTAAAATCTCAAATTTTAATACAAATTTTAAGAAAACGGCGTGCACAAAAGTTCATAAAGCGATTTTGTACAGAGTAGGCTATGTTATAATGATATGCCAAAATCCGGAAGGTTATTTTTAAGAGATAGGGAATTAAAAATAAGTTAAACATTTTAATGAAAAGTGAGCATTTTAGTATCTACCGATATTTTTTATTTAAAATGGGAGTGTGCAGTAATGGTATATTATTTCTTCAATTTCTTTTCACTGCAGGGATGAAGTTACACAATGCAGAATGCACGCATTGTATTCTTCATTTGACGTAATTAGGGACATTAAATCCAGACGTTTGAGATGGGAGGGGCATGTAGCATGTATCGAATCCAGAAATGCATATAGAGTGTTAGTTGGGAGACCGGAGGGAAAAAGATCTTTGGGGAGGCCGAGACGTAGATGGGAGGATAATATTAAAATGGATTACAGGGAGGTGGGATATGATGGTAGGGAATGGATTAATCTTGCACAGGATAGGGACCGATAGCGGACTTATGTGAGGGCGGCAATGAACTTTCGGGTTCCTTAAAAGCCATTTGTAAGTAAGTAAAAGATGTAATCATTCTTTACTCATAATAATTACGCTATTAACAATTTTATATAAGAATAATTGTTGCGCCAACAATATTCTACCAATAGGTTATTGAAGTTAGGCCTACATAATGAAATTCCTCTCATAATGCATTATATGAGTAAGAATTTTTATTCATTACTACCAAATTTATTTTCATAAAGTATATACACTGCCGGTCAAAAGTTTTCGATCCGCTATGAAAACAACTATACACTTTATTTCAATGTACAAACATATCGGAAAAACTAAATAGACCAACAAAATAAATATTTTCTCTCTCTAGGATTATGATATGATAGAATATTCAAAACGAAGTCCCTGTTTTAACCACAAATCCATAGTTGTGATAGATGATCGAAAACTTTTGATCGGTAGTGTATATCGAAGGAAACGATTCTGAATTTGTTTCTACATACGGTAATTAACAATTATTTTTACATAAAGGTGACAACATAGTTCAAATTTTCTATGTATTAAACTATTATAATTTAATTTTAAAACACTTTCATCCTTTAAATATTTCTTGAATTGCGGAAAATAAACCCTGGTTGTCCATATACTTCATCTATGATCTCATAATTTGGTTTTCAGAATTTAAATTATGTTTAAAGATTAAACCTAGATCTTTAATAGAAAAAGCACATGCGTAATTTCCATAATTCATACTGTATTGAACATTTGGTTGCAGAGAAACTCTATGAAAACTTATGAACAGCATTTTTAACATTCAATGAAAAATTATTTAGTACGAGTATACTCCAGGTAATAGAAGTGTGTATATTATGTGAAACACTTAAAATTATGCCATAGGCCCATAGAATATACATTAATATCTGTAATAAAGATTAGTAATTACATGCCTTAACTGTTCCTCAATTCATTAAAACACATCTCGTATATATTATCTAATCTAACTTAGATTCCATGCTATTGCCTTATTTCTACAACCAAGAAAGATTAGCTTAAATATAAAACGTAAATAGTATTTTCACTCGGTACAGAACAGAGCAAGGAAGTGAATGGAAGTACGGTAAATTCCAAAAGGAACTACCGGTATGATTCAACTGTTGGACGTATTCTTTTCAGACAATATAAAACATATTGGACGACTATATCGGATTATGCAATCAAGGACGACCATTTACAATCAAAACTTCATGAGAGAGATACCGTTGTCACTCTGCATTCATTTCTCTACAATTAATTACAGTCACCGTGATTCAAAGACATGATACGATATGCATATTAATGATCCCATTGAATGGTTTGAAGTGCCGAAGCAGTACGCTATTCACATATAAGGAGTTAACTTTTGCGACATTTGTGTAGGTTCTTTCTAAGTGTGTTTCCGAGGTTGTGTTACAAACTTTCAGGGCTGATGGGGAAGGGCACATGTATCAATTTGAGATAAGGCACTATGGTCCTGAAATGACTGAGTCGAAAGTTATAAGCAAAAATAGTTGTGTGGAAATGGAATTGTAATTTGGCACCACGTGCCCTCCTTCCCTTAACTTTTGGAACAGTCGTGGAAAAATGGTATGGCCCAGATGTCTCCTACGTGGGTACTAGGCCCGATACAATCCGTGAGCTTGTCTACTGTTCCCATTGGCTCATCCGTATTCGAAAATCAGGTCTGCTTATTCCGCTCTCGTGTACTCCTCCATTTCACTAAGACTGATCGACTGGACACTGCAACTTGTACACATACACTGCTGTCTACAGACGTGCATATTAGGACCGACCATGTCCGTTACACATTACGCTATCTACATTGCTTTTGTGTAGTTACCTGTCCCCATCTCTCAGACAGCGCTCTGAAAGGAATACTGTAAGTAGACAACGTAAACAACGCCAGATGAATGCAGTATGTGTAAGATGTACAAATAAATACACATAAATAAGATGTACAGAAGAATAAAATTATTTCATTTCCACAGAACTATTTTTGCTTGTAACTTTCGACTCGGTCATTTCCTTCCCAGGGTTCCTTATCTCAAATTGATACATGTGCCCTTCGCCATCATTCCTGAAAGTTTGTAACACCACCTCGGAAACATCCTGTATATCAGGTGTTCATGATACACTGCAAAGTTCTATTTTGGTCCCTTTATGAATGCTGGTGGCTTGCACTTTGCCCACTGCCCCATTTTTGTCCATTAAGACTGATAAATCAGCAAATACGTTCATATAATCATATTGATGTCTTTGAAGTCCACACTTAGAATTTGTACCTCCATTTTCCATAACCATTATCAGCTAAAAGGTACATCAATAAACTCTAGCAATGCATACCATGTGTCAGTATATGTTTCATTCTGAAAAAGGACAGGCAGTCTAGTGATCTTCTTTTGTTGGAAGTAATTTATGGCTGTCTCAATAATAATTGTATCAACTGTGTTTCGTTTCTTTGATTTGCATCTGCCGTTATTGCTTCGTAGCTTTATGTCTGTATCTTCTTGAATTTCCTTCATTACTTCCATGAGATATTAGGCTATATTAGGATGGGCAGCATTAATACCTGGTTGAATTTCGTGTAAAACGATTCGCAGCAGTTTGTATGTAGTCCGGTCTCCTGTATTAACAAAGTCAGTTTCACAACACACAACAAGAACCGTTCAGGGAAGAATGCCTCTCCACACCCGGGAGCCGATACGACCGTTAAGGTAAGAACAACGTTTTCAGAACAGGGAGCCAATACGACCATGAAGTGTAATCACGGGTGCCGATACGACTAGTCGATCTATTTCTTAGATATATATTAGCTGCCCATCAGAGACCGGCAAAACCTCTTTCAGGCCTGCCCATAACCGTTTAACTTCGTGAGTGGGCTAACGCACGGTATCGCTAGCCAGCCTTCAACCTTCCCTAACAAGCAGACAGGCAGTGTGGTTGCTGAAGTTAAATAGCAAATCAATATTCTGAAGAACGAAAAACTTTTTTACATTTTACAGATCTTCATGAGGCTTTTAATTCTTGATAAGGAAACAGTTAAAATGTATTATTTTCCTGCAATAGTTGTTGATATTCATAATAATTGTTATCAATATCTCTTCTCTTCTCTTCTCTTCTCTTCTCTTCTCTTCTCTTCTCTTCTCTTCTCTTCTCTTCTCTTCTCTTCTCTTCTCTTCTCTTCTCTTCTCTTCTCTCCTCTCTCCCCTCCCCTCCCCTCCCCTCCCCTCCCCCTCTCCACTCCTCTCCTCTCCTCTCCTCTCCTCTCCTCTCCTCTCCTCTCCTCTCCTCTCCTCTCCTCTCCTCTCCTCTCCTCTCCTCTCCTCTCCTCTCCACTGCAGGAATATGAAGTGTATAATATTGTCTTACTATTTTATGAAGTTCTGTAGCGCAATAAAAAGTAAAACTGTGTTTCTTTAATCAAGAAAACTGACATTAGAAGAGCCCAGAGGGAAACTATATGTGGTTTTTGTAGATTATTCAAAAGCCTTCGACTTGGTCAACCGGAAGCTACTCATGGACAAGCTAGAAGAGCTAATTGGCAGAACAAGCACGACCATACTTATATCAAACATCCTGGCAGAGAACTACCTCCAGATAGACGACGGAGTAGGAAGATCGGACTGGCTATCCCAAACGAACGGCGTACTTCAAGGCGACCCACTAAGTCCCATCCTGTTCAATATCTTTACATATGATGTCGCGAAAGAGATAACAGCAGTGGCGTAGCATGAAATTTTGAGCAGGGGAAGCTAACTCAAGTTGTCTTTCATGTACATATGAGAAAACGTATTACAAAAATATAGTCTTAAAATAAATAGTAGTAAATGTCAAGTCAGCAGTCCGAAGACTGGTTGGAACCTCGTAACACCAACAAGGCATGACCTCAAATGGTACGAAGTAAAATATGATTTCATGGTTTACACATATCTCTAACAAATAGACACGGTCATTTGTCTTTTAAATCGCACTTTTGTTCGTAAGTCAGTCTTGATAATAGAATTGTCCTAAAAATTCAAGTAAATTGGTGTCAGGAACTGTTATTTCACTCATTATTTATTATATCAGCCGCAATGCACACTAACACTTCAACCGAACAAACCCTCACGAAAGAGATAACTCGGAAACTTTCAATGTAAAAGCTAGCTTCTTCCGTGCCTTGCAACAAGGGTAGTTTAGTTAGAAAGGGATGGAGAATCTGCGGGATGGGTTACACAGAAGAATGAGTGAAAGAAACCAGTCTGCTTGAAAGCTGGTGTGTGCAGGCTTCTTGTTTACTGCTGCATCACAAATCATCCTGAGCTGCCGCATCACAATATTTAACGCATAAATATAAACTCTATTAAAATTAATAAATAATTTTGTTCATAAACTGCAGGTTTATTATGAAATTATTATTATTAACTGGGGAAGCTGAGCTTTTTAGCTTACATTGACGCTACGCCACTGGATAACAGGAGCCAACATGTATATCTATGCCGACGATATGGCTATTGCAACGACAGATATAGGCTCACTACAGGCAGCGATAGACACACTATGCGACTGGGCAGAGAAAAACGACATAAAGATAAACGAAGAGACAGAAATGGTAGTATTTAGGAAAGGAGGCAGGCTCACCGAAGGAGAACAAGTAAAATGCAACGATAAATTCCTAAGGAGAGTAAACAACTTCAAATACTTGGGTCTTCAATACAGACAACAGGGAAGAGTTTCAGAATCCACATTAGAACAAGAACGGTGGCTGCAATCAGGGCCATGAATGAGATCAGGAACATCAGGCTGCTATCAATGGACACGGCTATGGACCTATTCAGGCTGAAGATAGTACCTGTTCTTACGTACAGAATCGATCTGGTATGGGAACATCTCACATATAAGCAGCTGGAAGAGATAGAAAGAGTAAAAGCCAGATACCTCAAGAGGGCGGTAGGAGTATCGCAAAGTACAAGATCGAGGCTGGTGTACGAGCTCACCAGGGAGACCTTCCTCATAGAAGATCTGCGGACTATACTACTGCTGCCATCTAGTGAAGCTTACAGTGGAATTCTTCAGAACCTACGTGAGAAGAAAAGGGACATACCACCGGAATTCTATGCAACCTGTGCGATGCACGACAGAATCTGGACTCAGACGAACTACGAAATGCGACATGTGACTACAAGACTGGCAAACCATGGCTTCCACCACAAGCTGTGCTCCAATAAGACATTCCACGATCCGGACGATACGTGCATGTGTGTTTTGTGCTCAGAAAAATTCCACGATCCGGACGATACGTGCATGTGTGTTTTGTGCTCAGAAAAATGTGAAAAGTACCATATATTAAAGTGCAAAAAACGCTGCAGCTCTATCGCTGCTTATAGCAAGGACAACTAAGATTATATTTACATCTACTCTTTGCACAGTTTGTGCGCAGTTCTCGTTTATTATTTAATGAAGAATTATCTGCCATTATTTCTTGAGTCAGATACTGTACACTTTGCAGAAAAATGAAATGTATAATAATTAGCCTATCTTATTATTTTATGAAATTCTGTAGTGCAGTAAATTGTAAAACTGTTTATTTAATCAAGAATTTTCTGCCGTATTGGACTAGAGAATAAAGATTTTTTGAAGTGGCTAAATAGCCAACGAACTTAGATTTCAAATTAGTACTGTTTCATCTTAACCACCACAGACTGGCTTCCGTGAATGCAAGTCACTCTATAATACGAGCACACAGGCAGACTTTCTCGGGTTCCGCCTGGATTGGAGTTATAAAACCCGGGCTGAATGGGCCAGTCTTAACTTTTAACTTGCTTTGTAGCTTCACTGGAACCCAAGCCTGACGGCAGGCAGTTACCGGGCGTGAGTCTTGTCTGATTTGCCGGTGTCTACTGCCCTCGCTTAAGTGTTAATATGCCTGGCAAAGTATATTTCAGTATATTCTCTCTCATATATTTATATCCCGAATACTGAAATAACTTAAGGTAAATGCCCTAGTTTTTTCATCATCTGTCCATCTTGTCTTACTTTCTTCTTTCTAAATATATCTAATTGATTTTTTGTTAAAAAGCCCTCCAATGTCTCCTGAAATTTACCATCGAAATCCGATTTATATCGATCGATTAAGGCATTTAATTCAGAATTGTTACGTTCAAGATAATTTACTCGTCTTTCCAAATCTGTTATGGTCTCTTTCAACGCCTTATTTTCCTCATGCAATTTATTGTATTTCACAAGAAGACTATTATATTTGTTAGAATTTTGGCCATCGTTGTTTAATTGACCATGATCAAGATCATCATTACAATGACTCGATAGTGAAATCTCCTCTACGATTTCTTTATTTTGTTTTCTTTTTAATCTTTCAGCCCGAGGAGTATTTTCAAGAATCGTCGTTTGTGGTAGTAAATTTCTGGAAGGGATAGAGCTTTTCTTTAATTTTTTGGCAGGGAATTTGTCAATTTCGTGCCAAAAATCATCATTAGTAAAATGTTTACTGCAAACCCTTTTATTTGCAGGATTGAATATATCTTTGCCATGACATTTTTGCACTCATACCTACTTTCCCTATTTCGTTTCCTCTAGGTAAAGTAAAGAAAGATATTTTTTCGTCTTGCTTTTTTGCCCATTCTGAATTGCTCGTGCAAACTATAACACTACAAATTGTCCCAGTCATTGCAAAAAAACTGAAATAAGAATAAAGGGAGAAAGGGTGTAAGATACTGAGAATAACTTAATATCACCTGAACCTCAGGTTATAAATTTATATCACTCACCTATGTCACAATATTGCACATCACTTTCTCTATTCAGTAAATAAACTTCGCACTGTAAAATATTACACTCACACTATAGCTACTGTATCACGACATTGGCTCTTGCATCACTTCACCACGTGGAAAGGCTGCTGGGAATACGCGGCATACTGATGACGTTTTACATGGTGCTGCCATCTAAAGAAAAAAAAGTTACTAGCTAACCTGTCTATGTGCCGATCTTAAGCATGTACAGTGGCAGGGGCTACGTCATGCTGGAAGAACATGCCCATTCTTATATCCAAGGGAACTACAAACAGCTATTTCTCTAAACCCATTATAAACAATGCCGACCTCAGACGATCTCAGAAGAGCTACACGTACTATTCCTTTGTACGCGTCATCTGTCATTCCTTCGTACCAATTTGTAAGACTTGATATGCGTAACATTCAAATAGCTGAATCCCCACAGCCATTGGAAATTGAACATACGTTTAAAGCAAGATTTTTATTCAGAATAGTCCGTACTACCAACAATTAAAATATTTACTATTCCTCTTGAATCACTCTGTATGTAAATACGCACACAATATCTGTTCCTGCAGAAAAATATGAAACTGTTTACAAAGGAAAGACTTCGCTGATGTCTGATTCATTACAAAAGAAATATATTCAAAATTCTTCTTTGTTATTATGATGATGATGATGATTATTATTATTATTATTATTATTATTATTAACAATCATCATTACACGTATTAGATCTTGTTGCCAGTGAGGGCAGTGATGTCAAAGCAAGCGCATTTTTCTGACCTTGACGTCGTGCGCGGGCATCAAGCGCTAAGTATGGAAAGAGGAAGGGTTGTGTATATGAATATGCAGCCTGTTGGATTAAGAAAACAGTGGTGCACAAACTTCAAACGGAACGTGAAATTTTATGTAGTATTTTTATATGGCTTCTTTCTGTTTGATATTATCTATATTGTATGTAAAACAAGAGTACTAATACCAATTTCTTAATATTGCAGTGCGTTTTAAATGTTAATAACATAATAAAAAGTTAAGAAGGAATATTCACATAAATTTCATAGTAGTACAACTATACTGTACTAAATGGATGAAACACATCATTCATAAAGAAAGTGATATCCCAAAAAAAGAAATTGAGTATGACAGGATAAGTTGGAATTGATATTGATGGTACTTTTAGCCTTATAAAAGTAATCAATAAAATAATCAAAACAATATTACAGTACAAAGCAAAGTTACCTAGGTGCTGTATATGTTTTAAGTGTAACTAATATTCCATAACAAAACTCTTATCGTATTATGCTTTTAAGGTGATATTGGTGCTCAACTTCCTATCATCAGAATATTAAATTATTTTCTCGAAATATGCTGAAGCTATACAGCTGACATTTTTACAACACATGGGCACATATCTTTTGCTTATGATGTAACAGTAGTTGCTTTGTTAATTCATTTCCTTACAAACAATTTCCATACGAATATTTTCAAAATTTTCAATACACTATCTTCAGTAATACTATATACGGTATATTAGATTTACGAAAACATTCTGTAAGGCTACTAAATAAATAGGCCTATATCTGAAAATTTCACTTTCCTGTAAAGGAAAGTTGAGAAAATATTTCTTTTCAATAAAAAAATCTAACTTGTGAAAAATTAGCATTAAAATTAAAACTTAAATTCTTATAATGCACTTATACTTCTCAGACAAGTATAAAAATTAACATGGATACAGTTTTAATAAGTTCTCTTCCCTTTATCTATTGAATCAGTGCTGGCCATCTCTGCATATAGCTCGACCAAGCGGCATATAGTACCTCTTTTGTCTGTCTCTTTCCTTTCCGCTGTAAAGCGCTCAGGCTCTCCTGAGCTCTAAAGCGCGCGCTTGCTCCTATGGGCATAAATTGACATGACTGGTCTAAGGGTTTCCACCACCGGAAATTTCGTCACAGGTATAGATAGACACATTGTTTTAGTCGTAGTATGTATGGTCACACTGTGTGTTTTGGTCACGTTGGGCAAGTAGTCACATTGTAAAATAGTCACAATGTTGTTTTCCGTCACGGGAAAATTCAACACAGGCATAGATGGTCACAGATAAATATTTATGTTGTTTATATTTCTATTGTGTCCAATCGCTTGCAGATAACCGAGAATCTCGTCACTATTCTCATAATTCTCATAGCTTTCCACAATCCTAGAAATCCTGGCATTTATGTTAAGATACTTTCTCTTCTTGGTGGGTGACAAGCCGGACTGCAATCTTTCGATGTCCCGATCAATTACCTCTGTCTCGTCCTGTAGCTGTTGAACATGAAAAAATGAAGGATGTGGTTTACACATCAAGATATTAATTCTCCTATGCCATGCTTTGCAAGTATTAGTAAAGTTGTTCTCGGTAAATTGTGAAGAGTACGTTGATAACAGTTCCAGATATTTGGAGGGAAAACTGATTGTTGGTGTCCTCTACCCCGTCTATGTCCTCTGATATAGTTATCTTCAACACAGTTAAGGATTACAGACAAAAAACCATTGCCATATTTATCACATTCAGTAGAACTTTCACAGGCGGGCTTATTGTAAAATTTATATTTTTCTGAGGTCTGCCCTATTGTCACATTATTCATAAAGTGGGTAGCGTTTACCCTCTATTAGAAACGTTTAATTTGTAGTAAATATTAACAATGAAGTACTAAGTGTCGAAAATGTAATGAGTGACGAAAATTCCGCATGTAGAAAAATTTATGACGAAAACGCCGGATCCCGTTGCCAATCTACCACTTGGTGATTTAGACGCAATTGATATGAATCTTCTTTGTGCATACGGAAGATGTATTTCCAATTGATCACATTGTTTCACAAGGATGAAATTACCGGACATGAACTCATTGTTAAAAGTAAATGCTCATGATTTCGGTTTATACCTCACGACGTTTTGCGGTCTAATTCATTCGTTATAATTATGTATATATATTTTTTTATTTAGTAGGTTATTTTACGACGCTTTATCTACAGCTTAGGTTATTTAGCGTCTGAATGAGATGAATGTGATAATCCCGGTGAAAAAAGTCCAGGGTCGAGCACCGAAAGTTACCCAGCATTTGCTCATATTGGGTTGAGGGAAATCCCGGAAAAAACCTCAACCAGGTAACTTGCCCCGACCGGGAATCGAACATGGGCCACCTGGTTTCGCGGCCAGACGCGCTAACCGTTACTCCACAGGTGTGGACTAATTATGTATAGGCCTTTAGCATTTCCTCTATGTGCTTTCCATTTGGGATAAAGTTTGTGCAAGTTCATGCCTCTTCATTCAGAAAGCCACACAACACGATGCCAGTTTCACTATTTTATCTTATCTTACTAACCTCAAGAAACTTATCCATGCACTTGCCTTTATCTAATACTGCAACTGAAAGATTATAATTTAAATTACTTAATGCACAATATCCACCCAAAGTCACGTCATGGCTTTATCTCACTGCATTGAAGGACGAATGTAAAAATCCAGTTTTTTGTAACGTCCAATTGTCATTGTGATATTTTTACTGGCTTATTTTACGATGCTGTATCAACATTTCAGGTTATTTAGCATCTGAATGAAAAGAAGGTAATAATGCTAGTGAAAGGAGCCCGGCGTCTAGCAACGATAGTTACCTCGGATTTGCTCATATTGAGTTGAGGGAAAACCCCGGAAAAAACATCAACCAGGTAACTTGCACCGACCGGGATTCGAACCCGGGCCACCTGGTTCGAAGGTCAGACGCTCTAACAGTTAAGTCTTAGTTTTTCTGAATCAACGCATGCGAGGTGCGAGGTCCATCTCGCATAAATCCGGACTACACGAGAGATAGCGAGTGGTTTCTATAGCTGGTAGGTGCGCAGTCTGCGCAGTTTCGCAGAGAGACCTCGTTGCGTCGCCTCGGACAGATTCGTTCCACTACATTTCTGCGAGGCTTCAGCAAATAGCTTTGGATCTAGAGGCGTGTAAAGAGATGTAGATTGGATTTTGTTTTTTTGTATTACTTAATTTTAAATGAATTCAAAACGTTTTGCTTCTATCTTCCTCTTCAAGTGAGAAAAATAGTAGATGAGAAAAGCAGCCTACTCGTTGGGGTCATTACAAAGAGCTATTACATTTGACTGATCAACGATAGATTATATAGAGCGAAAGGATTGAAGAGGAATATGAGGATTTACAAAATCGGATATACGAGTATGACGAAAAGAATAAAATAACTTATCTAGGAAAATAAAACAATTACAATTTAGATAAGTGGAGTAGGGAAGGACGGTCTACTGGACGCAAATAACCGTGTATCTAGCAATATAATAGTACAGGGAAGGGTAAATCTGCATACATAGATCCTACTGTAAAAGAAACAGGCACTCGTACCTAGTTTCCTTCTTAGGCTGTCATCTAGCAGTTCATCAATGAACTTATGTGGGAGATATTTCTAGTATTTTATAACGATAAATTATCTCAGTTCATATACGGGTTCCAAGAACGAATGTATGATACAAATTAATAATATATAACAAAAAAATAAAACAATTAGATGCATGGAGTGTTAATAGTTTAATGAAGATATCAGTCGTCTAAAAAACAGGATAATGGCATATTCTTCATTAGCTCTTATCTATGATCGAAGTTCTGACTGATATATGTAGTATATTATTATCAGGCAGTACAACTCACTTAATGAAAATTGTCAGAGGAAGAACAATAAAATTGCATGCATCTCAAGTCTGATCAGTTTACTTGAAACTTGTATGTGATGTGTGCAATGGACGGGGAATGGAGCTGGCCACCCTACCAAATTATTTCCTAGCTTAATTGCCTCATGAATGATGCCTTATTGGTACCACTTATGAGGTTCCAACCAGTCTTCACATTGTTGACTAGATATACGTACATACATTAGCTTCCTCTTTCAAATAAGCAAACAGCCGGCGAGATCCATTGTCAATGTCAGTGAGGAAATGGATGAAGAAACAATTAAAATTCACGCGAAAACGTGTCCTTGTAAGAGTATTTGGGGCAGATTCGATTCGATTCGGGATTTGAACCGTCTACCGTACTCTAAACACAAACACTGGACCACTTCGCTTGGCTTCAAGTATTAGTGATTTCATAATATTGAAAATATAGTAATATAAGCAGTCGGAGCATAGGAGAAATAGTAGACTACTGTTTCTGGGTTAAACTAAGTGATCAATTTGTTGCAGGGGAATGACACGGTAGACTTTGATAAACGAAGTCCTTTCTGAAATTTTCTGTCAATTACTTATAAGAATTCTCTTTCGACTAATGAAAATTCACGGTCACCATCATCCCTATCCAAGGAATCCATGTACAATAATAATGTATTCGAAATAATCAACTGTGGATCTGGCCGTCATTTTGTTTTGCTAGGCCTATTAGTCATTGGTTATATCCTTTAATTGCTCGAATATGGCTTATTATAGTTAACCTTCTGTTTAAGTCATATATATAAATGCCGAAATTTATAAATATAAACGCATTAGAATTCATTAAAATATCATGCAAGATAGAAGGTCTATACGGAGATATAGCTGCTGTAGTAACTGGTGCACCGATGGCGGAAGTACGTCAACGCCGGTGGGGATTATGTAGAAAAATGATGTACTCCTCGGAAAGAGGACATTTCAAACTTTCTTTTGAGTGTAACATCTTTCACTTTCGTGAATTAATAAAACAAGTTACAGCCCAGGAGTCAAAACTTATTGAATAACCCTTCTATAGTTCTCTATGATCTGTCCAAAACTACTTCCGACCTGACAAATAGCGCCTTTAGCATGTTACCATGGCAACCATTCAAATCAACCAATCACGAGAGACGCGTAACCATGGTAACGGGACGATGTTGCTGTGTTTATGTTTACAAGTTGCACGTGAATATCACGGCCTAGTGGTGAATACAGTGCACGGAATGATTTTGAGTTGGCTGATTAGCGCGTGCTTTGTGTTAATTAAAAATATTATTTAGTTGTATTATTGTTTTAGTGTATCGATAATTATTATGTTGAAATTATATTACACGTATTACCTTCGTTGTCATTGGTGGAGTGTGTGACTAGTGTGCGTTTTATAGTTTCTGCGAGAGTTTGTAAACAGGTGACTTGTGCAATGTCGGAAGGAAGGAAAGAAAAACGGGTGAAGAACAAAGAATATTGGACAAGGTGTCCCGTTAAAGAGTCAAGCGCGAGAGATGGTGTGTTATGTAAGAGAGTATTTTGAGAGGGCAAAAAGATAACGGCGGGCCTCTTTTACCTTTAGCGAAAGTCGTAATGAGAACTGCTGCTTGTATTAAACTTAATAAGAGCACTGTTATCGATATTTGAAAAGAAAAAGGCCGTGTAGATTTTTAATCATAAATGTTTTTACAGTTTATAGTTTTTCAACGCCTTTCTAACAATATTACATTGAAGAATACCGGCACTCATGAAAATAAAGGCTTCGTATTACATTTAAACCTGTTTTTACAGTCCTTTCGACGCTTTTCTAACGGTATTACATTGAAGACTACTACTACTACTACTACTACTACTACTACTACTGCTG
The DNA here is from genome assembly GCF_040183065.1 of Periplaneta americana. Lineage (NCBI taxonomy): Eukaryota > Metazoa > Arthropoda > Insecta > Blattodea > Blattidae > Periplaneta > Periplaneta americana. The sequence goes on from NC_091128.1 coordinate 66,975,267, forward strand.
CTACTGCTGCTGCTGCTGCTGCTGCTACTACTACTACTACTACTACTACTACTACTACTACTACTAATTATAACAATAGACTAATAAAAATAATAATGTACACAAATTTTAATGCCTAGTGTTCATCAAATTGGTTATAAATGTATGTGTTCATGTCAGCCGTTCATTACTGCACTTTATCGGCAGTGCGCTCGCTTACAGTACACGAAAGATGGGCAACATGACAACACTGCACCCCCTTCTCTGTAAACTGTCAAGTCGGAAGTAGTTTTGGTCAAGATATAGAAACTGCCGGAATGCTGAACTGCTGACTTTTCAGAGAGGTATATTCAGGGCCGTAACCAATAGACAACACTACGGGTTGCTCTGCTCTCCATAGGGATTGCAACTGAACTGGATCGTGAGCTGATTTTTTTTTTTTTTGCATTGGACACAATTCAATGAACACCAGCTGGTATAAAATTATTATTTTAATAGTTATTTACTAATCATCATTAGTACAATAATAATGAAACCTGGAATACTAAAATATTTTAAACGTCACCTGAAAGGACAGAATTGATACTTTAGAAACTTAAAATAGCTGCAGTTTTGTTTTAGACTCACTGTACTTGCAGCACGATTTTTTAATTACTGTAATCAACAATCATCCAGTAAGATGCGGTGTTTTGCGCATTAAGTTACACATATACGAGGTTAGGAACAATTTTAGGGATTGCTCTCAGCATAGCTAGAGGTTCCTTAGGCCGGTATTACACTACCAAAGTTCTTTGTTTAAATGTCTTTGTTAAAATTAATTTGAGGGCCTCTGATATAAGAACTTGGACGAAAACCATCTTGGACCACATTGTTACATTTGATCAAAATTACCATGGCTACGACTTGAAAATGGCGGATGAACATCAGCTGTCACGGTGCAAATTTATGACATATCAACAATTTCTAGGTAGATTAGTGAAATCATACCTACCAGTGCGACGGCATATGTTTTCTTTCGAAGACAGCAACAACAACAACAACAACAATAATAATAATAATAATAATAATAATAATAATAATAATAATAATAATTCATTGCAATCATAAAAACGCAATGTCAAGTTTGTATATACAAAAGTATAGGTCATATAACCTATATGATCAATTAAATAAAAGGACAATCCGTATATTCAGATAGGTTGTAAAATAGGTTTTTACATAACCATGACCTAACCTCCAATTTAAAACTACTTTCATTTAGTTCCTTAATTTGAGTGGGCAATTTGTTGAAAAGTCTAATACTAATAATTATATGAATGCATCTAATGTTCTCACTAAATACTGGAATGTGTGAAAGTCCATTCAGATACCTACTCAATTGTTGCATAATTAGCCTACTTACTTACTTACAAATGACTTTTAAGGAACCCGAAGGTTCATTGCCGTCCTCACATAAGCCCAACATCGGTCCCTATTCTGTGCAACATTAATCCACTTTCTATCATCATATCCCACCTCTCTCAAATCCATTTTAGTATTATCCTCCCATCTACGTCTCGGCCTCCCCAAAGGTCTATTTTCCTCCGGTCTCCCAACTAACACTCTAGATGCATTTCTGGATTCGCCCATACGTGCTACATGCCCCGCCCATCTCAATCGTCTCGATTTAATGTTCCTAATTATGTCAGGTGAAGAATACAATGCGCGCAGTTCTGCGTTGTGTAATTTTCTCCATTCTCCTGTAACTTCATCCCTTTTGGCCCCAAATATTTTCCTAAGAACCTTATTCTTAAACACCCTTAATCTCTCAAAATGAGAGTCCAAGTTTCACAACATAATTAAAAGGTGTAAACAACAGACAAAGCAAGAGAAAATTTTTTTTAGGAGCCACACTTTTCTCTATCCAAATCATATAGGCCTACTTGCACTTCGAATTTCAACATATACGACATTTATAGGTTATCGGGCTTCACACACACACAGCCTGTTTTGACTGCCTAAAAATGACAAAAATTGTTCTTACAACATTTGTGGTTTACATTCTTCAATTGTATTCACAGTTACCACAGATCTAACTCTGCCTCGCAACCCGTGGCCTAACCCAACATTCATAATTTTTTTCTTTTGTGTTGTAGTTTTTATTAATAAAATCAATTTTAATACCGCACTCGCAATCATGGCGACAGTTAGCTCAGAATCCATATTTGTTTCCGCAGCATTCTAGTATACGCAAAACTGGATTTGGTCAAAGATCTTTGATGTAATGTAATATTGTATCTATGATTCCAACATCGCGTCAAGTCTGGTTCAGTTTCTATAGCCAAAATTTGATCAAAGAACTTTGATTAGTGTAATACCGGCCCAGCAACTCCTGGAATCCCCCTGGTTACGGCCTTGGATATTTCCGATCCGATGAGAGCACAGCAAAGTTCAGTGTCGAATTCAACGCGTTTACTGGTGTTGGTCAGTTGCGACAAAAAAATTTTATACAAACCGGTATTTCTTTTCTTGCCAGCGTGGTACTTAGCTGTAGAGATGTGCTGATTAATTTCAAATCTCTGACTTGCGTTTACATTGCATTGGCATATAACTTAATGCAGAATAATACATAGACTTTCCCATGTGTTGCAAAACCTCCATCTTTAAACTCACTAAACGTAGTTCTTTTGGTCCACACTTATGGAGTAGGCTAACGGTCAGCGCGTCTGGCCGCGAAACCAGGTAGCCCGGGTTCGAATCCCGGTCGGGGCAAGTTACCTGGTTGAGGTTTTTTCAGGGGTTTTCCCTCAACCCAATACGAGCAAGTGCTGGGTAACTTTCGGTGCTGGACCCCGGACTCATTTCACCGGCATTATCACCTTCATTTCATTCAGACGCTAAATAACCTGAGATATTGATACAGCGTCGTAAAATAAAAATAAAATAATTCTTTTGGCATTTTGAAGGTATCAAGCTCATGAGACAAGAACAGAATACTGACTGATCGGGCTGGAATTGAATTGAATTGAACTGAAAGAAAAGAAATGGGAGGAGAAATTTAAAAGGTACGCGGAAACACGTTCTTGCAAAGGATTCGGAACTGAAAGAAACTGAACCGGGCTGGTTGATGCTTTGCAGTTATGCAGAGTGTTTCCGGGCTGGTGTTACAAACTTTCAGGAATGATGGGGAAAGGTACATGTATCAATTTGAGATAAGGAACCCTGGTCCGGAAATGACTGAGTCGAAAGTTATAAGCAAAAATAGTTGTGTGCAAATAGAATTGCAATTTCGCAACACGTGTCCTTTTTCCCTTAAACTTTGGCACAGTCTTGGAAAGATGGTATAGGCCGGATGTCTCCTACGTGGATACTAGGCCCGATACAATCTGTGAGCTTGTCTACTGTTCATATTGGCTCATCCATATTCGAAAATCAGGTCTGCATATTCCGCTCTCGTGTACTCCTCCGTTTCACTAGGACTGATCGACTGGACACTGCAACTTGTACACATACACTGCTTCTACAGACGTGCATATCAGGACCGACCATGTCCGTTACACATTACGCTATCTGCATTGCTTTAGTGTAGTTTCCTGTCCCCACCCCTCAGACAGCGCACTGAACGGAATACTGTAGGTAGACAACGTAAACAACGTCAGATGAATAGAGTATGTGTACGATGTACAGATAAATACACATAAATAAGGTGTACAGAGGAATAAAATTATTCCATTTACACACAACTATTTTTGCTTGTAACTTTCGACTCGGTCATTTCCTTCCCAGGGTTCCTTATCTCAAATTGATACATGTGCCCTTCCCCATAGGCCCTAATCCCTGAGGGTGCTAGACATTTCGCAGCACGCGCTACGAGCGTACTAAGCTAGCCTCGGCTATCCACTGGTTACTAGTACAGAATTCAAATCATATCCTATCACTAACACTGGTTTATGAATACGAAAAACGCTGATAATCCACCGAAAGCCCGCGCTAAAAATGTCTATGAATACGGCCCTGAATGTTTGTAACACTGACCCGGAAACATTCTGTATAAGTGAGGGACTATCATGACAATGCTAGAATGAGACGTAAAAGAAATGAGCCCCTGACCTCCTCCTCCTCCCTTCTCTCTACTATTCCCACTTGCTTGCTTTCTTCTCTTCATTAAGTGACTACTGTCAATATTTTAATAAAACCTAAAACTTTTAAATATAGGGGAAATAAATATACTGTAAATTGACAGGGCTAGCGGCTTCAAAGCTGGATACCTGGTTTAAATGAAGTGCACTGGTACAATAATTAACATGGAGGCATGAGATAATTACTCTGCTTGCCATTAAAATTTCACTTTGATTCAGATGTCCCCGTTAGAAAAAAAATAGCAATGACAGTGACCTTCTCTGCCTGACTCAAAGGAAGGTTCGCTATTGTTCAAGTTACAGCCACATTTACATTTACTTTTATATCTCTCTTTGTCTTCTCAAAAACTTCACGTTCAGAAACTATTTTTGTAAACTTCATCTGCATTATCATACTTCCTGTCACTGAAAAGAGAAGAGTTCTGATTATCTTTACTGCAGAAGAAAAATATTGTATCTAAGGGCGGCCGCATCTGAGCATGCTACAAGTGCAGTATAATTCTAGTGAGACATTGTTGTCTTGAGTTCGAGCACCGATAAAGTACGAAAAGTGGGACAAATGAGCATCGTAGTTTCTACGATGGAACCATCACACCAAAAATAAATCAACTAAACAACTGCAGTTAGTTGTAATGTATATGAATATTTCATTGAAACTGCTAAGTGTGGAATAATATTATTTTCCATATTAGTATGTGCTAACCCCAGAAATATGGAAAAATAGGCTATGTAAAATACATTTCTATTATTTGTATACAAATAACGTAATTGATAATGATAAGTTAAAAAATATGATAGATTTTTAACAAAGACATTTGTGTTTACATATAAATTCTAGCCCCAATTATTACGAAACGCACAGAAGAGGAAGAAAATCTGGCCATCATCCTGAAAGTGAAGAACTACTTCTTTGCTCCAATGACCATAGATAGGATTCTTATCCTGGTGAAAAATAAACTTGAGATATCCTTTCAGATTTTATAAATCACGAAATTTAGTCAATTACATATTAATTTTGCTGTCTCCAAATCACTTTCGACTTAATTTATCGTGTATAGTAGTTATTGTAAGCTGTGAGAGTAAATTCAAGAGGAATTGTTTGATCGAGGTTTAACGGTTATGGCATCTACTACAGCAGACACGCCCTGTTTTGATTCACACGATCTGAGAAGTATTCGTTAGTTTCAAGGTCATGTGGTAATGTTATGTAAAGAGCAACTTGAGGTTTGAATAATGACTATGATTATCACGTAATACATCAGACCACAAGGATCAGGTTACAATTTACGTTGTTTGTTTGTTATAACAAGATGATTTTTTTTAATTAAAGTGTGAAATCGTTCACATATAATTACAGGTATGAAGAATAATTTATGACAGTCTTTCACGAAGTCATAAAAGTATAGGACCGATGATATTTCACACGTGTTATGCAAAATATCGACGTAGTTCAGGCGGCAATGCGTTTGCCTGTTGACCCGGACCTGAGGTCAGGCGTGGGTTTGATTCCCGTTTGAACTGGTTACCTGGTTGGGTTTGACGTAGAACTATGTCTTTGCATTCGGTCCTGTAGATCGCCAACCTCTCGGTAAGAATGTCCAAAAAAGTGTTACATTAGAATTGCTTGCAACTTTTGAACAATATAATGCTAAATCACATTACATTCACATTATTCCAATTAAATTAATATTAGATGTTTATATTCTGATCCAGTAGCATACTTTCAGTAAGCTGCAAATAAAATTAATTTACATCATTTAACTAACTAGCTAACTCGACTTAATTATTAGAGCTGTTGATTTAATAGATTAATGGAAACGATTAATTTTAAAATCCGATTAACCGAACAAATGTGTTTTAATCGATTGATAGAACCGATTATAAATTGTCATGTGGTAAAAGAAAGATAATTGCTTTGTGAAGTCAATGTAGCACAAAACCTATACCTATTATAATTTCGTGTGATAGACTCTTACGCTATGAGCGACAGGTCATTAATGTAAACTGATGTTCTTGGATTCTTGTTTTAGAAAGGTAAAAGTAACTACGCACAATTCTCTCCTTAAAAGTCTCCTTTGAAAACGCGGCTTAGACGACCATTTACTTTCACAAATTATTGAAAGAATTTAAGGCTGGTTCACAATAAACCGGGAACAGAAAAGAGAACTAGGACTTGTGAATGCTCACATAAATACATTTATTTTAACAATATTTCCGTCCACGCCTGTAGAGTAACGGTTAGCGCGTCTGCACGCGAAACCAGGTGGCCCGGGCTCGAATCCCGGTCGGGGCAAGTTACCTGGTTTTCCGGGGTTTTCCCTCAACCCAATATGAGCAAATGCTGGGTAACTTTCTGTGCTGGACCCCGGACTCATTTCATCGGCATTATCACCTTCATCTCATTCAGACACTAAATAACCTGAGATGTTGATAAAGCGTCGTAAAATAACCCACTAAAATAAAAAAATATATATTTCTGTTCTCGTTCTTGTCGTTTCCGTTCCCGGTTTATTGTGAATCAGCCTATATGAGACGCTCAGCGCATAAATGACCCAACGCACAAAATTTGCATATTGAATTTATTGCTTCAAAGAGTTCCTCATACTGTTCTCTTCCAAGTGTAAAGGCTGGTTCTTAATAAACCGGAAACGAGAACCAGGACGAGAACGAGAACGGAAAAATTGTTAACATGTATACTTTTAAATATGAGCACTCACAACTAACGAGAAGCTTGTCGGAGCCTGGGAACGGGAACATGAGGTTGCCCAAGTTTCAACTTTGCTGTTCTCGTTTCCTGTCACAGCCTAGTAGATTTATTCTGTTGCCATGATAAAACTATTTTATCTATATTTCGTAGCAAGGAGGCCGTAACATAATTTCTTCTTCATGCGTCGTTTCTAACTCGCTAGGAAATTCGAAGGGTAGCGTTGCAAGTCATTGTTCCTCATACGACTGTCTGGAGACTGTTGAAAGAGTATCAATTGTATCCTTATCATTTGCAACGTGTACAGGCCCTGTCAGCAGCAGATTACCCTGCACGAGTTAGGTTCTGTCATTGGTTCTTGCAGCAGTTTGGTGTAAATCCGAACTTTCCTGCCTTAGTATTATTTACAGATGAAGCACAGTTCACACGAGATGGCGTAACAAATTTCCACAATCAGCATGTATGGGCGTATGAAAACCCACGTACAACTGTTCCATCTCATCACCAGGTGTGATTCTCCCTCACCATGTGGGCCGGTATCATTGGTGATCGATTAGTTGGACCCCATGTACTTGTAAGCAGACTTACGGGGCAGGCGTAAACAAACTTCCTGGAAAACACCATACCTCATGTTTTAGAAGACACTCCACTGATCAATCGTCAACACATTCACTTCTTGCATGATGGCGCTCCTGCACACTTCAGTCGTACGGCTAGCCGGTACTTGGATCGAAGGTTTCCTGATCGATGGATAGGTAGAGGTGGCCCAATTGCATGGCCTCCACGCTCACCTGATCTGAACCCTCTCGATTTCTACTTGTGGGGCCATTTAAAATCATTGGTTTATTCGTCTCCGGTGCCTGATTTGGAATCCCTTCGGAATCGAATTGTGGCATGTTCTGAGGACATAGGCCTACGCAATACTCCTGGAGTTTGGAATCGTGTTCGCAGGTCAATGAGACATCGATGTGAGGTATGTATTGAAGCAGGAGGTGGACATTTTGAACATCTTCTTTAATGACAACGACCTGCGGAAAGAAAAACGTTCCGGTGAATTTCAATGTTGTGAAGGTCATAACTCGGAAATGAAGCATTTCCGGACACATGTTGTAATGAACTATTTTGATTGTCTACATGTGGTAAATACATACCTGAAATTATGCCCCGTATTTTTTAAACATTCTGTATAACATCAGAATGCGTAATATGAACTTCACATATCGTTATTGACATACATATCGATATGCATAGCCGTTTCCGTTCTCGGTTTATTGTGAATAAAAATCTTCACTTTCACGTTCTCCGTTTCCAATTCTCGTCCTGGTTCCCGTTTCCAGTTTATTGTGGACCAGCCTTAAATCAGCCTACTCAATATTCCCAGTTTTTCCATGAGATTTCTGCACAATTTTTGTTTATGTCTCGCATTTCACGCACTGGTACAAAGAGGTAAAGGAAAAGGATTCCTATAGACATATTTTATTACAGTGTGTCGAACTGGAACATGTACGGAGAAAATATTTACCACCCTCGATGCTAAGTCAGAAGAGGACTTAGCTTGCATGTCTTAACCTCATGGGGAATAGAGACTAGGCTACGATCAAAAGACTGGATTGTTCCTCATGAAGGCGAGACAGATTAGAACTTAAGCTGTTAAAGTTTGTGATACGAACTGACGAATGGATAGGCCTAATGGTATCTATCCAATTATACACTTTTATGTATGTTTTAGGTTAGGATATATTATATGTGTTTTGTTGTGTCATTTTCATTTTAATGTGTGTGTTCTTTTAGAGAGTGGTTGGATATAATCATAGGTGAGGGAAGTGAAACCTACAAAGTAGGACTTGTTTTAGGTACAAAGCACGTACGGTCAGAAGAACTGTGCATTGGATTTTAGAGAAAATTATGATAACATAACATCTGTATGTATAATATTACTCAATAAATCTATCTATCTATCTATCTATCTATCTATCTATCTATCTATCTATCTATCTATCTATCTATCTATCTATCTATCTATCTATCTATCTATCTATCTATCTATCTATCTATCTATCTATCTATCTATCTATCTATCTATCTGTCTGTCTGTCTGTCTGTCTGTCTGTCTGTCTGTCTGTCTGTCTGTCTGTCTGTCTGTCTGTCTGTCTGTCTGTCTGTCTGTCTGTCTGTCTGTCTGTCTGCCTGCCTGCCTGCCTGCCTGTCTAACCTATCCTATCTATCTGTCTGTCTGTCTGTCTGCCTGCCTGCCTGCCTGCCTGCCTATCTATCTATCTATCTATCTATCTATCTATCTATCTATCTATCTATCTATCTATCTATCTATCTATCTATCTATCTATCTATCTATCTATCTATCTATCTATCTATCTATCTATCTATCTATCTATCTGTCTAGTAGAATACATTAAAACAAATAAGAAACCTATTATGCGTTTCGTAATTAATTGCGTGGTTAAATAGAGTATTAGGCTGACTATTTCGCATACATGACGTCATTCCATTTTCGGCGAATGAAATGTAATGAAATTTTGAATTCCAACCAATCACAGTCATATATCGCGATAACTTCTGCAGCTCGATTTATCACCACCAAATTATCACATGGTCGTTCTTTTGTGTAGTCAGTGTCGCCAATTGTTTCCACGTGAATCGATGAGCATGAATCCATTGTACTATATAAAGTGTGAAATCCTACATATCTCATAACGTCGAAAGATACTACATATATTATTAATATTGTAAGCCTAATTAGATCCAAGATTCAGATTTCATTTCATAAGCTATTTTTAGTTTCCATATATTTTACTTTCAACAAATCGTCTTTATATGATTTGTATTTTTTTCTCATAAATACAAGGATGACTTTGAAATAAAATGATCAATGTCTCATTAGCGCCTTCTCCTTTTGTTGCTGTGCAATGCAATATATATATTTTTTCTGGAATCACGTTCACGCGAACATGAAAGCTTGGAGTTTGCGAACTCTCGCGTTAGCGCCTGTCTAACGTTTTTGTTAACGTTTATGTTTATGTAAGTTAAGATATATGAATGGATCCATTAAAAAACATTACCGTAAGTTTTTGTGTTCCCGTTGCGTTTGGCTTTACTTTTTATTGTGAATGGGCCATGAGAAAAGAAGGGGAGATGGAGGCAGGTTGGCTACAGAGGCACGTTGGCACACAAATTTTATTTCGGTGTTTATGCGATGGATTGTAGCACCACGCGGACAATATGATCCCTGCTTTATAAAGCATGCTTCACGGAAATGTCAGACTTTTGTGGCAAGCGGAAGAAGAAGGAAGCTATAAAGTTGTTTTTGCAGCATGATAAGTAAATTTTCATCATCTCGTGATTATTTTTTTACAAGTTACATATGTAATATTAGGTAAACTTCAAATACATCGTTGGAAAGTGCAATCAATTGGCTCTGTTTCGTGTTAATTTCATTTCGATCATGCATTACTCTAATTCGTAATTTTGACACAAATCAAATATCTACACCAGAGGCAAGTTGGCACAGTTGTTAGGGGGCAGATTGGTACGGTGTTTAACTTACCCCGCTGTGTTACTTTAAATGATTATATAAATTATACAATACGTAATTTACTTATTCATACAATTTGTTATTATATGAGGTCAATTTAATTGATTGTAAATATAAAACATATATGTTCATTGGAGTGAATTAGAAAATGAGGATCTTAAAAAACTGATCGAGCAACTACTTCTACTGATAATATGATGTTACGATCTGTCAGTGCTATAAAGTTAGAAATCAAAAATGTGGCCAAGGGGCCAAGGATTTTAATATCCAATTCCAGACTCCCACTCGGTATTGCAGGTAATCTACGGATGAGGACATAAGGGGAAAATTTTCTACTGCGATATTTACTGACTCTCCAGTTAAGAAAGCACTAGAGGAGAAGATATCGAAAAAGGATAATGAATTTGTTCAACAAAAATACAAGAAGAGACTTTAGTAGTGAGAAAAGGAACCTTAAGACAAGTCGAAAGACAAAGAATAATTCAAGAAGGGAAAGTAACGAACTAGACAGAGAGACATTTGACTGTATTGTGTTAAATTTATTCAGAATGTGCACCAGGTGACAGTGCCTGGAGTGTAAGTTATGGTACATAAAAATTTTACAGATGGAAATAAACTTTGTATGCATAAACTCCTTCTCAGATATTTTTAATAACACAATATGATATGTAGTCATTTACAAGTTCAAAATTAATTTTTCTACCTTGCTTTTCAAGGATTCAGTTCTTCTTTTATCATTTTGAATCATTTGCCTGTGTAAAGAAATAAATTTTAAATTAAAAAAATTTTAGTCTTATATGCAGTTTGCCTTTATTTAACATGTAGCCAATTTTCCCCATACCATGTTTCAATCGGATAAGTTGACTAAATCTGCAAGTTTCAAAATAATACAAAATTTCACATTTAAATCGTGGTGAAATCTAAATTAAAATCTCCCCATATAGCCAAAGAACCACGTAGAGGATTTCTAAAATCCTATACAAATTACGGCAAAAAAAAAATGAAACGTAAAATTTGAGTCAACCTACCTCCCTCTCCGCTATTCATTTAGGATTAATATGATATTAGAACTCTTTGTTGTGCTCTATGCAAGGAATAAGCTGTTAAAATCTGTATAGTTATACCCTGTATAATTAAACAGTACATTTAGAAGCTTAATTTTGAAATTACATAGAACTGATTTTGCGTAAGCTTATAACCACAATAACGAAAATTTCTCTTTTTATCTTTTTATTAGATGTATATTAAAAGTCTTCATTTATGTACAAGTTCGAGTAAGTAGTCAGCCTTATAAACTTGGTAAAGTACCTTAATTGTTGTAAAACTCGTAAACCGTATAATGAGAAAGTCCGTATAACTTATGTGACAGTAATATAAATTTAATAGATCCTCTCTGAAAGACCGAAGTGCAGCTGATAATCAGAGTTACGTCATAAAAGTGTCCAGACAAAGTAGTTCTCAGTACAATGTTGCGTAAATTACGACATGCAAAAGGACACAGTTGTTACGAAATTTCTTTTTCTTACAAACCAGATACGTTCCACACCAGTACACGGCCTTCACAAGCCAGTACGTTTTATGCATTTATTGTGCTTTAACTGATATCCCTTGTCATGGACAAAATACTCGTGCACCTTGAAAGATGACAAGGTGACTTTACTGGCACGTGTAAATGAGATACTATGATCTGGCTGGATAGATTTATAGGTATAATTTTTTGGTCACTCGGTGAAATCATTAATTTTTTTTTTCTAATGGATTTTGGAGCGCGTGGTAGCGTCGCGGTTAATGCGTAACCGCTGCAAAGTCAGAAGATCATAGGTTGGATTCCCGATGGGGTAATGAATTCTGTCCATTGATATAGGCTTGATCCTTCCGGCCGCACTATGCACCTGGAGTATAAGTTACTCAGCTCCTAACAGAAATGAGTGCCTGGGGCATTTTCTTGAGAATAAAAGCGACGAGCACGTAGGACTAATATCCTTACTGTCATAATTAGACAAGGTGTTTCAAAACTAATGCATAATTGCTATTAAAATTTAGTGAGGGAATTAATTCTAGTAGAAAGAACTCACACATCATACCTTGTATTTATAAAGGAGTGGTTTAATGGAAACAATTTTTTGTGACTATTGTTGTCGAGTTATGACGGCATCGGAAATATTTTAAAATGGCATCCTATAGATTTTAACATCATCTGAAAGAGCATAATTTTATGTAGTATTTAATTTGTTTTGTATAGTTAGGCCTACTTTGGTAAGAATTTTAATAATAATAATAATAATAATAATAATAATAATAATAATAATAATAATAATAATAATAATAATAATAATAATAATACATTTTGAATCTTGCGTACACCACTTTTAACACTTGAATATAATTAATTGATGAACTAGTGAACTTACTCGTGTTAAATATGTAATATTTGTCCGGCTTACAGCTGTTTCAGTGCTTCACGCACCATCATCAGAGCCTACTAGATCGCGGCGTCATCTCGAACTTCTCTGCCTGTTAGGAGGGCGTACATACACAACACATCTAACCACCACATACAACACAAACATGCTGCATTCAGGACAATGGTACACAGATTACTCAACATACCCATGAACCAACAACACTACAATGAAGAAGTGAACACAATAAAATACATAGCACAAGAAAACGGATACAATCCAAACATAATAGACAACATCATAAGGAAGACAAAACAAAAACTTAACAAACACAAAAATACACAAAACACAACACAAACACAAGAACACAAGAAATACATCACACTAACATATGAAAACAAAAGCACACATAAGATCGCATCTTCATTCAGAAAACAGAAATACAACACAACATACAGAACAGAAAACACACTACAAAGACATCTCAACACACAAAAAACACAAACAAATAAATACGACCACACAGGTGTATACAAACTCAAATGTAATAGTTGCGACAAGTTCTACATAGGACAGACAGGCAGATCATTCCAAACACGCTACAAAGAACATATTAAAGCTATAACCAGAGGACACAATACATCTACGTACGCCGATCACATAACCAATACTAACCATACATACAATAACATAAATACGGACATGGAAATCCTACACACACAACCCAAGAACCAAAAACTCAACACACTAGAACAATACGAAATATACAAACACACTAAAACACACCCCGATCAAATCCTCAACACACAGATCAATTTCAGTACACACTTCAACACCTTCCAACAATAAAACACGCCCTCCTAACAGGCAGAGAAGTTCGAGATGACGCCGCGATCTAGTAGGCTCTGATGATGGTGCGTGAAGCACTGAAACAACTGTAAGCCGGACAAATATTACATATTTAACACGAGTAAGTCCACTAGTTCATCAATTAATAATAATAATAATAATAATAATAATAATAACAATAACAATAATAATATGTATGTCTGTATGTATGTATGTATATATGTATGTACAGAATGTCCCAAATCGATGTATACACTCTTTGAAACAGTATTTCTCAGCAAAGAAATGAGATAGAAATACGATTTTTGCGGTTTATGATTCAAGAGTCAGTGGAAACATGGAAACATGTTCATCTCTTTATAAACAAACATGGGGGTTCAATTATCGTTCGATGAATGTAAGTGGATACTGAAATGTTATTGGAAAATGGAGAATATTGAGGTTCAATGACGTTGGAGGGTTGAATCTGGAACACAACCACCAACGAGGTTAACTATCACAAAAATCCGAGACAAGTTTGAAGTAGACGGAACGGTGCAAGATGTGTTAAAAGGGCGGTGCGGAAGAAAGAGAAGTTCCACCGATAACGAGAGTGTTGATGCAGTCATGCAAGCTTTTGCACAATCCTCAAAGAAGTCAATGTGACAATGTCCTCGTGGGATTACTGTCAGCAAATAGTGTTCATCGAATTTTGAGAGCTCAAAAATGGAAGACTTGTTCACGCACTAAATAAGGACGACCCAGAGATGGATAGGACGAAAAGGAAATGCTGCAGAGTTCCCGCCTCGATCTCCGGATTTAACCCCTCCAGACTTCTACCTATGGGGAGCTCTAAAGGACACAGGTACGCCACAAAATCACAAACACCGGAGGAACTGAGAGTTCAGATTGAACATGCCTGTAATGATATTCCATTAGCAACAATCCAGTTGGTATATCGCTCTGTTGTAGGCTACGTCGTTGTTGGGACTTTACTGTGGCGGAAGGGGGCCATTTTGAACATGTACGGCCTTAAAGAATACAAAACCGCAAAAAATCGTATTTCTGTCTCATCTCGTTGCTGATAAATAATGTTTCAAAGAGTGTATTATGTATGTATGTATGTATGTATGTATTTTTACAACATGCTCCATTACAGAGTAATACTACATGTTTTTAGGATTTTCCCTTTCCTACGATAAATATACATTTAGAAATTGTATTGGTGAATACGCCCAATTTAGTCTACTTCGCCTAATGTATGTATGTATGTATGTATGTATGTATGTATATATGTATGTATGTATGTATGTATGTATTTCTATGTGTTAACTAATGTATTACATGTGTGTAGATGGAACATGAACTTTCCTCATAAGGATGTTCCTGATTCTTTATCTCTCTGGGCCGATTTGGCCGCTGATGGGTTTGACTTTACTTTCACGTAATGTGATTTTACAAATGAGTTAAAATTTAATATATTAACCGCCATAGTGACGTCAAGGGTAGATAAATATCATTCCAAGGAAAAGTCACAAGTTTTATTCGTAATGTAACTGGAAAACTTTAAATCAGCGGTATCACCCGCGGGTGAATTTCAGCTTAAACCGTAGTTTCACCGTACTGGCCAGGTTACTGGTTCTTATCTTCCGATCCATTGTAAAAGTAAAATCGAGGTTGTTCTTTAGGCTGCTATTACACTGTCAAAGTTCTTTGACAAAGAACTGCAAACTCCAAACCCAGCTTTCTCCAGTCTTTCCTATTTTATGCCTTCCTCTTTCTCTCCTAATATGAACCATATATCTTAATGTCGTCTATCATCTGGTATCTTCTTCTGCTCCGAACTCTTCTCCCGTTCACCATTCCTTCCATTGCATCCTTCAGTAAGCAGTTTCTTCTCAAACAGTGACCCAGCCAATTCCTTTCCCTCTTTCTGACCAGTTTCAGCATCATTCTTTCTTCATCCACTCTTTCCAACATATCTTCGTTTCTTATTCTGTCTGTCTAATTCACACTCTACATCCTTCTCCATATCCACATTTCAAATGCTTCTATATGCTTCTCTTCACTTCGTCGTAATGTCTATGCTTCTGCCGCATACAATGCTACACTCCACACAAAGCAATTCACTAGTATATTTCTTACGATTAGTGTATGATAACATATTTTATCAAGATCTTTGATAAAAGATAGGATTTGAGGTATATTACACTTCATAAAATCTGTTATAAAAGATTTTTATCAAAGATAATCTAAAATTAAGAACAAAAGCTCTCGTAACGCTTGTTCCACAACAGTGAACACGTGTTCCGATCTTGATACTAATATTTACGCGTTAAGTTTGTGATTTGTTGGTACTAATATTTACGCGTAAAGTTTATAACACCATGAATGAAGAACAGTATTATGTTTGTTTAGCTACGATAGTTCAATTATTACAATATGCATGTTACTGAAAAAAAAACGGAAAAAGAATCGCCTGTGGGTTAAACCATGGATTGCAAAACGTGATAAGATAGGTATGTCAGAACTTATTGAAAGAGCTACAATGCGAGACTTGAAAAGTTATAAAAATTATTATAAAATATTATTATTATTATTATTATTATTATTATTATTATTATTATTATTATTATTATTATTATTGTGGGTCCCTATCACGTGCGTCCTCAGGTTGCGGATAGAGGACACGGCCTCCAGATATGGAGGGTAGCTGCAAATATATTGAATAAGCAGTCGTGGACAGCTGATAAAGGGTGGTCCTCCAAGTTGGGGGTTGGGCGAAGGGCTAACAACCCATCAACGTAAAAAAAAACAGCTTATTACGAAGCCAAACAATAAGCCTCGGAATGGGACTGATTCTCCGGCACGACCACAGCAAAGGAATAAGGTTATGAGATTTGGTACATGGAACGTAACTAGTCTTTATAGAACAGGAGGGGTAACATTAGTAGCAAAAGAACTAGCTAGGTATAGAATAGTACTGCGCTCATGAAAGAACGATAAGATCAATCACTGTTGTCAACAGAGTTGAAAAATGCATTGAACACTGTTGAAATGTATTGATAACCACGCATGCAAGCAATAATTAATGTAATCATGAAGTCATTTCTCTTTTCTTCTTATCTCTTGTAAGGCTTGTTATGCATAACATTCAAACAGCTGTATCCGCATACCCATTGAAAATTGAGGACATGTTTATATTCGTAATGTAATGTAAATTTGTCATTAAGCAAAATTCTTTCGGCGAGATGATCCTTCACAATATTTTGTATACAGTACCATCCCACCTAATTACATAGGAATTTATGCAAGCCAGCTCATTACTTAATTTACTCTTCCACTCATGTTCCTTTTAATTGTATCTTCGTCAGCTCTTACTCCCCCCACTGCCCATCTATTACTCTCCCACTTCTCATACAAATATTAACTATTCCTCCTGAATCACCGTGTGGCTTATTTACTGCGAATGCCACTGGGTCAGATTAAAATGTCAGTGAATTAGATTAAGTAACGTAATTGTAGTGTAGACTACAACAAAAACAGTGAAGTGAATTTTCGCCCCAGTTAATTGCTTAGACTAGTTGTTGCCCTTCGACAGTAGCTTATGCAGTATTATCTTTTTGTACAGATAACTACGTAATTTGCACAGGGCTGTATCTGGTTGTTATGCTAAACATGCTTCTTCTTCTTGTCCAGATCGCTATGGACAGTTGACAGTTTTAATGATGATTCTAAGTTTCTTATCGGACATCCGGTTTTACAAACTTGTGTAACTTATCGCTGTGCAAAGAAATTTTGCAATGTCATATTTGTTCGGATCAAATTTCTGCACATTCAAAGGACAAAACTGAAATTATTTCGTTTATATGACGTCATTCCATTTTCGACCAATGAAGTGTAATGAAATTTTGAATTCCAACCAATCATAGTGACACTTTGCGATAATTTTTGCAGCTAGACTTATCGCTATCAATTTATCGCATGGTCGTTCTTTTGTTTAGTTGGTGTCGCCAAATGTTTCCCCTTAAATCGATGAGCATGATTCCATTAAGATGCATCTACACGGTTAAACTTTTCTCTCAACTTTTCGCATTCAAGCAATGAATGCAAGATTGATATTTAATATTAATATATTTACGCAATGAAGACGACGTTTAAAACGGCGCATCATGTAGACACAAATCTTCATGCATCTTAGTTGAACCCTAGATCATATATGAAGGGTCCAGGGGAAGAACATGCTAAGTCACATTTTACTGTTTTTACAGGAGAGCAAGTTTAAAGTTTCAAGGTCCATTACATTCTATTGTCTCTGAGTTATCATTTTTCAAATATTTCTGTCTTAATCAAGTTTTTACTCTGTACAATTAAACCACTGAAATCTCTATTGCCTGAGGTATTACATGGCATCCAAAACAAAAAATTGATAAAATTGGACTTAGCACGTTTTTCCCCTGGACCCTTCATATGTAAATATGATCTAGGATTGAACGTACGTTTTAAACTTGATTATTTTGATATTCTTCCCAGATTGCATGTATACGCGCATGGAAAATTGAACTGTGTAGATGCAGCTTTAGTCCTGTTACACACTACAGTGATATACAGCTGTCTCCATACATATTACATAGTTCTTAGTTCTCGGTGTAGTGTACAATGTAACGATGAAGTACTAAATAAAGTACGAAATTCTACTTGCACATCTACATCTTCATGTTCTAATTCCATGTCCATTGAGGCTATATGAAGAAAATTACATTCCTTCATTCAGATTTGATAACTGCATTTTCAACAATTCTTCATTTAATTAGTGTATTAAATCAGGTTACTGTAATTATATTATAAAATTTTGAATGAAATTATGATTTCAACATATAATGAAAATGTATTTATGTTATAATAATAAGAGAAAAGTGCAGTACATCTAATTAACATTGTTAAACCTTTATTTCGCTTTTCGCAATTGGCATTACTGAATAATAACATCCAATTTCTTTATTACAGTAATCGATATTCATCTATTTCAACTTCACAATGTCTGAATAGGTTAAGTATTCGTAAATATACAATTATTAACATTTTGTAATCGAATTTTAGAGATATATTATTTGCATTTTTATTTTATTCACGAAATAGTCCTAATAAATGTCACTCGAGGTCTGAGATTTCCCAGATAAATCGGCAAATCTCAGACCTCTCGTGACATTACTACAGATAATTTATTATCGTTAGACGACGGAACTTCGTGCAATTATTGCATGCTTTTATTGATTTGGCATATTGAAAAAGTAAAAGTGTACAGTATGTTTGCCGATCATAGTTTTTACGTTCGAATGAAGCCAACTTTATTTTGTGTAAATGCATATTTCGAGAGTGTTCCCTTTTAATTGTATATATATATATATATATATATATCTATTTTGTATATTTATATGCATATATTAACATCTTCCGTTATGTGAGAAATAAAACCAATAATTACTGTTGAGGATAACATGAAATTGCTGCGACGACAATGGACACTTATCCCTAGTGCATAAGTTGGGTCGTTTTCCACTTTCCCATGAAGCTAACTGGTGCTCTGTGTGCATATTAGCCTTGTTATGTGTGATTTTTGAGGAGCCAGGGCAAAAATACGCTTTGCCTAGATGCCATTCAGACTTTCATCACTTTTACCCTAATCTCGTAGAACAAAAAATGAACGTATTTAGACACCTGCGACAATAAAGTCACATATTGTTGAGGTCATGGAACTACTGCGAATATTGTTATAACGTTGCGCTCTGATTTCATAGAAACAAAACTGAACGTATTTGAACATTCTGCGACAATGAAGCCTCGTGGAGTGTAAATGTTCATTTCAACAAGTTTTATTGCACAATCAACGAACCAGTGCATGATAGATCTGCTTAAAGTTTAACCGCCGACATGCTGAAAGAAAAAGGTAGCAGACAAAATTAATTTAAAAATGGGTTTCTTAAGAGAAATATTTTTCTGCTGATGGGAAAATCGACTTCTGTACAATATGGCTTCTTAACACTTATTACTTTAAATTATTTTCATGTATATCGTATTATTCAGCCTCTAAAATGTATTTTTATTGCATATATTTAAATTTTTAGTGCACAATTGCATGCATATTGTCAGGAGTTTAGTGCATACAGTTCCGTGGTCTAATTATGATAATAGACTGTTCTCTTAAACTGACTGAGCATATTGGGAATTAAATCAATGGTTTTCTCAAAGCACGCTATGAAATGTTTCATATAAAACAATTTTCATCTCGAAAATGAAGCAAAAAACGAACAAAGTTGTATTCAACTTTTTTGTTTGAAATATCTCAAAGAACAACTCTCTGAAATTAATAACATAACTTACGGTTCACCCTGTAAGCCTATAGTCATATCATGACATACGTGATTATGTCATAGTAAAGGGTTACACAATTATGCAAATATCAATTTCTGGAAATTGATCTTAGCGATAGATTGGGTATAAAAACAGTAACATTAATTAAAATTAGCTTTGTTGTAATATATGCATTTTTAATTGCTATCTTTTAACTACTAAGGCTAATATAAGATGATGAAGTAAGTTGAACTTCACATGAAACTACCGTATTTATTTTCCAGTGTCGCATCTCGTAAGGTCAGCGTGATACCAGAATTAATCAAGGCAGCACGATTAATAACAAAGCTTATAACGCTTACAAAGTAATGAGACTGTCTTGTGTTGCAACATAATCGTGAAAATATAAAGAAAGCCAAACCCATTCAGCATTCAGGTTTCCTTTTAAGCTTCGCGAATAAAAACCTGTTTTATTTTATTATACTATATTTTATTTTGTTTTATTGTACTAATACTACATAGTATATTAGTTGCCAAGCTTAGAAGCAAATATTTCACACCAATCCTCCTTCAGCTTGCATTTTTAACACATATTTTTTATCTGTATTCTACACTAACTCTATACTAAACCCGAAGCCAATTACCCGAATTATCTTTTCCCGAAACTTTTTTTAACAAAAACTATTCTGTATTAAGACTTTTATTACGAAAAAAAAAAAAGAACGCGCAATGGGACTAGGTAAACAAAAACAACAGAATGGGACTATTAGTATTTCATTCGAAGAACTAAAAGACCATTATACTTCATTACCACCCATTTGTCCTGACAGTGTCACAAAACAAGTTATGTTATAGATGAACTCACCTCCCGATCCCCGCTTATATGTGAGAAATTTGTTTCTCTAATGTATCTCCTACAGAAGTAATTAAGAACACATATCAATGTGTTGTACAGTTTTATCAAATAACCAGATTTAAATCAGATGGTGGTAATAATATGTCGTTGAAGATGGCAACTTCCGAGTTGACAAAATTCTTTTCAAATAAGAGTGGAAAGTTGTAGCGTATACGGTGAATGAAGTCCAGTTTACTGTCTCTTTCATTGTAGTAGTGATATTCCAAAGTGAGTTGTCTTATCCTTTGTTGCGGTGGCAACCATTTTTTTTTCTTTTGGGGTGACGCACGTACTCTCTTTCCTAACAGCGACATAAAACCGATAATAACTGGCAGCATTACAAAAACCTGAGAAACAGAACGACGCAAATAATAAGTAATGCCAAAATCCAGCACAGCCATAGACTTATCGAACCTGACACCACAGCATATACGTAACTTACGGAAAACCTACGGACAATGGGACAGGTAAACAAAATCAACAGACCGAGACTATCAGCATTTCACTCGACGAACTGAAAGACCATTATACCACCCATTTGTCCTGACAGTGTGACAAAACAAGTTATGTTATAAATTTGTTTATTTTGGGTACTTGGTTATTTAACGACGCTGTATCAACTACGAGGTTATTTAGCGTCGATGGGATTGGTGATAGCGAGATGATATTTGGCGAGATGAGGTCGAGGATTCGCCATAGATTATCTGACATTTGCCTTATGGTTGGGGAAAACCTCGGAAAAACCCAACCAGGTAATCAGCCCAAGCGGGAATCGAACCCGCGTCCGAACGCAACTTCGGATCGGCAGGCAAGCGCCTTAGCGGACCGAGCTACGCCGGTGGTTATGTTATAAATGAACTCACCTCCCGACCCCGCTTATACGTGAGAAATTTATTGTGTTTGATGTATCTCCTACAGACATAATTAAATATTTAAAACGTATCAAAACAAAAGAACAAGGCACTGACGGTATTGCCATTATAATGCTTAATAAAATAATTGACATTATTCTTCCGAGTCTTACACATACCTTCAACGCGTCTCTTATCACATCCTCCTACCCTGTACAATGCAAAATATGCTCTTGTTCAACCCCTCCCTAAAGTCACCCAGCCTACCACCTCTACCGATTACAGAACAATAAGTATTTTTTCCGACATTATCTAAAGTGCTAGAACGTATAGTCACAAACAGCTCTCCGACTACTTGGACTCGTATAATCTCCTTCACCCACTCCAGACTGGTTTCAGAGACCAAATCATAGGACAGTAGAGGTGCCGAAGATGCTCGTGAAGCTATTGACAGACACGAAGTAACCTTGCTATCACTACTGGACTTCTCTCGAGCATTTGGGACTGTCGACATTGATATTCTCATTGAAAAGCTGAAAATGTTGTATTTGTCAGACACGACAATCATGTGGATGGAGTGTTACCTTCGCGATCGTCATCAATGCGTGTCACACAATAATCGGTTTTTGTTTATGGCGAGATGTGAAGTCAGGAATCCCTCAAGAATCTGTACTAAGGCCTCTACTTTTCGCTATTTACATTAACAACGTTTTCATTGCCCTTAAAAATTGTCAGCACCATCTCTATACAGCTGATTTTCAGATATATATACAGAGGGTGCCGAAAAAATATATAAACACTTTGACAGGAGATATCTATTTAATATATTCAAAGTTGGACCGAAAAACAACAGTAATGTGTAGTATGATGTCCTGTAAACAGCTGAGACTCACATACGTCATGCTAGCGTTGCTGCGCGACAGATCAATCAACAACAACAACCAACAAAATGGAGCCAAGATTATCGTTTGAACAGCAGAAAGCAATTTTGAAATGGTATTGAAGAACCGAGATTGTTGTTGAAGTTCAACGACAATGGAAACATGAGTACAGAATAGAATCACCAACGCGATTAACAATTGCACGCATCCGTGACAAATTTGAGACTCATGGTACCTACATGGGCGGATCTGGGAGACCTCGCACATCAATAAGCCCCGCGTCCTCGGCTATGGTTTTGGAACGTTTTAAGCACTCACCGCAGAAATCTACAAAGCAATGTGCACGTGAGACTGGGATTAGCAGAACCAGCGTACGTCGTATTATTAAAACAGCAATGTTGAACATTTTCATCCCAAGACTTTTGCATGCATTAAATGAAGATGACCCTGATCGGAGAATGCAGTACTGTGAGTGGTTTCAGAACATGGTGCAAGAGGATGAGGCCTTCGTAGGGAAGGTTGTTTGGTCCGATGAGGCACAATTTAAGTTGAACGGAACTGTTAACCGTCATAACTATGACTGCTGGTGTGCAAAAAATCCACATTTTTTTGTGGAAAAGGCTGTTAATTTACCTGGAATTAATGTTTGGTGTGGGTTGTCATCTAAGACCATTATTTTTTTTATGAAACAGTAACTGGCCAAGTGTACCTGAACATGTTACGCACATCCATCTTATCCGCCATTCGTACACTCTATGGATATGAGGAATTTTACTTCCAACAGGATCGTGCACTACTACATTATCACCGAGATGTACGTACGTATCTTGATGACACTCTTTCAGGGCACTGGATAGGACGAAGAGGTCCGATTGAGTTTCCACCGCGTTCTCCGGATCTAACTCTGTTGGACTCTTACCTATGGGGAACTCTTAAGAATGTTGTATACCATAGAAAATCAGCTACACTGGCAGCACTTCGGGAAGAAATTGAAACGGCATGTGCTGCAATCGCTGAGGACACTTTCGTAAACGTTGCTCGAACAGTAGTTCAACGTACTCAGAAGTGTGTCGACGCCCATGGTGGGCATTTTGAGAAACTTTTGTAACTGTAACAGTCTAAGATGATTAGTGCTCATCATTTTCTATTTGTATGAATTCAGCTTTGTTATGTTAACATAGTTTTTTCTTTGCTTGAAATGTGCATACTTTTTGGCACCCTCTATATTCACGACCAAACTCACTATCAAAATTAAATCATTATCTCATGTCAGTCAGCAGTTGGACTATAAAATGCGGGCTAAACCTTAATCTGGGTAAAACGCAAGTAATTCTATTAGGACATTAAAGATTACTGTCCTCCATCAGCATTAATACAATTTTGCCAGTGATTTTAAACAATACTATAATACCATTCAGTTTTGGGGTACCGTTAAAAACTTGGGTTTCAAATTCGACTCGAATCTCAGCTGGAATGCACAGGTAAAATATGTCTGTAAGAAAACTTTCGCAATCTTGCATTCACTAAAATGACTGAATTTCCTCATAAACTGAAACAGATCTTGCTACAGATTCTGGTGATGCCTTACTTTGACTATTGCGATGTTTTGTATAGTCACCTTAGTGTTGAATTGTCATTGAAACTTCAGCGTGTTAATAATGCTTATGTCCGTTTCATTTTCGACAGCCATCGTTATGATCATGTATGATCATGATCCGAGTATTTCTTACAATTATCTTGGCTTCATTTACGAGAAATACGTTCAATCCATTCATTCTGTTTGCTGTATCAGATTCTAAATAGTTCCTCGCTTCACACTTTTAGCATCCCACCACAACCGTGATGCAGGTTCACAGCCTTGTTCTATCAATACTATATCATCAAACTCTCTCTACTCTGCTTCCTAAACATACGCTACCTATTGCACAAAGTTTCATAAAAATCTGTTGTATACGAGAGAAGTTATTAATTTTTGTATAAATATACCCCCTGTAAAGGGGTAGTTCCTCTTGTACAAGCGAAATCAGAGGCTGTACACAAAAAACATAGGTACGCTATCTGTATAAAGTTTCATAAAAATTTGTTGTATACGAAAGGAGTTATTAATTTGTCCATCTAGATTTGCGTTCTCGCCCACTGTGCACCGGTCTAATTACTATTCTATAAATTTTCTTTTTCCCATTCTTGGAGAGATACGAGATACTTAGATTTCATTAGAGTTTGTAATGATCAATAGCATTTATTTCCTTCTTGTAATCTTTCATTTATTTGTCGACCTGGTTGGCAAGTTGGTATAACGCTGGCCTTCTATGCCCAAGGTTGCGGGTTCGATCCCGGGCCAGGTCGATGGCATTTAAGTGTGCTTAAATGTGACAGGCTCATGTCAGTAGATTTACTGGCATGTAAAAGAACTCCTGCGGGACAAAATTCCTGCACATCCGGCGACGCTGATATAACCACTGCAGTTGCGAGCGTCGTTAAATAAAACATAACTTTTAACTTCATTTATTTCTTCTGCTATTATAATGTTTATGTAATTAGTGACTCTAAATATTTAAAATTTGAATTCTTATATAAAGTATTTTAAAACCATATTACTTTTCTATTCACAATGTCTACAGGAAATGTAATTCTTATAAGCAATACAATCAGCGTATATTTTCTGTATACAGTTTCTAGTTACATTTGTGCAAGAGGAACTATCCCTTTGCAAGTGGTGCATTTATACAAAAAATAATTTATCTCGTATCCAATAGATATCTATGAAAATCTGAATAGAATTTACTAAATATTAACACTACCTTCATGAAAAGATTTGCGCGGTCTTCCGTAGCATAAAGTGCTTTCTATAATTATGTGATACTAGTAGGAAATTGTACTTCACAGTACTTCACAGTAAAGTGGTTTGTATAATTATGTGATACTAGTAGGAAATTGTACTTCACAGTACTTCACAGTAAAGTGGTTTGTATAATTATGTGATACTAGTAGGAAATTGTACTTCACAGTAAAGTGGTTTCTATAATTATGTGATACTAGTAGAAAATTGTACTTCACAGTACTTCACAATTTAGCCAAACCTTGTGTTTAAGTAAAAACGTATGTTAGTTCCTAATCAACTGTCTTCAGAGTTTCCGAAAAACAGATTTAGATTTTTTAACTAACAACACTGCAGTCCTGTGATCTTTTTTTTTCTCTGTACATAATTACATAATTCATTTAAAATGTCACGTTTTGTTCCGCAGTACTTCAAGTAATTCCATACGGGTTGTAACAGGTAAATCACTTTTCTCTATGCGCGACATAATCTCGCCTGAAAGAAATTAATATTTCGATATTAGGCCTATATGAATAAATTACATTCACGAATGATTAAATAGTGAGAAATAACTTACAATGTCATTAGATCTATGGCATTTAGTACAATTATTATTATAATAGTACATTTACTTCCATTACACATCAGTAGCAAAGCCTGAAACTGTTGACAGTCTTGTAATGAATGGCAAATATCTTACAAACCGCAGTTACATCACCTAGAACCCAAAGAGTTTCGAAGTAACAGGTTGTTATGCGCGTAAGTTATAAAAAAAGGTTTCGTCGATCCGTTCCGTCTATATCAATATTCATAATAAACACAACATTATTTGTTCTTCAATGATTGTCAGTCATCATCAAGCAGAGACGAGTTTCTGTTTTCCATCCGATATTATGTTAAAACATGCTACATAACTTAAGCTAAAACTGGCAATAGAAATTTAACATTTATTCACATTGTCGAACACACTCCCTTCTTTCTTTCACACTTAATAACTGTCTCGCACTACAGTACATGCAAGGTCAACTGCTTGTAGGTCCAACTTCACGATAATATGTTGCTGACATACCGCTGTTTATTGCAGTTTAGATTACGAATTTTGAAGGTTTATTATGTTTGCAACACTATGTCTTCAACAAAATTCACTTTCACAAAGGTGACCAAAGTTAATTTTGTCGCGCTAGATTTTCGTTTCGCACCACTGCAATGTGCGGTGGTAACATACGCATCTGAAACATGGAGTCTATTAAAGATGGACGAAAGAAAAATTGCAGCATTATTGGAAAGGAAAATCCTGCGAAGGATATATAAATATGGTTGAAAAATGGAGAATGGACAGCTCGCAATAACAAGGAACTATAAGAATTAAACGAAAACCCGCAGATTATTGGAAAAATAAGAAAGCTCAAGGTTTAGATGGGATGAGCACATTGAAAGAATAAATTAATGAGAGATCCCTAATCAAAAAGATATTCATTGATCGCAAAAGATGTATCGGCAGACTTAGGAAGAGATGGTTGGTAGATGTGGAGAACGATATTAAAGACTTTGGAATAAGGTGTTGGAGAGGATGAATTCAGGACAGAAAAGACTGTTCTGCAGTAGTTAGGCAGTCACTGGCTCTAGAGTCTAGAGCAATGGTCGTCAGCACTCGCTGAAATGTGCAATGGGTACGCGGTGCCGTCCCGGGTGCACCGTCGTGCAACAGGGAGAGATAGAGAGCATATCCACTAGCAGCTACGAGAGCACTATAGTGCACTGCGTTTTCCGCGGGTAAGAGAGGCTAGCCCCAGCGTGCTCTGTGCTGACGACCAGTCTAGAGGGTCCGTAAAGCCAAAGGTAGAGAGAGAGAGAGAGAGAGAGAGAGAGAGAGAGAGAGAGAGAGAGAGAAAATCCTATTATTCCACGGAATAAAAGCATTTTTCAACTAAAATATTTTACTGAAGGACTATTAAATTATTTAAAATAAATAATCAATACTTCATTGTGCGAAATGAAGTACTTACTTATGAAGAACAGCCGGCTATACAAGACTGGACCAAAAGAAAAGTGCAGAAATTCTTCAAGAACTCAAAATCTCTTCAATATATTCTACCTACATACAGGACTAATTGCAGCAACATCTTCAACGCATGGCTTAAGCCTGCGTCCCTCGTTATATTCTTAATTACCACCTCAGAGGAAAGAGATCTTCCAAGTCACACAGAGATTGTGTGCACTCGTTGTGGGTCTCTGGCGTTTCGTCAGCCCACGCGAGTTGTGTGGATATAAAGGGAAAAGTTGAGACGGTGTCGGGTGGAGTTCCCGGGTAGCTCAGTGGTAGAGCGCTGGTACGTTCAACCAGAGGTCCCGGGATCGATACCCGGCCCCGGAACAATTTTTCCCTTGAAATTATTCGAATCTGCTTTACAGGGAGCTTCACCTGAAAGACTAGATTTGCATAATCTATACGTTACTGTGTTCGTTAACAGAAAACTACAATTCCAAGTCATACAGAGATTGTGTGCACTCGTTGTGGGTCTCTGGCGTTTCGTCAGCCCACGCTAGTTGTGTGGATATAAAGGGAAAAGTTGAGACGGTGTCGGGTGGAGTTCCCGGGTAGCTCAGTGGTACTTGAGGCACTCGATTTGAAATAGTTTGTTTACTAGGAGAGGAGACTGCAGAGTAGGATGGGAAATATAAACTGCTGTGACCTGTGTCACCTTATCGTAATCGCTAAGGCGGTCAGTGGCGAATTATTAGGAAAGCGCTCGGTTAACGTGAGACTCTCGAAAACTTTTATTCAATTTGACAAATTAATTCGGCAGCTTTAATCATAAACCTCTTTACTGTTTCTACGTCGCTGAATTGATTTAAATCACAGGAGAGAAATTGCGTAACTAGCCAATAATATACCATCACGTTGTCTACGTTTATTTTCTTGAATATTTTGGCGTTTATCAAGATTACTTAATAGATTTGCACGTTCTCGACCTAAAATAACTTCAGAAAATCATATTTCGTTTTCTACGCACATTTGAATTTTTTTTTATAAATTTATTTTGGAAATAATATGTACAAATAACATTTAATTCAGCGTGTTTAAGGTATAATGTCGTATTTAGTATACTATGCAAATGTTAAAATCATAAATTTTCTTCGGACTAGTACGAAAAAATAGCATTTAATTTGTCTTACCTTCTAATTCAGCATGTTCTTTATGACATAAGGAGTAATGTCGTTGTTTATTAAATTTATTAATGTCTAATAGCATTTTCGAGCATAATATACATAGTATGTTCTCCCCTTCTAAACAGCAAAAAAAAAAAAAAACTCTTCCTCCCATTTCTCGTGAAATAATCGTTTTCTAACGCGTACACTGCTTTGATAATGCCATTATGCCACCACTGATATTGCTTATGAAACTGATATAGAACCTGTCCTCGCCTAGGAGCTACGTGAGGGAGAAACTGGGACTGTAAAGATGATGTCACTCAGAGCGATAAGCTCTGTGAAGGTCAGTGAGGCACAAATCTTCAAGTGAGGCACGATGCCCAAGTATGCCTTACAGTGATAGAGTAAAAAAATCTGGGAATTTATATGGACAAAAACTTAAGTTGGAATACTAAAATCACACATACATGTAAAATAATTTTTATGAAAATTCACACAATAAAAAGAATCCGAAATTTCCTTCTGTTGATTCTCAAGAATAATTTAGTACAGTCGCTCTTGATGTCTCATTTTGGTTATTGTGACACTCTCTACACTGATATTAACATGAGACTGACAGACAGACAGACTACAGCGTGTTCATAATGCATGTGTTCGATTTATTTACAACTTCCGTAGATCTGACCGTATCTCACCTTCACTCAATATGCTGTCGTGGGTCCGTCTCAAATAGCGAAGAACTAGTCACTCTCTCATCTCTTCAATATTCTTCAGAACGCCAACTTTAGCTATTTAGCTTCTCGTTTTCAACATTTTTCCTTATATCACAAAATAGATACTCGCTCACAACACCATATCATAATCTCCATTCCTAAACACAGAACATCCTTCTACTCTTCATCTTCCACCGTCTCTGCAGCTCATCTCTGGAACTGTCTACTACCATATGTCAGAGACTGTCAGACATTATCTAGTTTCAGAAATAAACTAAAATTGCTCTTTTTAAATTCAGATTCTTTTCAATTATAAGCCCTTTTCTCTGCGATAATTTTGTCAAAAACGTATATATTTCTATTTCTTACTTTTCCTTTTTTTGTTCTCTTGATCACCAGATTAATTTATTATCATACCCTTTTTAATGTGGATTTTATTTAAATTTCGTATTTTTTTATTATTCCATTATATTCGATTTGTTGTACTGTTCCTTACGTTTTCTCTATTAACTATTTGTACTAAGTTACTTTTATAAAATTCAAAAAAAAAAATTTCTATTATGGTATTATTTTCCTATTGTTTAGTGTCGATTTTGTTATGCTATTATTTTTTGTAATATGTTAGTATTCTGTTCTTTAACTTCTTGTTAAATTTCACTGCTTGTATACTTTGTGACCTGGTAGAGTGTAAGAGAAGGCCTTATGATCTTAACTCTGCCAGAATAAATAAATAAATAAATTATTATTATTATTATTATTATTATTATTATTATTATTATTATTATTATTATTATTATTATTATGTTATAGTGTTTGACATTCAAGAACTTCAATTTTTTTTTCTTTAGTATTATCTGGAAAATCTGAATTGTCTGGACATGTGGAGTTTCTGAAATTCACGACTAGTATAACAGTCATTTTATTTATCTAAAACAACTTTTAAGTGAAGAAGACGAAGAAAGACAATTTTCTTTATGTATAGTGAAGCCAAGGAATTGAAAAGGTATACAACACACAGATATCTAAAATTAGGCCTATGTCAATAGCATAATATTATTTAATTCTTCAAATTCCTTTAATCCTGTAAAAAAACAAAGAAAGGCAAATTCAGTTCTTTTTTAGTTTCTAAAAAATTCCACATGTTCTGGATTTGTGGTCTTCCTGCAATTTCCTGCAATTCACTGTAACTTATTGCCGCTGTGAAATGTATACTGTACACTGAGCATTGGACGTGTGGGATTTCTGCACCACTTCAAAGACCTATCTGTGAATATTACAGCCATATGAAAAACTGAATTTGAGAAAAAAAAAGTATGACTTGGGTTTCTGCAATTCACGATTCAAATATTTTACATTTGAATTAAATACAGCTGAACGCTATTAGACAAGCGCCATTAACGCTATACTGTGCAGATAAAAATTATGTAAAATTAGATGTAATAATTGCTTGTAAGAAAGTAACTTTTTCGATAAATTTCATTGTGATTCTAAAATCGCTCTGTGAAACACAGTAATGCGAACAAAGCAAAATCTTTAAAAAACGAACTTAGAAGTGTGTAATTTAATTATATTTTCAATTTTTTTAATAAATTTGGTTAAATATTTCCCATTAAAATTGGAACACTTGCATAATCTTCCACTTAAGTTATGAATTACGTTCTGCAATATTTCATAATCAATATTTCTTATTTCTTCTCGTAAGCGTTCTTTAAACTCCTTTGTAGTACGCGGACTATTTTTGAAGACTATTTTGGACTTTAAATAGCCCCATGCATTCAGATCTGGAGATCTTGCTGGTCAAATAATGTCCCCAAATCTTAAAATCGGTTGACTAGGAAACATGGTACTGAGGGTAGCCAAGCTTTCTGTTGCGGTATGTGCCGTTGCACTATCTTGTTGAAAGAGAGGATTATTATCACAAGTCTGCGCATTTTTATGAGTCGCTCTCAAAACATTCAACGCTAGAGACTGTCTCACTGCCAAGACTTCTTGCCACAGCAGTTCGCACTCGTTTAGTGTCCTCGGACTTACGAGCGGAACGTGTAATACTGCCACGAAATGACAAATAATTGACACTGCTATGAACACAAAAATTGCTAACTCACTTTAAAATAGTATTCCATATAGTATTCCATTGCATTGTGTCTGCAAAATGCTCCCTGCTTAAAAAAAAAAAAAATCTTCTCCACAGAAAATGTCCGTTGATTTACTGAAAAATATGTCATGGTTCATCAAATTACATAACACAGAAAATCAATTCGTAACAATTATGATATTCGTAAATTGTTGCATTTGCATTCCACAAAGTAATAAAATCCACTCGTAGTCTACCACTGGCTAACCCTTTATTTCAAGTTCAGTATATCCAGTTGATAACAATGAGGATATTGTAACGCATCTTATGTATATTGTATCCATTAATGCTGTGTCGTTTCTCAGTCTTACTGACAACAATAATTACGAATTCTACATCCACACCTACTATGCACGTGCGAGTTGACTCGTCTGTATTTTGTATTCCGGTTCTTAGTAGTGTTCATGCTAGAGTAGTAGCTACACAATTAGAAGTGATTTCAGAAGTATAGCGGCACGCCATTGCTCGTAGGAATGTCTTTCTTTGTGTCTGTTACATACAACTTACTAGCATAACAGTGGGAGGGGGATGAAATACTGGCTGTAAACAAACTTCAAAACGTGACGGAATTATATTGTACAGGGACATCATTTTATTTTTACTAACATTTTTAATATTAACTTGCCTATACCTCTGGATCAAATCGTTCCACGACTGGAGTTCGATGATACTGGCGTAATATACAAACAAATCACTTTACTAGGTATAGGAGGTATGAAAAGTAGTTCATCCATTTACGTAAAGTGGAAAATATCGGGATTCTCAGTTTGATAATTTTTATTAGGTTTTCGTTTAATCAAAATGCAGTACTGTATTAACAAAAGTGATTTTATTCACGAACTGAACTATCCATTCGGACGTATTGATTATGCAGTATATATTATACTGTTTACAGCACATTAGCGTACAATATAGAGAATGAAGTTAAATTGAAAAATAATCATAATATGGATATTTAAACACATTTTTTTTAGTGGTGGCCGTTCATTTCGATACAGGCTTCAGTTCTAATGTGCATATTATCGCACTATAGACTATTGCACTTAATTCCAATTACCAGTTTCGTTCTTCGTACTAGTAACTCATGTTGAAATAATTCTGTAGCTACTCTATAAAAGAGTACCTTACGTACTGTAAATTCAATCTTCACTTCTGCCCGATCCGAAAAGATAAAATTACTCAGACATACTATCTACTGTCCGTCCAAGTGGTTATGTCGTAGGGTCGTAGAAAGGAGGGAAATCACGTGACAGTTAATTCCTTAACGAAGCCCTTTTATTTAAGTTATGTTAAACAGTTGTATAATATTACGTAGACGTCCAATTCCTAACAGAAATTAATGTTCTCAGAAAAGAGCTAAGACAGCCCAGCCACTAGCTGGCGAATAAAAGCTGGTGGGGGAAACCGGGATACGACGTAGGCAAATGTGCGAAAATGATTCAATATTGAAAGCTCTTTCGTCACTGGAAAACGCGAACATATTTTTGGAACGTACTGTTTACTATGACCGTAAGGCTACTATGACTGTATATGTGGAGCTGAATCTGTGTGGAGGACGATTGAACTTCGTTAGTAGAAGGGGTGGGAGTGAAGTACATTCTAAAACTCAGGTACAATAAAAATTGAAGTAAAAATAAAATGATGTCCCTGTATATGTATACGTACTGCGCTCTGCGATAACTCAGTACTCAAGCACGAACGGATTCGATACCTGGCGACGACTTAGGTATAGTGTACAAGATCAGAGGACGAGGATTTTTTGTAGGCGCAGCCGTTCCCCTGAACATAAGGCCTACAATCCTTTTCAGTCTATTCTTCATTTCATATTAACTGTCATGAAAACATGATTTCACCGTCGCACAGTGGGTCAAATCACGAATCTCTTCGGACAAAATTATTTTCCTTCATAAAAAAAATTATGATTTATTCCGTGTATATTATTCACAAGTAACTGTTTCTAAATTCCCTGCACTAAAAACCATCTCAGTGCAATATCGTCAACACAGCACAGTACCCAATCTGAGATATCTTCGCACACGTTGTTTACACCATCTCGCAAAGTCGTTTAGCAGGCGGATGCCTGTAGTTGTATTTACATTGTCTCAGTGTTTATTGTGGTCTTTTGCTGTAAAGCATGTAGGTGAAAGTTTGAAAATTTATATTTAAAGCATTTTCAGTAATAATTTACAGTACAATAATTACTACATAATTTTAATAGTATTGCTTCTATACAAAAACTTAACAATTATTTCACATTTAATGTTTTCGATTAGACTCTTAATTAGTGCTGCTTATGATTAGGTTTTTCTCCGGAGCGGTTGTTTGTGCGCTTTCAGTCGGAGACCTCCGGTTACCTCCGATTGATGCCGCGCGGGTTGCATATGTGCTGCGGCGCAAACATACATTTTCCGCTGAGCATTCCTTTAATCGGATCAGGTAGTGATTCGAGTCCGCTGACGTCCGCGTATCTTTTATATAATTTGTAATTTCTCGTTGTTTTTCTTTTTTTATTTACCTCTCTCTCTCTCTCTCTCTCTCTCTCTCTCTCTTTTGCTCTCTTTGGCTCTTCTTTTTTTTCTTCTTTTGCTTGAAGTACTAAGCTAGCTGACAGATTTTCTTTCTAGTTTTGAAATTCATAGTATACATATGTGGAAAAGCGTATTAGTTTAAGTCAATGATCAAATTTATAAACTTTAAAATTAACTGAAAACTAACGCAGAAGTAAAGCTTTTCAGTAGCTAATGTAAACATTTATAATTTTCCTGGAAAGAATTTGTATACTCACAAACAGTTTTTGTCAATTATTAATTTAATCGGTTTAGCTTAACATAAAATATACTAAGGGAGTTTCAGAATGGAACAAAAGAAACGTGTGGTGTCAATGGATTAAAGTTTACTGTCCAAAATAATTTATTCAGATTCTTCACCGGACAGGATTGTGATCATTGTGTTAAAGGGGCCAGTATTTGAACTATCTCTTTTAAAACGCGTCACTCTTTTCTCCGTAACAAAAAAATATAACCTGATATCAACTTAAGGATAATCGTAATTATATTATTACCACACGTTTCTTTAGTTTCAGAATGAAATTCAATATTTTAATCTAGACATTAAAATATAATTCAAGTTGCCTTTTAAATATTCCATGTAAGTTATGTATGTTTTTATAGCCTCGAAAGTTACGTTTTATAGAAATTTCAAGACTTTTTTTCTAGACTGTGGACCTTTGGAACAATAGCACAATATGCTGGATCACTCTTAGAGGGTTCTTTTGTGCTGTAATTCTTCTGTTTTTTCAGTTTTTCATTCGCAATATTACTCTGTCTACACACCAAATTACGAAATTATTTATTAGAACTTTTATATATAAATCAAAGTAAACATGATTTTCAAAAGAGTTCAAAAGTGTTTTGAACGGTTAAATTTACTTATTTGAAAAAAGTGACGATTGCCCAAAAATGAGAGAAATACACCCACAGTAACACTACTACTATTACTACTACTACTACTACTACTACTACTACTACTACTACTACTACGTGTAATATTACTACTACTAGTACTACTGCTACTACGAGTAATACTACTACTACTGCTACTACGAGCAATAATACTACTACTGCTACTACGAGCAATAATACTACTACTGCTACTACGAGCAATACTACTACTACTACTGCTACTACGAGCAATACTACTACTACTGCTACTACGAGTAATATTACTACTGTTACTACGAGCAATACTACTAATACTACTGCTACTACGAGCAATACTACTACTACTACTGCTACTACGAGCAATACTACTACTACTGTTACTACGAGCAATAGTACTACTACTGCTACTACGAGCAATACTACTACTACTGCTACTACGAGTAATATTACTACTGTTACTACGAGCAATACTACTAATACTACTGCTACTACGAGCAATACTACTGCTACTACGAGCAATACTACTACTACTACTACTGCTACTACGAGCAATACTACTACTACTACTACTGCTACTACGAGCAATACTACTACTACTACTGCTACTACGAGCAATACTACTACTACTACTGCTACTACGAGCAATACTACTACTACTACTGCTACTACGAGTAATACTACTACTACTGCTACTACGAGTAATACTACGACTACTGCTACTACGAGTAATACTACTACTACTGCTACTACGAGTAATACTACTACTACTGCTACTACGAGTAATACTACTACTGCTACTACGAGTAATACTACTACTACTACTGCTACTACGAGTAATACTACTACTGCTACTACGAGTAATACTACTACTACTACTGCTACTACGAGTAATACTACTACTACTACTGCTACTACGAGTAATACTACTACTACTGCTACTACGAGCAACACTACTACTACTGCTACTACGAGCAACACTACTACTACTGCTACTACGAGCAATACTACTACTACTGCTACTACGAGCAATACTACTACTACTGCTACTACGAGCAATACTACTACTACTGCTACTACGAGTAATACTACTACTGCTACTACGAGCAATACTACTACTACTGCTACTACGAGTAATACTACTACTGCTACTACGAGCAATACTACTACTACTACTACTACTACTACGAGCAATACTACTACTACTACTGCTACTACGAGCAATACTACTACTACTGCTACTACGAGTAATACTACTACTACTGCTACTACGAGTAATACTACTACTACTGCTACTACGAGCAATACTACTACTACTGCTACTACGAGCAATACTACTACTACTGCTACTACGAGCAATACTACTACTACTGCTACTACGAGTAATACTACTACTGCTACTACGAGCAATACTACTACTACTGCTACTACGAGTAATACTACGACTACTGCTACTACGAATGATAGTACTATTACCACTCATCTGATCTTTTGTGTACTGTTTTTAATGTTTTGAAAATTAAACAGATTGATTATATTTCATTACTAGGTAAAAGCACCCAGCGTTCACGGGTTTTCCTTTCTCCTTCTGTTTTTAATTAAACTGCTTATTACATTTTCGGAAATCTCGGAAACCTAACTATAGACATTGAAAACGAATTGCCTCTACTAATCTAAGATTAATCTTTACTTAACGTCATTTACATGAATTGATGAACCCCTTAGCGAAATGCCTGCCAGAGTTAACTCAATTAAAACAGTTGTAAATAAGGCACAGAAAAGAAAACATGTCATCATGTGCCTTACGTTCAAGGTTTTTTTTATTTATATATATATATATTTTTTATTTATTGATTCTGGGTAGTTAAGGCCATTAGGCCTTCTCTTCCACACCGCCAGAAATACAAATAAAATAATAGAAAAATCAAATTATGAACAAAGTAAAACCCAACGAAAATATGATTCCTTTTCCTCTTTCTGATGAGTTTCAGCATCGAATATATAATTTAATTTATATTGGAAGATTTTTTATCCCTTGACCACCGAACACCCACTTATATCATACGCAGTTTTTTTTAATATGACTTGGAAAACTATATCTCACAAATTCGGAACATATTATATTAATTCTTATTTTATACACAGAATACAGATACAATATAAACTTGCAAAAAGTCATTTTTTTGACATAGAGACTAATATTCTGAGAGACGTATAGGCTTAACGGTATTTTAGAAATTAGGAGATTGTTATTTCTTCAACGCATAATATACTACATTTGCAACGTGATTATAAAGATAGACTTTCGCAGCAACATATTTTCGGACGTGAACAACAATATTTTGAGAGACGTATATTTTAGAATTATTACAATGTTATTTTCAGTCGGCTTACGTACATTCACGTACTACATTAGCAACATGACAGTAGTATCATTGAATTGCTTTTTGATACGTGTAAAATCTTTTTTTTTTCCACTCCTTTGTATAAAATATAGTCGAGAATGTGAAAAATACGCAGTTTTTAAGTCAATGTCTGCAACTTTGAGTTACTGTCCTTGAGCTTCATTTTACTATGGTCATTACAAATGCTAGTCGCACTGAAATTGCAATTGCATTAAATAGAATGGGTATCATAGCAATACGTGAGATAAAAACATCTTCTCCATTCGTTTTCCCAGTTAATATTGCGACTTCTATTACGTTTCGCATGTGTTCTTCACACCAATTCATGTTGGTGCATAATTTTGGTGGGTTAATATTTCGTAATAGTACTTCTGGTTATTCAATATTAAGTAAATTATGTGGTAGCAATCCTTGTAGTTTGAAAGAATTCTAGAATTCAGTTGATAAAAAACAGCCTGCTCACTATATACAACTGCATCGAGAAATTCATAACACGGTCCTGGACTGCGTAAAGATATTTATTGTACGAATTATCTAGTTTTAGCCTTCATGATGTGTACCAACAATGTTATAATTTCCATGGCCTCGTGAAAGTCGAAGTTGAATACAAATGACAATGATAAAGAACAATTGACTATAGAAGACAGCATTTTAATATTACACATGGATGTTTGATCGTATTTATTTCTATTCTTTAATTAATTTAACGTCCATTTGTACAATTTTAATACAGCCTATGTTTTTCTCCTGGTTATGAAGGTTAAATGTGCAAACTTTGGCACATATCGGTCAAAGCGTGTATTAGATTTGTATAGAGAAAATACAGTACATACCCACATTCACTTTTATATATAAAGATTTCAGTATAATAATGTATGGTAACTTTGTTTGAGACATCATAAATAAAATACTACGGATGTAGTAAAACTCCCTTTATGGCGGGTTAAAATAAAATAACGTATCTAAAATAATGTAAATAAATTATGATAATAATAAAAAAGAGAACTTGAACTCAGGTTCGAACTTGGGTACCCATATATCACAGTCCGTTATCTTACCACAACGCTACAGAGAGCTACTTATGTAAGTGCTTGAATTTAAGTATTATGAATGTTTCACATTTGCTGTCTATTATGTTTGATTCTGAATTTAAAAAAGAACTAAACAAATATGTGTTTTATGTCAGTTTATATTGTATATTATTGCCCATGACACATTCAATCAAGAAATTGTCTTTCATTTACGTAGTATTAATTTAATGTTATTTTATTTCATATTTCAATAACAATATCGCCGCTTTTACAACGGAAGAAGACATGATTGGATGACGTCAATAAAAGACAGTTGACTGTAGAATAGGAGGCCAATTTAATATCATACAATATGCCTTATTTTAGAGCTGCTTAGGATTAGGTTTGTCTCCAGAGCGGTTGTTTGTGTTCTTTCAAACGGAGACCTCCGGTTACCTCCGATTGATGCCGCGCGGGTTGCATATGTGCTGCGGCGCAGACATACATTTTCCGCTGAGCATTCCTTTAATCGGATCAGGTAGTGATTCGAGTCCGCTGACGTCCGCGTATCTTTTATATTATTTGTAATTTTTCGTTGTTTATTTTCTCTTTTTTATTTACCTCTCTCTCTCTCTCTCTCTCTTTCGCTCTCTTTGGCTCTTCTTTTTTTCTTGTTTTTGCTTGAAGTACTAAGCTAGCTGACAGATTTTTTTTCTAGTTTTGAAATTCATAGTATACATATGTGGAAAAGCGTATTAGTTTAAGTCGATGATCAAATTAATAGCATTAAATTTAACTGAAAACTAGCGCAGATTTAAAGCTTTTCAGTAGCTAATGTAAACATTTATAATTTTCCTGGAAAAAAATTTGTATATTCACAAACAGTTTTTGTCAATTATTATTTTAATCGGTTTAGCTTAACATAAAATATACTAAGGGAGTTTCAGAATGGAACAAAAGAAACGTGTGGTGTCAATGGATTAAAGTTTACTGTCCAAAATAATTTATTCAGATTCTTCACCGGACAGGATTGTGATCATTGTGTTAAAGGGTGCCAGTATTTGAACTGTCTCTTTTAAAACGCGTCACTCTTCCTCCGTAACAAAAAATATAACCTGATATCAACTTAAGGATAATCGTAATTATATTATTACCACACGTTTCTTTAGTTTCAGAATGAAATTCAATATTTTAATCTAGACATTAAAATATAATTCAAGTTGCCTTTTAAATATTCCATGTAAGTTATGTATGTTTTATAGCCTCGAAAGTTACGTTTTATAGAAATTTCAAGACTTTTTTTCTAGACTGTGGACCTTTGGAACAATAGCACAATATGCTGGATCACTCTTAGAGGATTCTTTTTTGCTGTAATTCTTCTGTTTTTTCAGTTTTTCATTCGCAATATTACTCTATCTACACACCAAACTACGAAATTATTTATTAGAACTTTTATATATAAATGAAAGTAAACATGATTTTCAAAAGAGTTCAAAAGTGTTTTGAACTGTTAAATTTACTTATTTGAAAAAAGTGACGATTGCCGAAAAGTGAGAGAGAAATTCACCCACATCTGGGGTCTTATAAATTCCTACTTTCACGGTAAGGTTCAAGATGTGCGTACCACAGCCTACATGGCAAAAATTTAAAATTTTTAACGGCAGCAACCATATTTGGGGCATTGTCTGTAACAGTGGCAGAAACTCTGTTGTTTAGTCCCCATGAATTAATGACTTGAATTCAACCAGCAATTTTGTCGGCTGTATGACTTCCCTTGATAATAGAACAGAAGTTAATTGGTAACCTGTCACGTAGAGGGCTTTTACTGTTACGTACCCATCTTAACTGTTGGAGGACCAACAGTTTTTAAGTCATTTAATTCCGTTCGCAGTTTATTCTGAACGCTGTCGTATAAGTCGCCTAAAATAACTTGCAATATTCACGTAAAAGGAGATACCAATTGAAAAAGGCAACTAAGAACCCCGGTTAGTTAAATTATAATGAATAGTTTTTTATGTTTTCTGCACACTATCACAATGTTTTTATCACGTAAACCACGTGCTCTATTTACTTACATGAGAAAAAATGTTACGACACTGCAGTGAATATATTGCGTTTAAACCCTTGACGAGATATTTAAATCCGGCATCTTCGACGTCGCTGAGTGGTTGCATATCATTGGACATAAACTGAATTAAAAGTTTATCCAATTTAACTTTTTCAGCACTGTTCGATAGTTGTGCTCAGTGTTCGAGCTGCTGTTCAACATAATTGTCGGCGCTTTCTTCAAGTTCGCGATTGTGCGATCGCTTCAAATGGTCTAACAAATTCGAAGTGCCACTACCCTTAGAGTAAATTCGCCCACAAAGTTCACAGCTTGCGACTTTATTATTATCTTCAACTAAATTAAAGAATTTCCATGCGACGGATATCCGATTTGGTGCCATTTTATTCCACTCACAATTACCGTCAGTCCGTACGCGCCGGTCGTCCTTGAGCTCTACGTCCTCTAACTTCGCTTCACTCCGAACCACTGCATCCCTCCGTATGTCCCCTGTTCCAGTTACGATAGTACCGGATATCACCGGTGGAGAACTTTATTCGTAATCTCCGATTCTCCGCGGTAGTAGTCACTCCGATGAGCAGCACTACTCATAACACACTATTGCGTCACATCGCGTCATGATCTAAATTGTGCTAAAATGCAGTGCAAGATTTCTAGTTTACAGTAACTCTATCAAATTATTTGTACATTCTTGCAAATTATTTATTTATTTATTTACTTACTTATTGATTTATTTGTTTATTTGTATATTTGTTTGTTTGTTCGTTCGTTGATTTATTTATCTCTCTATCTATCTATCTATCTATCTATCTATCTATCTATCTATCTATCTATCTATCTATCTATCTATCTATCTATCTATCTATCTATCTGTCTGTCTGTCTGTCTGTCTGTCTGTCTGTCTGTCTGTCTGTCTGTCTGTCTGTCTATGTGTTTGTTTGTTTTGTTTGTTTATTTATTTATTTGGTCGGTGAAAATGGTTATCACTGTTACAGCTATTAAAGTAACTGGACTCGAAGATTCTGGAAAAAGAAACGCTTACTAACTACACGAAGAAAAAAATAGGAATACAGGAATGTTCTGAAGCTGTAGAAAACTGCTTAGAAAGGAATGTAAGGATTCTGTAGTTAATTTTAGCCGTGAGTAGAGTAGATTCATAGAAGTAAATAATATTTCCTATTAAGTATTCTGATTTCTTTAAAAAAAAAAAGATGAATAATATTTTCTAAATCGGTATAAGATGGAATTCTCGTTAGAAAAACGTTAGAAATACCCAGGAAACTATTCCGTAAAAGTAGTAGTAGGCTAGACTTAAAAAGGCAAATTCAACCTCTTGTCTCTGCTTACTCGCAACAAGATCTAAGTCAGTTAAAAGTGTTTGAAAAGGAAACTACCGAATTAACGAGAAGAAAAATTAATAGGGTAAAGGTTGGCAATAGCTACTGTGATACGAGTAATATTGTGATAGGCCTAGTTATTTTGAGAATTTATTACAATTTTACTGAGCGAGAGAAGTACTGGTTTTGTGCAACAACTTGTCCGCGAACATTCCCTTAATACGTTGACGCAAAAAACCGATCTTCTTCTCGCTCAGTAAAATTTTAATAAATGTTCAAAAAGAACTATGACAATATTACTCATATCATGATATTACCAACCTTTACACTATATATCACGAATATATGTGCTACTTATAACTTTTGTACAGTGTTAAAGAAAATCTGTTATACAGGGAAGTTATCAATGTTGTCATAAACCACACTGTATAAAGCGATAATTCCTCCCATACATACGTAATGATAACTTGTACACAAAAAAATTTATACTACCTGTAACTCTTGTACAAAGTTTCGTGAAAATCTGTTACTTAGGAGGAAAGTTATTAATTTTCTCTAAGACCATACCCCCTAAAGGGGTAATTCCTCTAATACAAAAGTAATGAGAGTTTGTACACAAGCAATGTAGGCCCTATGCTCCC
The DNA here is from genome assembly GCF_040183065.1 of Periplaneta americana. Taxonomy (NCBI): domain Eukaryota; kingdom Metazoa; phylum Arthropoda; class Insecta; order Blattodea; family Blattidae; genus Periplaneta; species Periplaneta americana. The sequence goes on from NC_091128.1 coordinate 67,017,539, forward strand.
TGTAACTTCTGCATAAATTTTAATTAAAATCTGATAGATAAGAGAAAAGAAATTAATTTTTTCTAAAACCATCTCTATAAAAGAGTAGTTGCTCTTATACAAACATACCTGTAACTCCAGAACGGGGTTTCATGAAAATCTGTTTGGTAGGAGAAAATCTATTAATTTTGGAAGGAACTGGATAATACGCATGGTAGACCAACGTCGGTAGACGACGTTGCTCGCTCGTTGGTCACTAGTCACCGAGCCGTGTCAAACAAAAAAGAATCGAAATGGTGGTAGTAAAATTCGCGAGTATATTCTTAAATAATTCACTCCATTAGTCAAGTGCAAGGTTTATGCATTGCAACGACAGTGTTTCGAATGCACCAAAAGAAAATGCATACGTAGTAAGATCTTAAAGTAGGTTATCACAACGAAATAAGGGGAGCAAAATGTGTGTTTCAGGGAATTCATTCAAATGAAGGAAAGCAAATCTCCGGTTATTGTTCATCAAAGCGTTAAGTGCGTAATTATGACCGCGTTGCCGTTTTATTTGTAGTCTAGCTAGAGAAAATACCTCGTCTTTTACGAAGATAACTTTTAGCGGTTATGAAATTATTCATCGCTTTCATCATATTATTATTTATCAATATTACGAAACAAAAACTATAAGGGCCATGACCGACAGCATCATCTTGGCTGTGGTTAATAAAAACCTAAACTAACCGAACCTAACCTTCATATAATATGCAAGATGTGTAACCGGAGCACGAAGGGATCTTCTTGATTTTATTTGGAATGTACACACGAAAATGAATTCAAGTAAGGATCACGCTGTCACTGCACGAGAGGTCCGCGCATGCGCCACAGCAAAACCTCCGAGCCCTTCATCTAAGCCACGTAATCTACTCGCAATATTTACGCAAATGCATATTTTCGCTAACAGTGGTGCTATCTCTCAGTAATGTTCAGAACGGACGTAGAGAAAAAAAAATTCGCCTAACGACGCAACAGACCAACGTCATGGCCTTATGTTGGCGGCATTGTGTATTTAGTTCAATTTGGTTGTAACTGTAACGTCACGGTTCAAAGCTACCGTAGCAAATTCCCCAGTTTAGCGTAGTTTTGTCTAAAACCATCCCCCTATAAAGTGGTAATTCCTCTTACACGAACGTAATGAAGGTTCGTACACAAAAAATATATGCTACCTGTAACTCCTGTGTAAAATTTCATGAAAACCTGGTTGGGTAGAATAGAAGTTATTAATATTGTCTAGCTAGATTTGTGTTTTGACCCACTGTGCATCGGCAGAGTTCAGGAGTAACGAACTAGACTCTTGATTCGAGGCTTCACTTCGATAAGAGTTCGAATTCCGACTGGACTAATTAGTAGACTGAGTTTTTTCGACGTACAGCCGAAAAAAGCAAATGTCGGATAATCTCATAGAGAATCCTCGATCTCATCCGCCCAAAATATCATCTCATTTTCACCAATTACACGGACGCTAGAATATAACCTCGCAGTTGAACAACCAACCAATAAAAATGTGGTGTCAGGCTAAGGTGCACGTGCTTCGGCAATGTCAATTGCAACCGAAGAGCCAGTTACTGTTTCTCTGTGAAGAGTTCACGAGAAAGGCAAATGCCATTTTGGAAATTATATTTTAAAAAAAAATACAATCTATAAGAAGCTCATTCATTCCAAATAAAATAATAATCTTCTATGACTTATAAACTTCAAACTAGTTGTCTTTAAGTAATTTCTGATCTTCATAATTTACTTAGCCTATAGATATTCGAAAGATAAAATAATATTGAAATTATTTACAGCTACGCATTGTACAAGAAGATCGGGAAATTCCATGTAGGAACAACATTGCAAGATAGGGTATATAATGCCAATTAATTTAATACAGGAACCAGCACTCCATGACCACTCTAACCTTGGCCTGGTTTTTCAGGACTTAATTCGGTGCGGATCTTTGCACTTGGGCTTGCGCTGGCCTATTATGCGCCCTATCCGATGATTGTCCACGTCTGACAGGTGGCCTGGGTGGAATTCGTGAATCCGGTGCTAATAGTTGAACCATCCTGTCTCACTCAGTCCTGACAGAGCTGGTATTCGTAGTCGACACTTTATATCACCACTTTGCAAAGTGACACTTTTGATGAAAGTGGCTCTTTCATATTAGTGGTATTCATAGACGATTGAAGAAGTGCACTTTACAAAGTGTTTACTTTACGCCAGCAAAGTGTAGAGTTACAATTTGGTTGGTAACAGAAGTCCCACAATGTCTTTCAAAACAAGTGAACAAACAATAACAAATTAATGTGTAACTCACAGAATATTATAACGCTTGTGATAGAGCCAATTGGCTAGTATACATCCATCGATTCATAGAGTCATTCAACCTAAGAGCCAACTGGCTAGTCTCTGATATTGAGACAACTCATCCTGCCTAAGGTATTCCGTGGTTTTCCTAAGGCGTAAGACAAATGTCGGGATGAGCCCTATAAGAAATGGGCCACGGACCTATATGCCCTTCCCCATATATATTCCCCTTTAATATAAACGACGTATGCCCTAGTTCAGAACCTATAAATTGTCTTTTAAATATACGTGGTCACTCAATTAGTCGCAATTTGAAAGGACAGGGACCTCTCAAATTGCAGATTTAGATTTCACGGCGCTTCTTACGACGGCCTTCACATGCTTTGTCATCGAACAACAGATGACAGCGTCTCGCCATCCTAACGGCAAACACCAGCCATCTCCTCCTCGCCCCGTTGCGTGATCGCTTGATCAAATCTCAGTCCCCCTCGCGTATGTGGTACCTAAGAGGTTACGTCCAATTTCGGCTTCCCCTTCAAAATTTTCTAGAGCTCCTTCAGTGGAGCAGCGTAACCCGGAGTGAGACTAGTGGCCAACAGGCTTGGAGCTTACATACGTAGTTTTGTTCAGCCCCCAACCCCTTGCAAGGACGCGTTTTGCGTACCTTTTAAATTTGTCCTCCCAATTCTCTTTCGATTTTTCGATTTTTCGATTTCGCTTGTGATCTGAGTTGTGAGCCTAATTGATCGCGCGAGAAATAAAATATATATTTAAAGTTGTTTTATTTCAGTTTTTCGTTTTTGTTGTTGATAGTTTAAATTATTTCAGTCAGTTCAGATATATAATATTTTATTAAATAAGTAATGATACTGCCAGTGAAATTTTTGTAGTTATTTACTAAAGTTAGGTTAGTTTTTGTACAGTACATAGCTGATCCATTGATTTATACAGTTAGATTAGGTTTTGTACATATCTTTTTCATTGATTTATATCGTTTTGTATGTATCCGTTCCACTGATTTATATAGTTAGAATGAGCGAATGCTGGGTAACTTTCGGTGTTGGACCCCGGACTCATTTCACCGGCATTGTCACCATCATTTCATTCAGACGCTAAATAACCTAGATGTTGATACAGCGTCGTAAAATAACCCAATAAAATGAAAAAATATATAGGGTAATTCCGGGTTAGATGGCCATGGTTTTTTAAATCACTTAGAACAGGGTAACCGGTTGGTAAAGAAATACGAAACAAATCAAATACGTTCCTTCTAGGTTATATTTCTCCACTACAGTGCCTCAGGGCGCATAGAATTCACTGATGTAATAAAAAAATACGTTTGAAATATAATAGGCCACTGGCCATCTCACCCAACATATGTGAGTGAGATGGCCATAGGATATAGGGATAGATGGCCATCATAATTTTTAAGTAAATTCATAACAATTTTTTGTAAAAGAATGAGGTTTTATGCACTGGACACATAAATATAGTGTCTAAGTGCATAATTATGATTGTTTGAAACTTTTCAACAACTTTATTTTTTGTTTTTTCCTCTTTTAGTGAATTTTCCTTAAAACAACACAGAAATAAATTGAAACGCTTATGAACACATTATAATAATAATCCGAGGCACGACAGCCCATGAAGGACCATGATCGACCATCCGGCTGATGGCCTCACGTCCACATGTCGAAGCAGAGGTGGACGATCATCCAACCAAATGGCGGTATCGTGTGATTAGCCCGATGATCCCCCCAGCCGTTACAGCAGGCTTTCTTAACCGGATTTCGCTACCTATCATAGTTACCCAAGTGCATCACAATGCTGGGTGGGCACCGGTCCCATACACTGGCTCAAATTTCATGAGATAATTTCTTCCCCCATGAGGACTCGAACCAGCGCGAATCCGTAACGCGAGTCCTAGGCTGGATGCCTTAGGCCACGACCCGGGACCTTATGAACATGTTAATGAAACAAAATCCTGAAAGGTCAAAGTAACAGTATCTTTTCCAGTTGGTTTCCGGGATAGGAAGCGTTGTCTCACAAGCAAACATTCTGATAGGAGCAAATAAAAAAGTTTTTTTTTTCTTCCGCCATATTAATAATGTCAAAAGAAGAGCTTATACAAATTTTGGCCACTCGACCGTAATTACGAGTCCATCCAGAAAGTGATTTTACCTGGGGCCGTTTACAGAAAAAACACAATTACATGGAAAGATTTATTGAAACAGATACAGCAATTGTTGCGCTAATTGTCAACGTATCTCCCACTGGAATTAAGACATTTGTCATACCATGGGATCAATTTTTGTACCATTGTGTCGTAGAAGTCAGCTTCCTGGGATCGAAACCAGCGTTGGACAGCCGCCTGCACCTCTCTACCGATCCCATGATATGACAAATGTCTCATTCCGGTGTGGAATGTGTTGAAAAAATTGCTCAACAATTGCTGTGTCTGTTCAATAATTTTTTTAAATTAAATTCTGTTTTCTTTCTGTTAACGACCCCTGGCGAACTTTTTTTTACGGCCCTCGTAATTGCGGTCAAGTGGCCAAAATTTTTATAAGCACTTCTTTTGACGTTATTAACATGGTGGAAAAAAAATAACTTTTTATCTGCTCCCATCAGAATGCTTGCTTGTCAGCCAGTCAGAGGATATTGACAAGTTCTTCAGCAAAAATGTAAGCGAGACTATAGACATCGGTCCCTGTAAGGGAAAATCCATGTTCCTGCATATTTAATATGGCGAACAAACCTACATCCATTGTCATTGCCTATGTGTCACTTGGTCCCATTGTACCCTTTGTAGAATTGTCTGTTTTAACTCTACTTTCCAGGAGTTTTCTTGGAATATGAAATGTAATGAAGGCTTGACGTACAGAAGTGCCATATTTAATGGCTTCAAAAGCACGGTATAAGTCATCTTCATTCCAAAGACACGTTTGCTGCCGGGCTTTGCTTTATATTTTATCGGAATCTAGAAATAACGATACTTTTAACATAATAATATTCCTCAATTGTAGGCCATCTATCCCGGAAAAATGCTGGCCATCTCTCCTTTTTTTACGGGAGAGATGGCCATACCGCGTAATAAAAACTGGCAGCAGTGAAGAGAACAAATACAGTTAAGATAGAATGTTTAAAGATGCCTTACCTCTTTAACTATGTTTCCAGCAAATTTCCTCACAAAATGCAGTATTTCTCTATTGTTATTTCAGAAGGTGAAAAATTATTGCTTGCTCACAGACTCACGAACGGCTACAAAACGCGGAAATAATAACCTTCCGTTTTCGCAGGTGCAACAATCACTTCGTTTAATTAACATCTGGCTGCAAACCGATTTTCATTCGAAACAGATGATTAGAATAAAAATAAGAGCGGTTGGTCATCTCACCCGCATGGCTATCTCCCCCGGAATTACCCTAGTTAGGTTAGATTTTGTACATATCTTCTCTTGGTTTAAATAGTTAGATTAGGTTTTGTACATACCGTAAGGTTAAGTTTATATATATATATATATATATATATATATATATATATATATATATATATATATACACCGTGTTCCGCTTATAAGTATAACAAAAGAAATAGCTATAACTTCTGAATTAATACAAGTATATAGTTGAAACCAACTGCTACAAAGAATGAAAACTGGGAATTTTTGTTACCTTATGTTCCATAAACCTCAACATGGCTTCCATTGGTGGCACGGGAAATATCCAACCGGTATTCAACCTCGACCCAAGTGTTATGAAGCATCTGTGGTGTAACATTGTTGACAGCAGCATAAATTCTTTCTTGTAAGTCTGCCAAATCACGTACTGGCGTCCTGTAGACCTGGTCCTTAACAAACCCCCACAGGAAAAAATCAGGTGGTGTTAGATCTGGTGATCTGGCAGGCCATGTGATGTACGGTGATCCTCTTCCGATCCATCTTGCAGGGAATTGTTCGTCTAAGAATGTGCGAACCATGTTGGCAAAGTGTGGTGGAGCCCCATCTTGCTGGAAATTTGCTCCATCTGGGAGTTGTGGCACAGCATACAGTTGCAACATATCCAGGTACGTGTTTGCAGTGACTGTCTTTTCAGCAAAGAAATAGGGACCAATGATTCTGTCACGCATGATCCCACACCAAACATTCCATTTAGGGGAATCCCGTTGGTGTTCAATTACGAACAGCTTGTACGCTCGCAAACGCAATCTTTTATGGAGCACTGTATGCACTGTTGTTGGTGGGATGTTCAACTGCACACTAGCCTGTCGAATGGATTTCCGCGGGCTTCTCTGAAATGCCTCGCGAATGCGTTCGACATTTTCGTCAGACACTTTACGCTTGGAATGTTTACCTGCATTAGACAACAAACTTCCTGTTTCTCTGAGCTGCCTATCCCATTTCATTATTGAGACGTACGTCGGTACAGCTTTTTTCCTGTGGGGGTTTGTTAAGGACCAGGTCTACAGGACGCCAGTACGTGATTTGGCAGACTTACAAGAAAGAATTTATGCTGCTGTCAACAATGTTACACCACAGATGCTTCATAACACTTGGGTCGAGGTTGAATACCGGTTGGATATTTCCCGTGCCACCAATGGAAGCCATGTTGAGGTTTATGGAACATAAGGTAACAAAAATTCCCAGTTTTCATTCTTTGTAGCAGTTGGTTTCAACTATATACTTGTATTAATTCAGAAGTTATAGCTATTTCTTTTGTTATACTTATAAGCGGAACACGGTGTATATATATATATATATATATATATACACATACATACATATTTTTTTCATTTATATCGTTCGGTTAGGTTTTATACGTATCTGCTTCATTTTTATATCGTTTTATTCCCTATAATTTCATTTTTGTCTTTTGTGAATAGTGAATAAAAGTAAAAAAAATGAAATAAACACATTACTACTGCTATTATTATTATTATTATTATTATTATTATTATTATTATTATTATTATTATTATTCTCTCTCTCTCTTATTTCCATTACTGCCTGCTCTTCAGGAATATTTTGAATGCCAATTTTTTTTACAATGCAAAACAAAATAGGCCTAATGGTATGAGATCTCTTTTCATGGTGAGGTTATGACTGCACATGAACTCGAGACAATATCTCAGCAAAAGCAGCCATATCAGATGTATTGCTTACCGGCATGAAAATATAGGCCCTATATTATGAAAATAGAAATGATTATAGGAACATCAAGATAAATCTTATCTCAAAATACAGGTAGTCAACGAAACTCAAAATCATTTTAAACCCAATATAATTATGGAATTTGCTTAGAAAGCAGGCACGTGAGGTCTCTCAATGCTAATTTAAGATAGTTATGTCTACTTTAGATTGAAGTTAGTTTAATATTATTTAAGTTAAAATATTAGTTTCGGTAATAAAAAATAGGTTATATAGGCATATCTACCTACATATCACGTCATCGAATTGAGGTTATAAATATACGAATGTTACTACAGAAATGCCTGAACTGTAATATTATAGACATTAATGTATGGTACATATCTGTAGCACAGAATTTTAATGCAGTCAATAACTATATTATTGGAGGCACTGGCAAACCTCTGTTATTCGTTTTTGTTAACCGCTCATCGAAAAGATGAGCAATCTCAATAACAGTTTTTTTTATCAAATCGGAACCGTTTTTTTTTAATTCTATATCATTATAAAATTCCACGGGATTGTTTAAGGCCTATCCCTAATGTAGCGCTTTCGTACATTGTCCACTAATTGTGCCACTTCTTCTGCACGTTCTAGTAAATAATTCGACAATCTCCAAGACGTTCGCCATTTTTCTACACAAGTGACACTTTCGGCTCAAAGTGTAGTCGGATGTACATTTTCATCCAAAGTGTTCCTTTGCACCAAAGTGTCGACTGTGCAACGAAAAAGTGATACTTTGCGTCTTCCAAAGGACAGGTTAATCGCAAGTGTCGACTATGAATACCATCCTTAGACGAGTACCTAAGAAGCCACAAAGCCCGTAGCCCCAATCCCTTGCTATATCGGCACCAGAAACCCGTATTTTACTCAAAACTTCACTTCAGTCTAGTTTTAAGTATTAGCCTACAGATGATAGATGAAATGAGAGGGAGGTCGAGAGAGAGAGAGAGAGAGAGAGAGAGAGAGAGAGAGAGAAAAATTACATCATCTTTGTCCATCACAGATACCATCACGATCAGGCCGGGATCGAACGCGGACATCCTGAATCGAAGATCAATACGCTATTCGCTGTGTCGCAGATGCAGCGTCTTAGGGTATAAAGTAGTGTCAGAGTTGTAAGTTCCAAAACCGGTTGTGGAGCAAGAGTCGGAGCGTGAACTTGCTTATGTCTGTGGAAACACCGGAGCACGCAACAGTGGAGCGCTCCGCAGTGTTGCCAACTGGACGGAAATTTCGTCAAAACTGACGTAATTTCAACGTAGCGGACGGGAAAAGAATGGCTTTGACGGGTGACGGATTTTCTGACGGAAAATTACGATTTAAATCACTTTTGACTTTTCTACCGGCTGTCATTTGTAACTGTCTAATGTTTTGGGGAATTTACTTTTTCTTTGAGAAGTCCTGCCCGTGCCGTACCATGTTAAGGAATAATCTGTTTCAGATTTCCTCGTAGTCAAGTCAGAAGTTGACGAATTATTATTTTAATCAAGGTGTGTTAAAATTTGCTTTTTATTTGTATATAGATATGAGATATTATTATTATTATTATTATTATTATTATTATTATTATTATTATTATTATTATTATGACGGATTCTGACAGATTTTCTGATGTTAAACTGACGGGGATAAAATTTGTGTTGGCAACACTAGCGCTCCGCTCCGTTTAGTCTCTGTCTGACAACGCTGATATACAAGGTAGCATGTATACGTTAAAGCCCGAAATCTGTCAAAACCAGACACAGCTAATAGGAATAATAATAAGAATAAGCCTAATATTTAAAATAATATCATTTTAAAATAATATAAATTTACTGCTGTACGAGCATTAATATCTTCGTCTCTACTCTGCTTTACCTCCTCTTTTATCCCATTGCGGGTATGGGAGGGAATTGGATCGCACACCAGACATTTCACAAGTACGAGCCTCACTGGTCATGGGATCGGCATAACGCAGGGCCTCCGCAGTGATATGAGACTGCAGACGAAGACTCGGTCCCGTGGATGGAAGATGAAATTCTTCCTTTGGTCACGCTGTGAATTGAACATGGGAAAACGCACATTCTGTCTACATAGCCACAACGGCGGACAACACTGCTCGCAAGCAGGGAATACCAACTGCAGGAATGCGAACGAAACAATCAGTGTTGCCAACAGTTGTTCGTATAATCCTACTAGATGGCTTTCGAAAACCCGCGATTTTCTAACAAATATCTCTATATTTTAATGTATACTTATTATTCAATAATAATAATAATAATAATAATAATAATAATAATAATAATAATAACGGTCAAGATACAGTATTCACCCGCCAATGTAACGAATACTGCACACTATTATCATTGCCAATGTGACGCTATAAAGCAATTTTGAACACTTTTATCACAGACACAATATATTTAAATTCTTATTGCACGATATATGTTACCGTTAAAACCCAAAATTCGACAAAACCAGTTTCAACTAGTAAAATCTAGTTTTAAAATATAGATAGATAGAAAGTGAGTTTTCTTAAGATCTAGAATCAATGACAGGTCAGGTTTGGTTTGTTTAGGTTCTTTTAGGCTTTTACCAAACAAAAACTTAAACAAACCAACCTAACATGACACTGGTTGTAGATCATACGAAAACTAACTTTCTATCTATCTTTGTTTGCTTAAACTAGTTTTTACTAGTTGAAACTGGTTTTTACGGATTTCGGGTTTTAACGGTAACATATATAATATGGAATTATCACTACATTATTTCACAAAACACACACTGAACGAATTAAATGTAATATTATGTAAGCCGCTTATAATGCTAATATGAATTTCATTTCAGAAACTTTAAAGCGGGATAATATAATTTTACCCGCGAGACGGTTATCCAAAAAAAAGCTAGATTTAGCGGGAAACCCGCTGAATTGGCAACACTGGAAACAATGAATGATATTCAAGAGTACAGTCGGAAGAGAAACGACATCGATAGAATCATTCTTGCGTTGTGATAGTTACATTACGGTTTTAGTTTCAATTCCACTGCATGTGAATACGTGGCTTGCTCCAAGTGCGTTTATTTTATTATGTAGTGATGGAGCGTTACCCTCGCAGAGTATTATTATTTCATTCGTAAACATAGTGTTGCGCGTTTAATTCGCTTCGAATATTTCCCTTGCTACGCTTTTCATTTCCACAGGCGATGTCCCCATCTGTTCATATTCTTGGAAGAGGCAGTGCCTCCATCGGCCCGTACCTCTCGCTCCCTCGGCGTGCCTACATACACACGTCAAAACAAACAATAACGCCACCACTCCTTTCTATAACACTACTCAACAAATTTGAACTTTTTTTTCATAACATTAATAAAATAGGCTGATCTTAACTAATTTGCACGCGCTGAACACGAAAATTACAATGAAAAGTTCGTAACATAACACGTTTTTGTGTTATATATACTTTCTTGATACATTGAAAAAATCAGGATTTTTGACCTATTAAAAATGACTTGGTTCTCATTTTTTGTACGAAAATTTCCAAGGACAGGTTAGATGTGATAAAAGTGATACATTAATAACTGACCAGCTATTAGGGCTTATAAAAACCACTCTTCGTGCAATAAAATAGAGAAAGATAAAAAATATCTTCATTTTCTTCTTTTATGAGAGCTGGAATTTTCCCTTTTTAAAAACTAGCAATAATCGCCCATCGTCGCTGAATCCCATCTTCCTTGATACCGTTGCTCAATTGTAGCAATGTCTTGGTGAAATCGCTCTCCCTGCTCATCTCTTAGAGTCCCCAAGTTCTCAGGGAAGAAGTCCAAATGTGAATGTAAGAAGTGGATCTTCAGGGACATACTGCAGGCCATTTCTTTTTTGTAGTTTCTTAGTAACGTCTCTATTAATTGGCGATAATTTTCTGCTTTGTGATTTCCTAAACACCCTTAGACGACAGATGCAAAAGATTTCCATGCTGGTAATTCCTTGGGGTTAAGTCTTTTCTCAAAAATGCTGTCCTTCAAAAGTTTTCTAATTTGTGGGCCAACAAATATGCCTTCTTTTAATTTAGCATTACTGATTTTAGGGAACAGAGTCTTTAAGTATTGAAAGGTTTCTCCACACTTACCTAGAGCTTTCATAAAATTTTTCATTAGCCCTAGTTTTATATGTAGTGGAGGAAGAAGTACTTTTTCACGTTGCACTAGCGGAGGATATTTAATATTATGCTCACCAGGAATATAACCTTGTCTGATAGGCCAGTTCCTCACCACATAATGTTATGCTGTTGCTCGATGTCCCACAAACATAAAAAAAACAACATAACTTAGCAAGCCCTCCTTGTAATCCAAGCAACAAAGCTATTACTTTCAAATCTCCACAAATTGCCCAGCGATGTTCATTAGAATTTATTGCATTCAATATTAGTGACAGGTTTTCATAAGTTTTTTTCATTTTGTCTGAATGAGCCACTGCTGGAAGGTTTTGTATTACCATTGTGCAATAAAACTGCTTTTAAGCTTAGTTCTGATGAATCGATGAACAATCTCCATTCATCTGGATTATAGTCAATATCTAATTCATCCATAAGCCCGATCACAAACGGAATTTTCCATTACAAAATAACAAGTCAGCTTACAGTTTCGTTTTCTGACCACGGAAATCTTGGTATCTTTTGCTAATGAGTCCCATTCTTGTAATCTAGAATCTAATAGTTCAGCGTGTTGTTTGGAAAGACCTAAATCCCTAACTAGGTCATTAAGTTCTGCCTACCGTGTCAGATGTGGTGTTCTATGATGTTCTCGAATGTGGGTAGGCTCAGCGTAAGTTGAAGGGTAGTCTGAGGATTCTGATAATTAGTGTTCCTCTGGAATTACATAATCTTACCCACTGGGTGGAGCGATAGGGTCAGGAAATTCAGGAGAATGAGGCTGATGGGAGATTAGGATACATAATTTTATCTTTAGTTTTCCTTGAAAATCCCTGTGGTTTGGTAATGCAGGAGTAACAATCTTCCAGATGATTGGTAGGCTATCGCCAAATCATTGGAACAGCAAAAGACATGTTATTTTTCCCCCGCAACCACCGGCGTGGCTCAGTCGGTTAAGGCGCATGCCTGCCGGTCTGAAGTTGCCTTCGGGCGCGGGTTCGATCCCCGCTTGGGCTGATTACCAGGTTGGGTTTTTCCGAGGTTTTCCATAACCGTAATGTGAATACAAGGTAATGTGTGGCGAATGCTCGGCCTCATCTCGCCAAATATCATTTCGCTATCACCAATCTCATTGACGCTAAATAACCTAGTAGTTGACACAGCGTCGTTAAATAACCAATTAAAATAAAAAAAACACTCTGTTAACTTCACGTAACATCAGTGGTCGTCAGCACTCGCTGAAATGGATTACAGGTAAGCAGTGCATGGCGATATGCTCCCTCGTGCAGGAGGAAGCATACCCGCCAGCAGCCACGATTGCACGCTGGTGCTGTAAGAGACCTGCGGGTAAGAAAAGCTAGCCCGAGAGTGCAGTGTTCTGATGACCGTTGCGTAGCATGTTACACAACACAAGTGTGGTGCCCAATTTTTGTCTTGTTCACCCACTTTACAGCGAAAATACAAGTAATATGTTTTTTTTTACATTGTAAATTGATCGACGTTGTGATTTCAAAGTTAATTCCCCACAAACATAGCAGAAACTATTTCGAAAAATTTTACATGAACGATGATTGCGATCCATTTAACAGTCTTACAGAATAATTAGTACCGTTCATAACACTTCCACAATCAGAACTAATCGCTAAATTGTTCATTTCTTGTCTAATGATACAACAGCGATCGTATTTTCTCGTTTCTCTTAGTTATAGCCAGATGTGATCTACTCTCCGTGCAGCTGCATAATAAGGGTAATAAAATAATAAACCATCGCTAAAGGTAACACTCATTTAATTCATAAAAGTGAAAGTATGTTTCAAATGATACCTTAAAAGAACGGAAATGAATATAATTGTGTAAAAGATCTACGTTAAAGAAAAGAACATCTTTCAAAGTGGCTAGGTTTTAACACATTTTTATACGATTCACTAACTAAAAAATACAGGTTTCTAAAAAATGTGACGTGTAGGCACTTTTTCAGTGCCATGTTTGTAATCAGCACATACAAATTACATAAAAAAACAGTTATTATCAATATTATGAAAACCTTGTTGAGTAGCGTAATCGTTCCTTGCGCGACCTATATCTAGATCATAAATGTGGAACGCAACAGCACAATAGAAAAAAAATAGAGTAGAGCAGTCATCGGCAGATTTTGACTCACGATGACATCACTGGACGCAAGCCGCAAAATCATAAGATGTAATATCAATCGAGGAGTATAGAGCACTCTGTTCGGATCCCAATGGCGGACTCTTAATCCAATCACCTGACGTAGACTACACAATATTGATTTATAGATGGACAGATTATATTTTAGTCATCTTTATTTTTACTGTGCTACAACCGTTGCTTACGGCTACAACAACCTAATACAACTCATAATTTTTGTCTGCTAGTCACGATCTTTGTTTAGATTTTACAAGTTTTCATTCAGAAAACAATTGTTTCAAAGTAAGCTTATGTTGAATATAGAGCCAAACATAGCAGCTATGTAGGGTAGCGGGAGGCGACCTATGATAAGACTACACATATCTTTGTGCGAGATCGTGCGTATTTGCTTGGTTTCCGCACAAAACCAATCCGCGGTAAGTCTAAAATTCCACATTCAGTATTCCCAACCTAACACACATAACAATTTCCCTCTTCTTACCGCTTAAGTGACGTATTGATTTTACTGCTTTAGGCTTTTAACATATTATTTTTAGAGACGTTCAATATAGTAATAATTAGACTTCGTGGAATTGCCACGAGAATCGTAAAGTTTACTACGTACGCATTATAGACTGTATGAGACAGGGACGTGCAACGGATGGAGTATGCCTCTAATGTAAACACTGAGCAGTATACTGTGGTTACAATAAAACCTGTATCCTGCATTCAAGAAATATAATGAATGACCATTGAAGTAGGAAATGTCTAAACGTGTAAATACACAATTATTTTGTAGTGAGATATATTAACTCTTAAAATTTAATGTAATATACTCACATCATCCTTGAATATGTGCATTGCAGTGAAGAGTTACGTACATTTTGAGCGACTGCAAAGTGAACCTCCTCCGATGGTCACTCAAACAGTATTTAATTTCGGAAAATGTACGTTCAACATCAAACGATATAATAGGTGCATATTTGAAGAACGGAAAGTCACTACTTTTTAGTACACCAACTTCAGACATCTTGTCGTGACCTGATAGTACATCATTTATAATACGAAGTTGTGAATAGGCAGAATTTTTAGCAATAATGTTTCTCAACTTACATTCACTTTTTCTGAAATTAGTGAATTGTTATTTTGGATAACGGTTTGTGATACTTTATACATTATATTAAGGGCTTCTGAGAGTTGTAGTTTAGACGATTCTAACAGGGTGATGCTTTTGTACACGATTTTAAAATTAGAATCAATCAACAGAATATCTTCCAATAGCTGTTCAGAAGGCAATGATTTTACAGCTGCAACAGCGGAACTGTCTGTGCTATCCAATGCATCAATTACCTCCATTATTTGCCGTAATGTTCTGCATAATAATTAACAGCATCCAACCACGTTCCCCAACGGGTCAAGACTGGCTGCGGGGGTAAGGGTATTCCAGGGGCAATTGTTTGGAACAGCAACACTCTCATTGTAGTATGTTTGATTGAATTCTTGTCTGCACTAAAAATGTTAAGCTTTGACTATTCCAACCACAGTAATGCAAAAACAAGTGCTTACATAGGTATACATTAGCTGTAGCTGCTCTATCTATTTGGACCGGTCACAACTCTTAACATGAACTGCTTATACGAGACCGGGCGGCCGCTCACCTCCTCTATACTACCGTACATCGGCAACCTGATAGCATGCTGCGTGTAGCAATTCAACGAAGTCTAGTAATAATTATAAATTGGAAACTTACCACTGCAATTTCACCTAAATTGCACTGTTAATTATTATTTTTAAATATTTGCAAAAATTAAGTAAACTCTACAACTCCACTAAAGTTACTGCATTCGTGATGCATGTAACATTAAGGAAGCCGTTTGTTTTAAGTTCGCAGTTATAGACTGGGGGAAAAAAGACAGACGTATATCACGGCCTGCTGGAGTATAGTAAACACAGAAAACATTTTAAAGCAACAATGTTGAAGATAGATATTTTTGTTTTGCAAATTTGCCGTCATTGAACAGAAACCAAGATGGAGATTTCATTGCAACTAATTAGAAATTCCTCTTTCAGGTCTTATGTAATAAACGATCTTCGCACAAAATAATGTACGATACACGAGCGGTATGTTTTCTTTCAATTCTCGGAACTTCAAATACCGCTCTTGTAACGCATATTACTATTCTATGGAGAGCATTTTAAATAAATCTAGGCCAGTCTGGTGTGATATACAATGGAAACATTTTATCCCCTCACTTATTTCCAGCTCTTTTAATAACACGTTAGTACACCTAGTAGACTTTTTTAAAGTCATATTTCGAGTCCCGCCTATTACTACAGATACAAGTTGCTTTTTGTTCAGATTCATTTCTTCTATATATTTTCTTCATGCCTGGAATAACTCTTCTCCTGTTCTATTTCCTTTAACTTCAATGGCGTCGGCCTCGGTAGCGTAGTTGTATAGCGCTGGCCTTCTATGATGGAGGTTGCGGGTTCGATCGCGGCCCAGGTCATTGCATTTAAGTGTGTTTAAATTCTCAGACTTATGTCAGTAGATTTACTGGCATGTAAAAGAACTCCTGTGAGACAAAATTCCGGCACACTGGCGACGTTGATACAACCTCGGCAGTTGCGAGCGTCGTTAAATTAACCATAATTTAATTTAACAGCAATGGCATCGAGCAAATATACTTCGTAACTTCGCGAGTGAGCATTATCGGTTCTACTTTATCAATATCTGCGTTTCCACCTGAAGCGAGAGAATAGACCACAGACTGATGCATCTTTTATTTTATTTGTCGTTTAGCTAGTGTTTCAATATCCTTTGTATTGTCCGAGTGGATAATTTGATACTGTTAAAATAATTTTAGCAACTTTATTCAGACATGTTTTAATGAACTGTCTTTCATTATAGAACTTCAATGATTTTACGATTTCCAAAGCAATAATATAACTTGCATGGAGTTCCCTTTGACTCATATCTTGTTTCATCATATTTTAGTACCGGATCTATTATTTTAATTTGTTTTTTTTTTTCATGTTTTAATTGCTTCGCTCTGTCAAGAAAATTATTTTTATCTTTGTCTTTATCTTTATACATTTCCGTTTAATTACAGTGGATATGTTCATGCTTACCTATAATTTCGTGATAATCCTATGATGTGTCATGTTTGATTTGTGTATATAACACAAGAGTTATGAACAGAAGAGGCGTCTACATTGTCATATGTACAACGAATACTGTTCCTCCCGTTCTTCCCTAAACACACGTTTCCGAACAAATATTGAAGGTTTATCTCCAAAGCCAGCAGATAGTCTTTTCGACATTTCTGGTCTTCTCTGCTCGCAGTGGCTTATGTTTCTGAGGTGGGGGCGCCTGGAAGGCGGAGTTACAGTACCTCGATGATATGATAGGATGATCATGATTATGTGGCGCCAGGAAAAATCTTAAATCCAAACTTAACCTATGTTCCAGATCATAGACGAACACAGAAATAATCATAGGAGCAGTTAAAATTCCTACATCTTAACTGGGAATCGAACCGGGACCTCATGAACTGTAAGCAGACGCTCTGATCACTAGACCATGAGGCTGGTCTACAAGAAGCAATCTAAATTTAAGCAGTTAACCCTTCATTGATAGATTCTTGTGTACTGGAGTTGTCAGGGAGTTTGATGAAAGGAAGTGGGTGAAGCAAAGACAGTTTACTGCGCTGAACCTGCGGCATCACTATTGCTAGTGATTACAAAATTACATTTTTGCCGATTCCTGGAGTAGACGCTTCAGCTACATAAATAAGGTATGTTCATAGCACGGATTCGACTCGTTTACCATAAAAATCTGCGAGAAGATATAATGAACGGTGTAGGGAAGAAGCAGAGATAAGTTTTAAGCTTATTAATATAAGTAGAGTTTCCGTTTGGTTACCAAAAGCCCATAAGGAAACTGCAACAGCGTAGGTATGCATGGAGTATAGCTTGACGACATTAAACGTTGTTCAGTAAACACACGAAAATAAAACAAAGCTAGGCTGTTGGAAATGAGTCCTTCAGTAAAGGAATTTGGTAGGGAGCACTTAATTAGAAAAGAAGGAAATTATTTTATCAGAAAGAAGAATTTTTTTTTTTCATTTAAGATACTTAAAATGTTTAATATTGATTGTAATGCGTAGAGACTCGTAAAGCAAGCACGCATAATATTTGAGGCTATAAGATGCAAAACTCGTCTTATCCAAAATTAAAAAAAAATAAATAAATAAATAAAAGTTAGACATGGTATCGCATAGGCCTGCTTGATGTTGTTCACTACCACATGGAATTTGTTTCTACATTAAAACTTGCCTATTACAGTTTCATGAAGTCTCGAAAATCGTTATTAAATGCATAACTCGCCTAATCCATTACAACTTTGATGCAAAACTTGCATGAACCTTCTATAAAGTTCTAAAAATTTGTCTTGTACTGAATTGAAAGAATTTTTTTTTTTCAGATTTTTTATTATTTTGTCTGTTTTACTCCAATAAATATTTATAATGTTCTATGTAATGAATTTGTAGGACACTGTTTCATTCTGTAGATTCAATTATTGTCAAATAATAACAATAATTAGGGTAAACATTGGTAATTTCGTGATAATTTCATGAAAATTAACTTAAAATGCAAATGTGTAAATATATCCTTATTCCGATTTTTTCATCTAAAAGACGATAATTTGCTGTACAAATCTGGAGACATAAAAGATTGGACACGTTCTTAAACAAGTACCAAAAACCACTTTTATAACTTAAGCTAAAAGGTTGGTTATTTCGTGATCATCATCATCATCATCATCATCATCATCATCATCATCATCAATAACTTCAAGGTTTATGCCGATGGCCTGTTCCGCCTCCAAAATTGTATCCGTCAAACTGGTCTCTCCAACGTCTCTTTGATCTTTCCACTCGTCTTCTTCGTGTAGGTCTATAACACCATGTTCTAAAAGGTATCCTGTCGTTGGGCATTCTTGTTATATGGTCGTACCAATTATTTCTATATTTTTCAATTATAGTTATTATACTCTCGATATTCAGTTCTTGACGTATATCTTCATTTCTCTTATGGTCCTGTAGTCTAAATCCTGCTAGTGGCCTTAAGAGTCTCATCTCAGCGGCCTCAATTCTTCTCTGTTGGGCTCTAGTCAGAATCCACGTTTCTGAACCATATAACAATGTTGGAATTGCCAGTGTCTTGTAAAATTTGAGCACAGTTTGTCTGTCGACTTTATTTATGAGTGTACGTTTAATTGCACCAATAAGTCTTAAAAATTTATTTAGCTTGTTTTCTACGTCTGTGGAGGATATGTAATAGAGATCGCATCCAAGGTAAGTAAAAGAATTCACTTGTTCAATCATGTTATCCTCTATTACAATTTAGTTCTTATTGTATTATTTCCGCAGAAACCAAATACTTTAGTTTTCCTTTGTGATATTTTTAGATTGTAGTTATTAGCAACAATTCTCAACAAATGGACTGCTCTCTGTAGGTTGTCTTCAGAATCAGCCAACACCAACTGGTCGTCTGCGAAAAGTAAGTAATCTAAAATGGTATTATCTATAAAATAATATGTTTTAAAATTGTTTTGCCATTCTCTTACGGTTTCGTCTAGGTACAAATTGAAAAGAGTAGGTGATAAGGGACACCCTTGTCTGACCCCTTAGTTAACTTTTCGCAAGTTGGTGGTAATCTTGTTGATATTCATTTTGATTTTTGTATTTTTGTACATACTTTGTATCACCCTTATTAGATGCTCAGGAATTCCTTTATTTTTTAATATCATCCACAATTTTGTTCTGCTAATCATATTAAATGCTTTCTCAAAGTCTATGAAAGCCATATATGTGGGAATATTAAATTCGACATGTTTTTCTATCATCTGCGTTATGGCGAAGATATTATCAATACATGATCTGTTTTTCCGGAACCCACTCTGTTCTTCTGCTAATAGCACTTCTGCAATTTTGTTTAGTCTTTGAGAGATAATCTTGGCATATATTTTATAGCCTGAGTTAAGAAGGCTAATCCCTCTGTAATTTTCACAATTCTTTCTGTTCCCTTTTTTAAAAATGGGAGTAATTAAGGCTATATTCCATTCTTCTGGTATATGACCAAACTTCCAACATATATTTAAAAAACTTAAAAATCTTTGTAAAAAGGATTGTGGCGCATATTTAAACAATTCCCGATTTAAACCATCTGATCCCGGTGTTTTCATATTTCAGGATGTTTGGAGAGCATAATTCAATTCATCTATTGAGATTGGGTCAACATATTCATTGTATGTAGCCGTTTGTATGTGTTCATGTTTTCTTCATCATCCTTACTAGTCCATAAATATTGATAAAAATCTAGCCATTCTACCTCAGAAATGGGGTTCCAGTTTATAGTATCTTTCTCTTCTTTATTTAATTCTTGCATAATCTTGTATGCTTTAGCTTGTCTGCCATTAATATCATACTCAATGTTTTTATTATTTACAAATTTATCCCAGCTTTCTCTTTGAATTTTCCTTATTTCTCTCTTTGCAATTGCAGACAGTCTGTTAAATTTAATGCGATTATCATCCGTGATAACCTTGGTAATTTCGTGATATTACATTGATAATTTCGCGAGAGGTAGAAGAATTGTGAAACAATTCGTTAAAGTCAAATGAAATTCTTATTTATTGTTACAAGACTTCAAACATAGTAATTCCGTCTAATATTCATAGCAAGAAGACATAGAAATACATATCAACACATAATAAGAATGAAAAAGTAAAAATTGAAATTGAAAAAGGATCTTCTTTGCCCTGAAAGGATGAAGACTTTTATTACGGACTTTATTATAGCCTATATTATTAGGGTAACTCCAAAAGTAATGCATAACATTTGTTTAAAAATTAAATTTTTATCCTACAGCTTTGCTATTTTCACAGAATTTAGATATATCCTTTAGGAGCAAAATGTCACTTTTCCACATAATCCCCGTCCCTTTTACTGCCTTACGTAACTTAGGAACGAGGGCCTGTAGACCAGCACGGTAAAAATCTGGACCAACACGTCTGAGCCACTCTTCAGTATCGTGCACAAGTGAGTCATCTTCTAACCTCGTTCCGCGAAGGGATCCTTCAGTTTACCAAAGAGATGGTAATCGCACGGTGCCAGTTCAGGACTGTAATGCGGATGTTTCAGTGTTGTCTATCCGAATTTTCTGATCTGGTCTGTGGTCTTGTGACTGACATGTGGCTGTGCGTTGTCGTGCAATAGCAGAACATCCTGCTTCTCCCGATGTCGTCGAACACAACTCAGTCGAGCTTGAAGTTTCTTGAGAGTTGCCACATACGGGTCAGAATTAATGGTGGTTCCGTGTGGCATGATGTCCACAAGCAAGAGTCCTTCCAAATCGAAAAACACAGTAGCCATAACTTTTCCTGCCGAAGGTGTATTTTTTTATTTCTTTGGTGAATTTGTATGATGCCACTCCATTGTCTGCCTCCGTCTCCGGTTCAAAATGGTGGAGCCATGTTTCATCTTCTGTCACAATTCTTGCAAGTAAGTCATCTGGCACTTATCATTGGCACTTACCATGATAACAAATCAAACAGAAGCTACACTGAACCCATTGCGTCTCCCTTTTCTTTTTTGTTATCACATCTTATCTTCAGATTTCTAAAATTCATATTGTAATACAATTTTTAAAATAGTATAAAATGTAACGCTTAATGTTCAACAGAATTTCGCCTCAAACAGCTAAGATTTCTATCAGTCAAGCTAAGCCTATATGGCGACTACATCTATATCTAAAATTCCAAAAACATTTCCTAAAATTTCATGAAGATACAATACATCTTTGTACCAAATATAATATGCTTACCTTTAGTAATAAGCCTGTAATTTAATTACAAACATCCACAAAATTTGTGCGCCTGAGAAGTCGACGCTAACTTGCTCCCTCCAAACATATAAGCTCCCTGAAGCAGCTACAATATTCACACAAAGCGTAGCTGTATGTTTATGGAAACTGGACAACATATGCAATCCCTTGGCGGAAATTTGAATCTCGTAACACCATTGGTTAGTTCACTAAAGAGCAAAGAAAAAGTATCACGAAATAACCACTGCTACGAAATTACCAATGTTTACCCTATATTCAGATGTAATACCATACAATTGTTTAATTTTATCTTTGTGCTTATATTTGTATTTTTCAATAATTTTTTAATTCCAAACTTTGTACAGATTAGAACTGAAGTATATAGATTCCCTTTACTTATTGTAAAAACCAGGAGTAGACAAATTCCGAGCGCCAGGTAGCCATTACGACTAAAAAATTTTCATTCATTCATTTAGTGTTCTGCCCAAGGGCAGGTCTTTCACTGCATTCCAGTTTTTCCTATTTTCTGCCTTCCTCTTTGTTTCCTCATATGATCCATATATCTTAATGTCGTCTATCATCTGATATCTACCCCGAACTCTTCCCTCGTTCACCATTCCTTCCAGTTCACCCTTCAGTAGAGAGTTTCTTCTCAGCCAGTGACTTAACCAATTCCTTTTTCTCTTCCTGATCAGTTTCAGCATTATTCTTCCTTCACTCACTCTTCCCAACACAGCTTCGTTTCTTATTCTGTCTGTCCACTTCACACGTTCCATTCTTATCCATATCCACATTTCAAATGCTTCTATTCGCTTCTCTTCACTTCGTCGTAATGTTCATGTTTCTACCTTTAACAATGCCACACTCCGTACAAAACACTTCACTAGTCTCTTCCTTAGTTATTTTTCCAGAGTTCCGCACAAGATGTAAAGAAAAAAAGAGAAAAGAAAATTTATGTGTATTTATTGAGTTCAAATTTGTTTAAAACTTTCATTTCTTCTATTTACCACGACTGCTAATGTTAAAACAAAAGCGGTTATAGAAATAAATACGAGTGTGCTTTTTAAATTAATATCGTTACATTTTGTTGCTCATCTCAAGATATTGTCACTATATACAGTGTCTATCATCCTTATTCGTACATATCTAATTTAAACTAATAAGACAACATTATGTACAAAATAATTATACTCATATACTAATAGTAGTGTACCATGCTTTAAAACCATTTCTTAGAACGTGAAGTTACAACCAGTTTTTATTTTAAGCTCTAATTAACAAAAATATTAATAAATGTATTACTTTGAAAGTAAAACTGTATGTCATTTATATTCGTACACTTGAGTAATTTTGATTTCTTCGGGGGTGCCGTGCCTTAATGGTAACAGCGAGTGTGCATTACCGCGTGCTCTAGGGTTTGTTTTGCTTCAGCAGTCAGTTCTGTTCAAAATGGGCAAGTCGAAGGAACTCAGTGCCGAGCTAAAGAAGACGATAGTAAGACTGGCTCTTAAAGATTATTCTTTACGGAAAATAGGCAATATAGTAAACAAAAGTCATTCCACGATACAATACGTGGTTAATAAATTCAAATACCGTGGATTTACTGCAAATCAGAAGAGAAAACCAAAAGAAAAAATACTAAATGAGAGGGGAAAAAGGTTTAAAATAAGAAAGATAAAATCAAATCCACGGTTGTGTGCCGAAACCACGTTCTCTCATGACAAAAACCACAAGGAAGACTGTTAGTGTAACAACGGTGCAACGTGTCCTATATACATATGGATTTCATGGTAGAAGGATAAGAAAAAACCCCTTTGTAAGTAGAAAAAAATCGAGCTTTAAGAATCAAATTTCCTAAAGTTCATGTAAATTAGGAGCAAGAACTTTGGGACAGTGATGAGACCAGGATTAATCTTTTCGGATCCGATGGTGCCCATAGAGTGTGGAAAAAGAAGAATGAGGCCGATAAAGTGGATAACAATCTTCCCACTGTGAAACATGGAGGTGGCGTCATAATGATTTGGGGCTATAAGTCTTCGAAAGGCGTGAGTAACATCGACTTAATTGGTACAATTATGGACAATGTAGTCTATAACAACATCTTGAAAAATAATATCAAGGAAAGTGCAATGAAATGGGTTTGCCGCCTGTCGACATTTTCCAACAAGACAACGACAGCAAACATACGGCCGAAATGAACAAACACTGGTTGATATGGAACGTCCCGAAACAACTCCATACTCCTCCTCAATCACCCGATCTGAATCCCATCAAGCTTTTGTGGTCCAAACTTAAGGGAAATATACATAAAAATACAATTTCGTCCAAAGAACACCTCAAAACTGTTGTGCTGGAAGAATGGCGAAATTTCACTCCGCAGCAATGTAAAACGTTGGTAAATTCCATGCAGAGAAGGTGTCAGGCAGTGATCAAAGCCAGAGGATATGCAACTAGGTATTAGAACGTAATTGTTTATGTTATTTATGTATAGTCATTTAATTTTGTTACTAACTGTACGAATACAAATGACAGGTAGAGAAATTATATATTTTGTTAAATTTCGTTTATTTACGTGTTTATGGTATATATGGAATTTACTTTTTGTTTTATTTGTATTCATAATGCTACTGAACAGAATTTTAAAAGAGAAATGTAATACTTTCATTTCATGTGTCTTTTATCACCAAAGTTGTTACATATTTTCACCTGTACGAATAAGACTAATAGACACTGTAGCTTCAGTGAAGACACACAGAGCGTGTGTTTACATTGCATAGTATCGTTTAATATAATATTTCAGTAAATGTATCTTTATCCTTGGTCGAATGGTTTTCTCATTGCATATGTGGACAAAATGTGGTGGTGGCTCCTGAATTTTGTTTTAGTTTTATCTATCCCTAGTAAAATTTATATTTTATTGCATATAAGCTGCCTTTATTAAATCCAATGGTATTTTGTAAACGATTACTATTCCTGTTGTTCACTGACTTACACATACAGGTACACGAATAAACAGATGTAAACACACACTACCGGAGCGTGCGGGGAGACTGCTGAACTACAGTTGACTGTTGTCTCGCAACTTGCTCTCCGTACCAAGCGAAGTTAGCATGATCGACGTAAATCTAATTTGTATTCAATGTGACCAAGCGCAAAGTTCTAATTATAAGACAGCCAGGGTTTGAGGCCCAATTCGTTATTTTTGATAACGATTATCCACCGTAAAATTATTTATTTATTTATTTATTTATTCATTCATCCATTCATTTATTTATTTATTTATTTATTTATTTATTTATTTATTTATTTATTTATTTATTTATTCTGTTGTAGTTAAAACCATAAGGTCTTTCCTTCTTCACCAACAGAAATACATAGGCCTATGAAATAAAATAATATAAAATGAAAATATAAAACTATAGACATTATAAAAATACTGCATATACAGGCAATAGTCACACGAAGTTCAAATTAGTGATCGTTTTTGATGATACCCTATATTAAATTACAATCTGTGACGCCAGAGTCCATGAATGGCCAAGACTGACTAGTCGACTGTCGGTCTCACGTGCATATGCCTAAGCAGAGGTGAACGATCATCCAGCCAGAACGGAAGTATTGTGTGGTTAGCACAATATTATCCCCACAGCTATTATTGTTGGTTTTCTTAACTGGATTCCGCTATACAGAATCGCCAAAAAATGTATACATTCTTTTTCAGACTGTATCGGGATATTGAATTGAATTACGAGTATGTTGTAGTATGATCTTTCACTCAACAGATGTCGATATTTTCATCACGATAATGAGAAAACAAAATGACTGGAACACGCTTGACGTTCGAGCAGTGAAAATGCATTCTGAAGTGGTTTATGAGGTTTGATAATACCGTTGAAGTGCAGCGTCAGTGGAGGCGGGAGTACGAAACAGAACCCCGAACCCGCCTAACAATTAAACGCATTATTGACAAGTTTGAGGCGCATGGAACGATTTGTGATATTCACAAAGTAAGATCGGGAAGACCGCGTACAGCTACAAGTCCTGCTTCGTCGGCTCTCGTGTTGGAATCGTTTGTTACTTCTCCACAGAAGTCTGCTGCACGTGAAGTGGGGATTGGTAGTACAAGTGTGCGACGAATTCTGAAAGCTGCTATGTAAGTGGAAATTTTACATTCCACGATTACTGCACGCGATTAATGATGACGATCCTGATTGTCGAATGCAATTTTGCGAATGGTATCAGCGAATGGTAACCGAAGACTAACAATTTGTGACGAAAGTAGTGTGGTCTGATGAGGCCCAGTTTGAACTTAATGGAACAGTGAATCGATATAACTGCACCGGAAAATCCAAATGTTCATGTGGATAAGGCGGTCAATCTACCAGGGGTTCATGTGTAGTGTGGACTATCACCTAGGGGCTTGGTAAGACCCGTCTTCCTTTTATGCTACTGTCACTGGAGAAGAGTACCTCGAAATGTTACGTACATAAATTTTACCAGGTGTACGTGCGTTTTATGGAGCTGATGATGAGGTCTTCTACCAACAGGACAGGGCGCCACCACACTACTACCTAGTTGTACGAGCTTTTCTGGATGACAATCTGCAGGGACACTGGATTGGACAAAGAGGGCCCATTGAGTTCGCCCCATGGTCGCCAGATCTAAGTCCTATGAATTTTCACTTGTGAGGAACTGTGAAAGATCAAGTCTGTCGACGTAAGCCACGCAGGATCTTCGCCAGGAGATTAAAGCGACATGTGCAGCGATTGAGAAAATTGTTTGAGTGGGCTGAAAAGAATATTAGTGGAATTTATTTTCTATTTTTCACCAATGATGAACATAAAAATGAATATAACTTACTGAAGTCTCTATATGAGAGGGCAAAAACATAAGTGGAACGAGAATATTACATGCTTTCATACCGGTCTCAAAATCTGAAGCAATAGTTAAAGATTATTCTTTATCCCACGAAAATAAACGTGTATTTATCTGAGTTGCTTAAAAGTACGTTTCAGTTATCCAATCGCTTAACTTGTTTTTGTGTGTTTTAAGTTATTTCTGTGGAATTTTATGTTAATAATTGTGTTTCAAAAGTGTTTACATATTTCGTAAGTTGACTTTATGGTGTATAACAGCTATGGGGACTATCAGCAAAGTAGGGAGGGAACGTTTCCTACTCACCCCACATTTCTTTGATTGGCAGGCGAGGGGTAACGCAGTTGTTTTGTTAAGTCAAGTGCAGTGGGGATTCGACACACCTTGCGCATTAGTAATTTCTCCGCTGTTATTTCTTGTTTCAAAATCTGTACAGTATTTTGTTTATATGAAGTACTTGTGTCATACAATAATTATTACAGCCACCTACTGTCATTAGGCAAATTATATATTCTTCAATTGTATAACCATTCCTTTATCATGTGCACGAAATATTCTTGAACTGCCTTGTGATCGACATAATAAATTGTTTCTTTTTAAAAACAAAATGAAAAAATCAAAGCTCCATTATCATTTAACTGTACAATATATTAAAAAATATAATGATTAATGTAATAGATTGTTTTTTTAACCAATAAAGAAACTAACTAAGCTCCATTGTCATTTAACTTGAAAACATATTAAACACAATATAATGATCAACATAATCAATTCCTTCTTTGTAAAAACACTAAAGAAGGTAACTAGTCTCCATTGTTATTTACCTTTGAAACATATTAAACCAAATATATTAAATATGAATGAAACGAAATACTTCTGTAGGCCTATACTGCTAGTCTTCATTTTTTTTTATAACCCTCGGAGTTTCTTGTTATTAACTAAAAAGGATATATTTGACTCTAAAGTAGAACAACTCAAACGTAATACTAAAACTAAATGCATGTCTGTGATCCTAGACCTGGAGATACTTTTGGTCATATTCATTTTGGAAAAAGACTGCTCACAACAGTAAGTTCAGCCAAACATAGATACAATAAGCATTGCAAATGTGCGCAGATTAGGGAATTGCTCCTCTGGTATGTATTTAAAGAGATCTAATCCATTCTTTCTTAAACGCTTTACTGACGTGCTCGTTTGCATCTCTATAACGGCTCTGCTGCTTGGTGACATCAAATATAAATGTATTATTGAACAGGCACATCTCCTTGACCATTGCAGTTACTTCTGAAAATCTTTCTTGGAAAAAGAACGCATCTACTAGGCTAATATCCACTAAAATTGTTATATAAGTTGAGTTCCAGATACTTAATAAAATAATAAGTAACTAGACCCCGAAAATACCATAAACTTATCTTGTTTTGTATCTTTTCACAAATATTACGAAAATAACTTTTAAAATTGTAAATAAATATCTGTAAGATCACCAAACTCCGCTTTATGCTTCCGATCAAAGTGGTGTTTAATATTGAAGCGTTTTATATGCGCAATTTTAAACCCGCCTATTAAGCAGCAGACTTTCTTCTTTTTGTAAATAACAAAAAATTCTATCTGCCACTCTTCCTGAAGCAGACGTAAAGAGATCGAAGTCATACTCGCCACTGAATGAAGCGTGTGTTTACGAAGCACCAGGCGGAGGAGATGGTCGGTGTAGGGGGTGGTCAGTGGAGTAAGGTAAGGAGGCTTTGAGTGCAGTGGCCCTTAGGAGCCATTTTTCCCCATGGTTGTACAGTGTATAACATACTGAAACTGTGTGTACACATGTATACATACATAACGACGAGGTCTTGCAGTGATGCTCCTACTCAACAGCGTGTGCCCGGCTGGATAAGTTACTTTATTGCAAATTCATTTATGTATATCTCATTCTGAAATTTTGTACGCATATAGTTGAGAAACTAAGGAATGTAATGATATTTTATATATTTCGAAAAGAGTTTCCGAACTTAAAAAAGACATTTTAAAAATATATATTCGAGAAAAAAATAAAACAAAAATTTTTATGTAATCGAAGGTCAGATATGCTAAAAGTATATCTTATGAGCTTTAATATGAGCCGAATTTGAATAAATTGCATTAAGTAGTAAAGGAGATATTACCGTTTATATATATAACAGTCCGCGCGCTATTACGTAAGTTTTGAATTTAAATACTCGTACTTTTCACAAGAATCAAGTTTTATGAAAATAAAAATATAGCCTACGTTTATTTTATTTTTGTTCTTTCAATCGAATAAAAAAGTCTGACAGAAATAAAAAATATCAAGGTTAAATTTCGTTTAAATTTGTCCGGTTTGACGTGGAATGACTCATTACTTTGTTTCTCACTATTTCTTGATGAAAAAAGCACAGACATGTCTGACACCTCGCAGTTTGTAGCTTTCGTTCGTGGTATAAATTACAACCTCAGGCTTACGGAAGAACTATTACTGTATTTTAAAATCGGTGGAAAACATAATTTAAACTAGCCTGTAGGTAGTACAAATATATAACCGGATGTTGAACATTTGTGTCATGCTCAACTATTACTCATATTTTCACACAAGCAATGTAGAAAAGAATCATAGACATCTACATATTTAGAAATGCTGTTGTTCATATCACATGTCGTCTACACGCATTATGCCCGCCTACTGTTTGTACAACACTGATTTCCTATCCCTCTGCAATCAGCCGGTTCCTACACGATTCACCTTGTCAATCTCCTGGCCGTGTCCTAGAGCCTAGCGCCCACGAGTGATTTGAAGGTCATAAATTGCGCTTTCTTTTGACATCACTGATTTAAAGTAACCATGTGCTCAACTGAAGACGGTACTACATGTGTGATCAGTATTAAAAAAACATAATAAATAGTTTTCGTTTCTTAAAGAGCGGATACATTTTTTGACGAACTCTGTATATCGTAGCTCCCCAAATTCATCACGATGCTGGGTAGACACCGGTCACATCTTGAGAACTCGAGTCAGCGTGTATTCTGTAACGCGAGCCCCAGGCATGATGTCTTGGACCAGTGGTTATTATTATTATTATTATTATTATTATTATTATTATTATTATTATTATTATTATTACTACTACTACTACTACTACTACTACTACTACTACTACTACTACTACCACTTTCAAATAGCTTTTAAAGAACCCGCAGATTCATTGCCGCCCTTACATAAGCCCGCCATCGGTCCCTATCCTGTGCAAGATATCTTATTATTATTATTATTATTATTATTATTATTATTATTATTATTATTATTATTATTTTTATTATTATTATTACTTACTGGCTTTTAAGGAACCCGAAGGTTCATTGCCGCACTTACATAAGCCCGCCATCGGTCCCTATCCTGTGCAAGATTTATTATTATTATTATTATTATTATTATTATTATTATTATTATTATTATTATTATTATTATTTTTATTATTATTATTAATTACTTATTGGCTTTTAAGAAACCTGAAGGTTCATTGCCGCCATCACATAAGCTCGCCATTGGTCCCCATCCTGAGCAAGATTAATTCAGTCTCTATCATCATATCCCACCTCCCTCAAATCCATTTTAATATTATCTTTCCATCTACGTCTCGGCCTCCCCAAAGATCTTTTTCCCTCCGGTATCCCAACTAACACTATATATGCATTTCTGGATTCACCCAGACGTGCTACATGCCCTGCCCATCTCAAACGTCTGGATTTAGTGTTAATAATTATGTCAGGTGAAGAATACAATGCGTGCAGTTCTGTGTTGTGTAACTTTGTCCATTCTCCTGTAATTTCATCCCTCTTAGCCCCAAATATTTTCTAAGTACCTTATTCTCAAACACCCTTAATCTATGTTCCTCTCTCAAAGTGAGAGTCCAAGTTTCACAACCATACAGAACAACCGGTAATAAAACTGTTTTATAAATTCTAACTTTCAGATTTTTTGACAGCAGACTGGATATTAAAAGCTTCTCAACCGAATAATAACAGGCATTTCCCATTTTTATTCTGTGTTTAATTTCCTCCTGAGTATAATTTATATTTGATACTGTTGCTCCCAAGTATTTGAATTTTTCCACCTCTTCAAAGGATAAATTTCCAATTTTTATATTTCCATTTCGCATAATATTCTCGTCACGAGACATAATCATATACTTTGTCTTTTCGGGATTTACTTCCAAACCTATTTCTTTACATGCTTCAAGTAAAATTCCCGTATTTTCCCTAATCGTTTGTGGATTTTCTCCTAACATTTTCACGTCATCCGCATAGACAAGCAGCTGATGTAACGCGTTCAATTCCAAATCCTCTCTGTTATCCTGGACTTTCCTAATGGCATACTCATTATTATTATTATTATTATTATTATTATTCTTATTATTATTATGATTATTGTTATTATTATTATTGTTGTTATTATTATTATTATTATTATTATTATTATTATTATTAGGCCTATTATAACTTACACTAGTTATTGATGCTATAGTAATAATTAGTAATTATGTAAAACGTTACTGAAGCACGGAAAAACAAGAGTTTTGTATTGTAAACGAAAATATGTAAACTGCAATAATTTTATTATCAACAAGTATAATAAAACGAATGTGTCGGCATTTTTACATACCTAATCAGTGGGATGCGTACCCCTTAGACATCCTCGAGTACTACGGGTGTACGCGTAACACAGATTGAACACCACTGGTTTAAATAAATTGTACATATAAATTGTAAATATTAATGTAATTGTCAAAGTGATATATGTTTCGTTGTACTCAACTTGAAGAAACAGAATTCGCGTGAGCAGATAGAAGTAGGCTACTTCGCATGCTACATGCACGCACTCATCCATTACAGTAAAAACTCCAGTAATACTTAACCTTGTAGCCTCCTCGGACAAAGTACGGTCCCTAGTAATAACACAAGGAGACTGTCGACAACAAACGAATTTAACGGTGTAAATTGTAAATATTAGTG
Source organism: Periplaneta americana (assembly GCF_040183065.1). Lineage (NCBI taxonomy): Eukaryota > Metazoa > Arthropoda > Insecta > Blattodea > Blattidae > Periplaneta > Periplaneta americana. The sequence goes on from NC_091128.1 coordinate 67,049,096, forward strand.
TAATTATTGTTAAAGTGATGTATGCTTTGTTGTGCCCAACTTCAAAAAAGAAATAAAATTCGCGTGAGCAGATACAAGTAGGCTACTTCGCATGCTACATACACGCACCTATCTGTTACAATAAAAACTCCGGTAATACTTAACCTTGTAGCCTCTTGGGACAAAGTAGCCTACTGTCCCTAGTAATAACTAGGGCTGAAAAAAAGTATCGGTTATAGGCTAGATTGCATGAGCCCTGTGTTTACGAAACGCTTGTGTGCATGCGCCACTATAGAGGATTTCACTTTAAGAAAATAGCATTGAACATCCATATGTTCAATGCTATTTTCTATTCCATCAACTATTTATAAGCATTTTTCTTGAGAACTGGGAATTAATTAGTTTCATTCAATTCATAGAACTTAATTTCATTGAGAACTAGATCGATTTCGTGTGCTGAAATTGTATTACATCTCTAAAATGACCATATATTTAATTTACGAATAACAGGGTAACAGCTAAATTGATGGAATAGTCTTCCGCTCTTTTGCCGAAGGTCGCCGCTGGAAAACTTAACAGACATGTAGGGATGGTACAGTTAAGGCTAAGATTTCATACTGTTAAAACACGCTTATTTGAAGAAGTATACAAAATTTAACTGTCAGCAAAACAACAAAGGCATTAAGTATGTATCTTACGTTTTTTTGTTGATTATAGTGTGAAGTTAATAACGGAAAAAGTGTGCTGTACATAAACCTAAATTTCCATTATAAATACTTCTTAACATTTTTAATAACGGAAAACGTGTGCTGCACATAATCTTAATTTTGTATTATAAGAGCTCCGTAACATTTAATAACGGAAAACGTGTGCTGCAAATAATCTTAAATTTATATTATAAGCGCTTCTGAACATTTAAATAACGGTAAACGTGTGCCGCACATAATGTTAAGTCTATATTACAAGCATTTCTGAACCCAATAAAATAACAGTTTTATTATTATTATTATTATTATTATTATTATTATTATTATTATTATTATTATTATTCAATTAGTTGGGGTGTACTATAAGCAGTAACATGTGGGGGGGGGGCGGCGGTACGATCATCCACTCCTCTTTATCTTCCTTATATTGGCTGCTTTCGCCAGGTCGACGGCACATTGGAAGGATTGGATGTGCGCAGTGGAAGACTTTTAGAAATGAGTAGTGTGAATTTGTAAAACAAATATAATTAACAATAATAAGTAACAATGTACATAAACGGAAAATGAAATAACAATAAATATGAAATAGATGAGTGAAAATAGGACAAACTAATCTGAAATGATATCCCCAGGATATGTAAATCATGTAAGTATCACAAGGCTCAGGCCAACACACTTATAAGCAGGGAAAGGATTTATATGTAAATACATATTTACTTATAAAGCTAATATAATTTATATTTTGCATTATCTTTATGTTTCACAATGTGTAGGGTTGAAAAATCCTACTTTTATTTTCCATATTTTTCCATATTTTAGAGTTTAGTACATATTTTCGTTAATTTCCATATATTTTCCATATTTCATATAAAACAGTCCATATTATATTAGGTTTAACAATAAAACAAAACAAAATTCCATTAACTTTTAAAAATACATTTCAACAATAGAGATTTAAACACATGTTCAGCAATCCCTTTAACATCAGAGTTATTTGAAAATTAGCAGTCCTATCAACAATGGGAAAGTAAGTTACAAAACTGTATTAATTTAATTTAAAATTTTTAACAGACTTCAGTTGTGCAGCTCAACAGTTAAATGCCAGTCAGAGTACACATAGGTTCAGTTTTGTAAATCATACTATAAAGACGGTACATATGCCAAAAGTACGTCATTCAGTCAATTTAAAATCAAAACTAACAAGTTACATTTCAGAATTTAAAGAAGATGGTTTATCAACTGACAATAAAATATTATTTTGTAATTTGTGTCAGTGTGCAGTATCATCTACACAAAAGTTCCTGGTGCAACAACACATTACAACTAGTAAACATCAGGCCAACAAACAACTAAATTCCAAGCAGAGACAATTGTTTTTAACACAACCAACAACATCGAATGTAAGATCTGAGTTTAACATCGACCTGTGCCGTTCTCTCATCTCTGCTGATATTCCTCTCTACAAACTAAAGAATAAGGTCTTCAGGGAATTCCTTGAAAAATATACTCAACATACAATCCCGGATGAGTCAACACTTAGGAAGACGTATGCTCCATCCATCTACGATGAGACAATACAGAAGATAAGAGATGAAATTAAAGATAGTTCAATTTGGGTTTCCATTGATGAGACTCCCGACAAAGAAGGTAGACTTGTTGGTAATGTAGTTATCGGTTTGTTAAGTGAACAATATTCTGAACGAATTCTTTTACATTGTGATGTTCTAGAAAAGTGCAATAACAAAACTATAGTTAAACTGTTCAACGAAGCTATGGGTATCCTGTGGCCAAAGGGTATTATGTACGATAATGTGTTATTCTTTATTAGCGATGCTGCCCCTTATATGGTCAAAGCTGGACAAGCATTATCTGTTGTATATCCTAAATTGACTCATTTTACTTGTGTGGCGCATGCATTTCATCGTGTGGCAGAAGTGGTCAGAGACAATTTCCCTAAAGTAGATTTGTTGATTTCATCAGTGAAAAAAGTATTTCTCAAAGCTCCCAGTAGAGTTAACGTGTTGAAAGAAATGTACCCTGAAATTCCATTGCCACCAAAGCCAATTTTAACTAGATGGGGTACATGGCTAGAAGCAGTTGAATATTATGCCGAACATATAGACTCTATTAACAATGTTCTCCTTGCATTGGACTCTGAAGATGCAGTCTCAATTGATACTGCGAAAACAGTTACCTGTGACATAAGTGTGAAGAATGACTTAGCTCACATTCAGCATACATTTTCATGCATCATAAAACGCTCAAAAGTCTCCAAAATAGGCACCTTTCACTATCTGAAAGTTTTGAAATTATAAATAGTACTGTGGAACAACTGAATCGTGGTAGAGGTAAAGTTGCAGATGCAGTAAGAGCTAAGGTGGACACTGTACTTTCAAAAAACCCTGGATATGAAGAACTACAAAAGGTTGTTGCTGTGATGAGTGGTGAATCAACAGTGAAGATTAACTTGGACTTATCCCCAGCAGACATTGTGAAATTGAATTATGTACCAGTTACTTCTTGTGACGTCGAACGCTCTTTTAGTCAGTATAAATCTATCCTCAGAGACAATAGAAGAAGATTCACTTTTCAGCACTTGAAAGAAATGTTTGTAACCTATTGTTATGGTAACAGACAATAAAAATTGTGTTCTGTTGAAACTACATTGGAAGATAAGGTACGTCCATTATATTTTTTGTTTAGTTTGATTAAAATGTACCAATATTTAACGTACATAGTCATTTTTTTATAATTTTAAGTCCATATTTAATTCCATATTTTGGTAAAAATCCATATTTAATTCCATATTTTGGTAAAAATAACTACATATATATTTACATATTTCATATATTTTTAGTCCATATAAATCCGTTCCCTGCTTATAAGTGATTAAACAATCTAATATGGCCGTCTCTCGACAATCAGTGACTAACCTATTAGCCATATGTTCATGAACCACTCTTTAAATATATATATATATATATATATATATATATATATATATATATATTAACTATCTGAGTATAAATCTGAACACAACACCCAGCCGGCACATTAACTTAATACATGATCCATTCGAGCATAGATACCACTCAATTTGAGTAATCAAACTATAAATACATATACACTCAATAAGAGAGAAACTCTACCCAGCATAAGACATTACATGACTGATCACTATACATTACCCATTGCACATATTGCTCACATAAACTGTGCAAATTGCACTAACACAAATCTCTGCACTTTACAAAATGAACACCCAACGGAGAGAGAGAGGGATGGAGACAGATACACGTAATAAGTAACGGACGATAATTCCAATCTCAAGGATGGTTTAAATAGCAACAAAACTCGACGCATATGATAACCAAATAGCGGCGAAGGAAACCAATAATTAAATGGAGCAGGGAATACACTAAAACAAAATGTGAGACCGTAACCGCTGCTCTATCACTCTAACCGTCTCGGAACATGAACTCACGTTTCAAATCAAATCTCATTACATAATTCCCAAATACAATTTACCTCAAACACATATATCTCACAAATATGCTACTCGATGCAAATACTAAAACTTGCCCCCAAGACGTATCACTAGCAAGCGATGTATCAAACTACGATCCACTAAAATCCCAAACACACACGACGCAATACAACTACTCTACTGATCTATCTCCAACACGTACAAAGCCCGAGTCAAGTTGTCTATATCTCCCGCGTACCAAAATCCTAAGTCTTGTTAAATGTTTCTGCCGCGTACGAGAGCTTGAATCTAAGCGAACTGTTTCCGTGTATCTCCCGCGTACGAGAGCCTAAGTCTTGTTAAGTGTATCTGCCGCGTACCGGAACCCGAGTGTGACGCTCCGTGTATCTCCATTAAAACAGGTAAACTCTCTCCCCCTCTATCCTCGTGAGACGTAATGAACCGGCCAATAGGGTTATTCGGAAAACCAAATGAAGGGATTGATAGCGCTATCTATACTGCGACGTCTGAGAGCGCTCTGACGGATGAAGTGACGTACTAGATGAACGGCCGTGGTCGTGGGCACGGCTCACACATGAGCTGCTGTCAAGAAGTCAAAAGGAGAATAGCAATGGCAAAGGAAACTTTTAATAGAAAAAGGACTTCTGAAATCAGAACTAAGGAAGAGACTAGTGAAATGCTTTGTTTGGAGTGTAGCATTGTATGGGGCAGAAACATGGACATTATGTTTAAGTGAAGAGAAGCGAATATGAACATTTGAAATGTGGATATGGAGAAGGATGAAGCGTGTGAAATGGACAGAGTAAGTAACGAAGCTTTGTTTTAAAAAGTGAATGTAGAAAGAATGAGTTCGTGGCAGAAGAAGATATCAGATTATAGACGACATTAAGATATATGGATCATATGAGGAGACAAAGAGGAAGGCAGAAAATAGGAAAGACTGGAGAAAGCTGAGTTTGCAGTGAAATACTTGTCCTTGGGCAGAACACTATGAGTGAATTATTATTATTATTATTATTATTATTATTATTATTACTATTATTATTATTATTATTTGTAATTGTAGTAATGTTTTAAGTCCCTAACACTGTATTTTAATACCTACTTTCGATCATTATGGAGCCTAGTTGAGGTGTCTAAAAGTTGGTTAATGCCCTAAATATCCGAAGTCTAGTTATAATGTGTGTGTGTGTGCGTGCGTGCGTGCGTGTGTGTGTTTTTTTTTTTTGCAGGCATCATTATGGCATTAATAGGTGTTTTTATCATTTCAACGGACTCAACGTACCTATCTTGTGCGAAAAACTTGCTAGAACGCTGTACATATTAGGAAGAGAGTGAGATAGAGGTTCTATACCTCACTCGTTCTGCTATCAGAGGCATCATGCTGCAACAGTGTACTAGCCAAGACCTGTAAGACCAATGCTTTTTTCTTAATGTGGAATACTCTATAGATAGAGTAGCGACTGCTAGCACAGTCCGCTCCGTATGAATTAACTCATACAGGATTACTTACGTTGCAATTAATTAACTCGGAACAAATATTACATTCACAAAAAATATCATTATCAATTAATGTTAACACAATTTCCCCATGTTCTGAATTCAGTCCTCTTTATTATCTGTTCTCTGTTGGATTCTTGTTTCGGCATTCTAATACAATCTCCACGTCACTCAAGCAGGTCTATTATTGAGGAGTAGGGATGGACAAAAAAAGGTTATTTTGATAACCGGTTATTTTCATACGGTTAACCAGTTAATTGCCGGTTTAACTTGATAACCGTTTATTTTCTTCAATAACCGAATTGCCTCTTATGAATCAAATGTATTTTAAGTTTATCTCAGATTTAATGTCAGTTGAACATCTTTTCTATTTATTATTTTATACTCCATGTAATCAACCTCGTATACAAATTGTCTCGTAGGTAATTCCTAGATTTGGTATGAGTTACTGCTTTGCTTACTTCATCTGTCCATAGAAGGCAAAATGAAATTCGACTTCGAATCGGTGTCAATAACACAGAATGTGGCTATATTAATCACATACTCTGGTTGGCATATCATAATATATATCTGCGGGTATTTTAGCATCTTAAACGGCGAAAAACTTTATTTCTTCTAATGGCATAGCTTATTGATATTTTTATATCATTATCCCATTAGGTCTCTAGCTTCTCAAAAGCGATCATTTTCACAGATGGACTTCAGGGATGGACATTGTCGTAGATAGTCTCTGTCCTTGAGGCGAGAAACTTCGAATTCAGTATTTATTGGTTCTAGGGCAGGGATCGGCAAAAATGTCATCGTGATCACTAGCAATAGTGACGTCACAGGGCAGTGCAGTAAACTGTTTTTGCTTCATCCCCTCCCTTCCATTCAACTCTCCTACAACTCCAGTTCACAGCCATCTATCAATGGCGGGTTACCTGATTGCATTTAGATTGCTTCTTTCTCAAAACCTTCAACAAGCAAAATATTAAAAGTGAGTTCACATATTATAGCTGGGCCATTAAGCTATTTATGTAACTATTCAATGTACAATGGTATATTTCCCGAGAGATTAAAATATTCAGTGGTTATTCCTATCTTCGAAAAGGGAGAAACAACGTCTCCAGAAAATTACAGACCCATATCACTTCTACCAGTCTTCTCCAAAATCTTTGAAAATGTAATGTATAAAAGATTATATCATCTTCTAGAAAGATACAACATTTTAGTCCCAGAGCAATTTGGATTTAGGAAAAATAAAGGCACAGAAAATGCAACATTTAGTTTAACTGACAAAATTCTGGAGGCAGTTAATAAAAAATTAGAAGTTGGAGGAATTTTCTGTGATTTATCCAAAGCATTTGACTGTATAAATCATAAAATGCTGCTAGATAAGTTAGATTATTATGGAATTAAAGGTGTTGCATACCAATGGTTTCACTCATATCTCATAGATAGGAAACAGAAAGTTGAAATCAATACAACTATTAAATCTGCATCGACATGGGGAACTATTAATAATGGAATTCCTCAAGGATCAATATTAGGTCCCCTACTTTTTCTAGTGTTTATAAATGATCTTGCACCCCTAACAAAAGATCTCATTTGCAGATGACACAAGTATAGTAATTACCGTCAATAACTCCAACACATTCCAATCTTCAAAGTATGTGACTGGTTCTCAGTCAATAAATTAGTATTAAATTGTAACAAAACTACCATAATTCAATTTAAATCCTATCGCAAATTTCTAGCGCAATAATTAACAATAGATCCCTATTAGAAACAACAACCAAATTTCTTGGCTTAAAAATCGATGTGGTAAATTGGAAAAATCATATTAAAGAAATTACCCCCAAACTAAATTCAGCTTGTTTTGCTATTATATCTATGCAAAAGATAGTAAATATCAATGACTTAAAAACAATATACTTTGCATACTTCCACTCGGTAATGAGTTTGGCAAATATTCTGGGGAAATTCCACAGATAGTACAGTATATTTCTATTACAAAAAAGAGTAATTAGAATAATAGTAGGTGCCAAATCTAGGGAATCGTGTAGGACTATTTTCAAAAACTACAAATAATGCCCATGGCTTGTCAGTATATCTTTTCATTAATAATCTTCCTCGTGTGTAATCGTGAAAACTTTGTAACTAATTCAACAGTTCATAGCATAAATACAATAAAAAAATGACTTTCATACTCCATCGGCAAGTCTATCATACTATCAAAAAGGAGGGCGTTATATGGCAGTAAAAATCTTTAATAGCCTCCCTATCGATATAAAAAATGAAACTCAAAACATAAAATTAAAGAAGTACCTAATTTCTCACGCCTTCTATTCTGTAGGTGAATTCATGACATTCAATAACACTTCATGAAATTATTGATACTAATACTATGTGTTGTACTAGTAGACTATATTGTAAATCTCGTCTGTATATATTTCATCTAGACTGTGACTATAAATTAAGACTTTGTAATAGTATTTAGTTTTTTGACTTGTTCCATATTCTAGCTGTAAGCAATGTATGAATACCATGGAATGTTAATAAATACAATACAATACAACGTCTGTTCCGAAATATGTGTTTAAAAAAGACTGGGAGGAACAGTATTTCTTGTGCACAAGGTGAAAATGTAGACGCCTCTTGTGTTCTAAAATTCTAATAGGCACTTATAAATCAAACATATAGCGACATTACGACACGTCATAAGATTATTACGAAATTATAGGTAAGCAAGTACAGACTCAATGTAATTAAAAAAATTGTAAACGGAAATGGGTTAAGCGAGCGTTGAGCGACTTCCGCCGATTTTGGAATAGACACCGACGCACTTAGGTTAAGTTAGGTTAGTTTAGGCTTTTATTATCCCGTCAAGATGAAGGTGAAAGCGATTGAGTGTGATTTCTTGTTTTCTATGTTGGCAGTTCAAGTACGTCGGTGTCTATTCCAAAATCGGTGGAAGTCGCTCATGTCGGAAATGTATCTTACAGCAGAAAATAAGAATGAAAATATGGTGTGTGGATAAGCTTCAGGGCTTCTACCGCTTCGTCTTGGTGTTAGTGGCTGACGTTTCGACCGCTGTGTTGTGGTCATCTTGAGAGCAGTTGTTGGATAATAAGAATAAAAATAATTTTCCTTTCGTATGGCTGGACGGGGTGAAACAAAGTGTTCGCCATTTACCATTTATTTATTTAGCTAGGAAGCAAAATGAGTGCAAATTAAGAATGTACAACAAAAAATTTTCTAGCCACTACCGTAAGAGCCAAGCTCGTGTACGGTGTGGTCTTAACCAATAATACAACATAGAATTTGCAAAGAGAGTTTACTAAATACACCAATTCTGTGTTGTTTGGGTAGAGGGAGATAAGTCATAAAAATGAGTTTGAAGATAAATGGAAATTAAATTTGGAACCCCTATTGCTAATAATTTTCTACACAAATAAAACACATCAATTGCTAGTATTATTTTGACTTTTGCACACTCACTTGTACAATTTAACTTGTGTGTTCATCTGGGGAACAAAATTCCATCTACACAAAAAAATGATATCCCCCTTTACCCAAACACCGCAGAATTAACTTAATACAGATCGACAACTAACAATTAAAACAAAAAAACCTAATTCAAATAATAGTTCCTGTACTAAAATATCATTAAACAAGCTTTGAGTCATAGTAACTTCATGCAAGTTATGTTATTGTTTTGGAAATCGCAAACCCATTGAAGTGCTATGATGAAGGACAGTTCATTAAAACATATCTGAATAAAGTTGCTGACATTATTTGTTCCGAATAATCTGAAGTTTTTAACAGTATGAATTTATCCACAAGGACAATATAAAAGAGGGATAAGGGATATTGAAACACTAGCTGAACGAGAAATAAAATCAAAGTTGCATAAACAGTGGTCTAATCTTTCGTTTTAGATGGAAACACAGATATTGATAGAGCAAAATTTGTAATGTTCAACCGTTGAGTTACGAAAGGTCTCTCTGTATAAGGATATTTGCTCGAGATCATTGCACTCGAAAGAAATGCTATAGGAGAGGAGTTATTCCAAGCATGAAAAAATATATAGAAGAAATGAATCAAAACATTAAGCTACTTCTATCTGTAGGAACATACGGGACTCGAAATGCGACTTTAAAAAAGTCTACTAGGTGAACTAACATGTTATTTAAAGAATTGGAAATAAGTGAGGACATAAAACGTTAACATTATATAACACAAGAGATTGGCTTAGATCTATTTAAAATGCTCTCATAGAAAAATATGTATAGTCCTATCATAGATCGCCCGCCACTACTCTACATAGCTGATAGGCTATGTTTCTTTCAGTATATTTCCGAACAATTGTTTTCTGAATAAAAACTTGTAAAATTTAAACAAAGATCGTGACTAGCAGACGAAAATTTATGACTTGTTTTAAGAATGGCAATTTGTGACGTATTTTCCTAGATTGTTGTAGCAGAGTAAAATAAAGGTGACATAAAATACAGTGTTACTATAAATCATCTTTCCGATTACAAACTTGAATAACTATCGTTGGGATACACTTAGAAACATGATATTGTTATCAATGGAAAGAGAAACTCAAATATATTTTGTTATGTTGGTGAACTGTCGCATATTTATTAATTTCGTTGCTAGTAGACGATATAACATAAAAATTGCTGCAAACGAAGACAGGAGGGCATTTTGTGTGCTAGATTTTCACATATCCCAGTCTGTTGTCACTGTACAACGCAATTTTAGCAGAAAAATTGGTGTTGATCGACCCAGCGTATCCGTAAGTGGTACGCTGACTTCAAAACGAGGGGGTGGCTTCTTCCACAACTTTCCAGCACATCGAAGGTCTCATTTTTCAGCAGGATGGAGCACCACCCCATTACCACTTAGATGCCAGATATGAACTGAATACACGACTTAAAAGGAGATGGATTGGACGTGCTGGCCGTGAAGATTTAGAATGTTTGCGTTGGCCTCCACGTTTCCCCGACATCACTTCTTGTGATTTTTTTCTGTGGGGTTTTATAAAACAACAAGTGTATCAGCCACCATTGCCACCTACCATTGAGGATCTTCGTGTCCGCATCACAGAGGTCATTGCACTGGTGGATGGTCCAATGCTACAACGTGTATGGCAGGATATTGACTACAGACTTGATGTGTGTCGTGTGACACAAGTAGCTCATATTGAGCATATGTGATTTACTTACGGTTGTGAACCAAATGTTTATCTTTCTGTTTCATGTTTCATGTTTTCCAGTGAAAATTTAAAAAAAACTGTTGGAGTTTCTGTTTCTGTTTATACCAATTTCATGTTTTCTAATTTTTGCTGATTTAAGAGTAGCACATGTGATTTAACCGAATGGATAACAAAAAATATTTGAGTTTCTCTTTCCATTGATACCATTATCATGTTTCTAAGTGTCTCTTAACGATAGTTAGTCAAGTTTATAATCGGAAAGATCATTTATAGTAACACTGTATAATCTGTCCATCTATAAATCAATATTGTGTAGTCTACGTCAGACGATTGGGTTGAGAGTCCGCCATTGGGATCCGAACGGAGTGCTCTATACTTCTCGATTGATATATATTGCGGCTTGCGTTCAGTGATGTTATCGTGAGTATAAATTTGCCGACTGCAGTTCTAAGGGAATAGATTGCTCGTCGAAATATATCATAATCAAGATTATTATTGTAAAAATTATGCAGTTTCTGTTATTTTTAATTTATCTCACTTATAATCCCAAATTTGAGTGAAGTAATTAACTAAATGCAATGTATATTTTGTATATTTTGTTTACGGATGTCATTGATGATCTTCAGCATCTAATAATAATAATAATAATAATAATAATAATAATAATAATAATAATAATAATAATAATAATAATAATAATAATAATAATAATTTATTTATTTATTTAATCTGGCAGAGCTAAGGCCCCCGTCTAGGACTCGCGTTACGAAATGCTCGCTGGTTCGATTCCTCTTGGGGGAAAAATTTTTTTCTCATGAAATTTCGGCCAGTGTATGGGACCGGTGCCCACCCAGCATCGTGATGCACTTGGGGAGCTACGATAGGTAGCGAAATCCGGTTGCGAATACCAACTATAACGGCTGGGGGGATCATCGTGCTAACCACACGATACCTCCATTCTGATTGGATGATCGTCCACCTCTGCTTCGGCATGTGGGCGTGAGGCCAGCAGCCGGCTGGTCGGTCTAGGCCCTTCACGGGCTGTAGCGCCACGGATTATTATTATTATTATTATTATTATTATTATTATTATTATTATTATTATTATTATTATTATTATTATTATTAGAGCTAAGGCCAGTAGGTCTTCTCTTCCGCCCAGCCTGACTCTAATTCTAATTGAATACAATTGGTTACATATAATGACGTTCTTTTAATTATCATCCGGTTGATTTACAGTTGATTGCAAATTGTTCTTCAATTCCTATTGCAAGTAACCTCTCATTTTGTTTTCCTAACTAATTTGCTGACTTTAAAATGTTAAAAAAAAAATTATAATAACCGGAAAATAACCGGTTATTTTTGATCGGTTAACTTCCGTCACGTTAAATTTATTTTAAAATAACAGGTTATTTTCGAATAACATCCATCCTACTGAAGAGAGTCGGATGTTCACTCTCTCTGCTCCTACAGATAGTAGAGACACCGGGCAACGCGACGCATTTTGTAGACAATACATAGAAATTATTTACTACCCTGATATCAGTACTTTTCTTCAGCCCTAGTAATAACACAATAAGGCTGTCGACAACAATTAAACGAATTTAAGTTATACCAACAACAGTCAATGTCTTTCTCCCGAAGGAAGAAAAAGATTTCCCTAACCAGAATATTCTCAGACTCCCAGAAAGAGTTTCGGGGACCCCACTTTGAGACCAGGAAATTACGGCGCGGGACTGGATAATCTGAATACGACTACATAGGTTCACTATGTCAGCTGCAGCACGTTGTGATTCGCTAACTCCGCTGTACAAGAGAAGGTGTATAATTATTTTAGCTTTGTTGTTACTTTCAGTTTCTGATATAATAGCTGTATCAATGTCTGCTATTTTCAGACTTCCCTTTAGTTCTTTTTCGTTTTCTTGCAGACCTCTCACTTTCCAAACTGCAGTTTCTATTGTTCGTTGTTTGGTCAAAACTCGTGATGTCCTTGTGGCTGCTTGGACCTTGAAAACGTTCAGTATTTGAAGTTTACGCAAGTAAAATCACCGATCTTAGATTTTATTGTACCTCTAGCTCCTTTTTCATATCATTGTTTCTTGGAACTGCCACACATTTCTTGTTCTTTTACTTATTCTGTGCTCAGTCGTAAATCAGTCACGTGTATTTAGCCATTCTCAAGGAATGCGACAAGGTAGGATACCCGCATCATCTTCCAATATTGCTTTATTAATTGCGTGATGAGTTACATAATGAAAATTCTCAGGGTTACCTACGCGTGGATAATGCAGGAACCATACATGTGTCCGGAGTTCGGAGTAATGCAACCCCAGGCGCCTAAATGTCTGGAATATGGGAGTACATATTTACGTATTACGATCAATTATGCTACTGCTACTACTACTACTACTACTACTACTACTACTACTACTACTACTACTACTGAGAGGTATTATTCAGAATCCGATTCTGTGATTAATATTATATTATTATTATTATTATTATTATTATTATTATTATTATTATTATTATTATTATTACCGTATGAAATATCTAACACAAAAAATTTTTATCATATAATGAGATTGGTTCTCGAAACGGTTTAATCTTAAATGATTATATATATATATATATATATATATATATCTTGATTACACAACTTTTAACACTGTATCACTTCGGAATATTTATTATAAGACTTTCCTGTGTTATTGCTACAGAATTTAATTCCTATTTTACAAACCTTCGTTTGGATATTGTATCGTCTATAAAAAATAACAATATTCTCAGCAATGTAATTTCAGTAAATTTTTGTATGTATCTTTACCCTGTAACAGAAGACGAAATAAACATAGCCAAAACTTACAAAAATAATGTATCACCTGATCCTGTTAAAATAAGTGCTAAAATACATAAGATGGTTATAAATTATATTGCCAAACCTGTAACTCAAATTTTTATTTATGTTTTCTAAATGGCAAATTCCCAAATAAATTTTAAAATGCAATTGTGAAACCTATTTTTAAAACAGGAGACAAAAAGAATATGAACAATCATAGACCAATACCATTACTTTCATGCATTTCAAAATTATTGGAAAAAGGATTGGTTTTCGAAAAAATTTCAGTACAGGTAATGCAATATATCAAGTTTCTAAAAAATTGTTAGTGAATTTTATCAAGGTAACAAATATATTGGTATTTTCCTAGATATAAGAAAAGCATTTGTTACAGTGAAACATGATATCTTAATTGAGAAATTAGACTTACTAGGGATCAAAAACAATGCTTTAAAGTTAATAAAATGGTATCTCAACGACAGAATTCAAATAACAAAAACTGACAATTGTTCAAGTCAAGCTTCAGTTATTAATATAGGTTTCCCCAAGGCACAGTTCTTGGCCCTATTTTATTTTTAATATATATTAATGACTTATTGAGAATCGATTTACAACAATACAGTGGTGTTCGTTATTCTCATTCAGATGACACAGTATTACTTTTTGGTGGAAAAACATGGTATGATACATATAATAATTCAAATAATGGACTTAAATTAATAAAAAAAATAGTTTGACATGAATTATCTTTCTATCAACGAAAATAAAACCATAATTATTCCATTCTCATTATCTGAAAAAATATAAGAAACGTCCTACATCTTACATTAAGTATTAAATTACATAAATCTGATTGTTGCCTTATACACTGTAAATGTCCGATTATTAAGGTGTCCTCTGAAGTTAAATATTTAGGCATAATTTTCGACAATCATTTAAATTGGAACCAACACATTAATTACCTTTGTAATGAATTACGTAAAATATATTATTTTGTTTTATTGAGGAATTAATCTATACTAATAATGAATCTGTAACCAAAATTTTCTGATAATTTTCGCTTTTCCAAAAATAATTGATATTAACATGTATAATTAACCATTCTGAAACCGAAAATCGCTTTTTTGACATTTTTGTATGTCTGTCTGGATGTTTGTTAACCTTCAACGCGATAATGGCTGAACCGATTTATATGAAAATTGGAATATAAATTAAGTTCATTGTAACTTACATTTTAGGCTATATGGCATTCAAAATACTTTATTTAAAGGGGGGTTATGAGGGGGCTTGAATTAAATAAATCGAAATATCTCCCTTATTATTGATTTTCATGAAAAATGTTACATAACAAACGTTTCTTTAAAATGATTTTCGATAAGTTTTACTCTATGCAAAATTTTAATAGGACTGATATTTAATGAGACAAATGAGTTTTAAAATTAAAATAACGATGCCACCTCATGGGATGCAATGAAATAAAAACAAATGACTTCGTCTGTAAGGGGCCTTGGACAACAACAAACGAAAGCTATTAAACATAGCCTACAGAGAATGTTTCTGTGTTTGTATGAAGTAATCTTGGAAGTCAATTACCGATTTGCATAATTATTATTTCACCATTGGAAAGTGTAGTTTCTCTAGATGGACATAATGCTATAATGTTATTACAGTAATGTCGTCTGAGTGAATCAAGGACAAGTAAGATTAAAATAGCTTCTTATGTACAGAAAACTTGATAGGCTATTCTGTATATTCGTTTCCTGTATTTTTAAAATAATGTTTATGTACACATTTATTTTCATCTCAGAGAAAAAACTAACAACGAGAGTGTATTGATTTAGTATGCAGTAATAGTACGTCAGCTTAGCATTCCATTATTTTATAATCCAAATTACTCAATTGAATCGTGTTAAAATGGATAAAATGAATAAACTATGCAATGAATGCAATGCAAAAAAATTGGGTAATGAGCCAAGCAGATATGTTACGCTGTTGTCAAAGTTGTTCCTCCTGAGATTCAAGAGCCCCCACTACAAATAAAAAACTTACTTATCGGAGTACATCCGTTATCAACACACTTTTTATGTAATACAATATAATATAATATAATATATAATATAATATAATAATTTCTTACTCATTCCACACCCTATATTCACTTTTGTTTTTCAGTGATTTATTAAAGAACATACCTTACTTACTTACTTACTTACTTACTTACTTACTTACTTACTTACTTACTTACTTACTTACTTACTTACTTACTTACTTACTTACTTACTGGCTTTTAAGGAACCCGGAGGTTCATTGCCGCCCTCACATAAGCCCGCCATTGGTCCCTATCCTGAGCAAGACCAATCAAGTCTCTATCATCATATCCCACCTCTCTCAAATCCATTTTAATATTATTTAAAGAATGCACCGGTATAATATAATATAATATAATATAATATAATATAATATAATATAATATAATATAATATAATATAATATAGACGTTTGAGATGGGCAGGGCATGTAGCACGTATGGGCGAATCCAGAAATGCATAAAGAGTGTTAGTTGGGAGGGCAGAGGGGAAAAGACCTTTGGGGAGGCCGAGAAGTAGATGGGAAGATAATATTAAAATGGATTTGAGGGAGGTGGGATATGATGATATAGAGATTGGATTAATCTTGCTCAGGTAGGGACCAATGGCGGGCTTATGTGAGTGCGGCAATGAACCTCCGGGTTCCTTAAAATCCAGTAAGTAAGTATAATATAATATAATATAATATAATATAATATAATATAATATAATATAATATAGAAAGTTCACAAGAACAAAACTTCCACGAAAAAGGAGAGAGGATGACCGAACTTTAATGAAGCCATGGTCGAGAATATCCACAAGGCGAGGTGCTCCCCATCGGCAACATGAAGATTAACTCTATGTCTGAGTTACGACGGCTGGCCGGCGTCAAGAGCATGGGCGATGCGGAATGCCCCACGCTGCTGGACATCGAGATCTGCAGCGAGCAGGACGACCCCATCTTCGGCGTCAAGTGCAAGATCTTCGAACTGGACGCTTGCCAAGGCATCGGAAAGGTGTGTCTGGTGTCTGGAGCGAGTGCGAATCCGATCTTTAGAAGTTGACCAAATTCTACTCCAAATTGTAAAGGGCTTGCATATAATATAATATAATATAATATAATATAATCTATCTATACTAATAATAAATCTGTAACCGAAATGTTTCTGATAATTTTCGATTCTCCAAAAATAATTGGTGTTAACATGTATAATTATTATTCATTCTGAAACCAAAAATCGCTTTTTTTAATTTATGTTTGTATATATGTATGTCTGTCTGTCTGGATGTTTGTTACCTTTTCACGCGATAATGACTGAACGGATTTTAATGAAAATTGAAATATGAATTAAGTTCGTTGTAACGTAGATTTTAGGCTATATTGCATTCATTTACTGAAGATGTAGAAAACAAGGGTTAAAATTAAGTTATAATTCAATGGAAACATATAGCAAGTACTATAAAGTATACACATTAAAACTAAATGATATGTCAATCTTCATTAAATTATGGTTGCATATAATAATAATTAAGAAACATGTTAAAGGAATTATCATTGCACCAAATGAGTGGTCTCTGGACGAAAATGGTCGCATTTTAAATATTTAAATACAATTTAAATTAAGTAACATATTAAACTATTTATCCTTCTATGAAACACGAATGTTCCCTGGACCAACTGTCCTATTTTAATAAAGCAATTACTTTATATTTATTTCTAACAAGTGCAGCGGAGCGCACGGATACGGCTAGTTGTCAATATGTTTATTACGCACAATATACTTAACTTTTATTTCAATCGGTAATTATGTAGGAAATTATAGGATGGAATAGCTTATTTAAAACCAATTTTAATCCACTTTATTTATTACAGAAGAAAATAATTAAAATATATCTTCATAAACCTACTGATTTTCCATCTCAGATATTGCTTTAGACTTCAATTTTCTTAAAATAAAACACATTTATTACATTGTATTAATAAAATTCATACATAAAAATCGAAATAATTTTTAATTGTATTCTCATAGTTATAGCCTTTAAGATTATCTGAACCAAAATGCAACACTGCTACAATATTTGATCATAGTAGTAATTTATGCCCAAGAATATATAAAAATTTATATTTAAATATCCTAATATTGTCAATTCTAATAGTTGTAGTATTAAATTTAAAAGTTGTGTATGGATTTTATAAATAATGAAAAATTGTAAATTTAAATTTATATATTCTTATTGTGTAGTAGACATAAGCCCCATTAAGATCATCATCATCCTATAATTCTACGGCCCTTTGAGTTTAGCCTCTGCTTCCTTTGTGATAGATGCCCATATGTCTCGATCCAAAGCCTTGTTTCTCCACCTTCCTATCCCAGCTGTCTCAAATCATTTTCTACAATCTACATCATCACTCCATCTAAGCTTGGGTCTTCCTCTCTTTCTCATTCTGCTGCCTCCCATCTTTCCTTCTAGAATCTTCTTCACCAGTCTATCCTGGCTCATTTTTTTGTACACGTCCCATCCATCTAAATCTTCTTGATCTTATTGTTGCCACAATGCCTGGTGTATTATATTGGTTCATAATTTTCAGAGTTTGTGCGAATTCCCGATATGCCATTTTCCTATATTGGACCGTAAATTCTTCGAAGTATTTTCCTTTCGCAAGTATTAGTTGCTTTTTTGACTTGTAAGTCCATGACTCTGATCCATATGTTACAATAGGTTTTGTAATTGTTTTATATTATAATCTTTCTTTTAACATCTGTGACAAATATCTTTCCTAAAGAGATGTGCCAGTGCTTTATAGCACTTATTTCCTTGATTAATTCTTGCTTTAATCTCTATCTCGATCTCTTTTGTTCTGTTATTAGAGTGCCCAGATATTTATAACTCTCAACCCTTTCATATGTTTGACCTTCTAGCTCTACTTCTTTCACTTGTGGACTACCTTTCCTATTAACCATATATTTTGTTTTGTTGAGATTTACATTGAGACCGATTTTTGACGCAGCAGTTGTCATATCTCTTACAATCTCTGTTAGATGTTTGGATGTTCTGCCTAATACCACAATATCATCTGCAAAAGCTAAACATTGACTTAATCTATTACATATTGTTCCGCCTGGATTTCTCTTTACATTTCTTATTATTTTCTCCATAGCTATGTTAAATAGAAGTGTGGATAATGTATCTCCTTGTCTTAGTCCAACTGCTGTTTGAAAATTTGGGGATAATTTTCCTTGAACTTTAACTGTATTATTTGTATTATTTAGAATAATTTTGACTAGGTTTAACAATTTATTTGGTATTCTAAACTCTTTCATTATTTCAAAAAGTTGTTTCTTGTTTATGCTGTCATAAGCTTGTTTGTAATCAATGTATAATAGGTGAATATCTACATTGTATTCATAAGCTTTTTCCAATATAATTCTTAAGCTGAAAATTTGATTGTTTACTGACCTTCCTTTCCGAAAGCCGCTCTGATAATCTCCGAGTATTTCCTCAACATATGGTTCCAAATAACTTGCTAAAATATTGGTGAATATTTTATAGATTATGTATAGACTTCGTGGAATTGCCACGAGAATCGCAAGGTTTACTGTGCACGCGGTATAACTGTATGAGAAGGGGGCGTGAAACGGATGAAGTATGCCTCTAATGTAAACACTGAGCAGTATACTGTGGTTACAATAAAACCTGTATCCTGCATTCAAGAAATGTAATGAATGATCATTGAAGTAGGAAATGTCTAAACATGTAAATACACAATTATTTTATAGTGAGATATATTAACTCTTAAAATTTAATGTAAGATACTCACATCATCCTTGAATATGTGCATTGCAGTGAAGAGTTACGTACATTTTCAGCGACTGCAAAGTAACCTCCTCCGATGGTCACTTAAACAGTTTTTATTTTGGGAAAATGTACGTTCAACATCACATGATGTAATACGTACATATTTGAAGAACGGAAAGTCACTACAGATGTCTTGTCGTGACCCGATAGTACATCATTTATAATACGAAGTTGTGAATAGGCACAATTTTTAGCAATAATGTTTCTCAACTTACATTTCATTTTTTCTGAAATTAGCGAATTGTTATTTTGGATAACGGTTTGTGATACTTTATCCACTATATTAAGGGCTTCTGAGAGTTGTAGCTTAGACGATTCTAAGAGGATAATGCTTTTGGGCACGATTTTAAAATTAGAATCAATGAACAGAATATCTTCCAATAGCTGTTCAGAAGCCAATGATTTTACAGCTGCAACAGCGGAACTGTCTGTGGTATCCAATTACCTCCATTATTTTGCCGTAACGCTCTGCATAATAATTAACAGCATCCAACCACGTTCCCCAACGGGTCAAGACTGGCTGCGGGGGTAAGGGTATTCCAGGAGCAATTATTTGGAACAGCAACACACTCATTGGAGTATGTTTGATTGAATTCTTGTCTGCACTGAACAAAAGTTAAGCTTTGACTATTCCAACCACAGTAATGCAAAAACAAGTGCTTACATAGGTATATATTAGCTGTAGCTCCTCTATCTATTTGGACCGGTCACAACTCTTAACATGAACTGCTTATACTACGGGACCGGGCGGTCGCTCACCTCCTCTATACTACCGTACATCGGCAACCTGATTGCATGCTGCGTGTGGCAATTCAACGAAGTCTAGTTATGTATAACAATGATATGCATCTGTATTTGCTGCATTTTCACTTGTCATTCTTCTTTTATATAGGGCAGATAATAGCTGTGTTCCAATCCTGTGGCATTTGTTCAGAGTTCCATATTTTTTTATATTAGTTGATGTTTAATCCACAATGCTCTTCCTCCATTTTTTTATCAATTCTAATGTAATCTGGTCCTCTCCTGGAGCTCTATTATTTTGCATTCCTCTTATTACTGCATTTACCATTTGTATGGTTGGTGGCTTAATTTTACATTCAAGTCCATAGTATATTTTTTCTTCTAATGGTTCTACATTGCTTGTCGGATTTAGTAAATCCTTAAAGTATTCTGTCCAACACATCAGCACTTGCTTTTCTTCAGCTATAATCTCTCCATTTTTTTCCTACATATTGTAGTTCTTGGTTGAAATCCTTTTCTTATTGGTTTTATCGCTTCATAGAATTTTCTCGATTAATTTTTCCCAAATTTATATTGTAAATCTTCTATTATTTGTTATTCATAATTTCTTTTTGGCTTTTTATACAAATTCTTTGCTACTCTTCTTTTTTCTTTGAACATTTCTTCATTTGCCTGGGTATTGCGTTGTAGCAATATATATTATATACTTCTTATTTTAAATTCAGGAGTCTGCCCCTGAGCACAAGTTCTACTCTTTCAGGGGTTACAATTATTAGCAAACTAAATACGTAAATAAATAAAATAAAAATAGATATAAAAATGTATTACCTTTATGATTGGATACATAATGTGTTCACCGAAGCAAAATACCGAAACAAACTAAATGCAGAAGTAGAAATGAGACTACCGTACAACTTTGCTCCATAAAACCATATACAGATTGTTTTTGTTTTTGTTTTTTTTTTTTGTTTTTTTTTAACTTTTCAACCGCTTTTATAAAATATAGCATTGTTGCGAGAATACAATTTTGAAAAACAATTGCATTAGTCACTTTGGATTTAATGTAGGTTATCAATGTCATTTTCAAGGTAAACTTGGTTTTTATTAAGTGGGAACTCAAACTTTTTCATCAGATTCTGATTTTACTCACAAAATAAACATATTTTGTCGGAAGTATTATTTTATTAAACCCTTAGTTTTATAAATTACAGAGTGGCACAAAAATCAGTTACCCCTTACGCAGTAATTGATGAGACAAGACATGCTTACAAGCAAACATTCTGATGGGGGCAGATAAAAAGTTAATTTTTTTCACCATGTTAAATAATGTTAACGGAAGTACTTATACAAATTTTGGACACTCGAACGCAATTACGAGGGCCGTAAAAAATAAGTTCGCCAGGGGCCGTTTAACAGAAAGAAAACAAAATTTCATTGGAAAAATTATTGGAACAGACACAGCAATTTTTTAGCTATTTTTCAACATATTCCCCACCGGAATTGAGATATTTGTCATATCATGAAAACGAAAGAGAGGTTCAGACGGCTGTCAAACGCTGGTTCCGATCCCAGGCGGCTGACTTCTACGACACAAGTGTATGAAAATTGATCCCATGAAATTACAAAAAAAATGTCTCAGTTTCAATGGGGGTTGTGTTGACAAATAGCGTAACAATTGCTGTATCCATTTCAATAAATCTTTCCATGTAAAGATAAGCGTTCCCTACATCGTATCGCACTTATCGGACGAAGCGCACGGATAGGAAAAAGACAATCTTTACTATAATTGTTATGTAACTGCGTTCACTACATCGTTAAAAAATTATGGTTTATTTAACGACTCTCGCAACTGCGGAGGTGATATCAGCGTCGCAGGTGTGCCGGAATGTTGTCCCGCAGGAGTTCTTTTACATGCCAGTAAATCTACCGACATGAGCCTGTCGCTTTTAAACACACTTAAATGCCATCGACATCGGCCGGGATCGAACCCGTAACCTCGAGCAGAGAAGGCCAGCACTATATTAACTATGCTACCGAGGTCGACCCGCTACATCGTATCGCACGCACGGTAAATCCGTCCACGTTTCTCGGATGAGCAACTTTTCCGATGCGTGCGATCATGGCCTTCTTTAATAAATCAATTTTAACTGCTCAACTATTATTATTATTATTATTATTATTATTATTATTATTATGTTGTGCCATGTTCAATGCCGCACCAAAATGGCAGACGGAAAACTTATTTCGCTTGTAGAAAATTGCGAAGAATAATAGATTTTGAGACATTCCCGTTACAGTAATTAAGTCGTTTCTTACATATATATTATGTAACCAATATCTCTTTTGTTTCTTCCTCTTCAATTAAGACGCATGAAACAATTACAAATTTTTATTCGCAAACACTCATGATTAATAAACCTAACTTCATACTCGTCTCTTTTCAGCAATGTCAATATCGTACGACATAATATGTTTTAAACAACTGATAGGGAATCCGATTAGGCGATGAGGTAGAGCCGTTAGAGTGAACGCACTCCACTTAATATATCCGTTGCGTGCGATTTTCCGAGGAGTGCGATTCGATGTAGTGAACGCTTACCTTAATTGTGCTATTTTTCTGTAAACGGCCGCAGGGAAAATCACTTTCTGGACGGCCTTGTAATTGCTGCCAAAATTTGTATAAGCACTTCTTTTGACATTATTAACATAGTGGAAGAAAAAGATTTAACTTTTTCATCTGTCTCCATCAGAATGTTTGTTTGTTAGATTTTTTAGTAGGTTATTTTACGACGCTGTACCAACATCTCAGGTTATTTAGCGTCTGAATGAGCTGAAGGCGATAATGTCGGTGAAATGAGTCCGGGGTCCAGCACCGACAGTTACCCAGCATTTGCTCAAATTGGGTTGAGGGAAAACCCCGGAAAAAAACCTCAACCAGGTAACGTTCCCCGACCGG
Organism: Periplaneta americana; assembly: GCF_040183065.1. Taxonomy (NCBI): domain Eukaryota; kingdom Metazoa; phylum Arthropoda; class Insecta; order Blattodea; family Blattidae; genus Periplaneta; species Periplaneta americana. The sequence goes on from NC_091128.1 coordinate 67,072,438, forward strand.
GAATCGAACCCGATCCACCTGGTTTCGAGTCCAGACGCGCTAGCCGTTACCCCACAGGTGTGGCCTGCTTGTTAGATTTAGGTTTAATTCGGTATAATATGTTTGAATTTCACATTAACCACCGGCAAGCCATTGATTTAGCGACAATGGAAATTTAGTCCGGCGGCTTTGTATTCTGAGTCAGCTATCGTGGTGGGACTAAGACATAGATATAGTTGTCACGTCTATCCTCTTGTCATCGCATTCTTACAATTAGATATTAAATACATATTACTCGATTCATCTACAATAATTGCCGATGAGTGGGGGATGCTTGTGTATGTTTATATGTGCTCCAATTTTCCGGTCAGAGATGCGGGACAAGAATTGTTGTATGCTACAGTTCTATAATAAATGAAACACTGCACTGAATTAACTCCGCTCTTGACGGGGAATAAAATCATTCATTCACATTTTTACTCTATAGTAATCCTATCGAATGGCGACATAACCAGTGACAATAACTAGATTAAAAATGTATTATTATTATTATTATTATTATTATTATTATTATTATTATTATTTTTATTATTATTATTATTATAGCATCCAACACACTGGGTGGAAAGCCCACTAAGGAAAGAACGGGCGACGATCGTAGATCAAAACGGCCTCAAAAAGAGACGATGTGTTATTAAATTTATATCAAACTTGAAAGCATGCGAAAGCCACTACTCTCGCGGAAAAAGTAGGAGATTGTACCTTCTTTCAAATCTCAGCATAAGCTAACTACACAAAATTTATAATTCCAGTGTGTCAGACTCTTTCAAAGTAAAATGGTGGTTCTTTTACAACATATTTTCCACTGAATAGAACTTGGAGTTTGGTACACCTGCTACCGACACAGGTAGATATTGTGCAAGAATGAGTCATGAAGTGCAGTCATCCGTCAGCGGTAAGAAAAAGGAAGAAACTCGTGCTACACTCATCGCCCACAAAATCAGAGCAAAGAAATTCTACAAAATGTTGAAAGAAACTCCACAAAATTCTTTTGTTTCAATTTACAACAGGTTCAGTCGTGGCCGAAACTACCAATAAGTATGTTACACAGATTAGTTTCTGCGCAATCTGTATTACAGATGTTGGGAACAAATCCCCTAACTTTTACTGCTGAACTAAAAATCAGGGAAGCCGAGAAGCAAAAGAAGTAGTTTCAGCTCTTAGAAATTTTCTTAGCAAACAGAATTTTGATGAAGCTGTCTCCACTAAAAGGCTAGTTCCAGACGGGTGTGGAGGCCAAAATCGAAATCCCATCCTTGTACATGCTCTATAGTGGTGGCTTCTGCAAAAATCACCACAATCTGTGAAAGACATATGTATGACTTTTCCTGGTCGAGGCCATTCATATCCTCCCAACAGATAGGGCGTTTGGCGTAATAGAAAAAGCATTGCGAAGGCACTCTGAAATATTTATGTCTAAAGACTACCACAATTTCTGTCGTAATGTCGACAAAGTTTCCGTACTGGGGATAGAGTAGAAAGTTCAAGACTTCAAGGCACTTATCTCCAAAGTTCATAAGCTGGAAGGGATCAGCACTATGAAAACGATACGTCTGATGAAGAAAATAAGGCAGGTAAAACGAATGTAAATGTAGCAATGAATGTGTCATATCGACATGATCATTCTAGACGTTCGAAATCATTGTTAAAGAGAGGTTGTCATGTGAAAGATGTAACTCAGCCCTTGAAAATACCATTTTGCCCAGGTAATGTAAAAACTGCAAAGAAGGCTGTTATGGACTGTTTGTTGAAACAAAGATTTGGAGATGAGTGGAGGAACTTGCCAAAACTACAGTTTTACGCATACATTGTTGATTATCAGAAGAATGACACAGAATGAAGAGGAAAATGAAAGATGTGATTGTCTTGATAAGGAAGAAGGTTTTGGAATAATATAGCGATTTATTTTGTGTTTTGATTTGCTTGTGAAGATGAATAAAACATAATAGTCATAAATCTTGGACCATTAATTCATTAACAATCACTGTTACGTGTACTGCTAAGAGTTAATAAGTAAACTTGATTTCTTAAAGTCCATACTTGTATTTCGTTAGCTTCCGATTCAGAAACCGTTTTCTCCACCCGTATGGAACAAAACAAGTTAAGTCCATCCGATAATTTTTTTTAAGTTGCGATTATTCCTAATTTAGATGCAACCGATTTTCAGCGCTAGTCATTTTGTTATCAAGAAAGAGTCCTTTTTACAACAGTGATTTCTTTTAATTTTTTATGCACAAGTTTAAGCGGTAGAAGTTTTTCGTCTTTTCTAAAAATGTATGATTTGTGGACTTAACGGGTTTTGTTTCGGAGTTCCTCAATTTGTCTCACCAGCTGCGAATGTAAGGTTATGGAAAAAGTGATAAGTAAACGCCTGATGTGGGTACTCGAATCGGAAAACCGATTATCTAATATCCAATGTGGTTTCGTGAGCACAGATCCGCCGCAGACCATCTTGTTCGGTTGGAGACAGTCATTAGAGATGCTTTCCTCAAGAAGGAACATCTAGTGGCAGTCTTCTTTGATCTAGAAAAGGCTTACGATACCACATGGCGTTATGGAATTCTGCAAACTTTGCATGATTGGTGACTTCGTGGTAGTCTACCAACGTTTATTGCGAAGTTCATGGCAGAGCGGTATTTCCGAGTTTGAGTAGGCACCACACTTTCTAACGAACATCTCCAAGGAAAGGGCGTTCCGCAAGGATCTGTATTAAGCATTCTTCTTTTCTGCATTGCTATCAATGGAATTGCCCACGGTGTGGGTGACCGAGTATCTTCTCTGTTGTACGTTGATGGCTTCAGTTTGTATTACAGTTCCCGATATATTCCATCCATCTGTCGACAGCTGCAACTGGTCATCAACGTGCTATCAGAATGGGCTGTTCGCAATGGCTTTAAATTCTCCACTCCAGTGCCTGCTCGTGGATATGGAATTCAGGGGGGCTGCATACAAAAACAAACCAAGCAACTTACCTTATTTAAAGATTAGTTCCATGCGCCTTGTCTTGTAGGTTGCAAACTATTGAATCATCTTCTTATTAAAATCCGATATGTCGTTTAACATAATCTTTACAATGAAAAACATAGCTAATTCCTAGTTAGTTAGTTAGTTAGTTAGTTAGTTAGCTAGTTAGTTAGTTAGTTAGTTAGTTAGTTAGTTAGTTAGTTAGTTAGTTAGTTAGTTAGTTAGTTAGTTAGTTAGTTAGTGGGGTTTAAAAAGGGCTAGTCATCTACTATGGCTACTTGCACCCTTACCTAAAATCCTCCACAAAACAAAGCTACTTCGCGTGTTCTGTTAGAATAGCTAAAGCAATACGCGCTCCCATTGTTGAGTTCAATGAAATTGGTGCTGTCCTTTCCATCTTACCTCCTTTAATTAACATTTGGCTTCAAGGCGTTCTTGCCTTTGATTTTAGATGTTAATGTGGACTTCGAACAAACTTGACAGTTCTACCCATTCATTTGTCCGTCGTCAGTCGTGAGTCAGCTATTGTTGTTATTATTGAGTGTAATCTGTGTTCTGTTGTGTTATGCAACATTCTTTGCAATGACACATAAGTTTACTAATGAATAATGAATTTACTTGTCCAACCTTCTAGAAACGTTTGAGATCTACAGAGTGTCCAAAATGTTTATCTTGATTACAGATAGATATAATTTCTTTATTTTTGTATGTCTGTGTGGTTACCTGCTGTTAAGAAGTTAACTGACCCTGAAATTTCCTATTTGAATCATTTCAGGTCTGAATCCACCACTAAGAGCGCGACAACAACAATGTCAATGCTAATGTGTACCTTGATTATGCTCATAAATTATGCTGTACCCCAATTGCAGGAAATGCAGTCAATAATTTTTCAACAGGACGGAGCACTATCACATTGGACATTAGACATGCGAGAGCAACCGGATCAAGATTTTCCGAACCGATGGATTTGGAGGGATGGTCCTATCAAATGGCTTCCGAGATCACCAGACATAACCTCATTAAATTTCTTCTTGTGGGTATAATATGTAATAAAGAACTTGGTATATAACAAGGTCTGTTGATAAGTCAGGTCTTCGCACGCCGCCATATTTGCGCCATCTGTTCGGTTTATTTATATTGCGCTATGGTTGGGTTATGGAAGGAATTTGTATTTAGGCTAAATTTATATATTTGGTATGATAAGTTTCCAAAATGCCTGAATGTGACGACCCACATGGAGTTTGGATTACGTTGCCTATACTTTCGACATAGTATATATAAAAATAGGAATAAAGGAGGCCAAAAGGGCGAAGTCAAATATATAGTGATTAACTTCAGTAATTAATTGAGTTGTTCTAAGGCTGATATTAATAGCATTGGTTAGCAATATTGTTAAGCAATATAAAGTAAATTAAATTATTTAAAGTAACAGACCTCATTTAATCCAAAGAATGCGCTACCTGCTCAATTATTAGGTTTTCAGGAAACTTATGAAAAATAACTTCAAAACACAGTAATGCAAACGATACCCTTTCTTAAAGATATACGCCTATTCACATATAAAGTAACCATACAAGCAGGAAAGTATATTTTAAAACGAATATTTGAAATACAACAAAAAATGTTTCGTGCCTTTTGCTCTTAAGGTACCTAATGTACGCTTTTTGGCAGATTAAGTACAGAAATAGATTTACCCTGGACCGAAGAAAGGAGTGCTTTCCCGTGTAGTACAATACAGTGGTGGGACCATTGGGTTGCGTGATGATTTCGTGTGAAAATGACAGATAAAATCATTAGTTGGGTAGGTATATAAGAAACGAAGATATTTGGGTGGGTTTATGTATGTATGTATTTATTTACACTGCAAGTGGGCAAGCACCCGGTGGCAGTGGTATATACAATATTAACAATACACAGTTAAAATGATAAGCTATACACAATAAAATTTACAATACATAATACAATTTACATCACATATACAATTTTATACACAATACAATAAGAATACACAATACAATTTAACACAATAATAATAAAACATAAAATAAAACACCTAATTTTACAACACAACCTACATAATTATGTATAGGTCCTACATAAGTTTCAATAGTCTTTCACTTTACTCTCATCTCATTCCCTGTAGTGGCACTATGACGCATTTCACTGACACTTTAGCACACATTTCACTGACACTCTGTAACAGGCACTCACACTATAGAACACATTTCATTGACGCTATAAATTATCACTGATCGGAACTGTTCACTGCACTGTAAAACCATAACTTCACTGACTCACCTCGCTTCACTGATACAACAGTTCAAATAAGTCAAATAATTGCATTCTTATGCATACTTATAAACAGAACTACATTTAAACTAAACATTTCTAGTCTAAGGCCCTCTTACTCGCTATTTTTAAATAATTTACAATTCAAACCAAGGAAGTAAACTCGTCAGGCTAGATAAATACATGTCACCTTAAAAAATTAAATGTTGAATGTCACCTTAATTTTAATTTTCACTTTATACACAACTCTTTAAATTATTCTTGAATCTCCTTAAGGAAGGACAGCCCTCAAAGACCGCTGCAGGTAGGTCATTCCAATCATTTATAGTTCTATTTAAAAATGAGAATTTACCTACATCCGTTTTCTGTTTCCTACATTTGATTTTAAAATCATGATCGTTCCTACCATAGTACGTTGGCTTTTCTAACCGAGCCGTTATGTCTACCCATGCTTTATGACCTAGATGTGCTCTATACAATGATGCTATTCTAGTTTTCCTACGTCTGTTTTCCAAAGTTTCCCATTTAAGTTCTTTTATCGTATCGTTCCCATCTTCTCTTTTACCTTTAACAAATTTAGCTGCCCTATACTGGATTCTTTCTAAGGAATTTATCTGATATATTCTATAGGGATCCCAACACGTAGTTCCGTATTCCATTAACGGTCGCACTAATGTTAGATATGCTATTTCCCTCGATTTGGGGCTAGCCTTTCTCAAGATTCTCATAATAAAGTGAAGTGCCCTCCATGCTTTGCCTGTAACATTATCAACATGCTCTCCCCAAGAAAGTTTGGAGTTTAAATACACTCCTAGGTATTTACAACATTGTTCTTGCGGAATTACAACACCACTGAATTCGTAATTAAGACTAGTTTCCTCTCGGGTTTTACAAAATGTTATAGATTTACTTTTAGAACCATTTATTTTCATCCTATGCTTTAACGCCCAGTTGTAAATGTTATTCAAGTCTGTTTGAATAGACTCTACATCTGAATTATTTCTAATCTTTCTATAGATAATGCAGTCGTCTGCAAATAGCCTCACATTTGATGTAATATTCTGGCATAGGTCATTTACGTATATTATAAAGAGTAATGGACCCAGAACGCTGCCCTGTGGCACCCCTGAACTTATATTTCCAATTTCCGATATTTCATGACCTACTCTAACCCTCTGGGTTCTACCTTTTAAGAATTCTTGGATCCATAGCACCACTCTTTTATCTATTCCTAGCCTACTTAACTTATCTATTAATATGTCATGTGGTGTGCTACAATTTTGAGTTATTTTTAATGACTTAAATTGTTTGTTTCTCCCGTTGTGCGTGGCGGGATCGAAGATTGATCATATTTTCAATTACAATGTATTAATATTTTTCTGGATATATTTGAAATATTTATTGAATATCCTGTTCATTTTAAGTGGTGTATTTTTTAAAATAGAAGAGAATCGTATATTGAGGCAGCTGCCTATTTCTGTACTTATGTAACTGAGGAAAACACGTGGTAAACCCAGGCAGGTTGGCCGGCCTGGAATTTAAACACGGGACCTTTCGAATAAGAGGCTCAAGGTGCAATGGAGACTAAGTTACCCCAGTGGGTCACAGATTTTATAAGGCCAACCTATTTTTTCTTTCATATTATTCGTATGTGAACTTTAGCTACTCTGTAAAACAAGTAGGCCTAGGCCTATATGCTGTTAGCTTCTCCGAGTTTGGATATTAAAACGATCCTTTTATTAGTTTCTTGTTTAAATGCCCATGTACATTTTTGTGTGGTTTTTATCTATTTTAACTTGAAAGTGCCTACATATTTGAGTTGTAGTAGTAACATTATAGGAGACGTAACATTTGAAATACGCCAAAGTTAGATAGCTTACATATCACTTATAGGGACATCATTTTATTTTTACTAACATTTCTAATATTAACCTGGCTATACCTTTGGCTTAAAGGTTGTGAACCGGAAACACCGTTTGATACCCCCTTCCACTGGAGTTCGATGATACTGGCGTAAGATACAAATAAATCACTTTACTAGGTATAGGAGGGATGAAAAGTAGTTTATCCATTTACGTAAAGTAGGAAATATCGCAATTTTGAGTTTGATAATTTTCATTAGGGTTTTCTTTAATCAAAATACAGTACTGTATTAACAAAAAGTGTTTTTACTCACGAACTGAGCTGTCCGTTCGGACGTATTCATTATGCAGCGCATATTATACTGTCTATAGCACATTAGCGTACAATATAGAGAATGACGTTAAATTGAAAAATAATCATAATATGGATATTTAAACACATATTTGAAAATGATGGCCGTTCATTTCTATACAGGTTTCAGTTCTTTTTTGCATATTATCCCACTATATACTATTGTATCTAATTCCAATTACCAGTTTCGTCTTTCGTACTACTAACTCATGTTGAAATAATTCTGTACCTACTCTATAAAAGAGTACCTTACATACTGTATATTCAATCTTCACTTCTGTTCGATCCTAAAAGATAAAATTATTCAGACATGCTATTTATTATCCGTTCAAGTGGTTTTGTCGAGGGTCGTAGAAAGGAGGGAAATCACGTGACAGTTAATTACTTAACGAGGCCTTTTTATTTAAGTTATTTTAAACAGTTATATAATATTACGTAGACGTCCAATTCCTAACAGAAATTAATGTTTTCAGAAAAGAACTAAGACAGCCCAGCCACAAAGGAACGGGCAGAAGTGGGTGGGGGAAACCGGGATGCGACATAGGCAAACGGACGACAGTACCTGTGCGAGAATATGATTCAATATTGAAAGCGAACATATTTCTGGAACATACTATACTCACTAACTCAGTACTGATTGTGTTTACTAAGACCGTAAGGCGACTTTGACTGTATACGCTTGGTTCTGTGTGGAGAACGGTTGCAAATTCACTAGTAGAGGGGGTGGGAGTGAAGTACATTCAAAAACTCAAGTACAATAAAAATTGAAGTAAAAATAAAATGATGTCCCTGTATATCATGTATGACATTCAGAGAACGTTCTGCTTGACAACAGCAACCGATGGCGCAAAGATGGAGGATAAATGCTTATACATTGGTGGAATGGGATGAGAGGACCTGACTAACAGCTGTTCGACAGCGACATCTAGAGACCTTGGTATATACTCGTACTACCCCTGTACCGGATTTCCAGACATAGCTTCAACGTATCATTCAAGCAATTGAACGAGTAACACGTGAAAAATACTGTGACAAATGTATCGAATGAGTTAGAATACCGTCTGGACATTTTGCGTGTGACTGCCTGTGCCCACATTGAGTGCTTGAAATGAAATGACAGATAATGACTGAAAACTTTATGAGTTAATGTATCTTTGTATCAAATATTGTCTCCATACCTATTTCCATTAGAAATTATAAACATTTATAATCATGGTAAACATTCTGTGACTCTCTGTATTATTTGTAAAGGAATTGTTATTAATATGAATATTTAACAGTCGTTAGGAATAGATTCATTTTTTTTACACTTCTCTTCCTAAGAGGTTAATAAAATAATGTTATACGAGTTTTTATTTCCATGTCAATGCTTTTTTCTGTCATGATAATAGAGTATGTTTGTGTTGTTATAACAAAAATAGGTAATAGTGTTTTTAATTTCATAATTAACGACGAAAAATGAATTATTAGCTTGTCAATAAATTCATGGTAATAAGTATTCTGATTGAGGTTCTGGCTGATATGTACATCTATTAGGCCTAACAGGCAGTAGGCCTACATCTCACTCGACGATATGTGTCAGAGGAAGAACAATAATTGTTTATATGCATCTGAAGTCTGACTAGTGTAATATGTAGCTAGTCGGCGATGTAGGCAATGGAACTGGCCACCCTACCCCATTATCTCCTGGCCTAGTTGCCTCATAAGTGGTATCTTGTTGGTGTCACTTGTGAGGTCCAGACTATCTTCGGACAGTTGACTAAACAACAAAGCAATAAAGCAAGAACGATAGATAGTGCTTTTATTATTATTATTATTATTATTATTATTATTATTATTATTATTATCTAGTTTACTATGATGTACGGAGATTTCGTCCTTGCGACAGGAGGAATTTCGTCGAACTTAAAAATAGTCCAGTTGTTTTTCTGGTCAATGAACTTCATTTAAAACAATAACGATCTGTAAAATCGTTGTACAATTTTATTTTTACCATGAAGGTATTCGTGCAAAGGATTTTATTCATTTCATTCATTTTATTCATTTGGAATAAAACGACATGGTCATGGTTGAGTTTTGTAGTTGGTGTTACTTCATTAATTTTTATATTCTCAGAGGTATTCGTTATGCACCTTGACCGCATACTTTCCTATTTTCACACCTCCAATACTTTCGAATATTTTTCAATATTCATTATTTTCTTAAAATAGAATGATGTTCTTTCGTAGTTTGTATTAGTCGTGGTATTTTTACTGCAAATTTATATAAAAAATATATTCTTTGTTATGCGGCTTTCAAGGATTTTCACAGATTTGTGGTTATCAAATAATAGACAACAATGAACTCTATGGAAACGCTATTATAGCAACATTTCAAAATATAACTAAGAAAAGTAATGCTAAAGAATGTTTAAGTAATTTTTTGCACAATCGTGTTTCTTGTTATATTTACAGCTATTGGTGTTAGGCCTTGTAAGTTAGAATTCCCACACAGAAACTTGTTGCTAGGGAAACCATTCTTCATAACATAAAACTATAGTGAAATATACCCATTTCAGTGCACTTATTGTTACTTAGTTACCATTACAGTATCGTTTTGCGAAGGCTTTGAAATAATAAATAATAATAATACTTATGGCTTTTAAGGAACCCGGAGATTCATTGTCGCCCTCACATAAGCCTGCCATCGGTCCCTATCTTGTGCAAGAAAAATCCAGTGTCTATCATCATATCCCACCTCCCTCAAATCCATTTTAATACTCTCCTCCCATTTAGGCTTACTTCTCGGCCTCCGCAAAGGTCTTTTTCCCTCCGACCTCCCAACTAACACTCTATATGCATTTCTGGATTCGCCCATATGTGTTACATGCCCTGCCCATCCCAAACGTCTGGAGTTAATGTTCCTAATTATATCAAGTGAAGAATGTAATGCCTGCAGTTCTGCGTTGTGTAACGTTTTTCATTCTCCTGTAACTTCATCCCCCTTACCCTCAAATATTTTCCTAAGCACCTTATTCTCAAACACCCTTAATCTCTGTTCCTCTCTCAAAGTAAGACTCCAAGTTTCACAACCAAACAGAACAACCGGTAATATAACTATTTTATAAATTCTTCATATTTTTTGAGAGCAGATTAGATCACAAAACTCAACTGAATAACAACAGGCATTTTCCATATTTATTCTGCGTTTAATTTCCTCCCGAGTGCCATTTATATTTGTTACTGTTGCGCCAAGATATTTGAATTTTTTCACCTTTTCGAAAGATAAATTTCAAATTTTTATATTTCCATTTCGTACGACATTCTAGTCACGAGACATAATCATATGCTTTGTCTTTTCGGGATTTACTTCGAAACCTATCTCTTTACTTGCCTTAAGTATAATTTCAGTATTTTCCCTAATCGTTTGTGGATTTTCTCCTAACACGTCGTCCGCATAGCCAAGAATCTGATGTAACCCGTTCAATTCCAAACCCTCTCTGTTATCCTGAACTGTCCTAATGGCATATTCTAGAGCGAAGTTAAAAATTAAAGGTCGCAGTGCATCTTCTTGTTTTAGCCCATGTATTGTGGGTCCCTATCGCCACGGCATGGTGCGTCCTCATGTTGCAGACAGAAGAGACGGCCTCCAGATATGGAGGGTAACTGAGAATATATTGAATCAACAGTCGTGAATAGCCGATAAGGGGTGGTTCTACAGCTTGGGAGTTGGGCGAAGGGCTAACAATCCATCACCGTAAAAAGCAGCTTGTTACGAAGCCACACAATAAACCTCGGAATAATAAATATTGCTCTAAATTTTCAATGCAAAATATATTGTATTTGAAATTTAAAAAATACGATCCTGCAAAACATGTTGTACCAAACACGTTTGTGAAGTGCATTACAAAATCTCCTCAATTTTGTAAAAGCATTTCCCGACCTTGTATCTTAATATACTATTGTAACTGATTATTCGTAATTAAATGTTTAATTTATTTTATTATCACTACATTTAATTTAGAAACAACCTGCATCACAAATAAATCGCATAATCGTAATATGGTAGGGAATAAAAATCTTGCTTACATGTCATTAAAGTTAGCGTGCGAATTGGCGGGGGAAATGTTAGAGATCATCCACCCTTGAGAATTTGTTATCCGCTGCTGAAATTGTATTAATTTCTCCCTGACAGTGATTAAGCTCAATAAGCCTCAAGTTGCAGTGTAAGCCTTCGTGTACCTCCTCCGTACAAGAGAAAAAAAATCCCTTCTAAGAACGTAATTTATAGCGTACGTACATGCTTTATAAAATTATGTTACTGATGCTACGCGTAACGATTTTGGGAATCTTTTATGGGTTGACCTCGACAACAATACGAGTCGGTCAACAATGCTAATTGTTATGAACAATATTTTTTATCGACAATGGTTGTAAGTAACATAGCCATAATTTTAACTTTAAAAGCGACCACAGACTTCGTTCTTTTTGCACAGTTTTACCGGACGGGAAAACTGCATGGATAAAAACAAGAATGAATAATGAATACCGGAATTTTTTAATTTAATGCTTCCCTCTCTCTAGATAAAACATTTAATTTGCGCCTTGATTAAGAGTAATTAATTCTTTAAAATAGACAAAGTAAATTTTAGTCGAAAATGTCTTCTTCTTTTGGACCCCCGAACACGAGTGTTGCTCACACGGGGGTAAATTCATTTAACTTTTTATTCTTTAATATTTAACGTATCCTTTATTTTTAAATCTATTTAATAGTTTTCGCATTCTGTTATTGATTCAATATAATTTTAATATTTACTTGTCAAATACTGTGGAAATAAAATAAAATAAAATAAAATCACAATTAAAGAATAAAGATCCATGGACTACAATTATTGTGGCCCTTTTGCCACTTCCCCAAATTGTCTTAGAACGAAAATAATGGGACGAAATGTCTTTGGACTAAATGTTCCTTAACTGGAAGAACATTTTTTTGCAAAATGTCCTAGAAGTTTAATATTCAGCAATTAAACCATCTATTCGAGTTATGGAAACAAACTCTTGCTATTGGTTTTAGCCCACTCAATTCGTCTTTGGGGAACAATACAACGAATAGACAGACACTATTTAATTTCTATTTTATATTACAGTGGAAACAAAATATACATGCTTACCAGTATTCCACAACCGTCCATAAAGCTTCCATTTCCACAGTTTGATTCTGAATTATGTCTGTGCAAGCTTTAAAACAGTATCTTAAGACCTTACGCCTTTGATATCTATGTCTTGCAGTACTCATATTGAATGCAGGTTTGACCAATAATAATAAAAATAAATTTTTTTACATACGCCTTTCAAGGTTTTTAATCATAAAATGTCATCAAGAGACAAATACTTAGGTTGAATTGTAATGAAAACTCAGGGACGATGTGACATTTATGGACTACGTGTATAAGACCTTCATGCACGTAAGGTTGAACACCCATTGCTTGACATGTGCAGAATTTCTCGGTAACAAATTATCCAATATTGTAATGAAACTCTCAAAAGGAAACGTGCGGCACTTAAAATAGGTCACCTGAATAACACGGCCAATTACTTATTTATTTCTTTATTTCATTATACTCGTATATTTACTTATTTATGTATTTACTTACCTATTAATTAACTTACTTATTGACTTGTTTATTTATTCGCTTTTGTTACGTAATGTCAAAGTTTATGACATTCATAAAAATGTCGTAATAATCAAATACCACACCAGTGCGATAAAATGAAACACACTTTGAAATACATTAAAAGTAATAATTTCCTTATTGTACATATTAATAATCGATATCGAAGGCAACACTTTCTTCATCTATACCACTCCTTTTTAAAAGGATGGAAAAACAGTGATAAAAAATGAAAAGTATTCTTTGTATATAGTGACTTATAATAGTTACTTATAAGTAATGTAAATTCATTTCTAGGGCATCTTGCCAGAAGGGCGTATCAACAAAACTGCAACTTTACATTAGAGCCATTTAAAAATAGAGAATAATTTTCTCTATCCTTGTCTACATAACTAGGTACGAGTACTTTCTTTGATTCTTTCTCATGCCCATTGTAATTTTCAAGCGTTTCTTTTCAAACATAAATAAATTCCATTAAAATATTTCGATAACGCTGCATTTGTTGATGTGATCTTCTGATATGACGCCTTCTATTTGTTTCAATAATCGCTTTAGGTGATAGGTTTGGAAGTAAACCCCGAAAAGACTAAGTATATGGATATGTCTCGTGACCAGAACATAGTATGAAATGGAAATACGAACATTGTAAATTTATCTTCTAAAAGGGCGAAAAAATGCAAGTACGAGGATCACTCCGAAAGTAATGCACAACATTTATTTAAAAACTAGCCGTACCCGTGCGCTCAGCTGCACTTGTTAGAAATAAATATAAAGTAATTACATAATTAAAATAGGACATTTGATCCACAGAACATTCGTGTTTGATAGAGGGATAAATCGTTTAATATGTTACTTAATTTAAATTGTATTTAAAAAATTAAAATGCGATAATTTTTATCCAGAGACCACTCATTTGGTGCAATGACAATTCCTTTAACTTGTTTCTTAATTGTTATTACATGCAACCATAATTTAATGAAGATTGACATATAATTTAGTTTTAATGTGTATACTGTACTTTACATTACTTGCTGTATGTTTCCATTGAATTATGGTAATAACTTAATTTTAACCCTTGTTTTCTACGTCTTCAGTAAATGGCGCTTGGCCCACTATGGTTCTAAATCCTTCAAATAACTTAAATAGTGATACAGAATATACAGTGATATGTAATTATAGTTCTTTCTTTCGAAAATATAAGAATTCACGATCTCCTATGTACCATTGCCATGGAATGAATAAATGTGTTTTTTCTTCCTACTCAAAAATTTTATATTTTGCACATAGGAGTTACTGCAGGAACAACAACACTATGATCTGAGGCGGCGGTTAAAATGTATTGTATTGTTATTTAAAAAAGTCTCGTATATCCTTAAATACCAGTCCTATAAAAATTTTGCATAGAATAAAACGTATCGGAAATCATTTTAAAGAAACATTTGTTAGGTAACATTTTTCACAAAAGCAGTAATAAGCGAGGTATTTCGATTTATTTAATTCATGCCCCTTTAAATAAAGTATTTTGAATTCCATGTAGCCTAAAATCTAAGTTACAACGAACTTAATTTATATTCCAATTTTCATCGAAATCCGTTCAGTAATTATCGCGTGAAAAGGTAACAAACATCCAGACAGACAGACAGACAGACATACAAAAAAAATGTTTAAAAAGTGTTAGCACCAGTTAAAACCAATTATTTTTGGAAAACCGAAAATTACCAGAATAATTTTGGCTACAGATTTATTATTATATTATATTATATTATATTATATTATATTATATTATATTATATTATATTATATTATATTATATTATATTATATTATATTATATTATATTATACTCCAATAAGTAATTTTTTAATTTGTTGTAAGGGCTCTTGAATCTCAGAAGGAACAACTTTTACAACAGCGCAACATAATTTGCTTGGCTCATTACCAATTTTTTTGCATTGCATTTATTGCATACATATTTTATGTATTTTAACACGATTCAATTCAGCATTATTAAAATTTGAATTATAAAATAATGGATTGCTAAGCTAAGGTACTATTACTGCATACTAAATCAATACACTCTCGTTGTTCGTTAATTCTCAGAGATGAAAATGAATGTGTAAATAAAAATTATTTTAGGAAATACAGGAAACAAAAGTACAGAATAGTTTATCAAGTTTTCTGTGCAGAAGAAGCTATTTTAATCTTACCTTTCCTCGATTCACTCAGAAGTTACTGTAATAACATTATAGCATTATGTCCATCTAGAGAATCTACACTTTCTAATGGTGAAATAATATAATTAATTATACAAATCGGTTAATTTAGCTTCCGATATTACTTCATACAAAAACAGAAACATTCTCTGTAGGCTATGTTTAATATCTTTTGATTGTTGTTGTCCAAGGCCCCTTATATACGAAGTCATTTGTTTTTTATTTCATTACACCGCGTTAAATGGCAGTTATTTTAATTTTAAAACTCATTTATATCATTAAAATATCAGTCATTTCAAAATTTTTCAAAGAGTGAAACTTATCAGAAAACATTTTTAAAGAAACGTTTGTTATGGAACATTTTTCACAAAAATTAATAATAAGCTAGATATTTCGATTTATTTAATTCAGGCCCCCTTATAACTCCTCTTTTAAATAACGTATTTTGAATGCCATATACCCTAAAATCTAAGTTACGACAAACTTAATTCATATTCCAATTTTCATCTAAATCCGTTCAGCTATTATCGCGTGAAAAGTCAACAAACATCCAGACAGATTTTCGTTTTCAGGTTGGTTAATTATACATGTTAACACCAATTAGTTTTGGAAAATCGAAAATTACCAGAAACATTTTGGCTACAGATTTATTATTAGTATGGATTACATTTTTATCCTACAGCTTTCCTATTTTCACAGAATGTAGATATATCCTTTAGGAACAAAATGTCACTTTTCCACATACTACCCATCCCTTTCAACCGCCTTACGGCACCTTGGAAGGAGGGCCTGTGAAAGTCTAGACCAACACACCTGACCCACTCTTTAGTAGCGTGCACGAGGAAGTCATCATCTCCAAACCTCGTTCCGCGAAGGGATCCTTCAGTTTATCAAAAAATGGTAATCGCATGGTTCCAGATCAGGACTGTAAAGCGTAATTTTCAGTCTTGTTCATCCAAGTTTTCTGATCTGGTCTGTGGTCTTGTGACTGACATGTGGCCGTGCGTTGACGTGCAGTAGCAGAATATCCTGCTTCTTCCGATGTGGTCGAACACGACAAACAAGAGTCCTTCTGAATCGAAAAACACAGTAACCGTAACATTTCCTGCCGAAGACGCAGTTTTGAATTTCATTTCCTTTGGTGAATTTGCATCATGCCACTCCATTGTCTGTCTCTTTGTCTCCGGTTCAAAATGGTGGAGCCATGTTTCATCTACGATCAAAAATCTTAAAGAAAGTAATCTCTACCATTCTCATTCTAGTCCAAAAATTCGCCGCACACTGTTTTTCGGGTGTGGGCTTCTGTCAGCATCCTTGGAACCCACCTGGCACAAACGTTTTTTAACTCCAATTGTTTCAATATTCTGCACACACTTGCTTCTCCTATTCCAACTTCCAGTGACAATTCTTTCACTGTTACGAGTTTGTCAGCCACAACAATGTTGTTAACGCGCTGCACATTGTCAGGACTTCGTGCAGTGCAGGGTCTGCTGCTGCAAAAAGTATTCCTAATATTGACGTGCCTTCTTTCACCAAATAATCTGCTTGCCCACCGACTAACCGCACTGCGATCGACAGCTGCATCCCCATACACCTTTTTCAACCTCTTGTGAATGTTTCCCACTGTCTCGTTCTCACAGCACAGGAACTGGATAACAGCACTTTGCTTCTGACGAATGTCAAGTACAGCAGCCATCGTGAAGGAGTGCTATCATGGCGCCACTCACGGGAACGACTTAAATTAAATTTTAATAAAAGCGGGAAGAATGCACATATGACCTCCATAAATTGCAAAGGTGTAGAATAAAAAATAAATTTAAAATAATGTTGTGCATTACTTTTGGAGTGACGCTTGTACCTTGGAGCAACAGTAACAAATTTTAATTTAAATAACACTCTAGTAGAAATATGGGAAATGTCTGTTATTATTCGGTTGAGAAACTTTTATCATCCAGTCTGCTCTCGAAAAAGCTGAAAGTTAGAATTTATAAAACAGTTATATTACCGGTTGTTCTGTATGGTTGTGAAACTTGGACTCTTACTTTGAGAAAGGAACAGAGGTTAAGGATGTTCAATAATACGGTACTTTGGAAAGTATTTGGGGCAAAGAAGGATGAAGTTACAGGAGAATGAAGAAAGTTACACAACGCAGAGCTGCACGCACTGTATTCTTCACCTAACATAATGAGGAACATTAAATCCAGACGTTTGAGATGGGCAGAGCATGTAGCACGTATGGGTGAATCTAGAAATGTATATAGAGTGTTAGTTGGAAGATCTGAGGGGAAAAGACCTATGGGAAGGCCGAGCCATAGATGGGAGGATAATATTAAAATAGATTTGAGGGAGGTGGGATATGATGCTAGAAACTGGATTAATCTTGCTAAGAATATGAGCCAATGGCGGGCTTAAATGAGGGCGGCAATGAACCTCCAGGTTCCCTAAAAGCCATTTGTAAGTAAGTAGTCTCTTTATAAACAAATTCCAGTCGCCTCACATCCCAGATTGGTAAACTTAATAAAACGTCAAAATTAGATTAAATAGTGGAAAGTAAAAAATAATAGTGAAATAGCGAAATTTCATTAACACTGAAATTTAAAAGTGGGTGAAACGTCGTACAATATGAGTACCGTTATAACCCTCAGTCAGTTTGTTTGGCGCGGGGTTTGAACTCGGGACTTCCTGAATGCGAGTCTCAAACTGTAGCGTCTGAGCCAACTCACTCGGTTGTGTGTTTATTTTGTTATTATTTACTTATTTACTTATTTGTTTTTTTTTTTTTGCTTCTTCCTTCTTTGTTTCTTTGATTCATTACTTTGTTTTGTTTCCTTGTTTTGTGTGTTTATTTATTTATTATTCTTTATTTTCATTTATCTTATCAGTCATTTATTCTTTCATTCCTTCAGTCATTCTCTCGTTTATTCATTCATTTCTTAATTCATTCATTCATTCATTCATTTATCCATTCATTCGTTCACTCATTCTTTCATTTATTCATTCATTCCTTTAGTCACTCATTCAGTTAGTCACTTATTTATTTATTTAGTCATTCATTGTTTGTTTATTTATTTATTTAATCATCAATTCTTCAATTTATTGATGCATTAATTTATTCATTCACCTATTCATTCGTTCGTTCGTTCATTCATTCACTCATTTTCTTCATTCTTATCCCGGATGTTCGAGCCGTAGATGTCGAATTGTATTGCATAATGTCAACTGGCCTTGGTCAACAGAGTTCATTACCAGCACGGCAACGCTCCAGCCAAAGACATGATTTAACAAATCATAGACATTGAAGTTTTTATATGTCCAGGTTGTAAACCAGATATTGAACCGACTGAACAGGTTTTTCTTTTTTTCGGGAGGTTGCCAATTTTTACGTGAACGAAACTTCTCTTATTCTTACGAGATTTCTACGGCATCACAGGAGATTTTGTCTCAAGTCCAAGTAATATTAACTCCACAAAATTGCGCTACTGGCAGAAATATGGCAGCAATCGAAAGCAATATGCATTATTTCAGGTATGCTCAAAATTGTAAAAGCCCCGATTACACGGATGATGCTGCACTGCATAACACACACAGTGTACGGACTGGGCTCCGCAACTACATTGCAGCACCGCCCGTAGCATAGTTCTTACACTCTTACAAATACGGATAATAAACTGAATTTGAAAAAAGAAAGAGTATACATTGCAATATTCAGTTATTACATTATTTATTATATTTAATATAGTTATGATATAATAATATAATAGATAATATCATTTTCATATTCCACCATATAGTCCACTTTGCGGTCTATTCAACATCTGCATTCTTTTCTGCAAGTAATCGGGAATCTATTTCCAACGAATTTACTGCAATGCGCTAAAGATGCTCATCTGTTAATCGGGACCTACTGTATGTTTGGATTTAGTAACCTTCATTCTCGAAAATAATTGTTCGCACACATCTGTCGAGGCGATGGTAGCTAAGATAGTGACAACGAATAAGCTCATCTTGTAATATTTAGTTTTGTTCATTTTTTGAATAATTATATGCTTGTCAAGTCATATTTTCTGCATTTAGTTCTGAATTCTACGTTACTTAGTAAATCAATTAACTCGTCCTGGAACTGCACTCTCACGGATTGCACTAAATTTATGAAAAGATTAACAAAAATACTAATATCACTCTCCATACGTCTAAAATCACTAAATCTATGTTCTGTGAATTCACATTTAAACTGTTGCAGTACAGAGACATAATTAACTATATTTTGTTCAGGCACCATACATATCTTTACAACTTCACCATCCGTGAAGAGTTTTAGTGCCTTAGCTAATTCCCAACATACTACATAGGCTAACTTGCTCCAAAACATAGAGCCTGAATTGTTCGACTCTCTTCAATGTTTGGCCTTTCATGAAGTGCTTTCAATTCTTGAAGCTGTATTGCACGTTGCATCCTTGAAAAAATATTTTATCAAAATATCTATTTCTGCTGGAATAAAATCACCACAATAACAATAATAATAGTAATAATAATAGGTCTAATAATAATAATAATAATAATAATAATGTTGGTATTTGAAAATAGGCTATATTACAGAAAACAGCTTCTCTGTCGCTTCGGCATGTTCTGGGTAGCAGAGCCTATAATGTAGTTTTATGTTGCTCAGTAGTATTCCTGACAGTACCTTACAATATAGTAATCACTTTCCGTTTTCACCGAACGTGCAACAAAAATAGGCTTCCTCCCACACTGTACGGAATGATCGTTTGCTTGCAGAAAGTTTTGATTGTGTCATTGTCCCTCACTGTTCGTGCGTTTACTAAGTACTTGAACTGCCTTCCGCAGTCATCCGTCGAGCTTCGAACGGGGAACAGCACGCTCTACATTCGAAGGTTGTGATCATAGAACGTAATCGGGAGTCAGAGAATGAGCATACGTGCTTTATTTCATAGAGTAATATTAAATTATAAATATCTGCGCGTAGCTACGAGGTCTAAATCGTCATGTGTTGCACTAGTGATACGGAAGAGCACTGATTCGGGTCCTCATGAGGGAAGAAATTTTCTCATTAAATTTCTGCCAGTGTATGGGACCGTTGATCGTTCGGCATCTCGATGAGTTTGGGGAGCTATATTGAGCAGCGAAATCTTATTTCGTAAGTCAGCTGTAACAGCTGGGGGAATCCTCGTGGTAGATAGATGTTAGCCCTGTATTGGTTGATGATCGTTCACCTTTGCTGATGCATGTGGATATGAGATCTACAGTATGTCCCTTGTATTGTGCTGTCTTTTGATGTATCATTGATTGCTCTGTTCACTGCTGATCACAAGTTGGGCAAGGCCTGCAATATGTGTCTGTCTAATTTGTGGTTCAAAGGACAACCTCGACACCGAAAAGTGTAGGAGGTGACGACGAAGAGAGATAGAAAGAAAGTCTAAGAAGTCTAAGTCTATTCTTTTCTCGAGACAGATTATTATTATTATTATTATTATTATTATTATTATTATTATTATTATTATTATTATTATTATTACTATCCATACCTGTGCGTTTTGCTACACTTCTTAGAAATAAATATTATTGGTTTAAATCTAAATACAGTTTTGTAATTAATTAGTGAATAATAGCTTTTTATAAATGTTGTAAGTCGTTTGCTCTTGAATCATCTTCGACGTTGTATTTAAAACTATGAATGTAACGGTTATTAGCATGCAATACTTTCTCGAGTTGTTCAGTCAATTCTGCTTTTAAGATTGATCCTATATTATATTATTATACCTGATAGACAGTTGCTCTGTCTGAAATAAAATGTACTTGTAAGAACTGAGGGCTCTTAAGGCTGGTTCACGGGAAACGGAAACGACAACGAGAACGGAAATAATGTTAAAATAAATGTAGGCCCTATTTAAATGGCAGCATTCACAATTAACTATTGTGAATGCTCATATTCAAAAACATATATTTTAAAATTATTTCCGTTCTCGTTTTCGTTCTTGTTTCTGTTTCCGGTTTATTGTGAACCAGCCTTTACTCTCAGCTGAAAGAAGACTTCCAATTAAACGATAAGTCTATGCTTGAACTTTAAATGCTGGCATAGAATTGACTTTATGTATTATTTTGCACCAAACGATGCCACTTGAACTTAGATGTTGTACTGTCTTATATTATTTAAAATGTGTGTTGATAACGGATGTACTCCGATAAATAAGTTTTTAACAACTTTTACAACAGCGCAACATATTCCATTTGGCTCATTACTCCAATTTTTGCATTGCATTTATTGTAAGTTTATTCAAATTATCTATTTTAACACAATTCAAACGAGCATAGTCAATGTTTGGATCATAATGGAATGATAAGCTAACGTATTATTACTAAATACTAAATCAATACACTCTCGTTGTTTGTGAATTCTCTGAGAACATCTAAGGTAGGTGTCCCTGATATGGCCATGCTAAGGTTTGAGAATTTTTCTAGCCGCCATTTTGAAAAAAAAATGTAAACCACTTTTTTCTTACTCGTTCTCAGTCTAATGGACTTTCTTCAAACAATTTCCTTTCCCCATAAAATAGCTTTAATTGTCCAAAAAGTCCCAAATTTTAAAAGTCTACCTAGTGGCCATATCAGGAACATATGCACATGATATGGCCACCCTTGTTCCATGTTCTGCAAATCGTGATTGTTTTCAGTTTGATAGCGTAATTGTGTTAAAATCAAATAATTTTGGTGTAAAATGAATAGAAATGACACTTAATAATCTTTTTTATAATTCAAAAGTGTAGTCAAAACAGGTTTTTCCATAAAAAATTAAGTTGTTTTTCTTAAAATACAAAATTTTTCCGTAATCCCAGCTTTAAGGCATGTAAATTTGTCAGGTGAAAAAATAAAAGTAAAATGATCTTGATATGGCCATGGTACATTTGAAATGGCCATGGTGCATTTGATATGGCCATATCAGGAGCAGGTAAGCTTTCACGAAAATCGTTTGATTATGAACAACTCGTAAAAGATACGCCATCAACTACAACACTAATCAACAGAACATTAAAAACTGAATGGAGTACAATGGTTTTCATGAAACAAGTCTTTGAAAAACATGCATAAAACAAAGGAGACTTACCAGAGAAAAATAAGAAGAGGTCACATGAAAACCGCAAAACAGGCAACTGACGCCATATTGCTCAACCCGACTGGATAGTAAACGATCAAGTGACATATCAGGATGCCCTTTCACTGGATGCTGCTGCAATTTAGCGGATTTTTTGGTTAACTAACTCACAATAGGGGGGTGGCCATATCAGGAACATGGCCATAACAGGAGCACCCACCTTACACTGTTTCCTCTTTTTCGAGCCTGGTAAATACGAGCTCTGTTATCGGCAAGTCGATCAAAATGTTCGATGCTAGTTTCTCTTGATGGAGCTGCTGAAATGATTGGGTTGTTAGTTCGTAAACAAATCTCCCATTCTTCCTCACTCTTATTAAATCTCCGAATTTTGTTTTGTCTTCAGGGAGAAGTGTTTCGGTATAACTGAGCCTTTTGTTGTGACAAAAGTATAGCACAGGCCTAACGTTAATGTATAACATCTTTTCTCATAGAACACTACCCGAAATTATTAATGTCTAACTTATACTTATCCATTAAATGAACGAAACACAAATCGAATTCAAAACATCACATACACTACAGCTCCTATATCAGGCAGCGGGGCCTGAGTGCTGTCTGTAAGGCACAATCGCTTGATATCTTCTACAGAGCCTTCGTTTACATAATATAGGTCGACCGGCACGAAGACCTAGCAACCCGCGACAAACCATCTCCCGGACGCTCGACAGACTCTTTTAGAGTGGCTGTGTTGACATTAGATTGCGTGTTATTTTCTGATTGTGTTAGTGAAATGTTTAAATTTGGGAGTGGTTATGTTTACGTTAGATTGCGTGTTATTCTTCTGATTGTGTAAATGAAGCGTTTAGATTGAGGAGTGGTTGTGGTGACGTTAGGTTGCGTGTTATTCTTCTGATTGTGTTAATAATAACAATAGTAATAATAATAATAATAATAATAATAATAATAATAATAATGATAATAATAATAATAATCATAATCATCATCATAATAATAAAAATATTTATTTATTATTTATTTATTTATTTATTTATTTATTTATTTATTTATTTATTTATTTATTTATTTATTCTGGAGAAGTGAAGTTAAGTGTTTAGATTTAGAAGTGAATGAATGAACGAATGAATGAATGAATGAATGAAGTGCATTTATTGATACACAAGTATACAAACTAATGTACACAAGATCTTTTACACGAGCCCGTACGGCTATTCGTGCTGTAACTATGCACAGTTTGAATCTTCAAAGAAGACAAAAATAATATTACTACTAATAAAATAGTAAAACAACAATAATTGTTATTATTACTACCGTTATCATTAATTATCACAATTAGAACTAATCTAACTTCATACCAAATTTCACAAAAATAATAAAAATAAAATAAGTGTAAGATATGAAAGAAGAAAAAAAACACAGTGAAACATAAATATAAATAATTCAATTCAATTCCTTATTGAAACTGCAATAAATAATCGAAATAATCAATATAGAGGTAAGACATAAAAACATATATACACACGCAATAAAAACAAATAGAAAAAACACAATAAATATAAAAAGAACATTATCCCCTCAGTTTTAATACTACTCATTACAACACTAATAAATAACTATTCCCCTTATTTCCTCGGCCACCTCCCCCTCGGCCAGTTCCACCCTCAGCTGTCGAACTTTTGCCATGAATGTTCTCACACTCTCACAGAATTTAGCGTTTTTTCATATATCTATATGCCAAGTGCCCCCTGCTAGATGTAATGAAGGACTCTGGCAGGAATCGTTTCCTCAGAGCTTCTGTGGCTTCACACTCCGATAAAATATGGTATGATGTTTCGCCTCTACCGCAAAGGGGACATATTCTCGCCCCCTCTTCGTTGTAGATTTTAAGTGCCCTCCAATCTCCTACACGAAACCAGGTTAAGCCCAGTCTGCTTTCTCTGATTCCTCCATAGAGGTATGACTCTGTTCCCCAGTTCGTTTTGATCATCGAATGGATCTCCAGAGCAACCTTATCTCTATGTTCTCCTTCTGTTATGTGTCTGTTTATATCCTTCAGGCGTTTCTTGACTTTCCGCCAGACGTTTCGCTTGTTCCTGCAATCTTCCCCGATTATAAATTCCATGCCTATTTCCTCCCACCCTCTGTGTAATCTACCTGCTCACATTAGAGTAAAGGATTTCCATGGTAGAGACTTATCGGAAAAGAGTGATTGTTGAAAGGTAAAAAGATTATTTCAAGAAGATTTACTAATGTTACCGTTCCACATGTCAAACAAAAATTTCAAAAAATGCGATTTTTGGTCTCAGGATAGTTAATTATACCTACATGTTAACACCAATTTTTTTAGAACAGTGAAAGTTGCCAGAAAAATTTCGGTTACAGATTTATTATTAGTATACATTATTATGATGATGTTGATTATTATTATTATTATTATTATTATTATTATTATTATTATTATTATTGTTATTAGCCACCGGCGTAGTTCTGATGGTAGCGCGTTTACTGCTGATGTGGAGTTGCGCTCGGGCATGGGTTGGGTTCCTGCTTGAGCTGATTACCTGGTTGAGATTTTTCCGCGATCTTCCATAACCGCAAGGCGAATGTCAAGTAATTTACGACGAATTCTCAGCCTGATCTCACCAACAAATAGAATTTTGCTATCACGAATTTCATCGAAGCTAAATGACCCAGTAGTTGATACAGTTACTATTATTATTATTATTATTATTATTATTATTATTATTATTATTATTATTAGGATAGCATTATTATTATTTATTATTATTACTGCAGTTAATATTCGATCAAAATTAAATAACAAACAATAAAGTGCCGTCGCAGATTTGATTATATTATAGCGGAAGTGTTACAAATATAGAATATCATTTTGTTTTTTGGTTTCGGAACCTACATGTTTTAAATACTGAACGTGAGGTATCGTCCTGTTTATTGCTGAATGTCCCTGTGAATTGTACACCGGACTTAGAAGTTCGTAAGATGTCAGAACATGGTTGCAGAACTGGGGAAAAGAGAGTGGATGCTGGGGAAAGAGTTCGTTCCCTCATTCACAAGGCCGGAACCTTCAATGACGTTTCTGTGACATTTGGCAAGCACTCTGTTCTTTCTTCTCTTCTCCCCCTATCGCTTCTCCCCCTATCGTACAATGACGCGAGGACTGAAGGGAAGGGATGAGTTACGTGTTTTGGCTTGTGACGTGTGTTTCAATTGTAGCACAGTTTTGAACCCATGTGTTATAAAATGTTTGAAAAAATAATTTCCTCAAATCTGACATATTTCCTTCATAAAAATGGAGGTACAAATATAGAATACTATTAAAAAATTACAAGATTAACAAAACTGCAAAGTCAAAATGGCCTCTACTAAGAAAAACATAGAACAAGCATTCAGCATCTTCATTAGAAGGTATTTTCCCAACCGTAATACTGAATCCTGATGAACCGTCTCTCACGTCTTTTCTCGAACTTGTTTTATGGCTCCTTGCATTGCCTTTTCATTGCACTGTTTTCTAAGTTTATGGGAAGGTGAGGTTTTCCCTCCTACAGGTGCCAACGCTAGTAATGAAACACAAAACCAGGATTTGAAGATGGAATACTAATAATCAGGGAAAGGGTTTATATGTAAATACATATTTACTTATAAAGCTAATATAATTTATATTTTGCATTATCTTTATGTTTCACAATGTGTAGGGTTGAAAAATCCTACTTTTATTTTCCATATTTTTCCATATTTTAGAGTTTAGTACATATTTTCGTTAATTTCCATATATTTTCCATATTTCATATAAAACAGTCCATATTATATTAGGTTTAACAATAAAACAAAACAAAATTCCATTAACTTTTAAAAATACATTTCAACAATAGAGATTTAAACACATGTTCAGTAATCCCTTTAACATCAGAGTTATTTGAAAATTAGCAGTCCTATCAACAATGGGAAAGTAAGTTACAAAACTGTATTAATTTAATTTAAAATTTTTAACAGACTTCAGTTGTGCAGCTCAACAGTTAAATGCCAGTCAGAGTACACATAGGTTCAGTTTTGTAAATCATACTATAAAGACGGTAAATATGCCAAAAGTACATCATTCAGTCAATTTAAAATCAAAACTAACAAGTTACATTTCAGAATTTAAAGAAGATGGTTTATCAACTGACAATAAAATATTATTTTGTAATTTGTGTCAGTGTGCAGTATCATCTACACAAAAGTTCCTGGTGCAACAACACATTACAACTAGTAAACATCAGGCCAACAAACAACTAAATTCCAAGCAGAGACAATTGTTTTTAACACAACCAACAACATCGAATGTAAGATCTGAGTTTAACATCGACCTGTGCCGTTCTCTCATCTCTGCTGATATTCCTCTCTACAAACTAAAGAATAAGGTCTTCAGGGAATTCCTTGAAAAATATACTCAACATACAATCCCGGATGAGTCAACACTTAGGAAGACGTATGCTCCATCCATCTACGATGAGACAATACAGAAGATAAGAGATGAAATTAAAGATAGTTCAATTTGGGTTTCCATTGATGAGACTCCCGACAAAGAAGGTAGACTTGTTGGTAATGTAGTTATCGGTTTGTTAAGTGAACAATATTCTGAACGAATTCTTTTACATTGTGATGTTCTAGAAAAGTGCAATAACAAAACTATAGTTAAACTGTTCAACGAAGCTATGGGTATCCTGTGGCCAAAGGGTATTATGTACGATAATGTGTTATTCTTTATTAGCGATGCTGCCCCTTATATGGTCAAAGCTGGACAAGCATTATCTGTTGTATATCCTAAATTGACTCATTTTACTTGTGTGGCGCATGCATTTCATCGTGTGGCAGAAGTGGTCAGAGACAATTTCCCTAAAGTAGATTTGTTGATTTCATCAGTGAAAAAAGTATTTCTCAAAGCTCCCAGTAGAGTTAACGTGTTGAAAGAAATGTACCCTGAAATTCCATTGCCACCAAAGCCAATTTTAACTAGATGGGGTACATGGCTAGAAGCAGTTGAATATTATGCCGAACATATAGACTCTATTAACAATGTTCTCCTTGCATTGGACTCTGAAGATGCAGTCTCAATTGATACTGCGAAAACAGTTACCTGTGACATAAGTGTGAAGAATGACTTAGCTCACATTCAGCATACATTTTCATGCATCATAAAAACGCTCAAAAGTCTCCAAAATAGGCACCTTTCACTATCTGAAAGTTTTGAAATTATAAATAGTACTGTGGAACAACTGAATCGTGGTAGAGGTAAAGTTGCAGATGCAGTAAGAGCTAAGGTGGACACTGTACTTTCAAAAAACCCTGGATATGAAGAACTACAAAAGGTTGTTGCTGTGATGAGTGGTGAATCAACAGTGAAGATTAACTTGGACTTATCCCCAGCAGACATTGTGAAATTGAATTATGTACCAGTTACTTCTTGTGACGTCGAACGCTCTTTTAGTCAGTATAAATCTATCCTCAGAGACAATAGAAGAAGATTCACTTTTCAGCACTTGAAAGAAATGTTTGTAACCTATTGTTATGGTAACAGACAATAAAAATTGTGTTTTGTTGAAACTACATTGGAAGATAAGGTACGTCCATTATATTTTTTGTTTAGTTTGATTAAAATGTACCAATATTTAACGTACATAGTCATTTTTTTATAATTTTAAGTCCATATTTAATTCCATATTTTGGTAAAAATCCATATTTAATTCCATATTTTGGTAAAAATAACTACATATATATTTACATATTTCATATATTTTTAGTCCATATAAATCCGTTCCCTGCTAATAATACTAGTATTTCATATTTGTGACACATGATGTTGTATGTCATAACCTCAAAACATATAATTTATAAACGAAATCAGTTAAACATACATTGCTAGAAACGTAGTCTTTAAGAACTAGTCTTTAAGAATATATCATTAATATTTCTAACATTGAGGTATAACTAGGGTGCGAATTAATATTTCTCATGAGGGGGGGATAGAGAATACCATACATAAAATTATTATTATCCCCATTAAATACGTCTCAAGACTTGGTCGCACTGAGTTCCTTGTCTTGCATCTTGATCATAATAATAATAATAATAATTATATCCAGAGAAGGCTTAAGATAAGATGTGTAGGTTAATTCCTACGTTACTGATTGTTGTCAGCTTGCCAGTGATAAGTAGCTATACTCGTATCAAAACAATCATATTTTGTGAGGGGGATAGAAGTTATCCCTGGCAGGGATGTTAATATGAATTTATTAGAGGGGCGATAACTTTCCAACAGGAGGGGAAATTCTCCCATCCCCCCGTTAATTCGCACCCTGGGTATAACAATGTATATTCAAGAAAAGAACTTACCTCCAAAATTTTCACTTTCCTTTTCAACAGTTCAGCTTCTAACTGCAAACTAATGGCTGGTTCACAATAAACCGGGAACGGAAACGGCAACGAGAACGAGAACGGAAATATTGTTAAAATAAATATATTTAAATGTGAGGATTCACAATTAACTATTGTGAACGTTCACATTTAAATACATTTATTTTAACATTTCCGTTCTCGTTCTCGTTGCCGTTTCCGTTCCCGGTTTATTGTGAACCAGCCTTAACACATTCCCGCGAAAGAAAGTATCAGTGCGTAGTAATTTGGAAGGCTTCCGCTAGAATACAACACATCTCAGGTCGTATAGGGCCTATCACATTATTTCATATTCGTATCTCTATTTCATATTTGTAACACTTCCTCTACGTATAAACATCTAATACAATTCTGAGTAAAAACACCGTTATATATAGCAGTAGTAGTGATGGTAGTAGCAGCAAGGACTGTATTACATTTAACAAAGTTCTCAAGTACAGAATTTATTCAGCGTTATTATTGAACGTGGACAGAAATTCCAACATATTTTGCCTGGAGCCCTCTATCAGGGACAGAGTTCTTTTACTAGTCATAAATCTACGACATGGGATACGTAGCTTTACTTCCCTTCCAAAGAAAGCTATGTTGAGGATTTTATCACCCATTAATATTCATCGCCTCCGGTCAGGCTTGAACTAGCGGTCCTTGGAACCTTGGGTCCTAAGGCCAGCGTAGTAAATACTGTACTTCCGGGGACAACACATCACGCGACGTGCACTCAGTGGAGGATGTTGAACTTCATACACAGCACACTATACTTCGCTCGATTCTGGAACAATGCGAACCTGGGGTGTTGAACTTCTGTGGTACAACTGGCGGTTTCGTTTTGCTCTTTTATTTGCCCTTTATTTTTTTCTAGAATCCTGTTTTTCGCCTACGTATCTCGCACCGTTTGTCTCATTTCGTCACCAACTGTCAATGCAACGTTGTTATAGCGATAAAACGTTGCGAAATATGGACGCAGCACACATGTATTTGCCATTCAGAGTTGCAGTGCTTGTTCTGTCATCTTATTAGCCAGAACCTGAATGCTGTGTCCCTCAATTTTAATCAATAATGTGTACTTCTTTATGAATTTGTGCAAAGCATTCAAGCCTTAACTTCTTGGGATTGGAACTTCATGAACGAATCTTGGGGGGGGGGGGGAGACATTGAATGTTTTTATTTGATCTATAGAGAGACAGATTTCTGCATGTTTTTACTACAAAATTGAATTGAGCTTGACTTAAATTTTGGATTAAAGTTAGATGTACTGAATGAAAATAATAATAATAATAATAATAATAATAATAATAATAATAATAATAATAATAATAATAATAATAATGTCATTTGTTGTACTCCAGCATTATAAACAGTCTCTAACGTTAGTGAAAATCGTGCATAATGTATTACATTACCTTACTTGCTTACAAATGGCTTTTAAGAAACCCGGGGGTTCATTGCCGCCCTCACATAAGCCCGACATCGGTCCCTATCCTGAGCAAGATTAATCCAGTCTCTAGCATCATATTATCCCACCTCCCTCAAATCCATTTTAATATTATCCTCCTATCTATGTAATAATAATAATAATAATAATAATCACGGCCGACTTGATGCTCCCTTCGCTTCTTTGTATACGGCCTTGACAATAGTAATCTTATTCTGAAATTGGTTTATTTCTCACTTCCAACACGAGGCGCTGTCTGCCAAGGTTTGGTGTCCACAGAAGAAATACTCAATATGAATTAAAATAAATGATTAAAGAGTAATAATAACAATAATATTATTATGTTAATTCTGTTAATTATGGTAAAACCGTGAGTTTAAAAGCGGGGAAGATAACACATAGTAACCTGTTCAGTTTAAGTAGCATGATAATAGAGACGTAATGTTGTAGTTCATTCGCTGAGTAGCTAGGCTAAACTGCGATGTTTCAAAGTAATCACTTGGGTAATTATTTACCATAACTTGTACTAAGTTGTATAATTTCACTCACTGCACTGATACATTTCACTTGATATTGCAGATTCAAGAATCATAGTTTCAAGATTTTGCGACTCAGTGGACTATAAGCCGCATTCTTTGAAGGAACAAGCTTTTCAGTTAAAGCTGCTGCAATGTTATCTAGAAGTGGCCTAACAAATTTCACAGTAATGATATTAGCAAGTCGTTTTTGGTCGTCTTCATCACAAATTGGCATCGCAATAGAGGGCATCTACACAGTAACAGCTCAATTTCTGAACACAAATTTTCTAATATATTCTTTTTTGGTATTCTCTTTCGATGATTAAGCAACTGATCTAGAATTAATTTTGCATGAATACTGTCTTCATCGGTCTCTTTCTTTACATTATCCATTTCTTTATGTAACGGATCTCTTTCAGTTAGATGGAGTTTTTCGGTTGTTCTTGTTAACTCATCTTGCTTCTCTTGTAACACCTGATTAAGTCGTGTAATTTTCACATGCAATCTGTTAATATTTCTTTTTAGCTCGTCAATGTTGACAGCGTCTGTTTGCGTCGCTTTGTGGTCATTTTCAACTGGCAAGATGGGAATGTCATTAACTGATGCTAAGCCACTCGGAACATCTTGTTCAAATAGTGAAAAATAAATATTACTAAAATATTTGTGTTTCTTGGGTGGAGGAACTGTTCGTCATGGTCTTTTGATATCTGACACTTTATACCTAGGATAATGAGGGAATATTGTTGGCACAGCATTTGGTTTCAATCGTCTAAACTTCCCATTATTAGAATAATCTTCTTCCCTGAAATGTACTACAAACGACTGAAGATGGGGAGTTGATTTTGGAACAAAGCCTTGGCGTGAAATCACTTTAAGCCATTTTCGCATCTTTCCCATACTCACTCACTCACTCACTCACTCACTCACTCACTCACTCACTTACCTACTTAGTTACTTACTTACTTACTTACTTACTTACTTACTTATGGCTTTTAAGAAACCCGGAGGTTCATTGCTGCCCTCACAGAAGCCTGCCATCGGTACCTATCCTGAGCAAGATTAATCCAGTCTCTATCATCATATCTACCTCCCTCAAATTCATTTTAATATTATCCCCCATCTACGTCTCGGCCTCCCCAGAGGTCTTTTTCCCTCTGATCTCCCAACTAATACTCTATATGCATTTATGAATTCGTCCATACCTGCTACATGCCCTGCCCATCTCAAACGTCTGGATTTAATGTTCCTAATTATGTCAGGTGAAGAAAACAATGCGTGCAGCTCTGCGTTGTGTAACTTTCTCCATTCTCCTGTAACTTCATCCCTCTTAGCACCAAATATTTCCCTAAGAACCTTATTCTCAAACATCCTTAATCTCTGTTCCACTCTTAATGTGAGAGTCCAAGTTTCACAACCATACAGAACAACCAGTAATATAACTCTTTTATAAATTCTAACTTTCAGATTTTTTGACACCAGACTAGATGATAAAAGCTTCTCAACCGAATAATAAGAGTAATTTCCCATACTTATTCTGCATTTAATTTCTTCCCGAGTGACATTTATATTTATTACTGTTGCTCCAAGAAATTTGAATTTTTCCACCTCTTCTAAAAATAAATCTCCAATATTTATATTTCCATTTCGTACAATATTCTGGTCACGAGACATAATCATCTTTCCCTGTCACTCGGAAATTCCTGGAATGATATTGTTCCGCCACTCTTCTTTCTATTCGAAGTACACAATGCTACACAACAATACGTCATTTTGAATCACATCATAATAAACTCACATACCAGTAGAAAGAAGCACAATATTACTAAGTATAATCGTACAAGAAACCATACATACATTCCTCAGTGAACCTTGGCAGTCAATGCCATCTGGCGGGAATTTCATATATTCTCATTACAACTTTAACACGGGGATCAAAATGAATTGTCAAGGCCGGTAAAGGACAATCGAAGAGAGCATCAAGTCGGCCGTGTAATAATAATAATAATAATAATAATAATAATAATAATAATAATAATAATAATAATAAGCAGAAGAATTAGACCGAAGTTCTCTTCTTGCGTCATATAATCCAAACTCCTTAGGATAACTAATATCTCTCCTACCATTGAATATACTTTCATATTAGCCAGAGATAATCTGTATTCATTCTTTTCTGCAACCCATGTAGAAGTATAGAGTTATGGAGCTGCTCATTGGGCGGGACATGGAGCATCTCTAAGCATTTCACCTAAAGAAGCTTTCTGTGCACCAGTGATGGAATGAGTAGCTTGCTCATATTCATTAATTTTTCTGGAGAATGGACGTCATTTATAGCTTCTGTGGAACTTCGTAAATTAATATGGATATGATTTTTGTATTATCATACGATAAATCATTTAAAGAGGAAATATTAAAAAAAAATGTAAAAGTAAAAAATTCATAATTTCTGGCTAAAATCCGCAAATTTTTGGAAAATGAGCGTCAGAATTAAAACTTGTAGCTATACATCTTCTCACAAAATCGAAAAATTAAAAGTTTAGTATGATTATACGTGATATACCATTTTAAAGAAAGAAGTGCAAATAATGAATTGGAAAACTAAAAAAAAATCGCTGATCAACATGATTATTGTCCCACGAGTACCAATAGTTCTACTTAATGCAGTTGTTATCGTGTTTTCAAATATGTATTCGGAATTTCTCCATCACCCACAGGTTTTTTTTATTTCAACTTCAATTTTGTAAAATAAATGTTTCTTCGTCAATTTGTCCATTGTCAAATAAAAGCTCCTAGAGCATTATAAATATGATGGAACCAATGGCACCGTTGCTACTGTTGTACAGATTCAGACATCTAGAGACATGTAAAGACCACCGCCTGATGAATACGCATCCACAGACATGTACAGACATGCACAAACGTGAACTAGTGTAGCACGCATTCATCAGAACGATGCCAGTTGTGAGACAGCAGTGAACCAGTAAACACATAATTTTGAGTGCTTTGTGTGTCTGAATTATTGTGTATTACATATTTACAAATTTAGTTCTTTTAATTAGTCGTTAGTTACAAAATGCCTAGAGTTTCTTTAAATCATCCTAACAACTTTCGCTATATATGTGGTGAAGTGACGCTCAAGTATCAAAGGTGAAAACCTTGCTCCATTAATGAAAAAGTGTTATGAACTTTATTTTGGGTGTAAAGTGGGGGACCAAACAAGGGCCTGGGCCCCACATATCTGTTGTTTATCGTGTTATAGGCTTCTCACTGCATGGAAGAATGGCACACGTCACATGCCATTTACTATCCCTGTGATATCGAGGGAACCCAAAGATCACCCCTCTGACTGTTATTTCTGCTTAACAAACATTAAAAGGATTATACCGAAATCAAAACATACAGTGGTGTACCCTAATTTGCAATCTGCAATGAGACCAGTTCCACACTGCGAAGAATTGCTCATACCAAAGCCTCCAAACATGTGACATTAGATGAAGAGAGCTCAGATTCTGATGGAAGTAAGGAAGAAAAAGAAACAGAGTTTGGTGATATACATGTTTTGAACAAAGGTGTTCATCTGAGCCTCATTTATTGACTGAAGATGATCTTAACGATCTCATACGAGATTTAAAGTTATCCAAAACGAAATCTGAAATGTTTGCTTCCCGGCTAAAAGGATGGAATCTTCTTCAAAAGAATACAAAGCTATGTATGTCTCATAATCGTCATTCTCAATTAAAAGACTATTTTCCTAAAGAAAATGACTTAGTGTTTTGTAATGACATTTCTTCTCTTATGGAGACATTTGGTATTGAACATACCCCAACACAATAGCGCTTGTTCATTGATTCCTCTAAAGTTAGTTTAAAAGCTGTGCTTCTGCATAATGGTAATAAATTCCCATCAGTACCTGTGGCTCACTCTGCTAGTACCGTATCAAAGAAACATATGAAAACTTTAAATTTATATTGGAAAAGCTTCAATATGCAGTGCATGAATGGAATATTTGTGATGATTTGAAGGTAATTGCACTTATTATTGGTCTGCAGCTTGGTTACACAAAGAATTGCTGTTTTTTGTGTCACTGGGATAGTAGGGACAGAAAAAGTATTACATTAGAAAATAATGGTCTAAACGCGAATCACTCATTCCTGGACAGAAAAATGTGAAACATGTTGTATTGTGTAATCCTAAAAATGTGTATCTACCTCCGATACATATGAAACTAGGATTAATGAAGAATTTCGTCAAAGCTATGGACAATACTCCTGGTTTCATGTAGGCCTACTTAAAACAGAAGTTTCCTAAAATTAGTGAAACAAAAATTAACCCTTCAGAGGTCCGGTGTCAAAATACGAGGGTGGATCAAATTTAAACCGGAATTTGTATCTGGAGGCTCGGTAGCGAACTGCAAAGGTTGCGGTTTGGAGGGGAAGTTGGTGGGGGTGTGTGGAGTGGGGATCTTGATGTGTCGCACTCCGCAGAGCGGTCGCTTGCTTCAGAACGCCATGAGCGAGCAAGAGGTACACCCGTCTGTTGCGCAACGCATTATTATTAAGTTTTTTGGCGAAAGCAGGCACTAAACCTTCTGAAATTGTGAGAAGGCTCCATGCGCAGTTCGGGGAAGCAACCCTTTTGAAGACGCAGGTGTATGATTGGCACAAAAAAATTTTTAGCGGGCCGGGATTCAGTGGAAAATGAGCCCCACCAAAGACGGCAACGAACGTGGAACAAGCATCACTGCAGACAACATTCGTGCTGTACGGGACCTTTTTGAGGAGGATCGGCGCGTAACAATTTTTGACATTGCTTCACACGTTGGAATAAGCTTCGGAAGTGTTCAAGCCATCATCAGTGATGAACTCAAATTCCGAAAATTGTCTGCCAGGTGGGTTCCTCGGCTCCTCAGCCAGGAACAAACAAATTTGCGCCAGGAAGTGTCGCAGAGGCATCTGAGTCGCTACGAGGAGGAAGGAGATGATTTTCTGAATCGCATTGTGACCTCTGATGAAACTTGGGTTCATCATTACACCCCAGAGTCGAAACGTTCCAGCATGGAGTGGCGAAAGCGAGGTGCGGCTGGACCAGTTAAGACCAAAACACGCCTTTCTGCTGGAAAGATCCTTGCGACTGTTTTTGGGACTCTGAAGGAGTTTTGCTAGTGGATTTCCGCCGGAAACCGATCCGAAATGTGATTGTGCTGCATGACAATGCAAGGCCACACACTGCTCGGTTGACACAAGAAAAACTGACGCAAATGCATTGGACACCTCTGGAACATCCTCCTTACAGTCCAGATTTGTCACCCTGTGACTACCATTTGTTTGGACACCTGAAAGAAGACCTGGGAGGAAGGCGGTTTGGTGACAATGCAGCGGTAGAGGAGTTCGTGCGCAACTGGCTGACTACACGTCATCCCTCATTCTTCAAGGACGGCATCAAAATATTGCCTGCATTTCCAACACACTTTTGCCATCGAGTTTTTTTACAACCCCAATTTTTCTCTTGCTCTTTTAATAAAAAATATTTAACATACTTTTACCAAACATGGGAATTACAATAGTAATGAATCATAAACTTGATTACATTGTGAATTCTTTTCACAATTTTAAATATTATATATTGTTGAATAGTTTTTCAATAAATAGCGGAAAATATGGCCTTCTAGTTACAAACAAAAATTTGGAAACTATTATACATTCTTATGATTTCAATTTATTTTCTAACTAACAAATTAAGTATTTCGCACACTTCACTGAAGTCACAGCTTCTTGAAAGTAATACATACATAAGAACAATAATTCGTAACACAAATTCAATTCACACAGTATCAATTCTTGTTTTGTTTTCAGTCGTCAATATATTTGCAATATTCAGTCTTACATACCAAAGAAATTCACGTTTCTTTTTTCAAAATTAACTTAAGTTAATAAACGTTCTACTATTTTGCTTCAGTCTTCTTCTTCTTTACGTGCTTTGTTTTCTTCTGTAGATACAGTTTTTATATTAGGGAACCATATGTTCGGTAAAGATTTGGACATGACAATTTTGACATCTCACTTTTGTTTTACGGTCTTTACTTCTGGGGCGTCTACACCCGTGGAGTAGCGGTTAGCGCGTCTGGCTGCAAAACCAGATGGACCAGGTTCGATTCCTGGTCGAGGCAAGTTACCTGGTTGAGATTTTTTCCGGGGTTTTTCGTCAACCCAATATGAACAAATGCTGGGTAACTTTCAGTGCTGGACCCCGACTCATTTCAGCGGCATTATCACCTTCATCTCATTCAGACGCTAAATAACCTAAGGTGTTGATAAAACGTCGTAAAATAACCTAATAACAAAACACTTTTGGGACAGTGAGAACAACGAACTGGTATAGTGGCGGTTTGTTTAGCGGGAGAAGTTTCAACTTCTTAACCTGCTGCTCTTTTTACTTTTGTTTGTAATTCTCTGGATAAAGAGGAGCAGGTACCTCGTTCCTGAAGTTGACCATTTATTATCCAGAGAGAAATTTACTTCAGAAATGATCTACGCATGATGCTATTTCTTGAATTTTCTTGATACAGTGTCCATGAGTTTATAACTGCTAAATTAATGAGATCAAAAACACTTTCATGTTCCATCTTCTGCTATTTCTGGTGAAATTGTAGCAAGAACACATTCCATCTATTTCTATGTATCTATTTCACCGTTCGTATGATTGTACATGATTATGATTTCCAGTTTTTTCTTGTCGCAAGTATCAGCGTCGACAGCAAATCATGACGTATTCAAGATAACTAAAGTACCACCTTTCCTTCTTAGGTGTATCTGTTACCAGTGTCATATCTTGTTAGAAGCCAAACTTGCTGAATAGAACGACGTTAGACTGACGAAATTCAGAAGGGTTTTATTTCTTATTCTCTCTTACTGTCCCAACAACTGTAAGTTTGTGGCCTTCAATAATTTCGAAGCTAATGGATAACTGGTAAACCACCTGCGTATACTGAGATCTTCAAAACAAATAAGTACAAAGACTTTGATGCCATACTTGGTTGGTTTGCTTGGAATAGATAATCGAAAAGAGTATCTTCCTGGTACTTTCTCGTCTATGGGAACATATGCCCCTGGAGAGTAATGTGATAATAAATTCTCATTAAAAATTTCAAACATTCCTCGTACTGGCGCTAATTTGTCCTGAGCTTTGCGTTCTTGTCTGGTACCAGCATCATCAAACCGCAAACACAGCAGGAAGCGGAATCGGAATCGAGGCATGGGGATTCGAAATATTTCAACGCCTGTACCGTCAGTGGTCCAGAGATCTTCTAGATTTTGATGGCTTGATTTACAGACTCCTGCAAAGTATAACAGACCTAATAATGCCAATATTTCATTTTTGTCTCTCTTTTTTACTTTGTGTTTACATGATTTCCCATAATTTTTCATCTCGTGCAATATGAGAATTGGTGTAACTTACTATTTGTTCTACGATATTTGGGATAAGAAAGGGCTGCAAGCACTCAAAAGGAGTAAAACAGTTTCTTGCATTTACCTTCACCCCAGGAAGACGAGTGACAATATTATAGCCTCGAGTGCAAACATTCAGGGGAGAACATTGTTTTCGCCATTTCGTAGCTTGATCTCGACCCATATAAAATGAATTAGAATTATCTTCCTAGTTCACATCCATCTTATCGCCTGTTTCCGTATCACTGATGTGCTGACTGTAACTAACATGAGCATTTTCATCTTCAATTTCTGATCCAGAAACATTTAGATCAGGTTCGTTTAGAAACCCATCGAGAAGATTAGTACTTCTCCCAATATACTCTTCATAAGGCATCTATAGACAATTATGTAAACGAAAACATTATAAGAAGTCATACAACTGAAGTTCATCATTCTTCTAAGAACTAAACAATATTAAAATCTTACCTTCAAAAAATCAAGTTGTTACACCAGTGGTCCTGTGGGGTTTCAGACACCCCAACTGAGTTTAAATGTGCACTACTAACAAGCCTCCAAAACAAACTGAATCAGGACACAACAATCGAAAGTAGACGCTTAACTTGAAAGGTATACTGAACGCCAAGTTTGTAACTTGTGTCATCTCTTAGAAAATAGTGAAAATATTATCTACGGGGTATGAAAAACCCCACCGGACCACTGATGGGTAGAAGAAATATTTGTGGGCCCATAAATACGATCACTAATGCATGATGAAAAGTTTGAGGAACTATTGAATCTACTGGAGAAAGCAGCTTGGCAAGTATTCAAAAAAGTTACTCACAGTTTTTTGGAAAATCGAAAGACGGAAAATTACCGTGATATTCGTCAACGATCTTATAACATCTTATAAACATTTGGGTTGTAATATGTCCTTAAAAGTGCATTTCTTGCACTCGCACCTACAATTTCTTCCCGGAAAATCTTGGCGCAGTGAGCGATGAGCACGGGGAACACTTACATCAGGAGATTTCAGCTGTGGAAAAGAGGTATCAAGGCAAGTGGAATCCTAATATGCTGGCCGATTATTGTTGGACCATCAAGAGGGATGCTCCACAGGCGAAATATAGGCTAGCAGAAAATCGTCATTTCTTACTTCGTAGGTGAGTCAGAATCTTTGAATATTGTGTAGTTAAGAATGTAGAAATATTAAAGTGTTTGAAATTATAAACGCCTGTCTCTCGAAACGTTGGGTAATGGGGAAAAACCGATATCATATTTGAATTCAGAGGAAAAAGCACTATCAGAATCACACATTTTTCTTTGAGACAAAAAAAAATCTTTTTTGTTCCTCAGTGAAATAGATAATAATTTTCCCACAAAATCCAATTCAATTTACACTTAACCTTTTCTGATCTGAATGTATTGGTGCACAAGGTCATAGAGACATCATGAAGAAAAAAAAAAAAAGAAGGAAAAAAAAAAAAAAGAAAACAATCCTCCTCCTAATAACTGTCCAAGGAACTGGCGGGTGCTGCACTCTATCCGTAAAGAGCGAAATTACTTCTGAGGATACCAAATGAAATCATCAGGCAAATCATATGAGTCAGATATTACAGAAATATTAGTGATTACCAGGGAAAGGATTTATATGTAAATACATATTTACTTATAAAGCTAATATAATTTATATTTTGCATTATCTTTATGTTTCACAATGTGTAGGGTTGAAAAATCCTACTTTTATTTTCCATATTTTTCCATATTTTAGAGTTTAGTACATATTTTCGTTAATTTCCATATATTTTCCATATTTCATATAAAACAGTCCATATTATATTAGGTTTAACAATAAAACAAAACAAAATTCCATTAACTTTTAAAAATACATTTCAACAATAGAGATTTAAACACATGTTCAGTAATCCCTTTAACATCAGAGTTATTTGAAAATTAGCAGTCCTATCAACAATGGGAAAGTAAGTTACAAAACTGTATTAATTTAATTTAAAATTTTTAACAGACTTCAGTTGTGCAGCTCAACAGTTAAATGCCAGTCAGAGTACACATAGGTTCAGTTTTGTAAATCATACTATAAAGACGGTAAATATGCCAAAAGTACGTCATTCAGTCAATTTAAAATCAAAACTAACAAGTTACATTTCAGAATTTAAAGAAGATGGTTTATCAACTGACAATAAAATATTATTTTGTAATTTGTGTCAGTGTGCAGTATCATCTACACAAAAGTTCCTGGTGCAACAACACATTACAACTAGTAAACATCAGGCCAACAAACAACTAAATTCCAAGCAGAGACAATTGTTTTTAACACAACCAACAACATCGAATGTAAGATCTGAGTTTAACATCGACCTGTGCCGTTCTCTCATCTCTGCTGATATTCCTCTCTACAAACTAAAGAATAAGGTCTTCAGGGAATTCCTTGAAAAATATACTCAACATACAATCCCGGATGAGTCAACACTTAGGAAGACGTATGCTCCATCCATCTACGATGAGACAATACAGAAGATAAGAGATGAAATTAAAGATAGTTCAATTTGGGTTTCCATTGATGAGACTCCCGACAAAGAAGGTAGACTTGTTGGTAATGTAGTTATCGGTTTGTTAAGTGAACAATATTCTGAACGAATTCTTTTACATTGTGATGTTCTAGAAAAGTGCAATAACAAAACTATAGTTAAACTGTTCAACGAAGCTATGGGTATCCTGTGGCCAAAGGGTATTATGTACGATAATGTGTTATTCTTTATTAGCGATGCTGCCCCTTATATGGTCAAAGCTGGACAAGCATTATCTGTTGTATATCCTAAATTGACTCATTTTACTTGTGTGGCGCATGCATTTCATCGTGTGGCAGAAGTGGTCAGAGACAATTTCCCTAAAGTAGATTTGTTGATTTCATCAGTGAAAAAAGTATTTCTCAAAGCTCCCAGTAGAGTTAACGTGTTGAAAGAAATGTACCCTGAAATTCCATTGCCACCAAAGCCAATTTTAACTAGATGGGGTACATGGCTAGAAGCAGTTGAATATTATGCCGAACATATAGACTCTATTAACAATGTTCTCCTTGCATTGGACTCTGAAGATGCAGTCTCAATTGATACTGCGAAAACAGTTACCTGTGACATAAGTGTGAAGAATGACTTAGCTCACATTCAGCATACATTTTCATGCATCATAAAAACGCTCAAAAGTCTCCAAAATAGGCACCTTTCAC
Organism: Periplaneta americana; assembly: GCF_040183065.1. Lineage (NCBI taxonomy): Eukaryota > Metazoa > Arthropoda > Insecta > Blattodea > Blattidae > Periplaneta > Periplaneta americana. The sequence goes on from NC_091128.1 coordinate 67,114,000, forward strand.
TATCTGAAAGTTTTGAAATTATAAATAGTACTGTGGAACAACTGAATCGTGGTAGAGGTAAAGTTGCAGATGCAGTAAGAGCTAAGGTGGACACTGTACTTTCAAAAAACCCTGGATATGAAGAACTACAAAAGGTTGTTGCTGTGATGAGTGGTGAATCAACAGTGAAGATTAACTTGGACTTATCCCCAGCAGACATTGTGAAATTGAATTATGTACCAGTTACTTCTTGTGACGTCGAACGCTCTTTTAGTCAGTATAAATCTATCCTCAGAGACAATAGAAGAAGATTCACTTTTCAGCACTTGAAAGAAATGTTTGTAACCTATTGTTATGGTAACAGACAATAAAAATTGTGTTTTGTTGAAACTACATTGGAAGATAAGGTACGTCCATTATATTTTTTGTTTAGTTTGATTAAAATGTACCAATATTTAACGTACATAGTCATTTTTTTATAATTTTAAGTCCATATTTAATTCCATATTTTGGTAAAAATCCATATTTAATTCCATATTTTGGTAAAAATAACTACATATATATTTACATATTTCATATATTTTTAGTCCATATAAATCCGTTCCCTGGTGATTACAAATGAGCTCATTCGAGCGGAAAGGGTTAAACTCCAAGGGAGAGATTTCCTCATATCTTCCGGGACATTCCCTACATTTAACTCGCGTGCACTCAGTGAATTCTGTATTCCTTTGTCAAGTCATTCTCTATGGTCATGGGCATCAGTTTTTACCTATAAATCATGATCTAGAAATGGGTCGTCGAATGCTTTTCGAAAAAAAAAGAAAAGAAAAAAAAAAGAATTAAAAATGTTAACTGAAGTATTTAAATCATAATTTAAAATTATGAACCTTTTTACATACCTTTTTACGAACGCTAGGCCTACTAAAACAAATTTAGTGTCTGCAAATTGAAAAATATTGTTAGTAATAATGTTAACGGCTTTTTTTATAGAAGATTTTAATTTTAAATTATTATTACATATTATTTGACCTACAATATATTGTTTTATTACCCATGTCCTTATTGGAATTACGATTATATTTTATAATTCCTTATTAGAAAATGCAGTACTAGAACTTTTTATAATAGAGAATTTTTGCTCAGTTTGCTAGCGTTACTGTAAAGCGCTGTCAGCTGACTGATGTTCTAGACATGGCGTATCAATATCCCGTAGTGATAAACTAACAAGGGACACACTGATCCGATTTATTTAAGGTGAAGCTTCACGGTAGACGAAATGACACAGGAAAGACTATTTCAACATAAAGGACGACCTTATTTTAATGTGTGAGTTAATTTGCACAAATCCATATGAAGAAGTTCATAAAATATTGGCCACAACCGGAAAAAAATTTTCTTTCACGCCATAATGGATTCACAAGGATCACCTTCAGAAGCTTTGAGAGGAAGCTGATACCGCGTATTTACGGAAATAAGTACAAATTTAAAATAGATTTAAATCATAAATGGCAAATTAAGTCATACATTTAATGTATACGCAAAAGCAAAATAACTCAACAAAGGCTTGGTTATGTCTGGATACATCATAGGATATCAATCATGTTTGTGATTTATTTAACAATTTTAATAATAATTAAATACAAATAATTTATACGCGTATTTATAGGTGTATGAAAACGTTATTGTCATCCTTAATGTCAGAAACATTTATTTCCACACCAGGGTGTGGAGAGCACTAAGATGGGGAAAAAACAATTTCCGCAATCTATAACTGATCCATTTTGAAAGCGGAAATAGTGTCAACATTCTTCTCTGCTTAATTTGTTTTCAATCAAATCTAGACTTCGCAAAGCCTCGTTCCTTCTTATGTTTCTTCGTCTGTTAACATTATGTAACATATTCTCCAGTAAATCATTGTCAATGCCTCCAAATACGGCGATCTGAAGTAACTCTTTCAGTTCATTCTATTTTTATCTATTAAAGCACACGTAAATAGGCAAAATCTCTTTCGTGCTAAAGACTATGATTAAACTAGTTCTCGTATTCTGTCACATGACATTAGAGTTTATCGTATCAAGAAACACGTTATTGCAAAGACTCTAGTAATATAATTAATTTGCACACTTATTTATGCGGATTGTTACATTAGCAATGCTTAATTTCAAAATAGATCAATGGGTCGCTCAAGTGATTGCTGCCTTGACTTTGAGTCTTTGCCGAAAAAAAGTTAAGAATCCCTGATTTAGAGGTTTCCATGTTGACTGTTGACTCCAGGGTTCATAGGTTAAAATCTGGCAGAGGGTGATCCATTTTACAATAAAATTATTAGCAAGACTTCATCCGGGAAGACAAAAAATTTCATAGAATTAAGGTATATGAAAATCAAGTCCCTGGTAGAGAGCTTCAAGTAAAATTCGTCGGCCAATTCTACTTCACGTTGAATATTCAATAACTTCTACACTTGAAAACATACTTAAATAAAATACAACTATAACTTTCCCTGTATCGCAGTAGTGCATGTCGCACTCCCAGTAAAATAGTGTCGTAACTCGAAAATTATGGTGTGTAAAGATATACTATTTCCTATTGCAATAATAATTTACGAAAGTAATAAGTGACTTTCGACATACGGCAGTATTTTACTGGGTTTGCGATGGATCTTCCTCTCTTTAATCGTACCAATATGTCGACCATTCCTAAAGGCTTGCAGAAAATCTGCTAGGTTTCAAATATTTTTGTAGATTGTTTAGTTAGAGCCAATATAGACTTCTCTACTTCTGTTTCACCTTTAGCACGGATTTTACTAATAAATAAAACTTAATGTAATGCTGTTACTTACAAGCAGTGGGAAATCTGCTCCAGGTTGATTCCCTTCGTCCATGACAGCTGAACAGCACTGACTGATGTAACGTGTATGTTGTTAGGTCGTTATTCATTCAAATTGGAAAATGGGATAAAAAATGAAGCAGTTGTCATTAGACGCACGCAAACATTCTGTGAGGATGTACAAACAAATGATTGTCGATATGGATATTTCATGTTATTCTCAGGGAATGCCGACAGTGTAAGTTTAGCCGCACGAGAACTCCGATGTAGACTGTTAAGAGTAAAGATTTAATACAACCGAACTTTATGGTACATGAAGAGAAATAAAGCGCACGTAGATTAGATTAGATTAGATTAGATTAAGAATATGGATTAGTAGGAGGATTTATATATTCTTGACACTTCAGGCTTAGGGCTTATTCTATTCTCTTTATCCTTTCTATTTATACAAATATTTTGGTTCTTGAACCAGGTTTTGCAGCTTTTTTTTCTTTTCCAGGGAATACTCCCACAACTTGTGTCATCTCTGTTATAAGAGAGGTTTTTTCTTCTTATTCATTGCATGCATATTAGGTTTCCCTTCAAAATGTCAATTCGATGCAGATGTTTTTTCATTGTGTAGAATATTCTGTCATTTGTGGACATGATAAAGAGTTTTTGACAAAGTGGAGTACAAAAAATTTATTTGGATCCTGAAGAAAATTGGTGTATATTGGAAAGTGTTGAGGCTATTAAATAATCTTCATATAAACCAATGAGTCTGTGTACAGATAGGAGAAAAAAAAATCAAAGGGAACTGGAACAGGGAGAGGAGTACGACATGGATGCCCTTTATAACTTACTAGTGATGGAGTGTGATTTGCACACCTGTGATTTTGTCGCTGTAATAGGTTTGTCACCGGTTTCGACTGTGACTATAATTCCAAAATCACAGCTCCGAGAAATCGTCATCTCAGAACGATACGTGATTCACAGGATGGTGACTGATGTACGTAACAGGTCCAGAGACCCGACAACTACAAGTCAGAAGATTAAATTAAATTAAAGGGACAACATATCTGGGATCTATAGTCTACATCAACTGAATATTCACTTCAAGGTTAGCGCATAGTTGCCGCTTTGATTCAGTCATAAGATGTTTACGGGAAGAGAAATTCTTGCGAACTTCATGCGCTGTGTGTTACACCCATGAATGAAAACATTCACCTATATATTATTTACTGCATAAGTTATGCCTGCATGAAATAGATTAATCTCCATTACAATATAACCGTTCTTGAAGAAATATACCCATTATGACTCCTAATATTTAATATAATATACCTGCACAAAATAGTTTAGCCCTCTGTATAGGGCTGGGGACGGAGCGGTTCGGTTCGGAGCAAATACTGTGACGTCATTAGTTTTAAAATAGACTATTGTGATCCTTGGAACCAATTTTTTTTCTGCCATGGCTTTCCTTAATTTAGATAAAGTCGAATATTCACCCTTGTCATAAAATTCAAGTACTGTACGGTGTAACACAACTTTATGGAAGTCATTGAAATCTGTCACATGACGTCATTTGATTGTTTTCATAGAAGAAAATTTCAGAAGAGGTTCTATAGATTTTAGCGCTTCCCCCTATTTACAGTTCGTTTAGGAATGCCACACATTTTTGCAGTCAGATCTTAAGATTTTCTAAAATAAGTGGTAGTAATTTCCGCAAGATCTTTAAGAAATACATACATTGTAAACGGTATTGTTGCTGTGACTTAGCAAATCAGATTATCCTATTCGTGGTGTCCCGTATATAACAGATGATAACAGATGACTCCATACCACCACTAACATCATTGTATTTTTTACACTTACCCCTTTCTTCAAGCACTTTCAGTTTCTCACAGTTATTCTTTAATTTTTCACATCCATTGCAATATTTTGTCATTGTGTGAACATCAATGACCTTCCCTGTAACAACACCATTAGCTGACACAACACCAGAGACCTGTACAACGGCCCAGCCCATGGACTACTTCCGCACTGCACCGCACTGGGCTTCACACAGGGTTGCCAGATAAATGAAACGCAATCGTCGTACCATCTTATGAAAAATGTCGTACTTTAGCATAAAATTGTCGTACATTCATCATTTTACTATTTTATTGATAGAGCGCACAAATATATTTCACATAACACCCAAAAAAAAGTGGTTAATAGGCTTAGAAATTTATATTCATTCATACTGTTCTGTCCAAAGGCAGATCTTTCATTGCAAACCCAGCATTCTCCAGTCTTTCTTATTCCAGCATCCATTTCTTCAGCCAATCAAGAATTTTAGTACTTACAGTTGATATCCACAATGACATTTAGCATTCAAATTACCATTTCTTCATCAACACTGTTATTTTTGGTAAAGCATGCATGATGACGCTTGGTCGGAAATATTATTATTACATTGAAAGCCAGCAGAAACTTTATCTTTGGCTGGAGCAACGGCAGATATTTAATATCAATCAGTGCGGCAGCTGATGATTACATCAAATTAATCCACCTGCAATCGACTCAAATCCGACACCGCTAAAATGTCAGCGCGTCTAGATTTCTTGATCCTAGCGCAGTACTATTTCATTCATAAAAAATACTTCCATTGCTGAACATACAATGAAGTTAGCAGATCTCTGAACTCGTGTTACTTTGATATAACCGCAACGTACATGAAACCTGGAGCTCAGGATGACGAATTTATGATTTGCATGGGAAGTGTAGTCACCATATTGATTTCCAAAGCATCTTATATCCTTTTAAAGCATATATATGTGTGATCAGGGATATTAGTCAATGACATACTGAATGAAGAAAAGTTGTCTAGAAAAGGGGCAAATTAACTTTTTTTTTATTATAGTCCGACATTGTCAGTTCCAAAATAATTTTGTCCCTTCAGTAAAATAGTCGTACAAAATTGCGTACGACTTAGAGTTCAGTCGTATCTCGTACAATTAGTCAAAATAGTCGTAAGCGTACGACTATAGTCGTACGTATGGCAACCCTGGCTTCACAGTCTCGCACGGAACGAGCCCATGACGTCACCGCACTGGCCGATCCGGGCTGCTTACGGAGTGGTTTTGTGCGATGGACTGGTATCAAGGCATCGAGTCCAAGTCTCCTCTTCTATAAGTTACTTATTAATTGACTTTGCGAGGGTTTGTGCTTGCGTGTGCGGTTCGATCAACGATCAGCTACTGTTTCAAATGCTTTTGTTTTAGTTCTTCATTTCTGTTTTTCAAGATGAGTACAGATAATTGTGCATCGCAAAGAAAGTACAGTCTCTGTGATGAATGTTTTCCGGGCTGAGATGCCATGGTCTACTGGTAGAATGGTATATCACGGCATCTGAGCCCGGAAAATCTTCATCACAGACATCGGCCGTGGAGGAACACAGTCTAAAGTACAGTCTCTCCCTAGAGAAAAAGTAGTGAAGGATAAAATCGGTGCTAGAGAGTTTAAATAACAGAGTTGGATGAAAAGTGCACTTTGATAACGTACTGTATACCTGCCGCCGCGAGAATAAATGTTGATGCAGCCGAGCGTAACTAGAACAATATGACCATACTGGTGGAAAAGGTGGGTGGGGTAGTAAGGCAGTCGCTCTGAGGAGCTACAGTACTGCAGGTCTGATATACACACACATTTCAAAAACTTCCCAGACTAAATAACTATATAATTTAAATAGGATTTAATTAAACAAAAACCATGTAAATTTAGATATTGAGGGGGGAGTTTAAAACCAGTCTTAATAGCATATTAGTTTTCATCTCCTTACCCCCAGTCACCCCACTTTTTAAATTTCAATTGCACCTCTATCTTGTGATTGTTATTGTTGATTAGAGCTAAAGAGAATAAAGCTACAAAGACTTCTTAATCATTTCATGTAATAGTTGTGTTTGTATATTAAATTATTTTAAAATGATGTATACCCTTCACGAGAGAACAGAAATCATCCTTATTTATTAAATTTATGAAATTACACAAAATAAACTTTTTTCATCCTACAATCAACTGACAATTACAACAATACAGGTTGCCAGGCGACGATAAAAAACAAAAGATGCGAAATGAAATCAATGATATGTGTAAGCAAATTGAATATTCTTTTAAATTTAAGTATCACAAGATAGGAGTGCCATTTTAAATTTTAAGTGGTGGTGGCTGGAAGTGAGGGGGTGAAATCTAATATGCAATTAAGACTGGTTTTAAACTTCCCCCTCAATATCTAAATTGATGTGATTTTTGTTTAATTAAATCCTATTTAAATTATATAGGCATAGTTATTTAGACTGGGAAGTTTTGAAATGAACGCTATGTATAACAATTCTCTACGATAAATATCGGAGATATGCTTAGTTATACCTATAAAGATGTTCGCGCGAAATTTGGGAACTTGGATAATCAATTAATAGGAAAATATATTTTTCTCTGTCAAAACTATACATGCATTATATTTTATTCGTTAGAATACACTGATCATCATCATCATCATCATCATCATCATCATTGGCACTACAGCCCGTTATGAGCCCTGGCCTCCCTCAGTAGGCGTTGCCATCTGTCTCTGTCCTGTGCAACAGTCCTCCAATTCCTGTATCCCATTCTTACAAGATCCTCAATCCATCGCAGATGTGGTGTCCTCGTCACCTTTGACCTCCGGGGTTTGTGAGAATAATTATTTTACAAGGTTCTGATGCATCCATTCTCATGTCCCACCCACCTCAATCTATTGGTTTTGATTATATTTATTATATTGGTCTATTTAAACATGCTATGTAATTCCCCATTATATCTTTTTTTCCATAATCCATTTTCAAAAACTGGACCGTATATTCTTCGAAGAATCTTTCTTTCAAAAACTTCAAGTCTTCTCTCGTCATTTTTAGAAATTGTCCATATTTCAGAGGCATATATCAGGGTTGATCTCACAAGTGATTTGTATAAGGTGGTTTTTTTTTTCTGTGTAAGGGCATGTGATTTGAAATATTTCTTTAGTCCGAAATGAGCTTTATTCCCACATAACAACATGTTCGAGATTTCCTTAGATATGTTATTGTCATGTGAAACCAAGAATCTGAGGTATTTAAATTTGCCGACCCTTTCAAATTTATAATTCTCCATCTGTATACTGTCTGCTTTACCACCTGAATTTCCACCAGTTGCCACCATGTACTTGGTCTTTCCCTCGTTGATAAACATTCCCATTTCTTTACAAGATTTTTCAAGAGCAAGAAATGCTCCTTCACATATTTTAAGGATCTGCCGATGATGACTTTGTCGTCCGCAAATGCCATTACCTGGGTTGATTTATAAAAAGGTATTACTTCTGACTTGTACTCCAGACTTCCGAATAACAATAAACAACATTAAAAGAAGGCATGCCAGTGCATCCCCTTGACGAACTCCATTATATGTTAAAAATGCTCTTGACAGATGTGACTGTATTTTAACCTTATTCTCTGTATTTTCCATCATTAGCTTCACCATCTTGATCAGTTTTGATGGAATGTTTAGTTCTTCCATTGAACAATATTATTTATTTCTATTGATACTGTCGTATGTACAGTTTCCCTGGAAAATAATGAGACGATTGAATATTCCTAAGTCTCAGATATAAAACACTGCGCATGATCGGACATCAGAGCACTGATACACAAGATAACGAATATTGAGTTACTTAAATTCAGGCTATTTGATTTGTTACTAGCATCGTTCCAAAATTCACTTCAAAAACTGCAAAAAATATGATAATATTACGTAAATAAAAGATAAATATATACATAAATCGTGTAGTTAAATCGACAATGGACCTTCATGACTAGATCGACACTCCGCACAGAAAGTAAATCTTTCGTGTCGTTTCAATAGCTCAGACGGTAAGACTTCTGCATGTTGTGTGAAAGAGAACGAGTTCGATTCTTAGTCTACATCAACGATTTTTTTTCTAAATAACATTGAAATAGCTAAGTAACGTTGAAATAGAGTTTTACAAAGTCCTCAGATTAAGTGTTAATGATCACAGACAATACAAAATTGCAAATTATAACATTATAAACGTTAATCTAATTAATGAATTTATATACACACATATACAATGTAAATGCATATATATTAAAAACTAACAATTAAAATGAAATTAAAAAATATTCCTAAGCCACACAGACAAACTTTTACAAAGTTTTAGAGTCCTTAGGTTATGTCATTTGCTGAGTAATTATTACAATATTTTATTAGTAGCTTTCCCATTTGTGTAACAAATGCACTCGCACAAAACAATTTTTGTTAAAAGTGTGGCTTTGGATTATTTCATTCTCAGCCCTTCAGTTGATTTTAACTATTTTATCTACGTGTTTGCAATAGTGTTTAATTTAATGTGCATTCAATTTTATTCATGTTATGATTGAATGAAAAAGCACTGTTGCAGTTATTGACTAATTACATATATTAATACTAATTATTAAATGCATCTTTTAAGTAACCAATTGCAGTAGCTTTTGCAAAATCTTGAATCTTTAAGTTGTCAATAATATTTCTGTACTATATACTATAAGACGTTAAAAGAATTTGCAATAGATTTGGGATCCTCTACTTTATAATCACTGGTTTCAATGAAAAAATATTTTCTTTCTTAGGATATCTACAAGTTGAAGTTTAATAATATTCCGAATAGCTTTAATTGCATTATCTGAATTCTGAACTTTTCTACTCAAATGTATTCCATTTCCCTCTTTCATAATTTTTTATAAATTACAGTGTACTTCTTGTAGTATTTAAGAACGTGAGGATCATTACATTGCAACTCATTACATATAGGTTCTTCTTTTTAATACATGAGATTTTTAAGTCCATGCGTTATCTACATTTTTTTTTTTTTTTTTTACTTTTGAATTTTTTCACAACATTGAGTGGAGAACATCCACTGAAATGATTCTGAAATTAAGTGAAAAATACAATACATTTACTCTTACTATCAGTAGTATCAGTATTATATACGTTTTTCCAAGATTCATTTTGTAGGCATAAAATATGTAAATAATCATTAGATACACATTACGACTTTATTTTAGTTTTTAAATTATTATTTTGAAATTGTTCATTGCCATTGGAAACACTTAGGATTTGTTTATCATGTTCAGACAAGCTGTTGATTATAGGTTCTGTCGAATAGAAATTCAGTCTAATTCTGTGTACAAAACTTTTATCAATGGCTGTGCTACTTCAGCTTGTATGCTGGTGGGAAAATTACTCTACGACTAAGGATTTCAGTTTCAAGAAGTGAATTTAATTTACTTTTACATAAAAGTTCCGAGAGATAATCTATGTTTATGTCACTACAGATCACAAATTCCATATGGGATTTCTAAAGTCTTTTCTTTACAAATTCAATGTTGGCTATAAATATTAATAAACAATGTAAGAAATATGAATGATTGTAGTTATAAGTTTGATTTACATTATAAAAAGCAAGAAGTTACATTCCTCGGCAAGATTCGAACTTTCGATGTTTGGTTTTGTCGTCCAACGGTACGGACCTATTCAATGCTTATGTTAATAACCTACAATTCAGCTGTAGCAATGTGGTGTCAAAACTTGCGATTTGTTTACTTAATGTAATTAGATTTAATTTGATTAGGTCCACACCTGTGGAGTAACGGTCAGCGCGTCTGGCTGCGAAACCAGGTGGCCCGGGTTCGAATCCCGGTCAGGGCAAGTTACCTGGTTGAGGTTTTTTCCGGGGTTTTCCCTCAACCCAATGCGAGCAAATGCTGGGTAACTTTCGGTGCTGGACCCCGGACTCATTTCACCGGCATTATCACCTTCATTTCATTCAGACGCTAAATAACCAAGATGTTGATACAGCGTCGTAAAATAACCCAATAAAAAAATTGATTAGTTTCGAAACAATTGGACTTCCTGTTATATCCCGTTATTTAAATATTTAAGTTAGAGTTGATTTATTAACTTTTACATATAATTTTGACCTACACCATTTTTGCTCCGAACGACTCAAATAAATAATATACAAAATACAATTCCTACTTTCTCTTTGTTTTCTCTCTCTCTCTCTCTCTCAATCTCTCTGTGCTTCGTATATACATTTACAGGCAAAATATGTATTCATGTCATTTAAATTTATATAATAACTACCGAATCATTAGCCTAGGTTATATGAGCCGTTCAGAGCAAAAGTGGTGCAAGTCAAAATTGACTTACACCACTTCTGCTCTGAACGGCTCAATCCTATATCACGTTAAATAGTCACTAAAGTATTATCGTCATCCCTCATTTCTCATCGTAATGGCGAACCGACGTGACATGAGACAGCGAGTTATAGCTCTAGTTGATGTTGGATATGGGGCAGATCTGCTGGCCGTTTGGTCAGTGTTCCTGGAAGTAAGTCGCGAGGTGGGTTCATCGTTACCAAAATTCAGGGGAGGTCGAAAATCGCCCTATTCCTGGGCGTTTGCGGACTTCTTCATTGGAAGAGGATGCTCTCTTATTCGAGACAGTTCGACAGGACCCCTTTCGGACTGCTAAAGAAATAAGAGCAGCATCTAACTTTCCCGGTTCTTCACCGACTGTGATCAGCAGATTGAGGAATCGCGGTATTGGGAGCCGGAAGGCTGCGCAAATGGAAATATTGGGGGAAGCACAAGCTGTCTACCGTCTTACCTTCGCTACCAATCGAGTGGATTTCGATTAGAGAAATGTAATTTTCTCCGACGAAACAACCATCTCCGTGTCTATCGTGAGAATGGTCTCTGATATGATCAGCGCTATGTGCACCGACGTGAAAGCATATCGTGTTGGAGGTGGATGTCTTACGATGGACCTGGCGTTATAGAACGCATCGATGGCCTGTTTAATCCGGGAACTTGCGAGCACATTCTGGATAATATATTCCTACCTTCCGCCCGAGAACGTTTTCCCGAAGGAACATTGCTGTTCCAGCAGGATAACCATCCCGTGCACTATGCCGCATGCATTCAAAGATGGTTTCAAATGAGACCCGAGATCGAAATCATTAATTTCCCTCCGAAGTAATCTGATTTGAATGTCATCGAAAATTGATGGGCGGAATTGAAAAAGAGAAGAATAGCCACCTATGCCCACCGACGCCCTCGAAATCGAGACGAATTGTGGAATCAAGTTGTTGACACCTGGGAAGATCTTGCCGGGGATCAGAACTTATTCCACAATCTCGTAACTTCCATGCCGGATTGACTTAGAGCTGTAATAGAAGCTGATGGCATGTGGACAAGAATTTAAGTTAACAGGTATCTTTTTGTTTCTTATGATTTTTTTTTTGAGGGAGAATACTTTTAACTTCCAAGTAAGATTTATTTTTTTACGAGTTTCAGCCCACTTGTAAGACCCAGAAATTGGGCATAAATTGTTCCATATTTTTTTTTAAATTAGACAGTCGAGGAACTCTGAACAAATTAATTACACCTCAATAAAAAAGTTTTACCTTGGATCGAACACGAGACGCTTCGGTTAAGCAGTGGAACCGACACGCTACTATATGAGCTACCGAGACAAGACAGTGACAGTAGCAGTCCGCAATGTAGATCCCATAGCAGGCATTTGCCATTCGGTACAGAGAAGCAATGACATTTTGTGACTCGAGCTATGTTGTGAAATCGTGGCCTTAAATGGCTGTCTTCTTCGTGATTCTTATTTTGGTCCTTGTCCATGTTGTGGTCCCTGTAACGATTCTTGTTGTATTCGTCATGGTACTTATTGTTACGTCGATATCAAGTGAACCGCGCTGTAGAACTTTAACTTCCGACAACCAAGAGTAGTTTCATTCCTTTGAAGGGTAACTGTACATAATCAGCCAGAACCTCACTCAGAGATAAATCGACAGCATACAATTTGAATGGAAAAAATTTTGGAGTGAATTTTGAGTGAAGCAAGAAAATTCATAATGTCGGGGCTATGTGCAGTGCAAATGGTAACGGGCACATAAGCAACGGATAGAAAACGATAGGGCACGATTGTTACTATAGCAACCGACATGTTTACTCTCAGTGAATACAAGATGGCTACTCCCAGAAGTCCCAGCACAGCGAAGATGTACTGGGTTTTCAGGGTATCTGGAAAGAAGAGATGTTGATTGTCACTGCTGACGTTTACCTTAGCAATTCTATCAGTGCTGTGTTAACGCATAAAACTTACTGCTGCATCTCCTATACATCCTATCTCGGTTCTTTTAATGTTTTATTTTACTACAAAAATCCCCAGTCTTCTGTTTTTGATTCCCCTTGTACTCATGCAGCCATGTTCTTTGAGGAGATGATTTGCGACATCGCTATTACCACTCTCGCTTTACTCAGCTCTGGACACGATTCTTAAACCTTGGGTTACGGGGACCTTTACCTCAGTAAGTGGGGGACTATATTACTGGGCTTACCTGAAGATGTTTTACGAACTGGATGGCATTCAGAGGCTGGATTTCGGATGGTAGGTCGATTCTTCATCGCTTAATGACTTTATGAGTTTGCGTAGAAGATCCTCTTATAGTAGCCATTATCACAACCAGCATAGCTCATTATGATCATTCTTGTACGCAAATTCTCCCACCTCTTCAAGGTCTTGCGGCTTCCTGGGAAGCAAATGCACGTACATAAAGATCCCTATATTGATGTCAGGAATGTGAAAATTATTTTCAGCATTGTAATACTTTATCGTCCTGCCTCATACCGTGTGTTCATTTCACAACTTCCCACCTTGAATAATTTAAGGTCTACAGGAGAGATGATTTAATTTTCGAGGGGTAAGTTCAAAACCACTATCGTACTGACTGAATTTTCTGTTCCACCTCTTTCTCCACTGACTCTCGCTTTTAAATTTCAAATTGTACCCTCTGTTTTAATTGATTTATTTTAATTGATTTTATCAACTTCGATGGTTATCTAAGTATTCTCACTAGTATGGACAAGATTCAATTATTTGTGGATGCAGATTATTGAAAATAGGTCGTTTGAGATATTCCCAACTGTGTGGTCCCTTGGTGACGGTAATAAAGTGTTGATGGACTTAATTAAAGAACATTTAGTAATGTTGCAGCAGAAGTTCAAGAATTATTTTGAAGAGAGTGCTCGAGATTTCGTCTAGGTTCGTGATCCATTCATTATAGATTCGAAACATCTTCCGAATATTGTACTCAAACAAGTAGAACTGACAGATTTTAAAAGCAAACAGAACATTGAAATTAAAACTTCTCTAAGTGCCTTCGGAAATATTTTGGTTGTCAGTAAGGAGTGAATACCCGGCTATCTCCGAGATGGCAATTAACATGTTATTGCCATTTTCAACTACATATTTGTGTGAATTGGGCTTCTCGACGTTAACTGAAATTAAAACATCAAAGAGGCAGAGACTCAGATCCACCGATAAAAAAATAAAGCTTGTACTGTCAACGATTCCGCCACGGATCAGCCACCTGTGTGCAGATAAGCAGGCCCAAGTATCACATTGAAGATATGAATAGAGTTATTTGCTTTGTTACTTTAATATTAGTAATAGAAATGTGTATTTTCTAGAGTAAATTAAACTTCATAAATCGTTAATAAATCCAAGAATCGATTTTTGTTTTATAATAGTGATGACAACAACAACAATAATAATAATAATAATAATAATAATAATAATAATAATAAAACATTTTATTACAAATTCTTAGGGACTCTTTACATATAATTCAATGTCATCTATGTTTTCAAGAAAGATAATTTTGTCAATATGACATTTTAGCATCAAGCGAATCCCAAATCCAAAATTTAGTATTTTTTAATAATCGACTTAAAAAACATAACTGTTCTGTATTCCTGATCCTTGTGGCTACCCTCACTGGAGGACTGATGATTTAATCAAATCCTTCTCTCTAATAATAATAAATTTGATTACATTACGTAATTATACTGAGAGTCACATCAAATGATTTTGAGGAGATTAACATTTTGGTGTGCTGTGTTAAATCTAGGCCTGTCTAGGCAGGGCCTGATTTACAGTTTCAGAGGCCCAGAGCATAATTTTCTTCATGAGGCCCCTTCTTTTGACATATGACAACTAGATCTATCTTAAAGATAACTAATGAGTTGACTGAACGAAGCCACACGAATACTAATACTACAGCTACTGCTAATTGCTACAAACAACAATAATGGTAACAAGAACTTACCTAAAATATTTTTTCCTTGATATATTTATTTTTTTACAAATTCGTCACTTACAGATACATCTTCGAAGTCCAGTGCTCTTGTTAAATCATTGTCAAAACACGGAAGACTAAGAGAGTCCAGTTTCTCCCGTGAGACGCTACTTCGAAGTCAATTGTTTCATCCTTTTACGACTGAAAATGACCTTCCACTTGAACAGTTGGTGCACAGTATAGTTATATACAATATTAGCAACACTGTACCAACGTTTACATATATCTCAGGCCTGTTTTTTCTCAAATACTATAATTGAAAGTTGAAATGATAGATCCTCTGACAGTTCTGAACAAGTTAATCCCCAAAATTGTCTTTTGGTTCTCTGTTGTTACTAGCAAATAACAGCTCTGCATTTTGATACAGTGCTTCTGTTGCAACATCTTTCTTGTAATATTTCCTAACTCAGTTGGAAGAGAGTCTCATATACCACTGTGAAAATAGACAATAAAAGAGTGTCTTGGAGTTTAACTATTGTAAGTAGCATCATCTGAATCCACCTCATCCAGACAACAACTTTCAGGCAGCGTTTTCTTCATTGGCCCCTTATACTCACTGATGAGGAAGCTTTTCTCCCATTATATATATATATATATATATATATATATATACACATTTTCTTTTGAAGACTGATTAAATCAGAGAGGCTATCCACTTATGACACAGTATTACATATGATTTCTTGAACATTGCCTGTAATGTACGTAGAGATTAATTTTTTGGTCCTGCAGAATATATCTGTTATGACCTACAATTGATATTAGAGGAGAAAAATTTGCTCCGGCGCCGGGGATCGAACCCGGGTCCTAGTACCATACGCTCTAACCATTGAGCTACGCCGAAGTTCAATCCAGAGCACCGAATCGAATCCCTCTCCTCCAGTGTTTTTCCCTTTTTGGCCTGAGTCGACCTGGTTGGCGAGTTGGTATAGCGTTGCCCTTCTATGCGCAAGGATGCGGGTTCGATCCCGGGCCAGGTCGATGGCATTTAAGTGTGCTTAAATGCGACAGGCTCATGTCAGTAGATTTGCTGGCATGTAAAACAACTCTTGCGGGACAAAATTCCGGCACATCCGGCCACGCTGATATAACCTCTGCAGTTGCGAGCGTCGTTAAATAAAACAACATTTTTTTTTTTGGCCTGACTTCAAGTTCGACATATGTTGACATTTTTATATTAAGTCAACTGCCATTATACAAGGAGCGTACTCAATTGAGTGACTTGGTGATCGAGATTCCACAGTATCAATTGTTACAATAACAGATATATTCTGTAGGACCAAAAAATTAATCTTTACGTAGATTCTTCGCACAAAAGTACATATTACTATGGAATCCCGGCCAAAAGTCACTCAATTGAGTGCGCTCCTCGTATAATGGCAGTTGACTTAATATAAAAATGTCAACACACATGTCGAACTTGGAGTCAGGCCAAAAAGAGAAAAACACTGAAGGAGAGGGATTCGATCCGTTGCTGTAATTGAACTTCGGCGTAGCTCAATGGTTAGAGCGCAAGGTACATACATCCAAGGACCCGGGTTCGATTCCCGGCGCCGGAGCGAATTTTTCTCCCCTAATATCAATTGTTGCCTGTAATGGCTGCTAACCTTGTGAATTCATTGAAGTTTACAATCCTCCATAATTGTTATGACAGCTGCTTCCTTTCTTCCCCAAAGCTTTGTAAGAAGTGAATTTGCTTCCCCCTTGTTTTTTCATAAGAATCTTCAAAATACTGCGAAGAACATTACAAATTTCCCCATTTCCTCTTCGTGATTTTGTTGCTTTACTTTATGCAACTGTCTTGTTGTGATAAAGATTTTGAAGTAATCTTTATATTCTTTGATTCTACTTCATTTGTTACCAGTTCGCATCTATGGGTTGAGATGAAAGAAGTTGATAAAGACTGTGATCTATTCGTAAATAGTTAATAGCATATAAATTATTTTCTACTATATTCACTCCCACAAAGTGAAAAATATGGGCAGAACAAAGTACCAAACTCTGCTGTAGGACTTGTAAATAGTTATCTTAATCCATCACAAAATATTTCAATATCCGGTAATTTCATCACTATAGATTTTTGTTATTGTAGGTTTAATTTGTAATTCAGCAAATACAAAAATATTCTTTGTTCTTAACTTCTATGATAAAATGTCTAGCTTTCATTAATCAGGTAATCTTGTCGTACTTTAATTTTTATTGTAATTGTAATTGTAAATTTAATGTTAACTGTAATTTTATTGTTCATATTATAGTCGTAATCCCCTGGTAGAGGGGCAGAGAAGGCCTGACGGCCTTGTCTCTACCAGGTTAAATAAATAAATACTACTAATACTACTACTAGTTCTTTTATTCTGGTTTATTGTTCAGTGTATTTCCCAGTCATGTTGTTGGCATCAGTTTCTTTGTAACCAAAAATCCATCAAGATATTTAATCACTGCCTCTCAAATGTTCAGAAGGATGGCCATGAATTGGTACAAAATCAGCGAATCGTTCTTCACCTACATTCATTCATGTATAGAATTACTAGTAACAGTTGATCAATATGGAATGTGTCTGGTATGGAATTGACTACAATGCTCAAATATTTTGACCTTTTGACTTCCCCAGTTATAAGCTGCAAGACTTTCTTCCCCATGAGATCAATTAATTCACGGGCACTGAAGAAAGACAAATAACTAGTGTGACCAATATCTAGATTGGCATATTTTCTATAAATATGTTCGGCTAAGTATCTGCCACATGAACTGATGATTTCGGTAATATCCAAAAACTTGCCATTGTGACTGATACTTAAATTCATCTTATCGAAAAGTAATAAAAATAAAGAATAATTCTCGTCCTGAAATAAACTTAGTCACAGTCACAATACTTTTTAAAACATCTCTTCAATATTTACATTCTTTATCACATTCTGCAACCACAGTATTATCGCCGCGGCCTCATACTTAACATGTCTGCATCATACAATTACGTGCGGTGTACTTTTAAAACGTAATTTTGCCGACCGATTGTTGCTCTGTAGGTTTCACTCTAAGCGTCACGTTGTCATGTCTACTTCCTCGACAAGATTAAGCACTAGTTTGTTATATTGTTAAATGGCTATTATTATTATTATTATTATTATTATTATTATTATTATTATTATTATTATTATTATTTCATATACAAGTACGTTGACATTCTTAACTCTTAATAATGAATATTTAATAATAATTTTAATCACATACCTTAATGTTCTTAACTCTTAATAATAAATATTTCATAATAATTTTTAATCACATACTGTACCTTAATGTTCGTTCTCAGCACAAGACATTGCAACCTCGGTTTTAGTCCACGTGGATTAGACAAGTAGGTGTCATTTTATCATGGAAACAGCTTATTGGTTGCAACATTGAAATTGAGGCGAGTGATTGGAGCGGCGACACAAGAAATAGAAAACAATAATACAATAAAATTAAATTTCAAAGATCTGCCGAATGTTACGCACGACGTTGCTCAAAGACCTGCCGAATGTTAAGCATGAGACCACAGTCAATACATTTTTTTTTTTCCTGATCTAGCCACAGTAGAAAAAACAGCTTGTGTATGAGAAAAAGAAACTTCATGCTCTTTTAATCTCATAGCAGCATGATTGACCACCTCTGTGGTATAGGGATCATCATGCTGGTCTCTTACGCAGAGAGCCCGGGTTCGACTCCCGGTAGGGTTGAATTTCCTGGTTGAGGTATTTCAGGGTTTTCCCTCAACTGTAAGGCAAATGTCAGGAAATTCGGGCCATAACATCCCTGAATATCACCGGCTTCATTCATCACCAAAATCATAGTCAAAACAAATCAGTAAACATCTACAGACGCCATCTAGTTCATAACAATATAACCAGTATTCAACAATAGTACAGGGGCCTTAGGATCTCACCTAAAATATTAACTCACGATATAACCAGAGATGTTAAAGCGAGTAAAAATAACAGAAAAAAAGCATGATTCCAATATCAAAAGTCAGTTTTATCTTAAGGCTACACCATTATTAATTAAGAGTTTGCAATTGTAAATGTAGGCCTATATCAGCCGTCGGCAAATTTGTACCCACGATGACATCTCT
This sequence comes from Periplaneta americana, assembly GCF_040183065.1. Classification (NCBI taxonomy): domain Eukaryota; kingdom Metazoa; phylum Arthropoda; class Insecta; order Blattodea; family Blattidae; genus Periplaneta; species Periplaneta americana. Next base: position 67,133,157 of record NC_091128.1, read on the forward strand.
AGACGCAAGCCGCAATACATAAGATGTAATATCAATCGAGGAGTAAAGAGCACTCCATTCGGATCCTAGTGGCGGACCTTAACTCAATCATCTGACATAGACTAAAGAATATTGATTTGTAGATGGACAGATTACATTTTATTTCACCTTTATTTCTACCGTGCAACAACAACCCAGGAAAATACGTCAAAAATTGCCACTCTTAATACAACTCGTAAAATTTTCTCTGCTAGTCACGACCTTTGTTTAGATATCACAAGTTTTCGTTCAGAAAACAAGTGTCCCGAAATATATTGAGCAAAACATAGCTATGTAGGGTAGCGACAGGCGACCTACGGAGAGCATTTTAAATGAATCTAAGCCAATCTAGTGTGTCATACAATGACAACGTTTTATGTCCTCACTATTTCCAGCTCTCTTAATAACACGTTAGTCCACCTAGTAGACTTTTTTAAAGTCGCATTTCGAGTCTCGTATGTTACTACAGATACAAATGTTCAAATTCATTTCTTCTATATATTCTCTTCATGCTTGGAATAACTCCCCTCCTGTTGTATTTTCTTTAACTGCAATGACATCGAGCAAATATTCTTCTACAGGGAGATCCTTTGTAACGCCGCGGGTGAACATTACCAATTCTACTCTATCAAGAAGCCTATCTGTGTTTTCACCTAAAACGAGAGAATCTTTGATTTATATATTTTTCGTTCAGCTAGCATTTCAATATCCCTTATCCTCCTTTGTATTGTCCGTGTGGATAATTTTATACTGTTAAAAACGTCAGATTGTTCGGGACAAATAATGTTAGCAACTTTATTCAGACATGTTTTAATAAACTGTTCTTCATTATAAGACCTCAATGATTTTGAGATTTCCAAAGCAATAACATAACTTGCATGGAGTTCCCTTTGACTCATAGCTTGCTTCATCATATTTTGGTACCGGAACTGTTATTTCAATTCAGTTTTTTTTTATGTTTTAATGCTTCGTTCACTCCAGCCCTACGAAAAGAAGATTATGTTTATACTTGTTTTCTGCTGTATGCATTTCCGTTTAAAATGACATTGGATGTGTTCATGCGTACCTATGATTTCATGATAATCTTATGACGTGCCGTAATATCCCTAGATGTTTGATTTATAAGTGCCTATTAGAATTTTAGAACTCAAGAGAAGTCTGCATTGTCACCATATGTACAACAAATAGGCTAGTGTTCCTCCCATTCTTCCTTAAACACACGTTTCCAAACAGACGTTGAAAGTTTTGAGAAAGAAGCAATCTACATCTAATCAGGTAATCAGCCATACTGATAGATGCCTATGAACTGGAGTTGTAGGGGAGTTGGACGGAAGGGAGAGGGTGAAGCAAAGACATTTTACTACGCTGCCCCTGCAACGTTACTATTGCTAGTGATCACGATGACATTTTCGCCGATCCCTGGCCTACATGCTAGTCAACTGTTAAATTCTGCAATCAATTCATCACTCTAAACTTAAAACAGTAAAACGATTTTTGACGCTGTTTCTAATATAGTAATTAATTATGCAATTACCTTACTTACTTATTTACTTACTTACTTAACTTACTTCCTCAATTATCATTTTCAGTTGGCAAAGTTATTACCTATTCCAATTATCATAAATCGTTAAAAAAAACTTGTTCCTGAATTTTGAGGCCCCCAGGCTCTTGTGGCCCTGAGCAGAGGCGCCGTAGGCTCCTGCCTATCAGATCCTGCGCCTAAGGTGTCCCGTGATTAGAAAAAGGTAGCGGAGCACTTTCTAGCGTCTGAGTGAAACGAAGGTGACAATGATAGCGAAACGAGTCCAAGGTCAAGCGCCAAAACTTACACAGCATTTGCTCTTAATGGACTGAGAAAAATAGAAAACGGAAAAACCTGAACCAAGTATCTTGCCCTAACCAGGATTTGAACCTGGGCCCGCTAGTTCTCGGTCAGGCATGCTAACCGTTACTCCATAGCTGTGAACGCCTCCATGTTCTGACAAATTATTTTAAATGGGATGACAGGCCCTACCCGCCTACCATTATTATTATTATTATTATTATTATTATTATTATTATTATTATTATTATTATTATTATTATTATTATTATTATTATTTCCATCAGTTTCTGAGATGGAGCCAGAAACGTATCATTTAATGAATAACAATAATACAGTTACAGGGATTAAAAATGAATAGGACTACAAGCAGAGCCGTCTTCATTCATAAGCCGGAGCTTTCGTATGTTTGACAACGCTCAGCGGAGGTGGAGGCGAAATAGAGCACGGTGATGGAAATCGGTACTGGCAGTTTGACAAAAGAAATAGTGCTTTGGTTTTATTGTCGCTGTACATTTTTTATTAATTTACACAAAGGTAAGTAGATATGATCAAGATTCAGAGCAGTGATGTATGTAATTTATTACTTATTGTTTTGAGTTTCGGAATATTGCGTAAGTACTTTTGGTCTAAGGCATCCTCTCTAGGACTCGCGTTATGGATTGCGCGCTGGTTCGAGTTCTCGTGGGGAAAGTAATTTTCTCATGAAATTTCGACCAGTGCATGGGACCGGTGTCCACTCGGTATCGCGAGTTAAAATAGTTACAATAGGTTACGAAAGCCAGTTACAAAGGCTGGGAGGTCATCGTGGTAACCACACAAAACCTCCATTATGGTTGGATGTTCGTCCACCTCTGCTTCGGCATGCGGACATGAGGCCAGCAGCCGGCTTGTCAGTCATAGTCCTTCATGGGCTGTCGTGTCTCGATTATTATTATTATTATTATTATTATTATTATTATTATTATTATTATTATTATTATTATTATTATTATTACGTAAATACTTTTATACAAAGACTATGTCACATAAATTAATTAAAAGCATAGGGCCTACGTGTTCTTTTATTGATGGTACAAAGGTAAATAAATACATACATACTGTAATAGATATTCCGTGCACAAAAAATAATTAATTCAGTAACGCAATAACGACAAACTTTCTTGGTATTCTGAAGTCGTTCCAATCAAGTAACCAATTTGTATCTAGCAAATTGGCAATGTTTTGCCGTTTTATGGTGTTTCACCTGTAACGGGAAAGATCTAAGATGTCATATACATTTTAATAACTCATGCGATTATCTGTCGCGCTTTTTCATAAATATTTCAAATGCCTAGGAAGTCAGTTTTGGTTTGAGCATGGCCAATCACCATAACAATACTGTTCTTCTGAATTATTTGTTGCCAAATTTTTAAAATGAAATTTTAAATAAATATAACTACAGAAAACAAGTTAAGAATATAAACTAGGCAAAAAATATATGAAATATAAACAAAGAATCTATTGACATATAACAAAGTATCGGTATGAGGGTGTAAATCTGTAAGTAAAGTTAGCCCACGTATAAAGGTCTACGAGAAAAATGCAGAAACATAGTATGTAACAAAACACACCATTACCTATTAAGTATTGCCAATTATTTCAATGATACGCCATATGTGCCAATTAGTCTAAACTCATTGAACTTTAAATCCTGTAGGTCTAAATAAAAAGTGAAACGAAATATTTTTAATTAATAATTACAAAACATAAACAAATGTTGGAAATTAACAGAGTGAGTGTCTAAGTCTACAAACTATAGATGGTTCTGACATATATTAGACATTCCCAGTCTTCAATAGAACTGCAAGACTTCTGGTGAGATCACAAAATAGGCGTTTATAGTCCATTCACTGCCTTTTCAGCTGGTTAAGACAGAAGGGAGGGAGTATGCACCTCTCCTTCCTCCTATTTCGTATACTCCAGGAGGCGCATGGCAAGTGTCAGCCTGTAACAAAGAGAGTTTGCAGCGTTGCCAGATCTCGTGTAGTCTGTTCCCGAAATGGATTGTTTTATATCCATAGATTGTTACCAACAATTCAACACAATAACAAACAGATACAGGAATATCTTTGCAATAATGCACATAATTCAAAGAAATTCATATTAATGCTACGTATATTTAACAAGAATATTATGTTTAAATTGCATAGTACATTATTGTTGGTGTACTTATCACAAGAATCAATATTGTTAAATACTAGTGTAGGATTATTGTTGTAAAATGTATGAAGTTAATTTAAATAATTATTGTGAGCGTCCTTCATCATTAGATATTAACAGATATATATATGACACTTAATTCAAACATGTTTATGGCAGTAATGTTACAATTTATGTTTGTATGGGTACTGATATGCCTACAGGACATTGAATTACCAATTCCATTACAAATAAAACATTCGAATCCTTTCCTTCCTCCAATGTGCAAAAGTCTTTCCCCTTACCCGGGAGAAAATATTGCGTCACACAAATTGGTACCATCAGTCCATCGACGAAATATATCAGTATGCGTATCGTATGATATCTCATCTAAGTAAGATCTTGATACCCTTTCTGTCCATAATACTCAATTTTAGTTAGGTACTCGGAACGCCATATTTGTATTTTCATTGCAGGTATTCGTCTGTTCTATGCCCATAGATCGTAGAATTTTATATAGCGTTGTCCTGTCATACGGAAATTCATATCCCGTGTCGTTTGTTTTCGTTCTCACCGCAGAAAGAATGTTATCAATGGTAGGAACTGTCTGTTGTTCATAAAGTTGGTACACGGTTGAACGAATCAAATCACGATCGAAATCTTTTATTTTGGACAGTTTTTTACACACTCGGTATTTCTTTGTCTGAGTTTCGAAGCTTGACATGTTTAGTGAAATTATTCTTTTCACTGTCGATAATGGTACTCCTGTCCCATTAACTGTCTCTGTTAGTGGTGATTGGTTTCCAGCATTTTTAAAATATATGAAAACATTTTGAATAATATGCGCAGCTTGTTTCTGAACAGGCTTCCTCCTAGCTATGGGGGATGCATTTAATTGGCACTAATATTTACTATTATTTACAACTATTTCACTTAACGGTTCTTCCCACGGACGCCACATGTTGCACCCACTTCGACTGTGCACACTGAGTATCACCACAAGACTGCACGTCGCAACGCCGCACAGTGGTTCCAAATACAAATCTAGCAGGACAAAATTAATAACTCTCCTCGTTTCTAACAAATTTTCATAAAATTTTGTATACAGATTACAAATGGCATTTTTCATTTGCGTGTAAACTCTGATTACGATTGGATAAAATAAACCACCCTTTCACAGGGGTTGAATTTTAAAGAATTATAATAATTTTACAAAACTGATTTTCGCAGGGATTGGAAGGAAATCACAAATGCATTATATACTTCTATTTAATATTAATGTGTGTAAGATGCTAAAAATACACATCAGTCGTACATATTGAGTCAAATATCTTTTTTTAAATACAATAGACTATATATTAATACAATTTTAACAAAACCGCTAACTCTGGTTAAATAAACCTACATTTGAAATATTTACAGATATTTTAGAGAGTTGTAACTCTATTAATTTTCAAACATCATCATCATCATCATCATCATCATCACCATCATCACCATCATCACCATCGTGATCCTGGAGCAGTCTCAGTAGGTTTACAACAGAAGGTACACTTTTTCTACTCTTTTGGCGTTAGATACGAAAACTGCTTACCATCGGGCCAGAGGAAATTCAATCAAATCCATCGTCGTATCGGCTCTACAAAATTTGCGCGCGTGATAAGCTTATTCCCTGAAATTCTTGTAATTTTTATTTCGGACTTCTTGGGGTTCCTCGGACATCATCCCAACAGAAGTACGGCTTCCTTCATCAACTGCGCACCATGGATAAGTATTTTATGCACACTTTGCGGCATGTAATACCACTTATATTTCTGGATGTATAATTCTATAGTGGTCAAACAGTATTTTTTCAAACTCTCCAATATTAATGCTGTACCCACTGGCGATTGTTTTAAGCAGTGCTCGGCAAAGATTACGTCATATAAAATGCAGTCCCCAATACACAGCGAAGGGGAATGTAGGAGAGAAGGATATCCAGATTGCTTAACGTTGAATGAACAAGTGTTGGCTAAGGGAAGGGAAATCATGCCTTACCCCTTCGCCCTGCTTGTATATTAAGGGGTCGATTCGCGAGTTATGAAATGACGACCACTGGTTTTAAAGATGGTGCCAAATCACCGAATCAAGCCTTCATCTACGCCAGTAGTTTCTGAAGCCAAACCTGGATCTTCAAAGAACCTCCGCGCGCTAATCCCGTGATTAGTCGTACCAAATTCTGGTTTGGGAATGTCGACAAGAAGTCCCATATCTTTACGTAAGCGATCTTGTTTTCTTTTCTTTCATTCATTTTCGTGGCCCTTTCTGAGTAAAAACTTAATACTTGCTTTACCATTTTTGCTGTATCAGGCCTCTATGTTGATCTCAAATCCATTTCTGCGACGAGCAATCTCATCAACCAAGTGTGTTTCCAGCAAAGGCTTCAGCTTCTGACTTTTCTCAGTACATTCATGAAACGGCTTTTGTGGACGATCTTTGTTTTTTTTTTCGTTGCTAGACACAGTCTACTTTTTTTAAATGTCATTTTAACACTTAACCAATCCTTGTATTTCCTTAAGACAATTTTTTAATACATAGAGGCAATTAGTCCATTGCTCTTTAAGTTTCATTCAGAATTCAGCACTTTTTTCTGCACTAATTTACGATCATGTCCCTCAGAATCTCCTAAACCATTTTAATTAATACATACTCAAACACACGGGCTAATCTTCTTAAAATATTATTTTCTTTTCACGAAATGTTAACTATTCCTCTTCTTAGAATTCCGTCCACCATCACTAAAATATAAATAAAAGGAGAAGGTGGTTTAAGTTGGTTATAAAACCTTTGTAATTACCAGGGAACGGATTTATATGGACTAAAAATATATGAAATATGTAAATATATATGTAGTTATTTTTACCAAAATATGGAATTAAATATGGATTTTTACCAAAATATGGAATTAAATATGGACTTAAAATTATAAAAAAAATGACTATGTACGTTAAATATTGGTACATTTTAATCAAACTAAACAAAAAATATAATGGACGTACCTTATCTTCCAATGTAGTTTCAACAAAACACAATTTTTATTGTCTGTTACCATAACAATAGGTTACAAACATTTCTTTCAAGTGCTGAAAAGTGAATCTTCTTCTATTGTCTCTGAGGATAGATTTATACTGACTAAAAGAGCGTTCGACGTCACAAGAAGTAACTGGTACATAATTCAATTTCACAATGTCTGCTGGGGATAAGTCCAAGTTAATCTTCACTGTTGATTCACCACTCATCACAGCAACAACCTTTTGTAGTTCTTCATATCCAGGGTTTTTTGAAAGTACAGTGTCCACCTTAGCTCTTACTGCATCTGCAACTTTACCTCTACCACGATTCAGTTGTTCCACAGTACTATTTATAATTTCAAAACTTTCAGATAGTGAAAGGTGCCTATTTTGGAGACTTTTGAGCGTTTTTATGATGCATGAAAATGTATGCTGAATGTGAGCTAAGTCATTCTTCACACTTATGTCACAGGTAACTGTTTTCGCAGTATCAATTGAGACTGCATCTTCAGAGTCCAATGCAAGGAGAACATTGTTAATAGAGTCTATATGTTCGGCATAATATTCAACTGCTTCTAGCCATGTACCCCATCTAGTTAAAATTGGCTTTGGTGGCAATGGAATTTCAGGGTACATTTCTTTCAACACGTTAACTCTACTGGGAGCTTTGAGAAATACTTTTTTCACTGATGAAATCAACAAATCTACTTTAGGGAAATTGTCTCTGACCACTTCTGCCACACGATGAAATGCATGCGCCACACAAGTAAAATGAGTCAATTTAGGATATACAACAGATAATGCTTGTCCAGCTTTGACCATATAAGGGGCAGCATCGCTAATAAAGAATAACACATTATCGTACATAATACCCTTTGGCCACAGGATACCCATAGCTTCGTTGAACAGTTTAACTATAGTTTTGTTATTGCACTTTTCTAGAACATCACAATGTAAAAGAATTCGTTCAGAATATTGTTCACTTAACAAACCGATAACTACATTACCAACAAGTCTACCTTCTTTGTCGGGAGTCTCATCAATGGAAACCCAAATTGAACTATCTTTAATTTCATCTCTTATCTTCTGTATTGTCTCATCGTAGATGGATGGAGCATACGTCTTCCTAAGTGTTGACTCATCCGGGATTGTATGTTGAGTATATTTTTCAAGGAATTCCCTGAAGACCTTATTCTTTAGTTTGTAGAGAGGAATATCAGCAGAGATGAGAGAACGGCACAGGTCGATGTTAAACTCAGATCTTACATTCGATGTTGTTGGTTGTGTTAAAAACAATTGTCTCTGCTTGGAATTTAGTTGTTTGTTGGCCTGATGTTTACTAGTTGTAATGTGTTGTTGCACCAGGAACTTTTGTGTAGATGATACTGCACACTGACACAAATTACAAAATAATATTTTATTGTCAGTTGATAAACAATCTTCTTTAAATTCTGAAATGTAACTTGTTAGTTTTGATTTTAAATTGACTGAATGACGTACTTTTGGCATATTTACCGTCTTTATAGTATGATTTACAAAACTGAACCTATGTGTACTCTGACTGGCATTTAACTGTTGAGCTGCACAACTGAAGTCTGTTAAAAATTTTAAATTAAATTAATACAGTTTTGTAACTTACTTTCCCATTGTTGATAGGACTGCTAATTTTCAAATAACTCTGATGTTAAAGGGATTACTGAACATGTGTTTAAATCTCTATTGTTGAAATGTATTTTTAAAAGTCAATGGAATTTTGTTTTGTTTTATTGTTAAACCTAATATAATATGGACTGTTTTATATGAAATATGGAAAATATATGGAAATTAACGAAAATATGTACTAAACTCTAAAATATGGAAAAATATGGAAAATAAAAGTAGGATTTTTCAACCCTACACATTGTGAAACATAAAGATAATGCAAAATATAAATTATATTAGCTTTATAAGTAAATATGTATTTACATATAAATCCTTTCCCTGGTAATTACATACCTAAATGACTAATGTAAATGCTGAACCTGCTTTGACAATGGCCTTTTGTGGCCTTTGCTTTTGCGGGCCTGCTACAGCAAATAAAATTGCAAAAATTTTCATGGAACACTTCTCTGTGTATTAATGAGTATTATAACTAAATAGCACAATGTTAAAGTTCGAAAATGCTCTAAAAATGTAGAGAAATGCCTGTAGTTTTATTCATCGAAACTCGAAGGGGATTGGCATTATATTACATCTTCAGACATCGATGTTCCGAAGGTAACTTGCCGGGCGATGCTAACAAGAAGAGAATGTCTGTGCTGAACACTTGACTTCTACCTGCTCCTGCGCAGACCACAATAATTTTTATGGAAAACTGAATACGAATCGTAGATACACGACTATTTAGGATTATAGGACTGCAGTATTTATATTGTTTTGAAGCTCAAACATTTATACCTTTTGTCCAGTCAGATTTGAGTCTGGAACCACTGTGCGCCGCCTGCTCTGTTTACTACTGTGCTCTTGTTGTGGAATGAACCTCCTAGTACAGAACCCCTTCCATGTCTTACGGACCTTGTTCGTACCCTTGAAGCTGAAAAGGCAGTGAATGGACTGTAATATTAGTAGATTCAATATTTCGAAATTAAAGGAAGAGGAACTAAGCAACATTATCAGGTCGAAATTTCAAATAGGTTTGCTCCTTTAGCAACTTCCGACGAAGTTGAGAAAGAGTTAGGTGTTAATAGCGTGTGAGAAAATATCAGAGATAGTATCAAAATTGCAGCTGAGTAGAGTATATGTTATTATGAAATTAGGAAAAAGAATCCGTGGTTTGATGAAGATTGTTGCATGGTAGTAGAAAGAAGGAAACAGGCAAAATTGAAATTCTTACAGGATCCAATTTAGGCCAAGAAAGAAATATTTCAATAGAATACGGGAAACAAGTCGTACACTTAGGAATAAAAAGAGAGATTACTTGAAGGAAAAACTCAATCAGTAGAAACAAATAGTAAGAAAAAAAAACATTAGAGTTTTATATTAGGGTATAAAGGAATTTAAGAATGGGCATAGGAAAAGGTAACCGTGATCGAGGATGAGAATGGTGACTTGCTTGCAGACTCTCATTCAATCCTGAACAGATGGAAAAACTATTCCGGGCAACTACTAAATGTACACTTAGCGGCAAAAAGAATGAGCCGCTGACAATTTCTAAGTTCCAGAGACATAACATTGCGCATGCTCGTCTCGTCAAAGCCGTAGTTCACTAGGTAACACATAATTAAACCATTTAAATTTGCTGTATTTTGTTTAAGAGTCTAAAATATGTGATAAAAATCGAATGGCGTGTTGATTCTATATACATCAGGGCCCTTGAAGAGTGAAATAATAATAAAATTGATAAAAACAAACTCAACCGGAGCGAATATGGAAAGGAAAACCACGTATTATGCCAAAACGATATAAACAGTAACTGTAGCGTAAGTCGTTATGGCATTGGTCTATTGAACAACTTGATAGTAGTAGCTCAAGGTTTGAATCTCCCCCAATCTTCTTTTTTTAATTACAAATTTACCATCATATGTGTCTCGCAAAGCTATAATTATGTGGCGATATCTCTTAGAATATGCCCAAACTCTAATAAATAATAAACCTCCCTCTCTCTTTCAAGCAATACTGCTATCTGTTAATACAACGTTCTGTCTCGTCATTACGCTTGAAGATGGCACAGAAACAATAACTCATTGCCCTGGTTCGCATAGGTTATTCTGCGTATGCTACTCTCCGACAGGACTTCGATTGGAGAAATGTCATTTTCTCCGACGAGGTAATTGTCTCCAATAGCAACGATAGTACAGCTCTAGTTTATTGTATGAATGGCCACCGATACGATGAACGCTTCGTGAGACGAATTATTAACAAGTCGGGTCGCGTATTGGGGGTGGATGTCATACGATGGGGCAGGACTTCTGGAACGCATCCACGGGCGGTTTACGGCATAATTAGGAACATTAAATCCAAACGTTTGAGATGAGTAGGGCATGTTGCACGTATGATCGAATTCAGAAATGCATATAGAGTGTTAGTTGGGAGGCCGGAGGGAAAAAGACCTTTGGGGATGTCGAGACGTAGATGGGAGGATAATATTAAAATGGAAAGGAAGAAAGAAAAATTATGGTTTATTTAATGACACTCGCAACTGCAGAGCTTATATCAGCGTCGCCGGTGTGCCGGAATTTTGTCCTGCAGGAATTCTTTTACCTGCCAGTAATCTATTGACATGAGCCTGTCGCATTTAAACACACTTAAATGCCATCGACCTAGGCCGGGATCGAACCCGCAACCTCGAGCATAGAAGGCCTGTTAAAATGGATTCGAGAAAGGTGGGATATGATGTAGAGACTGGATTAATCTTGCACAGGATAGGGACGGATGGCGGGCTTATGTGGGGGCGGCAATGAACCTCCGGGTTCCTTAAAAGTCATTTGTAAGTGAGTAAGTAAGTTATGAGGCTTTTTTAGGGAGTGAGTTGCATGTCGATTGTGCTGCGTGGCTATGCAACACCTCGCTTCCTCTGCAGGCAACAAGTCCGAAAACCATACCTCTATACAGTATATTATTTATTTTAATAACAAATAAGTAAATGCGATATACATGGTGAGTCAGGAAGAAAGGTACATAGTTTGAGAGGTGATAAATGGGTGATTCTGAACAAAAAAGTTAATATGAACATATGTCGAATTCTTAACGGTTTCGGAGAAAATTAATCGAAACAGTGAGGAATGGTAAAAGTGCAGGCGATAGTAATTTAAAACATTGTTACCTTATGTTGTGTTATTTGTGTACTTTTTTTTTACTCAGAACATGTTCAAAAAGCCCACCGTCAACTTCAGTGCACTTTGAAGCTCTTGTTGACAGCTGCTGTGTTGCTCATCTGAGCTGATTCGGACATTTCTTTACTAGAGCAAAAGCATGTAAAATGCGAGCGAGAAGTTCCTCCCTTATTTCCACTTTGCGCTAGTAGACTTTTCTCCTAAGCCAACCCCACGCACAGTAATACAATGGAGTAAGGTCGGGTGACCTCGGTGGCCAAGAAATGACTCCACCGCGACCGATCCAACGCCTATTGCGTATTGAAATGACCAATAATGATATTACTATAACTTAATGTTTTGGTTGCGTCGACATGTGAATTCTAATCAAGGACATGAGATTGACACCCGTGATTTTCAAACAGCTGTATGTCATATACTATTAAGAACAGGGCATATGTTCATATAAACTTTTTTGTTCAGAATCACTAATATTATCACTCCTCACACCACGTACATTTCATCCTGACTCACCCTGTATAATGAAACAAAATATTATACATAACAACTGCGAAACTGTTTTTACGTACTTGTTTCAAAATTGCGAGCCAGTAGAGCAGTAACATGTCTCTTTCTGCAGTATTACGTAAAAAACTAGTATTGAAACATTCAATAGGCGTTGACAAGGTACTGTAGTTAGGCATACAGAGATCCGATGCAAGTTTCGAGTTGATTCGCTGTCATTAGCATACATATCTGTATGCAAATGTTAATCTCACATTTCAAGTTGTTAGTATGTGACATTTCTATGACAGTTTAATGGTTTGCAATATTTTTTTCACAGCTAGTAATATTTTAATATTTAAATTTTTAATTTGTACGACTTTTAAGCCTTTTTTTTATTTTTATCGGTCGTGTAAAACCCAGAGGACAAAAAGAGAGAGAGGGAGATGCTATTGTGACAAACATTTAACTCGAAATTGCAATTCGGAAAAATATACCTGAAAATAATTTCCACAGCATGTAAATCCACTTTTAGACGTGAATAGTTAACAAATTTGTCTTGTTTTCAGGCAGTTGATTTATCCTATCAGATAAAATCCGGAGTAGGATTCAGACACAGTTTCTGGGCACGAATAGTTCATCAGTGATTAAATGTTAGAAGAGTGTAAACAAGAATGTTGAATTATTTCTTTGGTTTTATAAACAGGGATTTCCAAACTTTTTACCATAGCCCTCACTTCTGAGACTTGAATAATGGCTATCCTCCTTAAGTTAGGCCACATATAATGACGGTAAAATCAGCAATAATCTTAAATTCATCTTGCATTGCACAGTAATTTCATGGTTAATTGTTTCAAACTAAATATACATATAATAACAATAATTAAAAATCAATTCATTCAGATTTATTACCAAACGAAATAGGCCTACATGAACAAATATAATTTTATCTCCAGTTAAAAGTCCCAAATTCGTCCACATTTCTGAGCAATATCTTCCGTCTCACACACTCTCGCGCAAAGACGCAAATGTTATATTTCCAAATGGACAAAGTATATCTTTTTTGATAAAATAACATCATACGAATATACATTTTTTTTTCATGGTCCAGCTTATAATTCTCATGAATCAAACACACATAAAACATATTATATGTAGAATGTTTGTGTGCATAAATATTAAACGTAACTCTCAGTATTACGGGCATATAGGTATTTTAAAATAAATAAAGGAATATTTTGTTAAAGTTTTTTTGTTCCCTATTATTATTATTATTATTATTATTATTATTATTATTATTAACAACACAAAATTATTTCCATAATACCCATAAGACCTAAACACACACTACGATCCCTTAGAATAATTTAAAGCCTCTCTCCCCCCCCCCAGAAAACTAAAACAGTCTCCTTGTAGGCGATACTTTAGGAAACACTATTATAGGCTCTGATTTTCTGCTGGGTATTCATTTTTCAATAGACTTTATTTCAAAAGATGTAGGTAGACTCAATCTTGACAGAACTTAGGAGATACAGCCGTTCTCTGGATTTATTTTATACTGCAGTAAAGGGACGAGACGTATCGGAAGCAGGTCGCTGCTGTAGGATTATTGTCGGCAATTTGTGGTTAAATTACAGGCTTGCCAACTTTAAAGTGTACGTACACATACATACATAAGTGTTCTCCCCATAGGCAAGTCGTTCACTGCAAACCCAGCTTTCTCCAATCTTTCCTATTTTCTGCCTTCCTCTTAGTCTCCGCATATGATCCACATATCTTAATGTCGTCTGTCATCTGATTTCTTCTTCTGCCCCGAACATGCTTCATTCTTCTCCATATCCACATTTCAAATGCTTTTATTCCCTTCTCTTCACTTCGTCGAAATGTCTATGTTTCTGCCCCCATACAATGCCACACTCCACACAAAACACTTCACTAGTCTCTTCTTTAATTCTTTTTCCAGAGGTCCGCAGAAGATGCTTCATTTTCTATTAAAAGCTACCTTTGCCATTGTTATCGTCCTTTTGACTTCCTGGCAGGAGCTCATGTTACTGCTTATAGTACATTCCGAAGTATTTTAAGATATCCATTAGCTCTATTGCCTCATTTGGAACTTTCAAGTTTACCTTCATTATGTTTCTTGCGACAACCATGATCTTCGTTTTGTTTGCATTTATCTTTATCCTATACTGCTCACAGTTGTCATTTAACTCCAATAGCATATCCCTTAGTATCGTCTGCTCTTCTTCTAACAACACCATATCATTAGCAAATCTTATGCGTTTTATTCTTCTTCCTCCTAGTTTTACTCTTCTCATGTTCTGAAAACAGTTCTTCATCAAATCCTCCAAGTAGATGTTGAACAAGAAAGATGATAAAGGGCATTCTTGTCGTACTCTATTTCACTTCCTTCAAACATTTCTTCTCCCATCCTGACTTTGATCCGTTGTTTCATATAGGGGAATTCGGGGGAATATGGGCACGTGGGGAATATGGGCAATATTACGTTTTCATGTCGAAACTCTTGCAACGAATTATGTTTCTTCGCTAATAAAGGTTAGTATAAAGTGAGAGTATCGTAATGGTTGCTGTGGGAACCGCGCTGTGCAGTATTGTCTCGTATTGTTGTTAAAGCAGCTATCTAAAACGCGAATATTGACTTCCAAGTATACTAACATTTCACAGTACTTATTTTAGATATGTTATGTGCAATAGATTACACATGAACTTTAGAAAATAATTTAAATCTAATAGTATAGATGCAGAATAGACATCTTGAACTGCCGTACTATTGCGTCAGACGTTGTTTTGTTAGTAGTTTACGGCAGTGCCAACTGTTAAAAGTAAACCCTAAATGTCGGGGTAATATGGGCGCTAATGTTCGGGAGAATATGGGCAAGCTTTACACTTCATAAAAATGACTCTTTAATCTTGATAAAAATCGCCTACAAATGATTACAAGAGCGAAAGATGTTATTGCAGCCAAAGAACATAAAGTGGTGCATTGCATTTACTCTAAAGAAAAGGGAGAAACCATTACCCTTGTGGCCTTCTTCATTGCAGCAAGGAACTACTTTCCTCCAAGTATCATTATAAAAGGAGTGAGGACAATAATTACTGAAAGAACAGTTGCCTGCCGTCAGTAAATTATACTTTCACAAGCAGTCTCCCTACATTAACGGGGATACGAGGTGTGATCATTAAATTCCGAGACCTGTTCCATTAGTGGAAATGAAATTACCTCATTTAAATTTGACTGCCATCCCCTTCAAGGAAGTCCACTTGGGCAGCTATAAACTGATCCCAACGTGTCTGCCATTTTTTGAATGCCTCCTGGAAGTCGCGTTCTTGAAATCTGTCAAGCACCTTCTGCGATTCGCGTTGTATCTCCTCCACAGTGACCCTAAAGCTTGAATTTCATCTTCGGAAACAAAAAAAAAGTCGAAGGTGGCCAATTTTGGTGAATACGGGGGTGAGGAATGATGACCATCTTGTTACGGGTGCAAAACTGGAGTGTTAACGGGAGCTCTGTGAGCTGGCCCGTGTCGTCATGGAGCATCTATTTGTTCTTTGTCCAGAGTTGTGGTCGGTCATATTCAAAATGGACGTAAGGATCATTATGCACAATTTACCGAATTTTTTTCGACATTTTCGGCAGTGTTGTACGTGTGTGGTCGACCTGGCCTCTCGTCGTTCTTCAGCGATGTTCTGCCATTTCTGAAACACAAATGCCACTCTAAACACACCTCGCCTGACTCACTGCTTCATTCCCGTAGGCTTGCTTCAATATTCCGTGGGTTACGGTTACCCATTTCCCAAAGAATTTGACGTTGGATCTCTGCTCCAGTTTCGAGTCCATCGTGATTTCGCAAATGCGCGGATGCACGTGCTAACAAAAGCTTGTGTAACACTGGTCTCAAAGAAGATAGCGCTTCGAAACTTTGTGTCGCGTCTCTTCAAGGTCATCTAGTGTCACTGCTGCGCATGCGTGTCAATCACGTGATCCTTTCGCCCACAGCAGACACAATCTCGGAATTTAATGATCACATCTCGTATATTTTTCTCAATAATCAAGAACTCCGTTGTTTATTTCAACATCAGTAAGCATGACCTGCAATTTTGATAGTAGATGGACGTGATTCACATGGTTGTAATCCTGACACTCTTAACTTTGCAGTAGAAAACGGATTATGCATGTTTTGTCTTCCTCCACATACAACAGCCTAGCTTCAATCAGCAGATAAGGGTCTGTTTGGTCCTCTGAAGAAAGCTTACAACAGTGGTGCTACAGCTTTCTTCAGGCGACATAGACCTTTTACGAAGGTCGAGTTTGCTTCCATTGTCAAAGAAGCATGAAGCACATGTGTCAGTGTATGTCTGGCTGTAAATGCCTTCCGAGCTTCAGGCCCTTTTCCACTGCACATGAGTGTCATTCCTGATTATGCTTATATTGGCACTGCAGCATCAGGTGACAAACCTACAATTCATACAATTTCTTCCACTGATTCAAATGTCTTAGAATCTCCAAACGTCATTCATCGTCAAAGAGTCACATCATCTGCCAAAGGCGTTACGCAATAACCATCACAAATTGCATGCACAATATGTAATACAGTTAATACAGTTATATTTTCAAGTATTTTAAGTGTTTTCTCACTTCTTTCAGTTGACTGTGATTCACATCATTAATGCCCATTTTACCCCCATACTCGGGGGAATATGGGCAAAACACATTAACTTGTATATTCCAGTTTTACTTGCATACGTTTAGGAGTAAGCAGTCGATTCTTATATAATATAGCTCAATTGTTAAGAAACATATCCCAGCTATAAAATTATTAGAAAAAACCGAGAGATATTGGACCCGAAATAGTACTAAGGTGCCCATATTCCCCCGATTTCTCTTATAGGTTACTGAACAGCCTCCTGTCTTTCCAATCTACACTTATTTTCTTTAGAAGGATAAAAAAGTGTATGTAGTATAAGGGACATAGAAAAAACTTTTGACAGAGTGGATTGGAATAGATTGATGGGGATCCTAAAGAAAATAGATGTGGATTGGAAGAGAGAAGGCTATTCAGTAATCTTTATATGAAACAACGAGTCAAAGTCAGGATAGGAGAAAAAAATGTCTGAAGGAAGTGAAATAGAGAGAGGAGTACGACAAGAATGTCTATCACCTATCCTGTTCAACATCTACTTGGAGGATTTGGTGAAGAACTGTTTTCAGAACATGAGAAGAGTAAAACTAGGAGGAAGAAGAATAAATTGCATAAGATTTGCTGATGATATGGCGTTGTTAGCAGAAGAGGATATGATACTAAGATCCACATCTGTGGAGTAACGGTTAGCGCGTCTGGCCGCGAAACCAGGTGGCCCGGGTTCGAATACCGGTTGGGACAAGTTACCTGTTTGAGATTTTTCCGGGATTTTCCTTCAACCTTACTTACTTACAAATGGCTTTTAAGGAACCCGAAGGTTCATTGCCGCCCTCACATAAGCCCGCCAGCGGTCCCTATCCTGTGCAAGATTAATCCAGTCTCTATCATCATACCCCACCTCCCTCAAATCCATTTTAATATTATCCTCCCATCTACGTCTCGGCCTCCCTGAAGGTATTTTTCCCTCCGGTCTCCCAACTAACACTCTATATGCATTTCTGGATTCGCCCATACGTGCTACATGCCCTGCCCATCTCAAACGTCTGGATTTAATGTTCCTAATTATGTCAGGTGAAGAATACAATGCGTGCAGTTCTGTGTTGTGTAACTTTCTCCATTCTCCTGTAACTTCATCCCGCTTAGCCCCAAATATTTTCCTAAGCACCTTATTCTCAAACACCCTGAACCTATGTTCCTCTCTCAGAGTGAGAGTCCAAGTTTCACAACCATACAGAAGAACCGGTAATATAACTGTTTTATAAATTCTAACTTTCAGATTTTTGGACAGCAGACTGGATGATAAGAGCTTCTCAACCGAATAATAACACGCATTTCCCATATTTATTCTGCGTTTAATTTCCTCCCGAGTATCATTTATATTTGTTACTGTTGCTCCAAGATATTTGAATTTTTCCACCTCTTCGAAGGATAAATCTCCAATTTTTATATTTCCATTTCGTACAATATTCTGGACACGAGACATAATCATATACTTTGTCTTTTCGGGATTTACTTCCAAACCGATCGCTCTACTTGCTTCAAGTAAAATTTCCGTGTTTTCCCTAATCGTTTGTGTATTTTCTCCTAACATATTCACGTCATCCGCATAGACAAGAAGCTGATGTAACCCGTTCAATTCCAAACCCTGCCTGTTATCCTGAACTTTCCTAATGGCATATTCTAGACCAATATGAGCAAATACTGGGTAACTATCGCTGCGGGACCCCGGACTCATTTCACTAACATTATCACCTTCATCTCATTCAGACGCTAAATAACCTGAGATGTTGATACAGCGTCGTAAAATAATGTAGTTAAAAAAAATTATACTAAGGGATATGCTACTGGAGCTAAATGACAACAGTGAACAGTATGGAATGAAGATGAATGGAGACAAGACGAAGACTATGGCTGTCGCAAGAAAAATAAAGAAAGTAAACTTGAAAATTCTAAATGAGGCAATAGAGCTAGTGGACAGCTTCAAATACTTAGGAATGTACTATAAGCAGTAACATGAGCTCCTGCCAGGAAGTCAAAAGGACGATAACAATGGCAAAGGAAGCTTTTAACAGAAAAAGATGCATCTTCTGGAGACCTCTGGAAAAAGAATTAAAGAAGAGATTAGCGAAGTGCTTTTTGTGGAGTGTGGCATTGTGTGGAGTAGAAACATAGACATTACGACGAAGTGAAGAGAAGCATATTGAAGCATTTGAAATGTGGATATGGTGAAGAATGAAGCATGTGAAGTGGACGGACAGAATAAGAAATGAAATTGTATTATAAAGAGTGGCTGAAGAAAGAATGATGCTGAAACTGATCAGGAAGAGCAAAAGGAATTTGAGTCACTGGCTTAGAAGAAACTGCCTACTGAAGGATGCACTGGACGGAATGGTGAACGGGAGAAGAGTTCAGGTGAGAAGAAGATATCAGATGATAGACGACATTAAGATATATATATAGATCATATGAGGAGACAAAGAGGAAGGCAGAAAATAGGAAAGATTGGAGAAAGCTGGCTTTGCAGTGAAAGACCTGCCGTTGGGCATACTGTTCACTGGATGACGATGATGATGATGATGATGATTATTATTATTATTATTTATTATTATTATTATTATTATTATTATTATTATTATTATTATTATTATTATTATTATTTCGTCCACACCTGTGGAGTAACGGCTAGAGCGTCTGGCTGCGAAACCAGGTGGCCCGGGTTCGATTCCCGGTGCGGACAAGTTACCTGGTTGAGGTTTTTTCTGGGGTTTTCCCTCAACCCAATATGAGCAAATGCTAGGTAACTTTCGGTGTTGGACCCCGGACTCATTTCACCGGCATTATCACCTTCATCCCATTCAGACGCTAAATAACCAAATATGTTGATAAAGCGTCATAAAAATAACCTACTAGCCTACTACTACTACTTATTATTATTATTATTATTATTGTTATTATTATTATTACTATTATTACTTGCAAATGGGTTTTAGAGAACCCGGAGGTTTATTGCCGCCCTCACATAAGCCCGCCATCGGTTCCTATCCTGAGCAAGATTAATCCAGTCCGTACCATCGTATCCCATCTCCCTGAAATCCATTTTAATATTATCTTCCCATCTACGTCCCGTCCTCCCTAAAGGTCTTTTTACCTCAGACTTTCCAACCAACACTCTATATGCATTTCTGGATTCACCTATACGTGCTACATAGCCTGCCCCTCTTATACGTCTGGATTGAATGTTACTAATTATTTTAGATAAAGAATACAATGCGTGCAGTTCTGCGGTATAGCTTTAGTTTCCTACTCTGATTTTTCGTTTTTGATGTTATTACTTTATGTTCATTTGCTTAATTCCAAGATTAATTCAATTTGACGTGACTGAATTGAACAATTGAGGAATTACTGAGGTCTTACAATTAGATGAAAACTGAATCATTATGATAATTTGAGTGGTTTATAATCGATTGATTGAAACATTGCTGTTGTTTAATAGTATAGTTTTCAATAGATTCCAAGCTTAAAATTTGATGAAGGAATATAGCTATTTGTGTTGTATAATCTGTTCCTGTGATTGTACGAAGAACAGCTTTTTGAATGCCTCGTAGTTTGCCCATTAAATTTTTTTTTTGTAGTTTATACACAGAGGTCAAATCACAGTTTAGTATATACAGTTACGAAGCTCGGGATGATTTTTTGCGATAGTTGCTAGCCGCTTGGAGCGCTGTGAGTACTAGGAACAATAGACTATGATCGTGGTCTAATATAGGCCGTAAGGCAGACCATTTGACTCGTTTAACCCGATAGCGAAGGGCGGCGTTTGAACCAATAAATTACATAAAGAGTAATTTCTCTAAAATGTAGTGTAATTGCATTAATAAAATTTAAAACAATGATTATGAGACACTTCAGACATAATTCACTTGCGAGTTAAGGTGTAATATTATTTTTGGTGTGAAAATTACGTTGTTCGTATGTGTAATAGGCGTACCTGCCTTTATTTCGATTAAATATTGCGAAATTATTGTACATTAATTTATTCACGATTCAATAATTTTCAGTTGTACAGCACGGATAATTAGATATACTTACTTACTTACTTACTTACTTACAAATGGCTTTTAAGGAACCCGAAGGTTCATTGCCGCCCTCACATAAGCCCGCCATCGGTCCCTATCCTGTGCAAGATTAAGCCAGTCTCTATCATCATACCCCACCTCCCTCAAATCCATTTTAATATTATCCTCCCATCTACGTCTCGGCCTCCCTACAGGTCTTTTTCCCTCCGGTCTCCCAACTAACACTCTATATGCATTTCTGGATTCGCCCATACGTGCTACATGCCCTGCCCATCTCAAACGTCTGGATTTCAAGTTCCTAATTATGTCAGGTGAAGAATACAATGCGTGCAGTTCTGTGTTGTGTAACTTTCTCCATTCTCCTGTAACTTCATCCCGCTTAGCCACAAATATTTTCCTAAGCACCTTATTCTCAAACACCCTTAACCTATGTTCCTCTCTCAGAGTGAGAGTCCAAGTTTCACAGCCATATAGAAGAACCGGTAATATAACTGTTTTATAAATTCTAACTTTCAGATTTTTGGACAGCAGACTGGATGATAAGAGCTTCTCAACCGAATAATAACACGCATTTCCCATATTTATTCTGCGTTTAATTTCCTCCCGAGTGTCATTTATATTTGTTACTGTTGCTCCAAGATATTTGAATTTTTCCACCTCTTCGAAGGATAAATCTCCAATATTTACATTTCCATTTCGTACAATATTCCCGTCACGAGACATAATCATATACTTTGTCTTTTCGGGATTTACTTCCAAACCGATCGCTTTACTTGCTTCAAGTAAAATTTCCGTGTTTTCCCTAACCGTTTGTGTATTTTCTCCTAACATATTCACGTCATCTGCATAGACAAGAAGCTGATGTAGCCCGTTCAATTCCAAACCCTGCCTGTTATCCTGAACTTTCCTAATGGCATATTCTAAAGTGAAGTTAAAAAGTAAAGGTGATAGTGCATCTCCCTGCTTTAGCCCGCAGTGAATTGGAAAAGCATCAGATAGAAACTGACCTATATGGACTCTGCTGTATGTTTCACTGAGACACATTTTAATTAATCGAACTAGTTTCTTGGGAATACCAAATTCAATAAGAATATCATATAATACTTCCCTCTTAACCGAGTCATAAGCCTTTTTGAAATCTATGAATAACTGTTGTACTGTACCCTTATACTCCCATTTTTTCTCCATTATCTGCCGAATACAAAAAATCTGATCAATAGTCGATCTATTACGCCGAAAACCGCACTGATGATCCCCAATAATTTCATCTACGTACGGAGTTAATCTCCTCAAAAGAATATTGGACAAAATTTTGTACGACGTCAACAAAAGTGATATTCCTCGAAAGTTACCACAGTTGGTTTTGTCCCCCTTTTTAAAAATAGGTACAATTATGGACTCCTTCCATTGTTCTGGTACAATTTCCTTTTCCCAAATAGCAAGTACAAGTTTATAAATTTCGCTATATAATGCACTTCCACCCTCTTGTATTAATTCTGCTGGAATTTGATCGATACCTGGAGACTTGTACTTTTTCAGATTTTCTATCGCAATTTCGACTTCTGAAAGCGTGGGTTTGGGTATAAATGGCTCAGCAGTTTGTATTTCAATTTCGTCCCGATCATTTCTATTTGGCCTATGTACATTTAGTAGTTGCGCAAAATAGTTTTTCCATCTGTTTAGGATTGATGGAGAGTCTGCAAGCAAGTCACCATTCTCATCCTTGATCACGTTTACCCTTGGCTGATATCCGTTCTTAAATTCCTTTATACCCTTATATAAATCTCGAATGTTTTTATTTTTACTATTTGTTTCTACCTCATTCAATTTTTCCTTCAAGTAACCTCTCTTTTTATTCCTAAGTGTACGACTTGCTTCCCGTCTTTCATTGAAATAATTATCTCTCTTCTCCTCACCTGGATCCTGTAAGAATTTCAATTTTGCCTGTTTCCTTCTTTCTACTACCATGCAACAATCTTCATCAAACCACGGTTTCTTTTTCTTAGTTTCATAATAACCTATGCTCTGCTCAGCTGCAATTTTGATACTATCTCTGATATTTTCCCACACGCTATTAACATCTAATTCTTTCTCAACTTCGTCGGAACTTTCTAAAGTGGCAAACCTATTCGAAATTTCGACCTGATAATTTTGCTTAGCTTCCTCGTCCTTTAATTTCAAAATATTGAATTTAGTAATATTAACTTGTTGCTCTACTCGCTTGGCTACTGATAATCTTTCTCTTAATTCTCCAATCACCAAATAATGGTCAGAATTACAGTCTGCACCCCTGAAAGTTCGAATATCTACTATACTAGTATGTCTCCGTTTATCTATCAAGATGTGATCTATTTGGTTGTGTGTCAATCCATCTGGAGAAGTCCAAGTATATTTATGTATATCCTTATGGGGGAATGTTGTACTTTTGACAATTAAATTTTTCGATGTGGCAAAGTTGACTAATCTAACTCCATTGTCACTACTAATTGCGTGTAGGCTCTCTTTTCCAATAGTTGGTCTAAAAATATCCTCCCGTCCTACTTTAGCGTTGAAATCCCCCAATAAAATTTTCATATGATATCTAGGGAACTGATCAAAAGTATGTTCCAATTCCTCATAGAAGCTATCCTTTATATAGTCGTCTTTCTCTTCTGTAGGGGCGTGAGCATTTATAACTATGATGTCGCACCATCTACCCTTAAGTACTAAATATGATAACCTGTCACTGATAAATTCGACCTTTTTTACTGCTGATTTTATTCTTTTATGTACAAAGAATCCTGTTCCTAATTGGTGATTATTGTTTCCTTCCCCATAATACAACAAGTAATCTCCTATTTGTGATATGCCATTCCCATCTAACCTAACCTCTTGTACTCCCACGAAGTCTATTCTATATCTAGCTAGTTCCTTAGCTACTAATGTTACCCCTCCTGTTCTATAAAGACTAGTTACGTTCCAAGTGCCAAATCTCAAAACCTTATTCCTTTGCTGTGGTCGTGCCAGAGAATCAGTCCTATTCCGAGGCTTACTGTAGGAATTCGTAACAAGCTGTTTTTTACGGTGATGGGTTGTTAGCCCTTCGCCCAACCCCCAAGCTGGAGGACCACCCCTTATCGGCTGTCCACGACTGCTTATTCAATAGATAATTAGATATATCTTGAAATTATAGGTTATAATATATTTCTGTACCAGTACTTTAATATTCGCATTTAAGCATCATAATTAAGCATAAACTTACATATGATAACTTGTAAATGTAATTTGTCTATATTTCAGTTGTCTTTATTAGCTTCTTACGGTACTCCAATCTGAAGTCCGATTAATAGGTCCGATCTGTAACAGGTTAGGTTTGGTTAGTTTAGGCTTTAATTATGTCTTGCTTATACGATCAACTGGACCTCCACAAAAAATCTCTTGTAAATTCAACGACTTACACTTCCGAAATCACAGGAACTACCTCAGCGCTAGTTCCACCGCTTTACGAGTGCTGCCTTATTGGCCTTCGGACACTTGACTTGCAGCTGTACTGCACAGCGTTATTACTAGAGCAACTAGATTTACAAAGTTTTTTTTTTCTTCTAAGAAGTTAGCAAGTTCTTTATGATAGTAGAAGAGAAAGAGTGGGGAAGGGAAGTGGTCCGTGGCCCATTTCTTTTAGGGCTCATCTCGACATTTGTCGAGAAACCACGGGAAAACCTTGAGCAGGATGAGGTGTCGTGCTGACGACAAGCCAATTGGCTACAAAGGGGTCTGAATATGTTGAGATGGGATGTGGTCTTTTAATCATTATTCAAAGTACATATACCGGTACATTAAAAATACATAAAAATTGTTTACAAGAAAATACAATGCATCTATACAGCCTATAACGTGATGACCCTGAAACAGAGAACTAACATTATTAGTGCATTGTCTGTAGAGTCTGTAGAGTCAAGTGGTTATTTAGTGTTCAAGTTGGTATTCGTCTTGTACGTTGTCGTTCCACGCTAGAGGGTGGAGTACGCTCTTAGGTCTTTTATGTTTATCTAAAGCAGGGTTGTAGTTACCCAGGGAAGAAATTAGTGGGTTTTTGCTGCTGTACGACTTGGTGTACGTGCAGAAGGCTTGATTTGAGATATATTCTTGAATTGTCCAAATTTCTAGATCTTTTTTAATTAATCTAACAGGTGTTACTCTAGGCAGTCCTGTAATGAACCTTAAAAGTTTGTTTGGAAAACCTGTAATTTTTTAAGAACTGTAATAGGCGCATGGCCCCAAGCAGGACAAGCATATACATAATATTACCGACCTAATTAATGTTTTATACAAAATCAATGCTCTATGTATGTTTAAATGTCTGCTTGGGTAGAGCTCCACCATTCTAGAGTTGGCAAGTCTGAGCTTTTGTAGTATATGTTCAGAAAAAGTGAGCCGTCTGTCTAGTGTTACTCCGAGATATTTAACTGAAGTTTTCCACTCGATTTGTGATCCATTTATAGCTAATTTTGTGTGATTTATGTCCAGTCTATTGAATTTATTTCTCCTGCTAAATAAGATGGCTTGTGTTTTAGAAATATTTAATTTAATTCTCCATCTGAGGAGCCATGGTTCAATGTCACGTAGGTGACCTTGTAGCCTGTTAATGGCAACAGTTGGTTTCCACGATGCCGTGAGAAATGCCGAATCGTCAGCGTATAGCGCTAAAATACTATTGTTGAAATTTTGATTAAAAGGTAGGTCATTAATATAGATTTGGAAAAGTATCGGTGCCAGAATGCTACCCTGAGGCACTCCAGCGTTAATACCTCGCGACGTGGAGTGCACGGTCGTTCAGTTTAACCTGGAACGTTCTGCCCCGAATATAATTGTCCAACAGCTTCACTAGGCGGCAATTTAAATTATTGTTGTCTCCAATGCCGAGCCTTATATATGTATGTTATGTCATATGCAAATTATAGGTTATGGTTATTATATTTAACTTATATTCCTATATCCGCAGTTATACATTATAATTAAGCATAATGTCATGTATGATACCCCGCACATTCAATTTGTCTGTATTTTAATACTACAATTGAGTTCTGAATTATTGTATTTATCTACTGCCTAAGAGACGAAGTAACACAATCGTACGTACACTAATTTCATAGAAGTGGCATGGTAAATTTCCTATCTACAATTAAGGAAGGTAGATATGCTAAATTAAAATCACAATATAAATTCTTTTTTATTAAACCTCAAAATAGCTTCCATTCTAAACTTAAAATGTTGATGCGAACAGATTGTTAACATGTAAAATTCTCTTCACATTAAAATAACACACTTCTGTAATTATTTCTGCAACATATTATGCAATAAAAAGTAAACGGAACTTATGGACATATTACACAAAATAAAACTTAGCAATGATACGCAATAAAGTTATAATATAATATTTCACTGAGCTCCATACACTGAAATAGAAAACCCGAACATACGTTATCGTCTGCTAGGGAAAGGGGTCTATGATGAGGCGATAGTAGCGATCCTGGTGGTCAGCAACTATCTATGGATGCATATTTATTAGGAATTGAACTTCGTGACTGCATATACTAGACTGTGGTCAAATGGTGTAGCTTTTGACTCCTGCGCTGAATTTTCTTCTTTGATGTTATTACTTTATAACTTTTATAAGTATTCATTTGCTTAAGTCCATGAAGAATTCAATTTGATGTGGCTGAATTGAAAAGTTGATGAATTTCTGAGGTCTAAGATAAAAACTGAATCATTATGAAGAAAATAATATGGGTAGTTTATGTTGTTATTTAGTCAACTGTCCGAAGAAAGGTCTGAACCTCACAAGTGATACCAAGAAGGTACCACTTATAAGGCACCTAGGCCAGGGGATAATGGGATAGTGTGGTCAGTTCCTTTCTCCCTCCATTGCATACATCGCCGACTAGTTGTATTACACTAGTCAGAGGATGGTTTATATATGGAATGATTGAAACATTGCTATTATTTAATATTATAGTTTTCAGTAGATCCTATGCTTAAAATTTGATGAAGGAATGTATTTGTTGTTGTATAATCTTCTGATTAGTGTAACATGTAGCTTAGCTTCGGTAATCGGCGATGTATCCAATACAAGGAACTGGCCACCCTACATCATTCTCTCCAGGCCTAATTGCCTCAGAAGTGGTGCTTTTTATTATCACTTGTGAGGTTCAGACCTGTCTTCGGACAGTTGACAAAATAACAACAACAATCTGTTCTTGTCATTGTGTGAAGAACAGCTCTTTGAATGCCTCTTAGTTTGCTCATCGAGTTTTTTTGTTGATAGATGTCGATGCTTGTACACAGAGTAAACGCGTGCAAGATCCGTCGATAAGTCCGACGAGCTGTTCGACAGCGACATCTAGAGACCTAGAACGCGTACAGAGCAGTGAAAGCGTATAGCTGAAGACGACATCTGTGAGGGACATTAGAAACTACATACAACTTACCGGTGTTTCTAAATTACGACACAAGATGTCGCGTATAACTCCAGAAATAATGTGTGTTAATTTTACACAGTGGCGTGGCAAACAAACTGGGTTTATTGAGGGATCTCAGCGTGATCATCTGTTCCCAATATGCCGACCAAGATGCTGCTCCGAAATTCTGTTCAGTTCTTCTTTTTCCTAATCGCGTATTCAACATAATAATGAACACCATTAACATAGTGTTATGGTGAAATTCTTTTTATACAGGTACCGGTAGTTACCGATATAAATTTGGTTTATTGTATTACCTTTAGCATAATAACGATTTAACTGTAAAACAGTTATATTCCATTTGTTAAGTTTTGCCTCACCGTATGAACATGTTACATTTAAATTACTTCAGATAACCTCTTCAACTTTAAATATTTCAATTAACTTTTGACTTCATAAAAGGTAAGATTATTTCTTCTTACAGAATTGTAAATGCTTTGCAATATGACTCAACTACTGAAAATAGGTTTGCCTGGCTATTCCAAGATTAGACACAGCAAAAGGTACAGTCTCTAACAACAGTAAGTTTACAATTTTTGTGAAGATTATAGACATCTGTTTTACGTGTAAAAACTATACACTTCATTGAAGTATTCGTGATTGTAAGTCAAGATTTCATATATTTGGTTGCAATATACATAGGAATACCTATTCACTAACCGCAAAATTAGTGGTTAACATTAAGTATAAACTTAACCTGGTATTTAAAAGCTATGTCATGCAGAAGCAATAAATATAAACAGTTGAAATAAGTTCCATTTCACATATTACGACAGGTGGGACTTGACAGATGTAAGTGGAGTGACGTTTCGTCTAACATTTTTTTTAGGTCACTATGAAGTTTATAAAATGTTGTTTAAACCACGTTTTTAACTTAATGAAAAGAAAACAAAATAGTGTTGTTATTTCAGGTCAAGGGCGGAAATTACCGTAGTTCCATTCTTCACACCTTTTCTCTTCTCTGCACGAAACATTTTGGAATTTCGCAATCGGTCTCGTTTTTTAAAAGTGCAACAGACGTTGTATATACCTATTTCGTGAGAGCTGCTATGGCAATAAATTTTTTGTAAGTAAAACTCTACATATTTCTGTTTATAAGTTATCGAAAACAGATTTATTTTGTATTTGAAATCAGGTAATATATTAAAAACATAGTTGGCTATATATCACAAAACAGAATAGAAAAAGAAAAAGTAATTTTTGCTGGTAGCAGAATAAAGTACAAATCAATTTTGGAGCAGTAGTACGAAACATTAATAAGGTGCTTAGAAAAATATTTGGGGCTAAGAGGAATGAAGTTACAGGAGAATGGAGAAAGTTACACAACACAGAACTGCACGCATTGTATTCTTCACCCGACATAATTAGGAACATTAACTCCAGACGTTTGAGATGGTCAGGGCATGTAGCACGTATGGGCGAATCCAGAAATGCATATAGAGTGTTAGTTGGGAGACCGGAGGGCAAAATACCTTTGGGGAGGCCGAGACGTAGATGGGAGGATAATATTAAAATGGATTTGAGGGAGGTGGGATATGATGATAGAGACTGGATTAATCTTGCACAGGATAGGGACCAATGGCGGGCTTATGTGAGGGCGGCAATGAACCTCCGGGTTCCTTAAAAGCCAGTAAGTAAGTAAGTAGTACGGAACATTATAATTTTTATTACTAAAAAAAAATTGAGATTCTAAAATTAAAAGACACGAAATCTTTTTTAAAGTTGCAGGAAATCTCTTAAACTTCAGTCCCATTATTTATTAGAAGAGTTGACCTATTTTGATTTTATAAGTTCCATTTCATTTTAATGAAGAGTTTACATTATTTAAAAACTGTAAAATGTTAACGGAGGTTTATTTGGTTTTCAGTTAACTCGCCTATTGAGCAAAATTCAAGCTATCCCTGAAAATTCCTTTGACCACCAAAAATTTCCAAGTTATTTATTTATTTATTTATTTATTTATTTATTTATTTATTTATTTATTTATTTATTTATTTATTTATTTATTTATTTATTTATTTATTTATTTATTTATTTATTTATTTATTTTTTATTTATTTATTCAGTTATTTATTTATTCAGTTATTTACTTATTTTTTATTTCCTTATTTATTTATTTATTTATTTATTTATTTATTTATTTATTTATTTAGTTATTTAGAAAGTTTGACAAGCTATCTTCACTGTGAGCCGATCAGTACTGCAAGTGAGCAACCTGAAGTATAGCATTATTGTTTACGGCGAGCGCGCTCCCAAAGGTGGAGACTGTTACAACCAAGCTAAACAGCAAAAGTCTGCCCACATTGAACTCAATCACATTATTTTTTGTGCGCTTGTTGGTACAAAAGAATTGCAGCACAGCAGGAAAGGAAAGTTTTGTTCACGCTATTCCATCGTGATTTGAAGTCGGGTCCGTGGTCACTGCTATGACGGAGTTTAATTTATGGTGGACAACATCAATATTGTGAGTTGCTTTTTTTTTTTCTTTTCGGATTTCTTCCATTTCTCCCCTCGTCACTCCACCAACACACTCCACAATCCCCCACTCTAGCCTGGGACTTTTTACTAGAAAATCCATAGTGACACTTGTGGCAGGCAATCAAGGTCGCAGTTGGGTTGGGATTTTTCTCGCGGTGTTCCCGTTTCCCCACATTAGGCATCTGCATCATTCTTTCACTATTTCTCCATTTTGTAATCATTCCATAGTATTCCCCAAACGCCGTCTAGCGACGCATGGAGGGGCTGGTTTAGAGATGAGTGGAGTTACCTGCTCAAAACCTGGGTATGCAGCGAACCTTAGTGTAATCAGCCGGTGTGGGTTTGGGAATGTGCCTAGGTTGAGTGTTAGCGCAGTAGATCTTGAAAGATCGCAGTGCTGGGTCACAGTAGGCCTACCCCATCTCGAAATTCCATTTCATCTTTTCTGCCTCGAAATCAGGTCACTATTACTAATTGTGTTTTCATACCGCGGAATTGATAGTCCGCCATGGTGTATGTTTCTCGCTGTAAACTGTAGTGATTGACCATTGAATCATAAAACAATTAAATAGCGCAACACAGTAACACTTAATCAATAAATAAAAGAAAAAAATATAATTTTAATACAAACGTAAATTAAATAAAGACAAAAAGTCCACTTTTACAGTTATTGACCGTCTACTGCACAGTTATTGACCACAAACTTATTAGTGATTGACCGTCTACTGCATGGTTATTGACCATACGGTTGCTTTCGGGACACCAAACTTCCTGGCAGCTTAATTTAAAGTAATTCTACTGCGGACAGCTTCTACACCGTTTCGTAAAGCTTCCTCTGTATAATGCACTTTACCTGGCTTAGGTATTATAGTATAGTATTAGTCCTGTAAAAATCGCCATCATTTAATTGAATATGTTATAGAATTAGAGCAAATTTGTCGTTATTCTAACAAATAACTTATAAACGACCAATCACTGTAGTTTGTGGACATTCACTTTATAGTGATTGACCATGGGACATTTTAACATTTATAATAATAATAATAATAATAATAATAATAATAATAATAATAATAACAATAACATTATTATTAACAATAATAATATTAATAATTATTCTATAACATATTCAGTTAAATGATGGCAATTTTTACAGGACTAATACTATATTATAATACCTAAGCCAGGTAAAGTACATTATAATATATTATAATGCATTATAATTTATTATTATCATTATCATTATTATTATTATTATTATTATTATTATTATTATTATTATTTTACGTAGCTTGCAGAGTTTGGATCGTAAGGCCTTTTCTTCCATCAACCAGCAGAAAAGTAACTTAGACGTATAGCAGCGAACCTGTCAAATGCTTAGTATGTGAACACACTCTTATAGCAAAAAATATAACACTGATTGTGAGAGACATTACAATATCAGGCATGCTCAAACATGTAGACTCCTTAATAAAACTGTTGGAGATGAGCGTATGCAACTAAAAGAACATTTAAAGCAAACCGTCGTCAATGAGATAAGTTGTTTCAGGAAAGTAAAGTATTGCTCCAGACATTTCCCTGCTTATTGCAAAACAAGGAGAATAAAATATACAAAATGCATAAAGCAAAATCATAATGATAACATTTTGTTTTGTACATAATGTAAATACAGTAGGCCTATATTGTACAAACAACCTTGTAATTTGAAGAGACAAATTGTAATTAAGTAATAAAATATTATTTTCAAAAACATAATGGAAAATGCATAAAACAAAACATATTGTTGTGTAGATAATGTAAACATATTACAAATGCAACTCTCAAATTTGAAAATACATATTGAAATCAAGTGATATTAATATTCTTGTCAATCCCTCTAGGACAGTGGTTCTTTATCTTTTCTGAGTCACAGATGTCTTTGAAAATGTGATGAAAGTTATGGACCCTCTCCCTAGAAAAATGTAAGAACGTATGGCAAATTGTTATATAAGTACGCTTCTGCTTTTTACATTGAAATAATATAGTGAATATACGAGTTAATTTTATGTGACTTTCACGGATTCCCTAAAGCCCATCAACAGAATCCCAAGGCGTCCATGGACCCCAGGTTAAGAACCACTGCACTAGGAGATTAGCGACTAAGTGGCCGTCACTGAACTCTTCATGTCTGATATAAAGAGCAACGCCTGCTTTGTACTTACCCAGCGACACTGTTATCCTGTTATTCCATTCATTGTTGCTGACCGAGTACCGTCTGAACATATGCTCAGCCAGACGAGGTGCACATGTGGAGATTAAAATA
The DNA here is from genome assembly GCF_040183065.1 of Periplaneta americana. Classification (NCBI taxonomy): domain Eukaryota; kingdom Metazoa; phylum Arthropoda; class Insecta; order Blattodea; family Blattidae; genus Periplaneta; species Periplaneta americana. Next base: position 67,165,536 of record NC_091128.1, read on the forward strand.
ATCACGATAAAAACTTGATGAGTTCCTTTGTTTTTTGCAGCAAATGGAATTTGTAAAATTTGTTGGTTGTTGAGTTATACAGTAAAACTTTTTTATTGGTAGTGTTCATCTCGGACAGTGTGTATAAAAAATGAACTACACTTAATTGTTGTTGTTTAGTCAATTGTCCGAAGACAGGTTTGAACCTCATAAGTAGGGAGCGGATGTTGATGACCTAAAAATCTACTTAAAATGATAATTAAAGTGCCCTTAAACTAATGGAAAAATGTCATAAAATTAAAAGAAAATTGCATTTAAATATTATTCATCGTACTCGCAACACAACTTCTTAAAAATTAGTCACCTCGTTTCAATGACTCCCCTGCAAATCTCGGAGAGAGGAGACAACTTCCTGGAATTTGGCTAAGATAAAGGAAAAGAAAATGCAACAAAATGAAGGTTTTGAGGGAAAACTATAGATTTTAATGAGGGTTTGCAATGTGTTTCAACCAGAGGTGGTCCATGTCAGTGTCTTCATTCTGCATCTCCTCCTTCCGTGATTCACTTTTGTTACCAGATCTTCGATACGACGGGGAGTGTGAATGACAGAACAAATTGTGGGCGCAGCGTGCATCTTGCAATCTTTGTGTTAAAAATATTGTCTACTACAGTAGGCATCCCTTCCGAACCATGTTGACAACGTCCTGTCCAGGACATGGTGAAAGTTTCCCCCCTTCCAAACAAATTCTAAAGACATCGTCGTATCGACAAAAGAACAGTAGCGGTCAAAGTCCTCACTTAAACTAAGCTCCTATCAAGCATTTTATATTACTTTAGTGGAATGAAGGATGGATTTTAGAGTCTGTTCCAAACTATAAAACTCAAACTTCACTGTTATTCACTTATTCAGTAGGTAATTACTATTGATCTATTTGGTTAGAAAATGTTTTAACAGACCTATCAGTAAAGAGAAAAATAAAATGCATCCCAAATGATCTAAAAGTTCTTCAAAATGTTAAAAATGACCAAAAAATGCCGAAAAATATAAAAATGACCTATGAGTTCAAAAAGTCAAAAAATGCAGAAAATACAATATAAGAAATTACTGTTTTACGTTGATATTAATATACGTAGAAAGGATTTCTATATTAATAAGCATCGTCCTAATGTGAAAAATAAGAAGATGACTTTTCATCAACATCCGTTCTCTACTCATAAGTCATAACGGACACCAATAAGGCATCATTTATGAGGGAACTAAGCCAGGAGATAATGGGTTAGGATGGCTAGTTCCTTTCTTCTCCATTGTATACATCGCTGACTACTGCTGACTAGTAACATCCTTACACTAGTCAGACTTCAAACGTATACAAACAATTATTATTGTTCATCCTCTGATACATACAGTCAAGTGAGATGTACTGCCTGATAATAAATGTACATATTAGCCAGTACCTCAATCAGAGATATTAACTTAATTATAATGATCAAAATGCAAATATTTATATAGCATTTTACGATTTTAAAACACAATATTATGCCTACAAATAACCGCAACACATAACTTCACAACAGGAATAAAAGGAAGGAAGTTTTGTGATTGATTATAACCTAATAAAGTTCCTTAGTATAACAATGTGGGTTAAAACACCATAATTACAAACACTCGGTGAAATTAAAACGCAATACTAGGCCTACAAATAACCTGAACACACGACCATTAAAACGCAATATTAGGCCTACAAATAACCTGAACACACGACGCGGTTACAAGAAAGGAGGTTTTGTGAGTGACTAATAAGTACCTGATGCATGGCGCAGCAGAAAACAGACGTAATGATGCCCCATCCACTACGTGGAGGACTAAATCGGGCTAAACTTTCGGACTGTACTAATAAGTTAACCCTTAAATTGGCAAAACTTCATTTCTCATACAAGTTTATTAAATCGTGTCGGACTGTAAAGAAAACAACTATCGCAACTATGCTCATCTTTTAGACAATTATATATTTGTCCCATTTGCTGTGGAGACCTTCGGTCCTTGGAGTCATGACGCTAAAGTTTTGGTATCTCAAATCGGCCAAATTTTGATCTCCGTTACTGGTGATCGCCATTGCACTACTTATTTGCGTCAACGCTTATTGCTATTCAACGTCAATTACTATTCGACGCGGAAATGCAGTGAGCGTTTTGGGTACTCTTCCAGAGTCCAGCCCTTTGGACGAACTTTTTCTCCTGTAAAATTTTTTATCTCTATGTAAATGTTTATATTTTAGTTTTTATATATGTGTAATTGTAACGGTGAAAATATTGTTAATCAAATAATTTTTTTTTATTTTTTTTTTCATATGTGTATATTGTTTTGAGAGTGTTTTTTGTAAGTAATTTTATGAGGTTGTTATTAATATGCTGATAAATTATTTAAGATAAGGAAGGTCCCTTGTGATTTTAGACATTGAGAATCGTGAAATAACTATCGCAATGTTCATATTTTATATGTTCTGCAAAATTATACTTACTTACTTACTTAGGGTCGTATTCATAGACGAGACTTTGGACCAAAGTTGACTTTGGAAAGTACAAGGTTACCATTTTCCTATTCACAGTCGACACCTTGACGAAAGTAAACTTCAATCGTGACTTTACTTCGAAGTTGCCGAAAATCTAGACTTTGACTTTGACTTTGACTTTCGTTCGTGGACATAAGGAAAATAGCTGATGTTTCGAAATTGTTGAATTTTCTGAAAATATTGAGGACATCTAGTGGATTATTAAAGCTGTTCATGTTCCTTAGCATATTATTAGATATAGATAATAAATTCAAATCAAGGTACAGATTTGATAAACAAACAGTATTAGATATCCTCGTCAAGTTTCAACATTCATTGATGAATAATATTCAAAGAGGATTATCTGTTCCACCAGTAATTGAATTTGTTATTTCATTGCAATTTTACGCTACATGTAATTGATGGCTTGATATTGATTTGACTGTTTAGAGAGAGAGAGAAAGAGAATATAGGATCAGGACCATAGTTACATACAAGAAACACGACAAACACCACGACAAAAATTATGCCACGACATAGACCACTATAAGGATCGAAAGGACTAGCACCACGAAAAGGACTATTAGAAAGACAACAAGGACTGCGATAAGGACCAAAATGAGGACCATGATAATATACTACAAGAAACACGACAAACATCATAACAAGGATTATGATAAATACCACGACATGGACCACGATAAAACCTTCAAAATTTATCAAGATACGAACTATGACAAAGACAACAAATACTTATTAAGGATCATGACAAAAGCAGCAAGGAGGACGATAAGGACAATTACAATGCTAACAATGACCACAATAAAGACAACATAGATCACGATAAGACAAAGACAACAAGGACCACGACAAAATAATAAGGATCACGATAAGGACCATGACAAGGAAAACAAGAACCAATATAAGAAACGCGATATGGATAAAGACAAGGGCCACGATAATAATTACGAATTAGACCACGATAAGGTCAAGATTCACGATAAGAGTCACGATATGAACCACAATAAGGACCAAGACCATGATAAGTATCATAACAAAGACAACAAATACCACGATAAGGATCATGATAAGGACCACAACAAAGACAAGGATTACGATAAGAAACATGACAAAGACAACAGTGATCACGATAAGGACCGTGCCAAAGACAACAAGGATCATTACAAGATCTACGGCAATGATAATGATAAGGACCATGACATGGACCACGGAATTAATCACCATAAGGACTTCGTCAAAGACAAGGACGACGTTAAGACCCATGACAACAAAACAAAGACAAGGACCACGATAAATAACGACATGGGTCACGACAAACACTATAATAAGTATCACGATACAGGGATAAGGACTATGCGAAGGAGAATACGGACCACTATAAGAATCACGATAATGATAAGGACGAGGACTACGATAAGGATCACGACATGGTCCACGACACGCACAAGGTTCAGGATGATAAGAACCATAACATGAACCATTTTAAGGACCGCGACACTGACTACGATACGGATCACGACAAGGACTACGAAAGAACCAAGACCATGACAAAGACGAGGAGTACGATAGGAGCTATTATAATGACAACAAAGATCACGACAAAGGCAACAATGATCACGATAAAAAAACATGACAAAAAGAATGAGGGTCACGATAAGGACTATGCCAGAGACAACAAGGACCAGTGTAAGAAACGTCACATGGACGAAGACAAGAACCAAGATAATAACCGCGACATGGACCACGATAAGAACCATGACAAAAACAAAAAGAACGATAAGGGCCATTACAATGACACCTAGGACCACGAAAAAGACAACAATGTTCACGATAAAAAATATGACAAAAGCAACAATTATCACGGTAAGGACCATGCTAGAGATAACCAGGACCCATATAAGGACGCGGAATGGACAAAGACAGAGACAACTATAAGAATCACGACATGGACCACGATAAGGACCAAGGCTACGATAGGGACCATGACAAAAAGAAGATCGAAAAAGGCTATTGCAATGGAAGCAAGCACTGTGATAAGGACCCCAACAAAGCAGGGAATAACCACAACAGAGACAACAATGACCACGATAAAGACCATGGCAAAGACATGAAGGACCACTATAAGGACCTCGATAAGGACAAGGACCACGATAAATATCATGACATGGACCATGACATGCACAACGACAATGATCGCAATAATACACCATAGCTTGGACAACATAATGACCACGACAAGTATTACGACAAAGAAACAACGACCATTATAGGACCACGAAACGGACGAACACAAAGACAAGAATAACAATGACCGCAGTAAGTATCAGGACATGCATCGCGATACGGATAACAATCAGGACTACGACATGGACACAACAAGGACCATGACAAGCATTACGACAAGCACCAAGGCTACGATTAGAGCCATGACAAAGATAACAAGGACCATGATTAGGACTACAACAAAGGCAACAAGATGACGATAAGAATCATGAGAAAAACGACAAGGACTACGATAATGATGACGACATGGACAACGGAAAGCACCACGACAAGGTTTATAATAACGACTACGATATGGTTCACGACTAGGAGTACGAAAGAACCACGATAAGGACCAAAACCACGATAAGTGCCATGACATAATAACAAGAATTGTTACAAGAACCACAATAGAGACAAGTACCAGAAGAAGGATCACGAAGAAGACAGCCACTTAATGCCACGATTTCACAACATAGCTCGGTTCACAAAATATCATTGCTTCTCTGTACCGAATGGCAAATGCCTGCTGTGGGATCTAAATTCTGGACTGCTGCTAATGTCACTCTCTTGTCTCGGTAGCTCATACGAGTAGAGTAGCGTGTCGGTTCCACCGTATAACAGGGAAGTCTCCTGTTTTTTAACACCTTATATTATATAATACATAAATATTATTGACAACTTAAACGTTCAAGATTTTGGAAAAGATATTGCAATTCGTTATTTAACATATGCATCTAATAATTAGTATTAATATATCTAATTAGTCAGTAACTGCAACAGTGCTTTTTCATTCAATCATAACATGAATGAAATTGAATGCACAATAAATTAAACACTATTGCAAACACAGAGAAAAATAGTTAAAATCAACTGAAGGGGTGAGAATGAAATAGCCGAAAGCCACACTTTTAACAAAAATTACTTTGTGCGAGTGCATTTCTTACACATATGAGATAGCTACTAATAAATTATTGTAATCATTACTCAACAAATGGCATAGGCCTAAGGACTTTAAACCTTTGGAAAAGTTTTTTCTAAGTGGCTTAGGAATATTTTTTAAATTGATTCTAATTGTTAGTTTTAAATATATATATATATATATATATATATGGTGTAAATGCATTCATTATATTAACGGTTATAATATTAGTCTATAATTTGTAATTTTGTATTGTTTGCGATCATTAACACTTAATCTCAGGACTTTGTAAAACTCTATTTCATCGTTATTTAGACAAAAAAAAATCGTTGGGTAGACCAAGAATCGAACTCGCACTCTTTCATACAACACGCAGAAGTCTTAGCTATTGAAACGACACGAAAGTTTACCTTTCTGTGCGGAGAGTCAATCTAGTCATGAAGGTCCAATGTCGATTTAACTATATGATTTATGTATATATTTATCAATTACTTATGTCATATTACCATATTTTTTTTGCAGTTTTTGAAATGAATTTCGGAACGATGCTAGTAACAAACCAAATAGCCTGAATTTAAGTAATTCAATATTCGTTATCTTGTGTATCAGTGCTCTGGTCTCCGATCATGCGCAGTCTTACATCTAAGACTTAGGAATATTCAATTGTCTCATTATTTTCTAGGGAAACTGTACATATCAGCCAGAAACTCAATCAAAGGTATTAATGTTGGTATATGCTAACATTTGTTTTGAGAAAGTAGAAAATGTGTAGGTACTGTAGGCTATGTCAAAGAGGTTCTTGAAAAGTATATGCATAGAAAAATTTCCAATGAGCTCCTCTAGATACAAAGATTGAGTAATAATCGGAGAAGTTTTACTTCTTGATGTTTTTAAGATGTATTTTGCAATTAAGTTCAATGAACTTATATAAATGTATAAAGTGTGACACATTTAACTTTGTAACTTTCGTATTTCAAGTTCTACAACGTAGCCTATAAGCAAACACGTTGTACAATGCCACGGTTGTGTATAGGCCTCTACAAAATAAATATATAAAACTAACATTTTTGTCCAAAATTGTATATTATGTGTAGTCCAGCGATGCAGAACTGGGGAAGAGAAGGGTGGAAGCATGGGGAAAGCGTTGGTTCCTCGTCCACAGTCCACCGGCGATGAATGACGTCGCCGAGACGTTCCGCAACCAAGTAACACAGACTTTGAATACAAATCCTCTCTATCCTACTATGTGGGGGTGAAAAGAAGGGATGTGTGACGTATTCCGGTTTGTGACGTATGCCATAATTGATGCCCAGTTCTGCATCCCTTATGTAGGCCTACTACTATAAGTATTTATTTTAAATTGAAATATTGTATTTTTCACCGGGCTGTTTGTAGAACGAATACAGGTACTACCCCTTATCTCACCCCTACTACGACGGAGTAGAATGAACTCGCATATCAAGAAACATACCGCAAAAACCTTCTGCGGCTCAACCGCTCATTAGTCCTTTGTTCGCGCCGGAAAAAGAGGCATACATTGACACGTGTGGAGCAATAACAGATGATGACGTGACGTAACAGACAATTATTTTAAACTAACAACCTAACAGAAATTATCGAATGCGTGCAGAATTTTTACAAAAATTACTTACATTATGAAGCGTCTACGTCAGGTAACGGTGTGCTAGGATGTTATGAAGTTGAGCCCCGAATTACGGACAATTGACTCGATCATTACAGCCTACACATATAATGTCGCAGGACGTTACTTACTGGCTTTTAAGGAACCCGGAGGTTCATTGCCGCCCTCACATAAGCCCCCCCCCCCATGGTCCCTATCCTGAGCAAGATTAATCCAGTCTGTATCGTCATATCCCACCTCCCTCAAATCCATTTTAATATTATCTTCCCATCTACGTCTCGGCCTCCCCAACGTCTCAAACGTCTGGATTTAATGTTCCTAATTATGTCAGGTGAAGAATACAATGCGTGCAGTTCTGTGTTGTTTAACTTTCTCCATTTTCCTGTAACTTCATCCCTCTTAGCCCCAAATATTTTCCTAAGCACCTTATTCTCAAACATCCTTAACCTACAGTATGTTCCTCTCTCAAAGTGAGAGTCCAAGTTTCACAACCATAAAGAACAACCGGTAATATAACTGTTTTATAAATTCTAAAATTCAGATTTTTTGACAGCAGACTGGATGATAAAAGCTTCTCAACCGAATAATAACACACATTTCCCATATTTATTCTGTGTTTAATTTCCTCCCGAGTATCATTTATATTTGTTACTATTGCTCCCAGGTATTTGAATTTTTCCACCTCTTCAAAGAATAAATTTACAATTTTTAAATTACCATTTCGTACAATATTCTGGTCACGAGACATAATCATATACTTTGTCTTTTCGGAATTTACTTCCAAACCTATTTCTTTACTTGCTTCAAGTAAAATTCCCGTATTTTCCCTAATCGTTTGTGGATTTTCTCCTGACATAATGTCGCAGGACGTTAACAACACAATTTCAAAACAGCACAGTACCGATACCGTATTCTGCAGAGTATCAGGGATGTACAGAAACTGATGATCAATCACTGTTCCAGATCCATGTTTGAGTTATGTTGTGAGTTGTGATGCAGCCGTATACCTTATCACTCTCCACTACTGCCAAGGGTAGTGTTCGTCCCCACCTACAAATCACAGTCCTTCTCACAGTCTTTAATACTTTTCCAACGGCTTCATATATAGTATTTTATTTTCATGTTTAGAAAAACAGAATGTTTCCTATTAAGGGGGAATGAAATTTGATTTTGGATGAACATTTTTATCTATCTTTCATATTCCCAATTTATTATTTGGTTTTCTCCTCTTTAAAATGGTACATCACATAACAATATACTAAAATTGTATCTATTTCAATTTTTCAAGGTTATAAGCGTTTCAATTTTTACTTTCATTTTCTAAAGAAATTATGTATTTTTTTTGCCAATTTATTCTTTAATTTTTTTCTCTTTATGGCATATCAAAATGATTATACTAAATATTATATCAGTGTTCATTTTTCGTTCTGATGAAAGGGGGGGGGGGCGTAGTATTTGTATACAATGTCTCGTTTTAACGCTTATTTTCTGTAAATTTATTTTCTCATACAAAAGGAAGAAACTATTTCTCAGCTCCTGTTGAATCTAGAGAGCTGAAATTTTCAGGAATTGTTTACTTGGTTGTTTTATACGTACTGAAACTATGTTTTTGAAATTTGATGAAAATCGCTGAAAAAATATGCGAATGGGAAAAAGTATGTCTCAGTAAGGAAATAAGTTAAACAAAAACTGCTGTTTCAGCATAAAGTCAAGTTATATGTATATGAGGTGTAAAAAAAAATTAGCTTCCTAGCTTCAACAGTTTATGAGAAAAAGTCTTTTATGTAACGCATAGTTTAATGTTGCCAAGATAGACAAATCCGTATTCCCTTAAGTCTTCGAAAGTTTACAACAGGTTAGGTTTTCAGACTGCGAACTAACGTCGCGTTATAGATGTCAAGAGGTTCTTTGTCCTGCAATTAATAGGATGGGCTTGTACATTATACATTTGTTTATATGGGAAGTCTCCTTGCATGGAATGAGGATTAGTCATAAAGATTTAATGGCTGGGAAGGAATGCATGGTATGGCGGTTGGTGAAACCGACCTCTACGGGCACGTGATTTATTCCATAATGGGAACACAGAAAGTCTACACGGGCTGAAGTTCTTAGAAATGTTGCATGTCCCTTCCGATAAGCACCTCTAGTTTTCTCTTTGAGGAACATCTTTACTGTTCCGCTGACATAATTTTCAATATAAATAATAAAATTTATTCGTCTGTTCTATGAATTTATTGTTTATTACTATTTATTTTTCTCTATGAATTTCAACTGTAATTTTTACTGTCGATAACGGAAAGTGATGTCGACTCTGCGTTGTTTTAAAGATTAAGCATTACTTTTCCAAGGCGGATGCAATTATTAGTGTTGGGAGGAAACTTTCTTGACCCGAGTGCATGGTTAGTTATTCCTGTCTGAGTTGAGTGGTTCTTGAGCCCTGTTGCCTCCCCTGCTGATAATGCTGCACGATCCACCTGGCAGTCCACGTGGCTTCGTTCTTAAGAACACAAAATTAAATTAACGCCTTGTGAAATGTCGACCTTCTTGTAATAGGTCGCAAAGCTCATTCGGAGCTAAGTCGATTTAGTACGAGTTCGGTGACCGAAATTCTCTTTTCTTCTTTCTACTCTGCATATGTTTCGTAAGCTAAGTGTAAAAATCGGTAATGCAAAATTCTATTCAAATCTTTACTGACAAACGAATAACAAATCTCTTATCTTAAGATGGATCTCATTAAGTTCAGGTTTTTTAAAATTAAAAACCAGTAGATCTGTCGTAAAAATTTTCAAAGAACAAAAATCAACAGAATATTATGTGCAAATCAAGCTTTCAGGTATATAGTTGATTTGAATAATTTCGAGGGAAAAATTGTTCCGGGGCCGGGAATCGAACCCGGGACCTTTGGTTAAACGTACCAACGCTCTCCCAACTGCACTCAATGTTGGTTGCTTGACGGTTGTCAGCCCACTTTGAGGTCTGTGGATTTAGAGGGAAAAATTGGATCGGTGTCTGGTGGAGTTCCCGGGTAGCTCAGTTGGGAGAGCGTTGGTACGTTTAACCAAAGGTCCCGGGTTCGATTCCCGGCCCCGGAACAATTTTTTTCTCGAAATTATTCAGAATATTATGTGTTAATTAAAGCAAAACCGCCACAAGTACAGATACGAAAATAAAATTTAGAGCTCCCTAATTGTATAAGTTGTTTCGCTAACAACACACTGCGCATGTGCAGTGAACAAGAGCCCTGTATATATGCTACTTGTGGACAGTCGTGTGAAATAGTTGCCTACATACAGGTGGATTCCTATCAAGACTCGCTTCATATTTTAATTCCGTATCTATAGATGGACATCTCTCCTATCAATTTGGTCAAATATTTCGGATAAAGTTACAATATAGGCCTACGTACAGTCTGAACAAAATGCGAATAAGATGTTCAAAACAAACATTTTAAATATTTATTTATTCTAAATTCAATATAGGCCTATTACTTTGGTATTTCTTTTGCATAACATTTCATAGTCGTCGGTGGTCTCGCTGTTGCTATGATTATCATTGGAACGAGGGCTCGCCAGTTCAATCCCGACCGAGGCGATAGATTTTAAAAGGTGATAAAGTCGTTATCATGGCTTCTTCTGACAGCGAAGTAAAGCAGTGGGTCCGTGTGTTGTATCTCTGTATATTTCTGGTTTTACAATGTTAATACATTTCTCAGGAGCTCATGATTACTGTGATTACAATTTTATGTATTTTAATTACTTTCCAGTCTCCTTCATTCTTGTTTATCAGACCATAAACTTTCATCGATCTCCCTCCCCCTCATTGTTTTAAGTATCCCTTTCACCCAAATGACCGTTGGTCTTCCCTTTTTTTCTGTGTCATTGTGGTAACTATTCCATAATTCTCATTGGCAATCGTTTTCTCCCATTCTTTTTACATGTCCGTAACACTACAGTTGTTTGTCTTCAATTAAATCAATAATTGAATTTTGAAAATTAATTTTTTGTCTTATAATTTTATTTTTATTTTTTCTCGCCGAGATATCCTTGCAGATCATCTCCAGAAATCTATCTCTGGCGCTATTAATTTTTCTCTAAATTTTGACTTCAAAATCCAAAACTTCTGATCGCTATGTCATAATAATTACTTCTTACTATAGTTTTAAATAATTATTGTATCTTTGTTTCATTTGTAAACTGTTTGTTCCTAATGATACCATTAAATGTTGATATTGTTAACTTTGTAGAATTAATTTTTGTTCTTATTTCTTTTCTTGTAAGTTTCATCTCAAGATATTCTTCTCTATGTGAAATTGTTCCAAATTCTTTTTCTAGTATTAAATCTTGCTTTTTACATCCTAATGTCATTTTGTTTTAGTTGTATTTACATTAATGCCCAATTTTTTACATTCGTAAACCACTTTCCTAGTAATGTACTCTATGTCTTCATAGTCATGATCCAAAATCAGTTGACCGTTAACAATCTGCAATGAATATAGATTATCGTGTTGTTATTTATTGGAATTCACATATTCTTACATTTTTCTTCCAAATTTCTAAATTTTTCCTTAACAAGCAACATCTTTGACGTAGACCTTTAGTGACTTCAAAGCCAGGTGACAGATATTTTCCAATTTGTATTTTTAATATGGAATTAGCATATAGATTTTATATTGCTATTATTAGGACTTCGTTTATACCAATAATTGATTTTAAAAGGTTGTCCATAACTTAGTTAAAGATTTACTATCGTAAGCCTTTACTAAATCTATAAATACCAAATGAAGAGATTGTGTACGGGCTGTTTTCTTTCCAAATATCTGTTGTGAGCAGAATAGGTGATTATAGTTGATCTACCCACTCTAAAGCCTACTTATTCTTCAGCTTCCATTTCTTGGAATTTTAATTCCAATAACTGTTTTAATATTCTTCCGTAAAGTCTGCTTAAAGAACCATTCATAAATAAAAAATAATCTGTTCCTGATACAGGGCTCCAGGCAAAATTTGTTGGTCATTTTTTCTCTAGGCTGAATTTCGAAGCTGACCAACCTCGGCAGTTGGAAGCGTCGTTAATAAAATAATAGAAAATTTTAGATGACCAAGTCATTATTGCTAACAAAGAAAAATATTTACAAAGAGGACTACATGAATTCAATAAAATCATAATTTTATAATTTCAGTACGAGAGACAAAAGTACAGTAATGTCATTCATAGGATCTTTACCCGAAAGATGCAAATTGGTTCTTAATGGCAAAATCTCTGAATGAGTTAATACATTTAACTTTTAGGTTGTGATATAGAGAGTGAACCGTAAGTCATGTCATTAATTTCAGAAGGTTAGTCTTGGAGAAAAAAGACTCATCATGCCATGTTTGGAGTTTATCTTAGGAAAGGTAAATGCGATAGCTTCCCGTTGCTTTCCGCATACCACTCTCTCTTTCGCATCTTAAAATATCCCAGGGGGCTCCAGCATGGAGATGAGGAAAGTGGATTTGACTAATTAGGCTCTCCGAACTTCACCAAAATTCACCCCAAAGGTTAAGTATGAGTTCTGTAAGGGTTTTTGACCCGATCAGAGACCGGAAAATCTCGGGAGAAAAGTTCGGTGCAGAAAGACGATATCAGACGATAGATGACATTAAGATATATGGATCATATTCGGAGACTAAGAGGAAGGCAGAAAATAGGAAAGACTGGAGAATGCTGGGTTTGCAGTGAAAGATCTCCCTCGGGTAGAACACTATGAATGAATAAATGTTTGAGATGTTTCCAACAAAAAGGTTTAATAAAATGTTTCTATTTTTTATTCAGTTTCGAGAAAAAAATGTTTTAAATGAAACATCTAGTAGCTTATTTTTGGAAAACTAATCATTAAATTCTCAATATCCTCAGTCAATTTAAGAGAGTAGTGAATACTGATAACACATTTTTAAAATAATTTTAGTTTTGTCCCTTAATTTTGCAGAAATTTGATCCTAACAAATGTAAATTTTCGTTTCTCAGAGCAATTTTAAATTGTAGGGAACAGTGACAACGCTGTAAGAGGTTAGGGCCTATTGCCTGTAGTCAACAGGAACACACTGCTCATGTGTGCCATGTCTGTGGCTAGCATGTAAAGACTTCCATCCATCCGGGTTCGATCCTCGGCCAGGTCATGATGAAATTTGTGGTGGACAAAGCAGACGTTGCAGATGGTTTTTCTCGGGATACTCCTGTTTCCCTCTAACATTTCACCAATACTATCCACATCCCCTCATTTCAGGTATCATTTGCAATAGTAAAGATAGTCTGGGATGAAGTCTTGGGGGCAGTAGACTACGCATTTTCGATGCTGATATTGAAAGCACTTGACGCTCATCAGCATTCTTCGAGACTTTGGACCCGATAAAATAAGTTTACTGTGCATGTACTATGGGTTGTTGACTCGCTGCAGGTAGTGAAAGGTAGAGATGTCTTGAGGTAACAATGTTGCTATTTAGAATAGAGTACGGTAGTATGGGGAAACACACACATATATAGATTCTGAAAGTAAATATACACTACACAATGACAATGTCAAGAGAATATGAAAAGCATTTATTCTCCTGTCTTTTATAAGCATTTCTGTTCAATTATACACAGTGTTAATGGTGGAAATAAATATGTAGCAATTTTAATTTCTTCATTTATCCTATTGATCGTCTTTAGGAAGTGCAGTTACAGTACCGAATTGCAGTGTACTACAAGATACATTTTCAGTGTCTCAAACGTAAATCTTTTCCGGTTATCTGCCAAACATAGTTTGTAGTGTGAAAAGCTGCGCTCTACGTAGCATGACGTGATAGAAGCAAAACGAAAAAACCTAACATCATTGCAGTCTCTAAGAAACTGTCCTTTATTCTCGGGTGACTCTATGTCCACTAATTTGCTGTTTATATTACACAGTGATCCATATCCGTTATTTTTGCATAAAATTGATTTCCACTTCAGTTTTACACATTTAATAACTTGTGTACTTGTTGTCTCATTAATTCTCTGTGTCATTTCCTCAATTAATTTTCAGGACTTCCGGCATCTCATGCTCTGACTTTTCTAACCGTGTAATAGTTTCAGATACAGTTTGAAAATAGGTTTGTATGAAAACCAAATTATTCGTCAGAACCGTCAAATCCAGAGCGTTTTTCTTTGCGTATTTGTTGGCATTCATTCTACAGTACCCCCACCCACTGTACGCTTTACCACTATACTCAGTACGCCGTTATGCGGATTTCCCACTGAACTGCTCTATCGGGTCCGAAGTCTCGAAGCCTGCTCATCAGGCTATACGTATGCGGACTGGACCTAGCTCTATTTGGGGCTGAGGCAGGATGGTCCATCTGACAGGAAAGGCTTGGGGCTCTGGGCCCCTGGAGCTTATCAGGCTATTCGTCCGCGAAACAGGATGTGGCTCTATCAGGGGCTGAGGCACGATGGCCCAGCAGTCAGCATCGGATTCACGAATGCCACTCAGATCACTTGGCAGACTTGGAAAATCATAGCATGTATAGTGCGCACAATATGCCAAAACGTGCCTAAGTGTACGGACTCGTCCCAGGCCCAGCCGTAGTAAAGACAGCCAGCCAGCCACTGCTCATGTGTACGTTTGTTAGAGTGATAGAGGAGATGACAAAAAATGTAAACATAAACAATTGCGTTTATAGACAGCTCTGGAATTGACTGTCTCTTACGTAAGTTCACCGGTTAACTATCGGTACTTTAAAATTTGGAGTGGAAGGCAAATATTTCTAATTGTATGAAGTAAAATACTAATTTCAGTTTCTCTCTACTTGTTTAAAACATAAAAATCAAATCTGTATGTTTTCTTATTACTTTAAAAAATACATAACAGTGATATCCCGCAGCCTATCCAAAACACATCCGGTGAAGGGGTTGTTCACTGGAAAAGAACAGTCGACCATTTATTACAACATTGCACGATGTCACAATTCACGTGTTTAAAATTGCACGTTTTTCTAGAAAAATATTCAAAACACAACAAAATGGTACTTCACTTTTTTATCTTTACTAAAGAAATCATTCACCAAACTGAATGACTTGACTTTCAATTTACTCTTTATATGATATATAGATGAAATTGTATGTATGTATTTATTCACACTGCAATGGGTATATACCCGGTGGCAGTGGTAACTAATTACACTCAATAATGACAATAATAAACTTGTTAATTAAAAATACACTTAGTAATAATACCAATAATTAATACTAACAATAATTTATGATAATAATAATAATAATAATAATAATAATAATAATAATAATAATAATAATAGGGAATATCCTAAATTAAATGAAGCACTATCACTTAAAATAACATTTAAAATAAATCTAATTTGTATCTTAAATCTAAATTCGAACTAAAACCCACGAAATTGATATAAACAATAAAATTAGAAAACTTCAGTTACATGTATGACACCATCAAAAGAACTTTTGAACGAAAAATTAGGCTAGATACAAAAATGAAATGTTATAAAACTATGATCTCAAAGAGCTGTCTCTATGGAAGTGAAGTATGAATACTGAAACGAAGAGACATCGGTAGAGTCGGAGTCACCAGAAGAGATCGACTTAGAAATAATAGACAATATTAATTGAACTTCTGGAGTTTAAAAAATAAATAATGGAATATAGAAGTCAAAGTAGTAGATTTCCAAAACTAGCACTAAAATACAGCCTTAAAAGAAAGAAACACAGGAAGAACTAAAAAGAGATGGGCACAATAATTTTAAGGAGCTTCAACAGAAGTAAAGGTCTAACGCGTGAAGTAAGACACGAAGAGTAGTTACAACTATTCCGTTTCTTCCAGTTTCAAAGTTGGGCAACTAACAATTTGAGAGAGAGAAGCTGTGGGCATTCACTACATGCGTTAATTGCAAAATCGTACAAAACCTTGTCCGTGTCGGAGGAACCGTATCGTAATCTCAGAGGTGATCAGACTTCGTGCTGCTAATGACGTCATAAACAGATGAACAGGAGACATATTGGCATCTGTAGCCTTTTTATGTCGCAGGAAGATCTGGTTTTTGTCAGTCTACTCAAAAGTGACACCCCCGCAGCGTTGTGGAAGGAAGTCGTTTATCACTGCAATATGCACGTCTTCCTTTCTTATTGCATCCATGCAGATAATTGAGCATGGAGCAGTGAAGCATAATTTCCATACACCAACATAACGATGTCCGCGGCGTGAAGCATTGCACTTGGTGATGGAGAATTTCTGCAGTGAAGATAAGGCGTCTGCTTTTTAGATTAATTTCTAACAACAAATTATTCGTATTTTGTAATTACGTATACACGAATTTTAGGTTTTCAGCTGTATATTTCAGACATAAGATAAGTCTAGTCATTCCAATGTTTCGGAACTAGATGTAGGTTTCATTAGTGACGGCTGGTGCTAGTTTTGAATGAGTGTGCACTATCAGTAAGCTCACTATTTCTAAATAAAGCATGCAATTTCACAAAATGTATTGGTTTACTGATTCCATATATAGCTGTTTTAACGACCCCAACGAGTAAGATATCATTCTTATAACACTATTTTCCACATGACGAAGATAGCACCGATCTTTCAGATATTTTAAATTTATTATTCATTAAAAGCAATCCAACAAGTACAATCTGTGCCTCTTCTAACAATATACCATTGCTTTCCCTCTCTTTTAAGTCAAGACAAAATATATTTTTTATGCAATCCAGAACACGATTATTGATCTTCTTATTTGCTATTTGTCTTGAATGATAGTTGAGGGAAATAAACTGCCATTAGAAATTTCTTCTGTGTGCGAACTCGAAAACGAAAATTGAGCTTCTTATTTGGTAAGTATTTGTTTCGAATAATACTTGAGGAAAATAAACTATAATTAGAAATTTCTTTTGTGTCCAATGCAGAAAACGAAAATTAATCTCTTTTTATGATATTTGTCTTGAATGTTAGCAGGATAATCCAGGAAACGAATATTGATCTTATTTGGTATTTGGTATTTGAATGAAGTTAAGAAATATAAACTATAGGCCCTAATTAGAAATTGCTTCTGTATGCAACCCAGGAAACTAAAATTGATCTTATTTAATATTCGTCTTGAATGGCAGTTGAAGAAAATAAACCTTAATTAGGAATTTATTTTATGTGCAACTCAGAAAAAGAAAAAAAATAATCTTATTTGGTATTGTCTTGAAAGACGGTTAAGGAAAATATCTATAATTAGGAATTTCTTTGTGTGCAATCCAGAAAAAGAAAATTTATCTTCTTACTTGGTACATATTTGTCTTAAATGTTAGTTGAGGAAAAGAAACTATAATACATACATTAAAAAAAAAAAACAAATTTTGCATCACCTCGGTCCCAAGAGTTCCTGAACCTCTATATAAAAACGGAGGAGAAATATACAAAAGTAACATATCAGCTTTCTTTATTCTTCATCAGAACTAAATATTACAAGCTCTACAATAATACAGCTTGACTTTCTCAATTTGAATTTCTGACCAGTGGCTTTAATACCCGGTAGCACGTCCTCTTGCAGTGATGCATGTCTGTATTCATCGTGGCATGCTGTCCACTAATTCATCAAGGCACTGTTAGTCCAGATTGTCCCACTCTTACAGTTTGAGTTGAAAGTGACGATCTGTGGCTGCACGAAAATCAGTATTGAGCATGATGGCATTACGTTCCGGGTTCCTTCGAGCTGAAATCCGTAAGTAGCGGTCATCGACTGCAGTCGTAGCCCTTGGACGGCGAGTGAGGCAAGTCATCAACAGTTCCTGTCTCTCTGTACCTCTTCCATATCGGAACAACATTTGGTTCACTCTGAGAAGTATGGAAACTTCCCTTGATGATAGCCCTTCCTGACGCAATGTGACAATGCGAACACAATCAAACGTCGCAATTGACCTTCTAGCCATAGCAGAACTGCAGATAATACGAGTAGTGTACTTTCTTCCTGATGTTATGAGTAGAACTAATCAGCTGTCTCATCTATTCCGTTTGATAGGTATGGCTCATGCATGGTTGTTTACATTTTTGTGCAGGTTTAGTGATATCTATGAATAGTCTAAGAGGCTATGTTATTGATGAAATATGAACATTCATCGTCAAGGTTCAGGAACTCTTAGGACCGACGTGATGCTAAACTTTTTTTATGTATGTATATAGGAATTTCTTTTGTGTGTAATCCAGAAAACGAAAATGCATCTTATCTGGAAGCACAGTAAATGTATTTATGTGCGTCTTGAATAATGATAATTAAGCTAAATAAAATATAACTAGGAATTTTCTTTTGCGTGTAATGCAAATTACAAAAGTTGACCTACAAAAAATTATTACAGTTATGACCACAGCTTATATTGTTGAGTATTAATGATTCCAAATAAAGGGGATAATGAAAAGCTACATTAAGTATTAGAATATAATTGATGAGTAGTTATTTTTACGGAATTCTTGGGAACAGATAAACTAAAATCTTTGATTAGAGCAGTAGACAGGTGATATTATAGAAACAAAATAAGAACTTCGGGATTGTGGCTCTTGTTCCAATTTCTAATTAGAGATGTAATATTTTTCAGAAAATGAAGGAATGAATTGGAGCTTCTGGACTAAATTTCTCCTCTCTCGCGTCATAGTAATACCTTAGCTGCATAATAGATTGCGTTTGAAGCGATACGCCCGCTGTTCCTCTGCCAAGAAAACTTTCTATATAAAAATAATCAGAGCTAGCCTCCTATATGCATATCCAGTTTGGTCATCATCTGTCAATGGGTCTCTACTGAGAAGACTGCGTGATGTACAGAGAACAGTTCTGCGCATAATTGCTGGAGCTGATTACACAACATCCAATAAAATGTTACATGAAGTTTTGGACACAGCATCAATTGAAGAGTTTTCGGAAAATTTAAATCTCGAATTCATACAAACATTGAAAAATCATTCAAATCCTCTGCTACAGAAGTTTAATCATCAAGCATAAAGAATAAAGCCCAAGTTATACCAGCCATATCTTTTATAAATTCATCATGGATTAACACCAAGGACTGAAGAACTAGACAGAACAATTTCAAAGTGATTATAAATTAAATGAGGAGTCAAAATCAAGTCAGCTTGATCTCCGTTCATATAGACTTTCAGTGCAACAAAATGTTGGTTGGTCCCTTTGCCGCCTGTCGAAAATAAGTGCAACTAAATTCCTTGTAGGTATTGAAACCTCCGCTAAGGGGTGTGTTCCGACTCCGGAACTATGGGTTAAATGATGATGATGATGATGCAATGCATTGTTCAAAAATCGATCTTTTTTCGATATTAACATCAGAAGGTTGTGACTGGCTAACTTCAAGACGCATTATGGGATCAATAATGAGAGCATGTTGTTTACGTCTATCAATAGCAATAATATCAACATGTCTTGTGGACCCTGTTTCCAAGAGGAATGTAATCTCTTCATAGATGTTCCAGGTTCCAGTTAACTCTTCTAAAAGGATCTGCAATAACCTTGCGGACGGCGTGATGTCGAACATTGCGCAGTAATTTACCATTTGGACAGGGACCCAGAATATGTCCTATAGTTTCAATCGCAATGCAACCAGGATAGCGGCAATGGTTGTTCTGAGACCTGTCAGGAATAACACGCATTGACACAGTGTTTCTCTTCATTTTTACAGTCATTATTTCAGAAGAGCTAATGCCTTCAAAAGATGTCATCCATTTTTTCAAATGGTGAGCTCAGAAAAGAGAACCACTCCCTCTTATCTTTGGTAGAAAGATCACATGAATTCTGGAAGCTTTGACTTCGTAAAGCTGTTCTGATATTTTACTTGTGAAGAAAGCGATTGTAATGCTTTTCGTATTAAAATGCTATAAGCATCGACGTTGTTCATTACGGAGATTCCTAGTACAATTGATGTACGATTCATCATCCTAGTCTAGTATCTTCTTAACTTTAAAATGTTGTAGATAAGCTTCCCATGACACACACATAAGACCGAGCCCCCGAAATTTCCTGGGAGTATATAACCTTGCAGATGGAATATCCGAAGGAAGATTTAAAGTTTCTCTGAGTGTACTTCGAAGTATCAAATCGACGCCTTCAGAAATTTGGATGCAAGGCGATTTAATGAAGCACATTAAATGGATAAATTAAAGTTACCCAAATGTACTGATTTATGATAGACACTTTGGTTATTCTTAAACAGAACAATAGAAACGAGCATTTTAATGCTATTTCGAAACTGGTGAATAGATTTAGAGGCGAAAAAAATACTTAATCGTTAAAATCTATAACTATTTGATTTTTCAGAGCTCCTTGTAGGGATAATCTGTCCATGAATTTTGTTGAATGTGGCATTTTTTTATTCAACCCATATTACAAAAAACATACAAACCTTCTGGATCTACAATAAATATTTATATAATAATATTTGATTAGGTTCTAATGTAAAAAAAACGATAAAATAATATTAACTTATTAGGATTTACATATCTCTCAGGGTTTGATCATGTGTCAACTTCGTCTTTTTCCTTTTTTAACTACATTTTGACAAAAACAAATATGTCAATTGTGCCATAATGTAAATACAAAAATTAGTATTTAATATATATATAAATATATATATATATATATATATGTATATTAAAATCACTTTAAAATTTAACTTACTAACAGAAATAGGAAATAAAAGTAAAAAACCATGGTACTTGGAGAAAAAATCCGAACTTGCAGGTAAATAGTTATATAAAATTAAGAAATGCCCAAAAAGTTTATTTAGTTTTCCATTCGAAATTATTTTTTTTATTTTTCTTTTCACGAGTAATCTATAAAATCCAAAGTTACGATTTCATCATGAGAATGTAAGGAAATAGAAAATAGAAAATAAAAATAAAAAAGCATGTTACTTGGAAAAAAAATCCGAACTTGCGGGTAAATAGTTATATAAAATTAAGAAATGCCCAAAAAGTTTATTTAGTTTTCCATTCGAAATTATTTTCCATTTTTCTTTTCACAAGTAATCTACAAAATCCAAAGTTACGATTTCATCATGAGAATGTAAGGTAAAATATAATAATGCGCAAACATTCAAGAAAGCGCATTATTACTTCTTTTCCTTGGAAAAATATTAAAATCTGGTCTTATAAATAAGTACTGTAGGTACTTATTGCACCAAGGATAACAGCTACGATTAAGGCAATATAAAATTATTTTATCTTTTCTCCTACATTCCTTATTGTACCATAGTACATTCTGCTAATCTAGGCTCTATTGTGTCAGTATGGTTACAATTTGGACAGAGATCATTATCCGTGAAGTGAATACGAAAAAGCCTATGTCGGGTAGCTATTAGGTCATGAACAATGTAATACCACGTAGATTTAATACTCGTATCTGTTGATAAAATAAAAAGATTAATATTTATCCACATTTGTTGATAATTAATATAGCTAGTACGCAGTTTGTAAATTCTCATATCAGGTTTGGGCAAATTACTACACATATATCTGTAAACACTTTTCGATGATACACGTATATTCTCTGGAATATAAGATCTCTCAATAACAAATGTTTGTATATATGGACATTTGACCGGAATTTGTGCAATATTAAGAGATAATGAAAAATCTATTACTGACAAAATAATTGAGCCACCCAGCGGTAAATGTCAGATTCTTAATTTGTAGTATATAATTACGACTAAACCACAAACTCATATATTTTAACTCAATATTATAAAATCTAACACTCCTTCTTGCTGAGGTAAATATAGAGCCGTTTGTGGAACTTTAAATATGCTCCTTTTCCAAATATACCATAAAATGAACCAGTGATTTGGCGAGCAAAAGTTTTTGACATAGGTACAATTTGTGGTATTCGGTCCTAATGCATAATGGACAATACTAATTAGCCACTTCAATCATTTTCATCGGCAAATGACATATAAGGAATATTTTCAAGGTTGGAGTCAGTTAAGAAGTCATATTTACCGCAAACGCATTTGTCAATAAGGTTTTTTTTTTAAACAAAGTCAGTTGCTAAATTAAAAAGAATGGTAAATCTTGCGGAACACCACGCATAACTGATACCGGTTTAGTTCTACCTTCCAGCATTCAATATGGATTTTATTATTAGAGAATGTATTTTTTTACAGTAGTTATCCTTCACCCAAAGATATTTTCCTCCACAAATCTCTGTCCTCAGCATGTTCTTCAGTAAGATCTTTTCTAGTCATACTCCATCCATTGTTTCCTTGGTTTTCTTTTTTTTTCTCTCCAGCATCACCTTCGGTATTCTTCGTGTTTTATTCTCTTCACTTGTCCAAACAATTTTAATCTTCTTTCTTCAATTACTTCAATAATGTTCTTTTCTACCTCCATAATTTCTCTAATTCTTTGATTTCTAATTTCTTCCCTTCTTGATTTTCTTACTGCTCTCTGCCAGAAGTCCATTTCAATAGCTAATAATTTGTTTTCGTGTATTCTGTATAATGTTCAAAATTCTGCCTCGTATATCAAAACACTTTGTAGTAATAACTTATAAGTGTTTTTGTTTTATTTAAAATGTTCTTACTCCAATGAATTGAGTTCAGCATGCCAATTGCACTCCTTCCTTCTTTTATTGTTATTTCAATTTCAGTTACACTCTTCCATAAAATTGACCTCAAATACTTAAATTTATTGACTATTTTTTTCAATCTCTAGTTTTTCATCTTGCATCTTCAATATTAGGTATTCGGTTTAATTTAAAATTAAATTAATACATAAATATGTATACGTCATGAATTATAGCTAAATTAAATAACATAATTAGGAATGTAATTAGTTATATGATGAATTAAACCCTTAAAAATCACTTAAAACGTATAATAATAAAGTATGAGCCATATTTACGCCCCAATTTATTTTAAAATAAAATCTGGTCCCAACCAACTTTCCTCTGCAACTTTATATGAAGAGAGACTAACATTTATAAATAATTTGCTCAGAATTTCTCTTGTAATTTCCATACAAATTTTACCCAATCTTACTTTTCAGGTTTCCTATATTTCTAGGCCTTCACATCATGGGATTTTATTGGTTTGATTATTATTTAAAATGGATGGTCCAAAGTTAACATGCCGATGTGTGTATTTATACTATGTATAATGAAAGTGAAAATTTCGTCTTGGTTGACTTTATTTAATAACTGAAATAATACTGCTTGAAGGAAACAAACTGCGAAACGATTCCTTCTCATTAACTTCACACACCCTCTACACACAGAAATATGACGATTTTTGTGACAGAATGAAGAAGGGTGGCAGTTCCCCTCGTCTGCAAGCAGACAGGGTAGTAACGGTACCCCGGGGACACCGGAAACATGTGTTGTACAGAAGAGAACGAGGCGTCCCCAGTGTCGATATTTCGAGTGAGTAGCAGACATTGATTATTGTCACAACAGGACACACCTCGTTTGTTGGCTATTATAGAGTCGGGCCGCCTCATCCATTTTCTGCTCCCGTGCCGTCACGCACTATTTCATAAATATGTATCGAGTGTTGCTGCTCTCTGGTTCACTGAGATTCTGTGTTGCAGTTTCGTGTCAGTGGCTGTATTATCATAACAGCCTGTATGAGGCTCGACTTACAATATGTGGTACCAAAAGCACAGTATTCTGATACAGTTTCAAAACACTACATACTTTTCTCATCACAAACTTCCGGTTCTCTTTTGACTTTGGTCAGTGTTCTTGAGCCGTTTTAGGCAATTCAGTGGCTTGCAATCGTGAAATCTGATCTTTGAAATTCTATAGAGTTTATTATAAACTAACAGTCGCTGTGAAATGCTAAGAATAGGATTTACTCGCGAGTGTGAGTATTGATCCACCATTGAGAGTACCCGGCCAGATCGTAAAGAACTTTATGGTGGACAAAGCAGATGTTGCAGAGGGTATTTCTCGTGGTACTTCTGTTTTCCTCTATTATTTCACCAACACTCTCCACCTCCCCTCATTTCATCTGCCATCTGCAATAGGGCCATTGCATTGATACGTGTGTGACAAATATTTAGTTATATTGACTAAAAGACTTAAGATTATATGTCAATTTCTTACGCTGTGGGCAGTTGAAGAAGCTTCGGTTATATACCTCTAGTTACATAGTTCTTGATCCATAATTATGAAATCCATAATTTTGTCTAAGAAAAGGGGAGGGGGAAGACTAAATGTTGCGGGTGTGACAAAATTTTCGTTTTGGCATTGCGCATTCACTCTGATAATTGGTAAGTTTTGAAAGAATAAGACTTTTTTCTCTGTATCTGTAAGATTTTTAGAACAAAATTACCTTTTTTAAACCGGGATTTACGTTTGACCAAGAACATACAGAATATTTATAACAGAATAGTTAAAATATGAAATTTAATAACAATAAATTTATTTCTTATGATGATATTAAGGCCATTGTAGAACAATAGATCATTATCAGAGAAATATTAAATGACGTTAAATTCTTTGTGATTTTTAACGCAAGGGAATGGTTTAGATCATTTGTTTTCTCATGAAACTTACCTGCGCGTCAGGGGAAGAAGAAAGTGGACTGAGGATCTTCCTTCACTCGTTACGCTTCTACTTGTACTTCCCGAGCTCACTTACCCCCACCATAAGATTGTTACAGCTCATGCATTTTGTCAAGACACTCACGATGTGCAGTAGGGGAACAATGTGGAGGGGGTAGGAGTAGAAGTGAAGGTCGGGCGTGTGTCTACCGAATTCAAGGCAAAGGCTAACCCGTTCCCCTTTAATTCTTAAGTAAACTCATCCGATCTCGTGCGCAGCTCTGTAGGAAGAGTGGGGGAGTGCCTGGACATAATGCATAAGCTGTACTATACGCTACGACGCGACGCACAAGATTGTAGTTTGACAATATAACGAATGACTTATACGATCACTTAGTGTCGACGGCAAAAATGTGGATATTGTTGTTGTTGTTTAGTCAACTGTCCGAAGACAGGTCTGAACCTCACAAGTGATACCAAGAAGGACCACTTTATGAGGCAACTAGGCCAGGAGATAATTGGGTAGAGTGGCCAGTTCATTTCCCCCTATGTAGATATTATAATTTAATTATAGCCTATACACTGTACATTATCATTTCAAAATAATTTGGGGCTAAGAGGGATGAAGTTACAGGAGAATGGAGAAAGTTACACAACACAGAACTGCACGCATTGTATTCTTCACCTGACATAATTAGGAACATTAAATCCAGACGTTTGAGATGGGCAGGGCATGTAGCACGTATGGGCGAATCCAGAAATGCATATAGAGTGCTAGTTGGGAGGCCGGAGGGAAAAAGACCTTTAGGGAGGCTGAGACGTAGATGGGAAGATAATATTAAAATGGATTTGAGGGAGGTGGAATATGATGATAGAGACTGGATTAATCATGCTCAGGATAGGATCCAATGGTGGGCTTATGTGAGGGCGGCAATGAACCTCCAGGTTCCTTAAAAGCCAGTAAGTAAGTAAGTAAGTAAGTGCATTATCATTTCACTTTCGTTACGGGGTCAACGTAAGTTTTCGAAGACCGAGGCTACAACACAACAGGGCAGGTATAGGGGAGAGGAGGGTGAGCGGGCTCATTGTCTAAGGAGCGGTCCGAAGGCTAGCACTGCAACCTTTAGTGGCTCAATGTTCCCTAGTGCTCCTATACAGGGAATTATATTTTTTAAGTCAGAACGATCGCGCTTTTTTTTTAGTTACCTATTTCATGATTCAGCTGTGCTGCCAACTGTCAAATCAACCTGAACGTCATAAGGTTCTGGTGGAGTCCCACTAGAGTGCCTTCCTCCCACCCCAAAAGTGTAATAATCCTCCTCATATTGATGTATGGCAGAGACAATACTAAATGACACCGCACCATTTTCAGTGAATATAATTTAAATAATATTAGGGGATATTGAAATGAAGAATGACGCTGGAATCATGGAGGGGAATAGAAGAATCTCAAGAAAAACACTCAGGAACTTTGACTTTTTACATCACAAATACGACTCTGTCATTACCGGGATTCGAACCTGGGTCTGCAGTCATCGTTAGCTAGTGTTCTGCCAACTGAGCTATCAAGATGGTGTCCAAGAATTTACCATTTCCATTTCATATTTGTTACGTGTAGGTTAGTCACTGGCGATAGTAATTATAGTTGGTTATTTAACGACACTGTAGCAACTACTTCGTTATTTAGCGTCGATGCAGTATTTTATTGTTGACAGTGAGATATTTTGTGAGATGAGACAGAGGATTCGCCATAGGTAGAATTATCATTAGAGTTGGGAAAAAGTATTACTATCCGCTCACTATGTAAAGTATATAATAAGCCTATATTTATGCGGCGGTGGATGAGGTTGAACAACGATAGACAGTCTGATGCTGACAGCAGTACAGTTGATTCAAGAGAAATAACTGATTATTAGGTTACTTTTTCTTTTGTGTTGACCTTATATTTCTAAACTAATGGTAAATTAATAATCATTGTCAGGTCTTTTTCGTTTTTGTACATAGGCCTATGCGTTTCTCAAATTCATCTTCAGCACTATTCAGATTATGAACAATATGTACCTATAATCAGTGTTATTTGAATAGTGAGTTCTGCACCCACTGTTTCTAAGGCTACAGTAGTAGCTGGCAAAACTCAAAATTTGACTAACTATAATTTATATTATATTCAATGGCTGCATCATTAAATATTTCTTGGTATATTTTGATTGCTACGACGTCACTTGAGTCAAATGACTGAATCACCTTCTTTACTGATTGGAAATTGCCACGATAATACAGTATTATTGCATGTTTTCAATCACATTTCCCATCGGTAATGATTGGAGATCAAAGAACAGGTACTTCGGCACACTGTTTTTTGAATCCAGAAATACAATCCGGTTCCTTAACAAACAACTTTTGTAACATTAGCCATTAGTCTGCCAACGTCAGGAAATTGTGCTCTCACCTCTTCTGCAAGTCTGTGACAAGTACGTGCAAGACATTCGCGTGTATCATAATGCTGTTGAAGAAACTTTGCCGATTTGTTCATGTAGACTGCAGCATCTGTAACAATTCTTCTTAGCAAGATATTTTCATATAGCATACATGGTGACCAAAGCAAACTCATAGCATTAAAAGGTTCACGCATGGTAGAATAAATAACCTTGTCTAATGCTTCAGTGGTTAGAAGGTAGAATCTATCGGCACCTTCTGTGTTTAATCACCTACAACTAAGCTACATCAGCAATGTGGCATCCTGATGAGTCCGTAGTTTCACAAATTCATACCCACAATTTTTCTTTTAATTTATTTTTTAACTCCAGTTATAAATTTTCGATATGAATGCTTAGTCTATATAATTCTGTAGGAATTTTCCTCCGTGTATACTTTCCCAAAACGTTTTACAGTTTCTCATTCTGCAATTTATTTAGCGGCAGATTCACTGCAATATGCTCCACACAGATCTTCAGAAAACGTTCTTTCACTTAATAGTGATGTAGACTTTTGTTGTGCCTAGGTAGCTTGACGTTTTCTGTCACAAGCACTTGTACGTTTAATACTATTTTATGTTTCCCAATGTTACAAGCTATGTAACATACTACTTTCACTGCACACAATTTATAAGAGTTCAATGTCGTGAATGAAAACTCATTTTGTCCCTACTGGCCAACATATTTTCTTAAAACCCCTATCTTAATTATGCCAGTGACATGTTTAACATACATCTAGGTTGTCAGTCTGTTGTGTTGCTTTTGACTGCGCTGTACTACGCATTACTGTGGGCTGCTGAGTGACGCGTGGTGCACAGATACCCTACTTGTAAACATTAATATAGTACATCGCAATACTAACTTTAAGCAATACTTTTTCTGAACTCTAGCTATCATACGTCCTCATTTCCCCAGATATATCCTCATTTTCAAGGGTTAAATTACCATCAGAGAGGAATTTTCAAAATCAACGCGAATGTCCGGAAATTGGATAAGTATATTTAATTTTTTTTAAAATTCTTGAATTTAAACAACGAAGCTGAAGCATCTTTGTTTTACTAACGAACCAGGAGCTCAGAATGACACTCAACACTTTTTTAAGATTGAGGTATCGGTACAAAACCCATTTCATTTCCGTTTCTTTACTCTTACCACTTCACTCGTCGATTCGCACACGAGGTTCTATTTGTCCTGTTATTACTCGACCAAGGCCAGTAGAGTCCTGCAGCCCGGAGCCTGGTGCTACTGCTTCTGCGTTCGTAATACCGCACCGCGATAGTTCACATTACGCCCGCGGCTCCACTCGTCTTGGTCGAGTAATACCTCAATTTGCCTACGCAATTGGTTCACATGAGCTTTCAGGAGAAGATCGAAAGCTCTTTGCTACCCTCACATTTTGCCATTCTTTAATTCAAATGCAGTGGCCCAAGGAGAGGAATCGCCTTGTTGTGGAGTCAGTGAAAGGACTAGCTATAGTGCAGTACTACTTCCGTCATTTCATTTGTATTTGTACTTGCTAAACAGTCCTGACAATTTAAAGTAAATCAGATCAACAGGAAAATATTTCTGGACTGTTTAAATGAAATTAGCCTCATGAGTGATTGAAATTTTATTGAAGAGTGAAGTTCTTTCTTCTTGTTTTTATGTGTGTCTACATGCATACTCACATTGCGATAATTTAACAATTAGGTATCAAAACACGCAGCATATTAAATGTTTGACTTCATTTTCATTGTTTGAAATTAAACGACTTTATCTCTTTGCGTGAATTTGTATCTGTATAGGCCATTCGGTATCTCGTGAAACTTACCTGCACGTCAGAATGTGGACTGAGAAGTTCCCTCCCTCGCTACGCTTCTACTCGTAGCTAGCGAGCTCACTTACCCCCACCATAAGGTTCCTACTTATGCTACGGCGCGCAACCATTTGGTTTCACGAGATAACGAATGACCTATAAGATGTTATTTAGGGATCGGAAGGGTCCGATTGGTATGATATCTTCATTTTTACCTTTAAAGATGTGGTAACTCTAGCCATAGACTACCTGATATTCCCCTTGCGGTTGGGGAAAACCTCGGAAAGAACCCAACCAGGTCATCAGCCCAAACAAGAACCGAACTCACTACCGAGCGCTGCTCCGGATCAGCAGGAAAACGCACCTGCAGACTGAGCTACGCCGGTGGCTACGAAGTGTAAGTCATTTAATAAGACTTTGAAGGCCACAGCTTTTAACAGACATGAAGGGATGAACACTATGGATTATACAGATTTGTTTTGTACTCTTCGAGTATATCACGTGCGAATTTCTTTTTCACTAATTAATTACACACAGTAGAGAGGTCAGTGAATGTCTGCCTATTTCCTAGTTGTTCCGCTTTCCCTATAACAATCACCGCTTCATTTCCTAGCAGTCACTGAAACGAACGAGCGGCCTCGCCCAGCGTGGTGTGGGTTCATTCATCTTGGTGAGTTTCCTGAAATTTCACCAGATGACGAGCAGGGAGGGGAGCTGTCTGGTGAATGATGCTCACAGAAACCGCTTCTGGAGTAGAGGGTGGGGGTCAACATGTGTTCCTCCCTCAAACGATGTCGTCGCCACATGGCTCAGACCACACCCCCGCCTGCAGACTTCGTATGTGACCACGTGCCAACCTCCCCCGGCCCAGGATCCTATGCACGTAGAAACTCTGCCTACAGCTGATTATGCAATTACTTCTTTCTTAACGCAAATTAACGTTGATCACTTCTCTTCTGGTTCTCCCTTATATATCTCTCCTTTCTCATCATCATATTTTCTTGAATCATATTTTCCTTTTAGTAATTCCTCTTATGGTCTTATTATTCTCTCGTTTGTCTTCTCCTCTTAACTTACTTCTTTTTCTTCCCATTCTTCTCTTCCCCTTTAATGCTGTTCTTCTTGCTTTACCTTTCCTCTGCTTCTCTTTTCTTCCTCTTTCTTATCTTTCCCTTTTTCCTTTCTCTCTTCCTTTTTTGTTGTTCTCTTCCCCTTTTTCTGTTCATCTCTTCCCATTTTCTTATTCTTCTTTTCTCCTTTACTTGTTCGTCTCTTGTCCTTTTTGTCCTTCTCTTCTTCTTTTTGTCTCTTTCCATTTTCTTGTTCTTCTGTTGTCCCTTCTTCTTTTTCTCTTCCTCCTTTTTTGTTCTTTTCTTCTCCTAGTTCTCTTTTCTTGTTCTTCTCTTCTTCTTTGTTCTTTTCTGCCTCTTGTTTTCCCCTTTTCTTGTCCTTCTCTCCCCTTTTCTTACTCTTTTTCTCTTCTCCTTCTCTTCCCCTTTCATTATTCTTGTTCTCTTCTCCATGTCCTCCCCTGTTCTTCTTTTCCCTTCCATTTTCTTCTTCTTCTTTTCTTGTTCTCCTCTTCTCCTTTCTTGTTCTTCTCTTTCTCTTCTCCTTTCGCCTTCTTCTCTTCCCCTTTTCTTGTCCTTCTCTTCCCCCTTCTTGTTCTTCTCATCCCTCCCTTCCAGGGTCTTGTCTTCCCCTTGTCTTGTTCTTCTCTTCCCCTTTTCTAGTTTTCTCTTTTTTCTCCTCTTCTCCTTTTTGTGCTTCTCTTCTCCCTCTTGTTCTCCTTTCTTCTCCTTCTCTTCCCCTTATTTTGGTCTTCTCTTCCTCCTTCTTATACTTCTCTTATTGCAAGCAATCGCCTTTTTAGAAAATGCGACACTCAACTTCTGCTTTCCTCCGAATTCTTCATGACTTACTATACTCCTTACGGGTTTTACCTGATTTCGTATTTGTACGGTAGAAGTCCCCGATCAAAAGGTTACCACCGTAGCAAGTCTGAAACTTAAGGAAGCACGTTAAGTCACATTAATATTTAGCTATCCGGGAATTGAACCCGCGGTCTCCACGCAGCGTCGAAGCGTGCACGACCGACGGACGGCACCCGCAGGAGGGCGAGGGCGAGGGCGAGGGCGAGGGAGGCAAGTTGTCAGTCCCTCTCCGGCCGTCGTGCGGGCAGGACGGGATGGAGTGAGCGTGCGAGCGAGATGGAGGTGGATCATGTGGCGTACATCTTCGGCAGCTTCTCCCGCAGACGGCAGGCCGACAACGTCATGGCCCCCAAGAGAAGGTCCGTGAACCAGTCCTCTCAGCAGCGTCGCAACGGAAGGTACGGCGATCTGACACAATGGAAATTAACACTCCATTAGTTTCGACTCATTACTTCCCCAGTTCCTTTCTTCATTTTGTTTTATTACTTTCAGTCTACATATTTTATACCGTCATTACTGAAACGACTGTTGCTCTTGTTATTACTGCCATTGCTGCTTCCGTTACTACTACTTCTACTAGCTTATATTACGTATACTGCTGACACTGCTATATTTCCATTGTATTGATTTGCTACATTTACTCGCACTAATGAAACAATTTATTATTACTCTTACTATTACTGCTGCTATTATCACTGTTGTTTTACTGCTGCTACTACTACCAATGTTATTACTATTGATACTCTAACCCAGCGGTCATCAGCACAGTGCACCCTCGGGCTAGCGTCTTTTACCCGCAGGTCTCTTACAGCACCAGCGTGCATCAGTGGCAGCTGGCCGGGTATGTTTTCTCCCTATCCCTTCTGCACGTGAGTGCATATTTCGTTGCACCGCTTACCCGTTACCCATTTCAGCGAGTGCTGACAACCACTACTCTAACCAGTTACTATTACTGCTGTTGTTAACTGTTACTACTACTGTTGCATTACCGTATTACCATTAGTGCCACTACTACTATTACTACCACTGTTAATGCACCGTTACTGTTACTGCTAATATTAACATTGCTATTATTACTGTTAAGGCTGGTTCACAATTAACCGGAAACGGAAACGACAACAGAAACGAGAACGGAAATATTGTTAAAATAAATGTATTTAAATGTGAGCATTTACAACTAACTATTGTGAATGCTTGTATTTAAATGCATTTATTTTAACATTATTTCCGTTCCCGTTCTCGTTATCGTTTCCATTCTCGGTTTATTGTGAACCAGCCTTTACTCTTAATGTTGTTGCTACTATTCATACTATTAAAACTTTCTATTACTTTCTATTACTGTACTTCTATGAATACTAGTGATTCTTTTTCTTCTTTTTCTTCTTTCTCTTCTTATTCTTCTTCTGCTTCTTCTTCTTCTTCTTCTTCTTCTTCTTCTCTGTTATTGCTTGTATTAGGTCTGTTCCAAAGTAATTGTAAAAATGAACTCTTACATTCTTTTCCTGGATGTTCGAATGCTTCTTTTCCATCTGAAATTAATTTTTGCAATTTTTGTTATGCGGCTATTTTATTTATGTGCTATAGGTATAAATACTTTATACCAAATGTCTTTATAAGCGGTTGCACAATGGAAATATCTCTTCATTAAATTTTCCAATTTTGTTCAATAAATTTCAAACTTATCCACAACCATAACAAATACTCCTTGCAGATATACAAATTCATAAGCTTCAGGCGAAATATAGTTTTAAAACATTAACTGTTACCTACTGTAGTAACTCTACTATAATCTTTCTGTTGGTCTTCATTTTCGTCTCCTCCCATTTCATTGTTGTTATACGAAATGCAAATCGTAACTGATGTGATGCTGAAAAATAGCGCTTTTGAGATTTTCGCTAAAATAGGCCTATACCTTTTTTAACATCCCGAATACAGTACTCAAAAAAGCTGTGACGTGCCATCTATCTTTGGACAGAGTTTTACCCAAAATTATCCGATGGATTTTGTTTATATCCAATAAGTGCGAGTCAATTTTGACGTTTTACACTGCATCTCTTTGTAACTAATAATTTACACATACCAAACGAAGAGTATCGCTTCACTTTCATTACGTAAGAAATCAAGAGTCCAGTCAGCCTGAAAGTTAAAATGTACGACTTTTACCTCAATATTTAATGTACAACCCTTATGTTCACCAGTGACTTGTACAGGGACATCATTTTATTTTTACTTCAATTTTTATTGTACCTGAGTTTTTTTAATGTACTTCACTCCCACCCCCTCTACTAGTAAACTTCAACCGTTCTCCACACAGAACCAAGCTTATACAGTCAAAGTCATCTTACGGTTATAGTAAACACAAACAGCACTGAGTTCGGACATCACTTCCCTGAAGATGGCTGCAGAGATAGCAGTCGAAAGCTTGGAGCATTCCAAAATCTTAACTCGGCTGATATCCCGCGAAAACATATTAGCGAACCAACGCCGAGAAAGCCTCAAATCATACAAGCACTGAGTGCGTATAGTACGTTCCAGATATATGTTCGCGTTTTCTAGTGACGAAAGAGCTTTCAATATTGAATCATATTTTCGCACAGGTACTGTCGTTCATTTGCCTACGTCGCATCCCGGTTTCCCCCACCCGCTTCCGCTCGGCCCTCTGTATAGGCTAGTGGCTGGACTGTCTTAGTCTTTTCTGAAAACATTAATATTATAAAACTGTTTAAAATAACTAAAATAAAGGGCCTCGTTAATTAATTGTTACGTGATTTCCCTCCTTTCTACGACTCGCGACAAAACCACTTGGACGGACAGTAGACAGCATGTCAGTAATTTTATCTTCTCGTATCGGGTAAGAAGTGAAGATTGAATTTATAGTACGTAAGGTACTCTTTTGTAGGATAGGTACAGAATTATTTCAACATGAGTTACTAGTACGAAGGACGAAACTGGTAATTGGAATTAGGTACAATAGTCTATAGTGCGATAATATGCACAAAAGAACTGAAGCCTGTATCGAAATGAACGGCCACCATTTTCAAAAATGTATTTAAATATCTATTTTATGATTATTTTTCAATTTAACTTCATTCTCTATATTGCACGCTAATGTGCTGTAGACAGTATACTGCATAATGAATACGTCCAAATGGATAGCTTAGTTCGTGAGTAAAAGCACTTATTGTTAATACAGCACTGTATTTTGATTAAAGAAAATCCTAATGAAAATTATCAAACTCAAAATCGCGATATTTCCTAGTTTACGTAAATGTATGAACTCCTTTTCTTCCCTCTTATACCTACTAAAGTGATTTGTTTGTATTTTACGCCAGTATCATCGACCTCCAGTCGTGGAAGGGGATAGCAAACGGTGTTTCCGGTTTTCAACCGTCAATCCTTAGGTATAGCCAGGTTGATATTAGAAATGTTAGTAAAAATAAAATGATGTCTCTGTACCTGCGTTCCTTGCTTGCTCTGAACAGCGCATACGTGCGGAGAGACACTCTTGCGCTCTCATTGACATCACTGGTGTAGGAAGAGTTGGCGTAGATATTTGTTGTGTTAGTTACTTTCTTTCTTTCTTTCTTTCTTTCTTTCTTTCTTTCTTTCTTTGGGTGCATTATTACTAGATTGGGAATTATCTTCCTCTTCACATTTTATTTCCATATAAAGTCTCATACATTATGCTTCCTGTAAACTTGTTTATCTGTATGTGGTATGATATAACATGCTTGTAATTGTTAAGGTCATTGCGTCATGTTCTTAGCATGGCAATTGCGTAAGCCGAACAAAAATGGTCCTAACTTCTAAACCGTAAGAGTTGGATCAAAACGAACTGCATTTTTGGAAAGTTCACATTCATTAACGTATTTCACTAGTAATAAGTCCGATCCATGTTTTACGGTTTAGCCGTAGCAAGCGGAGAAAATCTATAAATTAGGAAAAACATGACATGTTTTTGTGTTATGTACTGCTTGATCAGTGCACGATTTTATTTTGGGAATTAAACAAATATAATTTTTGGATAGATCAGTCTTTATTCTTTCATTTACATATAACATGTTCCTATAAATATTCCTGACACTGTAGATATGAATTTACTATCATCCAAAGACGGAGTTGCGTCAGTGTCACGCGAAAATCTGTGCCTTTCATTCTAGTAACCCTCGAATATGTGAATTATTTATTAAAAGGATAATATGGCCGTCTGTTCAATGTTGCCAATTGTTACCAAATATCACAAAAGTAGGTAAAATTACAATTCTATGTGCTGAAATAATAATAATAATAATAATAATAATAATAATAATAATAATAATAATAATAATAATAATAATAATTTATTGATCTAATATTAAAATGTAGCCTACTCGTATTTTGTCTGGCAACATGAAACTCATTGTGTTTGACTGAACAATTTACGATTCATCGGAATTAACCCAAAAATGTATTTCGTTTGGCTACATCAAATGATTAGTACGAACTCCGAAAACCACTTTAAAATATATGCTCTTAATTAATTAATACTGTATTATTTATTAATATGTCTATTATCAATTGCGTTCAGATTTCAAATAACACTAGTTGCTAGTAATTTTCATTTAATTAATGTTGGCAGCTTCTTCAAAAGGAAACAGTGCTGTCAACATAACAATGCGTAATTAACTGCCAGTTGTAGTATTTGTCCATACAGAAATTAGAAACAAATCTGGCAAAAGAAAATTCAACCTAACAATTAAAAAATCACTATAATCCACTAGCATAATAGAGTGAAAATGGTTAGATTTCACTCTTAGGGTATAAAGTAAGAAGACCCAGACTGTAATAACGTTACTCAGCTTTAAAAATCACACGGAAATCGAAACAAAATTCATAGTTATATTATTAAAGATGGATGCAAAATCGGACCAATGACAGAAAAACCAATTGGACCAACACATAAACAGAAGGAACAAAAACAGATTGGTAAAAAGAGTAGGCCTACGCGAATGGATACGTCAACAAAAACGAACCTTATGAAGGCCGCACCTGCGTTGGAAGGATGTTATCATACACCGGAACTGAAATGTATGGACACTAGGATGGTCCTTAGCCATATACGTGGATTTTTATTTTTCATAAAAATTTGAAGGCATCCCCTAGAATTGTTACACTTATTGAAAAACTGAGAAGGAATGGTTAATAAAAAGACGTGGCGCATTTGAACTAAAGTTTAAACCATTTACTTAATTTCCTATGTTCAACCACAAGTGGAATATGTATTATTCTTTTTGTGTTATCCTGCACCATTAATGGTGTGATTGTTCTTAAAAGTCTTTAGGTAACGTTGATTTCTTCAGATTTGGACATTGGCTTCGATATTCGACACAATTTGAAGGATGAACTGTATTTTTCTTCTTTCATTGTCAGCATAGACTATTATTGTAGTTTGTCATTGTAACTCTCTGTAACTCCCTGTTCTGCAGCATCGTTTATAACTTTAAGACGTTTTGCGATATGTAGTCTTCTTTGGAAATACTCGTTACTTTTCTATTCTGATGAATATGTTTCCAAGAAGTCGCTATTTATTGAAAACCTTTAAAAAAATCTCCTTGAATCACGGCAAAAAAGCTGTCAATGCATTTTCCTAAGTACTTATCTAAGAACTTTGATTCAGCTGATAACATTTGTATATTTCCTTCTATACTATTAACATTGCAGAGTTTCTACCATCATTATTTTAGTTTCAACTGAAAGATTGATATCAAAGGATATTTCTGGTGCAAGATACCAAAAATGGTTACAAATTCTGCAAAGCAGTTTTACTGACCTCTTTATTAATATCGCTACAAGGACAAAGTTTACAAAGAAATTGTAAATCCTGAAGGGAAATACTGTTGCAATAGTTGAACGCCTTTACACAGATGCGTACAAGAATTATCCACGTCAGATTCCATTGTTTTCATAGGAGGAACGAGGAAACTGACGCCAGAGATGCAGTAAATTGCTATAGTCATTCACCTTGCTTGGTGAAAGGATCAGGAATTCTGATATTCCTCGTGAATGAGTTCCTCCAAGGAAAATTACCATAAGTTCCAGCATTCCATCACATCTTGATAGTCCTCGAGAGAAAATAGTTCTTTAAGACTTTTTTGGACAAAGTGACGCTGTTCATCACTATTCGG
This sequence comes from Periplaneta americana, assembly GCF_040183065.1. Taxonomy (NCBI): domain Eukaryota; kingdom Metazoa; phylum Arthropoda; class Insecta; order Blattodea; family Blattidae; genus Periplaneta; species Periplaneta americana. The sequence continues at coordinate 67,202,820 of NC_091128.1, forward strand.
CAGCCTTTCTTTGGTATATTCACCTTCAACATCCAGAAAGAATTCCACTTTATTTGTTTTAGATCAGTTTTCCTGGATTATTTTTAGTTGGAATAATATGCCCAGAAAACTCGGCGACTGCAGAGTCGAACACGCCTTCAAAACAGTCTCATATGATACCTACTTGGTAAATAGAGAATATATCTCCCTAATATCTATTCAAGTAACACATACGCTAATCGAAAAAGATCTAGTTTTGGCGTATTTTAGCCCTTTTAGTTCTTTGTGAAACAATGGGGTCCTCTGCTATACTTAAGTCGCTAGTTAAAGGGTTAACTTGGACCAGGTTCTCCAACTGGAATGAAACCATTTTCTGTGAATGGAGAAGACTCGGAGTGTGTTGTTCCTTCTGGGTCATTTCATTGTCACGGGTAGAACATTTGCTTTGTATTTTTCTGTTCATGTGACAAATATTTAATTCAATAGGAACAAAAATGAAAAACCACTATGTGATATGCACTCTTGACGTTAAAATCTTCCATCATTTGTGAATTTCAAAGAAATCTTGGTCTCAGTTTAATACTATTCGGTTTTGAAATCTTGTCACATGAAAAAATGAAAATCAAGCATTATATTATATGAAGCTTTAATTGAAGTTCTGTGAAGTGCGCTTGGCAAAAGAAATTCAAAACACTTCCAGACTGATACAAGAGGACTTGTACTTCACAATGATCTACATAAAGAAGAATAATTACATTTACATGCAAAATATAAATTATTAATTATTGTCACCAGTGGGACAGTCAAATGTCACAGGTAGGACATGATGTGAATTATTCAATTTATCCTTTATCATAATATTCGTGGAGAGGTTCATTGAAATCATAGAAAATGCAATTTCTCACACAACTATTTCATGACTGGTTGGGAAAGGACACACATAATTATTTGTTCATGTGTGTATGTGACACTTCAGATCCATCAGTTCCGAAAACTTTATCTGATTCATCAACTATTCGCATGCGCATTATTTTCACATCATCATCCTCATCTACATTACTTTGACAGATGGCTGCATACTTATTATTACATATACAGTTTTTCTAGTCTTACTAATAAACTCCACTAGCACAAATCATTCTGGGTTAATTTCATGAGTTGCTGATGCTGTTCTTCCTGTACTATGTTCTTGCAGTTTTCTTCAATCGTCATCTTCACATTTACTGTCTCTATCAGAGTCAGGATAGGGTTTAAATACCTTGTATTTCACTAGTTCTGATAGACATGTAAAACCAATAATTAAGTTTCCAGAATAATAGCCCTTGAAATAATGCTTTCACTGCAGTCAGGTCAGTCATACACTGTTCGTTTTCTAAATCACATCAAATGATCTCTAAAAGTTCTATACTATTAGAAGCAAAGTGCGGAACTTCCTTGTTTATGACAACCACAAAGAAACTAAAATTTGTGTGAAACTTACACAGTATGTGGCATTTCACTTGACATAAAGATATCCTTTGGTCGAAGTTCATAGAATTTCGATAAATTTATTTTGGCTGTTGGGTGTTCTGTTTTCAACAAATTGTATGCTTTTTGACAGTAACAATCATGTGACGATTCTGTAGTAAACCTTCCTCTTGCCAATTTTAGAATGTTCACAGACATCTTTGATGCAGGGGTTTGCCGATTGATAAGATATTGAGCATAAATCTCCTGAACTTTAGTAACTACATCATATAATGAGCTAATATACTTTCTTAGTCCTCTCTTTTGCCAGTATTAGGTATACATTCCAATGTAAGCTTCTTTACAACAGTAAATGTTTTCTCAGAATGCGAGAAAGAACTATCTTAACTCTACAAGTGCCTGGGGAGTCCTACATGTCCTAATTTGAAACGGTTTCTTTTTGTTTGTTTTCAATATTATTCTTCATCTTTTGCCGATACAGTATTTTCTTTTCAGCTCCTTTACATCTGTTTTCTTTTAATACACTACTCGATTTCTTACTTTCCTTTTCATTGTTTCCTCCGTCTTTTGTCCTCTATCTCCCTTTCTTTACGACTTCATTTCTTCCTTTTGTCTTCTTTGAGCAAGTTTTGCATCCTGTCAGCTGATGTGCTTTCACTCATGTGTGGAAAGAGATGTCTTCATCAAATCTGTTATGGGTGGGACACACAATAATTACCAATTATGTACCAATATGAAACACTGGATTCATAATGCTAATGAGGACAAGTTTACTTATACGTAACTTTAACTTTCACCTCTAGCTTTGTTTTTTCTAGAAACAGACTTTTTAAGTTATTTTGTCACAGGTGGAACATTGAAACTTCACTACAATATGCACTTTTTTTTAGGAAATATGCCGACGTTTCAGAATAAAATATTATTGCGGCTGCAAAAGTAGACTATCTCCTTTCATTCAGCACAATAAAATGGCTAACAAATGGAATGGGGAGATTTATACAGTAATACTGACTTACAGTTCAAAATATAGTTCAGGCCTGAAAATTTCCGCTCTTTTCTTTAAACCGCTAAAGTTGCTTCTCTGTTAATCTTCAGAAAAGCTGCGCTACTACTTAGCTGTGTCGGATCGACTTCAAACTTCGCACGATTTTTATTTGTACCATATATGTAAAAACTTTGAGGAGTGTCCTGAAGAAAATTCGGACTTCAAAATTAAGGGTCAACCTAATGGACACCAACACGGTATCAGCTTTCAAGCGTAGTGGAGGAAGAACACTGAAGCAGATTATTGTATATTACGTACCTTAGGGAAACATTAAATTCTAACTTTAATAAAGCAATATGTTTACTGCTTGATTGAAATGCCCATACATAAGTAAGTCGCAATAGTCAGTGCCGAAGAACTAACTACTGGGAATAGTTGAGAGGAAGAGAACCAATGATCATGTTCCGATACTTGAATGCGCCATAATTCATTCCCCGCGTCTTGAGAGAGGAACTCCCTGATGCTATTCTGGAAGTGAAATACTAAAACATGGCCTGCCTCGTTTAAATGAAACCAACCATCCAGTCCCTCCATTTACTCCCCTGACGTCACAATGGATTCTCTCAGAGAGCACACAGGACCTTTGTGACGCTGATAGAAAATAAATGCGTCCATGCTTCAGAAATGTTTCGTTTTGTTTATTGCGAGCCACGTGTGATTACATAACTAAAACGCGTTGAACGAAGTCTTCTCGCACCGGAGTATTGCCACATATTACAAGGGGATGCTAAGAAGACAGAAAATTATTTTTATGGCTCTTACGTAAAGATAAAGAATATAATGGAAGTGTAAACTGAGAAGTATGCAGGATTAACAGACAAGCAGATGTATGGATAAGTTCATGAATTTGAATACGCCTATGCTTGAATTGGTCGATGAATTACAAAATTAGACACAGCCTATATTAGTCGATATAGTAACTCTCAAAGATTTGTTTAAGACAGACAGGGTAATTAATGTTGCTATAGTCATATGCAGGACAAGTTTCTTTTTTATCGAGAGATGCACTAAAAAGTATGGGTTTTATCATAAGTACGACTGATTTATGGCAGTAAATTTATCGCGAATTTTCGCGGAAGATGGGTGTTCCTCCAAAAAAAAATCTTTATTTCTGAAATAAAAACGAAAAAGAGCACTTTTTAAAAATAATTGTAATAAATACAGTATAAATTAATTCCGAAAAATCATTCATTCATTCATTCATTCATAGTTTTCTGCCCAATGGCAGGTCTTTCACTGCAAACTCAGCATTATCCAATATTTTCTGTTTTCTGCCTTTCTCTTTTTTCTCCGCATATTGATTAATATATTATTTTAATGTAGTCTTATCATCTGATATCTTCTTCTGCCACGAACTTTTCTCCCGTTTACCATTCTTTCCAGTGCATCCTTCAGTAGGCAGCTTCTTCCCAGACAGTGACCCAACCAATTCCTTTTTCTCTTCCTGATCAGTTTCAGCATCATTCTTTCTACACTCACTCTTTCCAGCACAGCTACATTTCTTAGTCTGTCTGTCCATTTCACACGCTCCATTCTCTCCATATCCGCATTTTAAGTGCTTCTAGTCCTTTCTCTTCATTTCGTCATAATGTCCATGTTTCTGGCCCATACAATGCCGCACTCCACACAAAACACTTCACTAGTCTCTTCCTTTGTTCTATTTCCAGGACCTTCACAAGATGCTCCTTTTTCTTTTAAAAGCTTCCTTTGCCATTGCTATCCTCATTTTGACTTTCTGGCAGCAGTTCATATTATGGCTTATAGTATTTGAAATATCCATTTGCTCTACTGCCTCATTTAGAATTCGTACGTTTATCTTCTTCATTTTTCTCCCGATAACCATGGTCTTCATCTTGTTTGCATTTATCTAATCCCATACTACTGATAGCTGTGAAGTTCCGATGCTATTAGCTGCAAAAGAAAAGGGATACAAATAATTATTATTTGGGAATTCTATTGTTTTTCTTAATGTCCTAAGGAACATTAAATGTATGGTTGGGTTTTTGTATAAAACTGAGTTATGTGAAATAAAGGTGATTTAAAACGGGTAATAATAATAATAATAATTATTATTATTATTGTTATTATTATTATTATTATTAGTAGTAGTAGTAGTAGTAGTAGTAGTAGTAGTAGTAGTAGTAGTAGTATTAATATATTCATCATCATCATTATTTTAACAGCTTTATTTTCTCATGAATATTTCACATACAATACTGTGTATAAGGTTATTGTTAATTAAGTTTGTAAATATGCAGAGTGTCCCAAATTGATGTATACACATTTTGAAATACTATTTCTCAGCAACGAGATGAGACAGAAACACGATTTTTGCAGTTTTGTAATCCTTAAGCCCGTACATGTTTAAAATGGCCCCCTTCCGCCACAGTACACTCCCAACAACGACGTACAACAGAGAGACATACCAACTGGATTGTTGCTAGTGGAATATCATTGTAGGCATGTTCAATCAGAACTCTCAGTTCCTCCAGTGTTTGTGGTTTTGTGACGTACACTGTGTCCTTTAGAATTCTCAATAGGTAGAAATCCGGAGGGGTTAAATCCGGCGATCCTCTTCGTCCAATTCATCTCTGGGTCGTTCTCATTTAGTGCGTGGAGAAGTCTCAGAATATAAGGCTTCCATTTTTTAGCTCGCAAAATTCGATGAACACTGGATTTTCTGATACCAATCTCACGATAACTTTGCCTCATTGACTTCTTTGGTGATTGTGCAAAAGCCTGCATGACTGCATCAACACTCTCGTTATCGATGTAAATTCTCTTTCTTTCGCTCCGCCCTTTCAACACATCTTGCACCGTTCCGTTGACTTCAAACTTGTCCCGGATTCTTGTGATACTTAACCTTGTTAGTGGTTGTGTTCCAAATTCAATCCTCTAACGTCGTTGAACCTCAACAACATTCTCCACTTTTCAATAACATTTCAGTATCCACTTACGTTCATCGAACGATAATTGCACCGTCATGTTTGTTTATAAACAGATGAACATGTTCCCATGCTTTCCACTGCCTTCTGAATCATAAACCGCAAAAATCGTATATCTATCTCAATTCTTTGCTGTGAAATAGTATTTCAAAGAATGTAGGCCTATACATGAATTTGGGACACTCTGTATAAGAGTATGACACTATATGATGAAATAACTGCATTATTTTCACGTCACGTTTTTAACCATAAGTAGGCTTACTACATTTTATTAAATTTTAACGAAAAATGTTAAACATTTTCACCAAAAAACCTGATCCTGGAAAATGGTTATTTTACAAGAGGAGAGTTGATGTGTCCTCTTAACAAAGAACATTGACAAGGAATTCACACAATCCCCATGACTGCATGAATAAGTCTCTGTTTTATTGTATTTTTTTATTCTATTTAGGACTAAAAATATGTATAGTCTATGACTTTCACGTGTTAACTTGAACAAGTTTAAAAATACATTAGTTGACTAATTTCGCTTGGGAGCCACCTTCATAACTGCATGGTCCTTGTGTCTTCCGATGTTTTCGCCCCTAGTGTGGATGTGTTTGTGTTGTGTAGTGTGGAGTCAAATAGTGTGTGTTCTGAAATTCAGTTGTGTGTTGAGGATTTATTATGGTTGTGTTTTTGTATATTTCGTATTGTTCTGGTGTGTTTTGTTTCTGTTTTTTTCGGTTGGATATGTAGAATTTCCATGTCTGTGTTTATGTTACTGTAGTGTGGTTGGCGTTTGTGATGTTTTCTGCGTATGTGGAAGTGTTGTGTGATTTGGTTATGGCTGTGATATGTTCTTTGTAACGTGTTTGAAATGATCTGCCTGTCTGTCCGATGTAGAAGTTGTTGTAGCTATTGCATGTGAGTTTGTATACACATCACAAACGATAACCATACCTAAAGCAACATAGACATAGAAATGGATATTTTACATATCCAACCGAAAAACCAGAAACTAAACACACTAAAACAATACGAAATATGCAGATACACAAAAACACACTCACAACAAATCCTCAACATACAACTGAATTTCAGAACAGACACTAATTGACTCCACACTGCACAATACAAACGCACTCCCACTGGGGGGCGAAGACACCAGAAGACGCAAGGACCATACAGTTCTGAAGATGGGTCCCAAGCCGAAACTAGATAACTAAGGTATTTTTAAACTTAGTTCAATTTAACACGTGAAAGTCATAGGCCTATACATATTTTTATTCCTAAGTAATAGAGAGAGAATATCATCGAAATGATAGCCGTCCAAATCTTGGATTTAAAATATCTTCATCCTAATCAATTCAAATGAACAAAAAAGAAAATGTAAATTAATGTTTAAAAAAATACATAATGAAATTTTAAAAAAGAATATTCTGCGACAAGATTGGGTAGCTATCAAAACGATAAAAATTTATTGAAAATAAATAATATACATTGAATATTATAAAGATGAATAGAGGTGGTGATTGATGATGTTCAATGAAGATTTTAAAATGGTTGATGCAATTGTCTGAAGAGTCTTATCAGGAACCTTTAATTTAAAGTTGTTGTAATCAAGATGTATATTCTATTCGTGTATAATTAGATAGGATGGTTTATATTATTTAATATATGTTTATTGCATGACATCTTTAACAGTGTTCGATTATATGCAGATAACGCTCGTCGCCTAATCAATTGCAAGTAGATTATGAACTCTCCACAGCTGGAAGCGGGAGTACTCGTTGGCAAGTGTAGGATTTAGCGGAGTCTTCCTGAACTTCATGTTACGCTAAGAATGTGACATTTTCTCATCTGTACCTCGAACAGAGACGTATTCATGTCAAAAGAAATCGAGAAAAGTACAACGTGCCTTTCGCATATATTTCCTCAAATAAACCACCAAGCCGAATATGAAGCAAAACATTTGAAGAGATTAATTGTATTAGCAAGAGAAAGAGTCCTGTTCACCTATCTGTCTGGAAGAATCGTGTATCAAGTTTGCGTAGCTATTCAACACAGCTCGCAAAAGTGAACTCGCCAATCCAGACCATGAAGTAATACCAACTCATGTTGTATTGAAAGAATACATGGATTACAGGCTACAGATAGGACAACACCACACGCACGTATGCTGCTCTTACGGGAGAAGTTTGGTATACCTCTTAATTATGACATAGAAAAATAAATTTTTTCTGCTCTCATTTATGGATAGAATTATATTAAGTGCCGTAAATGGACGATACGGACTTCCGGGCTTTATTTACTTTCCAAAGAAGCCATTTTATGCTTTTCGTCCCTTTTAAGGGGCTCATACACCTAGTCTGAATTGTGAGCATGCATTTTCCTTAATTAACAGTATCTATGGAACTACACGGGTCAGTCAGAAAGTAATGTTTCCTATTTTTTTTTCTCCTTAAATAAGTTGGTAATGTGAAAATGTTTAATTTGGCTCGATTCCTCAATCCTTCTTCTACAATCCACTGCAGTAACAGCTTTCTAAGTCAATAGATGGCAGCACTGCATCAGTTTAGAAAATAGCTAACATCGACGTCAGTGGCGGCTCGTGCCAGATAAATTAGATGAAGGTCAATAGAATACTAGATCATTTCCTGAAATCGATGGATAGCCGTGACGTCATTGATAACGTTGTGAACGACTTTGTAAGCTGTGCGGTGGCCATATTGGATTAATGTAATATTCACAATTTTCTTAAATTTCATTAAGTTCACAGCATAGACTATAATACATACGAATTTGCAACATTTCGAAGGTTACGCCCCCTTAACACCGAAGAATTCATTGTTCCAATAAAACTTCTACACAATAAGTTATATATCATAAGTCCACATGATATAAAAAAGACAAAAATCTAACACAACATTTTATACAATACATCAAATTAAAGGCATCCACAACAAATGAAGAAATATTATTTTTCTATAACAAAATTCAAAATCACATATTCATAAGCTGTAGGCCTATTTGTATTTTAAATCAACTTCAGAACATGCGACTTCCAAGATATAGTAAAATCATGCAGCTACACTTAAATCAAAGCAATATTCTGTTGAATATAAAACTTAAGGCAATGTATCGGTGAACTTTTGGTCGAAAATGGAAGAATACGTTTTTTAGTTTGTCGTATTTTATTATGGAAACTTTCTATTTTAATATGAGCCCTCCTCTGGAAAGTTCTAGAGCAACAGGATGATGATTGTTGTTATTTAGTCAACTGTCCAAAGACAGGTCTGAACCTCACAAGTAACACCAACAAGGCACCACTCATGAGGCACCTAAGCCAGGAGGTAATGGGGTAGGATGGTCAGTTCCTTTCCCCCTCCTTTGCATACATCGCCGACTAGCTACATATTACACTAATCAGACTTCAGATGTATATCAACAATAATAATAATTATTATTATTGTTCTTCCTCTAAGATAATTCCAATTGTGGAGTAGGCCTACTGCCTGATAAGAAGTACACATCAGCTAGAACCTCAATCAGAGATAAGGATGATGATAATGTAGTTTTACACATTTGAATTTTAAAATTGGTCCACACCTGTGGATTAACGGTTAGCGCGTCTGACCGCGAAACCAGATGGCCCGGGTTCGAATCCTGGTCGGGGCAAGTTACCTGGTTGAGGTTTTTAACGGGGTTTTCCCTCAACTCAATTTGAGCAAATGCTAGGCAACTTTCGGTGCTGGACCTCGGACTCATTTCACCGGCATTATCACCTTCATCTTATTTTGACGCTAAATAATCTAAGATGTTGATACAAAGTCGTAAAATAACCGATTTAAAAAAAAAAAGAATTTTAAAATTAATTTTCTCTAATATCTTTTTCACCATTTTGTTGCATTAAAAATTCACTACGCAATACAGTTTCCATGCAATTTCTTTAAATTTTCAGGAATTGTATATAAATATTGAACTAAAAATCTGATTCGGGCTTTCTTTCATAGTGCTAATAACGATCATATAATTTTAAAAAATATATGGCAGATAATATAAAATGCGAAATAAAAACATATCAATATTTAAACATTCTTTAAAAGAAAAGTAACAACAGTTTCTTAAAAATTCCAATTCAGTTTCTTTATATTGGTCTTATGAGGCAAATATTAAATTAAATTTATTACATTTAATGTTAACAAATATTTGAAAGCGTTCATCGTATGGTGCATATTGATGAAATATAAATTTGGCTATTAAACATTTAATCAAAAGTTAATATCTCAGGAATTGTACATTATACACCAATGCAATTTGGTGTGTTGTACTAACGTAGCATTGTCATGATCTAGTAAAAATTTGAAGTTCATAGGTAAATAAATACAAATTTTAGGATTTTCACCGATGCATTACCATAAAAAAAAACAAACACCACAAATAAATCCGTAGAGATAAAATTACGTTTCTCATACCGCTTTCAAATCTTTTATCTTACACTTCGCTCCACAGTTATATATTAATGTGAGGTATCGGTCTGCCGTATTTTAAAATATCTTGTTTATCTTCTGCAGAACAATGACAGGACGGTGTCTCCAAAAGATTACACACTAAAGCGTTTAACTGATTCATGTTTTCATCGTATTAATACACTTGCTAACACCGTAACACTTCACTGCACTTGTCACGACGAAGACTACGTATAGACTACAACGTAATTTCAAATTTTATGCTAACTTTCTTTATTACATAATACTCAAAATATACACAAAACATAATATTCAAAAGATGCTAACGTTAAAAAAAAATAGCGAAATATATATGTTATATCTTAAATTTAAACAATATTTAATTTATTTACACAATATTTTATATATTTTTATTTAGTTGCAAAATATTACAGTTTGCTGGTCTAATGCTCGTACGAGAAGAGAGAAACCAGATGAACGGCTCTTCGACAGACCTTCAAAATAGCCTCGCAGAAAGATTCGACAATTCACAGTAAGCAAGTCGTTGTCATGGCAACCGGGTTTGTTTACTGAAGGCGATAAGGAAAGTCTCCTTCGGATCTTCAACATCGACATCTCTCACTACCTGCTCTGCTAGCCACGTGGCCTGACGAGTGAGGGGTTCTCCTGAAGTAGTTCAGAAGGAGGGTAACTGCGTGGATTAAGCCGAACAAGACAGATTAAAAAGTAGAGCAAAATATAGTTTAGTGAGGAATGCATTTTATTTTAATTTATTGATAAAATATAATTATTTTGTTAGGCTAAAGCACGGAAAACGAGGTGAAGGTGGCCCTCACCTACTTCACTGGAACAGCCGCCACTGATTATTCGACGTACGTATAAGACAGCGTGCTGTGATGGAATTCCTGAATGCGGAAGGTGAAACGTTCATTCGCATTCATGAAAGGCTGAAGAAGGTTTATGGAGATGCAAAATAGATATCAGCACTATTAGACGAGGGTTCGTCGCTGTACAGAAACTGGAACACCGTTGGCTGATGGAAAGCGAAGCGTCCGGCCGGCAACTGCATTGACTCCATGCAACATCCAGTGAGTCGACGCGATCATTCATGATGACTGCAAGGTAACAACAGATGAATGTGTCGCATGCTCTCCATCGGTAAAGACAGTGTAATGGCCATTATTGATAAATTGGGCTACTCTAAAGTTTGTGCACGTTGGGTACCAAAAATGTTGACCGACCAGAATAAAGAGGCAAGGAAAATAATAGCCTCCGATCTGTTGCAGCGGTTCAGTGTGGAGGGGGAGGAGTTCTTGGTGAAAATTTTGACTGGAGATGAGACTTTGGTTCATTTTTTTTAACCTTAGTCCAAGAGGCAGCCAATGAAATGGCATCACACAACGACGCCGAAGAAGAAAAATTCAAAACTGTGCAATTTGCAGGGAAAGTTATAGCGACAGTCTTTTGGGATGCGGAGGGTGTAATTCTGAATGATTTTTTGGAGCACGGCGCACAATAAATTCTGTCCAATACGTCGAAACCCTCAAGAAGAATAAAGCACGTCTTCGGCGAGTTCGCCCATCAAAAGCTACACGGATATGCTTCTTTTGCACGACAATGCAAGACCACACACCAGTCAATACATCACTTCCGAGATTGCAAAATTGGTTGGGAAGTCTTGCTTAATCCACCATATAGCCCTGACCTAACACCATCGGACTTCCATCTGTTCGGTTCATTAAAGTAAGCTCATCGCGATATCACTTTGAAGATGAAGATACCCTGAAAAATTCAGTACACCAATGGCTGAGGAAGAAGGACCGTGATTTTTACAGCACCGGAATACATACTTTTGTTTCAAGGCGGATAAAAACTGTGGAAAAAGACGAAGATGACATTGAAAAGTGCCAAATTAATCATGAATATTTTGGTTGTTATACTATGTAAATTTCATTAAATTTTCTTGTAAATTAGAAGAGAAAAAAAAAGATAGCGTTACATTCTGATTGTCCCTCGTATTTTACAAGGATCAGAAAAAGTTTCCACAATGATAGAACATTCAGTGGGTTTTCTTTTTGAACATGAGTTACCATTAGTTGAGATTAATTGTAAATAAAATGGAAATAAATGTTGCATATTTTTTCATAGTATTTTACAAAAAAAATCACTATTATGGTTTAATTTGCATGACATTTTTCACACACACACACACACACACACGCACTTCTCTGCAGTTCGTAGGGGTTGAACCACGTTAGGATACAAAGTACTGTACTGTGACCAATAACCATCATTAATCGAAAATATCATGTGATAAAAAATATTTTTAATTACTAAGATTTAAATAAATTGTATGGTTCTATACACTTCATAGTTGTTATGATACTAACTGTATTTTATATTTATTTCTTCCTGTAACCACTACAGGTTGCCATTGACAAAGAGTACCACGATACAATAAATAGAGTAAATGGCTTGAGGCTTAGTGATACATTGTTGTTAGAGTGAAAAATAACAATTTGAATTAGATTGAAGCACATGATAATAAATGGAGTGACGTCAAGAAGATGCGAATTAAAGTCATGGTCCATATGTATGATGCCTGACAATAGCTATTGATCCTTTGAGTGTTGCAATTGTTAGATCTCTTAAAATATCTTTATGCAGGCCAAAATATTTACAGAAGTCGACTAGGAACCGGGGTATGGCCCCACGGGCTCCTATCATTAGTCCAGTAATGACGATGGATTCCAGATGGTATTTGTCATAAAAACTGATGGAAAGTTCATATATATTCATTTTTTCCTCGTGCACTTCTTCTGGCTGGTGTTCATACGATTCAAATCTCACAGTAGGGTCTATGATGTAACCTACAAGAGAGGGAGGTTTAAATGCAATTATGTCGATTCTTCGATTATTGCCCTCACTAGATATGCCGTGTACTTCTTCATATACTGAATAACCTTTGTTCCTTAAGGCAATTGCTATTATAGATCTTACTGTATGATGCCGCGTATTTCGTAAAATTTCACCGTGTGGACAGGCGCCCAGGACATGGGCAAGGGTTTCAACCTCCCTGTCGCAACGACGACAGAGGTTACTGCCCCAAGACCTGCCAGGTGCACTACGCACACAGATGCGTTCGCATTCTTCTTGATTGCTTCCCTCCACTCACTACAGGAAAGACCTTTGCGATTCCGGATCCACTTATTGGCCGGGACGTATTGTTGGTATAAGAGCACGCTTTGCCTTTACGTTTTTTTGGCTCCAGTTCTCAAACGCGTTTTCTCTTTATACTTGCCGTACCGTTCGCGTATCTGCAGTGCCGTATTTGTCTAAAATATTTGCTGATTCGGTGATATTGAGTGCTGGGAGACTGGATGTAATTTCTTGGAATAATTGCCTTGTAGCATGTAGGAAGGAATTATTGGATTTAAGCAATATCTTACATGCATTTATATGTTGTAAGTATAATTCCCATGCTGAACAAAATAAACTTAATCCCTTGAATTCTGTGTCTGTATACAACATATCTATAAGAAGGTCAGACAGTTGCAGTATTTCTTTCAGCACACCCCTTATTATAATATCTGCATCCACTATGAATTTATTATAATTTTTTTGGAGGCACTGTCTGAAATGGATATATTAGACTAGGACAGATTGAGGTGTTAATGATGTTGTATTTTTGATCCGCTTGTAAGTGTGGTGAAGAAATAAGCAATTCTACATTTGTTCTTAGTCAATGTTGAAAGAGGATCAAAATTAATCTCATCACAAAAATTGACTCCTAGATAGCGAATGACGTCACCTCTTTGCAAACTAGCTATTTCATTTCCAGACGAGATGTGGAAATTTTCTTCAAACAGCTGACCCTTTTTAATACACATGCCTTTACACTTGTTAATGTTAATATCTAGTCCGATTTAATGGAATTGTTGAACTGCGTGATTGAAGAGTGTTAAAGGGGATTTTTTGTCTTTACCAATGATAACAATATCATCTGCGAAGCCCATTGCAGTTAATTGATCTTCAGATGGACTTAAGTTAAATCTATACTGAGTAGTCATGTCGTGTTCACTAAGTTCGTTCAAAATATGGTCAATGCATAGAGTGAAAAGAGTAGGTGACAAAGGGGAACCTTGTAACACACCTCTGAATATGGTGATGGGTTTTGTTTTACCATTGTTAGATTGAATCGTTCTGATATTGCTTGTCTATAAGCTGAAGACCAGATTTGTGAGTTTAGTTGGAATAGGTAATGCGTTTAAGGTATTTTTTAAGTGGTTATGACCTATGTTATCAAAAGCTTTCCTTATATCAATGAAAATAATAACCAAATCTTTTGCATTTGTTTTGGTTTCAAGTAGCAGAGAATCTAGAATTGCAGTGTTGATGTGAGTACCAGAGGAGTTGGTGAAACCTCTTTGGTTGGGGTTAAAACTCACGAATTCGCGGATACGTCGATAAAGTACCCGTTCAATTACTCTTCTGATCACTGAACATATTGTGATAGGCTTCCAGTTTGTTAAATCCATTATATCACCACTTTTATGGATTAATATGGTTCGGGCTTGTTTAAACTTGGAGGGTACGAAGCCAGTTTTTAACATTCCTGTAGCGATAGAAGCTATTATTTCTGTTGCTGTTTTATTTTTAATTACTCTCTCAATGATGTGATCAGGGCCAAGTGATGTATCTATTGCTAAATCAGGGGCGTATTTTGCGGGCTACCGGGGCTACCGGCGGTAGCCCAAGGAAATTACAAAAGAAAAAGTTTATAATATAACATAATGTAATAATTTTGTATTATTAGTTTTACCATAGTAATTAAAATTAAAGTAATTGTTAGATATATTTTGTGTAATAATAGGGTCAGCGGTAGCCCAAACCCTTTAACCAGTATACGCCTCTGAAATGCTATACTCCTTAAGGCTGTCTCAATTTCCCCACTACTTATTGTTTCCATGAACATGTCGTCCATTTCAATTTCAAGTGCAAACCATATGATTAGGTTGTCCGTGTGCATCAGAAAAGTTAAAGTTTCTAATTTTCAGATTTATGGTTTTGACAGTTTTTAATGGTATGAACAAATATGCAAATTTCATTCCCTTTTTATTCTCAGCAGTTAATCATAAGTCAAATAATTTAGGCCTAGGAAAGGTCATGTAATGTTCTAGTAGTGTGCAAAATTTTTCTGATCTCTGTATAATAATTTCATACATTTTATTAATTAATAAAAATGCATGTTCGCGGCTCAAGCTAAGTGTTTGAACTCTCTTAAAAGAACTAAGTGCACTGGACTGATTTTGCACCCGTAAACATGTCAAACATGTTAACCATTAGACCACCAAGGACGAATGTCAACTCATGGTGCCCAGAAGTAGTGATTCTTTGCCATAACACTCACAAACAAAGCGGAATTGCATGTCTCTGACTGTATCCATTACCCTTTTGTAATAAAGCTGAACTGTTGAAGACAGAGACTTAACAAATACCCTAAGAGTGGCATTAATTGCTGCCATACGTCTTCCCCGGCTGAAGGTTTCCAACACTAACACTGTGTTCCAAGTGTTTTCTTTAAAGGTTGTTTAATCCTGGAATTCTCAAAATAACTTCCAGCGGAATAGGCGGTCATTGAAATAATGTTTATATTGTTCCTTTGTGATTGTGCATGTTTGCTTAAAAGGCCAATGTTTGTCTGTTAGACCATATAAAATCTGTTTTATTATCTCCTTAACCAAATGTATCATTATCGTCATCATCATCATCGTCATCAGCTATGGTCAGCATAGCCATCGTGCTTAGGTTTAATTATCTGTTTCGGCTTCAAATAACAATTTGTCACACCTTTTTTTATAGGACATCCACTGTCTCATCTTGGTTAGTGTTACAAATAGCTTCTCTGTATGTGTAATTTGTTCCTTGTATCATTGTTACGTTTTCTGTCTAGCAACGTATAACCTTTCAAAGCTTTCAGAAAACTTTTTAATGCACTGTTTTAACATTCATCTTTGTCAGTCATATATCAGGACTCAAATGCGAACGCACATGAATTTTATTTTCTACTAAAAGTGAGTTATTTTAATTGGAAATACAATAATTATTAATCTTATATAATAAATTCTAAAACTTAAAAATCGAGAGTAGACAAGGATAGCAAGGGGAATAGGCTAAAGGAGAACAATGAGAATACAAGAAGAATAAGGTGAATACAAGAAGAACAGGAAGAATGCAAAGACAACAGGCGAATGGAAGGAGAACAGGGGGAATTTAAAGAAAACAATGAGAAAGCAAGTTAAATAAAACAATAGACTACCAAGATAACAAGAGGAATACAGGGAGAACAAAGGGAACACAAGAAAAACATGAGGAAAACAAGACTATAAGGAGAACAGGGAGAATGCAAAAAGGACGAATAGAATACAAGGTGAACAAAAGAAATGGGCTGCAAGGAGAATAACGGGAATGAAAGGAGAACAAGGAAAATACAAAGTGAACAAGGGGAATGCAAAGAGAACAAGAGCAAGTCAAGGACAACAAGGAGAATTCAAGAAGAAATGGAAGGAGTATGCAAGAAAAACAAGGGGAAGGCAAAGAGAAAAAGGAAAATATGAAGAAAAAGGAGAAGGAGAATAAGTTGAGAGCAAGGGCAATACAAGGAATACAATGAGAAGAAGGGGAAAACAAGGAGATTACGAGGAGAACAAGAGGAGTTGTATTTTTATGTAACAGATAGTTCCTAGTGGGAAGAAAGACGTAATTCTACGTCAAGAAATTGCGCCTTTTTTATTACAATAAAATATTATAAGAGAATGTCACGTGACTGAAGAAATCAATTTATTAATTTAAATCACAGCATAATATATTATTCCTAGAGTATCTCTTCGATTCACACGAGATAAAAACTATTCTGGACTTCGCACTTACATTCCTGGCAGTTATTTCTTTATCATCTGTTGTAGAAATTTTGTGGCTAAAAAGACGCATAAGACAAAATGTTTTTTTTTTTATTTCATTCATAGTCGCTTTAACTTCGAGGTCATAGGTCGACTATGGTACATTGGATTTCCAATTTTCTGCTATCTATTGGCCAGTACGCAGACATGTTGCCATCGCGGTCATATCTGAAACATGTCCAACGTCAGTTCTGGAATGGATAAAAACGTAAGATGGATGGATGGATGGACGGATGGATGGATGGATGGATGGATGGATGGTTGAGCAGGTGGGTGGATGGATGTTTATATTGATGAAGGTGACTGGATGGATGGATGGATGGAGCCTGATCTTAAGACAGCAGATATTGTAAGTATACTAGTAGCACGTGACGGAAACTTGTATTTAATTTTGAAACATCGTAGTTATTGTATTTCCTACATCCAGATTTTAATAATTTGAAAATATTAGATCTTACCTTCAATGATTTCGCTCTCTGATATCTCCAAGAGGTTCTTTGCATACAATGTTTAAAGTGTAATATACTGTCGAATTGCTGGAAGTTTAACTTTACCGTTGAGGCAACATTGAATTAAGTGATCATTCTCCTTTTCGCAACTAAAGTGACGAGCTCAGCAGAATGTGTAGGCCTAATCCATTCGCTTTCGTAAAGGCCAATTCACACGGGGATAGTTTACAGGAGTCAAGTGTTTGAAGCAACTCAACTTTCCTTCAACTTTCTCCGTGTGATATGGTCGAGACAGTCAAGTTTTGACTTGGCGAACAAGCAGAATTTGAGTTGACGACTCGTCAACTTTTGTGTCCACTTTCCCGTTACGTGATCAACTTGACTCCACCACTTTCCTCGTGTGAATTCTAACTTATAGCAACTTCCAAGCAGATATTGTGGATAGTGTGTGATTGTTTAAATGAATAGCTAATTAATTTAGGTATCGAATTTGAGATTAATTTAACTTTCAAACTACACAGTTAAACAATTACTAATTTTGCTTACAAATCACTTGGATTTGTAATTCGAAATTATTCAAGCAACCACGTGTTTTTAGGTTAGGTCTACACCTGGTTAGAAGCAAGTGGAATCTGCTACAATGATTTGGAATCCTCGTTGCAAAAACAACGTTCATTCTATCGAGTTGATACAGAATAAAATCCTTTGGTTCCTGTATTATAAGATACTCAAAATACCTTGTCCATTCCAGATCCCAATACTTAGATTATTGAGATGAATTTTTGGTTTCCATACGTTCAATCACAGAAGAACGACATACTCGATGATATTTCTCAGAAAATTATGAACAAAAATAATACCGATTCCGCTGAAATACTCAAACTAATTCCAGTTTATATCCCTCCAAATATATATATATATATATATATATATATATATATATATATATATATATATATATATATAGAATAAATTTGGCATTTCATAGCTCTAGATCGAAAAAAAGAATCACTACTTTTCCCTTGTTTTGGCCCTATTAATTTTTTTGTCAATACTGAATAATTATAAGCTACATCTCTTTCATGTTTTTATTTCTTTTATTTCTATTGCTAATGAGTTGCATATACCTATTTTATAAGGGTAAGTTAAATTGTTCATGTACAGTATATTTATGTGAAGAAGGTCTTTCATGGGCATCTAGCCTGTGTACCTTTCCATGTCATAATAAATTAATAAATAAAATATACAGTATATATACACCTTATTGTAACATTTTTAGATTTGCATGCGATGTACGAACTTCTGTGGAATGTATACAGCACGAGAAATACTTCCATAATAATAAAAATTAAAATTAAACAAGAGGGAATTATTTCAGAAACTTGTTATGAAACTTAATAATAAGGTGTCCGTAACATTAATGTAGAAGTGGTTCGCAAAAAGGGAGAAAAAACTTAAAAACAGTGTACGTCCAAGCTTACAACATTCAGCGCGCGTTTTTTACGTGTGAATTGTGAAACATGGTTTCAAGTTTAATGTCTCCGTGTGATCACAAATATGGTGTCAAGTTTAGAGGCTTCAAGCACTTGACTCCTGTAAACTTCCCCATGTGAATCAGGTATAAGAGACATCTCACCTTAGCAGACTCGAGCAGCAACATCTCCACTCAAGCGAAACAAACCCCGATCTCCACTCCTTCCCAGCTACTGAACACGTAGCTATAGTGCAAGAGTGTAAGGGTTGTCCAAACCTTTAAACTCGTAGCTATTAATTGGTTTTATCATCAACCAAGGGAAAACATACATATTGTAATTTTATTCACAATTATTTAATACCCAATATAAACAAAATATATATGATTTCTGTAATAAATAACATAATATGCATTAGGCCAGTGGTCGTCAGCATTTGCTGAAATGGGTAAAGAGTAAACAATGCTTCGTATTATGCCCCGTCGTGCAACAGGAAGAGGAGAGAGCATACCTGCCAGCAGCCACGGATGCACGCTAGTGCAATGTCTTATCCGCGGGAAGAGACGCTAGCCCGAGGGTGCACTGTGCTGGTGACTGTTGCATTAGGCCAACTTCTCGACATAAAAAAATATGGATTGTTTGCTCGATAAACTTAATAACACGAATCACATAAAAAATTCTTTCTAAATACAAGGTTTGACATATCTGTGGAGTAACGGTTAGCGCGTCTGGCCGCGAAACCAGGTGGCCCGGGTTCGATTTCCGGTTGGGGCAAGTTACCTGATTGAAGTTTTTTCCGGAATTTTCCCTCAACTCAATATGAGAGAATGCTGGGTAACTATCGGTGCTGGGCCCCGGACTCATTTCACCGGCATTATTACCTTCATCTCATTCAGACGCTAAATAACCTAAGATGTTGATAAAGCGTCGTAAAATAACCTACTAAAAAAAGACATATCCGAGCTACTTGTCCAAATCCTCTCATACAATATCATAACTGCGATTATTCCTTACATTGGAAACACTTGTGTAGGCCTATATTATGTGTGTATATACAGTCTATTTATGTTCGTGTATTCCATTAATATTACTATGTTCAATGTTGTTATAATATAGACTATATGTGGTTATATTTCATTCCTAATACGTATGAATGGAATGTTTGTGATTCATGTTATTAAGTTTATCAAGCAAACAATCCATATTTTTATGTCGAGGAGTTGACTTAATGCATGTTATGTTATTTATCACAGAAATAATATGTATTTTGTTTATATTGAGTATTAAATAATTATGAATGAAAGTTACACTATGGTGTGTTTTCCCGTGGCTGTTGATAACACCAAGTTTAAAGATTTACACAACCTTTATTCTGTAGCTACGTGTTCAGTAGCTGGCGAGGAGTGGGGGCGATTGTAAATTGCACTGGAAAATGGTAAACTGCACTGCAAAGAAACCGGACGGTTAATCACTTACCATGTAAACTGCACTGGATGAGCGAGGAGTAAAAGATACAAACTGCACTGAAGCTATGAGCTGATATTTGTTGCATAGACTGTACTAACACTTCAGTTTATTATGCGTGCCGATTATGAAACTCTTGTTCAACACTAATATTTCCAGGAGTGGAGGTTGGGGGTTTGTTTCGCTTGAGTGGAGATACTGCAGCTCAATTTTACTGAGGTGCGACGTCGC
Source organism: Periplaneta americana (assembly GCF_040183065.1). NCBI lineage: Eukaryota > Metazoa > Arthropoda > Insecta > Blattodea > Blattidae > Periplaneta > Periplaneta americana. The sequence goes on from NC_091128.1 coordinate 67,223,282, forward strand.
TTACGAAAGCGAATGGACTATACACATATCAGTCATATTTTCAAGGGAAGGTGCAAAAATATTCAGTTTTGTCACGTGGTATCTCGTAGGTCATGTTACCCTTCCTCTCCTCCTATTGGCCCGTAAACCACTCACAATAAAGTTTCCATTTTCTGACTTTACGCCACTCACCTCACATATGTCAGCTTTTGGTCTTTCCGGTCTTCCTCGAGACTGCGGTGTTCTAGACATACCGGTACTTAAAATTAAACCAATCACAAAAACTCAAATTTGAAGCATTTAAGCTAAATTGTTAAGAGTATGTCGATTATAATAAATCATTGTTCACTTTCGATTGAAACAGTTCGCTATAATTGCAAAAATAAATACAAGGGTAGAAGTGAAATAATCCTGCAGATTGAAAGGGACGATAGGGTACGCTTAAAGGTGTAGAAACCCTATATTAAGTTTTGTGATTTTAATTAGAAAATTAATTGGTAAGCTTCAACAGTCTGGCAACATCGCCGCTAAAACAGTCCTCTTACTTCTCGTAATACAGATGTAAGAGATCAACGAACTCAGGTCTGTCTCCCTCCTTCCTCCCTGGCTATGACGTTGCAATCTCCTCGCATCGTTTAGTAGCTTAAAATTAATGGTTTTAAAATTAAATTTGCAAGAAAACTGTCCAAGTAATTGAAATCGATATGGACAAAAATCTCACAGTAGTTACCGAATAAGGGAGTATTAAACTTTGGGGGGTGGGACATTTTTTCTGAGAAAATTATGAATTCTCCACCAATATATTCGTAGTATTACACTTTTTAATTACATACAACATGAGCTATTCGCTCTGAAAATCTGCAGGGTTACTTCACTTCCACTCTATAGGCCTATATTCGTTCGTGAAAAATTAAGTTCTTGTTCAATTTCTACAGGTTTTAGATTTTTTTCTGTGAATTTCATTAAGAAGACTGCTCTAAACATTCAATATTGAACATTTTGGTACACTATATGCAGGGATTTTTAAACAAACGAGTTCCTATTATGTAATAATATAAAAGGGAGCTTGGACACTAACTTTTTTTAGTTTAGGTAATTTTTTCAACTGTCAAAAAATTACGGTTTTAAGATAATGTAGACGAACTATAATTTTTTAACATTTAAATATGCTATAACAAAATATGCAACTTTTGACGGTCTTCGAAATTCTACATAGGCCCAACTTAGAAATGTTTGCAAAAACAAACGTATTCATTTGCGAGAAATTAAGTAGTTCTTAACATTTTCTTAAATTATACAGCTTTTAGAGTTTTCTTGAGAATTTCATTAGCAAAATTGCTCTAAGCATTCAATATTAAATATTTTTATGCAATATATGCAGGGAAATTTTTAAAGAATTAAGCGAGTTCCTATTATAGGCCTATATAAAGATAATACAGACTGCTGATCTCAGAAAAAACATAACCACATACTTTCAGCGAAATGTTCTGTTATTTCCCTGCGTTGAATAAAAACAGGCCATCTCTGCAGTATTGTTATTCGAAGCATGTTAGTTCTTTCGTTATTTACACAATCTTTATACTTCTCTCACACATATCTACAGGAATTATATTATATGCACTGACCGCTGGCGCGGTATTTTGCACCTAGGCGTTTGGGCATGTCGCAGTCGGCCGCACTCGTACGTTACCCCGCTACTTAAAACGTGTATAAAATCATACCTTATAGAAAATGCTAGAAATGTTGTCCTCCCTTGACTAAACAGATGTTGTATCGGGAAACACACATTCTGTTTGTCACGATTAAGTTCGGCCACTGTAATGTTTCTGATTTCATTTGTTATGTTTTCCTTTAGTTCGTCCATAATACGATTTCTCTTCTTCCGTCAGCTGGTGAAAAAATGGAGTCAAAATATAATTTTTGTACCTCTCTGCATTTACTGTTTTCTCATAAAAAAAAATCAGACCGATTATTCGTCTTCCGCTAACAGCACACCAAACTCCAACTTTCCTATCATGAAGAGGGATTTCTTGTAACACAATATGAATTTTCAGAACACCAATAGCGAGTGTTTTGATTGTTTATACGACCAGTCAGTTGGAACTATGCTTCGTCTGAAAAGAACACGAGCTGTGGGTCTTTGAAACCTTCAGTCACTGTGAAAAAAACTCACAATAACGCACTCGTGCTACTCATCGCCTTGTTGTAAGCAATGGACACGTGTGCACTTCCAATGCTTCAGTTTTAACAATTTTGTTGCTTTATGCACAGAAGACACTGAAACTCCCACTTATGCTAATTTCGAGAGAGAATTTGTTGGCGATCGTTCAAGATATGCGCCCAATTGGCCTAATTTGTTCTTTGTTAGAACTGTACGTTTTCGCTTGTGCTTTTTGTTTTGCTCTGAACCAGTAGATTCAGATCTGTTCACAATATCATAAATTGCAGTTCTGGAAGGAGGTAATTGACTAGGGAACGTCTGAATAAATTCCTTACGAACACGACGAGCTGATTCGTATTTATAATAAACTTTACACACAAAAACATGTTGCTCCAGAGTCAGCTGTCTAACCATCTACACTAGGGCGTATCGAAAAAGGCCGACTTTTTTTTCCGATATTAAAACTTTAAGAGTTCGTAAAAGTTTCATTATGATTCCAACATTTCGCACAAAAAATTTCGACCTCCTAGAAATACTTTTACCCGAGCCGCAGAAGGTCTAAAGATTAGGTATAAAGTAAAAGTTTTATTTATTTTTTATTTCCATTTATTCTTCGGTGCATAATCAATGGGGCTTAATTCACTTCTTTTTTACAATTTTTAGTTTCTGAAAAGCTATTAAAAGGATAAACTTAAGTTTCCATTTAATATTACGGATTTATGTTTGGATGGAATAAGCATAAAATCATAATACAGTAAAATGATCAATTTGCTTTAAGTCTTATTTTCTAACATTTTGTCGGTATTAACGATTTATGTTGAAATGTGTCTTTAGTATCATCACTATAGACCAGTGATGTCAATTGATGTCCATAGGAGCAAGCGCGCGCTTTAGAGCTCAGGAGAGCCTGAGCGCTTTACAGCGGAAAGGAAAGAGGCAGACGAAAGTGGTAGCACATGCCGCTTGGTCGAGCTATATTCAGGGATAGCCAGCACTGATTCAATAGTTAAAGCGAAGAGAACTTATTAAAACTGTATCCATGTTAATTTTTAGATTTGTCTGAGAAGTATAAGTGCATTATAAGAATGTAAGTTTTAATTTTAATGCTCATTTTTCACAAGTTTAATTTTTTATCCAAAAGAAATATTTTCTCAACTTCTTTTATAGAAAAATGAAATTTTCAGATATAGGCCTATTTATTTAGTAGCCTTACAGAATGATTTCGTAAATCTAATATATGTAAATACGTATTACTGAAGATAGTGTATTGAAAATTTTGAAAATATTCGCATGAAAATTGTTTGTAAGGAAATAAATTAACAAAGCAACACTACTGTTACATCATAAGCAAAAGATATGTGCCCATGTGTTGTAAAAATGTAAGCTCTATAGCTTCAGGAGATTTCGAGAAAATAATTTAATATTCAGATATTAGGAAGTTGCTAACCAATATCACCTTAAAAGCATAATACGATAAGAGTTTTGTTATGGAATATTAGTTACACTTAAAACATATACAGCACCTAGGTAACTTTGCTTTGTACTGTAATATTGTTTTGATTAGTTTATTGATTACTTTTATAAGGCTAAAGGTACCATCAATATCAATCCCAACTTACCATGTCATACTCAATCTCTTTGGGGGGGGGGGGATATCACTTTCTTTATGATTGATGTATTTCATCCATTTAGTACAGTATAGTTGTACTACTATGGAATTTATGTGAATATTTCTGCTTAACTCTTTATTATGTTATTAACGTTTAAAACACAACTGCAATATTAAGAAATTGGTATTAGTACTTTTGTTTTACAGACAATATAGATAATATCAAACAGAAAGAAGCCATATAAAAATAACGACATAAAATTCCACGTTCCGTTTGAAGTTTGTGCACCACTGTTTTCTTAATCCAACAGGCTGCTTATTCATATACACAACCCTTCCTCTTTCCAAACTTAGCGCTTGATGCCCGCGCACGACGTCAAAGTCAGAAAAATGCGCTTACTTTAACATCACTTCTATAGACTATGATGTACTGAAGAAATATTATGTTGACCACTTAAGATTTTTATCCCTCTATACTTAAACTAACAGGTGCTATTCTAACACGTATTAATGAGGAAGCTTGTAAGATTTATATTTCCACTGTTGTTACATTCTAGAATATGAAAGAAGAGCATTAATGAGTTACTGAAAATGTTTTAGGAATTCAGTGTATTAAATATCTTTCATGTATATATTGGTATTATTACTTTTGTGAGAAGTGAATTTCAAAGAAAATTTTATTGTAGTTGACAAAAAAACAACCTATACGGAGTCAGTTGTATGTAGTAAATAAATGTCATTCACTAAAATCATGATTTTAATTTGATTCTAATCTACAGAGCGAGTCAATTTTCCTATTTTATATTAAAAATAGAAATACCTACAGAAAATATCCCTATTAAAACATTTACCTACATAACTTTATCAATGTGAGCTTGCTTTTGTACAACCATTTTCTTTCTATTGTAGAATATCTTAACAAAACTTTCAATAACTCGTTAATCTATTCTTTCATATTCTACAATGTAACACAGTGTAAATATAAATGTTACAAGCTTCCTCATTATTCCAATGTTGGCACCTGTTAGTTTAAGTACAGAGGCATAAAAATCTTAAGTGGTCGACATAATATTATTTTCTTCAGTACATCATATAGTGATGATACTAAGGGTATATGTCGACATAAACTATTAATACCGACAAAATGTTAGAAAATAAGACTTAAGCTGAACTGTATTGTGACATGTATTCCACCCAATATAATATCAAATGAAAACTTAAATTTATCTTTTTAATAGCTTTTCAGAAACTAAAAATTATATAAAAGGAAGTGTCTTAAACCCCACTGACCATGTACCGAAGAATTATGAAAATAAAAAAATAAATACAAATTTTATTTTGTACGATAATCTTTAGACCTTCTGTGGCTCGGTGAAAAATGTAATCAAAGACTAGTTTTTTTTAATGCTTATAGTAGAGACTAGAAGATAACTTTTGTACACCCTTACGTTTTGAATTTCGGATTTTTTTATACACCTTAACGTACACTGCCCCGTGAGAACTGCATATTTCTGTAGTGCTCGGGAAAAGTGACACAAGTCAGTTTCCACAAACACTTTTTTTTTTTTAATCTATTGACAACTTACGGAACATCTGTTCGCTTGGAAAAAAATACATAGGTATTCCTCCCATTACAATAATTAATACAGAAAAAAATCAAATCGACATAAACCAGTGTAAGTTGTCAATAAATTATCAAAAAAGGTTTGTGAAAACTGACTTATGTCACTTTTCCCAAGCACTGCAGATTTATAGTGGGGGATAGCTGCTTACCGCCGCCGAGAAGCAACACACCGCGCCAGCGGTCAGTACATCTAAGGGTACGTACACGTTGGAGCGACGATAAACGATAAAAGAAGCAGCGATGCTACATCAGAGAGAATTGAAGCATGCATTGTCACTGAGGTGTGCATATTGGAGTAACGATAAAAGCGAAGATACACGATAAAAGCGACGAAAAAGAAAAGTTCCATTTTCTTCGCTCTTGTCGTTCATATGATCTCTGATTAAGATAATATTAATCTATATAATTACCGGTGGTTATCAATATATCCGAATATTAATCGATTTATTATTATTTCGGCTTATTAAATTAATTATTGTAGATATTGGCAAATTGATCAGTTGTGTATTTATTCGTCATATGTTATGTGATCACAAGAACCAATCACAACACAACAAATTTATACTATCTTTGGAATGAGAAACGGGTTTAATTTTGTACGTATTTAAGTTATATTAACCTTGAACCTAGCAGCTGATATTTCCTATATATCTTCTTTCATTAAGTGGATGTATAGAATGTCTTCTACTGATAAATCAAAATGTTCGCTTCCCGCGTCCTCGTTGCTTCGATATGAACACTTGATTCTTTTATAATACCAAAGCGTCGCTAGATCGTTTCTTTTATCGTTTATCGTTGCTCCAACGTGTACGTACCCTAGTAGGAGCCCTGAGCATATAGGCCTACTACGTTAATTTTACCAGGCTGCATTGAAAATAGCACAGTCTCTGCAGGTGATACATTAACGAGATTCGTTACTGAATGCGTCAGGTCTCTTCGCAGATCATGGTAACCTGTGCTGCCTGGGATTTAAATTTTCTGGATGAAAGATGGATCCATCCCAAAGGGTTCTCAGTTCTCTCAATGTTTGCAATCAAGCCACAGAACTGTAATTTCTCCAGAATGCCGGCAGAAAAATTGGAAAGTCAGCTGCAAGATTTCCTGTGCCCGCTGTGTCAACGCCAGTTCACAGAACCCAGGGTTCTGTCGTGTCTGCACAGCTTCTGCACGCCCTGCTTGCAACAGCTGCAGAGCCGAGATCTGTCGCTGTGGAACGAGGAGTGCACCACCGGATCCAACGGAGAAATCAGTGAGTACCATTTGACTTGCTCCACTTGATTGAAAACAGAATGGGAAACCTATAATGTACTATTTGATTATTTTAATAGACTGAATGATTCTTAATTAGTGGGTGTATAGTTGTTCAAAATATATCTTTATAGCAAACAGTAGCTACTACTTTTAAACCAATACTACTCAGCTTCTCTATTGCTTTGACAATAAGTTCAACTAATGTATTAGCAGGGGTGCTTGAATGTGCTAATAAATAGCCCAGAACTTGTTTGTAATTACTGTAAATACCTCTAACCATAAACACAAGACCTTGGTTGCCAATTATATCTGATGAATAATTGCCAGAAAATCTCTCAAAGCCATCTACGATGTCTTCAATACTATTGTAGCACAATTTTGCTTTTAAAGACATTTCATCCCACATAAGGCAACAGAGTCTATCAGTCTGTCATCTTACTACAAGCATTCCTTTGTATGTCAAATAGTTTATCACTAAAACCATCAGTGGTATAATTTTGCAATACTCTAAGCAATGTAGGCTTTGAAGGGAAATTTAATAACTTCCTAATCATCCTATAGGAACTTGGGCTCCGTAAATAAATATTAAGAGCCTTTGTTTTCATTTCCAGTGACCACCGATTCCTCTGTACTAGAGTACTGCAATGGAGTTAAATCGCTCGCTTGAACTCGGTCGAATGTCGCATTGTCGCACCCTCGAGTGAGATAAGATCGGTCGTGATACGCTCGTAATAAATAGAAGCACAATACAAGGTCATCTCACCGAAATGTCTTATCTTGTATGGAAGGCGACAGATAAGATACAATATGTTTTGCTCACACGGTAAAAATAAGGCTTTATTTTCTGCGTTTATGACAAACGTTTAATGGAACAGTCCAATGGAACCTACTAAAACAGTAACATGAAGTTATAAATAAAATATTTTGAAAAACTTCGATATACAATTATTATTGCTAATTAATAAATATTCAATATTTGATTTACAAATATATTATAATATGATAGGTCCATACATAGTATTCCGCCTCTATACTGCGACAATGTAGAAACGTTTTACAAAATATTATTGATATAGCAGTAGATTAATAACAATATTAGTACAGAGATAACGTCACAGAAAATGTAATAAAACGAATAATCATGCTGCACAACTGTTACAGACGCAAAGATTTATACACTAATTATTAAAGATTATTATTATTACTATTACTAGAAAACTTGATACAGTTCTTGCATTATCATGATTGTGTTCTCCGTTTTTAATAATTACATTTACATCCAATAACATCTATCAGATGTGGCAAAAACAAAATCACTCCTGTGTGGGAGAAAAAAAAAAAACATTTACCTACAACATTTATATTACATTTTAAAGCAAGTTTTGTAGTTGTACTATGGAGAGGTTAGTTAAACACTGCAAAGTTTTGAAATGATAAACATCTATGATGTTACTACTTAGTTCATCACTGTAACAAGAACGAATGCCTAACGCTCGGCTTATACTTTTCGAGGATTTATCGCTCGCGACAATTTTACCCATCATGCATGTGCGCTACCTATCGGATTATATGAACTACTTGGCGCTCGAGCGAAAACGTCCGATGCAGACCTCAGCTCTGTACACACCGTGCATCTGAAGAGATGCAATTTCTAACCAGTTCATATAATGGCCCAGGAACCTTACTCTTTGTACATGCAAGGCAGTGTGTATCTTCGGTTCTTTCTGCGTAGTCTTGAGAACTCTTCCTCTCAAACAATGCAATTGTACTCGAAGACTGCGAATCTTTCTCCTCTTCGGTTTACTATCAATCTCCCCGTGTCTCCGGAGCTCTTGGAGTGGGTTGAGCAGCCGCCATCTCCCACTCCATGTGACTAGGCCCTGCTGAATCTGTATAAAACAAAACAACAGAAAATATATAATTATAAACTAACAGTAAGAGTAAGCAAGCCTATAATACCACGAATAGAGGTTGCAGTTATGGGGTCTACTAAGCCCAATACGAGCTATTTATCTTTTCCTATAAATAACAATTACATAATCTCCAATTATGACAGAATTTGTGAGTGTAGTTCTGAAGCATTGAAATTGCATATCATTGGCTTACTTTAAAAATCTTATAACTGCATTTCAGGAAATTGCACAAAATAACTTTTTATTTTTATACCCAGCTAGCAATTGTTATGCATTTGTTATATACAAAATGTAGAAGCATTTTCATACTGAGGTGTTATCAGCAGACGCATTTTTTAAAATAATAAATTTGGACTTGGTTTTAGAAGTAAGCCGATGATACCTAAGACGTATATGGTTAAATAAGTTACCTTGACCGATGGAGATAGCCTGAACTTTGCAAGGTATGGCTTCTCTATTCAGATGTGTGCGGAGGGTACTTGTGAAGTACTTGTCTTCAAAATGGTCCGCACACACCCGAAAGTTGTTGTGCAATTTCGGGATTCTTTTATTATAGGATACCGTTTAATTTTCGTCAAGTCTGACAAACGATGACGTCACAACATGGCGGTAGTTACGTTACAACGCAGTGACGTCACAAAATGGCCGACGTAAACCAACACGACGAGTAAATAAAACTATCTAAAAAGAATAATCACACAAATTGACGATATCCCATTCTGGAACAGAGCCCATCCGCTCTTATCCAAAATAGGATATCAGCAAAACAATTTCACAACATCCCATTCTGGAATACAACCGATCCGTTCTTATTCAAAATAGGATATAATCAACACGATCCCATAGGTGAAATTTCGGCAATTAGACACTATATACGCCAGAGAAAACGCACTTATATAATAAATTGAATTCACAGTATTCGACCTGATGTCACTGAGATTTCACCTCAACTTACCCACTAACCTTCTCACATACGTCGACCTCATGTCACTGAGATATCACCTCAACTAACCCTCTAACCTTCTCACATACGTCGACCTCATGTTACTGAGATATCACCTCAACTAACCCTCTAACCTTTTCACATACATCGACCTCATGTCACTGAGATATCACCTCAACTAACCCACTAACCTTCTCACATACGTCGACCTCACGTCACTGAGATATCACCTCAACTAACCCACTAATCTTCTCACATACGTCGATCTCATGTCACTGAGATATCACCTCAACTAACTTACTAACCTTCTCTCACATACGTCGACCTCATGTCACTGAAATATCACCTCAACTAACCCACTAACCTTCTCACATACGTCGACCTCATGTCACTGAAATATCACCTCAACTAACCCTCTAACCTTCTCACATACATCGATCTTGTTCAGCCTTCCGTTTCACTCCTCTTGGGCCAGCAACGCACTCCATAGCCAAACAAATCACCAGTAGCACAACTGCTCACGAATTGAACAAATAATAGAATGATTTACACACCATCCAAACACATGCTTTACCGGTACGCCATTCAAGCCTCATCAGTACCAACCGCCAATAAAATTTACACTTATACCAACCTAACCACCGGAATCCACAACGACCTCTATATTTACCCGCATGTAACCCTACTAACCGATGACGTCAATCTTATGACATCACCCCATTCCCCAATCTAACCAACATATATTCTCATAAACATACTACCGATATCCTATAGTCAGTTATTTCTTGGGCAGATTCACCTTTAGGTCTTCTCTGCCCATTGCTTCTAGCCATGCCTTGCATCTGAAATAAAAAGGGAAATAAAAATAATAAAAATAAAAATAATATAAATATAAATAATATAATATAAATATAAATGATGAGCACAGGAACACTATTTCGTGGTACCTTGTAAAATCACTGGGATATGCTAGAAAATGAAAAGAAATTGCTCCAGTGACCTTAAAGCCTAAAGGTAAAATATAAATTATTCCTCCATTTGTAATACTTTTTTGGTTAGCCTTTTTATATGTTGAAAATTTGTAGTAAAACGGTTTAAGTATAAACTAGCGTGTCTCAGTGCATCTGATCCCTTCGATTTTCTGCTTTATCTGAGTGATTTTATAAAGAGATATGAACAAGCGTTCCTGCGATTATCATTCGGTACTTTGCCTCATCACACACGACAGAAAAAAGTTACTGAAATCACTGAAAATAACTTCTAAAATTGTAGCAAACCAGATAAATCAAACATCAGTGTCGTGTGCAGCAGGGTACCGGAGTTTCAATACAAAGAATAACTGCAATAGATCTTTCTCTTGAAAAATATCCACCACGTGGTTTTGTTAATTTATACGAATACATAATACAGAAATTAAATATAATACATTTGAAAAATGAAAGTATAGATGTGGATGTGTATGTGTGTGTGTGTGTGTGTGTGTGTGTGTGTGTGTGTGTGTGTGTGTGTGTGTGTGTATATATATATATATATATATATATATATATACACACACACACACACACACACACACACACACGAATTAGTATCCGGTATCTTATATAATTTACAATGATGCACGTGACTAGAAAAATCTACAGTACATCAAATTTGTTTAAGTGATAAATTTACTGTTATTGTGAATGGAAAAATCACCTTTTACTGTCTCCCGGTATTTTGAAGAAACATTTATTTGGGTGCCTGTCCTTATTTCTACAATTAAAATATTCGCACTTCACGTACAGGTGCGTACACACTTAGCGAACTAACAACGAACAACGAACGAACGACAAACGAACGCATTCGCTGATTGAAATCGGAACGTGTGTACTTCGCAGCAAAGGCAAACCGATCGTTTGGTTTGCCTTCGGAAGTGATCCGTCGCTTGTCGGTACATCAAAGGAAGTTGGTATTCGTTGTGGACGGGATTTGCCACTAACTTGTAGTTCGTAGCAGAACGCAGCGCTTAGTTCAATTTCACCAACAGGATGTCGAAACTGGAGTGGACGGAAGACGCTGTTATAAATCTTATTAATGCATATAGGGAGCAGGAAACTTTATGGAATCCCAAGCATCCTACTTACCACAATAAAGTAAGAAAACGTGATGTTTGGGAAGCTATTGAAAAGATGTACAGCTGTAAAGTAGGCGAGTCAAACACGTGCAAAATTTGAAAATTATTTTTTTTTATTTATTTTCAGTAGATACATATTTTTTGTTTATTGTAGAGAGCAGTAGTCAAAAAGAAAACTGAGTCCCTACTGACATCATTCCTAAGGGAAAGACAGAAGTCCACAAAAAGGTCTGGAATGGGGAGTGATGAAGTTTACGAGTCAACTTGGTACGCGTATAAACATATGTCGTACCTTTTGGACAAAATGACGCCCAGAAAAAAAACAAAGCTCCAAACTTGTGCACACAAAATAAATTATTGGCACTGAAAAGTGCCTTTTCGTGAGCATGATGCGCATTCGACATACACAGAGAAATCTCTCTTTTTAGAATTTTAAGATAATTATTGTCAGTGAGGGATCTGTATATTGAAACTTTCCCCTGTCTTGCAGTCGTACCTTAATAAAATCTTCCAGTTCCTCAATTATAACTGTACATACTTCTGGAACAATCCTGGTAATCAGCTGTTTCGACACTTCGAATAAATACATTAAACTTGTATACGAATCTCCTTTAGCAAGATATCGAAGTGTTAATACTAGCCTTTCCTGAATAGGTTTTGCTTTTCATCAGTCTGTGTCTTTCTTGGAAATGTTTGGCCCTATTTTGCATGTAATATTTCGAAGTCTGTTTCTGAAATACGACAGAAGTTGTGAAACTGTCCCGATTCCATTCGACGTAAATCATGAAGCAAGTCAGTGCCTCTATATTGATCGCGATTTTCGTAGAGTGGCGTCTGCTACCATCGCCTTTTGTTTTTTAACTTTCTTTTTATTAAACTGCCTACAATAACAACGGCTGCACTTGCTATAATTATATTTTCGTCTGCCATTATTGCGGATAATCAGCGAACGTGAATGTTTTCCGACCATTTGCTGATGATTTGTACGTTGCTCCAAATAGCGAACGAACAACGAAATTCGCTTCATCATTCGTTCGCTAAGTGTGTACGCACCTTACGATGGCATCTTTCACAGTATACAACAGATACAAGACAAATCAAGATGTCTTCCTTCGCCTTCGTTTTTTTCTTTCACCTTCCTACTATAACAGGACTGACAACTTAAACCAAAAGCACGCATGCTCATTTTCCATTTCTTGGAGTCTGAATTCAGTGGCGGAATGTTGGCAAGAAACATGGTAGCATTCGTAGTGTTAGTTAAAAGAGTTAGCAGCGGTTAAAAGGGAAAAGGAAGGGATGAACCCCTCTATTATATTTAAGTCCTCTTGCATCAGTCTGCTCGCGACCAAGTTCAAGCTCAGTCAATCAATGTTGTCTTCCCGTGTCTCCTCGGTCTGCTCGCGACTGTCTCGTCGCGTCTGATTTTGTGTGCACTTCTTATGAAGTCAATGGGACTCTAGTACCATCAGACAAAATGTTGCGTCGCGCCGCGCCTCGCCGCATCTGATTCTGTGTGCACCCGCCCTAACATTCCAAATATTTCGTCAAAAATAATTATTCAGCACAGTTTTATTGATATCAAGAGGTGAAAATTGAAATCATACAACTAAATAATATGTACCTTTAATACGTAAATTAGTTCTTAATTTATTCATTAATAGACAAATCATTAATTCAGAAATAAATCAGCTAACAGTAACATCAGACTATTTGTTTTTCTAAACATGAATTCAGTTGTCGTCTATCATATTCTAATTTAAACTACGGTACTAGAAATTTTGAAAATTTGGACTCAGAATATTGTCGTCATTTGCGGAGAGACTACTAGAATTCTAAATAATTATAGACTCGTTGATATACTTTTATTACCACTTTCATTTGAACTTTCGTCAAAATGAAGTTTCTTAATTTTTCTAATATATTTTATGAGTTATGCCACATTTAGTCTGCGCTATAGCGTCCTTGTCTAAGCCATGAAACTCAGATTCGCGTTACGGAATGCGCGCTTGTTCAGGTATTCATGCTTATAATCTCATAACTTATTTTCAGCAAAGATTAAGTGATGTCCATCTTACAAATCTAAGTAAATGAGGTACCCCTATTAAAGGGCATAGGCTACTCCAACTTTCCTTAATTTCATGTTACCTGAACTAGTTTAACTTAGGCTGAAGTGAAACGTGTGCGTTTCTGATGATGATCTAGAAAAGAGTTGGAACTCCCGTCCTGGGGATTAAGAGGTACTCGTCTGGAGATGGAACGTGGCTATATCAGGGCTGAGGTAGGATGAACCATCTGTTAGCATCGGATTCGCGAATATCAACCAGGCTACTTGTCGAACTTGAACAATAATTGCGTATATAGGGCGCACAATGGGCCAATGTAAGCATGAATATAAAGATCCGTCCCTAGAAAGCCAAGGAAATTACATGCCATAGAGACGCAAAAGGTAGCGACAGGTTAAGGCTCCTATTTTTGTAAACAATCAGCCTTAGAAGTATATGTGTCATTCATACGTTCTTGCTGCCTTAACTCCCAATGTAAAGTCCCTGGTACTAATTCCTGTTAGAGGCTGCATCGAACTCAGGGCCATGGTGCAACAGGAAGTATTAGGTCAATATTCCATGAAGGTGCACACGAAAATGGGCTGCCAACATGGCTCTTTTCTCAAGTAGACCTCTCCAGCTTCGCTTCACCTCTTTATTTTTATTACAACGCCATGAAAACGTAAGCAAATGTCATCGAATTTGAGTCTGTCTGTAGCGCCCGAGTTCCCTCACTCAGAATGTAAATAAATGTCACTGCCTTGGCAACACCACTCAAACGACTCTTCTCCACAAACAATTTCATCAATCAAACATAAAACTCGAGAACCATTCGAATTACTTTTTTCTTATATTGTATATTTTTCTTATTCTGAATGTTCATATTTTCTTTCTTATGTTTCTTTGTACGTCTTACTATTATTTGATGTTTAATTTTGTATTGCTAATACAGTAAAGTCTAACTTTGTCACCTTTCATTCTAGTCAAACCTTGCCATTATACAGAGATGTTCATATTACAGAGTTTTTCCAGTGACAAGTGAAGATGATGATGATGATGATTATTATTATTATTATTATTATTATTATTATTATTATTATTATTATTATTATTATTATGCAAATCTATCCCATGTACTGAACTTAGAAGGACTTTATTTTAAATTATTATTTTATTATGAAATTCTGTAAGTTTATCATGTTTTGATGAGTCGCTCTGAATTTCCAACCGTCCTCCACATCTTTAATAGGTAAATAAGCTAGTGCAGCACACATTCTTACATGGTGTCTCATTTTCATCATGCTTATAAGGAGAGGCAAGACCTATTTTTTAACAGTTCTACACAGACTTTAACAAAAGTGCAAATTATATCTACTTACTGCTGCTGTCGTATAGCCTAAATCAAAAGGCTTCCTCTTGGCAGTCTCTATTATTTCCATATTGATCACCCTGTAACAAACCAGGAAAATACTGAAAGGTTGAATTGCTACAAGTACACAACCAACTGATCGAGCATGGCTCATAAGTTCAGCACGGGACTCGTATTCGGAAGGTCCGCGGTTCAAATTCCAGGACCGACCAATCTGACTGTGGATTTTCCGTGGTTCTCCACAGTTACTTAGTAAATGCCAGGTTGAAATGTTCATTGCCATGGTCAATTTCCCTTACTCTTGCCTTTAGAGAAAGAATTTAGATTTCATATCATAACATTCATCTTCATCATCTCATTCCGTAAGCATTTTCAGGTCATGACGCATGTCTTCGTCCGCTTGCAGGAGGGGCGTCCTCTTCGAATCGTCTTTGGATTCCAAGCCTTTCGTAATATCTCTGCCAGAATTCATTCCTTAGGAGCACTTCCGAGGGCGCTTCGACACTTTACAAGGGCTGTCGGAATGGATCCTGTGCTGCTTGATCATCTTGGCAGTAAGAACTTAAGGCGGATGGGGTGTAGGGAGCCCATTGGGTGAGCGGATGAAAGGCCTCATCCAGCCGGTGGGCTGGTACACCTCATTCTGATTCGTCCCATAATTCAGGGTGCTCAATAGGCCACTGTAGAGCCGACGTGCTGAAGGGTCGTCCCTAACCCGCCCCTAACCACTTAATACTACTACTACTACTGGTGGCGTGGAAGATAATAAATAAATTTTATTATTATTATTATTATTATTATTATTATTATTATTATTATTATTATTATTATTATTATTATTACTTTATATCATTCATTCAGGGTTCTGCTAACATTGGTTGCCTGCCCAATGGCAGATCTTTCACTGCAAACCCAGCTTTCTCCAATCGTATCTATTTTCTACCTTCCTCTTTGTCTCCTCATATGATCCATATATTTTAATGTCGTCTATCATCTGATATTTTCTTCTGCCCCGAACTCTTCTCTCGTTCACCATTCCTTACAGTGCATCCTTCAGTAGGCAGTTTCTTCTCAGCCAGCGACCAAACCAATTCCTTTTCCTCTTCCTGATCAGTTTTAGCATCATTCTTTCTTCACCCACACTTTCCAAGCAGCTTGATTTCTTATTCTGTCTGTCCACTACACACGTTCCATTCTTCTCCATATACACATTTCATATGCTTTTGTTCGCTTCTCTTCACTTCGTCGTAATGTCCATGTTTCTGCCCCATACAACGCTACACTCCATACAAAGCACTTCACTAGTTTCTTCCTTAGTTCTTTTTCCAGAGCTACGCAGAAGATGCTCCTTTTTCTATTAAAAGCTTCCTTGGCCATTGCTATCCTCCTTTTGACTTCCTCGCAGCAGCTCATGTTACTGCTTGTAGTACACTCCATGTATTTGAAGCTGTCAACTTGCTCTACTGCCTCATTTAGAATTCGCAAGTTTACCTTCTTTATTTTTCTTCCTATGGCCATGGGTCTTCGTCTTATTTCCATTTATCGTCATCCCATACTGCCTACAGCTGTCATTTAGCTCCAATATCATATCCCTTAGTATCATCTCCTCGTCTGCTAACAACGCCATATCATCAGCAAATCTTATGCACTTTATTCTTCCTCCTATTATAACTCCTCCCATGTTCTGAAAACAGTTCTTCACTAAATCCTCCAAGTAGATGTTGAAGAGGATTGGTTATCAAGGGCATCCGTTACAGACTCCTCTTCCAATTTCACTCCCTTCTACTCCTATCCTGACTTTCACTCGTCTCATATAAAGATTAATGAACAGCTTCCTCTCTTTTCAATCCACATCTATTTTCTTTAGAATTTCCATTAGTTTATTCTAATCCACTCTGTCAAAAGTCTTTTTAGGTCCACAAATACTACATACATTTCTTTATTCTTCTCTAGATATTTTTCCCTGATTGTTCATAGCAGTTCAATTACATCTCTCGTACCTTATCCCTTTCTGAAGCCAAACTGCTCTTCTTCCAACTGTTCTTCCATCTTAGAATATAAACGTCGATTTAGTATTCGCAAGAAAATCTTCGCTGAGTGCGATATCAAGTTGATAGTCCTGAACTTATTACATTTATTGGCATTATTTTTCTTCGGGATTGAAGCAAATTATCTCTGTAAAATCTTCAGACCATTCGCCTTTTTAATATATTTCGTTGCATAATGATAGAATTTTCTTCTTGTCTTCACCCAAGCATTTCACTAATTCAATGGGAATTCCATCAACTCCTGTTGCTTTCCCGTTCTTCATTTCCTTAAGCGCTAGTTCAACTTCTCTCAAAATATAAAAGCCTTTTTCGTTTTCTATAGCTAAGTCATCTGGACGATTCCTTGTCTCATAAAACTCTTCTAGATATTTTGTCCATCTGTTTAGTATTCCTTGTTTATCAGTTATTTCATTTCCGATATCGTCCTCTATCAACCACATGGACTTCCTGTTCTTATTTGCGAAGTTTAAACATTTTACTTCGCGTACATTAAATCATGTCTTCCTTGTGTCTCTAGATCCTCCATTTCTTCACATTTCTCTTTCATCCAGTTTTCCTTTGCTTTATAAATTTCTCTTCTCAGTTCATTGTTTATTTCCTATAGTTTCTTCTATCTTCTTTTGTGTTGATGTTTTTCCATTTTGTCCTTTCCTCCATCTTCTCCAAAATTTTCCCCGTTTCCGAAGGTTTCTTAATTGTCACATCTTTTGTATATCCTATTGTTTCTTCTGCTGTTGCAGAAGCAACAACATATATAGAACAAATATAGAACAAATATTAGGTTACCTTGTACGAAATGACGTGTACGTAAGTATGACTATTGCAACTCTTGTACAATCTTGTACAGAAGTATGATGTATACGCATCTGTCAATACCTCGTACCTTTCTCTTTAATTCAAGTCCATAAGACCTATTAAAAGAACAGAAAAAAGTAGTTTATGTTCCCATTATATCGGGTGGAAAGGAACCAAATAGGGTCATTTTTTAGGACTTAAACATAAAAGTCTAATATCATTGTGGTCGTTTATGAATGGTTTTTTATATATTCAAACAATTTTTTTCTTTTTTTTTTTTAATCATGTAACTGCACGGAAATGTCAGTTACCTAACGCGTTACAGAGGGACATTGGTGGCTGTGCATTTCCTCCTTCCCGCTCTAGCCTTGCTTCCGACTTGCTTCTACACCTATCGTTGCTGACTACATGGTTTCCACGTCTTCCTCTCATACACTTTGTTACCGATCTTCAATAAAATTACAGCTAAACCGTCGACGTTGTGCAAAAAAGAAACAACAACAACAACAACAGTAAGGACACATTTTGATATTTGCTCTACAATCATTTTCCAACGTCTCCCGTTTTCCTGGAGTAAGAACTCGAAATTAAACTAAAAATGCTATTTTTCTCAAAGTCCGCAAAGGTATTATATTTATTATGTTTAATTCGCAGCGCTGATTCATCTCTCAAAATTATCTTACATAGTAGCTTTCCACTCTGTATACTTTGTGATTTACGATTTCGCACTTCTGCTTGCCATGCAATAGACAGATCATTACACTGCATTACAGTTAACAAGACTCTTGTTGATACTTATGCAAGCCTACTGGTTTAAGGGATTGTTCATAAATATTAAAGTATATACCTCGTCGCTTCACTGTCATTAGTAGGCCTAAGTAAGCTTTGCTAAATTCTCACTAATGCTTTACGTTTTAAGAGTTTGCTTTACAATTCTGTTTGTTACGTTATACTCATTTATTACATTATTATAACATGTGGATATATATTTTCAACTTTTCCATTGTTTTAGTAATTTTTCTATGCGAGATTAAGTAGACCTACACAGGAATTTGAAGAAAAACAAAATTTAATTATGACATTATCACTATAATTATAATTTACTATATAATATTTGTTTTTAAAGAGTGTCTTAAAAATTAAAACTTCCAAGAATTTATTTATTGGACAGAAAGTAGCATTATTCTCCTTTTTAAAACATTCTTACAAAATTTTACGTGTGGACAACAGATTGAAATGTAAAAAAAAAAACTCCGAAATTAATTAGTCTGACTAAATATAAAGTGGCTCACAGTTGTTCTTTATTGTTTAATGTCCACCACTGTCATTTTAAGAGGCTTCTTTTTATAGCAAATACTTAATTTTTTTTTCTTGTTTTATTGAAATACAGAGGTCTGATGTGAAACATTTAAAAATTATTCTTAATGTCTTCTTTTATTTATTTATTTATTTATTTATTATTTTTTTGCAAATTATACTTTATTGTGATTTTAAAAGTAATATATTTCCAGTCATGTAACTTCACGATCGAAGTTAAGGTGCCAACCATATATGTGAAATTGCATTATGAATGTAATGTTTAATGGTTGCCCTAGTAATGAGATAAAGCGGAGAGTTGTGCAACGGCTTCGTTGCCACATTTTATCTCATAAATGAGTACAGTGAACTGAATCGAATTTCATTCAATTCTGCGGCACACAGAAAATATACAAGGACCATATGTTCTAAATATAGCAGTTTGGGGTTCCTTGTTTATTTTTCCGCCTCGGAAGCCAAGCAGTTGTGCATTCTTACTACATTTTAGGTCTCTGCATGGGCATGTTCAAAATGTCATGTTCGTTCAGTGCGCCATGAATTGTAATTATACCTAACCCATTCTCCTTCAATTCATAGCTATAAATTCTTTTTTTCCTTCTGTTCCAACTTTCATCTTTCAAGTGATCCTTCAGATTTTATTTTCCCCTTGCCGTCCCCGGGATTTGAACATAGGTTTCTGGAGTTGATGCTGATCTATAATATTTTAATGCCGAATTCTTTACATCTATTTTATTCGAAACACGTAGGTATCCTGCATATCTGCTTCTTCTTCTTTTTTTAACCTTCGCAGTTACGTATAATCCTTCCAAATCTCCGGTCGATTAACTTCAGTAAGAGGTTCGAGGAAGCCCCGTTGTATATGTTTGAAACCTTAGAGAAGAATTTACACCTGTGTCAGCGAATGTTATAGGACTTGCTTACTGTTGCATAAATCAATGTAATACTACCCAACATTCTTTACATACATATATTTCGTCAAATGAATGTAAATTTCAGTATTTACGTGCTATAAAACTTTGAGTTAAATTGAATCCTCTAGATTCAAAACAGCCTAAAAATCATTTTGTTCATAAATGAGTTATCCCCATATATTGCTTGTTAAGAGTGAATTGTAATGATTTTTATAGTTTGAATTCAAAAAGCCACTGAATTTAAAGCAAAAGGTTTGTTAAAAGTCACTGTTAAATTGAAATTTTCCTCTATTTGCCACCAGTTACTGTCAAAATCTTTAATTTGTGAAAATTGATATAGGTGATTTTGAATCTATAGGATTCAATTGTCTTTGGCTATTAACATATAAAAAAAATTGATGTCATGAAGTTTACACATACTTACTCATTGTGCGATTTACGCGTTTCATAACATTTCAATCCTTTTATCATGTTGCGAATCAACTACAGTAGAACTTGGTTATAGCGACCTCGTTTTGTGCGACACCTCGCCTATAACGTCAAATATTCTGTGGTCCCAACTAATTCCCCACAAGACATATGCTTTTCTACCTTGCTTAATACGACAAACGCATATGCGTCTACCTCGCATATAACGTCATTTTCAACCTCAGTTTGGAATAAGATTTTCTAAGAACCAAAGTATCTCAAGAAATATTTTGTTGAAATCTGACCCTGACAAATTCTTTACAGTCTCCTTCTGTCATGTACCTTGGAATGCAGGCGAGTTCCCCACCCATTGTAACCTGCCCGAATTCATGCGGTATTAGATCAGTTTCGAAAGGAAGTTTTCACTAAGTGCACGCATTTTAACGCAGTATGGCCACTAAAAGAAGTGAGTGACGCTTTAGAATTCATTAGAATTATGAACATGTTCTATGAAGCTAGGGAAGGGAGCAGTGAAATTGCAACTGAAATTATGAACATAGAATGTAATTTAGCCCTAGAAAGTGTGTATTGGGCAAGTAGAAGAAAAGAGAGTAAAATGACTGATTACTTCACTTCTAAGTAAAGTAGTTTGGTGAGTACTGAAAAACTGTTTTAATACAGAATACTGTATTTATAATTGTAGGTCTGCGTGTATTTTATTATGTTCATTGTAGGCTTAAAAGTCAATACATAAATCTGAAATAAGTATGATTAAGTTTGTTATTTTTTTATTTTCCACCTCACTAGATTGATAATGTGAATCTCGGTTACTGCGACACTCGTTTATAACAACATAATTTTTAAGGTCCCTTGGATATCGTTATAACCAAGTTCTACTGTATTACCCAAACAACATAGACCTAAATAAAAAAATGTAAATATCAATTTACATCCAACTACGGCATATAAACGGTAGTATCTGCAATCCAAATAGCAAGATACTTGAGTTCTAGGAATGCATTTACACACTCCACGGTTTAAGTAGATTCATTCATTCTTCATTCATTCATAGTGTTCTGCCCAAGGGCAGTTCTTTCACTGCAAAGTCAGCATTTTCCAATATTTCCTATTTTCCGCCTTCCTCCTGGTCTTCGCATATGATCCATATACAGGGTGTTTCAAAAATACGGGGCATAATTTCAGGTATGTATTTCCCACATGTAGACAATCAAAATAGTTCATTATAACATGTGTCCGGAAATGCTTTATTTCCGAGTTATGGCCTTCACAACATTGAAATTCACCGGAACGTTTTTCTTTCCGCAGGTCGTTGCCGTCAAAAGAGACATTAAGAGGGCACTCTGACAGTTCATTCCGAGGCGAAGGTTACATTCAGTGTTGTGTAGGCGTTAGACTGTGCGAAATGTATTCAAATCAAGAGCTGGCAGAGGTACACTTCATGTACGGTAAGGCGGACGGCAATGCTGCGCTGGCTCGTCGTTTGTACCAGGAGAGGTACCCACAGCGACAATGTCCAGATCGGAAGACATTTGTACGTCTCCATTACCGTCTGTGAGAGTATGGAAAATTTAACTCTCCTGGTTTGGGAAGGGGATGACCAAGATCTACAACTCCAGAAGTACAGGAGGAGATTTTGAAGGATAGCGTTGCAAGTCTCGATTTCTACTTGTGGGGCCATTTAAAATCATTGGTTTATTCGTCTCCGGTGCCTGATTTGGAATCCCTTCGGAATCGAATTGTGGCATGTTCTGAGGACATATGCAGTACTCCTGGAGTTTGGGATCGTGTTCGCAGGTCAATGAGACATCGATGTGAGGTCTGTATTCAAGCAGGAGGTGGACATTTTTAACATTTTCTGTAATGAAAACGACCTGCGGAAAGAAAAACGTTCCGGTGAATTTCAATGTTGTGAAGGCCATAACTCGGAAATGAAGCATTTCCGGACACATGTTGTAATGAACTATTTTGATTGTTTACATGTGGGAAATACATACCTGAAATTATGCCCCGTATTTTTTAAACATCCTGTATATTAATCTTGTCTCCATCATGTCTTCTGCTGCACCGAACTTTTCTTCCGTTCACTTCATGAAATTATTTTTACACAAATTTGCATATCTGAAAGTATAACGTAAAAATTTATAATACAACTTTTTTATACACGGAAGTAAAAGTAATGCCAATTTTAAAATATAAGTTATATATTAGACCTTGCTTCAGTGGTTCAATCACGAGTAACAACTGTGTTTATAGCTGGTACTAGTCGAACAATGGTGCCCTCGGACTACTTGACTTGGTGAACTTGGAAAATTTAGCAAAAAGTAGGACAAATAATTTATACATACATTATATATTATAATTTCTTATAGCACAATGTTTTCTCGTCGGTACTAGCTTCATTCCAGTTTGTCAGTTTATTCTATGTATTCGAGTATAATACATGCAGTCATGAATGTTGTGGTGTGATTTGTTTTAAATAAATGTTGCTATTGTGTGTTTCTGACTTCATATGAAGATCCATTCACTTTTACTAGAAGATATTGTATTATACGAGTATTACTATAATATTATGTATTATTATGGGCCAGAAGTCGAACTTTCAGGAGCGCAGACTGTAATTCTGACCATTCTTTGGTAATTGGAGAATTAAGAGAAATACTGTTAGTAGCCAAGTCAGTAGAACAAGAAGTTAATATTAGTAAAATTTAATATTCTGAAATTAAAGGACGAGGAAACTAAGCAGGTCGAAATTTCGAATAGGTTTGCCACTTTAGAAAGTTCCGACGGAGTTGAGAAAGAGTTAGATGTTAATAGCGTGTGGGAAAATATCAGAGATAGTATCAAAATTGCAGCTGAGCAGAGCATAGGTTATTATGAAACTAAGAGAAAGAAACCTGGTTTAATGAAGATTGTTGCATGATAGTAGAAAGAAGGAAACATAAAATTTAAATTCTTACAGGATCCACTTGAGGAGAATAGAGATAAATATTTCAATGAAAAACGGGAAACAAGTCGTACACTTAGGAATAAAAAGAGAGATTACTTGAAGGAAAAACTGAATGAGGTAGAAACAAATAGTAAGAATAAAAACAATAGAGATTTATATAAGGGCATAAAGGAATTTAAGAACGGATATCAGGCAAGGATAAACGTGATCAAGGATGAGAATGGAGACATGCTTGCGGACACTCATTCAATCCTGAACAGTCCGAAAAACTATTTTGGGCAACTACTAAATACACATAGGCCATATAGAAATGATCGGGACGAATTTCAAATACAAATTACTGAGCCATTTATACCGGAACCCACACTGTCTGAAGTCGAAATACCGATAGAATATCTGGAAAAGTACAAGTCTCCAGGTATCGATAAAATTCCAGCAGAATTAATACAAGAGGATGGAAGGGCATTATCTAGCGAAATTTATAAGCTTGTACTTGGTATTTGGAAAAAGGAAATTGTACCAGAACAATGGAAGGAGTCAATAATTGTACCTATTTTTAAGAAGAGGGACAAGACTATGGTCATTTTCGAGGAATATCACTTTTGTTGACGTCGTACAAAATTTTGTCCAATATTCTTTTGAGAAGATTAACTCCATACGTAGATGCATTTATTGGGGATCATCATTGTGGTTTTAAGCGTAATAGATCGACTATTGATCAGATTTTTTTGTATTCGACAGATATTGGAGAAAAGATGGGAGTATGAGAGTACAGTACATCAGTTATTCATACATTTCAAAAAGGCATATGACTCGGCTAAGAGAGAAGTTTTATATAATATTCTTATTGAATTTGGTATTGCCAAGAAACTAGTTCCATTAATTAATATGTGTCTCAATGAAACTTACAATAGAGTAAGTATAGGCCAGTTTCTATCTGATGCTTTTCCAATTCACTGTGAGCTAAAGCAAGGAGATGCATTATCACCTTTACTTTTTAAATTCGCTCTAGAATATGCCATTAGAAAAGTTCAGGATAACAGACAGGGTTTGGAATTGAACGGGTTACATCAGCTTCTTGCCTATTTGGATGACGTGAATATGTTAGAAGAAAATTCACAAACGATTAAGGAAAACACGAAAATTTTACTTGAAGCAAGTAAAGTGATAGGTTTGGAAGTAAATTCCGAAAAGACAAAATATATTATTATATCTCGTGACCAGAATATTGTACGAAATGGAAACATGAAAATTGGAGAATTATCCGTCGAAGAGGTTGAAAAACTGAAATACCTATCTTGTAGCAACAGTACCAAATATAAATGACACTCGGGAGAAAATTAAACGCAGAATAAATATGGGAAATGCGTCGGTTGAGAAGCTTTTGTCATCTAGTCTGCTGTCATAAAATCTGAAAAATAGAATTTATAAAACAGTTATATTACCGGTTGTTCTGTATGGTTGTGAAACGTGGACTATCATTTTGAGAGAGGAACAGAGATTAGCCTAAGGGTGTTTGAGAATAAGTTTCTTAGGAAAATATTTGGGGGTAAGAGGGATGAAGTTACAGGAGTATGAAGAAAGTTACACAACGCAGAATTGCACGCACTGTTTTCACCTGACATAATTAGGAACATTAAATGCAGACTTTGAGATGGGCAGAGCATGTAGCACGTATGGGCGAATCCAGAAATACATATAGAGTGTTAGTTGGGAGACCGGAGGAAAAAGACCTTTGGGGAGGCCGAGACGTACATATTAAAATAGATTTGAGCGAGGTAGGATATGATGATGCGCCGTGGCATGCTGCCTAGACTCGCGTTACGGAATGCCCGCTGGTTCGAGTCCTCATGGGGGGAAGAAATTTTCTCATGAAATTTCGGCTAGTGTATGGGACCGGTGCCCACCCAGCATCGTGATGCACTTGGGGAGCTACGATAGGTAGCGAAAATCTGGTTCAGCAAACCAGCCATAACGGCTAGGGAGATCATCGTGCTAACCACACGATACCTCCAGTCTGGTTGGATGATCGTCCACCTCTGCTTCGGCATGTGAACTTGAGGCCAGCAGCCGGCTAGTCGGATTTGGCCCTTCAGGGCTGTAGCGCCATAGATTTACTTTTCTTTTTTTTTAGGATATGATGATAGAGACTGGATTAATCTTACATAGGATAGGGACCGATGGCGGGCTTATGTGAGGGCGGCAATGAACCTCCGGGTTTCTTAGAAGCCATTTGTAAGAAAGTAAGTAAGAAGAAGGAGAGTGGGAAGATAGAGAGCAGTGAGTGGAAGAGAAAAATTGAAGCGACACAGCTTTGGACACAGTTGGACCAGTTTATATATATATATATATATATATATATATATATATATATATATATAATACTCTATGATAAATGATGTGACGTGACACGTGACTTGGTCCCTATCCTGTGCAAGATTAATCCAGTCTCTATCATCATATCCCACCTCCCTCAAATCAAATTTAATATTATCCTCCCAACTACGTCTCTGCCTTCCCAAAGGTCGTTTTCCCTCCGGCCTCACAACTAACACTCTATAAGCATTTCTGGATTTGCCAATACGTGCTCCATGCCCTGCCCATCTCAAATGTCTGGATTTAATGTTCCTAATTTTGTTAGGTGAAGAATACAATGCATGCAATTCTGCGTTGTGTAACTTTCTCCATTCTCCTGTAACTTCATCCCTCTTACTCCCAAATATTTTCCTAAGAACCATATTCTCAAACACCCTTAATCTCTGTTCCTCTCTCAAAGTAAGAGTCCAAGTTTCACAACCATACAGAACAACCGGTAATATAACTGTTTTATAAATTCTATCTTTCAGATTTTATGACAGCAGACTAGATGGCAAAAGCTTCTCAACCGACGCATTTCCCATATTTATTCTGTGTTTAATTTCCTCCCGAGTGTCATTTATATTTGTTACTGTTGCTCCAAGATATCTGAATTTCTCCACATCTTCGAAGGATAAATCTCTAATTTCTATGTTTCCATTTCATACAATATTCTTGTCACGAGACATAATCATATACCTTGTCTTTAGAGATTTACTTCCAAAGCTATCGCTTTACTTGCTTCAAGTAAAATTTTTTGTGTTTTCCCTAATCGTTTGTGGATTTTCTCCTAACATATTCACGTCATCCACATAGACAAGAAGCTGATGAAACCCGTTCAATTTCAAACCCTCTGTGTTATCCTGAACTTTCCTAATGACATATTCTAGAGCAAAGTTAAAAAGTAAAGGTGCATCGCCTTGCTTTAGCCCGCAGTGAATTGGAAAAGTATAAGAAACTGGCCTATACGGACTCTGCCGTACGTTTCACTGAGACAAAATTTCATTAACCGAACTAGTTTCTTGGGAATACCAAATTGAATAAGAATATTATATAAAACTTCTCTCTTAATCGAGTCATATGCCTTTTTGAAATCTATGAATAACTGACGTACTGTACCCTTAGGGTACGTGCAAGACGGAGCCTGGTTGGTAATTGGTAGCCTGACCAACCGGTCG
Organism: Periplaneta americana; assembly: GCF_040183065.1. Lineage (NCBI taxonomy): Eukaryota > Metazoa > Arthropoda > Insecta > Blattodea > Blattidae > Periplaneta > Periplaneta americana. Next base: position 67,250,266 of record NC_091128.1, read on the forward strand.
GAAGGAATACTCGAACGTTAAGCAGTGAAGACATGCAAGACGAGGCCTGGTCGGTAGACTGCTACGTAGACTGTTATCCCGTTGGTAGCTCGTAGAATGAATCACCTCATTTTTCCAGCTACCAACCACCTACATGTATTTACTGTGCATGCGTCCGTAGAACTTCCCCACGACGTGTAGGTGGGATTATAGACTGCGTTGAGTTAAATGCAAGCGGCCACACGGAGCAGTCAATGTAGCTAGTTTGGAGCATTCCAAGGTCGTGTCGCAACTCGAATGGGTCCGGGTCCATTTCTTCTGCGACATTTATTGCTGCTGGGTGGCCAGACGTAGCGACACTGGGTGGCTACACGTGTAGCTACAAATGTCGCTGTGATGTGAGGTGTGTCAGTATGTTTGTCATGTCGTTTACATTTTGTAGCCAGGTCGTCATTTCTCTTAAACTGGAAGTATTTGACTTCTCTGCGTTTGGTATTCTTCGCATAATTGTTGCATCCGAACACGGCACAGCCTGCCATTCTGAAGTTTTTAAATGACACGTAGGAAAATCTATATAAACTTTATATATACATTTTTTAATTTTACATTAAGAATACTAATAATAATAATAATAATAATAATAATAATAATAATAATAATAATAATAATAATCCCGCGCCGTAGCGTCGTGGTCTAAGGCATCCTGCCTAGGACTCGCGTTACGGAATGCCCGCTGGTTTGAGTCCTCATGGGGGAAGAAATTTTCTCATGAAATTTCGGCCAGTGTATGGGACCGGTGCCACCCAGCATCGTGATGCACTTGGGGAGCTACGATAGGTAGCGAAATCCGGTTGCGAATACCAGTTATAACGGCTGGGGGGATCATCGTGCTAACCACACGATACCTCCATTCTGGTTGGATCATCGTCCACCTTTGCTTCGGCATGTGGGCGTGAGGCCAGCAGCCGGCTGGTCGGTCCAGGCCTTTCACGGGCTGTAGCGCCACGGATTATTATTTATAATAATAATAATAATAATAAGAGTAATAATAATAAGAGTAATAATAATAATAGTAATAATAATAACAATAATAATAATAATAGCAATTATCAGTTTTTCTGTCTTTCAGCAAACCCTTCATCCACACCGTACTTTCGATTGTTACTGACGAACAATATTGCCTGCTGAAAAACCGACACAAGAATAAAAGTTTCCTTTATGGCACTGCGTGACAGTAATAATGTACAGTTCTAAGATATGTCATAAAAATGGGGATTAGGTTTAGGAGAGAGGAGGTGAAGAAGGAGTGCTGGGTGCTGCAAAACGCAAAAGAACTAGCTACAAATGTCGCTAGTGTGGCATGTCTTGTGGCCACACATAGCGACATTTAACGCAGAAAGTGAGCAGTAGTGATGGGCGAAGTTGTTCTTTTCCTGGAACAGTTCCGACGGTTCCGGTTCCGAAAAAATACTATGTTCCAAATAACAGTTCCGAAATAACTGTCACCAATGGTGATGAGTCGGAGTCGTTGAGTCGTTCAAACGAACGGTACAGTACCCTCCCTCTTCACCATGCAGCTCACACTGGAGTACTCATAGGCATGACATATTACACATTCTTATCTATAGATGGCACTGCAATGCACATTCGAATCGATTTTGCAAAAATTTCTGTGCATGCGGACAGAACTCAAAAGCTTAATGTTAGTAATTACACAGCTGTTGACTACAAGGACAGAATACAACACTTTGTTTTCGTACATAAAGTTATAAAGACATGGTAGCCAACTAAAAAAAAATAACATAACATTTAAAACATATGGTATGTAATTTCTGTTCTCTATTACATAATAAAAGAAAAACAAATCATTAATTTTTATTTTTACTTTTCTTAATGCACAGTTATAATAATAATAATAATAATAATAATAATAATAATAATAATAATAAATATTACAATTTCATAAATAAAAAAGATATATATTGGCAGTACTAAAACCTGGAAACCCCGCAGTGAGTTGGTAAAATGTTGGAATCGCATCTTTACCAAAGTGTAATTTAAACTTCGCATTAAACCTCGCTCTCCAAATCAGTACTTATATGGGTAGTTTCCAACAAATAATGCTACAACATTTTTGTCGTTCTTTGATAACAGAGAAGATAGCACAAAAACTTGTGCTTGTCAGACTTAACCTCAACAAACGACATGCAGACATTGTAACTAAACCACTCATTACCATTTACGACTTTAACCTTTGTATAGAATCAGCTGATCAATGAATTAATAATAGTATGCGTACTTTATGACTTTGTAGAATGTTTATAAAACAGAATTAGTCAACTAATGGTGAAATAAACCATAAAGCGGGAATGAATATTACAGATTATTAAATACTTACTATAACATTACAGATGATTGGCCAGTCTTACAAATGTTGATATTAAAGTTCGCGCCACCGCAAGGATTTCAATTTCCATGCGCCCCCTCCAACCACGTGAGAGTTTCAAGTACCAACTTCATCCAACGAAGTTCCAAGTACAACATAAAGAACAACGAGAACAGTGTAACTGCAGCTGTCGTTGGTTCATCGGAACAAGCTCCGACGTTCCGACTGTTATCTCGGAGTCGGAACATACCTTGTGCAACGCGGTACTGCGAGCCCGCAACAGCTGGGCAAGTGAGCAGCTCGGAGTCGGAACACTGTTATTTCGGAACAGGAGGTTCTGACCTACTGTTCATTTTTGCAACAGTTCCGAGAGAGTCGGAACATACCTTGTGCAACGCGGTACTGCGAGCCCGCAACAGCTGGGCAAGTGAGCAGCTCGGAGTCGGAACACTGTTATTTCGGAACAGGAGGTTCCGACCTACTGTTCATTTTTGCAACAGTTCCGAGACCGGAACAGTTCCAAAATAACTGTTGTATTATTTTTTACCCATCTCTAGTGAGCAGTAATAATTGTCGCGCTGTGTGGCCACCCATTTTGCGACAATTACGGCAGCTATATTTGTAGCAGAAAACCTGGACAAATGTAGAATAGAATAGAATAGAAGGTTTTATTTTCGCTGGTAGAGTTAAGGCCATAAAAGGTCTTCTCTTCCACTCAACCAGCCTTAATCAATAGCCCTACAATATATATTTAAATTACGAATATTTACGGTACACTTAAAAGATTCTCCAGCAATATTCTTCAGTTAAATTTTAACGACTAGTACATGTTTATTTAAATTTAGATAAACCTATAAGAAAGTAGTACCTTAATTTATGAGCTAATTTAATTCAATCAATTGTACCGTAATTAATTTGAGATAGCTAGTAAAATGATGAGAATGAATTGAATATAAGTTTACTAGAACTATGTTATAGGAAGAAAAAATATAAATCTAAAATATATTTATATAATGAGAATAATAATGTAATGAAATTTTGCCATTAGAGGTTTGCCAATGTAGCTCGTGTGGGCGTACCCTTAATGTATTATTTTAGTTGGTATAGGATCCTGTTCCGGGTCCAAATCCTGGTTGGGGCATGTTACCTGATTGAGATTTTTCCGGAGTTTTTCCTCAACCCATTAAGAGCAAATGCTGGATAACTTTCGGTGCTGGACCCTGGACTCATTTCGCTGACGTTATCAACTTCATCTCATTCAGGCGCTAGGTAACCATATTAGTTGATAAAGCGTCTTAAAATAATCAACTGAAAATATACCGAGCTTGTCCCGTCCCCTCTTAACGTAAGTCTATTGGTTCAGAAATTACATATTAATATACGTCAATGTTTTAGCTTCTCTTCAGCTCTTACATGACGGACTGAAGGAGGAGGTCAAAGGCGACAGTACCAGCTCCACGGGTTCTGGGTGTTCCGGTGGGTCCGGGTACGAGAGCGAGGTCCGTTCAGACTCCGGGAGCTGGACGCCCACCACAGGCCGGAACAAGCAGCCGTCTAGCAAGGTCCTCGCTTGCCCCACTTGCGGCACCAAGAATAAATTGCCTCCTCGTGGAATCGCAGGCCTTCCACCGAACTACGTGCTGCAACATCGCATGGTGCTAGCATCTCTCAACCAAGAAAGCACGCGCTTGCTTTGCGATCTCTGCTCTTCCGACATTCCGGTAAGAAATGCTTCTTATATTGATTTTCAATAAGTTTTAAAAAGATCTTATAGTTTGTTGTGGCGGATTTATTCACTTAGGAATTGCCACTCTCACACAGTTTATCTTCTAACGTATATTGCTTTATTCATCCTCTCAATGAAAACTATTATTTTTATATCTGATTTCTTTTTCGAGTCTTTATCGCACAGTCATTAACTATTGCTATTTTCTTATGTAGACTATGCTTCTTAAGTAATTTTAAGTGATATTGATTTATCGGTTCAGTTACTAAATTTAGTTATTTATTTTCTATTTATTTGTATTTATTTATTTTATTTTTTGTTTTGTTTTCTATCTATCTGTCTATCTATCTGTCTGTCTGTCCGTCTGTCCGTTCGTCCGTCCGTCCGTCCATCTATCTATCTATCTATCTATCTATCTATCTATCTATCTATCTATCTATCTATCTATCTATCTATCTATCTATCTATCTATCTATCTATCTATCTATCTATCTATCTATCTATCTATCTATCTATCTATCTATCTATCTATCTATCTATCTATCTATCTATCTATCTATCTATCTATCTATCTATTTCATTTATTTATTTACCGATTCTTAAATGATTAGTTTACCAGCAAGTCTTTAATGCTTATTTGATTATTGGTTTCTAATTGTTGGTTTCATTGTCTATTTATTCATTTATTTACTCACTTATTCTCCCATTCATCGAACAGTTTCTATTTATATGTAACTTTAGTTACCGTTAAGTTAATTTAATTTTCCTCACATATTTCACACACGCCTGGAAAATGTTTCGTTTATCCCTTCATATTCCGTGGATGGTTTGTTTTGTTATGTGCAAACAAGAACATAATCAAGGACAAGAACTTGACTGACGTGACACATGTTTCCTCCAGATGTGCTGCAATTACAATGCAGCTGTTTAGCTTAACGTTGCAGTAAATGCCTTGAGATTTATGGTGATTCATAGGCTATTCAACCTCAAAGTTTTCACAAAGTTTTCAAACATCCTGTCACTGAAGTAGGCCTACATACTTGTGTCACTATTCGTCATTTCTATACAGAATACCGTATTTTCTCGAATACCTCACGCATTTTTTTCCGAAATATAAATACGGGTGCGCGGCTTATTCGAAATGAAGTTGGCAACATGCAACTCTTAAGATGGTATTGTTAACCGTCATCAGTCTACCTCCGTGAAGTGCAGGCGTGTTTACTGTCATTTTTATCATCCATTATTAATTTACTTTTTTTAAATAGTTAGCTGTGGGTGCGGTACTTCGGTACTACTTATTCAGTTATTCTACTAAATATAGTTTTATATTACAGAATTTAGCTGACTACATAGAATCAGTAAATTGAACCCGAAGCCAAGAGAGAGAACGAAGAAGGAAAAAAATTGTTAACATTGTTAAATTTCATTTGAATTAGCAGTACACGTATCAGAATCAAGTTCAAGAGTAATAAGTGCATAATTTGTGCATCTTAGGGTGGAATTCATAGTCGTCGCTTATAAAATGAGTCAACCCTTAAGTAATAAGGGTTTGCTTATAATAAGGGAACCCTTAAGTCAGTTCCGAATTCATAGACAACACTTATTTTTACGTAATGAGTGCTCACTTACAGCTGCCGGACATGACGTCATAACAAAAGCTGACTCTCATTGAACTAATCGAAAGCAGCTCTACATGTGGAGTTGCTATAACAACGAGTTATCAATATTATTGTACTTAATAAGTTATATACAGCAATAGTTTCATGATATGTTAAATTCTAGTTGCATGTTAGTTATAGTTATAATCAGATATCCTACTAATTGGAACACATGTTCTGTAGCAGTGAATTTCTTAAATAAATAAATTAAGCCTGTTAGGCCTACTATATAATACTGTATATTGAATTTATTAACATAGTGTTATATTTACTCTGTAATTTGCCAATTACAGCTACATTTTACATTTTTGGCTATGATATCTATACTTACAGTAACTCTTTTTAATTTACTTTTATTTGGTATTTTCCATTTATATCTATATCTGTGTCTTTTATTTAGGTAGTAATTATCTACTTTTTCATTTTTAATTTGTAATTACACTTGTATCTTGCATTTGTATCAGTTTTATCTCTTTTCATGTTATATGCAATTCTATGTTTTTTACACAAATATCTGTACTGTTTATTGTAATTGGGGCTTTGCCCTGTTATAGGCATAAATAAATTAAATAAATAGATAGATAGATAGATAGATAGATAGATAGATAGATAGATAGATAGATAGATAGATAGATAGATAGATAGATAGATAGATAGATAGATAGATAGATGGATGGATGGATGGATGGATGGATGGATGGATGGATGGATGGATGGATGGATGGATGGATGGATGGATGGATGGATGGATGGATGGATGGATGGATGGATGGATGGATGGATGGATGGATGGATGGATGGATGGATGGATGGATGGATGAATAAATAACGATCAATTTGGCTGAAAATAAGTATGCCGAAAGGAAAGAATTTTTCTGAAGAAGCACGACTTCGGCTTCGAGAGCTTGTTTTAAGGCATAAAGACATCGTAGAAAACAGGCAATCTGATTGTGTCTCTGTTCGAAGAAATAAAGCTGCTTGGGAAGCTACTGTGTCAGAATTCAATTCCAACTCCGAAAATATTGCAAGGAACGTCGAGCAATTGAAGAAACTATGGGAAAATATAAACTTTCGTAGGAAGGCAGAATTCGCGGCAAAAAAGAGAAGCTTACTGAAAACTGGTGGTGGATCAACATTTTCAACAGCGATGGGACTGGTAATCCTCTGTTGTATGGAAAATATCAACAACTGTGGTCTTGCGAAAACGATATCGCTTCTTAAATTCCAGTTCACTACACATTTCCAGAGGATTCTCCATGTCTCTAATATACCTTTTTTTGGGACACGTATATTTTCTCATTTCGTTCAACAAACTCCACAAAATCCTCAAAATCATTCTCAGTATCCATTTTGAAAATGAATGGTCACTTAAGGGTACAGGTGAGCTCACTTAAGTAATCACTTATTATGTGAATGAGGGAGAACTATGAATTAGAAATGAGTATAAAATAACCACTTAAGGGTTCAGTCATTTATAAGTCACGACTATGAATTCCGCCCTGAATCAACGCTGTGCGGTGTTCGGCGGGGAAGAAAGGGGATGAAGAGAAATCATATGACTCCCCGTGAGAGAGTAGAATCCGCTCTTGGTGCCCAGCCCTGAAGTACTCAAACAAACAAAGAAACATGGAAGTTAACAGAGTAGGAAAATTGACAAACAATTAAACAAACAGAAAAACAAACAAAAACAAACAATGACAGGTAACAGAATAAGAAAAGTGACAAACAAGTAAAGAAGCAATGAAAGGTAATAAGAAAAAGAAAAATGATAATGGTGCGTCAGTTTTTTCAGTATTCTGAATTCGATTCCATATAGGTGGTTTCGTAAGATTTTGACTGACTCCCTAATTATGAGGAGGGCCAGTTCATTTAGAAAAGGTTTGTGCAGCCCTAGAGTTTTACAGAATTGAGAACAGAACTTGGGTATCGTTCCTCTTGCTCCAAACATCAATCCCGTGACACTGATATATATGGCGAGTACTTGACTCTTCGTCACTTACCCATATAAAGTCAGATGTGTAGAACAATTTAGCGAGAGAGTCGTTGCGCAGGTACGCCATAAGAGGATTGTCTATGCTGCACCCGCGATGAGATGATGATGGAGAGTTTTGGGATGCCATAGGGTAACCGGAGCTCCCGGAGAGAACCTCTGTTTAGCTGGACCAGTGGCTTTTGCAACACAGGCTCTTGTTTTTGTAATCTGTACTACTTTATTACTTATATTTATTGTGTAGTTTTGAACTCCTGACGACGAGCGTTTGCTCATACGGAGTTAAATTGATTTACTTTATATTTATGTTTTGTTTTAATATTTGGCATGTTAATTTTTGTTTGATGTATTATATTATATACAGAGTGATTTGTATAGAACTAACACATTTCTTTCTTTATTTATTTCAAAACGAATGATGCTAGCCACAATTTGTTATACCTCAAATGTAGAGCATCTTTGGGAGATTACTAACCTCTATAGCAAATGTTGAAAATTCTTTATTTATTCGTCTGGAAATTCACTTAATGACCAGTTTTTAACATCGAATTAAGCAGGAGATTTGATTCCCTGTCACGAGATGCGCAGATGTTTATTCTTTATTCCTTATTGTTGTGCAGCTTTCTTCGACATTTTCTTTTAGTCACTGAAAATGTAGTACACATTAAATCAACGGCTCTTGTGAAGCAATACTGGATTACGAATTCAATTACAGCTACTCAAAGGGCATACCAGAGAGATTTTGGTGTTCGTAATCCCCCCAAAGAAACACAATACTGGGACTGGTATACAAATTGGAAATAACTGGATCTCTAAAAGAATATGACAATAAATATACAGAATAAAGAATAAACATCTACGCATCTCGTGACGGAATCAAAACCCCTCTTAATTTGACGCTAAAAACTGATCATTAAGTGAATTTACAACCGAATAATTAAGAATTTTCAACATTTGCTATAGAGGTTAGTAATCTCCCAAAGATACTCTACATTTGAGGTATAACTAATTGTGGTTAGCATCATTCGTTTTGAAATAAATAAAGAAAGAAATGTTTTAGTTCCATACAAATCACTCTGTATAAAATTTGCTGATGTGCCTACCTATTTTTTTTAACGGAGATTATATTCAAAGAGAAATTGTGAGAAGTGTTGCTGGAATAATGAGAGAAAAACGGGAGGAACTCAGAAAAACCCTCAGCACCTTGACTTTGTCCATCATAAATACAAATCAACCAGCGCCGGGACCTGAACTCGAGTCCATAGTCTTCGTAACCAGCACTAACAAACAAACATTCTGATGGGAGGAGAAAAAAATGCTAATTTTTCCCACCATGTTAACAATGTCAAAACAAGTGCCTATAGGCCTACATACAAATTTTGGCTACTCCAGCGCATTTACAATGGCCGTCCAGAAAGTAAGCTTTCCTGGAGCTGTTTACAGAAATAAAACACGGTTTCATGGAAAGATTTATTGCAACAGATACAATTAATGTTGAGATATTTTTCAACATATTACCAATCTGAATAGAGACATTTATCATACCATGGGATCACCTTTGTATCCTGTGTTGTAGAAGTCTGCCGCCAGGGATCGGAACCAGTGTGTGACAGCCGTTTGCACCACTCTGTTGATTCCACGGTATGACAAATGTCTCAATTCGAGTGGGGAATATGTTGAAAAATAGTTCAACAATTGCTGTATCTGTTAAAATAAATCTTTCCATGAAATAGAGTTTTTTATGTAAATGGACCCAAGGAAACTTACTTTCTGGAGGCCCTCATATTTGGGCTCGAGTGTCCAAAATTTGTATAAGCACTTGTTTTAACATTATTAACATGGTGAAAGAAAAAACATATCTACCCCATGAGAATGTTTGCTTTGTAAGTTGAAAATTTTGACTTAATATTTAAAAACACGTAGTTGTTTTAGGTTCTGAAACTGGTGGCTAATTTTTGCAATAGAATCCTAATAATGTTTGAAATGTTGCTATCGTTTTAAATTTATTTTGCATTTCATGAACAGTATGTGATACACGCAATTGTGACATGCTTAAGCAACAAGGATTCTTAGTCTGTATGAAGGGTGTGCCAGCATTGATTTCGTTGTTCTCCCGAGAACTCATTTAAGCTGTGGAACTGACCATGCTCAAAACATGTGTAATTAGAATGGGATGTATAAAGTTTGTATGTTTTCAAAGGTCAGCATCGTTAATCACCGCAGCCAGGCTTGGGGCGGGGAGTTTATGGTTTCTCCGCTGGATATAAAGACGAAAATTATTATAAGGTCTAATTTACCTACAACCACGAAACAGATTACGCTTCGGAATTAAATGAAGACTCTATCCTTCATTATAATTAATGACTTTCGAGTATTAAGCTACGTGTTACAAAACGGAGTAGAGTTGTTCCTGCAAAATCGGAATATGTCTGTGATTAAAATTTGAAGATTTATTATGAAAAGAGACCTCCGTCCTTGATTAAAGCTGCAAAGTATATAACTAAAAATTTCAGCAGATTTGGGTTCGATTTTCACTAGGAGAATACAAGTTACCTTTTAACAATACTGGGTTTATATCCTTATATTGAATTTTGTATTTGTGTTTTTTAAGATGAATTTGTGTCCTACTGTTTACTTGACCATGGTGTCCCCGTGTTCGTTATTAGTAGGGCTAGGAGTTTTAGGTGCTAAAATCGGGAAAATATTTATTTTTTATGTGCTAAAAATCGGCGAAAAAGTTTAATTATGTCTCAATTATTTTATGTGAACATAAACAATATGAAGTACTCACCAGTTACTGCTTACAGTACACCTCAAGTATTTGAAGTTGATGCTGTTTCTCCAATTGCTGTAGAATTACATTACACAATGAGACTCTTCCTCAAGTTGTCCATCACAAATGAATGACGATTATAGCGCAATACTGCGTTATACTAGGAAAAAGAGCGCCCTGTCCTTTGAGAAACAACATGTTCGTTCCAACAAGCGGTTCATGGATCAGTTCAATTAAAGTTCCTGCACTATCTTATGCGCATTCGCTAGTTGAGCATTTGCTATGGTATTGAAACTGGAATAGACGCTGTTGGAACGCTTTCTCAGTGGACCTCGAATTGAGGAATAAGAAGAAGTTTTCAACACAATACTTCTTTAATAAATATGTAAATTAATTAAGATAAGTGTTTTATTACAGTCACTGCATAATTTAGTTTAAGACTCAATAATTTATTAACTTATAGCGAACTATATTTTTGCCAGTTACTCGTTAATTTATTGAATCTGTTACACCGCCGCATATCTGAACTGTTACTTAACCCCTTCTCTGAAGTATTACTCCGCCGCATCTCTCAACTGTTGCTCCGCCGCTTCTCACAGGTTTTACTCCGCCGCATGCCTCAACTGTTACTCCGCCGCTTCTCACAGCTTTTACTCCGCCGCATGTCTCAAATACTACACCGCTGCTTCTCACAGGTTTTACTCCGCCGCATGTCTCAACTGTTACTCCGCCGCTTCTCACAGGTTTTACTCCGACGCATGTCTCAACTGTTGTTCCGACGCTTCTCACAGGTCCGCTTCTCACAGGTTTTACTCCGCCGCATGTCTCAACTGTTACTCCGCCGCTTCTCACAGCTTTTACTCCGCCGCATGTCTCACCTGTTACTCCGCCGCTTCTCACAGGTTTTACTCTGCCGCATGTCTCACCTGTTACTCCGCCGCTTCTCACAGCTTTTACTCCGCCGCATGTCTCAACTGTTACTCCGCCGCTACTCACAGGTTTTACTCCGCCGCATCTCTCAAAAGTTACTCCGCCGTTTCTCACAGCTTTTACACCGCCCTATGTCTCAACTGTTACTCCGCCGCTTCTCACAGCTTTTACACCGCCCTATGTATCAACTGTTACTCCGCCGCTACTCACAGGTTTTACTCCGCCGCATGTCTCAACTGTTACTCCGCCGCTACTCACAGCATTTACACCGCCCTATGTATCAACTGTTACTCCGCCGCTTCTCACAGCTTTTACTCCGCCGCATGTCTCAACTGTTACTCTGCCGCTTCTCACAGCTTTTACACCGCCCTATGTATCAACTGTTACTCCGCCGCTACTCACAGCTTTTACTCCGCCGCATGTCTCAACTGTTACTCCGCCGCTACTCACAGCATTTACACCGCCCTATGTATCAACTGTTACTCCGCCGCTTCTCACAGCTTTTACTCCACCGCATGTCTCAACTGTTACTTTGCCGCTACTCACAGCTTTTACACAGCCCTATGTATCAACTGTTACTCCGCCGCTACTCACAGGTTTTACTCCGCCGCATGTCTCAACTGTTACTCTGCCGCTTCTCACAGCTTTTACACCGCCCTATGTATCAACTGTTACTCTGCCGTTTCTCACAGCTTTTACAACGCCCTATGTATCAACTGTTACTCCGCCGATTCTAACAGGTTTTACTTCGCCGCATGTCTCAACTGTTACTTTGCCGTTTCTCACAGCTTTTACACCGCTGCATGTCTCAACTGTTACTCTGCCGCTTCTCACAGCTTTTACTCCGCCGCATGTCTCAACTGTTACTCCGCCGCTACTCACAGGTTTTACTCCGCCGCATCTCTAAAAATTAACTCCGCCGTTTCTCACAGCTTTTACACCGCCCTATGTCTCAACTGTTACTCCGCCGCTTCTCACAGGTTTTACTCCGCCGCATGTCTCAACTGTTACTCTGCCGCTTCTCACAGCTTTTACACCGCCCTATGTATCAACTGTTACTCCGCCGCTACTCACAGGTTTTACTCCGCCGCATGTCTCAACTGTTACACCGCCGCTACTCACAGCATTTACACCGCCCTATGTATCTACTGTTACTCCGCCGCTTCTCACAGCTTTTACTCCACCGCATGTCTCAACTGTTACTTTGCCGCTTCTCACAGCTTTTACACCGCCCTATGTATCAACTGTTACTCTGCCGTTTCTCACAGCTTTTACAACGCCCTATGTATCAACTGTTACTCCGCCGATTCTAACAGGTTTTACTTCGCCGCATGTCTCAACTGTTACTCTGCCGTTTCTCACAGCTTTTACACCGCCCTATGTATCAACTGTTACTCCACCGCTTCTCACAGGTTTTACTCTTCCGCATGTCTCAACTCTTACTCCGCCGCTTCTCACAGCTTTGACTCCGCCGCATGTCTCAACTGTTACTCCGCCGCTTCTCACAGCTTTTACACCGCCTGTGTATCAACTGTTACTCCGCCGCTTCTCACTGGTTTTACTACGCCCCATATCTCAAATGTTATTCTGAAGCTTCTCACAGCTTTTACACCGCCCTCTGTATCAACTCTTACTCCGCCAATTCTCACAGGTTTTACTCCGCCGCATGTCTCAACTGTTACTCTGCCGTTTCTCACAGCTTTTACACCGCCCTATGTATCAACTGTTACTCCGCGGCTTCTCACTGGTTTTACTCCGCCGGATTTCTCAATTGTTATTCTGCCGTTTGTCACAGCTTTTACACCGCCCTCTGTATCAACTGTTACTCCGCCGCTTCTCATAGGTTTTCGTCCGCCGCATGTCTCAACTGTTACTCCGCCGCTTCTCACAGCTTTTACTCCGCCGCATGTCTCAACTGTTACTCTGCCGCTTCTCACAGATTTTACACCGCCCTATGTATCAACTGTTACTTCGCCGCTTTTCACAGGTTTTACTTCGCCGCATGTCTCAAATGTTACTCCGCCGCTTCTCACAGCTTTTACTCCGCCGCATGTCTCAACTGTTACTCTGCCGCTTCTCACAACTTTTACACCGTCCTATGTATCAACTGTTACTCCGCCGGCTCTCACAGGTTTTACTACGCCGCATGTCTCAACTGTTACTCTGCCGCTTCTCACAGCTTTTACACCACCCTACGTATCAACTCTTACTCCGCCGCTTCTCACTGGTTTTACTCCGCCGCATGTCTCAAATGTTAGTCTGCCGCTTCTCACAGCTTTTACACCGCCCTATGTATCAACTGTTACTCCGCCGCTTCTCACAGGTTTTCCACCGCCATATGTCTCAACTGTTACTCCGCCGCTTCTCACAGGTTTTACTCCGCCGCATGTCTCAACTGTTACTCTGCCGCTTATCACAGCTTTTACTCCGCCGCATGTCTCAACTGTTACTCTGCCGCTTCTCACAGCTTTTACACCTCCCTATGTATCAACTGTTACTCCGCCGCTTCTCACAGGTTTTCCACCGCCATATGTCTCAACTGTTACTCCGCCGCTTCTCACAGGTTTTACTCCGCCGCATGTCTCAACTGTTACTCTGCCGCTTATCACAGCTTTTACTCCGCCGCATGTCTCAACTGTTACTCTGCCGCTTCTCACAGCTTTTACACCGCCCTATGTATCAACTGTTACTCCGCCGCTTCTCACAGGTGTTACTCCGCCCTAAGTGTCAACTGTTACTCCGCCGCTTCTCACAGCTTTTACTCCGCCGCATGTCTCAACTGTTACTCCACCGCTCCTCACAGCTTTTATACCGCCCTATGTATCAACTGTTACTCCGCCGCTTCTCACAGGTTTTACTCCGCCGCATGTCTCAACTGTTACTCCGCCGCGTTTCACAGGTTTTACTCCGACGCATGTCTCTACTCTTACTCCGCTGCTTCTCACAGGTTTTACACCGCCACATGTCTCAACTGTTACTCTGCCACTTCTCACAGCTTTTACTCCATCCCATGTCTCAACTGTTACTCTGCCGTTTGTGACAGATTTTACACCACCGCATTTCTCAACTGTTACTCCGCCGCTTCTCACAGGTTTTACTCCGCCCCAAATCTCAAATGTTTCTCTGCCGTTTGTCACAGCTTTTACACCGCCCAATGTCTCATCTGTTACACTGCCGTTTCTGACAGCTTTTACACCGCCGCATCTCTCAACTGTTACCCGCCGCTTCTCACAGGTGATACTCCGCCCTAAGTTTCAACTGTTATTCCGCCGCTTCTCACAGCTTTAACTCCGCCACAACTCTGAACTGTTACTCCGCCTCTTTTCGCAGATTTTACTCCGCCGCTTCTCTGAATTGTTTCTCCCCCGTATCTCTGAACTGTTACAAAGCCCCTTCTCTGAAGAGTTACTCTGCCGCATCTCTGAACTCTTACTGAGTCCCTTACGCTGAAGTGATACTCCATCACATCTCTTAACTGTTACTCGGCCCCTTCTCTCAAATATCAGTTCGCCGCATCTCTGAACTGTTACTCCTCCCATTCTTTCAAGATTTACTCCGCAGCATCTCTGAACTGTTACTGAGTCTCTTCTCACAAGTGCTACTTCGGCGCATCTCTCAACTTTTACATTGCCGCCTCAGGCAACCGCTACACCGGAGCATCTGGTAACGCCGATTCCGTTGCTTCTGGCAACACAGAAGCCACTGCCTCTGGTAATACCGAAACAGCTGCCACTAGCAATACCGAAACAGCTACAGCTAGCAATACCGAAACTGCTGCAGCTAGCAATACCGAAACAAATGCCTCTTGCAATACCGAAACAGCTGCAGCTAGCAATACCGAAACAAATGCCTCTTGCAATACCGAAACAGCTGCAGCTAGCAATACCGAAACAAATGCCTCTTGCAATACCGAAAGAGCTGCCACTAGGAATACCGAAACAGCTGCCTCCAGCAAAACGTAAACAGCTGCCTCTGACGACACCGTTGTTACTGCCTCCGGGAACACCGACACCGCTGCCTCTGCCAACTCTGACTCTGCTGCCTCTGGCAAATGTGACACCGCTATCTCTGGCAACTGCAGAACCGCTGTTTGGTGCAAAGGTTTCGCCGCTGACTGGAATTGAATTGAAACATGTGTCGTCACTATCTCTTATTGAAACGTGTGTCATTATTTATTTGAACTTAATTGAAACATCTTTGTCGTTGGTGACTTGAATTGAAATATTATCTGTCTTTACTGACTCGAAGTGGAACGTATGGTCGTTGCAGACTCGAAAACAAGATCTCTGTTGTTGCTGTTTGGACAGCTCTCTCTTTGCAGTTGCAGAAGATCGAACAAAGACATTAGACCTACCAGAAATATTAAAAATAGAAATAAAGACAACTCAGTCTCCTAGAGTTTGAACTAAATATGTAATTTAATTGGGATGCTAGTTTTACGTGCTTAAAATAACTCTAGAATCATATTAGGACAATTAATTATTTAACCAGTCTTTTATTCTGTAAAATAAGTGTCAAGAAGATTTGTGTTTGTTCCATTAGGGAGGTAAAGGTCATATGTTGACTTAGGAGGAATTCTTGTAGAGATTTTAATTCAAGTGCCGAAATGTGAACACGTGATTGAGTATAGCCCAAAAATATCGTAACTCTATAAATATATTCGGAAGGCTTTTTTTTATTTTTATCAAGTTCTTGTCACCATTGCGGCATTTTTTGATTTGGAAATATTTATCGTCTTGATATTGAACGACCGTCAAGTCACCACTGCGCCCGCCTGGGGCAGAGCAGAACGAGTGATGTATTTGTAAGCAAAATATGCCCTGGTCCTGGAATTTCGGTAGTATCGGTAGTTGTTGTTTACGTCGTCACCAACACCACCAATTCTTTTTAAATTGTTTTAGTGCAGGTTTTCTTTATATTTTTATTATTATAGACAAATTTGAATGTATTGTTATAGTATTTATTGTTATTTTTGCGATATTTATGAGAATATTTATTATTTTATTTTATATTGATTTCCTTAATATTTATTAATTTCAGACTACCATTTACGCAGGAATACTTACGTAATGTGAGACGAAAATATATGGAATCAAATCTAGGATGTTGGGTCTGTGGAGTACAATTCACTGTGAAAATGTTTAAATGTGAATAAAATACAAATTTTGGCAAAAGAAATAAAATAAATAAATAAATGTGTCCTGGCGCCAACTCTCCTCGAAAAATGTACCTTGACGCTGACTGGGCCAGCCAGGTCTGATATACATCCATAAGTACAACTAATGCTGTCCTATCAGTGTATTAATGTTAAGAAATGCTTACTTACTTACTTATTGGCTTTTAAGGAACCCGGAGGTTCATTGCCGCCCTAACATAACCCCGCCATTGATCCTTCTCCTGAGCAAGATTAATCCAGCCTCTACCATCATATCCCACCTCCCTCAAATCAATTTTAATATTATCTTCCCATCTACGTCTCGGTCTCCCCAAAGGTCTTCTTACCGCCGGCCTCCCAACTAACACTCTGTATGCATTTCTGGATTCGCCCATACGTACTACATGCCCTGCCCATCTCAAGTGTCTGGATTTAATGTTCCTAATTATGTCAGATGAAGAATACAATGCGTGCAGCTCTGCGTTGTGTAACTTTCTCCATTCTCCTGTAACTTCATCCCTCTTAGCCCCAAATATTTTCCTAAGAATCTTATTCTCAAACACCCTTAATCTCTGTTCCTCTCTCAAAGTGAGATTCGAAGCTTCACAACCATATAGAACAACCGGTAATATAACTGTTTTATAAATTCTAACTTTCAGATTTTTTGACAGCAGACTAGATGACAAAAGCTTCTCAACCGAATAATTACAGGCACTTCCCATATTTATTCTGCGTTTAATTTCCTCCTGAGTGTCATTTATATTTGTTACTGTTGCTCCAAGATATTTGAATTTTTCCACCTCTTTGAAGGACAAATCTCCAATTTTTATATTTCCATTTCGTACAATATTCTGGTCACGAGACATAATCATATACTTAGTCTTTTCGGGATTTACTTCCTAACCTTCGCTTTACTTGCTTCAAGTAGAATTTCCGTGTTTTTCCTAATCGTTTGTGGATTTTCTCCTAACATATTCACGTCATCCGCATAGTCAATAAGCTGATGTAACCCGTTCAATTCCAAACCCTCTGTGTTATCCTGAACTTTCCTAATGGCATATTCTACAGCAAAGTTAAAAAGTAGAGGTGACAATGCATCTCCCTGCTTCAGCCCGCAGTGAATTGGAAAAGCTACCCTGTAAAATTTAAGATTAGTGAATTGGCATGTTTTTTGCGTGAATCCTTCAAATTTAAAAGTAACGGATAGAGACTGGACAGTCATAGTCCTCCGAAAGCAGTACTGGAAGTATCAGCCTAAAAGTAGTTTAGGAAGGTGAAGAATGTTGGACCGGAGTAGGCCGCGTGGTCTAAGTCAAGATGGCGGCGGTGGTTTACCGATACCCGATCGTAACTAGAATTTAATAATGTGAGGAACTGTAATGTAACTCCATGGAGAGAGTTGAGTGGGATGACAGGTAACTCACCTTCTATAATACGAAATTAGCGCTCTTGCTTGATTGTATTGTCTTCCATGAACATCAAGCCTCAGCTTACGTTTGTCTTGAAGTTTCCATAGAAACAGCTGGCATTTTGAGATATTTATTATTACGAATGATTGATATGGAAACATTTGCCATTCTTTACACACACGACACACACAAATCCCTGTGGTTTGACTTACTTTTAGTTTGTTACAGTTCGAAGTGACAGTTTTGATAAAGTGAAAAATAGCTAGTTCTTATATCAGCATTTCTTTCTTAGAAACTTACCACTGTTTTGTCTTTGTAAATTGACTTTAAATGTCATCGCACCTAACAAATTATAGACCTTAATTTCGGAGGATTTTCTTCGTGAATTTGTTGTGTCGTGCAGAATAAACTGACAAATATGACTGATAGCTTAATTATGGAATATTCATTCGTGGCAAACAATTGATTGATATAAATTCATGAATCAGTTTAATTCGCAATTTTATTATTAATTAGCAGAAAATTGTTTATGCGTGGTAAGTAATAAAATAAAAAAGAATAATTTTTATGATAAATAAAAGAGTAATATATTATACAATATTGTGAAATGTATAAATGTTTAATTTTATTGAATCAAAAGTGAAGTATGGACCTGACTATGAAATATGTTTGTCATGTAACAACATCCACATATATTTATTTAAAATTTAGAAATACAGGGACACCATTTTATTTTTATTAACATTTTTAATATTAACTTGCCTATACCTCTGGATCAACGCCGTTTGCTTCCCCCTTCCACGACTGGAGTTAGATGATACTGGCGTAATATACAAACAAATCACTTTACTAGGTATAGGAGGGAAGAAAAGTAGTTCATCCATTTACATAAACTAGGAAATATTGCGATTTTGAGTTTAATCATTTTCATTAGGTTTTTGTTTAATGAAAATACAGTACAGTATTAACAATGAGTGTTTTTACTCACGAACTGAGCTGTCCATGTGGACGTATTCATTATGCAGTATACTGTCTACAGCACATTAGCGTACAATATAGAGAATGAAGTTAAATTGAAAAATAATCATAATATGGATATTTAAACACATTTTTGTTAAATGGTGGCCGTTCATTTCGATACAGGCTTCAGTTCTAATGTGCATATTATCGCACTATAGACTATTGTGCTTAATTCCAATTACCAGTTTCGTACTTCGTACTAGTAACTCATGTTGAAATAATTCTGTACCTACTCTATAAAAGAGTACCTTACGTACTGTAAATTCAATCTTCACTTCTGCCCGAACCGAAAAGATAAAATTACTCAGACATGCTATCTACTGTCCGTCCAAGTGGTTATTTCGTAGGGTCGTAGAAAGGAGGGAAATCACGTGACAGTTAATTACTTAACGAAACTCTTTTATTTAAGTTATTTTAAACAGTTGTATAATATTACGTAGACGTCCAATTCCTAACAGAAATTAATGTTCTCAGAAAAGAGCTAAGACAGCAAGCCACTAGCGGGCGAATAAAAGCTGGTGGGGGGGAAACCGAGATACGACGTAGGCAAATGGACGACAGTACCTGTGCGAAAATGATTCAATATTGAAAGCTCTTTCGTCACTGGAAAACGCGAACATATTTTTGGAACGTACTGTTTACTATGACCGTAAGGCTACTATGACTGTATTGCGGTCTTGGATCTGTGTGGAGGACGGTTGAACTTCGTTAGTAGAAGGGGTGGAAGTGAAGTATATTCAAAAACTCAGGTACAATAAAAATTGAAGTAAAAATAAAATTATGTCCCTGTACAAGACAATTTTATTAGAATGTAGGCTACAAGTACAGTATTTGTTACGGAAAATTAGTCGGAAGTAGCGTCAAAACATGTGTAGAACCTGAAGATTAACTTTATTTTAACTGAATACTGTCAGATAACTGTTGTGTGTGAAATTTTATGATTTCGATGGTTACTGTAAACCAGTGGTCAGCGAAGATTACGTCATATAAAGTGCAGCCCACATACACAGCAAAGGGGAAGATTGGCGGGAGAATATACCCAAACTGCGTAACATTGAATGAACAAGTGATTAGTAATGGGACTGAGATCATGTCTTACCCCTTCGCCCTTCTGGCGTAATGTGGGATTGACAGGCGAGTCAAGTAATGCCGACCACTGCTGTAGAGCTATATTTAAATGTGAGCACTTTACCAATTGTAACTCATTTGTCTATCTCTTTAAACTTAATAATTAAGAAAAATAATTGGTTCATGCACATGGGCAGGTCTGTATTTCACTGCAAACCCAGCATTCTCCAGTCTTTCCTATTTTCTGCCATCCTTTTTGTCTCGTCATTTGATCCATATATCTTAATGTCGTCTACCATCTTGTATCTTCTTCTGCCCCGAACTCTTCTCCCGTTCACCATTCTTTCCAGTGCATCCTTCAGAAGGCAGTTTCTTCTCAACCAATTCCTTTTCCTCTTTCCGCTCAGTTTCAGCATCATTCATTCTTCATCCACTCTTTCCAACACAGCTTGGTTTCTTATTGTGACTGTACATTTCACATGCTCCATCCTTCTCCATACTCACATTTCAAATGCTTCTAGTCGCTTCTCTTCACTTCGTCGTAATGTCCATGTTTTTGTCTTATACAATGCTACAATCCATACAAAGCACTCCTCATTCTTATTTCTTTCTCCAGAGATCCGCAGAAGATCTCTTTTTTCTATTAAAAACTTCCTTTGCCATTGCTGTACTCCTTTTGAGTTCTTGGCAGCACCTAATGTACTGCTTATACATCAGCCCAATTATTTCAAACTGTCAACTTGCTGTACTGCCTGATTTAGAATTCGGAAGTTTACCTTCTTTACTTTTCTTCCTATGGCCATGGTCTTCGTCTTGTTGGCATTTATCTTTATTCCATACCGCCGTCGACCTCGGTAGCGCAGTTGGTATAGCGCTGGCCTTCTCTGCTCGAGGTTGCGGGGTCGATCCCGGCCCAATCTGTGCTTAAATGCGACAGGATCATGTCAGTAGATTTACTGGCATGTAAAAGAACTCCTGCGGGACAAAATTCCGGCACACCGACGAGCTGATGTAACCTCGGCAGTTACGAGCGTCCTTAAATAAACCGTAACATAAAATTTTCCATATTGCCGACAGCCATCATTTAGCTCCAGTAGCATATGTCTTAGTATCATCTTCTCTTCTGCTAACAACGCCATATCATCAGCAAATCTTATACACATCATTCTTCTTCCTCCCACTATCACTCCTCCCATGTTCTGAAAACAATTCTTCACTAAATCCTCCAAGTAGATGTAGAACAGTAGGTGATAAAGGGCATTCTTGTCGTACTGCTCTTCCTGTTTCACTTCTTCAGTTGTTTCTTCTCCTATCCTATGAATTGCTGTGTATAGGTTTGATTAAAGTAATTGTCTTTTCAGTTTTCTTAGTTTCGAAAGACAGACTGTAACGCGGTAGGTTTTGTATACACTATAACAGATCAGAATGAGCACATTATCCAGCAAATAAAATAGTATTAGAACTAAAGAAAATGTAACAAATATAATTTAAATAAATATATGATATTTTGTATGTAATGCATACTTACTTACACACAAGTGGCTTTTAAGAAACCCGATGGTTCATTGCCGCCCTCACATAAGCCCGCCGTCGGTCCCTATCCTGTGCAAGATTAATCCAGTCTCTGTCATCATATCCTACCTCCCTAAAATCCATTTTAATATTATCCTCTCATCTACGTCTCGGCCTCCACAAAGGTCGTCTTCTGTCCGGTCTCCCAACTGACACTCTATATGCATTTCTGGATTCGCCCATACGTGCTACATGCCCTGTCCATCTTAAACGTCTGGATTTAATGTTCCTAATTATGTCAGACGAAGAAAACAATGTGTGCAGTTCTGCGATGTGTAACTTTCTCCATTCTCCTGAAACTTCATCCCTCTTAACCCCAAATATTTTTCTAAGAACCTTACTCTCAAACACCCTTAATATCTGTTTCTCAAATTTTCACAACCATACAGAACAACCTGTAATATAACTGTTGTATAAATTGTGACTTTGTTTTTTTTTTACAGCAGACTGGATGACAAATGCTTCTCAACGGAATAATAACAGGCATTTGCCATATTTATTCTGCGTTTAATTTCCTCCCGAGTGTCATTTATATTTCTTTTGTATGGAGGCTGTTGCAACAAACAAAAAGTACCTTATTATTCGGTTGTAAAGTTTTATTTGAAATAAGACTGTTAAATTTTAATGGAAAATAAACTCTAAAAATGAATATGTGTAATTCGCTATAAAATAAGTCGGTGTATTTTTGGGAAAAGCGTAAAACATTTCACCTTTGTAAAAAAAAATAGGGTGACCAAAATGTAGTTATAAACCCATTCGAAGAAATTATTACTTTGCTTACTATGTAACATAAAAAATGTTCAACAAATATTTGCCATCAATTGCATTCCATTATATACTGCACTTTTCTATCGTTACGTCCCGTTGCTGGAGAGACTTGAATTCTTTCGGTGCCAAGATTGGCAATCCTCAGTGCTGTAGACAGAATTACTCTATTGTCAGGGTGTCTGCAGGCTAGATTCGTTCATAAGAGATATTCATGAATTTGGTTTCTTAGGTGCAACTCAAATCATACACAGAAAAACAGCTTTTGAATATATGTTTTTCCATTTTGGTTCCCTACTGAAAATGTCATTCTCAGTAAAACTTTGTCGCTCCAAGTTCCGCAAGGATTATGTAATATCAGAAACTCGTTATTGAGAATAAATGATACTACTTTAGCAGACAGTAAACATTGATGCTTAAGCGTAACCTTAATTGAATTGGTCATTGCAGAAAGGGGATAAGTCATTTCATCTTACTTTTGAGATAATCAATAAAAACTGTTTCTTC
This sequence comes from Periplaneta americana, assembly GCF_040183065.1. Classification (NCBI taxonomy): domain Eukaryota; kingdom Metazoa; phylum Arthropoda; class Insecta; order Blattodea; family Blattidae; genus Periplaneta; species Periplaneta americana. The sequence continues at coordinate 67,273,204 of NC_091128.1, forward strand.
TTCCAATACTGGAGTAATCATTATAAATATTTTTTCTTACTTTCTTTGTGAATAGTGTACATCATCTTAGACATCTGACATCTCAAGCACTTTTGTTTAAAGTTGTTTAATCGAACCATTACTTATCACCTTTCTGCAAGGAATTGTTAAATATAAAAAAACTATATATATATATATATATATATATATATATATATATATATATATATATATAAATTTGGGCTAATGTAATATATGAAAACAAACTAAATGTTAATAATTACAATGATAACGATGTTTTTGTGTGTAATTACTACATTACTGTCACCATTTACATAATTATTTTTGCATTTTAATCATTATTCCTACTACAGAAATGTGATTTTATATCACAGTTTTAAATCAAATCCTTACTTTTAAACTAATACTTAAAAACTGCATATAGGAAAGCACAATAAAAATACACTACAACACTACACAAAATCATTTGTTTCAATTGTTATAGAGTGTATTGTTAGACGTTGGAAGCCATGTCATTTGTAGATTCCTTGTCACAAGGTGGCCAGTTCAGGATCTCTTCGTAAAAGAAAGTGTGTTCCAATGGAATTTATTGCCTCACTTTCGATACATCTCCAAGTTTTTTTTTTTTTTTTCGTATTAATGGAAATTTTCCCATTGTATGCTTTTGTGTAGGCATTACTATGCGTCCAGAACCTGGTTTTTTCATTCAGAATCTGTGTTTCCTCAATTCACTCACACATCATGGTTCATCTTTAGAGTGAACAAATTCACTGAATTGTGCTGAAGAAAACATATTCTTATCTTTCCCTTTCTTTCTCAGTGTGTCTAATGAGCAGGTGGTTTTCCTGTAAAGCTCTGGCCACCAATATTTAAAATTCCAAATATCATAAGTAGTAATTGATTCTACAGATTATTGTTTGTGTTTGCCTGGTGGATTTATTTTGCTTTATTGGGTTATTTTACGACGCTGTATCAACATGTAGGTTATTTAGTGTCCGAATGAAGTGAAGGTGGTAATGCCGGTGAAATGAGTCCGGGGTCCAGCACCCAAAGTTACCCAGCATTTGCTCGTATTGGGTTAAGGGAAAACCGGAAAAAGCCTCATCTAGGTAACTTGCCCCGACCGGGATTCGAACCCGGGCCACCTGGTTTCGCGGCCAGACGCTCTGATCGTTACTTCACAGGTGTGGACTGCCTGGTGGATCAAGGTATTGTATTGGTCTGGCACATATACCCTATCTTCCTTAGTTTGTTCTTCACTACACCAAAGTTGCGGTCACAGGGAAGAAATGAATGGCCTCGTTGTGGAAAATAATGGATGATTTTGTTAAATCTCCCCATTTCGGTCAGTGCAAGCAACAATCGAATTAAGGTATGATTTTTATTTTGCCCTGCACAGTTATCAGAGAAAAGATACAATTCCTTGACTGAAGAAGGGACATTTTCAATGTGGTTCAGAAGGAACACACTTCATTTGAAGATTTGTGGCCTATACCTTCATGATATGAATAGAAGTGCGCCGTATGGTTTTTGAAATTGTGAATGTTGAAAATTGATGACCCAAAGTTGCATCTAAACAAACAAAGAGTAGTTTCTTACCCACATTGTTCTCCTGTCGTACGGGATGCTACAGCCTTCCCAATGGAATTGACATTCCAATGCCTTCAGTTTACTTTTCTTATTTACATTTCTGCAGTAGTTCATTTCATTGCGTTTACATTTACCACTAATAAAATAACACAGTTTTCTTCCCCTGGGTCACTTACTACTTCTAGCTTATCTGTCATTTCCCTTATCAGCTGATGGGCGCGTAACTTATTAGATCCGCGATACTCAGTTGCGTCACGTCGTCAGTCAGTGCAGAAAGAAGGTAAGTCGCTGACTTGTCCCCTTTCTGCAAAGACTGCACTGCTTATGGTACTCTGCTTTGCGTTGAGAATGGGAAAATTTGTCCCATTTCTGTATGGAAATTTGTGTCTAGGTCTGTGTCTCATTTTCGCGTTTTTCATGACATACCCTTTCTGCAATGACCGATTCAATTAAAATCACACAGCTCACAAGATAGTTGCGGAAATTTCATGGTCTCATCCTGATATAGGCTTTGGATTAATTAATGTTTACAGAGTTTAAAGTCTGCATATAAAACACTCATGATCAGAGATTGAAACTGTTTTATAATATTGATAACTCGTGTAATATTATTCATATATTGAAGAATGTGTCATGTGTCCAAGACGAAGTCCGCCATCTGTGTAATTCTGAGTGGACCTCGAAATGAGGACTAAGAAGTTTTCAACACAATAATTGTTTAATAAACATATAAATTAATTAGATAAATATTTTATTACAGTCACTGCAAAATTTAGTTTAAGATTCAATATTTTATTAACTCATAGCGAACATTACTTATGCCAGTAACTCGTTAATTTATTGAATGTGTTACACCGCCGCATAGCTGCAGTGTTACTGAGCCCCTTCTCTGAAGTATTACTCCGCCGCATGTCTCAACTGTTACTGTGAAGCTCATCACAGCTTTTACTCCGCCGCATGTCTCAACTGTTACTCCGCCGCTTCTCACAGGTTTTACTCCGCCGCATGTCTCAACTCTTACTCCGCCGCTTCTCACAGGTTTTACTCCGCCGCTTCTCACAGGTTTTACTCCGCCGCATGTCTCAACTGTTACTCCGCCGCTTCTCACAGGTTTTACTCCGCCGCATGTCTCAACTGTTACTCCGACGCTTCTCACAGGTTTTACTCCGCCGCATGTCTCAACTGTTACTCCGCCGCTTCTCGCAGGTTTTACTCCGCCGCATGTCTCAACTGTTACTCTGCCGCTTCTCATAGCTTTTACTCCGCCGCATGTCTCAACAGTTACTCCGCCGCTTCTCACAGATTTACACCGCCCTATGAATCAACTGTTACTCCGCCGCTTCTCACAGGTTTTAGTCCGCCGCATGTCTCAAAAGATACTCCGCCGCTTCTCACAGCTTTTACACCGCCCTATGTATCAACTGTTACTCCGCCGCTTCTCACAGCTTTTACTCCGCCGCTTCTCACAGCTTTTACTCCGCCGCATGTCTCAACTGTTACTCCGCCGCTTCTCACAGCTTTTACTCCGCCGCATGTATCAACTGCTACTCTGCCGCTTCTCACAGCTTTTACACCGACCTATGTTTCAACTGTTACTCCGCCGCTTCTCACAGGTTTTACTCCGCCGCATGTCTCAACTGTTACTCCGCCGCTTCTCACAGCTTTTACTCCGCCGCATATCTCAACTGTTACTCCGCCGCTTCTCACAGATTTTACTCCGCCGCATGTCTCAACTGTTACTCTGCCACTTCTCACACCTTTTACACCGCCCTATGTATCAACTGTTACTCCGCCGCTTCTCACAGGTTTTACTCCGCCGCATGTCTCAACTGTTACTCTGCCGCTTCTCACAACTTTTACTCCGCCGCATGTCTCAACTGTTGCTCCACCGCTTCTCACAGATTTTACTCCGCCACATGTCTCAAATATTACTTCGCCGCTTCTCACAGCTTTTACACCGCCCTATATATCAACTCTTACTCCACCGCTTCTCTGCCGCTTCTCACAGCTTTTACACCGCCCTATGTATCAACTGTTACTCCGCCGCATCTTACAGCTTTTACATCGCCCTATGTATCAACTGTTACTCCGCCGCTTCTCACAGCTTTTACTCCGCCACATGTCTCAAATATTACTCCGCCGCTTCTCACAGCTTTTACACCGCCCTATGTATCAACTGTTACTCCGCCGCATCTTACAGCTTTTACATCGCCCTATGTATCAACTGTTACTCCGCCGCTTCTCACAGCTTTTACTCAGACGCATGTCTCAACTGTTACTCCGCCACTTTTCACAGGTTTTACTCCGCCGCATGTCTCAACTGTTACTCTGCCGATTGTCACAGCTTTTACACCGCCCTATGTATCAACTGTTACTCCGCCGCTTCTCACAGGTTTTACTCCGCCGCATGTCTCAACTGTTACTCTGCCGCTTCTCACAACTTTTACTCCGCCGCATGTCTCAACTGTTACTCCACCGCTTCTCACAGATTTTACTCCGCCACATGTCTCAAATATTACTCCGCCGCTTCTCACAGATTTTACACCGCCCTATATATCAACTCTTACTCCGCCGCTTCTCACAGGTATTACTCCGCCGCAAGTATCAACTGTTACTCTGCCGCTTCTCACAGCTTTTACTCAGACGCATGTCTCAACTGTTACTCCGCCACTTTTCACAGGTTTTACTCCGCCGCATGTCTCAACTGTTACTCTGCCACTTCTCACAGCTTTTACACCGCCCTATGTATCATCTGTTACTCTGCCACTTCTCACAGCTTTTACACCGCCCTATCTATCAACTGTTACTCCCCCGCTTCACACAGCTTTTACACCGTCCTATGTATCAACTGTTACTCCGCCGCTTCTCACAGCTTTTACTCCGCCGCATGTCTCAACTGTTACTCTGCCACTTCTCACAGCTTTTACACCGCCCTATGTATCATCTGTTACTCCGCCGCTTCTCACAGGTTTCACTCCGCCGCATGTCTCAACTGTTACTCTGCCACTTCTCACAGCTTTTACACCGCCCTATGTATCAACTGTTACTCCGCCGCTTCTCACAGGTTTTACTCCGCCGCATGTATCAACTGTTACCCTGCCGCTTCTCACAGCTTTTACACCGCCCTATGTATCAACTGTTACTCCGCCGCTTCTCACAGATTTACTCCGCCGCATGTCTCATCTGTTACTCCGCCGCTTCTCACAGGTTTTACTCCGCCGCATGTATCAACTGTTATGCCGCCGCTTCTCACAAGTTCTACTCCACCCTATGTATCAACTGTTAATCCGCCGCTTTTCACAGCTTTTAATCCGCCCTATGTATCAACTGTTACTCTGCCGCTTCTCACAGCTTTTACACCGCCCTATGCATCAACTGTTACTCCGCCGCTTCTGACAGCTTTTACTCCGCCGCATGTCTCAACTGTTACTTCGCCGCTTCTCACAGCTTTTACTCCGCCGCATGTCTCAACTGTTACTCTGCTACTTCTCACAGCTTTTACACCGCCCTATGTATCAACTGTTACTCTGCTGCTTCTCACAACTTTTACACTGCCCTATGTATCAACTGTTACTCCGCCGCTTCTCACAGCTTTTACACCGCCCTATGTATCAACTGTTACTCCGCCGCTTCTCACAGCTTTTACTCCGCCGCATGTCTCAACTGTTACTCTGCCGCGTCTCACAGCTTTTACACCGCCCTATGTATCAACTGTTACTCCGCCGCTTCTAACAGGTTTTACTCCGCCCTATGTCTTAAATGTTACTCCGCCGCTTCTCACAGCTTTTACACCGCCCTATTTATCAACTGTTACTCCGCCGCTTCTCACAGGCTTTACTCCGCCGCATGTCTCAAATGTTACTCTGCCGCTTCTCACAGCTTTTACACCGCCCTATGTATCAACTGTTACTCCACCGCTTCTCACAGGTTTTACTCCGCCGCATGTCTCAACTGTTACTCCGCCGCTTCTTACAGGTTTTTCTCCGCCGGATGTCTCAACTCTTACTCCGCCGCTTCTCACAGCTTTTATACCGCCATATGTCTCAACTGTTACTCTGCCGTTCCTCACAGATTTTACACCGCCGCATGTCTCAACTTTTACTCCGCCGCTTCTCACAGCTTTTACACCGCCCTATGTATCAACTCTTACTACACCGCTTCTCACAGCTTTTACTCCGCCGCATGTCTCAACTGTTATTCCGCCGCTTCTCACAGGCTTTACTCCGCCGCATGGTTCAACTGTTACTCTGCCGTTTCTCACTTGTTTTACTCCGCCGCATGTCTCAACTGTTACTCCGCAGCTTCTCACAGGTTTTACTTCGCCGCATGTCTCAACTCTTACTCCACCGCTTCTGACAGCTTTTATACCGCCACATGTCTCAACTGTTACTCTGCCGTTTCTCACAGATTTTACACCGCCGCATGTCTCAACTTTTATTCCGCCGCTTCTCACAGCTTTTACACCGCCCTGTGTATCAACTCTTACTCCACTGCTTCTCATAGCTTTTACTCCGCCGCATGTCTCAACTGTTACTCCGCCGCTTCTCATAGGCTTTACTCCACCGCGTGTTTCAACTGTTACTGTGACGGTTCTCACTTGTTTTACTCCGCCGCATGTCTCAAGTGTTACTCCGCCGCTTCTCACAGCTTTTACACCGCCCTATGTATCAACTCTTACTGCACCGTTTCTCACACGTTTTATACCGCCACTTGTCTCAACTGTTACTCAGCCGTTTCTCACAGATTTTACACCGCCGCATGTCTCAACTTTTACTCCGCCGCTTCTCACAGCTTTTACACCGCCCTATGTATCAACTCTTTCTCCACCGCTTCTCACAGTTTTACTCCGCCGCATGTCTCAACTGTTACTCCGCCGCTTCTGACAGGCTTTACTCCGCCGCATGTATCAAATGTTACTCTGCCGCTTCTCACAGCTTTTACACCGCCCTATGTATCAACTGTTACTCGGCCGCTACTCACAGGTGTTACGCCGCCCTAATTGTCAACTGCTACTCCGCCGCTTCTCACAGCTTTAACTCCGCCGCATCTCTGAACTGTTACTGTGCCCCTTACGCTGAAGTGATACTCCACCACATCTCTTAACTGTTACTCCGGAGCATTTCTGAACTGTTACTCGGCCCCTTCTCTCAAATATCAGTTCGCCGCATCTCTGAACTGTTACTCCACCCATTCTCTCAAGATTTACTCTGCAGCATCTCTGAACTGTTACTGAGTCTCTTCTCTCAAGTGCTACTTCGGCGCATCTCTCAACTTTTACATTGCCGCTTCAGGCAACCGCTTCACCGGAGCATCTGGTAACGCCCATTCCGTTGCCTCTGGCGACACAGAAGCCACTGCCTCTGGTAATACCGAAACAGCTGCAGCTAGCAATACCGAAATTGCTGCAGCTAGCAATACCGAAACAGCTGCAGCTAGCAGTACCGAAACAGCTGCAGCTAGCAATACCGAAACAAATGCCTCTTGCAATACCGAAACAAATGCCTCTTGCAATACCGAAACAAGTGCCTCTTGCAATACCGAAACAAATGCCTCTTGCAATACCGAAACAAATGCCTCTTGCAATACCGAAAGAGCTGCCGCTAGGAATACCGAAACAGCTGCCTCCAGCAAAACGTAAACAGCTGCCTCTGACGACACCGTTGACACTGCCTCCGGGTAACACCGACACCGCTGCCTCTGGCAAATGTGACACTGGTATCTCTGGCAACTGCAGAACCGCTGTTTGGTGCAAAGGTTTCGCCGCTGACTGAAATTGAATTGAAACATGTGTCGTCACTATCTCTTATTGAAACGTGTGTCATTCATTTGAACTTAATTGAAACATCTTTGTCATTGGTGACTTGAATTGGAATATCTGTCTTTACTGACTCGAATTGGAACATATTATGGTCGTTTCTGACTCGAAACACAAGATCTCTGTTGCTGCTGTTTCGACAGCTCTCTCTTTGCTGTTGCAGAAGATCGAACAAAGAAATTAGACCTACCAGAAATAGTGAAAATAGCCACTAGAAACAAAGACACCTCAATCTTGTAGAGTTTGAACCAAATATGTTATTTTATTTGGGCTGCTAGTTTTACGCGCTTGAAATAACTCTGGAATCATATTAGGAGAACTTACTATTTAAGAAATCTTTTATTCTGTAAAATAAGTGTCAAGAAGTGTTGTGGGAACAGATGCATTATAGGACCTATCTTAAATATAAGAATATGCAAAGCCAGAAAAAGAGGTCAACGGAAGTAGTGTTTCGATCAATTAAATTGTCTTTATATATCGTTTTATTATGTTGCCAACCAACGAATATTGTTGTAATTAGTTTGATTTTAATCATGGCAGCAATTTCGAATGCTATAGTTAAATATAAAAAAGAAGTGGATCAAATTCTTCCTGTTGGCATAAAATGTAACCTAGAATTTGAAATTATGGAATTATAAAGAGAATCTTTTTACTTGGTTTATCCATGGATATAAATATGTTCCTTGTTTTTTTATATGATTGTGGTTTATTTAAGAGTGAAATGTTCTGTGAAACATGTAATTCCGGGATGAGTTTGAAGAAATGTAAAAGTAAACGAGATGCACTCATGTGGAGATGTCATCGGAAATTACAAGGTATTAAATGATAAACAAAGAAACACCGTATCGTAGTACTTTGTGAAATCACTTGGATAATGGAGAAAAGGAAACGGAACATCTCGGCTGAGGTCCATGGTAAAATGATGATTTTTAAAACAATTTTTTATTTAAATTTTTTGGTCCAGGGAAAATAATTTTTAAAACAATTTTTTTTTTTACATTTTTTGGTCCTGAGAAAATATGTTTTTGGAAAGATTAGAATTTTCCCAAGGCTAAAAATGCAGCATAAATGGAGTAAAATTAGTATTTTACGTGGACCATATTAAATTTGTGGTAAAATGTTTTAAATTTAGCTTTGGTTTGTTTCTTTGACTTTATTTTGAATAAAATATAATATATTGTATAAAAAGGTGACTAATATGCGTTTAATTTCATTGTTGTTGCTTTTATTAAATGATACATGCTTGTAGTATGCTTTAGTGTTGTTAAGATGGCATACTTGATATAATAATCGAAACTATATAATATATAATCGATACTATGGAATACTCGGGGTGAATCCTATAATGCATCTGTTCCGTGTTGTGTTTGTTCCATTAGGGAGGTAATGGTCATATGTTGACTTAGGAGGAATTCTTGTAGAGATTTGAATTCAAGTGCCTAGATGTGAACACGTGATTGACTATAGTCCAAAAATATCGTAACTGTATAAATATATTCGGAAGGCTTTTTTATTTTTATCAAGTTCTTGTCACCATTGCGGCATTTTTTGATTTGCAAATATTTATCGTCTTGGTATTGGACGACTGTCGAGTCACCACTGCGCCCGCCTGGGGCATAGCAGAACGAGTGATGAATTTGTAAGCAAAATATGCCCTGGTTCTGGAATTTCGGTAGTATCGGTAGTTGTTGTTTATGTCGTCACCACCATCACCAATTTTTTATTAATCTTTTTTGGTGCAGGTGTACTTTACATTTTTATTATTATAGACAAATTTGAATGTATTGTTATAGTATTTATTGTTATTTTTGCGATATTTACGAGAATATTTATTATTTTATTTTATGTTGATTTTCTTAATATTTATTAATTTCAGATTACAATTTACGCAGGAATAGTTACGTAATGTGAGACGAAAATATACGGAATCAAATCTAGGTTGTTAGGTCTGCGGACTACAATTCACTGTGAAAATGTTTAAATGTGAATAAAATACAACTTTTGGCAAAAGAAAATTAAAATAGAAAGAAAAAATGTGTCCTGGTGCCAACTCTCCTCGAAAAATATACCTTGACGCTGCCTGGGCCGGCCAGGTCTGAAATACATCCATAAGTACAACTAATGATGTCCTATCAGTGTATTAATGTTAAGAAATGCTTACTTACTTACTTATTGGCTTTTAAGGAACCCGGAGGTTCATTGCCGCCCTAACATAAGCCCGCCATTGATCCCTATCCCTAAAAAGTAGAGGTGACTATGCATCTCCCTGCTTCAGCCCGCAGTGAATTGGAAAAGCTACCCTGTAAAATTTAAGATTAGTGAATTGGCATGTCTTTTGCGTGAATCCTTCAAATTTAAAAATAACGGATAGAGACTGGACAGTCATAGTCTTCCGAAAGCAGTACTGGAAGTATCAGCCTAAAAGTAGTTTAGGAAGGTGAAGAATGTTGGACCGGAGTAGGCCGCATGGTTTAAGTCAAGATGGCGGCGGTGTTTTACCGATATCCGATCGTAACTAGAATTTAATAATGTGAGGAACTCTAATGTAACCCCATGGAGAGTGTTGAGTGGGATGACGGGTAACTCACCTTCTATAATACGAAATTAGCGATCTTGCTTGATTGTATTGTCTTCCATGAATATCACGCCTCAGCTTACGTTTGTCTTGAAGTTTCCATAGAAATAGCCGGCATTGTGAGATATTTATTATTACGTATGATTAATACGGAAACATTTGTCATTCTTGCACACACGACACACACAAATCCCTGTAGTTTGACTTACTTTTAGTTTGTTACAGTTCGAAGTGACAGTTTTGATAAAGTGAAAAATAGCTAATTCTTATATCAGCATTGCTTTCTTAGAAACTTACCACTGTTTTGTCTTTGGAAATTGACTTTAAGCGTCATCACACCTAACAAATTATAGACCTTAATTTCAGAGGATTTTCTTCGTGAATTTGTTGTGTCGTGCAGAATAAACTGACAAATATGACTGATAGCTTAATTATGGAATATTCATTCGTGGCAAACAATTGATTGATATAAAATCATGAATCAATGTAATTCACAATTTTATTACTAATTCGCTGAAAATTGTTTACGTTGTGGTAAGTAATAAAATAAAAAAGAATTAATTTTATGTTAAATAAAAGATTAATATATTATACAAAATTGTAAAATGTATAAATGTTTAATTTTATTGGATGAAAAGTGAAGTATGGACCTGAATATGAAATATATTTGTCATGTAGCAACATCCACATATATTTATTTAAAATTTAGAAATAATTTCATTTGATTATAGGCTACAAGTACAGTATTTGTTACCGAAAATTAGCCGGAAATAGCGTCAAAACATGTATAGAACCTGAAGATTAACTTTATTTTAACTGAATACTGTCAGATAACTGTTGTGTGTGAAATTTTATGATTGCGATGGTTACTGTAAACCAGTGGTCAGCGAAGATTACGTCATATAAAGTGCAGCCCACATACACAGCAAAGGGGAAGATTGGCGGGAGAATATACCCAAACTGCGTAACATTGAATGAACAAGTGATTAGTAATGGGACTGAGATCATGTCTTACCCCTTCGCCCTTCTGGCGTAATGTGGGATTGACAGGCGAGTCAAGTAATGCCGACCACTGCTGTAGAGCTATATTTAAATGTGAGCACTTTACCAATTGTAACTCATTTGTCTATCTCTTTAAACTTAATAATTAAGAAAAATAAATGGTTCATGCACATGGGCAGGTCTGTCTTTCACTGCAAACCCAGCATTCTCCAGTCTTTCCTATTTTCTGCCATCCTTTTCGTCTCGTCATTTGATCCATATATCTTAATGTCGTCTACCATCTTGTATCTTCTTCTGCCCCGAACTCTTCTCCCGTTCACCATTCTTTCCAGTGCATCATTCAGAAGGCAGTTTCTTCTCAACCAATTCCTTTTCCTCTTTCTGCTCAGTTTCAGCATTATTCGTTCTTCATCCACTCTTTCCAACACAGCTTGGTTTCTTATTGTGACTGTACATTTCACATGCTCCATCCTTCTCCATACTCACATTTCAAATGCTTCTAGTCGCTTCTCTTCACTTCGTCGTAATGTCCATGTTTTTGTCCTATACAATGCTACAATCCACACAAAGCACTCCTCATTCTTATTTCTTTCTCCAGAGATCCGCAGAAGATCTCTTTTTTCTATTAAAAACTTCCTTTGCCATTGCTGTACTCCTTTTGAGTTCTTGGCAGCACCTAATGTACTGCTTATACATCAGCCCAATTATTTCAAACTGTCAACTTGCTGTACTGCCTGATTTAGAATTCGGAAGTTTACCTTCTTTACTTTTCTTCCTATGGCCATGGTCTTCGTCTTGTTGGCATTTATCTTTATTCCATACCGCCGTCGGCCTTGGTAGCACAGTTGGTATAGCGCTGGCCTTCTGTATTCGAGGACCCGGCCCATTCTGTGCTTAAATGTGACAGGATCATGTCAGTAGATTTACTGGCATGTAAAAGAACTCCTGCGGACAAAATTCCGGCACACCGACGAGCTGATGTAACCTCGGCAGTTACGAGCGTCCTTAAATAAACCGTAACATAAAATTTTCCATACTGCCGACAGCCATCATTTAGCTCCAGTAGCATATGTCTTAGTATCATCTTCTCTTCTGCTAACAACGCCATATCATCAGCAAATCTTATACACATCATTCTTCTTCCTCCCACTATCACTCCTCCCATGTTCTGAAAACAATTCTTCACTAAATCCTCCAAGTAGATGTAGAACAGTAGGTGATAAAGGGCATTCTTGTCGTACTGCTCTTCCTGTTTCACTTATTCAGTTGTTTCTTCTCCTATCCTATGAATTGCTGTGTATAGGTTTGATTAAAGTAATTGTCTTTTCAGTTTTCTTAGTTTCGAAAGACAGACTGTAACGCGGTAGGTTTTGTATACTCTATAACAGATTAGAGTGAGCACATTGTCCAGCAAATAAAATAGTATTGGGACTAAAGATAACGTAACAAATATAATTTAAATAAATATATGATATTTTGTATGTAATGCATACTTACTTACATACAAGTGGCTTTTAAGGAACCCAGTGGTTCATTGCCGCCCTCACATAAGCCCGCCGTCGGTCCCTATCCTGTGCAAGATTAATCCAGTTTCTGTCATCATTTCCTACCTCCCTCAAATCCATTTTAATATTATCCTCTCATCTACGTCTCGGCCTCCACAAAGGTCTTCTTCTGTCCGGTCTCCCAACTAACACTCTATATGCATTTCTGGATTCGCCCATACGTGCTATATGCCCTGTCTATCTTAAACGTCTGGATTTAATGTTCCTAATTATGTCAGGCGAAGAAAACAATGCTCTTAGCCCCAAATATTTTTCTAAGAGCCTTACTCTCAAACACCCTTAATATCTGTTTCTCAAATTTTCACAACCATACAGAACAACCTGTAATATAACTGTTGTATAAATTCTAACTTTAAGGTTTTTTTTACAGCAGACTGGATGACAAAAGCTTCTCAACGGAATAATAACAGGTATTTCCCATATTTATTCTGCGTTTAATTTCCTCCCGAGTGTCATTTATATTTCCTTTGTATGGAGGCTACTGCAACAAACAAAAAGTATCTTATTATTGGGTTGTAAAGTTTTATTTGAAATAAGACTGTTAAATTTTAATGGAAAATAAACTCTAAAAAGGAATATATATATAATTCGCTATAAAATAAAAGTGGATTGTTGGGAAAAGCGTAAAACATTTCACCAAAATGTAGTTATAAGCCCATTCGAAGAAATTATAACTTTGGTTACTATGTAACATAAAAAATTTTCAACAAATATTTGCGATCAATTGCATTCCATTACATACTGCACTTTTCTATCCTTATGTCCTGTTGCTGCAGACACTTGAATACTTTCGGTGCCAATATTTGACAATCCTCAGTACTGTAGGCAGAATTAAACTATTCTCAGGATATCCAAGGAGTGTTTGGTATCCGTTACGTTTGAAATTAGTAGCAGGAAGTAAAAAAATTCTCACAATGGGGACACTCGTTGAGTTCTACAGGCTGGGTTCGTTCATAAGAGATATTCATGAGTTTGGTCTCTTAGGTGTAACGCAAATCATACACAGAAAAACAGATTTGAATACATGTTTTTCCATTTTGTTTCCCTACTCAAAATGTCATTCTCTGTAAATTTTTGTCGCTCCAAGTTCCGCAAGGATTATGTAATATCAGGAACCCGTTATTGAGAATGAATGATACTACATTAACAGACAGTAAACAATGATGTTTAAGCGTAACTTTAATTAAAATCACGCAACTCACAAGACATTTGCGGAAATTGCACGGACTCATCCTGATATTGGCTTTGGACTAATTAATGTTTACAGAATTTAAAGCATGCATATAAAGCACTCATGATCTGAGATTGAAACTGTTTTATAATATTGATAATTCGTGTAATTTTATTCATATATTGAAGAATGTGTCAAGTGTCCAAGACGAAGTCCGCCATCTGTGTAATTCTAAGTTGACATAGAATTGAGGAATAAGAAGTTTTCAACACAATAATTGTTTAATAAACATGTCAATTAATTAGATAAGTATTTTATAACAGTCACTGCAAAATTTAATTTAAGAAAACGCAATTTCATGAAAAGATTTTTTGAAATAGATACGATATTGAGACATTTGTCATACCGTGGGATCAACTTGTATTTATATCCCTGTGTCGTAGAAGTCTGCCGCCTGGGATCGGAACCAATGTGTAACAGCCGTCTGCACCTCTCTGTTGATCCCACGGGATGAGAAATGTCTCAATTCGGGTGGGGAATATGTTGAAAAATATCTCAACAATTGCTATATCTGTTCCAATATATCTTCCCATGAAATTATATTTTCTTTCTGTAAACGGCCCCAGGGAAACTTAACTTTCTGGGGGGGCCTTCGTAATTGCGTTTGGGGACCAAGCCAAAATTTGTTTAAGCACTTGTTTTGATATTATTAACATGGTGGAAGAAGAAAAAAAAAACTTTGTTGTCTGTCCCCATAAGAATGTTCGCTTGTTAGAGGATCTTTGCAACATCGGGACAGACTGTGTCATTTCAATCCAATGATCACTGTAACACATTTCACGGAAAACATGTTTTGCAAGTCCATAATTTATCATCTCATTTTCTTTTTTGGAGGTATTATAAATCTGAAAAAAAAAATAAATGAATAATTTTCAAGTTAACAGTTGAAAACTACAGGATGATTAGTTTGAGTATGGATAAAATAAAAACACCGTAAAACATTTACTATTGAACTTTATTTGTTGAAACTTTGTGTATACAACACTGAAAGATGGAAGATTCCTCAGAGCTCTACATGACCCCCATTGCGCACCCTGCATAACTCATAACGGTGATGCAATTCAGCCCACGTCCATTGTAACATAAGAGGGGTGTTTTGTTGAAAACTTGAGTAATTTTTACTCTCAGATCATCAATGTTCCTGGGTTTCTGTGAATAGACAATGTCCATTTCACCCTAATAAGGAAAAAAGCGGTGCAGCTCCTGTAGAGTTCACTTCTTTGTGCACGTCCGTATTATACTAACTATTGTAAAAACATTAGTTTCGTGAAGACATTATAGCTTAATAGTGGATTGTACAGCAAATGCTGCAAATTTAGTTAATTAGAAGTTTTTCAGATTTATTTTCCAGAAAGATTACCAGATATTTTGAAAAAGTTACTTGCTTCCATCATAATACAGATCAACGTAATAGCTCAATGAAGTATAACCCTGTCAAAAATATCTCTTTTAAAAAGCTTCCCTCTTAATGTTTTATGCCAAATACTTTTCCTTGAACACATCCATCTTCAGTTCTTTGAGTTCTCCCTACAACAAAATGTATGCTTGGCAGCGATCATAGATCTAATGTATTAAACGAAAGGAATATTAAATTAATTTGATGTAGTTTAAAGACGCAACTAAAATAGAAAGGATGACTCAATTACTTATGCTATATCATCAATATATCAATAGCATTAATGTGCATCATTAGCGACAAATACATAATGTTATAAACTGTAATAATATTTCATTTTTAATGGTAATAATGTCATCAAACCTTCTTAAGTTCTATAGTTTATAAAATCCAATACATAACTGCACTCAGAAAATTACACACCAGAGCATCAGACATGTAAATTATTTTTTGTAAGTCTTCAGATGTTCTAAAAAAATACACAAATGAAGATCGACTAATGGCATTGTGATGTCAGAGAATCTGAGCTCCTCAGCTATAAAATTATGTCAGCAATCCTGCATGCCTTGGCCTTCGTGTAATATTGTTTATTGTAGTGTGTGTGTTTTGTTTTATTCTGAAAGGCCATTAGTTCTCAAAACTGATGAAAGATGGATTTTGGAAAATAGGAAAATTATGCAGGAAAATTAACATTTCACTGAAAACTACTATTTTTCTAAAATGTTTTGGATGTTAAGCTTCAAAATGAAGGGTCACTCATTAAAATCCGTTCAGCCGTTTTCCCGTAATTTTCATTACTAGTTCAAATTATATATATATATATATATATATATATATATATATTTTATTGTGAGTGGAAGAGTGAAAAGAGAAGACTGCTTTGTGTTGAATACAAATGTTCGAATAGCATTGAGTGAAAGAACTGTGATCGCCCATGGACTGCAGGTATATGACCAATGTTTTTTTTTCAACATAGTTATATCTTACGTCAGTACGTGTGCAGTTATCCTCCTTTCCCCCTCCTGCCCCAATGAATAAGCTGAGACACTGACTCACTCCACATCATCCCTACTCAAATGTTCGTGCATAACACCTGCCAAGCTATCCAAACACAACAGTACATTAATGTTGTGTGCCTATCCTTACGAGTGCTGCAGCCGACTGTAATGATACATCGTTGCGGTATAGCGAAGTTTTGCTTATCCTGTAAATATATTAGAATAGATTAATAACTAAGGAATTTAGTTCATAATAACCTCAGTTGAACGAAGGAAACCATTGTGACCAGAGTGCTGCATTGGAGTTAAATCGCTCGCTTGAACTCGGTCGAGTGTCGCACCCTCGAGTGAGATACGATCGGTCTTGATACGCTCGTAATAAATAGAAGCACAGAGCAAGGTCATCTCACCGACATGTCTTATCTTGTATGGAAGGCGACAGATAAGATACATATATGTTTTGCTCACACGGTAAAAATAAGGCTTTATTTTCTGCGTTTATGACAAACATTTAATGGAACAGTCAATTGAACGTACCAAAATAGGAACATGAAGTTATAAATAAAATAGTATGAAAAACTTCGATATACAGTTATAATATTGCTAATTAATAATTATTCAATAATTGATTTACCACATATATAATATGATAGGCCCATACATAGTGTTCCGCCTATATACTGCGACAATGTAAAAACGTTTTAGTAGATTAATAACAATATTAGTATAGAGATAACGTCACAGAAAATATAATAAAACGAATAATCATGCTGCACAACTGTTACAGTCGCAAAGATTGATACACTAATTATTACAGATTATTATTATTATTATTATTACTACTACTACTACTACTACTACTACTACTACTACTACTACTACTACTACTACTACTACTACTACTACTACTACTACTAGAAAACTTGATACAGTTCTTGCATTATCGTAATTGTGTTCTCCGTTTATAATAATTACATTTACATCCAATAACTTCTATCAGATATGACAAAAACAAAATCATTCCTGTGTGGGGAAAAAAAAAAACAAAAAACAAAAAAAAAAAAAAAACATTTACCTACAACATTTATATTACATTTTAAAGCAAGTTTTAATAGTTGTACTATGGAGAGGTTAGTTAAACACTGCAAAGTTTTGAAATGATAAACATCTATGATGTTACTACACAGTTCATCACTGTAACAAGAACGAATATCTAACGCTCGGCTTATACCGTTCGAGGATTTATCGCTCGTGACAATTTTACCCATCATGCATGTGCGCTACCTATCGGATTATGCTATGAACTACTTGGCGCTCGAGCGAAAACGTCCGGTGCAGACCTCTGATTGTGACAGTCCAGTATTGAAGTTCATTTCTGTGATAGTTTTGTTGACAGTACTAAATATTAACAGCAATAAATAAGGCGTTTAATTATAAACTTCATGATAATCAGCATGACGTGCATCCCTACGTCGAAGTCCGCTGTTAATATGCAACTTTCCTCATCCCCCGACTGTCGTACACATCAATTGCAGAGCGCTAGTCGTACATTCACTGTTCTGGGAAGAGCGGACCGGGCAATTAAACGAATTACACCGCCAAAAGTAAATTACACACTTGTATTACAAACTGAACACAACACTGCTACAATGGTACACAGATACGCCAAAAATGCAATAACATGAACAGCGGGTACTTGTTAACTTCAGCCTTCGGCCTGGAATGTAGGTAATGAGGAATACCTCTGGTTGAAACTAATACAATTGAGCATAAGGGAAACTTCATTAGTGGCCTAATTTCTTTCTGCAGTTCTTTTATTAAACTTTATGTAAAATATTAGCTGTAATACTGACAGTGCAATTTCAACTGTTGAAGTTGAGATGGGATAACTTATATTTGAATCATCATTATTCTGTGATATTTCCTATTATTATCTCGATTATCATCACCATCATCTGTAGCACTAGAAAACCCAGCTTTAAGGTCTCAATGTTATATTCCAATGACTTATGACCGTTTAGGCGTGATACTTTCAACTGAATATAAAAAAAATATATTGCTTTACTTACAGTACGTTCAATTGGTTATGTGGCAGACATTTAGTGGTAATAGGAAATGACTCAGTTAAGAGTTTTAACTGAAAATAATTCTAATAGTTTAATAATAACAATGATAGTAATAAGAATAACAGTAATAATAATAATAATAATAATGATAATAATAACAGCAGTAATAGTAACAATAATAACAATATTATTTACTTATTTATTTATTTACTTATTTATTTATTTATTTATTTATTATTGTCTATAACAGGATAAAGCCCCAATTACAATAGACAATACAAATATTTGCTTAGAATATAAAATTGAAGATAATATGAAATAAGAAGTAAAAACAGATACAAAAGGTACAAGTGTAAGTACAAAAATGAAAAATGAAAAAAAAAGCAGACAAAAACATACTACGTAAATAAAAGACACAGATATAGATATAAATGAAAAATACAAAATAAAAATATAAAAAATAGATATATATATATATATATATATCATAATCGAAAGATGTAAAATGTAGCTACAAGTGGCAAATTGCAGAGTAACAAATACGAGTAGATAGCAATATTATTTAAAATCAATTATCTTCAGTAAATTAATAAGAAAATGTTTATATTTCATTTAAGATATGCTGAAATGTAGATTCCACTTTTTACATATTTCATTGAATTTTGAACACATTTTTAACACTGGTGAATTTTTATGTGCTGATGTGTTTGGTTTTTTATAATATAACAGTTGACGATTTCTTAAATGTGATGTTCTAGCGTTAATCTGGATTTGTGATAATATTTCGTTATTATCCAGTATACCGTTGAATATTTTATATAATAAAAGTTGCTCAGCAAGTAATCTACGACTTCCAAGAGACATTAAATTAAATTCAGAAAGGAGATTGTTGTACGAAATTTTGCTATGAAAGGCCGAATAATGATATTTTTTAAAATAAAGATATCTTGAGAAGAATCGTAATAATAATAATAATAATAATAATAATAATAATAATAATAATAATAATAATAATACGTACTGCATGTTAATGTACAAGAAATTTTGTCGGTGCATGGAGGTAAAGCTCCATGGTTTCATGACCTCGGCACTAGAATGAGGTGTTGTAGTCGGCACCACGCTTCGGCCGCCTTTTACTCCCAGGAAAGACCCGATACTAAATTTTGTAGGAGGCTGCATGGCCCAGTGGGCCAGTTCTGAATATTTCGGTAACCAAAAAGTTGTTCAGACATTGGCATGAGTTGTTGAAACATTATTTTAAGCAATTTAAGACTAGCATATTTTGATGGAATCCTTCATTCTGAAATGTCAAATACGATTTGTGACTGCTTGTCTCTAAACGTTGTTTCTGAAAATGCTAAGAAACTTGCTGTTGTTTGAATTAAATGAAGAAGATTTTAACTATGTTTTCCATGGAGATGGATCATTGCCATACTTTTATAATGACGTTCTAGAACTCTGACATAGATTGATAGGACGAGCTGGAGCAATGTCTTTCTCTGTACTACTAGCCCCCCAAGTCCCCGAATCTAACACCTTGTGATTTCTTTTAATGAGAATATGTGAAAGACACTATCTATGTTCCACCTTTGTCCCAAGAACGTCACGCAATGCTGAATCGAATCACGGCTGCTGTGGAAACAATGATCATGGATATGTTAGAGCGAGTGGGGGAGAATTGGATTATCGTCAAGATCATCGTGTTTCAACTTTCTTCAACTTGTGGCACACTGAAGATGTAGGCCTAATCTAAAATCATACAATATGAACTAATGATTCCCAACTAGGGGAAATTTGAGGGTTTTTAGGGGGAAGTGTTTACTGAATGTTGTTTTTGTCGCGTTCGCTGAATGTTGAATGTTGCGGATTCACTTTTTAAAAATTATACTGTATTTTCACTTATATTTCTCCAATTTTCACTACGATAACCTTTACTATTTTCATTTTCTTGCGACACACCAGAGAATCATTCGCGGCACACAGGTTGAAAATGGCTGGTCTAGATTTGTGCCCTATAACACGAGGGGAGACACTGGTCTACCTCAGTCGGCTTTTCAATGTTTTCTCCAAATATCAGACAAATGTCAGGTAATCTGTGGCGAATCTTTGGTTTCATCTCACCAAATATAATATCGCTATCACCAATTCCATCGACGTTAAATAACCTAGTAGCACAGTCTAGTATATTATTTAGGAAGGGCTGATCATATTAGGAAGTTTAAATGTAGAAAACAAAGAACGGACGTGGCAAAATTTTCTTTTGTTAACCGCACAATAGTAGACTGGAACAGCTATCTGCGGCAATCTTTCAGGGTGGTCCTCTTAAAATCAATACATTTAAGGAAAGGTTGAGAAGATTAGACTGAAAATGTAATTGGAGTTCCAGTGTAATTATTTAAGTTGTGTCATGTAACTAATTGAGTTGATATATAATTAATTAAGTTGATATGTAAATAAATTAAGGTGATATGTAATTAATTAAGATGATGTGTAATTAAGTTGGTACGTAATTAATTAAGGTGATATGTAATTATTTAAATTGGTAATAAATGGGTGAAATAGAAGTACTTATAAGTTAGATTTACTTTTGCTTATCGTAGGTGTATTATAGAATAGCTTTTATTTATAGTCCTAGGTTTATTGCATTTGCTATTTAAAGATTTACGTTTATTTTATTTTATTTCATTTACGTTTATTTATTTTATTTCATGTAATTATAATTATTGTATATTATATATCACTGCCACCGGGTGTATACCCAATTGTAGTGTTAATAAATAAATAAATACATACATACATACATACATACATACATACATACATACATACATACATACATACATACATACATACATATACAGTCACGAAGCTCAATACGTAGTAAATATGCATCCATAGATACTGCGTGTTCAGTTCAAAGTGTGTCATGGCTCGCTGTATGCCGTCATGTGGCTAGCCGATGAGCCTAGAGAATTCAATCTTCCTACAATTCCGCAAAGGCGTATTACCTATGTTCCATAGAAGTTGCCTGGCAAGTACGGCGTTCATTCTGAAAAGTACTTACGATACACACGGTATTGCCGGTAATGGCAGGAATGTGAACTGTTTGGAAACACGTACTGGGGTGAGTTTTTTTCTTTATGGGGAGAGGGTTAAGACGATTACTTACGTATTTGTTGACATTAACTTCGACGGTCAACATGGACACGGAGCATTTGATTTGTGTTGTGGAATGTTGCCGTTACCGATGATAACAAATACCCTGCGTACGATTTGCCCGCGCAAAATACAGTTCGAAAGAGGTTATGGTAGCACACAGACCGTACAGACCGCCGTCTGTTGCTACGACGTTCATGTTATACCGTACACATTCTCAAGTTCAGATTGAACGCCTTAAACGATAGGCAACTTCTCTGACATAAAAGCTGAAACTCGCTTCAAATCGCTGACTCACAACTGACGTCATGACACACTTTGAAATGAACACTCAGTAGTTGCTAACTACTAGGATCGCTAATATCGCCTCATTAAAGACAATGCGAAGTAGTACCGCCAGAGTCTATTGTTCCTAGCACCCTCACAACTTAAGCTTCGTGACTGTATATACTAGACTGTGTTAGTAGTTGATACAACGTCGTTAAATAACCAACTTGAAAAACTATGAGGGGGAAATATTGAAGGAAATTGTGAGATAGGAGATAAGAACTTGGAAATTTCTAATTTCTTTTAGCGCAAACTGTATGTTTTTAAAAGTTCAAAGTTATAGACATATGAAATACTGAATATATATTCATTTTTAATTGTCCTTTATTTTATTGTGTTAAACCAGAGAGTTTTACAATATTTAAACTATGTTTCTGCTGAACAGTTACTTCTGTTTATTTTATCTTCCGCATCTTTATTCAAGCTTTTGATTATTTTATGTAGGTACGAAATTTGTGTACGATAAATGTTGTTAAATGATACATAATATCTTCCATTTCTCTCGCTCTAGTGTGTAGTCATTTTACTCATCTTGTGACGCTGCTATACGTTTATAATCAACTTCATCTGAATCTTATTTTTGTTAAATTTGAAGGATTTTACTCTTTACGAGTTATTCAATGTATTTATTCGAAATAGTTATCTCTTCCTAGTGTTCTTGTATCTTCTCCCAAGCACTTCTGTGACTCTTTTTGTGACCATTCCTTTTGAGTTTTTGTTATTTTTTGTTTATATCCAAACAAATGTTAAATACAGTCTTACTGTAGAAGATAAGTTCTAAGACTCTGTTTTCTTTATTAATACTGTCAATTCATTTGAGACGGTGCCATCTGCAAATAAATTATTCAACTTAAATGAAAGCATAAAGTTTCTGATGAAATATTCGATAGACACGTGTATCTAAGACGTGTGCTCACAATTTTTTTCTTACTTGCGTAATTATTCATTAATACTCTCTGCTGATTGAATTGTACTTACGTTTTAATAGAAAGTTTAGTTTATTTTGAGTTTATTATATGTTGCAAAACTTTTTCGTGTTCTATCGTTATTATATAGTCTATAGTTTCTCCGTTGGTGTTAAAAAAATATTTAATTTGATATTCGAAATTCCTCATTGCGATCTGGTTCAATAACTTGTAATCGTTTGAATTTATCGAATCAACATGCATTTTGAATGGTAAGGAAAGTTTTTATTACATAATAATAATGTAGCAAATTTGTATGAATAAATGTTCAATTGAAATACATATTTTATTATACAGATACTTCCTCATAACCAGAGACCGGAAGTTTAGGCATTATGTATCATTAAAATAGACAGGCAAAAAGACATCATAAATAGCTAAAATACTCAATAAAAGGCAATTACAAAAACCTTACACTAGATCCACAACCTTGCACTTTCCACAAAGGGATTTCGGCAGCAAGTAAAGCTTTACATAAGTCGAATTGAGATTTTCGACTCGATGTTGCAATTACTGTTGCAAAGAAATCTTCTTCCCAGTAGCCTTGGAAAGTGCATTTTTTTGTGTTTGGTTGTACTGATGTGTTGCGATATGATATATTGAGCTATAGTCGTGTCGCTGTTATTTCCGGTGTGACTCCTCCCCTTTACTTACGTCTTAGGAAGTGAAGGCTCTATAAAGTCTAGGTAGGTAGTATCGCTCGCCATTTTTGTTCTTTCGTTGCCGAGCTACCAGATGAGGAATCTATTTGCTTCACCGTTAAACATTATCATGTTGTAGCTCCTATGATAATAAATCAAACGCACTGTAATTGAGCAAATAATTGAGCGGCAAATAACGTCCTCGTGTGATTTCTGCGAACGCCAACGAAAGAGCCAAAATGGCGGGCGATTATATTAAGTATTTATCGAGCCTTAGGAAATTCATTACATCATCAGTAGCGAATGACAAGACGCACACGTTTAAATGTACCCGACCTCCAACGTGATTGGCTTCCGGAAATAAGAGCGACGGGACTATAGCTACAACAACGTCGCAATGAAAACTGAAAGAAAAATAACCGTTAAAAATAACGTTAGACCTGCACTCATTGTTGCCTTGTCAAATAAACACAAGCGATAATATTAAAACGCTTACTGTTATACATTTTTGTACGGCAGCACTCATTGTTGCAAAGAGAATATGAACTGAATGAAAGACAATAATATACATTCGGTGAAGTTACTTTCATTGTAGCGGTTATAGAAATAAATTAAAATATACCTGTAGGCAATTTTTAATAATAATTTAATAAATAAAAGATAAATAATCAAATGAAGGCAAAAAAAGCATTTACTTTGTAAATTAGGCATTTATATTAAAAAAAGGCAGAAAGCGGCAACATAAAACTGTGACGTTTCAATCACAAAGGTATAATTCATATATATTTACTTTCAAAATGAAGATAGATTTAACCATAGCCCTCTCCAGTCATGGCCCGGTCCACACTACGTGGCAACGTCGGACAGCACGTTAGTTGCCGTCCTATTCTGTTGCGTAACTGTTAAATTCGAGAAAAGCCGTAGGCTACATCGTTTTTCTGTTTCAAAGGAAAAGTAATGACTTCCTAAATATTCGATGAGTTCACTAAACATTATAAATCACCCTATTATTGTCAGTTTTAACGCACAATGTTTTGCAATCCACATACATGTATTTGTTGTAAAATATCTTTACATATTGTATTTCTGCTGAACTTGGCCCTGTAAGTTGTTTAACCAAAACAAGTCTTATCACTTATCACCTTTTCAAAATTACCAAAATGCAGCACTAATTAAAAAAGTTATCAGTACAATACTTTTCGCGAGATCATCCGTTTTATTTGCAGCAACCCCAGACAATCGTCCATTTTCGTAGTCTGCAGTTCCTTATACTTGAATTTAATCTACTTGATTCTTCACAATTTTTTTCACTGAATACTGCCTAACATGCACAAGAACTATCTAGTCTCAAATATTGAAGGAGGGGATACTTTAAACAACGAGGGAAGTTTTCTTAGATAGGCTATCGAGGGTGCGGTAATGACAAGATGTTGTTCAGTCTAATCATATCCTAACACTTGGCATTCTGGATATAAAATAAAAATGAGTTTATAAATTATTGAGGATACATCGTACTGTCGTCCTGGGTGATGTAGTCGGTATAGTACCGGTCTTCTGTGCCCGAGGTTGCGGGTTCGATCCCGGCGTAGGTCGATGGCATATAAGCGTGCTTAAATGCGACAGGTTATGTCATTAGATTTACTGGCATGTAAAAGAACTCCTGCTGGACAAAATTCCGGAATATCGGCGAATTCATTCTGTGAGCAAAGAATTTCTACAGCTATTAGCAAGTTAGAGGCTGTCCATATTAAAACTTCATGTGCATTTGCACACTAAAATCCCTGTTTATTCTAATGCTAACAGTTATTTTAGGAGCATTAGTTACGTTTAGTTCATACACTATTCAACAAGATTCGTTTTTAAATAGTGACCCGTCTTTTTTAGACAGTTTCTTTGATATATTTTCCAAAAAATTAGGAAAATGCTATACACTGTTTTCTTCGTCTGCCTCTTTCTTTTCGGTTTTTAAGGCGATTGTCAATTTCTTCTCTCCTCTGTTGCGGATTTTTCCATTTAGTTTGTCACACTGCTTAGATATGAAGGAAAATTTGGAAACGCATTCGAAATTGCACCTCCACACAAAACTGGATGACCGCGTTTACGAAACCTCGTCTTTTCGTCCTTGCCGGTGTAGTTCCCAAAGCTCAAGTCAGTTTTTCTGAAAATATTCCTTTCATACCACAGATGTGTTGATTGGTGACAAGTCTCCCCGTGAAACCCAACGAATCCATTTAGTGCGTACTTCGGGATCTTTAGGAAACCGAAAACAACTTATAATATTATCCTTCTGCTTTTATTGTCTTATCGTAGTTACCTAAGCAGCCCGTCATTACACGTACATCTATCTGACATGCTTATGAAAAATTTATGTTATCACAGACAACATAACAATGGAAATATAGGCGCAAATGCACAAGCGAGGAGAGCGTCTTACACTGAAACACATGGCACATTACTGAGCTGATAGGACGGGCTGCGACGTTGCCACAATTACCAGGGCCGGGCCATGACTAGAGAGGGCTATGATTTAACACATTTAAAAAGGCATTCTGTCAAAGTTCCGGTATATGCTCATAACTAATGTCGGTTTTGGAACAAAATTTTAGTTACGGTGTGTTGTGGCAACAAATTACTGTAATCTTCAAATTAAAGACCGTTAGATTCTACAGTTTTCATTCATTCATTCATTCATTAATTCATTCATTCATTTTATTCCATAGATCTTATATGAGCAATGAAGCTTTAATATGTGGAACAAGTCAAAATTTTACAATATTACAATTACAACTTTTACAAATTTTTATAGTTTTACAATTTACAATTTTCACAATTTTGTGCAATTTTTTACAATATTTTGACGAGATGTAGTGAGATGAGTTGAGGTCCGAGGATTCGCCAAAATATTACCCGGCATTTGCCTTTTGGTTGGGGAAAACCTCGGAAAAACCCAACCAGGTAATCTAATCAAAGGGGGGGTAATCTAATCAAAGGGGTTGATGCCAAGGACTTGCCATACACCATCCGGCTTCAGTCCCACGGCTGTGGAAAACCTCGGAAGAAACCAAAGACCAAAGGGGGATCCAACCCAAGCCCGAACGCAGCTCCGGATCAGCAGCCCAGTGAGTCTGCCGACTGAGCTACATCGATGGCTCTACTAAAAGTATGCAATACATAGCCAATCAGATTATTAAATTTACAAACGCAAACGATCATTCATCAGCTGAGCTATATGTATAATACAAAACAAGTAAGTTAATTAAATTTAAGACATAAACAATTCAACCAGTTGTGATATACAGAAATTGTCCACACCTGTGGAGTAACGGCTAGCGCGTCTGGCCGCGAAACCAGGTGGCCCGGGTTCGATTCCCAGTTGGGGCAAGTTACCTGGTTGAGGTTTTTTCCGGCGTTTTCCCTCAACTCAATATGAGCAAATGCTGGATAACTTTCGGTGCTGGACTCCGGACTCATTTCACCGGCATTATCACCTTCATCTCATTCAGACGCTAAATAACCTAAGATGTTGATAAAGCGTCGTAAAATAACCTACTAAAATAAATTAAAATATACAGAAATTGATAATACATATCATGCAAACTACTTCAAATTACAAACACAAACAATTTATCAATAGAGCTATATAATTACTATTCAATTTAAAGTATATACAATTCATCGGCCAACACTATACAAATATATACAATACAAAGTAGCATACTTTCATTAAGCTATACAAATTTGTGCAATTAATATCAAGTAGATTAATTCAATTTATAATCATAAACAATTCATCAGTTGAGCTATACAGACTACTATACAATTTACAGCATATACAATTCATCAATTGAGCTATACAGACTACCATTCAGAAAGCCTTTCAGCGAGATATTATGTTATTCCGCGATGACTGTACCAGTTTCTGGTATTTGTTGCGGAGAATCCGGTACCGGTAATACCCATTTCAACGGCTTTCAAGTTCTATAAATTTTTTCCACGCAGGAAGTGGGCCGTGGATTGAAATAGTTGGTAATCTGAAGGCGCAAGTTCAGGGCTTTAAGTTCACAACAATCAGATTTTGTTTTGGCATCCTTAGCAGTCTTTCTTACATCAAGTAGTTTCGTGAAAATATGGAGCATCTGTCTGTGTTCCTTTCCACGGTGATATATTTCATTTCGTTCTAAATTTACCTATAAATGAGAAACGTGAAATTTGTCAATACTATGGATATAATAATAAAAATAATAATTTGTTTACCAGAGCTTCCTCAAATCAGAGGCTGCCATTAGTCAAAGCATAGGCCTAGAAAACAAAAAAGTGAACAAATAGACAATGAAAGATAACAGAGTATCTAAGAAAAATGACAAGTAAACCAGTGCTGGGCATCGGGAGCGGAACCAGTCTCTAATTAATATTCACCCGTCACTATAGCTTACTTTCAGTTCTGAAAATGAGTACCACCAAAGAAAGGTATGACATTGCGATCCTTTATTTACAGCGAAAAGAAGGAACATGGAAATTGTGCTACAGCCCGTAAATTTTGTGTAAGTGAAAGTTGCATCAGGGACTGGAGAAAAAGAAGGAACTATTATTGAACAACAATGGAAACAGGAGATCTTTTCATGGTCAGAGAGCTAAATTTTCCATTATGGAGGGAAAGTTGATCGAATTATATTGAAGAAACGGCAGCTTAGCTACTCACTTTCGACATAAATGTGCTACCTAGGCCTAAAGGCCCTGACTCTGTTCTGGATAACATTTATTGTTAACTCAGCTATATTTTTATTTAACTGTTTTTAATTTGTCGTGAATGTATTTGTTGACATTTTTTAAAGCGGGTTGCGCAGCTTATTAGAGCGCGCGGGATATTCGAGAAAATACGGTAATAAGTCTGTGAAACCATTTTCTAACTCAACACTGCTGTTTTAGCAAATTTTTAACCAATTAGCCAAAACTTAAAAAAAATGCATTTTGTACTATAGCATATTAGCAGTCCTTATAGTTTTAAACATAGGCTATATGAACTTAATTCCATTCCTAAGTAAGGGAGAGGACTTTTTTCCGTCCATCATGTGTTGTTCTTTATAGTCTCGACGATAATGTTGACGTCAATATCTACGATTATTTGAGACTGATTGATGATTAAAGAGATGGCGTGGCTTATGGTTCATGGTTCTCTTGTTCAGTTTCATGTCATTTTCTATTTTATTTTATGAAGTCAATATTTCGAAATAATTAAAAATGAAATACTTGAAATATGTTCAGAATACGACCTACAGAAGAGAGCATTTCAATTAAACGGTATCGTCAAAAAATTGAATAATGAAAATTTTTCATGGAAAAATAAAACCTATAGGAAAAAAATTATGAAGATTCGAAGTACAGTAGAACTGGAAGGAATTAACATTATTGAACAAGTATTTGAATTTAATTATCATGGGCATCTAATCTCTGAAAAATTATATAGAGCTAATATTACAGAAGTACAACAACATAAAATATTATTAAACCGAATTTTGGGAAGAAGATGTACATAAAAACAAAATTACTCTTACATAACTTGACAGAAGAAGCTCAAATGACATTTTTACTTCCACATTTAGGTTTGATCTGGACAAAGAAAAAGAAAAAGTACAGACATTCGAAAGAAATTAAAACCTCAGAATATGGTAGAAGATATCCAAGTATATTAGCTGGCTATATCATCTACAGAGAATGTAATCAACTTGTTTACTGGAAAAAAGCATTCCAATACCAACCTAAATTTTTATTTTAGGTTATTTTACGACGCTTTATCAACATCTTTGGTTATTTAGCGCCTGAATGAGATGAAGGTGATAATGCCGGTGAAATGAGTCCGGGATCCAGCACCGAAAGTTACCCAGCATTGCTCATATTGGGTTGAGGGAAAACCCCGAAAAAAAACCTCAACCAGGTAATTTTCCTCGACCGGAAATCGAACCCAGGCCACCTGGTTTCGCGGCGAGACGCGCTGACCGTTACTCCACAGGTGTGGACACCAACCTAAAGGGTACCGGGATAGAGGAAGGCCTAAACAACGATGGTCAAATCAAGAATAAGCCTTGAGACATAGAAATAGGTTCAAATAAACCTAAAACTCCTAAAACTAAACCTCTCATGATGATGATATTACTTCAAATAAGTTTATTTTTTATTTAGGTAATCTTTAGATGCTGAACATCTGTTTCACAGATCTGCAAACATTTCTTCGAAGATTATTATATTGTAGTAGGTTCATAAACATAATGCGGCAATTGGGAAACGGGACTCGTGTTATAGAGTCCGGAGTTTTATGTAATATTGATTATAAAAATAAATATTACATAAACATGTAACCAAAACCTCAAAATGTATAATTAATATATGTAATATCAAAATTTTGTACACGATGTTAAAACTGTTGTTAATTATTTAATTTCTTCTAAATAGAAAAAAACATTAATTCTATGTATGATAGTCTCTCGCCTCTAGACTCAAGGACTGAGGGTTCAAATCCGGCTGAGTCGATGGAATTTTTAGAGTGCAAAAGTCCGGATCGCAAGTCAATCGGAAGGAACTTAAGAAAGCAGTGTGTCCTGTGTCGGAGTTGTCCCACACGTTAAAGACCTCCAAGTCTAAAGTCAAGTCTCTGGACAAAATTTATCCTCTCTCGCGCCCTAGTAATACCTTAGTTGCATATTAGGCGGCGCTTGAGGCGATGAGCTTGTCCTTTGCCCTTCTGTCCCAGTCGGCAAATAAGTGTAACTAAATTCCTTTTAAGAATTGAAACTTCCATCAGGGGGTACAGTGGAATTCAAAGATATCTGACCTACAATTTTCTGATCATGTAAACGAAATTTCTAACCACGGGATAAGTTAAACCAATTATATAAAAAAAATAGACAGAATTTGAAATAGTTCCGCTAGTTTTGAATACGTAACACTATTAGTGGGATGGGTAAAAAAGTGTTGGGAAAAATGCTTATGTCAAAATAAGTATACATTTTCTCATAATTAACAGTATTCAACGGTTTCCCGCTAACTCTAATCCCCATTTCAGTTTGGTAGAGAGGCTTTTCCCTCTACTCACACTCTTTACCATCTGTGACTAATTGACTTGAACATAGTGAAAATTCCTATTATTGAAAATGATTACCGGTAATCTATATTTCGGAAATCTATACTAAGCGCTTGTATTTCATTTTATTGTTGTTTATATCAACTGGCACATTAAAAACCTACTGACAGCAGAAGATAAATGTTTTTTTCACCCCTAGTTACTACTCTAGGCATACACAACGGGACAATCTGCACTGTGTCACTCCCCCCTGACTTTATAATACAAACTAACATCCCTTAATTTAATTAATTGTTAGTTGAAAATATTGTAAGAACGACACTAAAATATACTGAAACATGTAATTGTCAAACATCTGTGTCACTGTATTTTATATCCACTTATGTAGCCTACTTTATTTAACATTTTATTTTCTTGTGTGTACAACTTGGGAGGTGCAGGTATAAGAGGTAACAGCTACCAGTCTGTTACTGACGGACTCAGGGAAAGTAGAAGGGGAAAGAAATGCCTTCGCATCCTCTCAACTTGTATGAAATGTCGTTTAGTACTGTTTACAATCAATAGAAAGGGATGAAATTTTAAATTATACAATGCGGGTATATTTATGCACTATTGGCAACACTGACTGCTATCTTCGCCATCTATGCATAGAAGTGATAAGTAAAAAACCTTCACTTACACGAACAAATTATTGATCACTATCGATTAGTAGGGTCACGTATCTTTGAACGCCAGTGTACAGTATGTACTGCATCTTCCGGCATTGGAATGATGTGTTAAATACACACATGAATAATCTGATCATTGCTGATTCAAAGTATCTTCCTGCTACACATAACGTAAGGTACAACTTCATCTCTAAGGCTCAGTAGCGGCTGGTGGTCAAAATAATGAGTGTGCTACAATCTCTATATCTGCCTACTATATACACTTATATGTACAGTATTTATCTTAATTTGAGACTCGCCTAGTGACGAAATATGAAGTTCCTTCCTACTGCAGAACTTGTCAATTACCCTGGTGTTAAACCCTCCATCTTGGGCATCATACTCTTTTCTATTGACAGTATTGCAAGAGGAGTGAGACGGTCCTGGGACATAGTGTTCCTTAAAAACCGTTTTTATGCGTTTCATGCAAGAAAAACATCTTTCTGGCTCAGCAGTGGCCATTGGTGTTGTAACCAAAATATTTAACAACTTCGTTACTTCACGGAATAGATCCTGTAAATTGTTGGAGACTATGTATTGTAACAATTGAACAGACATCTATATTTTGGAAGTCGGAATTTCCATATAGAACTCCAAGTTGTGTCTTTAACACTCTTTTGTTCAGTATAGTATAGCTGTTGACAGCAACTTCAAGTTCGCGTTCACGAAAATTATACGAAAAATTCTAAAAAATTTTGCTGTTTAACAATTTTGTTGCGTCTAGGTAGCTTAAAGACTGGAAACGGTGAGTAGTTTCCTGAATTATACAGTCACATACTTCCTTGGCTTCAATTTTCTAGGATTCCATTTTCCGTCGCTTGCTAGCTGAAACAGGAGGAACCTCATAGGCCTACAGGTAGATGGCAGCAGCAGTCTGATATTTGAATTACCAAATACATTGTAAATAGTTCCGAGTTCTTCCACAAACAAGCATTCTTTCGTTACGCTTTACTTTTGCAATCTCCAAGCTGTGTTGTGCTGAAGCTGACTACAGCACTTTCCCGCGTAAAAATAGCCAATCAGAGCAGTGATTTCAGCTTCGTACATGCGCATAAATGTCTACATTCTCATATGAAGTTCAGAGTAGCACAACCAAAGAGCTTGTTATATATTACAAACTATTTGAGCACAACGAACCCCCTGAGGCACCAAAGAGCGAAGAGCGAAGAATAAACACTCGATAATGCGTCATGAATATAACCACGGGAATTGTTAAATGACAGATCAGATACTATGGTATTACAAATACATTATTTGAGCAAAAATTATCACTGCGCTGTAGCACTGTAGCACATAGGGACGGGCCGCCCCTGCTAAGGCTTCTTTATTGATTAAGCTATGATATCAGTAGGGCTTCCCATAAGTCAAGGGCAAGCAATCGACACAAATTGTGTTTGTTTCTCTTACCAAGGCCTCCAGTCGCTGCACAGACTGTCTGCTGAGTCTGTGTACGTTCTGCTCGGAGGCGCACCAACGGCAGCGGGTGACGGCGGGCCACGAAGTCCTCGCCCTCCACGAGGCCCGTCAGCGCGGCATCACCCGCGTTCGCCGGCAGGCCATGTGCCCCGCCCACCCAGAACTGGAGCTGCAGCTGTTCTGCGCCCCCTGCGGCCAGGTGGCGTGCCGCGAGTGCTGCTTGCTGGACCACCGCGGCCATGCCTGCGACACCTCGACCAGGGCGGCTCAAGTGTACACGCGCAGCATCCGAGACTCGCTGGAGAGGGCCCGTCCCATGGCGGAGGAGGCCGTAGTCAGCCTGGACAGGCTTCGTCGTCTGAGCAAGAAAATAGAGGTAGGCCTACCTTGTCTGAGGCGACAGATGCATCGTGCATTTTTTATTCGTTATTTAATGACGCTGCATCAGCTACTAGGTTATTTAGCATCGATGGGATTGGTGATAGCGAGATGAGGCCGAGAATTCACCAAAGATTACCTGACATTCGCCTTACGGTTGGGAAAAAACCTCGGAAAAAATCCAACCAGGTAATCAGTCCAAATGGGAACGAACCTACGCCCGAGCAAACTCCGGATCGGCAGGCAAGCGCCTCAGCCGACTGAGCTACATCATTATGTATTTAATACATAAGTAATGCATAGGCCTACAGGATCTTTCAAATGGTCGTTTACAATGCCTCAAGAATGATACAGGATGTAAAAGAAACGTGCCAAAATATTGCACATGCATTGTTTTCCCACTAGGGGCGCTGATAAGGTAGATCGCTTAGGGATCTTATCAGTTTTTTATTGAATGCAAGAACTAGGTAACTCAATTTTTTACATTGAAAAAATTAAAGAAATAGTTCTTGCATTGGCTGAACTCAACACTTGCTACATGTAACTTTTCTATATTATTTTCTGGCAGAAGGTTACAACTTCTTACAGCGATCACTTTGTGTCTCTAGAGTGGTTTGCTACAATTTAGAGGTTATTTTAGAGGTTATTTTCAATGATTAAAGAACTTTATTCTGCCGCATGTGTGGAGCTGCTATCTGCAAAGTATAGCAGCTCCATCGAACAATTAAACACATTTAATCCTTTGCATTTTTCATGCGAAAATTAGGAGATTACCAAGAAACATTCAGAATTCATAGGAACAACAGAAATCAATAATAATGTTTTATAACTCTCATTTCCTATATTTGCAATGAATACAACACACAAATCTATAACCATTGCAATCTAAATCATGAAATTCGCTTGTGCTATTCGAACTGGTAGTCACGTGCCGCTCTTCTTGACAACTTCAAATTGTCTCGCTTACCCTTTGTCACCGATAAAAATTTCTTGTTTTTACTCCTGCTTTGAATGGCTTTACTTTATTTGGACAACTCCATTACCACTTTTGGAAAGTTCCAGTTTTGGTGTTAAGATGCAGAGACAATTTTTTTCAGTACATTACAGAAACTACATTGCTCTCTGTTCAAATTTATTTCAGGTCCGGTGTAGTGAGGTGCAGGAAGAAGTGGATAGGTTCATAGACTCGTACATTTCAGCTCTGGAAGATCATCGACGTGCTCTCCAGCTCCAGGTGCAGGAAGCCCACGAGGCGAAGCTCCACACAGTCCACACGCAGCAGCTTGAGCTGGAAAGGCATGCAGAAGACACTCGGTGTGCAGTTTCATTTGCTGAAGATCTTCTGGCAGAGGGCTCAGATATTGAGGTATGATTCTGCATGAATATCCCCTCAGCTACATTGTATTATTAGCAGCCCTAGGAAGTTCGTACCAAAACATAGTTTTCGGGTTGGATACAGCCACGCATATCGATCACGCCAGCTCTACTGCGTGTTCAATGCAAAGTGTGTCATGGCTCACTGTATGACGTCATGTGGCTAGTCGATGAGCCTAGACAATTTAATCTTCCTATACTTCCGCAGAGGCGTATTACCTATGTGCCTAGCAAGTACGGCGTTCATTCTGAAGAGTACTTACCGATACGTACGGTAACTCCAGTAGTGGCAGGAATGTGAACTGTTTGGAAACACGTACTGGGTTAGTTTTTTTTCTTACTGTCGGGATATGGGGAGAGGGTTAAGACGATTACTTACGTACAGTATTTGTTGACATTAACTTCTACTGTCAACATGGACACTGAACACTTGATTTATGTTGTGGAATGTTGCCGTACGCAACCGATGATAACAAATATCCTGCGTACGACTTGCCCGAGCAAAAAACAGTTCGAAAGAGGTTATGATAGCACACAGACCGTACAGACCGCCATCTGTTGCTACGACGTTCAAGTTATACCGTACACATTCTCAAGTTCAGATTGAACGCCTTAAAAATAGGCAACTTCTCTGACATAAAAGCTGAAACTCGCTTCAAATCGCTGACTCACAACAGTGACGTCATGACACACTTTGAAATGAACACCCAGAATTGCACTAGCTGTCGTCTGTGTATACTATACTCTGTTCATATAAACAACTCACAATACATCTGCAAGTGTGGATGGATGACTTTCGTAACTACATTACAGCAATATGGACAGTAGAGAAGCAGTTTCATTACGTGCTAACATTTGCAGTGGAGTTGTATAGTCTAGTGGGCGGTTTTTAACATTGCAGAATTTAAATCTTCCAATAATACGGAGTTGAATGCAGTGCTTCAAGATTTGCTGATGATCATATACCAATTAATTTTGAAAACATTTTCTGGAAATTTTGTAATGTGGAAATATAATGTTCAGGGTATCCGACTTAAGCCGTTCATTTTTGCTTAGGCCGCCCAAATAACAGGCGAAACATATAGGAGGTATTTAATGGTTTAGTAGGCGGAATCAAGGGTGGATATAAAGTTCATTGATATTTCTTAATATACTAGTTATATCCAATTCTTCAAATTAATTTATTTGTTTTGTTTCATTCGGAATAAGCAAGAATCTTCAAATAACAGGCAGCGCAGCATTCTAACACAATTGATTAATTTATTTCAGTATACTTTGAATATTTCTCGCCTACTGACACTACCAAGAGAAGTCAAAACCTGGGTACACCAAGAAAAAAGTTGGATTCAGAGTGTGACAGATTTTATTATAATCTAAGACAGTGATGTCAAAGCAAGCGCATTTTTCTGACCTTGACGTCGTGCGCGGGCAGCAAGCGCTAAGTATGGAAAGAGGAAGGGTTGTGTATATGAATAAGCAATCTGTTGGATTAAGATAACAGTGGTGCACAAACTTCAAACGGAACGTGAAATTTTATGTCGTTATTTTTATATGGTTTCCTTCTGTTTATCTATATTGTCTGTAAAACAAAAGTACTAACACTGATTTCTTAAAATTGCACTTGTGTTTTAAATCTTAATAACATAATAGAGAGTTAAGAGGATATATTCATTTAAATTCCATAGTAGTATAATATTATACTGTATTAAGTGGATGACACACATCATTCATAAAGAAAGTGATATTCCAAAGAAAGAGATTGAGTATGACATGATAAGTTGGAATTTATATTGATGGTATCTTTAGCCTAACAAAAGTAATCAATAAACTAATCAAAACAATATTACAGTACAAAGCAAAGTTACCTAGGTACTGTATCTGTTTTAAGTATAACTAATATTACATCACAAAACTCCAATCGCATTATGCTTTTAAGGTGATATTGTGAGCAACTTCCTATCATCACAATATTAAATTATTTTCTCGAAATCTGCTGAAGCTATATAGCTGACATTTTTACAACACATGGGCACGTATCTTTTGCTTATGATGTAACAGTAGTTGCTTTGTTAATTCATTTCCTTACAAACAATTTCCATGCGAACATTTTCAAAATTTTCAATACACTATCTTCAGTAATACGTATAGACCTATACGGTATATTAGATTTACGAAAACATTCTGTAAGGCTACTAAATAAATAGGCCTATACCTGAAAATTTCACTTTCCTATACGAAAAGTTGAGAAAATATTTCTTTTGAATAAAA
Organism: Periplaneta americana; assembly: GCF_040183065.1. NCBI lineage: Eukaryota > Metazoa > Arthropoda > Insecta > Blattodea > Blattidae > Periplaneta > Periplaneta americana. The sequence goes on from NC_091128.1 coordinate 67,309,749, forward strand.
AAATCAAACTTGTGAAAAATGAGCATTAAAATTAAAACTTACATTCTTATAATGCAATTATACTTTCAGGCAAATCTAAAAATTAAAAATTAACAAGGGTACAGTTTTAATAAGTTCTCTTCCCTTTATCAATACTGGCCATCCCTGAATATAGCTCGACCAAGGGGCATATAGGCTACCACCTCTTTCGTCTGTCTCTTTTCTTTCCGCTGTAAAGCGCTCAGGCTCTCCTGGGCTCTAAAGCGCGCGCTTGCTCCTGTGGGCATCAATTGACATGCCTGATCTAAGACATACGAGATCAATAACAACCCATATGGAATTTGGCGGTGTCGACGTAGTTTGGAGCTTTCCACTGCTGTGGAACATCCTGGTTCATATAATGTTACGATGGATTGCGTATTTCTATTTTAAAGTTGTATTAATTAGAATATTCTAGAATCACCTGAAATCGAAGTTCGAAATTAAGAAGTTCGAAAGGAAGGACGGGATATCAAACCTTCTCAAACAGTCGAAACATTCATATGAACATATCACTCTGGCTAAGAGCCATTAACTATCCTCGAGAGATCAGCGTATTATAAATGTTTGTCTTTTTACTCAGACGCATCGTATGAATTAATGTATCAATTAGTCCACCGAACCTTTGTCCATTTATTATTTTAGCTATTCTCAATCGTCACTTGAACTAAAATACAAGCGCTACGAGTTTGAGAACTTCAACGACGAAAAGCCTTTTGTGTCCACCCTTAGTCGTGTTGTGCGTGATGTCTAAAACAATTATGAACGTCTTGAGTCTGACCCCTGTACAAAACGAATACTGGTTCAGGGACACTGTGCTACGAAATAATGTTGGTATGTTTCAGTATACCTTCAAACAATTGTGCTGCGGAAACCATTCTGCTGCAGTCCAGAAATATAGAAATGACTGACGCCGCGAGATGTGGAGGGATAGTATTATATTATTGTTCAAATATATATACCAATCCACAGAAGTCCCTGTAGTCATTAAAACAAAAATTAAAAGTGTTTTTGAAATGAATTGTGGATTTAATGTGATGTCCCATATACGACACTATTAGATTCACAAAGCTGTTGCACACTTGGAGATACAGTAAGGAATTCTGTATTATATTTCAGATTTGATTCAGTTACGTCTTATGACATAGAACGAAAATTTTCAGGATACAAATATTGTTTTTTTGAACATGAAAGAAAATGTATCTATTTTGATAAACTGAAAATGTACCTTATTATTAATTGTAGCAAGGCTAGATACATACAATTATGTAGGTTTTTTTTGTTAGTTTTGTATATGGGTAAACTATTTTATATTGAAAATTACAAACATTCTAGTTGCCAATTATTGTCTTTTTTTACAATATTATTTGTTCACTTTGTTCGTTATTGGCACAAAGACAAGTTTGGTTACCACCCGACTATACATTCTTTGGCTGTTTGTTGAAGTTGAGAGCTGTACTACTACTGTAATTCGGTAAATATATAATCCATGCTAGATGGCAGCTCCTAATGATCAGTGAAGTCGCTTGTGCATATAGGTCCTACGCTTTATATTTGTAGTATGTGATTCAAATATTAATTTGTGTCGCGTCTCTAATAAATTCTTCTTCCTCTTCGTTAATTCATTATATTCCTTGCTCTTGAAAGAACAAGAAAGCCGGAAAACTTTTTCTGTGAGGAACTTCCTTACATTACTAAGCAGAGGTTTTAAAGAATTTATTCATAAGAGTTTCTGATGGTTATTAAGTTATTCCTAACACACTTCAATAATTACGTCACACTGGCAGAAAATTGATAGAACTTTTTTTTTCGTAGTTTGGAGCAGACATGCGGATGGACATATGTAATATATTTGGTACTGCCACCTACCATTTTAGCAAAAGCAATGTTAGAATGGTCTTACGAGCAGGCAGTATAAGCAGCCATCGGCTGCGTTTAAGCAGGCGGTGATTGAAACTGGTCTCATTAATGTTTTGTATAATATTGTTTTATTCTGTATTACCAAGGAACTTGATTTTAACTCTTGTCATGATCCGTAATAGCTTTTATTCGCTCAGAAAATCAAAATTAGATGACAGACTTTCAGTGCAAGTCAGAAAATAGAGGTTAAATTGCAGTACGCCCTACTGCATTCGTCACTTCACTGACAACTTAGTTCCGCTGGTTGCCGCATTTTTAGGCGCAATATATGTGTATTGTAAAATAATTGCTTTTGCTGCGACTGGAACTTTTTACTGGTTGCAGCCCCATCAGGCGTGGAGAATTTATCGTCTTCGTAGGCACTAATTTGACTTACCACAATATTTTTAGTTCATGTCGAATTACGAAGTATTCTTAAATTCTCTAATATTTTTCGTTAGTGTAAAATGTTAGTGGAATTCAGTATTGTTAGCAATCTAATCTACGTTCCAACCAGCCCGTATTATAAAGATAAATACCAACTTCACGATATCAGTGTTACGGGATTGATGTTTGGAGCAAGAGGAACGATACCCAACTTCTCTTCTCAATTCTGTAAGACCCTAGCACTCCACAAATCTTTTCTGAATGAACTGGCCCTCCTCATAATTAGAGAGTCAGTCAAACTTTTACGGAACCACGTATATGGACTCTAATTCAGTGTATGGAAAAAATTGACGCACAATTATCATTTTTCTTTTTCCTTCTTAGGTTTCATTGATTCTTTACTTTAATTTTTTTTTCTGTAAACTGCCATTGTTTGTTTGTGTATTTGTTTGCCTTTTTTCTTACTCATTTAGCTCTCATCTTCTATTTGTTCTTGTATTGTTTTGTATGCTTTGTCTAATGGCAGCCTCTAATTTGAGGAAGCTCTGATAAATAAAAAATTAATCTATTATTATTATTATTATTATTATTATTATTATTATTATTATTAATATTAAAGGTAAAGGTAAAAAGGTAAAGGTATCCCCGTAACATGCCATGAAGGCACTTGGGAGGCATGGAGGTAGAGCCCCATGCTTTCCATGACTTCGGCACTAGAATGAGGTGGTGTGGTCGGCATCACGCTCTGGCCGCCTTTTACCCCCGGGAAAGACCCGGTACTCAATTTTATAGGAGGCTGAGTGAACCTCGGGGCCGTTCTGAAAGTTTGGCAACGAGAAAAAATCCTGTCACCACCTGGGATCGAACCCGGACCTTCCAGTCCGTAGCCAGCTTATTATTATTATTATTATTATTATTATTATTATTATTATTATTATTATTATTATTATTATTATTATTATTATTATTATTATTATTCACTTGTATGATATGCAATCTCTTTCATGTTGAGTTTATAATGTCTGTCTCATATCTACGTATTTTAATATTAAATAAACTTATGTTTCAATATTTGTTACAAGTAAACATTCTTGTAAAATGAATAAACGTTTACAGAAATCAGACTCAATTTAATTCTTATTTTGAAAAATGACATACTCCTTTCGGCGAAATTCCTAGTCACTTGAACGTAAATGTCAGATAAAATAACAACGTTTTGGACTATCCTAATGCGAGAAACAAGTTGCTCAGAGAATGACATAATAAGGTGATGAGTGTGTTACGCGAGATTACGATGAGTATTAGAACAGTGATTATTTAAATTATATGAAACTTCTAAAATTCGGTTGTTGGGGTAAATGAAGGATTCAGAGCCATAGTGGGCCAAGCGTCATATATTAAAAACGAGAAAAAAAGGATTAAAGTTAAGTGAATAGGTACCATAGTTTAGTGAAGATTGATATATAATTTAGTTTTAATGTGTATACTTTATATTACTTGCTATATGTTTCTATTGAATTATGGTAATAACTTAATTTTAACCCTTGTTTTCTAAGGTTTTAGTAAATGGCGCTTGGTCCACTATGGTTCTGAACCCTTCAAATAATATTTCGTAGGGAATTTCTTGATATTGATCTAATTGTACAGAACTGTAAATAAAACAAAACAGTGGATGTGGCTGTCAGGAAAGATATTGACGAGATATTTCATTTGGCACCAAAATCAAGTCACGTCGCCAGCACATCGAAGTCGCGAAATACAGAGTGTTTTTAAATTAGACCGACACACTTTGAGATCGGATAGATAACCTCCTTTCAGACAATTTTCGTTAAAGAACCCGTGGGCTGCGACACTTCCCTTTAGAGCAAGAGGGCTTTATGTCATTACATGGTTCGGTCGTACAGGAAGGGATTGAAGTAATTAATTACGAGAAAAGTGAATTAACAAATCATTGATGTTACATGCACAATTTATTGACCCAAACATACAGAAAAACACAAACAAAACAAAGCGAATGAAAAGGAAAGCCACTCATTTCAGTGTTAAATTAGCAGTATGGATCCATTACTTTACTGTCTCATCACTACAACAAGTGCTGGAACACATATCCATTGACTTGCATACAAGTATTGCCACTTAGTCACTCATAACGAGTGCACTTCTGCACATGTGTGGACATTGTGCCACTGCCATACATCTGTGACGCAGTGCATGAGGGTAGGCCACTAGACGGAACCCAAGAGGTGGAACTTAAACTAAGAGGATTCAATCCAACATCGGGATGGGAATCCGGTGTGTTTAGTGGATAGAGCGTCAGCACGTAGAGCTGAAAACCCGGGTTCAAATCCTGGTGCCGGAGAGAATTTTTCTCTGTTCCACTCATCCATTATCATAAGATAAACAGAAAATATATTTAAAGTGTTTCTTTTAATCTTAATTTAAACCAAGTAATTCAGTTACGAGTCGGTCTAAGGTCAAGTCCACAGAGACTTTGTCGTTTAGTCTTCAAATTTTATGCTTATCTGGGACATAGTCATTTCAGGCTAGAACTGACACTGCATACCCTAGCTATCAGGAGATTGGTATTGAAGAAATAATTCTATAATTCTAAACTAAATCCACGCAAATACATGTAACACCAGAAAAGTAAATTCAAGAATAACGAAATTATCTTTATTTTTTACATATACTATATTTCCAGCTGTTGAGTTTGGTGGTACCAGTATTACGCAGACTGGAGTGGTGCTGCACTGCCATTGGTTTAGGCGGTGCTAGTAACCTTCTGGAGCCTCGTGTGTCAGAGTGTTTGCAGTTCCTTCCCAACGAGAGTGCAGGAAAAGTCAAAGACTACACTCTGTTTGGTGTCATCACAACCCAGACCATCTCCCACGAACACTGCTCTCTAGACATAGACAGTAAGTAATTAATTCACACAGCCATATACACTTTGATGGTTTTTCTTTTGAAAACTGAATGTTTTCCCTAAAATTCGTGACAAAATGTAAGTAGACTATTTAGTATATTTGAATGTTACATAGATAATATTTCTAAATATTGTTTAATGATAAGTCAAATGCTATAGTTCCGTCGCTCTTATTTCCTGCAGCCAATCACGTTGCAGGTCGGCTACATTTAAAAGTGTGTGTCTTGTCATTCGCTGCTGATGACATTATACACTTCCTAAGGCTCGATAAATACTTAATATAATCGCCTGCCATTTTTGTTCTTTCGTTGGCGTTCGCAGAAAGCACACGAGGACGTTATTTGCCGCTCAATTATTTGTTCAATTACAGTGCGTTTAATTTATTACCATAGGAGCTACTATACAAAATTATAATGTTTAACGGTGCGGGAAACAGATTCCTCGTCTGGTAGCTCGTCAACGAAATAACAGAAATGGCGAACGATACTACCTACCTAGACTTTATAGAGCCTTCACTTCCTAAGGCGTAAGCAAAGAGGAGGAATCACGCCGGAAATAACAGCGACGCGACTATAGTCATACAGGGTGATCCATTTGGAAAGACATAAGATAAAAACGTGATGAAATTAAAACTGTTGCTATTTATTGTTAAATAATTTGTACACGCACTCTAGAAGAATAGGAGTGTCGTCCAAAATAGACCTCAACGTGCCCACCATTGCAAACACAACACAGTTCATATCTTGAGGCTAAGTCCTCTCTTGTGTGGTCTAACAACTCGAGATAACTTTTTCAAAAGTTAAGAAAATATTTGCTCTGAAATCATGAATATCCTTGGGTCGCTGTGCATACACATCATTCTTCACGAAATCTCAGAGAAAGAAATCGGGTGGTGTCAAGTCTGAGTAGGGTGACCAGATTCACATCGATGAAAAAGAGGACACAAAGCTTCAAAAAGGAGGACATTGTTCGAAAAAAAAGAGGATGGAAAATATGTATTCAGATTTAGGCTTATTATACATTTTCGCGCATGTTACTTTTTTTAACCAGAGTGCTATTTACTCCTTCCTAGAACATATTGTTAAAAATCATAAAATAAGTCACATATTTCATCTATAGAATTGAATAAGAAATGGACTTTTAGTTTGTTTAATGTAATAAATATGCTACTGAAGTAGTATGCGCAGAACAGTACATGTTACGTTTTCGAAATAACCGATTCAATTACTAAAGAAAACAAATAATATCGACAGTATTTATATTTAGGCTTAGGTCTACATTATACTTAAAATTATGTCAATATATATTTTATTACAGCATAGATCTACTATTGACAAAACTTAATAATATAAAATGATTTTACAGTAAGCTACGTGTATGAAAGCAACGACAATAAGAAATAGGGGCAAAGAGAGTTATGATCGTTGGCAAAGAGTATATTCCGTCGTTGCTGCTGCTGCTGCTACTGCTGCTGCTACCTACAAGCAAATTACTTGAAATAATTTCAAAATATCAGGCACAGAAGTTACGAAAAGGAGGACATTCTTGATTTTCTAAAAATCCGCCCGGACTCCGGACAAAGGCCTAAAAAGGAGGACATGTCCGTTCAAAAGAGGACGTCAGGTCACCCTAGTCTGAGAAATTTGGAGTCCACATAATTGGCCCTTCTCGACCACACTAGTTGCTACCAAATGTGTCATCCAGGGAGGAGTAGAGTTTCAGGTATTTTCTAACGATACGTTGACATGTTGTCCTACATGACATAGCCATCTCTGCAGACAGCCGTCTGAGACTTTTCTTGGGACTTGCTCTCATAGCAGCGCTGAAGCAGCTTCGGTTTCAGGAACACGATTACGGTCACCAGCACGTGGCATATTGACAGACCCAGTTCCTTCAAACATGCGAACCCATAACATTATCGACTTGTAACTCGGAGCCCTCCGAACATCATACTCTCGTTGAAACTGCCGTTGAACAGACGTTACACTTCCAAATTTATCAAACCACGAGACACATTTCACTCGTTGTTGTGCAGTAAACGGTATTTTGTTTATTCGGTCGTTCCTGAGTAGCTTCTTTTGTTTCTTATGCCGTAACAATGATATAAAATTCCCGTGCTTCAGTATCACATTCGAACTGAAATGAATTCTACAGCACCTCCATTATAAACTTTATAGTCATTTTATTTTATGTCTTTTCAAACGGAGCAGACTGTATTTTGTCTTTACAATGAGTAGTAGTTGTCCACAATGGGTGATATCTAGATCCCACTAGCCTGATGGATTTTGTTGGTAATTGGCTCCGATAAGGTTGCAAGGATGGGGGAATAGATTAAACAACTTAACAATCCAAAGTAAAGAGATAGGGGATTTGAAGAAATCCCTGTCATTGCGTGTAAGACCTATACGGGAATTGTGATGAATACAATTTGCCGTAAGATTTAACTGTGTCTTTAACGAACAAATATAGCATATACATGAAATAAGCCATGAGTAACAGTCAATCTTCCTACAATAAGTTACTTACTTACGTACAATTGGCTTTTAAGCAACCCGAGGTTCATTGCCGCCCTCACATAAGCCCGCCATCGGTCCCTGTCCTGTGCAAGATTAATCCTGTCCCTACCATCATATCCCACCTCCCTCAAATCCATTTTAATATTATCCTCCCATCTACATCTCGGCCTCCCCAAAGGTCTTTTTCCCTCCAGCCTCCCAACTAACACTCTATATGCATTTCTGGATTCGCCCATACGTGCTACATGCCCTGCCCATCTCAAACGTCTGGATTTAATGTTCCTAATTATGTCAGGTAAAGAATACAATACATGCAGTTCTGCGTTGCGTAACTTTCTCCATTCTCCTGTAATTTCATCCCTTTTAGCCCAAATAGGGTAAGGTTGCCTATATCGCACCACTTTAGCATTTATAATTTTTATTGAACAATACAGTTTTTATTTTATGCATTCCTTTACAGAGATATATTCCCAGAACATTTACCTTTCATGTAAAAAAGAATCCTTGAATTTTATTTAATATTTTTTAATTAAAATGACATTTTTGAAACGCATGTCAGTGGTGCCATTTAGGCAACTAGTATAGCACCTGCGGTTTCTTAAATCACACCTCTTTATCTGCAGGTAACAGGATGAAGGAAAGCTTTTAATATTGAACATACTGAAGAGTATTTGAATTAATAATGTAATAAATGCAAATTACAAGGTTATTGAAATTAATGAAAGAGAGTAACGCATCTTCAAATGAAATTGAAAAAAAATAGAGCGTAAATTACGTAACATTTAAACTTTCTGAATGCGTTTTTTATTGTTACACATTTGCCATGTGCTTCACCAGGCATTCAGACTGTAAACTGCGTCACCTTTTCTCCATGATTATCTCTAAGCCACCTAAGAACTGCTTCATGATATAGCTGTCTGTAACCTTACTCAGAGCAAATAAATAACGATCCTGGAGGAGCACCAGCTGATAATGAAGGATGCACTGTTTGACGTTTAAAAATTATCACAAGTGGCACAGAATACCTGGTGCGCTTGTACAACACAACGCCCTTCTCACCACTTGATATTGCACCTACCTGATGCATTCCTAGTTCAGTTAAAATTTTTGGGACCTTCTTTTGTACGGTTAGAATTGCTACAGTTGCTCATATCGCACCGGTGCGAATTAGGCACCTACAAAGTGGTCCGAATTGAGAAACTATGCTGTATAAAATAAATAAGAATATCCCTATCTATCTATCTATCTATCTATCTATCTATCTATCTATCTATCTATCTATCTATCTATCTATCTATCTATCTATCTATCTATCTATCTATCTATCTATCTATCTATCTATCTATCTATCTATCTATCTATCTATCTATCTATCTATCTACCTATCTACCTACCTACCTACCTACCTATCTATCTACCTATCTATCTATCTATCTATCTACCTATCTATCTATCTATCTATCTATCTATCTATCTATCTATCTATCTATCTATCTACCCATCTACCTATCTATCTATCCGCCCGCCCGCCTGCCTTGGTGAATATCAGCACAAAGTGGGCAGCTCCTAGATGGATAAATTCCCAATCTGTAGAGATGATGTGGAGGACAGTCATGTCCTGGTATTAACCTGAACTTGGTCACTGCTTCTTTACATACCTTTAATTTTATCTCATTTGCAAGTTCTTAAGCTTTTCCCCAGTTCTTCCCTTTTGTTTCTTTTGGGATTTCTGTGATGTTCTCAAATTCTCATATTTTTTTTACTTCCCTTATTTACCTTTTAACATGTGGCTTGGGATTTATTGGTATTTGAATCCGTGTCTCTTTTTTGGCGAGAATGTCTGCTATTTCAGTGCTAAGTATTCCAATGTGAGATGGTATCCACTGGAAGCCTAACCATTCTTCTGGTTTTTGATTAGCAATGTGCATATTTTAATATTGTTATTTTCATCCATCTGTATGTGAGTGACGCCAAGCTTGTATTAACTTTCTGTACTTACGCGTGTATCGTTCACGTGTCTGTTTCGAATCCATGTCACAGTACAAATGAATTACATTAGTTTTTAAAATATATTAAAACCCCCATATATTATAATAAACTCCTCAAAGTAGGTTATGTATATATGCAGACACTCATGTGTATAGGAAGTAGACTACTCGCTTAGGCTGTATTGATCCTATATGACGTAAATATTTCCGAAGCAACCACAATCGAATGACGTCAGCGTAAGAAATCGTTTTACCAAATCTTTCGATTTTTCTATTGATATAGGTCGAATACAAACATTACATGTCAAAAAATGTAGAAGAATTCGACTATGTAGACCTACTTAGTTTCTTTGTTAAACATATATCAGACTGAAATACCTTTTGCGACGTGGCGGTAATCTTGGAATTTAGAGCCCTAATCATCTCTACTGTTTTTATAGTCCTATCGTATCTCCTAGCTTTTCCTTCTGTAATTTAATTACGTGCGTGTTTGTATTTGTATCTATTACAAAAACATTGATAAAGTCTGTATTATAACTCTAAACTTATTGCAGTATGACTGAGAATATAATATTTGAACTAGAAATACACTGAAGCATGGAATTCTGATTTGTGTACAGGTTTGATGGATGTCCGACAAAATCAGAAGGCTGCTACAGTACTGGTGACACGCGATACAGATGAGCAACCCTTGTGCCATGGCGGAGAGAAAGTGACAGCTGAGGTGTGGTACAGGGATGCCAGTCGCAGGTGAAGTGTACTGGCCTGAATAGTTGCAATAACATGTCATCCATCATAATGTAACTTTGGAAACCACTTCACGTCTGGAATTGAGCGGAGAGGATAGTATAATTTGATTTCTTTTTTTCTAATTGTTGCGCAATTTTCATTTTATGTAAGTAGAAATATCATTTATGCAACAATTGAAATTCGAGATTAATTTTTGAAAACAAAATTTTCGGCCCCATATTTTGAAAAAGTACCAGGATAAAGTAATTCACTAAAATGGATACATCTCAGCCACTTTTTTAAGATAAATTCAAAACTTCTTTGAAATTTTACTCCTAAAGCACATCCTTTAAAATGTCTGGAGAATAATTTTGATATTGGCTTTAAAAATTTTAAGATAAAGGATCACATTTTAAGAATTCATTTTAGAGTTACTTCTATAGAAATATGGAGAGATATTTTTCAAATGCAACAAAATAACAAATTTTTGTACCAGAGAGAAGGCTTCCTAATAACCTAAATATCTATGATGATGGATGAGTGGAACAGAGAAAAATTCTCTCCGGCACCCGAATTTGAACCCTGGTTTTCAGCTCTACATACTGACGCTCTAGCCACTAAGTTACACCGGATTCCCATCCCGATGTCGGATTGAATCCTCTCAGTTTTAGTTCCACCTCATCGATTCCCTCTAGTGATCTACCCTCATGCACTGCGTCATAGATGTATGACAGTGGCACAATGTCCACACACATGTGCAGAAGTGCACTCAATCAATCAATCAATCCGACATTGGGATGGGAATCCGGTGTGTCTTAGTGGATAGAGCAGGTCTAGACAACTCAACCTAGTTGTGACGTATGTGCAGCGAGTGCGAGGCTCATACAGCTAGTGACGTCTTCTGAGTGCACGTGTAGCTGGTTGCAGTACGGTATGGGGAATTCAATGTAAAGGCATTGCGATTGTTCAATCGTTGTAAGCTTCGAAAGTTAACATATCTTTGCGATGGCTTCTAATCAATCGATGCCTAGTTTCTTGTCAGTATGGGAGAACCTTTTCCTTTTTGTGTCGTATGGAGAAGAGGCAAAAATGTTTACTTTATGGCAAGGAAATACACTGAATTAAAAAAGTTTAATCTACAATGGCACGCAAGTGAATATGACAAATATCAGGGAGATGGACGTGATGAAATGATAAAAGAGTTAAAGGAGACTGCTGATCATCAATTTAGCGAACATTCTGGTCGCCTGAGCTTCAAAATTACGTTACTCTAAGTATAGCTAAAAATCTGAGATCATTTACTGATAGCTAAAGCTGATACACTGATGGCTAAAGCTGTTACTGTGATGACTGCAGAGAAAAATATTGAAATCTTCTAGCAGATTTTGAAAGTGTAAGCTTGCCTTAATGAGAATTTAAAAATTAAAAAAATCATTGTAATGAAATTCATCTGGTTTATTAATGCTTAATGGCCACACTTTCTTGAAACAGGAGAGCAATGTTTATTTTAATTTTGCAAAAGAAAAATTTGTTTCAGTATTGCCTTGAGTAATATGATGTACTGGAATACAGTATAAACATGCTTAGATTTACTTTAATAAAAGTGTTCTTCAGTTCATTTTTAAAAAGATCATTAATATAATATAATCCTAATTATTAGTTATCAATTACACAACTTCAAACAGTTTCTTTACAATTAGTTTTATTTGTGCTCAGTCTTGATTAACTTGAACGCACATGTTTTACAGTTCGAGTTACAATTTTAATCTCCTGGACAACATTTATACTAATCGTATTCTCAGTTATTACATCCCTGCATTTATAGATCCTGCATGAGAGTGTCCTTATTCCTCCTTCAATCACCATCTCTACAGTGCTTCATGACTTTGTCAATCTTTCCTCAACCACTCCCATAAGCTAATGCTCTTAATTCGTTCATAAAGCTGACAGTGAGAAGAAGTGCAAAGTACTGCAAGCTGTCTTTCCCTGCATTAACAAAAGAAAAAATAAAAATCTAAAATGCAGTACAGTATTTATTTTTATTCAACTTTCATTTCATCCCTAAATTGTCAACCAATGGGTTTCATACGTGTAAATACTAGTATTAGGCAGTCACATTACTTTTGTGCGAGATCGTGCGTATTTGCTTGTTTTCCGCACAGAACCAATACGCGGTAAGTGTGAAATACCACATTCAGTATTCCCAACGTAACACACATAACAATTTCCCTCTTCTTATCGCTTAAGCGCGACATTCATTTTACTGCTTTAGGCTTTTAACATATTATTTTTAGAGACGTTTAACATAGTAATAATTATAAATTGGAAACTTACCACTGCAATTTCACCTAAATTGCAATGTTAATTATTGTTTTTAAATATTTGCAAAAATTAAGTAAAGTCTACTACTCCACGAAACTTATTGCATTCCTGATACAAGTAACATTAAGGAAGCCGTGAAAAAATAAACAAGATTCCAGATGCCGATGTTATTACTGCAACTACGTTTCGCTTTTTCAATCTTTTCCTCGAACATGAAAACGTCAACATACCGCTCTTGTAACGTATATTACTATTAAATTTAATTTGATCAATATGAGAAACAACAATTATTATCACGAAAAAGGAGTAGCTATCGCAAGCCTCCGCTGTGCCCACGGTAGCGGAACACGAACGCAGCGGGCTTCAGAGCAGGCTGAGATGACGTCACAGGGCATCGAGTTGGCAACCACTGGGATAGAGCGTCAGCACATAGAGCTGAAAACCCAGGTTCAAATTCCGGTGCCGGAGAGAATTTTTCTCTGTTGCCTCATCCATCATCATATGATGACGCAGAATTTCTGCACGGAAATATCATATGTACTTCGGTACATCGTAGTAATATACTAAATATTTATGTTCCAAATATTACGCATGTAGAAATAGTAGTACCGAAGAATAACTTTTTGTATGAGAATACAGCAAGAAATTAAAGTTACAGGAAATTTCAAAAAAAGTTCTACGTCATTTAAAAACCCTGTGCTTCATAGTTTTAAAAATGGAGGTCACAGCAACTAACAAGGTCATAAATGCGCATTAAATTTTATGTAATATATTTTTCACTTGGCAAAGAATATTATAGAGCATTTTTTTAATTTACTGGTTTTCACACATTTAACCATTGTTTCCCCTTGAAAACCCTGTGCACCAGAGTTTTTTAAATAGCGTCGCAGCGGGTGACATGCGTTTTAAATTATACAGAGTGATGCAAGAGGAGTTACCACCACTCATGGAACTTATTTCTTAATACATTTTGAGCAAAAAAGCAATACAGTCATGGGTTCTATTCTAAATATTTTCTAAGTTACACTATTTTGAAGTTGTTTGTAAAATACCTACCTTTTGCTTTAGTTTTAAGGGTAAAAGAATATTACAAACAGAGAATGAACTATATTCAGAAGTGTCATTTCTTTGAATGGATAGTATTCTGAAGCTAAAAATTTGTTGTGAATTTCGTAGTTGCTTCGTAGAGATTTTTTTTTCTTTTCAGTTTTTAACCACAAAATTACATGATTCTTGTACACTTATCACAACAATAATTGTTACATATCACGCCACGCTTGCAAACTCTTTAAGACAGAATGCAAAATTGAACTGTAAAGAATCAAGTCGCTAGAGTCGTGTGATTTGTAACAACTGTTGCGGTAAATGCGTAAGAATAATGTAATTTCGTAGTTAAATTTTGAAAAAAAAAATTGTACGAAGCAATTAAGAGATTCACAACACATTTTCAACTTCAGAATACTAGCCAATTAAAGAAATGATACTTCTGAATAGTTGTTCTCTATTTGTAACATTATTTTACCATTACAACTAAAGATAGATATTTTACGAATAACTTCAAATTAGTGTAACTCTGAAAATATTGAGAATAAGGCCCAGTTTATATGACAGTTTTTGCTCGAAATGTCTTCAGAAACAAGCTCCGTAAGTGACGGTAACTCCTCGTGAATCATCCTGTATATAACATTTTCTTACATATTAAAATGAATTTTAAAGTAATTTTATTTGCAAATGTACTGGTTTTTCATGCTATTAAAACTATCTTCCCGTCTTAACTTGCTAGCCTAAGTTGTTTTTCACGCCTTTTTTATTTACTATAGTGCCAAATATTGGCCTATTTTGCCACTAGTTTAGCATGAAGTTTGACATATAAAAATATAAATTAATTTCATATAACTTACTTAGTTTCCACTTCTGTTTTCTGTAGTACTGATCTCTTTACTGGAGTATCGTTGACCAGCCGAGGACAGCTTCTGTAGTTTTCTCATTCATAGTAACATTTCTTATTGCCTCAAGACGATTTCTGGTCTGAAATGTATTCAGGACAGTCCTCACATTGCCTTTTCTCACCCGTCGTAATACAAAATTTTACTTTTAAAACCGTCCCTAAAATGAAAGTTCGATAAACTGAAGTAATAATATGCATCTTTATTTTTCAGAAAAATTCCAATTCAAGTGACAGACCGTCAGGATGGGACATATCTGATCTCATTTGTGCCAGACACTTCCGGTAACCTAAGTCTTTCAGTGTCTGTACAAGGAAAACCAATCAAGGTAAAAGCAGTGAATCATGAAAAGGAATTCTAAAATTTAACTTCTAGAAAACTGCAGATACTTTCTTAAATAGCAACGTCAGAGCTCATCATACTTTTTTTTAGTAGGTTATTTTACGACGCTTTAGGAATATTTAGCGTCTGGACGAGATGAAGGTGATAATGCCGGTGGAATGAGTTCGAAGTCCAGCATCGAAAGTTACCCAGCATTTGCTCATATTGGGTTAAGGGAAACGCCCGGAAAACAACCTCAACCAGGTAACTTGCACCAACCGGGAATCGAACCCGGGCCACCTGGTTTCGCGGCCAGACGCGTTAACCGTTACTCCACAGGTGTGGACCTTATCATACTACAGGGTGTCCTGTCACCTGTTACTTTATAGCCGGCACTCTTCACAGCATGTTTCTCGCATAGCATGCTGGGGTTAATCCGGGGATTTGCGACTCGGTTTTCCCGTGAAATGGAATTAATCTTTTATTACATCAATGTCTCGAACAGAGTCGTGCACAACCTGTTATGAACAATAGAAATGATGTATTGCTACAGAACGCCTGGCAGAATGATCCACTGTTCGGTTTAACGGATGTCCTAGTCTTTCTCGAATGGAAAGGCAGACGACATTGAGCCATCCAGGAGTTTCAAGAATCGTTGCAAGGACGCGATTATCATCGTGTATCTTTCAATTGATATTTCCTCCTCTCTCCCCATTTATTCATTCATTCAGCAATCCAGGTATTGCAGTGAGGTATCATCAGAAGCAACAGCGTGCATCATGAAGCTACAATCATTATAGCTTGAGAGCGTTTGTATTTTTGTTAATAACTTTTTATCTTCTTAAAAATGATTTATTAATGAAATAATAATACATCCACTTACACTAGAATAATTAAAAGGCATAGGCTATATTAACAATTACTCTTTTAGATGTAACCTGTGCATTTTGAGTTTAAAGTATGAACGTTGCAATAGTAAAATGTGTACTTATTTTCTCTTCTATTTTGTAAGTATTTGTAATTTATTTTATTCTTCAATTTGTTTACATGCCATGTCAGAGTTCATCTATTGCTTATTTCAGATTGCTTATTTCCTTTGTTGTTACCGGTGTCCATTAGTTGATTTATATATTAGTTATGAAGATAAATGTACCGAAGTGTCCAATCAATTGCAGGCCTATTTCAACCTAACACTTTTTTTCTTAATTAGGAAAAGTAAATTTCCTTCAATTGTTACTCCATTTATGTAGTCAGAAAATGCCATCAGAGTTCTTGTATGATGAAATGCGCCTGGTGTTCTGTCTACCCTGCAAAACATTAGATGCAACTGCTTGAAAGTCGAATATTCGATCGGATGTTCAACTCCGCTGCTTGTTCTCCGACCGGTCTAATATAAACCGGTTCTAAGCGCTGTTCTGCAGCTCTCTAGCCTCGAAATGTCGATCTTTTACTTTCAAACAAAGTTTGCACTTAAAATGTACGTTGACACACGGCGAAGTTGTTCATGTAGAATGACAAAAATCTCCTGCCTATGTTTTCTTTCAATACCTCAAAAGAACGAGGATTGTTTGCATGAACTTTCTCTTAAAAAGTACCACGTGAATAAAAATTGCAGGGATTTAAATCCGGTGAAATATTGTCTAATAACAAATAAGGAACCTGTGTCTGGTGCGAAATTTTCTCGCTACATTATGCATTGCTGCCTTGCATGGCACTGGAGAATTTGAATACTTCTTACTTACTTACTTACTTACTTACTTACTTACTTACTTACTTACTTACTTACTTACTTACTTACTTACTTACTGGCTTTTAAGGAACCCGGAGGTTCATTACCGCCCTCACATAAGCCCGCCATCGGTCCCTATCCTGAGCAAGATTAGTCCATTCTCTATCATCATATCCCACCTCCCTCAAATCCATTTTAATATTATCCTCTCATCTACGTCTCGGCCTTCCCAAAGGTCTTTTTCCCTCCGGCCTCCCAACTAACACTCTATATGCATTTCTGGATTCGCCCATACGTGCTACATGCCCTGCCCATCTCAAACGTCTGGATTTAATGTTCCTAATTATGTCAGGTGAAGAATACAATGTGTGCAGTTCTGTGTTGTGTAACTTTCTCCATTCTCCTGTAACTTCATCCCTCTTAGCCCCAAATATTTTCCTAAGCACCTTATTCTCAAACACCCTTAACCTATGTTCCTCTCTCAAAGTGAGAGTCCAAGTTTCACAATCATAAAGAACAACCGGTAATATAACTGTTTTATTAATTCTAACTTTCAGATTTTTTGACAGCAGACTGGATGATAAAAGCTTCTCAACCGAATAATAACAGGCATTTCCCATATTTATTCTGTGTTTAATTTCCTCCCGAATATCATTTATATTTGTTACTGTTGCTCCAAGATATTTGAACTTCTCCACCTTTTCAAAAGATAAATTTACAATTTTTATATTTCCATTTCGTACAATATTCTGGTCACGAGACATAATCATATACTTTGTCTTTTCGGGATTTACTTCCAAACCTACCTATTTGAATACTTCTACGAATAGTTATTTGCACCCTTCCGCACTTTGCAAATGTATTATTGAAACTAGTTCTTCGACACCGGATTTTATAGTCTACTGATAAACACACACAGCGAACAGCACAGAAACGCGTCTTATAACAACGAGTTCAGAGTCACACTGTCTGTAGTACATAGTGATGAGCAGGAAATCATTGACCTGTCCTTTTATCACGGTGATCGAAACATCACGATCACACCTGTGATTAAAAGCCTCTTTAAACAGTGATCACAGTTCGAGAGCTAACTAAGACAGTTCATGTTCTTTTCTCACTGCGTGCGCTGCGCTGCTGTGCTTATGCTACCTAGTGACAACACTGGGGACAATTACGCCCGCGAACTGTGAGCGCCGAGCCCCTACCACGCCGTAGCGGAGAAGTGAGAAATATGTTCCCAAATTGAAGCAGCAGAAAGCCGCCATTTGTTAGGTAGAAAATGCGCGGGATTTCGAAACCACTATTTGAATACGTGTTGTATTGCGTATCCGAAAGCTGAATGTTTTGTTTCAAGGAACAATACTTCCTTTGCGATACCTCTAATACCATGTTTCTACTGTCAGCAGAGTTGCTAGGTTTTCTGCGAGGGAAGTTGGGATATCAGAAGCTAACCTAATACAGTGTTCACGTGCTTTTTAATGTAATAGGCCTATTCGCCTCCGTGAGAAACACTAAAATACGAAGGACACACAGTACAGTGAACACTACAATAATTTTTTTATTTTACTAACCGCGAATAGCCTATGTTTTAACAATTTACTAATAAATTAATTTTGGAACCGGTACTGCAACAGTTTCACTATCTGACTATGAATCCATGTATAAACATAGTTCACTAAACTATAAAACGCAGCAATTGTATATCTCTGTTATTAGTGTAAAGTACGATATCAAAACGCTATCTTTCTTGCCAATCAACGCACTTGAAATATACAATATTTACTAATTGCGAGGACAGCGACTAGAGACCGAAACAGAATAATCAACAATAAGGTAGAACTAGAAGAAGTATTATTTTGCGAGTTTAGTTGCCTTACGGCAATCAGCTGGGCTACCTCATAGACTTACTAAATATCCGCAGGTTATCTCTGTGTTTACAATGTTACCATTTGAGTCAATATATAAATAAAAAATATCGGATATTAGGAAATACAAACATAATTTGTTTAAATATGTTCACGGCTAATATCTGCAAAATCGGGATTTTTGTCAATCCCGACTCCCTTTAATCGGGACTCAAGCAGGAAATTGGGAGAATCCCGCCTAAATTGGGATACCCGACAACCCTGGCTGTCAGATATAGGTACTGTGTTCAGACTTGCATCATTTTCATAGGATCTCTGAATGTGAACATTCATAACCACGGTTAATAAAAGAATTAATATGTCAGCTTTTTAATTCAATCTGTAGGTTAAACTGCTGTAAGAAGTAAAAAAAGTAGTGGTAGTAGTAGTAGCAGTAGCAGTAGCAGTAGCAGTAGCAGCAGCAGCAGCAGCAGCAGCAGCAGCAGCAGCAGCAGCAGTAGAAAATGTTTAATTAATCCGTAACTAAGACAGGAATTAATTTCGATCAGTTATAGGCCTATTAAAAAAAATATTTTTATAATTTATGCAGTTTCTGTATGTTTAAATTCGGTGAATAATTTTATTATTCATCTATGTACTGAAACAACAGCTGTTTGAAGAAAATGAATAATATGGAGTGAATGAAGGACAATAACAGTGTATAACAACGTAGTTTGAAAGGTAATTACTATCTTCGAAATAAGTTGAACACACTGAATGATTCAATGTAGGGTAGAAATTCTCTCTGCGGATTGCACCTATCCACTTTCGGTTAAGGGAATCTTTACTCAGAGGACACTTGAAGCATAAAGAGTCACATGGCAAGTGCAATAGTTTGTCTTCTGTAACATAATATAGAGAAAAAATCCTCGTAGAAATTAAGGATTAACTAACCAGTGAAATATAACATTCCTTCCTTCTTTATCGTTACATCCGTGTGCATTGGTGCAATAAAAAGCAGCACACGAAAGAACCATACTTATTCAGCTCTACCAAACAAATGGCCGCTCGCCGGCTGTTCAATTTGGGAACATTACACTAGCGCCAGTGAGCGGTCTAGCGGTTATTTAGTAACTCTATGGTGAGCGCCCGATTTTAACAATACATTCAGTGTAGCCAACTTAGTAGATTTCAGGCTGATCCTGGCAGATTTCAATTTCTTAAAGCCGGAAACTATACCATTGTTAGCCGACAGCCGGAAATCTGGCAGGTTTTTACATTGCTTAATTGATTCCATTATTTTAAGCAGTGACGTTATTAATTGGCTACACTATTCAAATATTAAAATTACTATAATAACAAAATTTTACCAAATATGACAATGACTTAAAAAATAGCAATGTTTCATTTATCTTCCGAGTGATGAATGTGTGAATTATGTCAAAATTACTGATTTTCCTTTTTTTCTGTATAATATTTCACTTCAGGAATATTGGACAAGATCAAATGGACAATTATTATATTGGGTAGCCAAACGACAAATTTTCAGTTTGTCTGTAGCATTGAATGAATGAATGAATGAATGAATGAATGAATGAATGAATGACGTTCTAATCTTTAATCTGTTTTTAAAATGATGAAACGCCTATATTTACATCTCAGTATTGTGCTCACACTTAACTTCTGTGAAGTACAAACACATAATTTCAACATTTTCTCGCCCTCTCCTATCATGTGCGAAATATCGAGAGCAATGAAACATCGCAGTAAGACACTGATGAGCGGGAAGGAATGAACTGTTCAGTGTTAACCTCGAACAAGTTCGCAGTTCAGTCGCTGTTTATCACTGTTTCACTGTCTAAGATCACCTTGATCATAAATGGGCAATCACAGGTCGAACAGTGATCACAAAAGAGCAGTTTATTTCATCACTAGTAGCACGGTAATCGGCATGCCCCAACCCCGGCCGTTACTGTGTCGCCAAAGCATGACTCAGTCCCGAGCCGTCGAGCTAAAACGTCACCGGACACTGTATCTATTTAATGAAATAATTTACAGCAGTCCTTACTATTGGTGCTATGTTTATTATTGGAATGAAATATTGCTGTCTCTCAATTAGAAATACAAGCTGACACTCGACTTCAGACTGTTTTCTTCGTGATTTTATTACGTTACTCAAAATAAACAGACAAATGAGACGAATCACTAACGACGTAAAAGTCCACCGCTGTGAAGTAACGCTCAACATGTCCGACCGTGAAACGAGGGGGCCCGGGTAAATATTCTGGTTAGGAGAAGTTGTCTGGTTGGATTGTTTTCCTCAGCCAATTGAAGCAGAATTGCTGGGTAACTTTCGGCATTAGACCTCGGACTTACTTCGCATAGAGATGCCATCGGTATGAGGGAGCTGCATAAGTTTCGAGGGAATGGAAGTGCTTTCAAAGCGGAGCTGGGTGGTTTGGAACTGAATCGACAGATGCCATCCAATAGTGAATCACGATACCTACACTAACGCGATCTTCAAGTCAATATAGGACTCAGCAGAGATGTAGTGCTGGGAAGTTGCATACAGATGCCATCGATGTGTGTAAACTACTGAAGTCTCAGAGGTGCGGAGAGCTGAGCTCCGACGGACCAGGGTAGGGTAGCTGAACCGATAAATGGCATCAAACAATGAATCACGATACTTACAGAAATGCGATTCTGCAAACTTCAATAATAATAATCATTACCATAATAAGAAAGTCGTCACAATAAGCCTCAGGTGTAAGCCCTCGGCCCTCCTCAGAAAGAAAGAAAAAAAGAGACGAACGAACGTTTGGCTAAAATAAATTAATTATTATACATTGAATTAGTTATACTTCTCGTTGGGAATTTTGTAAATTTCCAAAACCCGATACTACATAGCAAGGGAGGTATGACAGAGAACAGGGTAGGACAGACTCATTAATCATTATCCATTCGCTTATGTTTTCTCTCACTTGGGATCTAGAAGAGGGAACAGATGTTCTAATTAGATTTGTTTGTGTGACAGGGCAGTCCATTCCACGTGTGTGTATGCACCATGCGTCCACATCAGGGAACATTCCACTGTTGCAGCTTCTGTTCCAGCGGTGGAAGCAAAGATGCCACGTGTGGCTGCGGAGGAAAAATGCCAGGTATTAATTATTTCTAACTCACTGGTTCCCAGAGTGTGCGTCGCGATCCCCTGGAAGAGCTGATGGGATGGGATGGGATGGGATGGGATGGGATGGGATGGGATGGGATGGGATGGGATGGGATGGGATGGGATGGGATGGGATGGGATGGGATGGGATGGGATGGGACGAAAGATACATAGCTTTACTATGCTGCTTGTCTTTACGTAGAACTACGTGTGGATGGTGCGATAAATGAAACGAGGAGATCAAGGAGAATACAGGGACAAAAAGGGGATAAAAGGCGAACAAGTGGAATACAAGATGAATACAAGAATAAAAGGGGAACGAGAATAAATTAGAACAATGGGAATACAAGAAGAAGAAGAAGGGAAATACAAAAAGAACAATGGGAAAGCAAGGAGAACTAGGGGAAGACAAGGAGAACAATGCATTGTACTGGCAAGACAAGAAGAACAAAATGAATACTAGAAAGGGAATTGGAAGACAAGAAGAATAAAACGGCGAAGACATCGAGAACAAATAGAATACAAGAACAACAAGGGGAATAAAATACATGGGGGATACAAGAGGAACATGGAGAATAAAAGTACAAAGGGAATACAAGGAGATCAAGGGGATGACATGGAAAAGGAGGTTACATCTATCGATCATGGTCAATTTCCAAGTAACCCCATATATAGTTAGGGGAAAGACGTAGTTCTACGTTAAAAGAGAGCAAGTGTTATAGATCAGACCCTTCTCTCCTTCTGAAATTGAACTTTATATATTTAATGTAAGGGGTATAAATGCATTATTTTAATTGATGATTATTCATGTCATAAGGAAGAGAAAATGTCCTTATAATTATTTTCTAATTGCAATATTTAACTAATTATTAAAGTTTACAGTATTAGACGTCTTGCAACGTTGCTGGATGGGAAGGGGTTTATAAGGACACAGTACATCTCAAGCGGGTAGGAAGGAGTTTAGAAGTACACAGTATAGCTCAAGCAGGTACAGACATACCGGAACAAAACAGATGCTCTGTTCTAATGCAGGAGCGGACCATGACAATACTGTTGTTTACATAAAATGAGCAGCAAATACAAACTTTCAATCTCATTAATAGAACATTATGGTAAATTTACATTTTATGTAACAATATTGCCTCTTTTTTTACTGTACGTCTAAAAAATAAACAATAATGGTTTTCTGCACAAAATCACACGAACTTTTTTTCTAATGCAACATTTTAATCTCTCCCGCTTCTGTAAAGCAGCATAATGTTTAAACAAATTTCTGTTTGTGTGATTGTCGAAACGGGGTAAGAGACTTTTAGTTTATTGTTTAGAAACTGCTACAAAAGTTCGCCGATTAGGTAACCTTTTTTGAGGAAAACGTTGAGAGTGCATCCTTTTTGCCTCACTTGAATTACGACGACTTTCTCCATAAATTAATAACATATGATATTCCTAAACTGTGAATGACATTGTAGGTTGTTTATCGAATACCTTGTACTGAAGTGCCATCCGCTCGGCGGTAGAGCTATGGACAGGGAACTTGAATCAGCTGACTCGTACTTACATCTGTGCAGAGACTCCTACTGAGCGTTGCCACGTCTCTCACGCCAGAATATTAACAAATTTAAGTATGCATTTTTATTTAATTTCACGAAACGTAATAAAACACACAAATATTTATTAAAATTAATATTAACTCTTTGCTAGATATATCTGCTGATGTAATTGTTTTCGTAATTTTACTAACGATATAAGCAGTATAACGCAAATAAATTAAGAAAATAATATTTTTTTTCTGGGAAAACTATAAAGTTTTGACCCTATGTTGTATGGACATTTTTTGATCCTGTAGATTTTCCCCGATGACTGTTAAATGGACTGCACTTATACTGGGTGTTCAGTTCAAAGTGTGTCATAGCTCGCTGTATGCCGTCATGTGGCTAGTCGATGAGCCTAGAGAATTCAATCTTCCTACACTTCCGCAGAGCTGTATTACTTATGTGCCAGAGAAGTTGCCTAGCAAGTAAGGCGTTCATTCAGAAGAATACTTACCGATACATACGGTAATGCCGGTAGTGGCAGGAATGTGAACTGTTTCGAAACATGTACTGAGGGGTCCACACCTGTGGAGTAACGGTCAGCGCGACTGGCTACGAAACCAGGTTCGAATCCCGGTCGGGGCAAGTTACCTGGTTGAGGTTTTTTCCCGGGGTTTTCCCTCAACCCAATATGAGCAAATGCTGGGTAACTTTCGGTGGTGGACCCCGAACTCATTTCACCGGCATTATCACCTTCATATCATTCAGACGCTAAATAACCTAGATGTTGATACAGCGTCGTAAAATAACCCAAACCCAATGTACTGAGGTGAGTTTTTTCTTACTGTCGGGATATGGGGAGAGGATTAAGACGGTTACTTGCGTATTTGTTGACATTAACTTCGACGGTCAACATGGACACGGAGCATTTGATTTGTGTTGTGGAATGTTGCCCTACACAACCGATGATAACAAATACCCTGCGTACGACTTGGCAGCGCAAAACACAGTTCAAAAGAGGTTATGGTAGCACACAGACTGTACAGACCGCCATCTGTTGCTACGACGTTCAAGTTATACCGTACACGTTCTCAAGTTCAGATTGAACGCCTTGATTAATAGGCAACTTCTCTGACACAAAAGCTGAAACTCGCTTCAAATCGCTGACTCATCAACAGTGACGTCACGACACACTTTCAAATGAACACCCAGTACTCCTTACACTCTGTATATATAACATAGAATTCGTAATATTGATACATGACAAAGTTACAGAAAGATAAGCAGTATTTTGACTTTCCATGAATGCTTGAATGATACCGTTTGATGTTTAATGCTTGATTTGTTGTTGCAGGTGGCTATCGAGGCTGTGGTCACGGCCATTCAGGCCATCCTGGCCGCCGACATTGGTCATGCTGTGGGAACATCCTCCAGAACTCGGAGTGCGGTCGCACCAACTCCTCGGTTTACCAGTTCACTCTATAATGAGATGCTTGGTAGTGCACTATATAGCACGTTCAGTTGATGTCATTCACCTGCTTCTCAAAGTGGACTGAATATTCCTATTTCACTACTCCATCCCATTCATGACCGAGTGCAAAAGTTGGTTGGCAGTTTGTGTATAGACTGTTTCAAAATAATGTTTCAGAAATTTAGAGAGTTGTAGAAGTTATAGGCCATTCGTTATCTCGTGAAACGTACTTGCGCGCCAGGGGAAGAAGAAAGTGGACTGAGAAGCTTTCCTCCCTCGCTACGCCTCTACTTGTAGCCAGCGAGCTCACTTACATCCACTATAGATTCTTACTACGGCGCACGCAAGCATTTGGATTCATGAGATAATGAATGGTCTATATACGCATGTTTGTTTGACAGAAGATTATTATTATTGATTCTATGGCACATTCCTATTGAATTTCTACTTGGAGGATTAGCTTCAGATTTATATTAGGTTCCTTAATCCGCGGCGCAAATGACACATGAAGAGCCAAGGCTGACCAGCTGATTGCTGGCCTCACGTCTACATGCCTTATCAGAGGTGAACGATCATCCAACTAAAACGATTGTATCATTATGTCATCAGAACGCTGATCCCCCAGCAATTATAGCTGACTTTCGAAACCAGATTTCGATACCTATTGCAGCACCCCAAATTCATTACGATGCTGAATGGGCACTGGTTCCATTTCATGAGAAAATTCCTTCCCCATGCGGACTCGAACCAACGTGATGCCTTAGAGAGACCACGATGCTCCAGTGCAAGACTAATCGGTTACTTAATGCCTCTATATCAATTGCAAAGTTACGTATTTAGCGTTGATGGAATTGGTAATTCATTCATTCATTCATTCATTCATTCATTCATTCATTCATTCATTCATTCATTCATTCATTCATTCATTCATAGTTTTCTGCTCAAGGGCAATTCTTTCACTGCAAACCCATCTTTCTTATTTTCTGCCTTCCTCGTAGTCTCCGCATATGATCCATATATCTTAATGTCGTCTATCGTCTAATATCTTCTTCTACCCCGAATTCTTCTCCTGTTCACCATTCCTTCCAGTACATCCTTCAGTAAGTAGTTTCTTCTCAGCCAGTGAACCAACCAATTCCATTTTCTCTTCCTGATCAGTTTCAGTCATTCATTCTTCTTCATCCACTCTTTCCAACATTCATTTACATGCCATGTTTGAAGTTTTTCTTGGGAAAGTTAAATGTTGCAGGAGAGTGTATTTGACTAATTAGGCCCTCTAGACTTCACCGAAATTCACCGCAAGTGTTAAATATCAGTTTCATCAGAGTTTTTGACCCAATAGAAACCGGGAAATCCTAATTAGCCTTTGTCCCCGAATTGGTCATATCGAAATAGTATTTGGCGAGATGAGGCCAAGGAACCATCATGGGATTACCTGATATTCGCCTTAGAATTGTGGAAAAAAATTTGTGAAAGAACCAAATTACTTATTCATCCCAAGAAAGAATCGAACTTATTTTCTGAGTAACCTTGGATAAGTAAATAAACGCGTTAACATCCACGCTAACCCAGTGGCATTTTAGATATATGGAATAAAGAAATCCTATGTATTCCGTCTGTTGACTTATTACACACCTCTCGACAGTTAGCATTGTTAGCTCATTTAGCTACTCCGTAAGTTTTAACGACATAATATGAGTCTTCAGAATAAGTGTTTTTACTAATGCCACCAGGTTTTCTTTCAAACTTTTCTGCTATTTTCTTCTGGCACGTCCCCTGCAAAGCAGAGTATCTTAAGCACCATTTTGCTAACTTTAAGGAGACCCGATTACAATAGTTATTCAACACGGTGGTGAATATGATATTCAAAGTTTATGAGCGGGAAAAAAGAGGTCGGGGTTCATGGCACTTTTACAGTCGATACGCAGTGTCAGGCAATTTATCGTAAGCACTATAACTCATTTTCACTCAAAATGGCACTTACGATACTCTGCCTTACAGTAGACATGGCTTAAGTATAACTCAATTCTGAGGCTGGAAGACGGAGGTATATTATGCCCCTGCTATCTGATTATGTGGCACCAGGAGAGGTCTTAGATCTAAAGTTAACCTAATTTCCGGGCCATGAATGAACACAGGAATAATTCCTACTTCGAAATAATGTTTCAAGATTATTTTTATTTTCAAATTCAACTTCTGAGATGACCGCTAGCACTCTTAGAACTCTTGAGGTAGGCTCTGTAAGGCGTGCATAAAGAACGTATGTAAAAAGTATGAAGTGTTGCGCGCTCAATTCTATGCATACAGATGTGCCACTTGCATGAGAAATTGTTGGAAACTCTTCTAACTTATCAGCAAACACCACTGTTAAGTCCACACCTGTGGAGTAACGGTCAGCGCGTCTGGCCGCGAAACCTGGTGGCCCGGGTTCGAATCCCGGTCGGGGCAAGTTATCTAGTTGAGGTTTTTCCGGGGTTTTCTCTCAACCCATACGAGCAAATGTTGGGTAACTTTCGGTGCTGGACCCCGGACTCATTTTATCGGCATTATCACCTTCATATCATTCAGACGCTAAATAACCTAGATGTTGATACAGCGTCGTAAAATAACCCAAGAAAATAAAAAATAAAAAAAACACTGTTAATTAAATTAGAAAAAAACTAACGCGTAAATACAACTTTAAATTAATGTGCTGAGGTAAATCTCATGTGGAGAACTTATGTTAAACATTTTATTTCTGAAGACTCATACATTAATGTTACCCCATCGTAGGCTCTAATATATCATACCACTGACTGTACATGAGGATATTATACTAAGACCAAGACGAAGACCAAGTACCGTATTTCTTTCTTGAAAATATAATATTGAATAGTGGTAGAGAGAGGCGATCCGTTTCACAGTTCCATTTTCTGATGATTCTTGAGCGTATTCTAGAGGACAAAATGTAATTCTGAGATAACTAAGCATTCCCCAAATGCTACACTGGCTGGTGACTCACAGAGGGGCTGGCCTATAGGGACAAGTGGGTTGCCTGTTTGAGACCTGGATACGCAGAGAGCCTTAGTTTAATCAGCCAGTGTCATTTGGGAATGCACCTAGTTCGACGGTGAGCGCAATAGATCTTCTAGGTCACAGTGCTAGGTCGTAGTGTCCCCTCCTGAAATTAAATTCAATTAAGTTAGGGTTTCCACCTGTCTTCGATTGGACGGAGTTAACCTGGAAATGCCTGGCTTGTCCTATGTCCCGCCTTGTGATAGCGAAATGAATGTGAGGTCCAACGCCAAAAGTTACCCAGCAATTTAACTTCAGTTGTTTAAGGGAAAAAGTCGGAAAACCCTCCCACCAGGTTCAAGGATTTGAACTCTGGCCCTCTTGTTTCACAGACACGCCAACCATTGGATAGTGATGGATGGTGAAGACCCTAATTAGAGGTCACTACAAGTCTGCAGAAACACTATCTATGAAGCAGGAAATTTGGACCAGAAATAGTTGATTATTTTAATTGCAACTCTCTTATTCAGGGACACAGATCTTTTATCGCATAACTATGACAGAGAACACGCGTTTTACCTTGCTTCAAAAATAAACCATGTTAATGATATAATCACCTTTATAAACCCATGATCCGTAGCTGGATTTGAACTCATGAACCGGAGCATAAAAGTGAATATGATAACCAGATGGCTTTGAGGAGAGTAGACAGTCTCTAGTGGAGAGAAACCAGGTGTGGTATCTCTCAAAACTTATTTGGACTACTAGGTACTGTACTGTATTTTCCTCCATTTCGATTTACCTGATATTTTCTGATAAATCATTATTTGAAAACGGACTTGTAACCTAGCAAACAGCAGAGATGTTCGTTTGACTATAAATTCGCTGTGGACAAAGACCTAAGTATACTTTGTTCTGGACACAACTCTTTGTGCATTTGTGGACTGACACTCATAGCTGTTGGCTCACTGTGCTCAAAGGATTCTTCTCTCTCCTTCTTCTTCTTACCCACATCCTGCCTGCCATCCTCTTTCTTCTCTCGTCCTTCACCTTCACTTTAATTTCTTTCCTTTCTCTTCGTTTATTCTCATTTTCTCCACTTGCTTTCCTCTTCCTTCTTCTCTCGTTTTCCTTTCATCTTCTTCACCTATTTCTCCTTCTCCATGTTCTCCTTATTTCGTCGCCATCTCTTTCTTCTCCTCTTCCTCTATTTTTTTCCTCTCGTGCTTAGTGCTTTTGGTCTCTGGTTTTTATTTGTTCTCTATTAATGTGAAGTTGTTACAAATGTAACTTTGTTATTACTCTTATCATCATCTTAATATCGCCCTAAAATGTTTAAAATTATAGTTTAAAAAATTACAACTCTCTTAATTTTAGCGGCGTTATTCTGAAACATTATTCAATACTGCCAATGACAGGGTTCTTGTAGTACTTCACCTCTGAAATTTAATAGCATAGGCAAGAAAGATGGTGGACGAATATTCCTGCTTCTCTTTTTAACAGCTGAAACTGAGAACTGATAGAACTTGTATCCTTTGTATTGAAAAACAGGAAGATTTAACATTATTCTCGTAGAGATCAATACTGTGCAATAATAAATCAAGTATATAGCTAGTTAATGAAGGTGAAAAAGCAAACTATAACCTCTTGTCACCGGTATTGTATTTATTATGAATATTTTAATGTATTGCAATATGCTAAAAAAAATTTAAGTACAAGTCGCCCAACGCAATTTTGTTTCCTGTCCAAAACTCAAATTCTGTTTTTACTTACCTAAATTTTCCATTTCCCCACCTCCAAATAAATAGAAAAATATGTGATCCTAAACTTCATCCCTATCTGTCCTCATAATGGTGGGTTCATCTAGTCGAACTTACAAACATTCTCATGCACTTTAAAAAATAGTCGGTAATGACATATTACATTCATGCCATTTGATAATTACGTATTAACAATGAGCCAAGACTTTGGATGCAGAAGAATGGTAACCCATTTGCAGAATATTACTTACTAGTTTTAGTATCTCAATATAAAGATGATTAACATGTAACAAACCACCGGCGTAGTTCAGTTAGCTAAAGCCTGTCATCCGGAGTTGCGCTCGGACACTGGTTCGATTCCCGCTTGGGCTGATTACCTGGTTGAGTTTTTTCCAAGGTTTTCCCCAATCGTAAGGCCAATGTCAGATAATCTATGGCGAATTCTCGGTTTCATCTCTCCAAATACCATTTCATTATCACCAATCCCATCGACGCTAAAGGTCCACACCTGTGGAGTAACGGTCAGTGCATCTGGCCTCAAAACCAGGTTCGATTCCCGGTCGGGGCAAGTTACCTAGTTGAGGTTTTTCCGGGGTTTTCCCCTCAACCCAATACGAGCAAATGCTGGGTAATTTACGGTGCTGGACCCCAGACTCATTTCACCGGCATTATCACCTTCATTTCATTCAGACGCTAAATAACTAGAGATGTTGATACAGCGTCGTAAAATAACCCAATAAAATAAAATAAAAATCGACGCTAAAATAACCTAGTAGTTGATAAAGCATCGTTAAATAACCAAGTAAAAAAACATGTAACATATTATATCACGATAAAGCTGAATAAATTCATTTGGGATATACAGGACAGAATATCTTATCTTTAAAGAAAATAGTAATTGATCGTTTCGAAAACTACAAAACCATTCTTAACACTCCCTAGCATTAGGATGAATGGAAGGACTTCTGTTCAACTTGCTTGCTCTTATATTGTACTGTTGGCAATATGTGATTGACATATTGCTGCATTGTATGCACATACGAAGAAAGGAAGGTACCAGTAGTAGTAAATAAGTAAAAAAAAAGGAAAAGAAGGAAATAAATGACGAAAATAGAAAAAATGGTAAAGAAAGGGACGAGAGTAAAAGAAAGGAAAGAAAAAGAAAAGGAACAAACGAAAATAAAGAAATGAAGGTGGAAAGAAGAAAAAGAAAGAGAGAAAAGGTAATAAAAATGAAATTACAAGGTATGAATGAACAAATGAAGTAAATTTGAATTTTATACTGTTTTCAATAGCTCTCATAACTCTGTAGTCTAGTGCAGGGGCTCCCAACCTGTGTGTTGCGGCGACACACAGGTATGACGCGCAGCCCCATGGAGTGTGTCGCGAAATTTTGGAATTGAAAAATAAATTTTATGTCATCCAGAAAGTCTCTTTACAATGCACATTTTATTTAGAACGAAGCCTTTGATATGGTACATTTTATTTTGAGACGGACTTTATCAATGAAATGTGAATACCTGCAACAGTACTCAGTTTAATTTTTCTACCTGGCGATAATTCGAATGAAAGTCAATGCCTGCAACAATACTTAATTTCTTTACTTTTCCCACTTATAGTCGCGTCGCTGTTATTACTGGCATGACTCCTCCTCTTTGCTTACGCCTTAGGAAGAGAACGCTCTATAAAATCTAGATAGTAGTATCGTACGCCATTTTTGTTCTTTCGTTGCCGAGCTACCGGTCAAGGAATCTATTGGCCGCACCATTAAACATTATCATGTCGTAGCTCCTATGATAATAAATCAAACCCATTGTAATTGAGCAAATAATTGAGCCGCAAATAACGTCAGCGTGTGCTTTCTGCGAACGCCAACAAAAGAACCAAAATGGCGGGAGATTAAATTAAGTATTTATCGAGTCTTAGGAAGTGCATAACGTCATCAGCAGCGAATGGCAAGACGCACACATTTAAATGTAGCCGACCTGCAACGTGTTTGGCTGCTGAAAATAAGAGCGACGGGACTATAGTAATAAAGAGAGTTTAGAATTGTCAGAAAATATCAGTCATTGTCAGTGTGAGCAGGTGATAGTGCGACTGTTTTATAAGGAGTGCTTTATTTAGATTTTATCATGGACAAATTTTTAATTCGAAGAAGGCAATCTGAATCAGGCTCTGGGTTAGAATTAGATGACAGCAGTGCTAATTCAAAAAATAATGTGCAAGAAAATTTCCTCCAGAATTCACAAAAACGTACTGCGTTTCGTAAATATAGTGATAAATACTGACAATATGGTTTTACGTGGCATGGAGATGAATATAAACGAAATCCCGAGTGTATTATATGTGGAAATGTTTTGCTGCTGAATAAAATAAAAAGACATTTAGAAGTGCTGTTTTCAACGTCATAGGCCTACTTGTGTGAGTCAGCATTTTCTACCATTAAAATAGTGAAATCTAAACAAAGGAATGGGGTGATGCATCTTGAAGATGATTAAATGTCCTGTCAACCATAACGCCACGTCTAGAGAAACTCTGTGCAACCCACCAAGCGCAGAATTCACATTAATTTAAATAGGTGAGTTTTCAAAAACGATAATAAAAATCTTTCATTGGACATCCAGCGTAGATAGTTGGGATTTTTTACATATACGTTTGTGTCTTTTTCTAATTCAATTCAAGGTGCTGTTTCCTTCTTTTAGAATTTTCGATTGCGTATTAACATCGATCTATCTACAACACTGGATGTCCGACACTACATAGAAGTTATCAGTGCATTTTTTCTGGCGGAACACTTTGGAACGGGGTTCTGATACCTTTTTGTTGCATTTTTCATTATGCAAGCGATATATGTGTGAATAACTATGTTTTAATACAATTTTCCTTTGAATTCCGCTTAGATCATGAGAGTCGATTGCAGAAACAATATTTAGACAATGTTTAAGGTTAAACAACGCCTAAGTATGGCTGCCACGTTGCAAAGATATTTAATAGTAGACAATGTTTAAAACCGATGTTTAGCAATCGAGGTTTAAACACCGTCTAGAATACTGTTCAACCTCAGAGTAAATTCAATGGAGCACATTAATTATGTTGGTGTGTTGAGACGGTTCCTAGATATTTATTTCTACTTCGACAGCCTCGAAGGCTCCACTGTGGTCGATGAACACTACGTACAGTAAAAATAATTGATTAAATGGCGATCTTACTCATATAATTAACATGAGTAAGATCGTCATTTAATCAATTATTTATATTCAAGTGTCAATAAATATTCTACGGCCATGAGCGTGCTTCTGCCCCTTCTAAAGCCACACATCTGGTCTAAGATCATGTATTTGAAAAGCCATTAACTTGTAGGTTAACTGTAGTGGAAGGAAGGTGTTAATTTTTTCAAAAGAATACGATATCGAAAGTACAATACATTTTATGGTCTGCTAGGGAAAGAGTCTGTGATGAGGCGATAGTAGCGATCCTGATGGTGAGCAACTATCTATGGATGCATATTTCAATTGTCTATGTTTGCATTTCGTGACTGTATATACTAGACTGTGGTTATCCTTCTTCCGAAAGATCCAGGAAGGTGAGTTTATAAAATATAACATATACTTTATGAAAATAATATATAAACCTTATGTATTTCGTATTTCAATAGTGGAAGGAAGGTATTAACTTTTCAAAAGAACACGATATCAAAAGTATAATACATTTTATCGTCTGCTAGGGAAAGAGTCTGTGATGAGGCGATAGTAGCAATCCTGGTGGTGATCCGTTGTCGCCATCCCAGCTGCAGCGAGACTGAAACACTTGGCCACGTACTGGGGTTCTGTAAGAAGGGAGAGCTACTGCGTAACAACAGACACCATCGTGCCCGTACAACAATTGCCAACCTGCTAAGAAACAGAGGATGGGACATCTATTGGACAAAATCTGCTTATATGCCGAAAAGGATCTCTCAAGTTCTCAACATGTACTTAAGTGACTGGAACGTGCTTAAGCCTGGTTCAGATCCAGGGGCGGCTCTACAATAAGAACTGCAGAGCTGCAGACCCGCCATTTAAATGGACCTGAAAAAAATTAAAAATGTAAAACGTGCTTTTATGTAATCTTGTTCAATGTTTTATTTATTTTTCCAATTCAGTCTCCTTCCATTTGACATTTTACTGTCTGTAGGAGCCTTGAACTGCTCGAGAATTTTAGCTGTAGTGTACTTTTCGGATCTGTGATCGGCAGTTCCTGGAGCTCAACGTAGGGTAGTAGGCAGCAGAAAACTGGTTTTCTTCACCGCCCCATAAGACTGCATTAGAGCTGCAACCGAAGCAGTTCTCTCCGAATATACAAAAGAACCGCCAACACCCTCATCTCTTTATGACCTGCGTTAGAACACATAGGCTTCTGGACTACTGTATGTCATTATAGTTCCAGTGTGTTATAGTACTGTGGGTGGTGTGATGTGATTATTCAGTGTGTCTAAGGAAATATTTTATATAAAAAATGAATGAAATGAAAACCTAATCGACCAACCCTTTTCAAAATTAAAAGAGAAATTGCATGTTAACTTAAGAAATTAGGACGTCCTACACAAAATTTAAATATTGAAATTTCTGGAAAAAGTCGAGGAAATGATGTAACCTGCTAGTCATTTTAATACCGAAATGTGTAATGGAACGATTGGTTTATTGCTGCGCTCATGAAAACGCTTTCTTTATTCTGTTTAGAGGAGAAAATACATGGACAAACACCGGAGTGGAGGATTTAGTTAATTTGACTTAAAAAAACTAGAAAAGCATGTGGGGCACATCTCCACTACGTCACTAGTTGTACTAGGTGGGAGAGGTGTAGCGCACGGATTGTTGGAGTACAATTTCGGGTGCACAGTCAACTTCAAGAAGGGGCTGTAATTACACGCGTTATCCGATTTAGATGCAATAAACAACATTGGTTTGCTAAATACACTATTTTTCATGCAGAACTGCCAACCTTTGTAACCGCGGGCCGCTACTGTTCAGACCACAGTTTAGTATATACAGTTGCGAAGCTCAATACTTACTAAATATGCAAACAGACAGTTGAAATATGCATCCACTACTAAGATTTAAAATCATCCGTCCTCAAGTGAGGTTGACCATTGGGATCCGGAATTAACAAACATAAAAGATAAAGGGAAATGAAACGGGCAAAATATGGATTAGATTTGTACATTAAAACAAAAATTTACGTGTTAATATATAGATGATAGTGTAAAATTTGAAGAGAAGCCTTCAGAATTTCCATTACAATCTTCTGAATCTCATAAAAGAGAATTTTAAAGGATTTAAGAATATTACATGTAAATTTTGGTAAACAACCCCGCTCCAAATAGTAAGCCTGCAACATTCCAGTTGTAAAGCGAAATGCCATATTTTTCACTGAGGTATGGAAGACAAGGTACATATTTAGCTCGCTTGTCATCATTAATCTGCAGTACTTGATTTGTGTCTCGTTCAAAGCAAATCATAGGGTCTAAGACCATCGCTTTCTGGATTCTTCTATTGATGGCAATTATATCGACTCTTCTATGAGAATCATCTTAAGACACACAATGAATCTCCTTTTTTTATATATATACTAAACTGTGGTCTGAACCAGGCTTAAGCATGTTCCAGTCACTTAAGTACATGTTGAGAACTTGAGAGATCCTTTTCGGCATATAAACAGATTTTGTCCAATAGAGCGAGTGTTTTAATCTTGAAAAGCTGCTTGTTGTGTACTGTCTAGAGATGGCCGATATTTCACAAACCGATATTTTGTCACAGGTATTTTTTTGTCACAGATGAACCTGTGACTGATGACGCGAAATATCTGTGACAAAATATCGCTATCGAAATCTGCTCCGTATTCACTATTCAGTACTTTATGACCGTTGCAACGTCTGTGACTGATATATTCTCCTCTACGTCGTGAGTTTGCGCATGCGCATGATACAATAACAGCAATCAGGCGGTGGTATTTGATTATTTTTTCGTGACATTTTGTTCAATATTATTTTTTTCAAAGTGATGATGTGTTGCAAAGTAATTAGCGGCATTATAGTAATATAGTCATGAATCTAACATTTTGTTTTCATATTTAGTCTGTATATATGCTTTATAAATATTTTATGTATTCCCCGAGATCTTCACATTTTCATATTACTGTGAATTTATATTAATGTGTAAGTATTTTCCACCCAATTTTTACGCAGTAACAATAATTTTTTTTAGTTATACTATTAATTACAAACAGCATAGGCTAGTCACAGGAGCCTACATTATTTTAATAACTTTACCGTCCTGTACTTCTCTCATTTATGTATGATCCAGTTTTAATGTATAGCTCCAACACGAACCGTGCAGGGTAGTATTAATTAAAATAATTAAACTTAAAATAAAATTATTTTTGGAATAAGTTCTTTACCAGTATGTTGTTTATGGTTATTAACTCTTATGAAATCGCACAGTGCTTCCTAACATCAGGGGCGTATTTTGCGGGCTACCGGCGGTAGCCCAAGGAAATTACAAAAGAAAAAGTTTATAATATAACATAATATAATAATTTTGTATTATTAGTTTTACCATAGTAATTAAAATTAAAGTAATTGTTAGATATATGTTGTGTAATAATAGGGTCAGCGGTAGCCCAAACCCTTTAACCAGTATACGCCACTGCCTAACATTGGTACTTGTGTGGGGTGTTATTTCACCCCAATTAATAGGCCTAATCAATGCTCTAAACTTGATATTTAGTGATTTTTATCTTGATATTGTTAAAATAATCAACTTGCAAGTAATTTTCAACTTTTAAATATAATACTATGGGGTAGTTAGCAAAAATTGTCAATTTTATAAATTCCAAAAAGATTGACATCTAGCAGACACTGCGCCATCAAATCGTTCTCATTGCCCTTGCACACTTTTAAAATAGGCCTACACTTACACATAAATGGGATAATTAATTACATTTGAAAATAAGGGGCATCAAACGTAAATCATGTTAATTCACTCCGTGTCCCTGAACGTTATGTTCTTCCGAACTTTCGAAGCATTTCTCACAAGCCGACAACAATGATGGGCAACTTATTTGGCTAAACTAACTTTGAGATAGTTTCCTTCGTATTCCCCTTATACACCTTGCATATACGAATCTGTGACAGGTCAGGTTTGGTTGGTTTAAGCTTCTATTATGCCTAGACATATACGATCAACGACTAAACTAGCGTTGAGGTAGTTCCCTTCGTACTACGCATATACACCTTGCATATACGAATCTGTGACAGGTTAGCTTTGGTTAGTTTAGTATTTGTTATGCCTCGGATATACGATCAACTGCATCTCCTCAAAAAATCAAAGTCGACGACTTTCACTTCCGAAACTACCTCAGCGCTAGTTTAACCCAAGCAGCTGTCTCTCCACAAAAAAAAAAAAAATCCTTACAAATGCAACGATTTTCACATCCGAAATCGCCGAAACTACTTCAACGCTAGTTTCACCATCTTATTATGAATGATATAGTGATTATACGATTAAATAATAATACCATTGGTTACCAATACTTTATCTTGTGTAAAATTCTGTCTGAACAACCGTTTTGTTTTGTAATTATTTTCCATTGTTTTTCCGAATACTTATGTTTCGTTAATTTTTATTATGACTCAGCATTATGATGTTAATGCACGACTTAGAATAATTTATCCATTATATTATATACAATAAAAAGGATCAATTTTTAAAACGATTAGGATAATCACATAACCTCAATTTCTCCATACCCACCTACATTAAAAAATTATCAATTGATTCTATATCTACAATCAATTACGATATAACATCTTGGTATATGAGGTTAACTTTTTACATGTTACTGTTCAGTTAGATTAGTATTTATTTGTTAATAGTACATGTACATAAGTTATTTGTTGGATTTTCCCATATATACCACTTATATGTGGCGTGTATAGAGAAATCGTATTCACATTGCACTGCTCTTCAATATTTCCTGTTAATTTTTATCGGTGTGACAAAATATCGGTGTAATTCATGCATATTGTGCTTACTTATCGATATAAAATATCGGTGTGACAAAATCACAGGTAAAAGTCACAGATATTTAATTGTCACAGTCACAGTTGTCACAGATACTTGAAAATATCGTTTAAGCTCAACCACAGTATAGAGAACATATGTTCTCTATACTGTGGCTCAACTCTAGTACTGTCATTCAAATTATGAACATGGAGACAAATAAGTGTACACTAAATGAAACATTCTGTAGGGCAAATCTAATTTTTTAAGTGGTCATGCAGTGTTATGTTAATTTGCTGTGTATATATAATGAACAAAAAAGCGAATACTGGCATTTAATTAAAACATCGTTTAAGGAAATAGCCCAAATTAATTATTATGTGTGGAATAAATTTTTAATGATTAATTTTCCCTAAATTTTTACTTTTAGTGTCTTTTAGGTGCCTAGAATTCAATTTTTAGTTCCTTTTTAGGAGCCTAAAATATCACTTTTAGTGTCTTTTAGGAGCCTAAAACACCATTTTTATAGTGCCTTAACTTCCGATCTCTAATAATAAGCCATGATCTAGGTAATAAGTTATGAAGCCTGTTTTTCATTTTTAGCGGATTTTTAACGGAATTTCACCAACATTTTAGCGGGAAAAATTTAATGTGTTGGCAACACTGTCAGTCCTGGAGCCATATTGAGTATTGACGTATCGAGGAGTGGTATTGTTTTTATTATAATAGCTTGACTACATTATTCCGATTTAATATTGTTACAAATAAATCTCTTAAATTATGACAATTTGGAGCGAAATGACCCAAGAGTTACTGAATTTCTTTGACAGATTTCTTTCGTTTGTGAGTATGTGCATTGGTACATTCCTAACCTAACCTGACCATATTGCTATAAGCAATTGAACAGTGTTATTCACAAACTTTTTCGTAGTCTTCAGTATCATTCAAATGGTTGAGCAGTTTGTCAGTAATCGTTTTGCGTTTGTACATTTTTACATTTCAATGTTATTACCGTACTATTGTTAAAATAGGCCTATTCTGAAATATGCAATTAGTAACCGATGTAAAGTTTATACTGCATTGGCATAAAGATGCCTATCGTCCTGAAATAAAAGTTACTTAGTGGACTGACTTTGTCTTCGACTTTTCCGTAAATTAATATAAATAGCCTATGACTTAACTTCATTTTCTGTGAGGCTACCATTGCTTAACTGGATGGAATGTTACTGAATAGCTTGTATTGCGTGTGTTGAGGGAACTGAAATTACGTACCTATTGCTAAGAAATTTTCTATTCATTTAAACTTGATCAAACGAGCAAATGCTGGGTAACTTTCGGTGCTGGACCCCGGACTCATTTCACCGGCATTATCACCATTTAATTCAGACGCTAAATAACCTAGATATTGATACAGCGTCGTAAAATAACCCAATAAAATAAAAAAATAAATAAAACTTGATCAGCTTACTTAATCAGGGAGATAATTTAAAAAATAATGGAATGTCATCTGTTAAGAGACAACGGCAAATTGGGATTTTGGTATTTTGTACCGATTTAATAGTTACGTAATATTGAATTACCAATATCACAGCCAAGTCATTTCTGCAAATTTATCTGGGATAATAAATTTTCACTTAGAGAATTATCAAGAACCGAAAATCAGAATGTTAGCCTAAATACCATAAAACCATATACCGGTATTATCAATCCCTTATAAAGAAATTCGGAACTAGCTCGTTTTACCATAAATTGTATGTAATATTGACTTATGTGAATGGTAACATACCGGTACCTAATAAACCTCAAAATAAATTGGATGAACGAGCATTAATAAGTGCTAAAATTAATTTTAGTGTCTTTTTTATTACACTCTCTTGTGTCATCATTTTACTCTGTGTTTGCAGTTAAAAGATGCAGAAGTATTGCAGTCTTACTCCTTTTCTCATTCAACAATTGTTTCTATTTTGGAAACACGTAAAGAAGAAGAATTCTTAACAAGATTTATTTCATTTATGGAATGTTTGAAGGTGAGGTTATTAGGCCTACAGTTGTTACACTTTTCCCGTAAAGCACTTGCATGAAATTCATATTTCTACAAATAAATATATGTTGCATTTCTCTTTGTACTTGGTAGACTACTCTTCGGAAATGTGAGAGAATACAGTCTGCTGCCAAGCCTGTGGATGAAGACGTGATAACTTTTGAAACAGATATGAGGGAGAACATTGAATGGCCTCTGAATAAAACTGATAGAGATGAACCGAAGATTATCAACTTGGATGAAAAAAGTCATACCACTTGGTCAGAATTTGCAGATCATAGTAATGATAGTTTCCAGAATCACCAAGAAGACAAAGATAAACGTGAAGATAATATTGATCCGAACAAGTCAGATTTACCAGAGCTCGACATGGTGGTTATGGCTAGTGCCCACAACGAAAATCTCGAAGAATTAGACTGCATAGAAAATTCTTCTTCTGAAGCAAACAGGACACCCAGCATTGAATCAAAGCAAAAGGTAAATTGAACGCAAGTGTTGTTTATTGCTTTTGCTTTTATAATGGCATGCATAAAACTCGGACATGGTACCAACTGTAGGCACATTGTGGTCGCTTGCTCCATAGAATAGTCATTGTAGGTATATCATGCCAGTTAATCGACCTAGACCTACTTACTGTCCGACTAGTCAACTAACTGATAAGGTAGCAGATCAATGAACAAACAAACCAACTGACCAACCAGGTGACTTGTTTAAGTATTGATTTATTGATTGTTTTTTTTTCTCATACTCGTATTCGTTCGAAGGTCCCGCACTCTAAGGCATTTCCTTTGAGTGAGAAGTGCTCTAAATCATGCTGATGATCGCATGGAAGGAGATTAGCAGGAAGCAACTGGGTAATTCCATGATAACAAACGTAACATTTGCAAACCAATTTGCAGCACTTATTTACTAAAATGTTGCAGATAGAATGTTTGTTGTCCACACCTGTGGAGTAACAGTCAACGCGTCTGGCCGCAAAACCAGGTGGCCCGGGTTCGATTCCCGGTCGGGGCAGGTTACCTGGTTGAGGTTTTTTCCGGGGTTTTCCCTCAACCCAATATGAGCAAATGCTGGGTAACTTTCGGTGTTGGACCCTGGACTCATTTCACCGGCATTATCACCTTCATCTCATTCAGACGCTAAATAACCTAAGATGTTGATAAAGCGTCGTAAAATAACCTACTAAAATAAAAAAAAGGAATGTTTGTTTACCACTTTTTGCATGTAGTCGTGAAAATTAAAAATTCTTGCATCTAACAGTGTAATAGACACTAACAATTTTCATGCACATCTCAACAATCAAGTCACTTAAGTCTGTGTAATAAATGTAACAAATTTTGCCACTAAAATTTTGTAGTTTCAAGAATGACTAACAGTTAAGGTCATGTGCATATATTCTGCTGAATTTTTTCACTTTGCTGTTGTGATTCTTGCTCATCTTTTCACAGTGGTCAAGGTGAAAAATATCATAAGGTCCCAAAGTTATAAGACTTAATGTAACGAATGTAACAGTCAAGACACAAACAGTTTATTAAGGAATTCAGAGAATATTGACATTTATTCATTGTAAGAATGTGTTACATAACAAGTACCGTAAATCTATGATAGGAAGTTTGTATGTCTCTTTATTAAACTCGTTTTTTTTTTAGGAATATGTTTCATAAATGATGACATTTTAGTGGATAAAAAATTAAAGTTAATAATATGTACCATTATTTAAACAAAAATAATTGAAATAGCCCTAATATAATAAATTCATGTATACACTTAACACACATGTTATGGTAAGCCTATCTAGTATGCTTCAAATATCAGAAAATCTTAAGCAACTTTGTGCATTAGCCAATATCGGTGGAGCAGTCTTCTTTATAACGTCACATTTAGAATAGAATATTTCATTTCTCACAGTAGGCCATCTGAAGAAGTCACCAGATTTCACCATTTTGGAAACCTTTGTGCCCACAGTGGTGGAAACATCAGTGATCTCTCCTGGGTAATGAACTTTTGTCACATAACACAACACATCATTTCCCAACATTCAATAGCTTGTCTGTGACAGGTTGGAAAGTTTGTGTATCGTCTTCATGGTCAGAACTCCTAGAATCTGCTGTTTGCTCTGATAAATAAGCAAAGGACACAATGGATGTTGCGTTTTCATCACTTGTATTGTTATACAAACCAATGGAATTGTGGTTGCAATGCTGAACACATCGGGTTTTCAAAATGCCATAGATTGGTGGAATATTCTTCCATGCATCTCTCAAAAAAACAGTTTCCTGCTCAATTTCTGATTTTGACATACAGTAAAATCCCTTGTATCCGGCACCTAAATGACCGGCAATACCGAAACAATGGCACTTCTGGCTAGGCCAAAAGAAAATAGTCGTTCCTGCAAAAGGGAAGAGTCGGACGAAGATGTGAGTGGTTTTCGTGGATCGCACATGCTGCATATTGTGTTTACTGTTTATGTTATTTACGCATGAAAACAAGACTGAAAATCCCGTTATGTCCCTGAAGTAGATCGGGTAGCATCGGTAAGCCTTGCAAACTTGGGCCTTGCAAACAATGTGCAAAGACGATATCTTTAAATTTACCACTTGAAGTTGTTCGTTTCAAAGAGGTGTTGAATGAGTCTAAATAGAAAGTGAAATTCTCTGTTCCTACAGCACGTAAAAGTTTCATTTGAGTGATAGATAATATATATGAACAAGTAGATATTAGAGTATGTTAAAGAGATTCAAATCATCAAGTGCTACATTATCATCTTCATAGTTGCGACATTGGCTACACTGTTCTTCACGTCACATGGCAGCTCTTTAAAATTGTCACAAGATTATGAAAACTTCTAGTATTTTTTATGCTATTATGTATTACTGTATTACAATAATTTTGAACTGATGAATGTATATTACCGTATTCAGTACTAAAGATAAACATTGTACGTATTTTAAAACTTTATTTTTAAATATCTATATGGAAATTACTAAATTTCAACATGGAAAAAAATGTTCGTGCAGTACAGTATGTCTTTACCTATAAACGTATTTTCCAATTAGCCCTATCTGACAAACCGTGTGTTTTTAAAGCACTTCAGTAAAGTGCTTCACGCCTTTGCTGCAGCAAAATGAGGGTCGAAAAAAACGCAATTAGGTCAGCTGACTGCAAAATGGTGGACAGTTAATATTGGCTTCTATTACTGCAGTAATAAATTTAACCCTAAAAGAACTGAACATAATTAAATAGTTTCGACTTCCATGATAATGACATGGAATTATTATTACTAACGATTTTAACAATAATAAACGTTACAAAAGACCAAAACACGCATTCTGCCATGATGGATCATCCAGCAAACTCGTAAAGCGATGTTTTGATTTGCAGCATGGTTGCTGCAGTGACGGTGAAGCAAATGTAATAAAAGAATGGTCTTGCTGCAATGCTTTATGTCTTGCTTACAAAAAAACGCACAGAAAATGAGTTATCCGGCACTGGCTTTGTCCCACAGTAGCTGGATACTAGAAATTCTACTGTATATTATGTGTTTACAGTGTGATTTTCAACACGATGGAAGAAGTCCAAAGCATTTCTCACAACTGCTTTTCCTGTAAGAATGGACTTCCAGACTTCTCTTTTCAAAGTAGCTCCAACTCCATCATGGGTACCCTTTCCGTGACAGAATTCAAAGAAGTCATGGTTGCCAAGGTGTAGCAATTTTTAAAATGTGCAGCAGTCCCATCATTCCAAATAATTATTTTCACAGTCGCCTGAGAAGTTATTTCAGAGAAGTGGTGTATGATCTTCCTGTGGAAAACAGCAACTTCTGTAGAAGTGTGTTTTTGAATATCTGAAATCATAGCAAAACTTTTACTTCATTGTTGGGTACACTTT
Organism: Periplaneta americana; assembly: GCF_040183065.1. NCBI lineage: Eukaryota > Metazoa > Arthropoda > Insecta > Blattodea > Blattidae > Periplaneta > Periplaneta americana. Next base: position 67,353,262 of record NC_091128.1, read on the forward strand.
TACATTTCAGTTTATCATCGATGTCATCCCTGTAATATATGAAGATGTGTAGATTGTTACAGATGATGTGAAAATGGCAGATGTAGTCCAGTGTGCCGCCATGACAACGTTGATGTTTAATAAAAATGTTTTCTGCAAAGTCAGTCAGCATTATGATTGTGACAGGTTGTAAGTTTTCTTTCGGACAGTGAACCTCAGATGCTTGTCTGGATATATTGTACATGTGACTTTTCATTTTAATGATCTGACTAAACAATTCCTTCTTAGCTTCTGTTAATAGCCATTGTTTCTTCTCTCCAAGACCTCCCACACCACTGATTACATGTAACAATTACCTGTTCCTCCTGGTTATCCTCAGTTTCCAAATATTTTGAATTTGTAACTTCAAATGTGATCTGTTCGATGAAGTCATCAACCCTGCTCAAGCATTCATTACAATCAGAGCTTTTCATACAAGAAGAGGATTCTGTACTGCACACCAAAAAATTAATCACTGCTTGTAAACTGTTTGTATTTATATCATGAACATTGTCGACTACTTCCTTTAATAATAATTTCATGTTCTCGCAGTGTGACAACAGCACACTTTCTGCCAGTGTGACCCAGTGAGTTGGACTTCATCTGATCGCAAGCTGCAAAATGTAGACAACCCTATTTTCGTCTCTGGAGATCCTTACAAAACAGTTCATATCCCTCTTTCAAGCCTTTTCTGAACTAGTACTTTCTTTTTGGTTGTACAACTGTTTTAAAATCTTTCCATTTTGGAGAAACACGGGACAATGTCTGCTCTATAAAAATCTTTCACTTTCTTCTTCACTTCATCATTATCACAATCGGATCTCGTTTTGCAACTATATTGGGATGAAGATGGAAACAGTTCACGAATTACTCTGGTTTTCTTCCTTGGGCTTGTTGGAAAAGCCTCCTGCACTCGCCTGACAGCTCTTTTAAGGAATCTCATGGATTTGTATGGTGATAATGAAGCTGCAAATGAGGGTGCTTTTTGTGCCTTCCTCTTTGTCCTTGTCTTTTGCATTCGTAATTTTGATGCTTCCTTTGCTTTCTTATGGTAGGCCTTGTCATTCTTTCTCTGGTCATGTAGCCTTTTTATTTGTAACCTGGCATATTCCTTTTCTTTTCAGTTTCTTCATATCATTTTGTTTTTCCCCCATTTTCTTCATACAATCTTTTGCCGATACTGAAGCCAACTGGCATGAAAGGATCATAATCGTCAACATTATTTAAAGCATGATAGAACAAGAATATTAACTAAGGATTAATCTACTGTCCAAATCATTGCTGTATGGCCAATGTAGTGTACTAAGGGTGCATTTCTCAGTATAAAGCAGCCTAAATATGGTGGCTAACGAATGTAACTACTTTATTCTCTTACATTCATTACATATATATATGCTACATTAGTCACGTCCGACCAGCCGGCTGCTGGCCTCACGTTCACATGCGGAAACAGAGGTGGACGATCATCCAATCAGAATGGAGGTATCGTGTGGTTAGCACGATGATCCCCCCAGCCGTTATAGCTGGTTTGCTGAACCGGATTTTCGCTACCTATCGTAGCTCCCAAAGTGCATCACAATGCTGGGTGGGCACTGGTCCCACACACTGGCCGAAATTTCATGAGAAAATTTCTTCCCCCATGAGGACTCAAACCAGCGTGCATTCCGTAATGCGAGTCCTAGGCAGGATGCCTTAGACCGCAATGCCATGGCGCGGGACACAATTTGTTTGTATGAATATAAAAAACTGCTTATATTCGTAACGAATGTAACAACTGTGGACAGCATACTTTATTTCATGGTACAGGAGGGCACTGTTGACTAAATTAATTCATATGTATTTTAAAACAATCCTCACAATTCTGTGAACATATCAATACTCAAAACATCAACAATTAAACTGTATTCTGTTTACCTTTTCTAACAAAGTTGTTAACAAATTCCCATAAAAAATTACGTTGTACAACAGTCAGACTTCAATTCCCTCTCAATTGGTGGTGACCATTTTATTTCAAGTTAGGATGCCAAATACCAATAGTAGAGAAATTTCACTTTCCAATGATATATTACAAGCCATAGTACACTCTCTTTTAAAATTCACTATCTAGTGTCCATTTACCATGGAAATACCCAACTAGGAATAATTAAAATTTTTACTTGGAAACGCACGTAGCCTACAGCACTCTTTACTATGACCTAATGAATTAGATATGTTGTGTGAGATAACGAAGGATAAAATAATAGAATAATATTTGCGTTCGTTCTGACTCGTCATTCTATTTACTATGTTTTGTGTTCAATTTTACTTCTCATATTTCAAATGCTGTATCAGTGAAAATTAATTGTACATTTTCATCTTGTACATTACACGAAACTTAAATAATTTCTACATATTAAATTGTCTTTGGATCAAAAATAGAAATGATATACGAATAAATACCAAATACCATACTAAATTGTGCCTTTGGTTCTAAAATAAAAAATAATAATACAAGAATAACTGAGAGCAATGAGATTAAATAATGATTTACATTTTGTTCTGTAACTAATTTTTCCCCACACACCATTTGTGAGGTCTAATAATTTGTATTTGTAGCTTAAAAGTTTAGCCTTCACAAACTGTCTAGTTTCCCCATTCATTTTTACTGGGGCAACTGCCACAAGTGTGTTTCACTTGGCTCAAGCGTCACTGGCTCTAAGTTTAGTGACAAGTGATAACGATTCATACACTCGCAACATATAGCAGTTTAATAGCCAACCAAATGATTTTGTTTCTCACGCTCTAATAAAATTAGTAAATGCAGGACTCTGACTCGCAAGATACTCGTGAAGTAATCTCTCGGACATTCACTCTTCATTTCTGACACAGTTCAGGCAGTTTTCTTCTGAAAAATGAATATATTCCTGGTCTTGGGGATCTCTTCCAAATGGACCTTTTCCCAGTTCTATTCTCGTCTGTCTTGTGTTCTATTGAATGAGTGTCACTGAACATTTAAACAAAGAACTTTCCTGTTTCTTGGACAAGAAAGATTTTCCATCTTTTTACTTTCTCTTCTGATCCATATTTGTACCATGTCACAGATATAGAGATATCCAACGTTTCAGAGCTACTTACTTGGTCCTTCATCAGGGAAGGCAGGGAAAGGGGCAGAATGGCTCTTGGAGAACAGATCCAACAAATCTGTTTCCTGTTTCTCTACATCTGTGACATGATAAAAGCTTCTAAATTTCTGACACCATGTCGAACACATTGAAAGTCGTAAATCATATATAATTTAAATTTGTCTATCTAGTAGATCTTTCAATGATATTATTTCTTGCAGTGCATAAAATTTGTGCGTCTCCCAAATGGAATGTATAGCTGTCCAGCATGTGATAAAACATTCAACACTCGATCTGCAATTGTTCGACATTACCGAACTCATACTGGTAAGTTCTAATGCAATATGTCATTTGAACTAGAAATGACAGTTTATATGTTGGTTTATGTAACAAATAATAAGTAATTGATTATATGGCGATCTTATGTTAATTATGTAAGCATGTGCAGTGCAGTATGTGTGGTTAGCATTAGTTATGTGTTCAGCATAGAATAACATACAATAACATAAATACAGACATGAAAATCCTACACATACAACCCAAAAATCAAAAACTCAACACACTAGAACAATATGAAATATACAGACACACTAAAACATACCCTAATCAAATTCTCAACACAGATCAATTTCAGAACACACACACTATTTGACACAACTCTTCATCACACGAACGCACCCACACAACAGGCAGCGAAGTTGAGATAGCGCCGAGATCTAGTAGGCTCTGAGGATTGCGTCAAGTAGCACCGAAACAGCTGTAAGCCTCACATGCTTACATAATTAACACGAGTAAGATCGCCATTTAATCAATTATTTATATTCAAGTGTTAAAAGTAGTGTACGAAAGATTCAACATGAAATAATAAGTTTTCAACTCATTATTTTTTTTTTAGGAAAGATGCATTAATATTCGGTATTTAAAATTCATATAATTACTATATTTACTTCCCATGCGAAAGTGGTCCTCACTGAGTATGATCTTGTTTTTGTAATATTAATTAATGCACACATTAACACTGCTTTTAAAAAAAGTATAAAATACTGAAAATTAAAAATAAATGTCGCCAAAACCATTCTGGAGCCATTAGAGCATGAAAGATGTATCTGTACATGAGAGTGAACTTTATTTTGTTCATGAGTAAGACAGCGATATATTTGTGATATGACAACCCAAATTTTCTACCAGGTGAAGCCCAGTTTCAGAAGCAAGAGTATTTACTTTTCTGACACTCACTACATAAAAGATCGCAAAAAAAGATCAAAACAAGACCAAAAATAGGCAAACTTACAAAAAAATAGATGAAGACTGGCTGTCATTGGCTAAGGCAGTCTACATTACTTTTTTCAGATTAAAGTAACATCTGGTCATACAGACGTACTTTTTATTATCTGTCTTTCCATCCATATGTGTAAATCTGTCTCTCTCAAACTATGAGACGAATTTTGTTTATATTCATAGGGTGACCAGACTTACTCTTTTGTCCGGACATGTCCTTTTCTTTAGGTCTTTGTCAGGGTACAGGTGAATTTTAAAAAAATCAAGAAATGTCCTACTTTTCGTAACTTGTATGCCTGATATTTTGAAATTATCTGAGTTGATGCTTTTTCAAGTAATTTGCCTCTAGGTCGCAGCAGCATCGACAGAATATACTCTTTGCCAATGATCATAACTCTATTTGCTTACAAAGTAATATTAAATTAACATTTTGTGCGGTCTTTTTGATGTATTTTGATAATAATTATAGTTCACTTGGCTTTCATGTAGTTAACTGTAAAATCGTTTTATATTATTTTTATCATAAGTATACTATAATAAAGTAGATATTAACGTAATTTTAAGTATAATATAGGCCTAAGCCTAAATCTAAATAGATATTTTCTGTCCTCTTTAATAATTATAGTTCCCTTGACTTTTATATGTAGCTAACTGTAAAATCATTATTATCAAGTTGTACCATAATTATTTTGTAATATTAACATACTTTTAAGTGTGATATAAGCCTAAATCTGTACTGTAAATATTTTGTAAGAAAATAGATATTGACGTAATTTATAGCATAATATAGTCCTAGTCCTAAATCTACAGTAGTTTCTGTCCTCTTTCTTCGAACAATGACCTTTTTGAAGCTTTGTGTCCTCTTTTCTATCGATGTGAATATGGTCATCCTATATATTCAGTATCTACATACTATATTATTCTCATGAAACATAGTACGGTAATTTTAGTAAAAATGAATAGTCTTTTATTCAAGATCAAAATGGCGATGAAATCTAAATTGGCTAAATTATATCATCATGAACCAATTTGCCTTAGGTCCTCCAAGACCTGTTCCATAAAACTCTTGAAAATGTTTCTGTTCTTTCCTTTGTTGCTGTGATCTTCCTAAGTCTCTCTTGCCCATAGGTTTATATTGTAGAGCTAATTTTGGGATGCAATGTGAGTCCATTCTTTATTTTATATATTATATTTTTTGAAGAGAGAAATTAAAAAAGGCTAGGCAGATGCCTCCAGATTCGTATATTTCGGAGAAACTGTTTTAGAGAAATTAGTTTTATTAAACACAGAATTATTTTTATCTTTCGTTGTGAATTGTATTAGAGTTCCAAAATTCCCTAGATCTCACCAGGCCAAGCCAGATAGTCAGTCACAACCAGTAATGAAGAGCTGTTCATTGTTACATTATTAGCAGTTGTTACATTTGAGTGAACAGCTGGTCTTGTGTGCAATCCAGAAAACGCAAGTTGGGTGCATAACATTTATTTATATATTTCGAATAATTCAGTAAAATACCATATTTTATTGTATAATCGTCGCCATCGCATAGTGGTCGCACCCTTTTATAGACATGCTGATCAGGATTTCAAAATTTCACCGCATAATTGTTGCATGGATATTTCTGTTTCTCACGATCAAGAATTTTTTAAAAATAACGTGCCACTGCTACAACACAAAGTATCTTTATGCTCAAGGTCGAATATGCGAAGAACAGTAGTGGCAGTTTACGAAAGTGAATGGACTGTATAAGCGAGATGTTAGCACCAAGCCAATAGCCATAAATACCTTCAGTTCAGTACAATTGAATAAGGGTCTAAGTACATAGGGAAATAATGTACCATGTACCCTTATTCGGGGGGAGGGGGTATTCAATTGTTGGCTCTGAGTGGCTGTTTAGGATATTAAAATATTTTTTAGACCTAAATCAAAATTATCTTTCTGTGGACTGGTCCAGTATCAGATGTACCGATACATGTGATTCAACAATACTGTGACTGTTTTTAGGCAATAAAAAAGTGTTTTTAGTTTAATAAAACAGTAATTTTAATTTTTTAAGGTATTAATTATGTTAAGATTCCAGCATCATACACTAATACGAATTCTCCTCCTTCCTCTTCTGCTATGAATCACCCAACTTGGCCTTGGTTGCCCACACACACTCCCATTATATGGAAGCTGATCACTGAAAGTTCATGTGACCAGTCATTACCATTTTAATTTATTTTTCACATAATGATGACACAATATATTTTCACGCCAAAAAAGTAATAAAAAATGCGACGATTATGCGATGAAATACGGTATACTATAAATAGTAATATCATTCATTGCCTGACAAGGAACTGAATTGTCAAATCTACATGAAACTCTTAATAAGGAAGTATGTGCAACTTTGTGACACTCATTTTTTATGGTGTGTAAATAATGTTATCCATATTTTTAGTGTATATATTGTAACTTTTTATACTGAACAACAATGTAACTTTTATTTAAAGCAACAATAATAATCACTTTCTACAGTTTAATTCTGCTCCCGTCAACAATGGGATTTCCACTCCACACAGTATTCGTTATTGCACTCCACAGACGACAATGACAATTTACTTGGATTATTGAGAACAACAATGTACTGCTAATTTTAACTAATGTTCACAAAGCACTATTTACAAATCAGACTGTCAGTTCTCAGTTCACAGTTCGTTTGCCTTGGCTAGTTCTTCTAGCTCAGTCACTCGAGTTCACAGTATCTCGAACCCCAGACCTTCAGAGACAATCCGCTGAACTTCGAACTCAGGTCCCCCAACTGCGGTCCACTGCACTCAAACTCAGGACTTCCGGCTCCACAGTTACGGACACAACTCAAGTCGAACTTCGGTCCCAAAGCTGGCTTCACTGCTACCCAAGACTGGCTGGCTTGCTGTCCACTGACTTTAACAATACTGCTCCTACTAACTTGCGTCTCTTCTTATATAACCAAACCATAGTTACGAGAAAGTTCGCGGTCAGTCAACAGATGCATAGAAGATTTCCATGGATGTCAGGCTGGCATTCTCGAATAATCTGGATATCTCCCCTCTTTGCCGCGGTCGCTCTCTCTCCTCTCCCCCCTCCTTTCTACACCACAGCACATGCCACAGGAAGCAGAGGCGCGCGCACTTGAGCCGGACTACGGCCGACCTTGTAATCCTTCTGCCGGTCGTGAGATCGTATCCCAGCTCTGTCACAATATTTTAAGTTTTTTAATTTATTGGAATAAATTAGGCTACAAAATTATACATATTTAAAATATTCCTACAGTTTGTACCCAAAAGAGCAAAATGCTCTTACTGTGGGACAGTTTCAGTTGCATCATAATATACTACAAGTTAAATGACATAGGCTAATTAAAATTTTAAGCCGAATTCAGAAAAAAAACAGTTAAAAAAAAGAAAAGAAAGAAAATATATATATACGAAAAAAGTTAAATAGGACATTTTCGGTTTAAAGAAATATAATATTTAATTTTCTTACTGAAAATGTTGTTGTTAAAGTTACCTAATTCTGGATTTACTTTAATAAACTGATTGTATAAATCTTGGTCTGTAATATTAAGAATGAATGAATGTGCCCAGATTTTGTATTGTAGTTTGGTTCAAGTAAAAGAGGAAACATATTTCTCCTAGTAATTATGAAATGTTTCTTCCAACTCATCTTGGAAATAATGCATTTCTTTCACATCCAAATAGTTCCTTGATGATAAACGAGCATTATTGTATGAGTGTAAGTTTGCCAAGGTTGCCACAGCCCCTTAAAGTTAACATTGTCTGTGAATGCCACTGTCTGAATTTGTAAGTATGTCAATTGTTATAGATATAATGAAAAAGATAAGTTAAATAGTAGATTTTATAGAATAAGTGCAGGCATCTGCCGACAGTAAAGACCATGTTTCATGTTGCAGGGGAGAGACCTTTCCCATGTGAATACTGCCACAAGATGTTTGCGTCGAAATCCAGTGTGGAATCTCACCTTCTGCGGCAGCACAATGTGAACACAGAATCTGCATTGGCTTGCCGTGAGTTTGTTAGTTGACAGGTGACTGTGCCTGAACACATGTGTTTTTTAATTGCTAAAGAGGTTACAGTCATGATTGATCGGAAGTTGCTGAAAGAAATTTATCATCAGAAATCATACATAGAAGCCTAATATCCATTGACTTGGTCTGGTTGTACAAAATGTGGGTTAATTAAAATCTGTTCTCTCCTGTAACTTCTATATTCGTTAACATTGTTGTGCATTATAAATAGGATCCGCTATAGTTCCATAACCAGTAATGTGCATGCCAATTCAGTTTGAATTCTGTAAAGCTAAAGTGAACCAAATGAAGAATGCATGGGGAAAAATAATCGGTCACAATTTTCATAAGGGTGATGTTATCACCTAATTCAGTATATTACTGCAGATTTTAATGTTTTTCTTGTCAAAACCAGTAAAGGACAGATGACCATGGATACAGTCATCCTTTTCTTTTCCTACTTTTTATTAGGAACAGCTATAAATTTTGCAGTAATTTACTGTATTTGAAGATGACATCACCATTAAGAGAATTGTGACTTTGATTGTTTCTCCCCTGTACTCTTCAAATGCATGTGTCACATTTTAAGGCAGCATTTCAATGTATGTATCTATTGAAAATTCGTAGAATAGAGTAGATTAAAGGCTCTTGTGATTACTTCTCTCTTCAAATATCTGCAAACTGTTGCATTTTCTCAGAAATAAATTCGTGAATATGCATACTTTCAAATATTACATATTACACAATCCTATTATTATATCTTATTTAATCGCTTATTCTTCATTATCTTCTTCATCCTGGTACAATATAAATCTGTCTTGCATGATGTACCACGAACACCAGCTGACTGCAAACATTACTACAGTTTCAGTTTGCCACTCCCAGAGAGAGGCAGTTGTTCGTGTAACTGTTACAAGTTAAATTATCTTACAGTAACAGGCAGAAACATTAATGGTTAAAAGATAAATGTTCTTTATTAGTGATTCACAAAGACAACGTGAAGAAAAACACATAGGTATAAACAGATAACTATTCTCTGCCATTCGTCTTAAACTAACTTGTTTTAGTGTAATGGAAAACTACAAGATCATAGTCTGTAGAGTAGTGCCATAAAGTCAATTCAGAAAGGCTTGGAGTGGGGCATTACCTATGAAAAATTGTTTTTAGCGTAATGTGATTTATAACAGTGTTTCCACATTTTATTTCAGCGGATTGTGGGAAACTGTTTGCTCGTCGTAATTCTCTGGATGTTCATCTGGTGACCCACAGAAAAGAAAAACCATTTCCTTGTGATATTTGTGGAAAAACATTTTCACAGAAAGTGACTCGTGACATTCACTTGGCTACACATACAGGTATGGCTATATAATCATAGCACTAGAGTCATTTGATAATACTGGAATATATGTGATGCTAATGGAAATATTTATAGACATACAGTCTTTGTATGTGACTCTAGTTGTCAAGAGGGGTAAAGGATATGTACCAGTATGTTTAATATACGAGGCAATTAAAGCTTGAAAAGTAAACTAGCTTAAGTGTTTACATAATACATGTATGACTGCCAAAATCGTCCCATCACAGTATTATCGATGTATTTTTCATTTAGGAGGATGTTATAACTGCATACAAAAATTATTTAAAATAAATGTCATAGCACTATTATTACTTACCACTTGCTTTGTATTCATTCTGGAACTTCTAGCATTGAAAATTAATGAGAATATGTCATTGTAGATTGTACTTAATTAATGAGAACAACTTTCATAGCATCACAGCACTATTCATATTTATCATTTGCTTTGAATTCATTCAAAATTGTTACATGAACTTTTACAGGTTTGAAAAACTCTCTGCAAGACAAGTTGAAATCTGTAACAATTTGTAATTCAGCCTCAACTTCTGTTACTTACATCAGTCCACTTGTTACTCATAATTGAAAACAACCTTTTTATGGACATGGAATGCTCATTACAAAACACAACACTTTTTAAAAAAATGGCACATTAATTCCTCTGTTGCTACATTCATAAAAAAGAGCCACCCACCTCTGTGAAACATTACATGCAAGATTAACTCTAGAATTTTATTCAAAATTTTTCTGACACTACACAATTTATTATACATTTCATCTTCATTGAGCTGAAATTCATACATTTTTTAAATAACCTGTAATTCACTGAATTGAATTTCTTTGTTAAGGCAAAAAGGAAAAAAAAAAAATTAATATTCATATTTTGTAATATATACAGAGTGGAAGTGAAATAACCTTGCAGATTGAAAGGGACAATAAGGTATACTTCAATGAATAGAAAACCTATGTTACGTTTTGTAATTAAATGCACAATTAATTAGAAAATTAAGTTCGAAGTTTCAGCAGTCTGGCAACATCGCCGCTAACACACTCTACTCGTGATACAGATGTAAGAGGTCAACGAACTCGGTGTGTCTTGGTAGGTGAGCTGCTCTCTGCCACAATGTTGCCACTTGCTAGCATTGTGCAGTGGCTTGAAATTAGAGGTTTTTAAAATTAAATTTACACGAAAACCGTTCACACTATTGAAATATGCAAAAAGGATAAATTATTATTTATTAGATTTTCTATCGATATGGGCAAAAATCACGATCCTACTCGCAATAGTTACCAAATAAGAGGTTGTTAAACATTTGCGGGGGAGGAAACATTTTTTTGCTGAAGAAACTATTAACTTTCCACCAATATGATATTATAGTTTTTTGTTACATACAACATGAGCTATTCGCTCTGAAAATCTTTAAGGCTATTTCACTTCCACCCTGTATATATTTTTTTTACTAATGCTGGGTATCCATGTATTGTGGTTCCCTATCACCACAGCATGGCACGTCCTCAGGTTGCAGATAGAGAGGAGACGGCCTCCAGATATGCGAATATATTGAATTAGCAGTCGCGGACAGCCAATAAGGGGTGGTCCTCCAGCTTGGGGGTTGGGTGAAGGGCCAACAACCCATCACCATAAAAAAATAGCTTGTTATGAAACCACACAATAAGCCTCGGAATGGGACTGATTCTCTGGCATGAACACAGCAAAGGAATAAGGCTATGAGATTTGGTACTTGGAATGTTACAAGTCTGTATAGAACAGGAGGTGTAACATTAGTAGCAAAAGAACTCGCTAGATATAGAATAGACTTTGTGGGAGTACAGGAGGTTAGATTAGATGGGAACAGCATATCACAAATAGGAGATTACTTGGGGAAGGAAACAGTAATCACCAATTAGGAACAGGATTCTTTATCCATAAAAAAAAGTAAAATTAGCAGTAAAAAGGTCGAATTTATTAGTGACAGGTTATTGTATTTAGTACTTAAGGGTAGATGGTGCGATATATTTATAAATCTCACACCCCTACAGAAGAGAAAGACGACCATATAAAGGAGAGCTTCTATGAGGAATTGGCACACACTTTTGATCAGTTATCTAGATATGGTGAGGATTACGTAAGTGTAGTTCCTAAAAGTCTAATTTGGCCGTCTCTTCAGTGTTGCCAACTAATACCAGTTATCACCAAAGAGGAAAAATCACAATGCTACGTACTGAAATAATAATATAATAATAATAATAATAATAATAATAATAATAATAATAATGATAATAATAATAAAGTAATTAACAATAACTACATATCTTACTTATTTATCACATCTCATCTTTATGTTGCGAGGTGTTTTCTATATTATTCAATAATTTATGAAATAGGATATTTTCCTTCTGGAATTCTCGCATATTATGTTGGTAATTAGGCTGGCCATATGAAATTCAGTGCTTTAACTAAACAGTTTACGATTCACGAGACTTAACCTAAAAATGGAATTTGATCACGTGAAATGATTAGTATGAATTGCGAAAACAGAACACCACTTTAAAATGTATAGCTTACTTAAAATACTTTCAACATTTTAATAAAAATATAAATACGAAAGAATTTCATTAAAATGTCAATATATTTACATACATGCATGTTTCATATGAAGTAGGTCTATAAGTTATTTCTTATTTAATTACACTTACCTGAATATAGAGTTGTATTGGAATCACAACGAATGAATTGTGTATTGATATTAATATTAGTAGCGGTATTACTAATTAATTATTAATTCACAAGCCTAGGTACTTGCATTTTCATCAGTTTACTTTACTGCAAACCGAAGTTATAGTCAGAGGCACCGATTTTGGCAGATGACCTCGATGACATTTCCAGTAGGCGAGCCAATATTGTTTGTGTAAGCTGCGAGAATGAGATGCGATAACATTCTGAGTCGTTCATATTTTCATAACAGTAGCTCATATCAATTATCCTTATTATGAAACACACCACAGTACAGTCCTACTCAAAGAATACCTTTAATAAATGTAAATGATTTCCGTTCACAATGATTTTACAATACGTCTCCTACATTTTCTAAATTAAATTAATTCTTAATTAAAAGGAAAAAGCATTGCATTGCGCATATATATATATATATATATATATATATATATATATATAATCCTACCCTTACCAGATCAATATACAAGATTTGTCCAGTAATAATCTAGGGATCGCCTACTGGTGGTGCGACAATTCAAGTTAATAAAATTACAATTCTTCTTAATAATCAAAATATAATTTGGTTAATTGGGTAAAATTGCATGTTGCGGAAGTTAGATTTATATAAGAGTATAATAAATAGGATTGTAATGGATATTACAAGGGCAATAATTTCTTCACACAGAAGAATAGAATAGAACAGAGAAGAAAGCATTTTAAAATTTTCGAAATCGTACAAAATATCGGAGAAACCAATTTTCCCTGCACAAATTGCACCAATTGAAAAATATAATTACCATTCACAATAAATACTGTATTTTATGGATTCTAAAAAGTTGTTTATTAATCTAGAGATATTGGCTGATGACTATACTAAATTCCAGCACAACATTCATTCAGAATATGTAAAAATTACACTTTGGATTTTACTAAATGTATAGGCCTACTATCAAAAGGTGTTACATACCCCCTTAAATACTGTACATGTGTTACCTGTGCTATATCCGATGTTTAATTTTTTTAAATATAATTCATAGTACTGAAACTGCCATATTGAATTCGCACAAATTGTATTATTCGTAATTTTCGTCTCGAAAACACCTAAGATATCTAATTTAATTTTTCACCCATTTTTGTCCCACTCCACCTCTTTGGGAACAAAGTCGGACTAAATAATACCTTATTCATATTCTGTGATCACAAAGATCCCCAGATATCGACTTTCATCGAGATCGGATGACATGAGATTTCTCACTCCCTTCTGCCTTTTCATCAGTACCTTAGGATATGGTATTTAAAAAATCTAAGAATGTTTAACCAATATTGTAGAGAGTAACCTTCATTTTAAATTTTACGTCTCTAGTTAAATATAGTTCAGTGAATTTTTTAAATCATCGACTTCTTTCTCTCTCCTCTCTGCTCGGAAGTAAAAAAAAAAAAAAAAAAACTGAAGTTATTTCAAGGGAGTAGCCTACATGAAAGTGAATTTTTTTACTTTCCTTATACATTTTAGAAACAATTCTGAGAGATGAGATGAATAGTCTAACCCAATTTTATAAGTGAATCTTTTTTTTAAATTTAAAGGCTGCATGTCTGCTGGTTAAAAAAAATAAATTAGTATAATTATTTTGATCATTACTGCCTCCCATTTTCCATCCCTTAATGTTCGTATTTCGTAAAACTCAGTCTTATCTATTTACTAAGGATTAACATATTTCCATATAGATATATATTTCCATATATATAACAGATTATATTTCCATTTCGTACAATATTCTGGTCACGAGACATAATCATATACTTTGTCTTTTCGGGATTTACTACCAAACCTATCGCTTTATTTGCTTCAAGTAAAATTTCTGTGTTTTCCCTAATCGTTTGTGGAGTTTTTCCTAACATATCCACGTCATCCGCATAGACAAAAAGCTGATGTAATCCGTTCAATTCCAAACCCTCTCTATTATCCTGAACTTTCCTAATGGCATATTCTAGAGCGAAGTTAAAAAGTAAAGGTGATAGTGCATCTCCTTGCTTTAGCCCGCAGTGAATTGGAAAAGCATCAGATAGAAACTGGCCTATATGGACTCTGCTGTAAGTTTCATTGAGACACATTTTAATTAATCGAACAAGTTTCTTGGGAATACCAAAGACACATATAGACTACTGTAATATTTGTTTAGTTTTTGGAGGTGACTGTCCAGAGTGCACAAATACTCGGGCGTGCATGTTTACTCTTATGTCCTACCCATTCCACTGCGACAGAGATAACAGCCGATCTTGCAGCGGTGAGGAACTCGCTCTCCAGTTCACATTAAGAAAATCCATCTGCCAAAATCCCTGGTGCGACCTATACTGATGCCAACATAACAGTTAGAAAATAACTGCCAGTTGTAATATTTTTCAGTACCTGAAATTCGAAACGAAGTTGGTGAAAGAAAATTCAACATGAGAGCTAGAAAATCACTATAATCCATCAGCATATGTAGTAATAGGGAAAAAGTAGTTAGGTTTCATCCTTAGGGTATTAAGTAAGCTGACCCAGACTATATCATCTGAAAATTCTATTGGGGGATTTCAATGCTAAAGTAGGACAGGAGGATATTTTTAAACCGACTATTGGAAAAGAGAGCTTACACTTGACTAGTAATGATAATGACATTAGGTTAGTCAACTTTGCCAAATCAAAAAATTTAATTGTCAAAAGTACAACATTCCCCCATAAGGATATACACAAATATACTTGGACTTCTCCAGATGGATTGACACACAACCAAATAGATCACATCTTGATAGATAAACGAAGACATACTAGTATAGTAGACATTCGAACTTTCAGGAGGACAGAATGTAATTCTGACTATTATTTGGTAATTGGAGAATCAGTAGCCAAGCAAGTAAAGCAGCAAGTTAATATTAGGAGATTCAGTATTCCGAAATTAAAGGACAAAGAAACTAAGCGATATTATCAGGTTGAAATTTCAAATAGGTTTGCCGCTTTAGAAAGTTCTGGAAGTTCTGACGAAGTTGAGGAAGAATTAGATGTTAATAGTGTGTGGGAAAATATCAAACATAATATCAAAATTGCAGCCGAGCAAAGCATAGGTTATTATGAAACTAAGAAAAAGAAACTGTGGTTTGATGAAGATAATATAGTAGCAGAAAGAAGAAAACAGGCAAAATTGAAATTCTTACAGTATCCAGTTGAGGTGAATAAAGATATTTATTTCAATGAAAGACGGGAAGCAAGTCATATATTTAGGAATAAAAAGAGAGATTACTTGAAGGAAAAACTCAATGAGGTAGAAAAAAATAGTAAGAATAAAATCATTAGAGATTTATATAAGGGCATAAAGGAATTTAAGAATGGATATCAGAGAGGGTTTGGAATTGAATGTGTTACATGATTATGTCTCGTGACCAGAATATTGTACGAAATGTAAATATAAAAATTGGAAATTTATCCTTTGAAGAGGTGGAAAAATTGAAATATCTTGGAGCAACAGTAACTCGGGAGAAAATTAAACCCAGAATAAATATGGGAAATGTGTGTTATTATTCGGTTGAGAAGCTTTTATCATCCAGTCTGCTCTCAAAAAAGCTGAAAGTTAGAATTTATAAAACAATTATATTACCGGTTCTTCTGTATGGTTGTGAAACTTGGACTCTCACTTTGAGAGAGGAACAGAGGTTAAGGGTATTTGAGAATAATATGCTTAGGAAAACATTTGGGGCTAAGAGGGATGAAGTTACAGGAGAATGGAGAAAGTTACACAATGCAGAACTGCATTTTATTCATAATTAGGAACATTAAATCCAGACATTTGAGATGGGCAGGGCATGTAGTGCATATGGGCGAATCCAGAAATGCATATACTGTAGAGTGTTAGTTGGAAGGTCTGAGGGAATAAGACCTTTGGGGAGGCCGAGACGTAGATGGGAGGATAATATAAAAATGGATTTGAGGGAGATGGGATATGATGATAGAGACTGGATTAATCTTGGACTGATGGCGGGCTTATTTGAGGGCGGCAATGAACCTCCGGGTTCCTTACAAGCCATAAGTAAGTAATGCTGGGTATTTGACTTATCTTAATTCACTCATTTTTGGTAAAATATTCAGGTGCTGAATTAAGTATGTAAAGTGGTGTAAAATATTGTGTTTCGGGAATGATATAGAATTTTTAGCTATAAAATTTAATCATGAATAATAAAAATAAATAAATTAATACAAATTTATGAAATACTGGGGAAAAAAGCAGTATCAAATGCTTGAGATTGAAGATTGGAGAAAATGTTGGTAAAATATGGGAGAACCCATAAAATACATAAGGCCTGGCAACCTTACCCTGCATGTAGACACATAAATATATACATGTGCATGCACACATACATACACACATAGATTTATGCATATGCACATATGTATGATGTTAAACATAATATGATGCTAGCGGCAGTGTTTTTCCTTTCAAGGTAACTATGAATATTGTTGTAACATCTGCAACAAAAAATTCGCATCTCGTGCTAAACTTAATGATCACATGCATCAACACCGCAGTCCAAGATTCAGTTGTGAGGAGTGTGGGAAACAGTTCATACGTCAAGATGCCCTTCTTACTCATAAAAGGGTGCACACAGGAGAGCGTCCTTACCAGTGTCCTCTCTGTGACAAATCATTTCACACAGCTTCGAACCTTCGTCTTCATGAGCAGGTATATATGATCTTTTTGTACCTAGAAAACTTTCTTAAATTTTCAAATGGTTTATTTTCATGTACGTAAATGTTGTTACTACATCTTATATTTTCCATATGGATAAATATGCGAAGATAGTTTACAGACAATAGAGACCAATAAAATGACACCTTATGAGCCTTTAAAACATCAACAAGTCATTATTTAAAATGCCAAATACAAGTAAAAAGTATTACTGATATCTCTCGTATTTCTGAAGAACAATGTAGTGCGATATTAGTGGTATTATTTACGCAAATAGCACACATTTACAATTACAGTTACGCCAATATAATTTAATTTTCACACATTCTGACACATAACCAGTAAATAATTTTCATAAATATTGTAAATATTTTAAAGCAAATCATTTAACCCACACTGTAAAAACAATTCCGAAAATAAAATCTAGCCACATATAAACTTCTTTCTCTTAGGTTATATCATTCCTTAACATTGTCACATTGATTTAATTTAATGACAAATTTAAATCCATTACATGTCTCTTAGGACTTCAACAGAAAAGCTTAATAAATGCTGAAAATTCAATAGTCATCGAATTGTGTGTTTTGATGGGACACCATGTTTGTTTACCAACTTCGAAATTGAAATTAATACTTAAAATGCTTTTAGATGACTATATCACAAGGATAGTGGGCTCTGAAATGAAACACTTAGGTGCATGATTGTATACTTGAGACTGTGAATTCTAGTAATTCCAAAGATATGTACCAGTGCGTGATGTAATGAAAACGATTATTAATGGGTAGAATTTTGACGATAATCATATTTAATGGCATTCTGTAGTCAATGGCTGTTGGTAGAAACTACTGTAGTCCAAGATGATATTCGGAGCTCAACTGTATTGACAAAAAATATGTGATTGAATGATAGTAATGTTATGTGTAATATCTGAAAGTGTACTTATTCACAAATTCATTTTGAGAAAATACAAAACAGAGGAAATTATTTCTGGCTGGGAGAACAGTTCATTAATAGAGACGGTTTTTTTTTTTTTTAATTGTGCAGGAAAAGCTTCCCTCATCCTCACTCCACAAATCACAACTGAGTCACAGGCCTGGTGGTGTCCTTTGTTGCAAATCTCATTTCTGTGAAAGTAGAAATACTGTACAGTATGCTATGCAAATATTAGTAGTCTTACATTCTTAAATTACAAATGAAAGTGAAACTCTTTCTTATATTCCAATTTGATTTTTTTTTGCAGACACACAGTGAAGCATCTAACTATAAGTGCCATCAATGTGGATCCAAGTTCAAGCATAAGTCGAGTCTCTCTGCACATGCGAAATGTCATGAAAGTTCAGGACTCTTACCCTGTCCAGTGATTGGTTGTCGACGGGCTGAGAGAGGATTTCTCCTTCCTCGTAGTGTACAGGCTCATCTTCGCAACCAACATCAAAGATTCTTGTGTGCCAATGTAAGCACTCACTTCTCTGTATTTAGTAAGAAACTAACTTGAAATTAATTTAGTGTGGATTTTGAAAGAACAGACAGTAAGGCCATCCTTGCATCTTTATATCTTCATTATCATTCTTACACATATATTGTTTTTAGGTTTAAAATGATCAGAGGACTTTTGATTTTTAAGAATAATAAAAATTCTTACTGTGGTTTTCTTCATTAAGAAAAATGAAGAGTCCAGCTTTTGTCATAGATTTGTGGCACACAAAAGAGTCCTATTTATTTTGAAATTGTTAACAACTACATGCACTGATAGGCAGGAGAATGTACCTCAGAGGTAACATATGACAAATCCAAATTGTTCAATTTTGAGATTATAACACAATTGAATTCCTTAGGATGAGATTTATCTGAAGATATACTGCGTTAAGTCCTAGTTACAACTGATGTAGAATTGAATGCGTTTTTTAAGATGATCATATGTTAGGAACATACTATGATAAATCCCAAAGAAGTCTATTTACTTCTGTGTGTGTCTTATAATTTTTAAAGTATACTATGGTTTCACTATACCAAAATTAGAAGGCATAGGTTCGTAACTTTACCAGCTATGAAAGAAAAAGAAAACAGTAATTTGTTTTTTGTCTGTATCTTAAAGTTTATAAAATGGACTTATTATACAGTATCTTTGAGGTACAGCTGTCAAAAAAAAAAAAAAAAAAAAAAGTGGCTGCACTCGTGCAAATATTTTCTAAATCCACTTCAGGTCACAGCAATGTTACATTATGCATGTGCTTGTAGAAGCAGTTCCGGAAGTATGGAATTATTCTGTATATGCATCTCTTAGACCAGCGGTAGAGTGCTCGCTTAATGATTTGAAGGTTGTGAATTTGGGTCTTGGTTCAAGTTTTCATTTTATTTTTTAATCATTATTTAGCAATATAAATAATATTCAAGTTATCATTCATATTCTGTTATCTTTCTTTAGTGATATAAATAATATTCAAGTTATCATTTGTATTCTGTTATTCTTTAGCAATGTAAATAATATTCAAATTATCATTTATATTCTCTTATTGTTCTTTAACGATATAGATAATATTCATGTTATTTATATTCTGTTATCGTTCTTTAGCGATATAAATAATATTCCAGTTATCATTTATATTCTGTTATCGTTCTTTAGCAATATAAATAATATTTGAGTTATCATTTATATTCTGTTATCATTCTTTAGCGATATAAATAATATTCAAGTTATCATTTGTATTCTGTTATCATTCTTTAGCGACATAAATAATATTCAAATTATCATTTGTATTCTGTTATCATTCTTTAACAATAGAAATAATATTCACGTTATTTATATTCTGTTATCGTTCTTTAGTGATATAAATAATATTCAAGTTATCATTTGTAGTCTGTTATCGTTCTGTAGCAATGTAAATAATATTCAAGCTATCATTTATATTCTGTTATCGTTCTTTAGTGATATAAATAACATAAATTCAATATTAGGTTTGGAACAATACAGTTGCATAATACTGATGATAGTTTTTTCTTTTTATATTATTACATTATACTATCTTGAAACAATAAAATGAAGAGGAGTGACAAGGAATTGAACCTGAGACTTTGACATCTAAATTCCTATGTTCTTTGGACTGAGCTAAGAGGGCACAAGTATAAACACATTTGCGGAGAAATTGGCCCCATGTCCCTCCAAGATTTTCTGATGATTTGTAGAAGCTCGTCCAGGATGTGGGGGTCAAGGGCTAATTGGGATTTCCCGGTCTCTGATCGGATCAGAAATCCTGATAGAACTAATATTTAACCCTTGCAGTGAATTTCGGTGAAGTCCGGAGGGCCCAATTAGTCAAATCCTCTCTCCTCACCTCCACGCTTGGGCACTCTGGGATCTATTAAGATGCAAAAGAGACAGTGGTGTGTGGAAAGCAACGGGAAGTTACTGCATTTATCCTTCCCAAGAAAAACTGCAAACATGAGCAAAGGAAGCTTTTAATAGAAAAAGGAGCATGTTCTGCAGACCTCTGGAAAAAGAACTAAGGAAGAGACTAGCGAAGTGCTTTGTGTGGAGTGATATTGTATGGTGAAGAAACATTACGACGAAATGAAGAGAAACGAATAAAAGCATTTGAAATGTGGATGTGGAGAAGAATGGAGCGTGTGAAGTGGAAAGACAGAATAAGAAATGAAGTTGTGTTGGAAAAAGTGGGTGAAGGAAGAATGATGCTGAAACTAATTAGAAAGAGAAAAAGGAATTGGTTGGATCACTAGTTGAGAAGAAACTGCCTACTGAAGGATGCACTGGAAGGAATGGTGAACGGGAAAAGAGTTCGGGCAGAAGAAGATATCAAATAATAGACGACATTAAGATATGTGGATCATATGCGGAGACTAAGAGGAAGGCAGAAAATAGGAAAGACTGGAGAATGCCGGGTTTGCAGTGAAAGACCTGCTCATGGGCAGAACACGTATGCATGTATGTATGTATGTCAAAGATGCCTGGGATGTCGTGGCTGAGAACAGTCGCTATTTGAAAAGACTACTCGATTCCTTGCCCACTCGACTACAAGATGTGATCGAGATGTGGGGAAGATAGACTAAATATTGAATCGTGGCTTTTTATTTTGTTTTTTGAACGCATAATTGTTTGAATGTTCCAAGGCAGACACCAGTAAATTTGTTTTGTTTATGGCACAAAAGATATTTTTGTTGAGAATAAATTTTTTTTTCTTTCCATTTGCAGCCATAATGTCATAATAAATAATAATAAAGTCATGGCATAATACATTCATGAACTGATCAGTCAATCTTCTTAATGTATCCAGCTGTTTGCTGACAACATAAAGTCCACTGTAGTCTATTCAGTTGTTTTTCACGAGAAATGAGGGGTATTTTGATCGGTGTTCATTATAGATGCCTGCTGCTAGTAGCCAGAGTTGGGGTGTAGTCAATATAATATACTGCAGGGCTGTGTCTTCTGCAACTGGTACTGATGATTTTAATTTACTTCTTTTGTGGTTTATGGATGGACAGTATAGAAGAATGTGTTCCAGATCTTCATCATGATTATTACACCACAGACAAGTAGGATTATCAGAAATGTGAAATTGGTGTAGGTACAATTGAGTGACAATGTGACCTGTTCTGGCTCTTGTTAAAAATGTTTGAACATGTCTGGGCAAGTTTTTGTACATTTCTAGGTCATTTGGTTTCTTTTGTATAGACTGTAAAATTTTTCTTTTGTCAGAAGAGAGCCCATTGTTGATCCATAAGTTTGTAAAATGAGACTTTACTGAAGCAAAAGCACTGGATAGAGACATCACTTGAAGAGGTCTTGGTTGCAAATATGTTGCCTGTTTTGCAATATTATCGACTTTCTCGTTTCCAGGTATACCACAATGACTAGATATCCTTTGAAATGTTATTTTCTTTTGGAGTTTTTTTAGTTTACTTAGTTGTTTCTGAATTGGAATAATTCTATATGTATATAGGTTTGGTACATATTTAATTATATTAAATATAGTCCCCTTGGAGTCGGTAAGTATGCAAATAGATTTTTCAGAAATTTGAGTAACACACTGAAGAGCAGCATCAATAGCTAGCAATTCAGTGTCAAGACTGGAGGAGGATGAACATGGTATGAAATAACTTTCTTGATATTTTGGAATATAATACCTGCTCCTGATGTCCCATTATTAGGATTTAGAGATCCATCTGTATAAATTTGAAGGTGATCCTTATATATGCTAGAGAGTAGTTCCATGGCATCTAACTTAAGAATGTATGGAGGATCATTTTTGGAATGATTTCCTGGAATTTGTATGCTATGTTCTGGAATCATCCATTTCCATGGAGGAATTTCGTTCACAACTGGAGTTTTAGCAATGAGTGTGTCTGTGATATAGATTGGTATTTCTTTTTTTTTTATTTTATAGAAATTACACAGGATATCATATGACAGTTTGAAGAACATCTGAGATCTGGATGAGGCTTTCAATTTTAAATGTATTATTAGATCCTTTTGTAATATATAGTGTCTGATTGGTTGTAGGGCAACAGTTGATATGGTGTTTGGTACTCCTAGGCATAATCTTAAGGCTGAGTTTTGAAGAACAGAAATTTTTTGTAGATGAGTTGCTGATGCTCCTCCCCATATTTCACATCCATAGGTAAATTTTGATCGTATATAAGAACTGATGTTAATTACTAAAATAATCATAAAAGAGACAGGGGCAATTATGTATATTTTCTCTCTCTCTCTTAAAAACAAAACATAAAAAGCACTAGGTTGTGTTCGAACGCAGGACCTCACGAATACCAGGCCAGAACGCTACCATTACGCTATAAAGTAATACACAGAATACTTTAATTATAACTGTAGATATCAAGCAACGTGGTCCAACAACATGTAACATCACCTTTCTCCGAATTGTAGTGAAGATACCCGAAGGGAACTTTGCTTCTAGAGAGTGGCCACTTTTTCTGTTGACAACTGTACATTTGAGGGCAACAGCTGTAGTATGAATAATAATTAACAAGAGCCATAGATAAATATTTAACAACTTCATAAATGAAGGGTGTATCATAGGAAGTGTAAAATTGTAATCTGTTATCACTTACGATTTTCTCTTAATACAGCTTGTCTACATTTGATTCACACTGATATACACTAATTTCAGAATTTCTTCTCTTGTTCACCATCATGTTCAACATGTGAAAGAAATCTTTCCTTGTGGTGTGCAGAACTTGGATGCACATTTCTTGTGGAATTGCTGAAATTACATTCATTATTCTCTCTTGCAGATCATCAATATTACATGGTTTGGTTCCATATACACGGTCTTTCAACATACCCTACAACCAAAAACCGTAGGGAGTAACATCTGGCGAACATGTTGGCCATTGCATTGGTCGTCCTCATTAAAATATTTTAAGATATGTTCGGACATCCCGAGTAAAATGCAGTGGAGCACCATCCAAGATTTTCCATTCAGTTGACCTGGAAAAACCAATCTCATGTACAGCATCTATATTTTCAAAGAATCAGCCTGTACTTGATCGACCGCTGTTCATTTTCTTATCAGCAACTGAGCCGGTTTCGACGAACTTGTCATAAATGTGGTAAATGGTTAATGTAGATGGTGAATCACTGTTAAAGAAGGTTTAATCTTTTTTGTGAGAGACTGAGACACTTTGTCTGGCCATTGTCATGAAGCAACACAACACTCTAAGCATGATACATTTTTGTTCTGAATTGCACGACACAGTTTATTTATTGTTTCACAATAGATGTTTCTGTTGATTGTTGTGTCTATAGACAAGAATTAAACAACCTAAACATCTTGTCTGTCCCAAAACACTGTAAACATGATCTCACGAGTTGAAATGATCTGTTTGGCTTTTGTCTTCACTGGTAATTATATGTGCCCCCACTCCATGGCCTGCTGCTTCGATTTAGGAGTCATATGCTACACATCTCGTTACCTATAGCTATGTAGCTTAAGAACTCATCATCTTGCTCACTGTATCGTATGTTTCTCGGTGAGCAATTTCGCCACTCAGCAGGAGCACAATTTCCGAAAATCTGGGTGATCTGACACAATTTCGTAAGAAGCAACCATGAAATTTGTGGCAAATGCAGGAAAAGTGACGAAATTGTGAATCGTCTTTCCTCATGAACTTTCTCTTCGACCGCATGCACCAAAACATTATTGACCATAAACAGTCAGCTGCGGATCATCATGCACAGTTTCACGACATTCATTAAAGTTCCTAATCCAACTCCTTACAATTGAATCACTTATATCATATTTTTCGTACACTTCACGAAGTTTATGAATGTCTGCCAGTTTCACATATATTGGAGAGCAAGAGAATTAATGGATTTATTGCGAAGAGCTTAGCATTAGTTAACAACTTTTTTTTGCATTCAGAAAACAATAATAATGGATTGCATTTCAAAGGCGGCATGCCACTCGATTGACTTGAACATTTTAAACACACAGAATAATGTGTCCATGCAATCTGCAATTGGAACTCACTTTGTGGACACGCTTCGTATGAAGAGTACTAGATGTTCCTTCTGGTTTGAAGGATTCAAGTTTCCTTGTTTAAAAAGATTTTTTTTTATCTAGTAGTGAATAATTGAAATAATTGATTTTGCACAATTCACCGAAGCATCTTCGTCTAAGAGTGGTGAGCCGAAGCTGTGGTTCTTTTTGCCGCTGTAGGTGTTGCTTTCAGTACACTGTGAGAGACTAACTACACAGCACTGCACGATAATGATGATTAATGGAGCAGTAGTGGGCTGCTAGTAGGGGAAATGGGAGTACCCCACAAAAACATACCACCATCTTTGGACTCCCCAGGATAGAACTCTGGTTACTAGTGTGGAAAGCCAATGCTTTAGCCTTTTGGCTAATGATAGTCTGCAGCATCATGTCTGTGTTACAATGAGATGGGAATATTATTGAATAAAAATAATGTAGTGACATTAAAAAACAATTAAATTCATTGTGTGACAACCATGAAGGGCCAAGACTGACCAGTCAGCTGCTGGCCTCACGTGTCTCAGCAAAGATTAATGATGATCTAACCAGAATGGAGGTAACATGTGGTTACCATGGTCCTCCCAGCAGTTATGGTAGGTTTTCATAACTGGATTTCACTGCCATTCTAGCTCCCAAATTCATCATGATACTGCATAGGCATCAGTCCCATACATTCCTTCCCCGTGAGAACTCGAACCAGCACTCATTCTGTATCGCAAGTCGTAGACATGATGCCTTAGACCAGTGGTTCCCAACCTTTTTTGACTGATGACACACTTTACTGAACGCCCATGATATTGCAACACACTTATTTGTTTTTATTATTAATAATAATAATAATAATAATAATAATAATAATCATCATCATCAGTGCATTTCTTCTTTCTTCTGGAGAAAAAGGTGATAGAAGTCTGTAGAATATTTTATAGCAGATGGGGAGATGATTACTGTTCACTGCACGAGAATTTTGTCGTTTTTATCCTCCTTTTCGTCCAAGTAAAACTTTCAAAGTCTAAGCGGAATTCAAAGAAAAATTATATTAAAAACGTAGATATTCACACATATTTCGGTTCCATGTTGAAGAATGCAACAAAAGGAGCTGGAACGCCATTACAGTGCGTTCCACAAGAAAAAAAGCCCTGATAACTTGTACCTAGTGTCGGACATCCAGTGTTGTAGATAGGTTGATGTTAGCACGCAATCGAAAAAAAAAAAAAAAGCAGCAAATTGATTGGCATTAGAAAAAAACAAAGGTAAGTATCAAAAATCCCAACCTATCTATGCTGGATGTCTGATAAAAGATTTTTATTATCGTTTTTGACAACTCACCTATTTGAATTGATATGAAGTCAGCACTTTGTGGATTGCACACAGTTGCTATATATGTGGTCTTTTGGTTGACAGGCCAATACATAAATCATCTTCAAGATGCGGCAGTCTGTTTCTTTGTTTAGATTTCACTATTCTATGGAATTGGAATATATCAGTCCCCTAACTGCCCATTGTGCAACTCAAACTAAGCAATGGATTCGGAACACCTCAAAATCTGTGCTTCGTTGGCTGACGATAATATCTTTGAAAAGTATTGGAGTGCAAGAGGTCAAATGACTTTATTGTCAAATGTCTGGCATTAGAAAACAACAACTATTTCTATGGTAGAAAAATGCTGATTTACACAAGTATGACGTTGAAAACGGCAGTTCTAAATATATTTCTAGTTTATTCGGCACCATCGACTAATTTGACGAAACATTTCCATATATAAGACACTAGGGATTTTGTTTATATTCCTCTCCACGACACATAAAACCATATTGCAAGTATTCATCACTATATTAACGAAACGCAGGGAATATTCACTCACATTATTTGAATTAGCAGTGCTGTCATCTAACCCAGAACTTGATTCAGATTGTCTTTTTCTAATTAAAAATTTGTTCATGATAAAATCTAATTAAAGCACTTTTGATAAAAAGTCGCACTCGCACTATTGCCCGCTCAGACTCATATACTGAAACTGACCAAAATGTTTGGACGATTTTAAACTCTGTTTATTACTAAGTGGGGAGAATAAACGAATTACTACGCATTGTTACAGGTGTTGACGTTTCATTGGTAAAGTCTGTCTCAAAATAAAATGTACCATATCGAAGACTTCGTTGTAAATAAAAACTGCGTTGTAAAGAAACTTTCTGGAGGGCATAAAATTTATTTTTCGATTCCAAAATTTCGTGACACACCAGTGTGTTGCGACACACCGGTTGGGAACCACTGCCTTAGACCATGATGCTACAGCATGGGACAGTATAGTGACATAGCAGAGGAAAATACGCTAACTGATCAAAGAAGTGCACCTACATATAATTTTGCTTGATTCACATTAGAAATATTGGAATTTTTATTTCAGTGTGGGCGTGAGTTTGGAAGCAAGCAAAGCTTGCTAGAGCACGAGAAACTACACAGCAGTCAAGTACCTCTGGAAGAGAGCAGATTGCATGTTTGTCACCTTTGTCCTAAGAGATTTTCTCAGAAGACAAAACTAAGTGCACACATCAAGACGCACTTACAGGTCAGTTCTACTTGTTACAAATTCCTCTTAAAAACACCATATTGTTATGCAGTAGCCATCATGTGTGAACATTTGTAAGTTCAGCTCCAATGAAATTTCAAGCCTATTAATCTTTTTAGCATAGAGGTATAGTATTAACTGTTTAATTTTATACGAATTTCTTCTTACCAAATATTTTTAAACACAATAATTTGAATAATTCAATTTATTTAGCGTTTTTATAGGATACACCTGACTTTCATTTATAGTGCTGCTTTTTATAAAATATGTTCCGAATTTTTGTTTTGTTGAGATTTGTTATTTGAACTAACCTTTTGATACCTTTCTTTTGTTATTATTATAATCCTATTATAATCATCTTCATCATCATTATCATCATAATCATCATCATAATTATCATAATATCTCGTTCTTACTAAGGAGATTATTATTCCTATGAATCTTTTTTCCGTTAGTTATTTAATAATGCCCTATCAACTGCTCGATTAACTAGTATTTGTGGAACAATTGATGATGAGATGGTATTTGATAAGATGAGCTCAAGGATTCATCATGAGATTATCTCACGTTCGCCTTACATTTTGAAAAAACTCCAAATAATCTGAACCAAGTAAAATCAGCCCAGTAGGAACTCGCACAACAACATGATACAAGAATTGGGAAGTGGAATAATTATATATAATAATATTGTATTTACTTTCAACAATAATACCAGAAGTGTTGATAGTCTCCTGGTAATTCAATTTAGCTGAATGAAAGTTTCTTGTTATGATAATTATTTTAAGATTTCAGGTCGAGAAATAACTACCTCATAACAAGAAACATGCAGCTTAAAAGCAAAATTAAATTCATCATCACCATCATCATGGTCAATAGACGTTTCTACTCAGTTGTGGATCGTCTTAGAATGTATCTCCCCCACAAAGTCCTGTCTTACCACATTAAATTACTGGTGAAAACTATTTTGCATATGTGAAATTTGGCGAGATAACTCCTAATGGAAACAACTGGATCCTAGTACATGCAAATGAATGCATTCAAATATTTTCTCTGTGTAAGCGGAGATTATAAACACATTCCAGTCTCCTGCAAATATGAAATTCTTTCGTAAACATTTGAGGTTATAATATCATAACTCTTTATTGTGAAATAGGCATTATTAATTTATTTTTCAAAGTATTAATATTATTGTGAACTCATTTTCGGTAAAACTCAGTGTATGGATTGCTCACTTCTCCTATACCATCACCACTTACTTTTCTCTTTATTCTACCTGAAGCTGTAATTAGCTTTCCTTCTCCCACCTACACCCATTCTCACATGATCTCAGCTATCACGGGATATCCCATGTTCACTGTAAGTTGACTCCCGCAGTAATCTGTATACTGAAGCTTTTATCCTCATTTACTTCTTTTAGTGTTAATTTATATTTTCACATCCAAATCTTGTCATGTTTGCATAACACTTTGTGTTAACCACTAATAACTTCGAGAGCATAATCGAGAAAGTACCTTGGAATAAAACAGATGAACATAAGATAAAGTACAGAGCATTGAAGCCAAGATGTCCACTCACTACCGGTGGCCACGCGGCCTCTGCATGCTATATGGGTCGCCTGTCTCCCGCCAATCAACCGTAATTTGCGGCAAAATGAAACTCATAATACTGAAATAAAAGGCTTACCTTATTGTAGTAATTGCTGAAAATGATGACCTTCGGCATTCAAGCATGCTCGACATCGCTTCAGCACATTCTGGACAGTTTCTGTAGTTCCTTTTCACTTATGTGATGCACTACACTGGTTTTTGTACGGTTTTAACTTCAATTTAGTGGCATGTTGAACTGAGGTTTTTGACATCCCTACTTCCTGGGCTAATCTGTGTAAAGATTTCTGAGGGCTGTGTTCTGAACAAAAACCTATTTCATCTAATGTTTCCTCAGTTAAGATCTGTTTATTCACTCGACACTTCCTATTTTGAACTGAACCTGTCTCATTAAATTTCTTTATGAGTGTGTTTATTGTTTTCTTATTTGCCACAGGACCATCAGGGAAACGACATCTGAATTTAATGGCAACACTTTCTCCACATATAATTCACGGAAATCTTGCATATATAAATGCGTTGTTCTATACTATACATCACAACACAAACGTGCACAACAGAGAAGCACTGAATATTGACTTGAGAGCTGTGGAAATCTGCCATAACTAGCGAGAGCATAACACTGGGATTTGCATCATTCCCACCCGCCAACCAGTTTTCATGGTGGTGGGGGACATCTTCACTCGGACACTCTGTACTATCAAATAATATTTTTTGCACGATCGTGTTTTTTTTTTTTGTTGTTGTATTTATAGCTATTGTTGTTAGGCCTTGAATGTTAGAATTCCCACACAGAAACTTGTTGCTAGGGAAACCATTCTTCATAACATAAAACTATATTGAAATAGACCCATTACAGTGCACTTATTGTTACTTAGTTACTATTGCATATACTAATGGAAACACTAGTGTTGCCCCACTTTGATTATTTATTGACTGACCTCAATGTTAACCAGTCGAAAAGATTACAATGTGTTCATAATTCTTGTGTTTGCTTCGTCTACAATGTCTGTCGCTCTGACCGCATTACCCCATCCTTTCAAACTCTAAACTGGCTATGGCTTAACGAACATAGAAATTTTCATTCCCTAGTCTCCTTTTCCAAGTCCTTCACATTTCTACACCTACCTACCTTGCCTCCTGCTTCAGTTACCTATCATCATACCACAATCTCTTCACATGCATGCAAAATAGCTGCATACTAGCCATACCAACACACAAAACTTCATCGTATTCATCATTCACTATCTCACTATTGTACTTGTGGAATACCCTGCCCAGTGACATCAGAGAGTGTCGGAACTTAACAGTATTCAAAAACAAACTTATTAACCATTTTCTTTACTGCATAGAGTGCAATGCAGTAAACTGAGTATTCTAACTTATTGCAAATGTTTCGAAATTGTTATTGTTTCGTTCTGCATCATATTTGCACAGTGTGCTAATTATTTCTAGATATTTGATCATTTTTCTTAATCACTAATACATCAGGTAGACAATATATTGTATTAGTACCTTTTGTGTCCATTGTGATCTTATCTTCCTACTAATATACATACTTTTTTTTATTCTCTCATTCTTTTTGCATTTGTGCGTTCTGTATTTGTATCTGTAATTTTATTTCTATTTCTTATTTGCTTCTTCTGTCTGCATTTGTTTCTTGTATATGTGTGTTTGTATTCTGGTGGTGTGGTAGAGAAGACCTGATGGCCTTAACTCCGCCAGATTAAATAAATAAATAAATAATATTACAGTTCAGTTTTGTGAATGTTTGGAAATAATATTGCTATAAATTCTCAATGCAAAATATATTGTATTTGCAATTTTAAAAATATGATCGTGCAAAAAATGTTGTACAATACAAGTTTGTGAAGTGCATTACAAAATCTAGGAGATTGAAAAATTCAAACTTTTCCTCAATTTTGTAAAAAGCACTTACCAACCTTGTATCGCAATATTATACTATTTTAGCACTGCGTTTGGGACTTTCTGTGTAGTATGATTCTCATTTGCCATTGATTTCACGTGGAATTATCACATTAATATTCCTCCTAAATCCTTTGTCAACCATTAGAAAAATAGACAATCGCCTTGCAGTCAACAGTGTAATCAGAAAGCTACTATAGTCTGAACTATGGCCAACGAGATGATTGTGCCTGTACATACAGGTAATATTTATAGTCTATTGTGTGATACAACATCACATCCATTTTCTGATGTCTCACAGAAACCTGGATTAAAATATAGTATTATCCGCAATAAAGAGGTACTTTGATTAAACAATAAATCTTCCTCTACTAATAGGGATGATAGAATCTAATTTAAGGATAAAAAACTATAGTGCTTGTTCCCCAACCACTCTGTATTATCATTATTATTTTCTTCTTTACAAGATATTAGCCATTGAAAACAGAAGTGGTGTGAGTAGAAAATGGATAATGAGGGTTAAAATAAGTTTCGTAAAATACAGTGCAAGGTAGCAATTTATATCTCCTTTGTATATTTATATCTCCTGACTACTAATAGTTCAAGTAAAATTGACGATTTTACTTAAAAAAAAAAGTGTTTTTATCATGTTAATCCAGACTGTCAAAGAAATTACCTATGCCTCTTCTGCTTTAAATGGCTCTTATATAATAATCTTATGTGTTTATTCGAAGTGTATTTTACTTTACAGTATATAAAACATTTTTGTACACATATTCTTTTACAGCACTTCAATATAGGAGAAGTAGCAATTCAGGTTTATTGTATGCATTCAAATATTAGTCCTAGTGAATACAAATTTAAGAGTTGTAAATTCTTCTATATTCAAAAGTTCTCTTGTCATGTAGCATGCATTTATTATGACTACTCTCTGTACTTCAAATCTTTGTTCTTGACCCCTATATGATTTCACTATTAAGATTATTGTAACCAGTTCCTGTTTCTAAATTCGTCTTAGCTCTTTTGTTAGTGTGATAAGTTGTTATTCTGCTAAACATAATATGGAGTTAAGTACAGATGTGTTTATGAGATCCACTGCAGATCTGTATTGTCTTCAGTATGATATCTAGTCGATCATTTACTTCTTATGTATATAAACACTCGGTTTTCAAAAATTTTGGGATGACAGTGATTCAGACTTCTTACATTTTTCCAGGAGCCCAGTCACGCATGTAATATTTGTGGCAAGCGCTTTCATCGTAAAGATGTCCAAACAAATCACATGTTTCTGCATTCTGGACAGAGGCCATTCAGTTGTGCTCACTGTGGTAAAGCATTTGCATTTAAATCCAACTTGAGCACACATCTGGCAACCCATCCAAGTGATGCTGGTCATCAACAAGTCGAGTTTGTATGTCCCGAATGTGGCAAGAAGTTCCGACATCGCAGTTCTCTCACCCTTCACAGGTATGATGTTCAGCACGACTCACATATTTCGCATAGAGGTGACTTTTATTTGCATTTAATACATGGCAGATTACATCATAGCATTGCTTCATAAAATTAGAGAAGATACAGGAATGCTATGTTGTAATCTGCCATCTTACTTGTCAATCTTGCCAATATAATTGACAGTCATTTTTGACAAGCTTGTTAAATTTTAAGAAACAAAATTTACTCACCTTGTCACTTATCACTGATTTCCTTGCCAGCCTGTCACAAGTTAAAGTAAGTAGTCATTTTTAAGAAGCAGGCCCCATGGGGTAATCGCTCTTTAGAAAGAACTTTCTGTTCTAGATTTGCATATAGTGGAAATATAAATAAATATAACATCATAGGGTAATATATATTCATATATGAGGTCTCGCCGTCCTCATTGACTACAAGTAACCATACTGTAGATATATCTATGAAATTGAGAAAAATTCGTTCCGGCACCAGGAATCGAACCCGGAACCTCTCAGCTCTGCGCACTGAATGCTCTTTCCAACTGAGCTATGCCGGGACATAATCCACGATGCAGGCCAAACTCTTCTCATTCATATCATCAATAGCCTACTATCTGCATTTTTATGACATGCAAGTCACATATGCAGGAGCGCATATTTAAATGACTTTCTGGCCATTTTCGACAACAGTTTATGAATACTGTTAACGTTTGACATATACATATATATTCATATATGAGGTCTCGCCGTCCTCATTGAATACATTGACTACAAGCAGCCATACTGTAGATATATGTATTAAATGATAAAATACACATATTTGGTCAATAACACAGTGTTCATGAAGTCGATAAAATACATTAAAGGAGATATATCACAGTTATATGAACACATAAGTTTATTGAAGATGTTATTCAGACATGTTTCGGAGAATGCTTCTCCACCTTCTGTGATAAGTTACTTCGACAAAGAGGTTCAGATGTTCGAACTGCGTTCTTGCTTGGCTTAAAGTGGATTGACTTTATCATAGTATAAGTTGACCAACTTTTCTTCACTAGCCATATTTAAAGATAAAATACACATATTTGGTCAATAACGCAGTGTTCATGAAGTCGATAAAATACATTAAAGGAGATATTATGTCACAGTTATATGAACACATATATATCTATGAAATTGAGAAAAATTCGTTCCGGCACCGGGAATCGAATCCGGAACCTCTTAGCTCTGTGCTCTGAGCGCTCTTTCCAACTGAGCTATGCTGGAACACGATCTGTGATGCAGGCCGAACTCTTCTCATTCATATTATCAATAGCCTGCTACCTGCATTTTTAAGACATACAAGTCACATATGCAGGAGCACCTATTTAAATAACTCTGGCCATTTTGGACAATAGTTTATGAATACTGTTAATGTTTGACATATACATATACTGTATATTCATATATGAGGTCTCGCCATCCTCATTGAATACATTGACTACAAGTAGCCATATTGTAGATATATCTATTGAATTGAGAAAAATTTGTTCTAGCACTGGGAATCGAACCCGGGACCTCTCAGCTCTGTGCGCTAAGTGCTCTTTCCAACTGAGCTATGCCGGGACACGATTCACGGTGCCAGCCGAACTCTTCTCATTCATATCATCAATAATAGCCTACTACCTGCATTTTTTAAGACATACAAGTCACGTGTGCAGGAACGCATATTTAAATGACTTTCTGGCCATTTTCGACAACAGTCTCATATGAATATGTATGTATATGTCAAACATTAACAGCAGTATTTCCCAACCTTTTTAAGTTCGCGGCACCCTTGGGAATAACATTAAAAACTGGGGGCACTCTTTCTTGCATTAAAAGAAAAATTGAAGAGTAATATATTCATTTATTGAAAGATGAAATAATAAGTGACATAGATCATAACAAAATAACTTTACTACAATCCCTGAGTAAAAATACGTCAATAGAGTTTTGTTCGATTAATCATTAATGTGAAACTTGTGATTGATGCTTAGAGCACAGATACGTGATATTGGGCCTTACACTTGACAATGAAACACACACATCATCCTCAAGGTTATTCAGTCTATTTCTTGCTTTGCATCTTGTCACCATAGCATAGAAGGCTTGCTCACATAGATAGGATGTTGAAAAGGGCAAAAGTGCCTTAATTGCTTTCTTCATTAGGTTAGGATACTCCTATCTCAGTCGAAGCCAAAAAGCAGCAACCGACGCCTCACTCTTGGTGAACTTATCTTTGAGTGTGGAATCAGCGCAAAGATCAATAAATTCATCTTCGTTCGCAAGCACTGAAATCTATTTTCTCTGCACTATCTACGAAATCAAATGGTGAGACAACCCAGTCGAGATTCATAGTGGAAATAGATGGAAAATACATCTTGCAATCTTGATAAGTTATCACAAATGTGGTCTTTCAGCTTACCCATATCTTTATCTCCTGCCAGATTAAGAAGAGATGGAAAGTTCGACAGATCTCCTTTCTGAACTGTAGATCTTCAAGAACTAAGTTTTCTTTTAAAACCTTTCATTTTATTGGTTGAGGAAATTGTTGTTTCCTGTCGACCCCGCATTGCAACATTCAGT
Source organism: Periplaneta americana (assembly GCF_040183065.1). Taxonomy (NCBI): domain Eukaryota; kingdom Metazoa; phylum Arthropoda; class Insecta; order Blattodea; family Blattidae; genus Periplaneta; species Periplaneta americana. The sequence goes on from NC_091128.1 coordinate 67,388,166, forward strand.
TCATTCAGTTTATGAAAAATATCTGCCAGATACGACAGTTCCAAACATCAAGAATCACTTAGTAACAGCTCATGAAATGTGTCTTGATTTTCATCATTTAAAAAAGTTTTCACCTGTTCTTTGAGTTCGAGAAATCGGTTCAATACATGACCCCGCGATAACCACCTTACTTCTGTGTGAAGTAACAAAGAGGTATGAGCTGCATCAGTTGCGCGACATAACTGTTAAAAAATCCTGCACTTTAAAGGTCGAGACTTCATGTAGTTCACCATTTTCATAACTTGGTTAAACACTGGAGTAAAATCTTCATTACACGCTTTCATGACTAATGTCTCTCTGTGCAAAAAAACAGTGAGTTATAATTATGGATGGATTTTCATTGAGAGCTCTGGCAGTAAAATATTTAAATTTCCCAGACATAGATAGTGTACCAACTAAACATATACCACAACAGTCTTTCCATGAAAGATCATGGTCATTGAGAAAGGAATTAATAGAAACGAAAATATCGTGGCCTGTGGTTATAATCTCCAGCGGTCTACAGAACAGAAACTGCTTACTAATATCTTCATCATCACTATATCTGATAAAACCAAGGAGTTGCGGTTTGTCACCAATATCGATACTCTCATCTACTTGCAAAGCAAATATTCTATCAGTTTTTTTATTTTCTCCAGATTTGTTCGTTGATATTGCATGACACTTCAGATATCCTGCGGCTGATTATATTGTTGGAGAGAGGAATTTTCGAAACTTGATCAGCTGATCCTTTGTCAAGAATTGTTGAAATTATAACTTTACATGCAGGGCCTATGATTTTCTCTCCAAGAGTATGAGGTTTCTTTTTTTTTTTTTAGCTATCAGTTCTGCTACTTTAAACGAGGTTTCAAGAGCAGTGTCAACTATGGTCAGAAAAACACATCACACTTTTCTGTGACACACGAGGATGCTTAGTTGTAAGATGCTGCTTCAGTTTGCTAGGTACCATGGACTCGTTGCTGAGTGTTTCGCCACAAACTAAACACACAGGGATAGGGTTTTCCTTCATACGCTTAGTAACTGACCAGGTATGATCTTTTCTTTCATTTGTCTTCTTTATGTGTTGCATTTGACAGTCTGGGAGAAACTGTAGCTGAAGGAGCCGACTGTTCACTTTCACTGTCCTGGCGTTAATAACAACAATAAACTTATCCATAGCAAAACTCTGTGAATCAACGCGAAGAAAACAACTGAAAGCGGCGGCAGAACTCGTACAATTTTATTATATATTGTTCTGTCGAAGTCTCGGGAATGTTCGTGAGGAAACGAGTAGTCTATACTAGTATACTGAATCTGGAATGTTCGGCAGAGATTGGCTGTAATGCCATCTGCCCGAGCTGGATACAAGTATAATTGAATCATTGAAAAGAATCGGTCTGTAGTGCATGAGAGTAATTAATTTGACTTATTTTATTTCAAGACCTTACAAGACTTAAGTAGACAGTAATTTTTTTTTTTTTTGTTTATTTCAATATCTCGTGGCACTCTAGGGTGCCGGGGCACACTGGTTGGGAACCACTGGTTAACAGTATTCATAAACTGTTGTCGAAAATGGCCAGAAAGTCATTTAAATATGCGCTCCTGCATACATGACTTGTATGTCTTAAAAATGCAGGTAGTAGGCTATTGATGATATTAATGAAAGTAGTTCGGCCAGCACTGTGGATTGGTTACCAACAGCATAGCTCAGTTGGAAAGAGCGCTCAGTACACATAGCTGAGAGGTCCTGGATTCGATTCCCAGTGCCAGAACGAGTTTTTCTCAATTTAATTGATATATCATAGGGTAACTGAAGTGATGGCTGAAAAATGTGCACATAGATGGAAACCATGTTTTGAAATAAATAACAGTGGAATTTCTCTTTATTTATTTATTTATCTATTTATTTATTCATTTATTTATTTATCTATTTATTTATTTATCTATTTATCTATGTATCTATGTATCTATCTATCTATGTATCTATCTATTTATCTGTGTATCTATCTGTATCTATCTATATCTATCTATCTATATCTATCTATATCTATCTATCTATCTATCTATCTATCTATCTATCTATATCTATCTATCTATCTATCTATCTATCTATCTATCTATCTATCTATCTATCTATCTGTCTGTCTGTCTGTCTGTCTGTCTGTCTGTCTGTCTGTCGTGCGTTACAATGTTGAATGACAGCATTGACATCCGGTCATATAGCTATCACTCACTTATCAACATACAATTTATTTATCGTCCTATTGTTAGTAAAACCATTTAAGACCAGTAATACAAGTTTTGTAAAAACAGGAATTAAAACTTTATTAATGCACGAAAAATCATAATAAATTCTTCAAATAAAGTAATTGGTTTGTTGCCTGTATGCAACATTTCGGACTTATTTCATTTTAGTAGAATACAGAGCACGGAAAGACAAGTCGGGGACTGTACTTAACTTATTTTACACAAAAAGTGGATTTAATTGGCTTTACTAGTCATCATCATCATCATCCTTCACGAATTAGGCCTCTGTAGACCTGTTTCGGCCCCATCTAGCAGTCTTCTTAACGGTCTTCCTGGTCGACGATGTCCTCTAGGTTTATATTGCATCATAATTTTTGGGATTCTTGAATTTTCCATTCTTCTTACATGATCTTTACTAGTAATAGGACGATATATACATAGGTAGACCTTACATTATATGCACACATACATTTTGAAATTTATTTTACATGTCTTTTAATTTATTTATTTCCTTCATTCATTTTTCTCTTACTTTCTAAAGGTATGTTCCTAAGGATTTTATTATCTGTTCATTTGTAATTCTTGATAGCGTATTGTATACCTGCCGCCGCGAGAATAAATGTTGATGCAGCCGAGCATAACTAGAATGTCATGACCGCACTGGTAGAAAAGGTGGATGGGGTAAGAAAGGGGAGTAAAGCAGTCGCTTTCAGGAGTTACAGTTCTGCAGGTCTGGACTACACCAACCCAGAACTCACCACGAGGAGGGGGTTGCAAACGAATTCCAGCCATCCCTCCCACCCAACTTATTTTTTGCTAATTTAGAAGTTATTTCACTTTATTTTCTCTACTTTCTGGAGAAATAACTCTCTTTGTTTCTTAAGAAGGTAGATCTTTCCTTGCATCCAGTCTTGCTCATATTTGTAAGTCTCACGCTTTTGCGCCACACACTGTAACTGAATCATCACTCACAACTTTCACCAGCCTCTCAGCTCCTTGAGTGTGGCATGGAAATGGAGGGATAATTTTGTGAGCTACATTTCTATCAACAGTTACTTCTTCCAGGACTTGAGAACTAACATAGTGAAGTCTCTATGGTTCTGTGACTTCACACATATTTCAATATACACTATTAAACTGGCATAATCATCTGCTTCAAAATTTATTGTAGGTACCTTAAAAAGGCGGACTGAATGAGGAATTTCTATTGCATAAGTTCTAGCATCCAATATTCTTCTGACAGCTGTTTCCCTTGCATGCTTCCTCTCATCAGCTAATAATAATAATAATAATAATAATAATAATAATAATAATAATAATAATAATAAATATCCGTGGCACCATAGCCCTTGAAGGGCCCAGACCGACCAGCTGGCTGCTGGCCTTACATTCACATGCCGAAGCAGAGGTGGACGATCATCTAACCAGAATGGAGGTATCATGTGGTTAGTTCGAAAGCAGTTATAGCTGGCTTTCGCAACCAGATTTCGCTAGCTATTGTAGCTCCCCAAGTGCATCACGATGCTGTGTGGGCACCGGTCCGATACACTGGCCGAAATTTCATGAGAAAATTTCTTCCCCCATGAGGACTGTAGCGGATTCTGTAATGCGAGTCCTAGGCAGGATGCCTTAGACCACGACACCACAATGCGGGACCTCTCATCAGCTAGCATTGTAATTAATAGATTTTCAGGGTGACTGTAACATGCATTTCTTTCTATTACTTTGTTTGTGACTTTTCTTAAATTTCCCTCTAGAAATTGTGATAATTTGATAATTGAAAACAGCTGTTGGGAACCATCTTTGCAGGTTGATATAGATTTAATTACAAACCAGACTGGTGCATAAACAAGAATTACATAATTGTCTGTAGACACACATAATCGAAGAATGCAACTAACAGTGGTCAGTCAGCGTGCATAGGATAATTTACCTGGTTTCTCATTTGCTAAGTTTGTCTTATATCTTCCATTTACGATGGCTTTACTTATTTCCAATAAATATCTCTAATCTGTGCTTGTCCGTTGTATTAACATCAGGGATGTCAGAAGAAGTAGCTTCAAAATCGATTACGAGGAGGTCTTCACAATTCTGTAACAAATTTCCAATAGGTCCTGAAAATAAATATGGACCTTTTATTTGTCCATCAAGTTTCCGCAATAGGTGACGAAATGATAGCTCATTCATGTGAAGCAAACAAATACACCATAGCAATTGAGATGGATTTCAAGTCGACTTATGATTCCATTTTGCACTCCCACATTAGTGTTTGTTCCATCGCACCTACTGCAAACAAATTTGTTAATTCAACGTTATTGTACTCTAAAACCTTTAACATAGCCAAAGATATATTGTTAGCAGTTGATGGTCCACTTATTGATGCATGTCCTGTGTATTTACAACCAGGTTCTTCCACAATCACATAGTGTTCTTCCTTAGTCACACACCTATCTTCTTTCACTTTCTTCCTTCTAGAAATAGCATATCATCCTTTTTACCATCAAACTATAGTCCTTTAAATGCATTTACTCTATTGTGCTCTTTCCGGTATACAATTTCTCGGGTTTTCTTAACTTCCTTTTGAATATTAGATTTATCAATTACATTAACGTCATCTTCCCTTGAAATTAAATTGAAATCTTGCAATACAGCAGAGGCAATAGCTGCAACTTTCCGCACTGATGCCCCTGTTGTGTCTACAGTTTTTGCCACGTTAGGTAAGTGCTTCCTCATTTACGAACTATCAGAATCCTTTTGTTTCGATTTTCTTTTCTTTGCTTCTACAGGGTACGACCACGTGAAATCACTATCAGAAGGCTACTTCACTTCTGTACTGCTATTTCCTGTTTGAGTTTCCAATGACTCTTGTAATGTTTCGGACCATTTTCGTTTTCTCGTCTTCCTTTCACTTCAATGCAGAATTTGTTTCGTTGCAACAACGTCCACACCACTGATAACCGTTCTCCTGTCAGTCCTCTGATTGTTAAGGAAAAGTTTCTCTTCTTTTGGCACTTTTCGTTGTTTATCACATCTACAAAGATTGAAGTCTACACATTTGCACGCAGCAAGATCAAATAATTTCTTGGCTTCTGATTGAACATTCTGAAATTTTTCCTGATTCTCCTGTTTGTTTTTCAAAAGAATTCTATCTTGTCATGATGTGTAGTAACTCGAAACATTGAAACTGTTGGTATTGAAGCATGTGACCAGACTTTCTGAAGTTTATCGGCCACCTCTTCCGCAATTTTCCATGCAGCAGGCTCTTTAGCTTTATCACCTCTCAGCTCTAGTCGCGTAAATGAGTAACATCTCATTACATCCGAATAAGTTGGTAGATTTCTGATACTGAAGTCACATGGTGGACTAAAAAGACTTTAATAACTAATTGCTGTCTTCTGTCTTGTCTGCACTGATGATTCTGTCATCTCGATTCACAAAACACATCCTTCGTACAACACTTAGCTGTCGCAACTCACATATAAATGAGAGCCTGTATTGTATTTGCAGTGAGGACAAGGAAATATAAACAGTCCCCTCCAACCCATTGTATTCTAAGGCCGGGTGCACACAGAATGAGACTACGTGGTGAGGCGAGATGCGATGTTTTGCTTTAAAATGCCTCGCGACAGCTTAACACATTCTGCTCGCGACAACTGATTTGCTGGCTGTGTGGGTTTGGAAAACTGGCCTAGGCTAGAAAATGTCGTCAATGAAAGAGGACTGTCTATATGAGAAATTCCATTGTATTTTTGGTTATTATTTCCTAAGATGCCTAATATGCCTAAAAATTTATAGAATTGAAAGAATTTTAAAATTAAATATTACTAATGTAGTGCACAAATGTCATTTTGTATGTTTATGACTACTTCACGACTCACAATAAAGAAAAATAGTATATTAAATCAATAATGAATGAAAGTATAGAGCATAGAAGTAGGCCTACTACAAATTATTATTATCTATATTATTATCCACCTGGTGCTTTCATCTCATTTGCAATTTCTCACATATTTTTGGAAACCACATTATTGTCGTGATATTGTTACAAAGATTTTATAAAATGTACATTTCCTGTACTAAAACAACTAATTTATCCACATCGAGCTCCATTATGAATAATGTGCACTACACGACAACAATAGTGTCTGTATATGGTGAAAGTGTACAATCATAGCCACTGCTAACGCATGTGCAGCATACTGCAGCTATCAGACAGTCTTCTCGCGACGAACTTCTAGCAGTCATTCAATGTTGTCTCTCTGTGTCTCCTTGTGTCTGCTCGCGACCGTCGCGCCGCATCTGATTCTGTGTGCACCACATAATAAGAAATCAATGGGAGACAAGTACCATGAGACAAAATGTCGCGTCACTCTGCGCCGCGTCTGATTCTGTGTGCACCCGGCCTAAGCCGTATTATTTTCCATACACTCAGATAGTGCCATAAAGTTTACTGTTGGCATGCCCTCTTTATTCCAGCACACACATTTAGTTTATGTTATCGCATTATACTTGTTAAAGCTTTAAAACTTTAGCAGCCTAGAGGCTCGGTGAAAAATTACATAAAAATCCCCTCCAACCCACTGTATTGTAAGTCATATTTATTTTCCAGACACTCAGATAGTGCCATGAAACATACTTTTGGCATGCCCTCTTTATTCCAACACCCATATTTAGTTAATCAATGTTATCGCATTATACTTCGAAATATTGTTAAAGCTTTAAAGTCTACGCCTGTGGAGTAACGGTTAGCACGTCTAGCCGCGAAACCAGGTGGCCCTGGTTCGATTCCCGGTTGGGACAAGTTACCTGGCTGAGATTTTTTCTGGGGTTTTCCCTCAACCCAATATGAGCAAATGCTGGGTAACTTACGGTGTTGGACCCTGGACTCATTTCACCGGCATCATCACCTTCATCTCATTCAGATGCTAAATAACCAAAGCTGTTGATAAAGTGTCGTAAAATAACCTACCAAAATAAAAAATAAAGCTTTAAAACTTTAGTAGCCCAGAGGCTCGGCGAAAAATTAAATTAAAATTCTGAAAAAATTACCACTTTCAATTCAAATAGTAAGGCAAATTTTAAGCCCTATAATTTTCTGAATTTCCAAAAAAGAAATTTTCGATACATCCTAATTATAAGTTCCTAAAACATGAAATAGTCCTGAAGGATAAGTAACTACCATCATTCTGCAGCAGAAATTAGCTGCTGCTTGATTAAAACAGAAATTACAGAGATTATATACAAAAGTATGGCAGATAATTTAAACTGATGAGTGGAAAAAATGCACTTAAGTTTATGTGGCTTTTTCCAGTCACCACCTGAATTGTTCTTTAGGAAGGATTTCTGTATTAGGAAATCCTAATCAGGCACTTTCAGTATTGTTTCTCGGACTCATTTCCCCATGTCATTATCATATTACACCCCGGGTTAAGTTCATGGTGCAGCATGCTGTGTAATTGTTTGGCAACAACAGTCATTCATAGGATCGAAAATGGTAACTACAATGAGCTTCAGGCTGAGATGCAAGCCTTTGAATCCCTCCTTCGTAGAAAAAAATGGCATCCTACAAACTCTTTAACAAGCAAGGAAATATTTAAAAGAGGAAGATTTTTTACGTACAAATTTTAATTAATGGAAATATCAGCTTCAAAATAAATCATGGAATAGTAAATTTACTTTCCTCTTCCCTTTCGTTTTAGGAAAGCACATTCCGGCCAGTTCAACCACACTTGTGCTGCTTGTGGTAAGAAGTTCATGAAGAAGAGTCACTATGAGGGACATTTGCGCAGCCATGACCCAGAACGTCCATTTCAATGTCCGACTTGCGGTAAAGGTTACAAGGAACGCAAACATTGCCGAGAACATATTCGAAGATTACATCCAAACGACTTCAACTTGGAGACTCTGTTTGCTTCAATCACGAGTGAAGATGCTCAGGTTGCCGATATGCTCTGTTCAGAGCAGTCTGTGACGACTTTGCACACAGATCAGCACACTCAACAGAATTCAGAGCAGCATCCTGCAGCATCAAACCTTCATTCAGATTTCATGCTGGACCGACAGTCTTCCTCGTCTTTGAATCAGGCTTCATTAGTAATAAACACATCCACTGTACCTTCTCCAGGCCTTCACCTATTCCCACCTGTTGCGCTGTCAAACTTTGAACCTATTTTACAAGAAATGGGTCAGTTGCATCCTCAGCCAACCCAGTTTTTAATCTCAACAGTGGATGAAAGACAGGGAATGGCTGGATCTGAGACTGTAGTCCAAAATATGCAGTGCCAAACAAACAACAGTGCCCAGACTTTGGCAGTTCTTTCAAGTGAAGAAACCACATCTGTTTTATCTCAGGGATTGGAACCATAAAGTAATAAAATGTAATAAGTTTTTTTTTTAATTCACTGATATGTAAAGAATAATGAAATTCCTCTCTCATGTAGACTTAGAAATTTAGTAATTACATTTACAAGGATGGTCAAAAAGAATAAAGAAGATTTTTACTATTTTTAAGTCTAAACAGTGCAGCCTGGTGAAACTAACCATCATAAGAAAAAATCTGTAGGAATGATATTCACATCATGCAACAGATGGCAGCACTTTGAAACTTACTGATGAACATCCTCTCAGGAAATTGTGTGTTACAGAAGCAGCATGCTGTTGTCAGAGAAAGTAAAACTCAGGAATATTCAATTCATACAGAAAAGTTAAGTAGCAAAGTAGTGAGAAGTGTTTAATAGAAGGAAAGGCTATCAATGTGTAGAAAGATTTAAAGAAGGGAGAATGTCCCTGACACCATAATGTACCCTATTGCTCTTCTTTTATACATTTTCCTAAAGAGGTGGCTATGAAGTTAATAATAGTTCTGTTATTTGCTTCAGAAGATTCATGTCATTTTTACAAATGCCTTACATGCCATATCAGGTTCACAAACTTGCATTTATCTGCTTGAAACTAAAGAATGGAGAATATTTTGTTCCTTTTTATCAAGTATTTTGCATTGCGTAAAATTGGAGAAAGAAATAATGACTTTACTAAAGTAGACATAGAACACTTTTATTTTAATTCTCTAGTCGGAAATTAACGGTTTTATTAACACAAAAAAATCTTCATCGTGTGACTTAAAAAGTAATCCTCTTATAAATCAAGCATATAAATTATTCATCACATGAAGTGAAGAAAGTATGTGCAAATCACAGTTAATCTGGATGTTCCACCACAAAAGTGTACAGTTATTTTCACTTCAGGTTTTATTCTAAGATCTGTTACAAAATGCACTATTGTCATGTTAATTAAGGTTTAATAAAATTCAGTTTTATATGTTGGGCTTTCAAATCCCTGGAAGTATTGAATTACAAAATATGTTTTAAGTTTTGTATGTTAGTGCACCATTAGCTGAATGACTGATTAGATCGTCATTTTCCATTTCCAAAAACATCAGTTCAAGTTCTGGCAGTCCACACCTGTGGAGTAACAGCTAGAGCATCTGGCCGCAAAACCAGGTGGCCTGGGTTCGATTCCCAGTCGGGGCAAGTTACCTGGTTGAGGTTTTTTCCGGGGTTTTCCCTCAATCCAATATGAGCAAATGCTGGGTAACTTTCGGTGCTGGACCCCGGACTCATTTCACCGCCGTTATCACCTTCATCTCATTTAGACGCTAAATAACCTAAGATGTTGATAAAGTGTCGTAAAATAACCTACTAAAAAAAAGTTCTGGCAAATTCAGATGTGAACATAGATGGTATTTTGGGCAGAGTTGCTCAAAGTTCTCTCATTTATTTTGCCAAAACTGAAATATTTCTTCATTAATCATCATCATCCGCAATCAATGGTACATCATGGACAATATCTGAAGATGGTAAAGTGATCTAGTCAGCACATTACATTAAATGATAAGCACAGGAATGTCATTTTGTAAAATCACTCAAGTAACCTAGAAAATGGAGCTGCTCCAATTAGCCACAGTAGTGTGTATTTCAGTCATCTTATCACAAATTTGATCCACGTAAAATACCAATTTTTATTCCATTTGTATTTTATTTTCTTCTGGAACAAAAATACAATACAATAGAATAAAAATAATGCACTGTGAAGGTCAAAGCACTATGAATACTTGGGTCAGTTGTGATCAGTTGGAATCCGACATTTTCGTCAAATTTTTCGACATGCGGAATTTTCGCCATACATTACATTTTCGACACAGACCTCATCGTCACACATTACATTTTCGACACTTAGTACTTTATTGTTACTATTTACTACAAATTAAATGCTTCTAATAAGGGTAATGGCACCGCTACTCACTTTATGAAGAATGTGACAATAGGGCAGAGCTCAGAAAATTATAAATTTTACAATAAGCCTGCCTGTGAAAGTTCTACTGAATGTGATAAATATGACAATGATTTTTTTTGTCTGTAATCCTTAACTATGTTGAAGATAACTATCAGAGGTCGTAGATGCGATAGAGGATACCAACAATCAGTTTTCCCTCCAAATATCTGGAACTGTTATCAACGTACTCTTTACAATTTACCAAGAACAACTAATACTTGTAAAGCATGGCATAGGAGAATTAATATCTTGATGTGAAAACCACATCCTTCATTTTTTCATGTTCTTCAACAGCTATAGGTCGAGGTAAGGTAATTGATCGGGACATCAAAAGATTGCAGTCTGGCTTCTCACCCACGAAGAAGAAGAGAAAGTATATTAACATAGATGCCAGGATTTCTAGGATTGTGAAACACTATGAGAATTATAAGAATAGTGACGATATTCTTGGTTATCTGCAAGCGATTGGCCACAATATTGCTGGAAATTTTTAGTTGTAAAATGTACAACCCACTCTGAAACAGTATAAATATTTATCTGTGACCATCTATGCCTGTGTTGAATTTTCCTGTGACGAAAAACAACAAACAACATTGTGCCTATTTTACAATGTAACTACTTGCCCAACGTGACCAAAACACACAGTGTGACCACAGTCTACTATATACAGTCGCGAAGCTTGAGGTGATTTTTTGCAACTCTCGTGATAAAGCGCTCCAAGCGGTTAGCAACTAGAAACAATAGACTGTCCACGGTCGACTTTGGACTGTGTTGTATTTCCATCGAGTGCTAGCTCGTTGGGTATTTCACATTGATGCTTGTGAAATGTTCGTTATTGGTTGTAATGAAAATGTTAATGGCTAAAATACAATAATTGCAATAATATTTTACTAGAGACGTAGAAAAATTAAGTTTGTTTTAATGAAATTTATTGATCACGTTTTATTTTCAATTCTGGTGGGATTATTATTGCTTAGCCCTACTTTTTTTTTCAAAGGATGTTTTTAATTATAGCTGTTAATTTTGTTGTTATTTTTATTTGTTACTTTACTAGAGATTTAGAAAAAGTCTGTTACAATAAAATTTATTGATCACGTTTTATTTCCAATTCTGGTGTATTGCTTAACCTCATCCCACTTTGTTAACTACGTAAGCCTACACTACAAGTACCGGTACACGTAAGTTACTCCATTAATTCATATTTCCATTATTATTACTGTAAAGGGAAATTCAAATTAATATTTATTGGTTTCATAGTTAATTATCGCTATAATCTCGAATTAGTGAAGCGATTATAGTACATTTCAGTTCGTTTTGCACAAACAAAAATAATATTAACCTATTTCTTGCAGGTATCTTCGAGTTTATGGTGGAATTTAATATACTTAATTAAAATAATAAATTAACTTCATGCATTTAATATTTCAATAATGGAAGGAAGGTGTTAATATTTCCAAAAGAACACAACGAAAGTGTAACATATTTTATCGTCTACTAGGAGAGAGATCTGCGATGATGAGGCGATAGTAGCGATCGGCAACTACCCATGTTTGCATTTTTACTACATATTGAGCTTCACGACTGTATATAGTAGACTGTGGTGTGACCATATATACCTACTTACTTACTGGCTTTTAAGGAACTTGGAGGTTCATTGCCGCCCTCACATAAGCCCGCCATTGGTCCCTATTCTGAGCAAGATTAATTCAGTCTCTATCATCATATCCCACCTCCCTCAAATCCATTTATATTATCTTCCTATCTACGTCTCGGCCTCCCCAAAGGTCTTTTTCCCTCAGGTCTCCCAACTAACACTATATGCATTTCTGGATTCGCCCATACGTGCTACATGCCCTGCCCATCTCAAACATCTGGATTTAATGTTCCTAATTATGTCAGGTGAAGAATACAATGCGTGCAGTTCTGTGTTGTCTTTCTCCATTCTCCTGTAACTTCATCCCTCTTAGCCCCAAATATTTTCCTAAGCACCTTATTCTCAAACACCCTTAATCTATGTTCCTCTCTCAGAGTGAGAGTCCAAGTTTCACAACCATAAAGAACAACAGGTAATATAACTGTTTTATAAATTCTAACTTTCAGATTTTTTGACAGTAGACTGGATGATAAAATCTTCTCAACCAAATAATAACAGGCATTTCCCATATTTATTCTGTGTTTAATTTCCTCCCGAGTATCATTTATATTTGTTACTGTTGCTCCCAGGTATTTGAATTTTTCCACCTCTTCAAAAGATAAATTTCCAATTTTTATATTTCCATTTCGTACAATATTCTCGTCACGAGACATAATCATATGCTTTGTCTTTTCGGGATTTACTTCCAAATCTGTGTGACCATACATACTGTGACTAAAACAATGTGTCTGTCTATACCTGTGACAAAATTTCCGGTGGCAGAAACCCCTAGATCCGATCAATTAAGTAACTGAGTGACATCTTCCTCATGTGACATTAATGGAATTACACCCAGGACAGACAGTAGAGATACAGTATATGAAACAAAGCTGTATCCATTATTTTTACAAGTTAACTTATGAATCAAGATAAATCAAGATCAATTAAGCTTAAGTAATGTACGATTTCACTTCTGCCCTGGAATTCCTCACATTAGTGCTTTGCACAGTTGCCAGATTTTAAGGAACAATCCTATATACAAGAGAAATGTACAGTATCCTTTGTAATACATTCATGGAAAATGCAGAGATGTATGGGGAGGAATATGTATGTCCATAGCCCTTTTCTTTTAGGGCTTATCCCGACATTTATCATAGTGAATTAGGAAAACCACGAAAAACAATAGGCACAGGATGAGTTGTCTCAATTTAGGAGACTAGCCAATTTGCTGTGAGACGATTCTAGTAAACTATGGCCCAATTGACCCTGACGGCATAATGTGGGGTAGAATGGGTGTTATCTCAAGGCACAAGACTCTGTCAACAGATGCATAGCATTATATAGCACTACTTGTGGATGCATTATTATGGTCTTCAGAAACACTTTAAATTAAGTTTCCTTACTCGAACAACATATAAAACATTTATAAGGCCCAATCTGATGTACAGCTCTGAATTGTGGATTGTGTTGCAGGCCAACATGCCATGTCTACTTAGTACATTTGAAAGTAAGATCTTAAGAAAATTTTTGGTACAGTCCAAGAACATGGAAAATTGTGAATAAGATATAATTGTGATTCATTAAATATGTGAAATTTATATGTCACCTATTGTAAGAGCTATTGAGGTGAGCAGGTCATGTGAAAAGAATGGTAGAAACGGAACTATTCAGAAGGATTGCTGTGTCGCAGAAGTAGTAATGTGTCACCATACTTAAAATGGTTGGATGGAGTGGTGGAAGATCAGAGTTGAATCGAAGTTGAAGATGATGGATGGTTAATAATTATATATAATAAATTTTCAGTCAAATACACTTTTCAGTTTGTGAGGTCAGAATTTGACTGAAAATTTATTATATATAATTATTAATTGCATTCACACTTTTCTGAACCAACATGTCTTTTAAATTCATTGATGGATGGTTGCCAGAGAGGGAATCCTGGAAGAAGTTCTTTAAGAAAGCTGAGGCTCAAACAGGGCTGTAGAGCTGCTACTATAATAACAACAACAACATTGATCTTTTATTCAATCCTTTTAATTGAGCTTGTCACAAGTAGTTTAAACTTCAGTAATCCATAAGTATCTGTAATTCCAGTAATGGAGGGGAATTATGAGCTCTGGATTCATCTGATTGCAAAAAAATGCTAGAGGGCTGGATAACAATAAATTTATATCATTTTAAAATTATTTTTGGTGGTTTACAAAATGTTGGTATGTCGCAGTTAATTTGTATAGGTTGCCAATGCGATAGTGAAATATAAATTTAGTCTCTTAAATTTTTTTTCGTGGTGACATCTAGTGGTGAAACTGTAAACTATGTCTTCTGCAACACGGCCGACTTGATGTTACCTTCGCTTAGCGAAGCGAGCATCAAGTCGGCCGTGTCTGCAAAATTATCTATAATTCTTTATTTGGTAGCACTGAAGCTGAAGTTAAGCAGTTGGCAGCAAGGGCAATTGTCACTTGTCAGGTCTGGTGGTTGCATGTTTGCAATTTTGGTAGATGTTGGTTTTGTGTTGTGTTGCAATACGCGTAGTTGCGGTGATTAGCTATAGTTTATGTCAACAGTTGTAAATGGTGCTTATGGTGAGATAGGACAATAGTAGAGTGTCTTAATCAGATTTATAGCAGCAAAGCACAGGAAACAATTGTGACAAATAATGGCGACCGATGAAAGTTCATGGAGGACCCCAGCTTTTCGTCAAAGTGTAGTTGCAAAAATGTGAGTACAGCATGTAATAATATGTCCTAAGTATGCTAATTAGTTTAGGTTGCATCTAAATAAACTGCTGGTGAAACTAGCGCTGAGGTAGTTCCAGTGATTTCGGAAGTGAAAGTCGTTGAATTTCTAATTTGTGGAGATATAGTTGAAGCAAGGCATAACAAAACGGGCTGAAATGTGAAGCCGGAACGGGCGACATGCCTGCACCTTAAAAAGTTGTGATGATGATAATAATAATAATAATAATAATAACAACAACAACAATAATAACCTAAACTTAGCCTGTCAGGTTCGTGTATGCAAGATGTATAAGCAGAGTACGAAGAGAACTACCTCAACACTAGTTTAGCCGCAACTATATACCATGTCAATTTGAAATTAATGTAGGCCGTGAAAAAAATTCCTACATTTCATGTTACCAGATTATTCGAATGAGAACAACTCAAAAATCCTTAACAAACCAAACCTAACCTTAGTCACATTAACCAACGCTTCCTACCGAATTTAGTATTTAGAGAATTATTATACATATTAACATTACTTTTGACGACTTGATTATGTTAGCGACATTGATTACATACAATTGCGTACAAAAGCGGCATAACTGCAGTAGTGGCAAATGGTCTGAAGAATACCCCCGACTGCTCCTATGTAGCCTAAATTGCAATAAATCGTCCAATCTGGTAACCCAGCTCAGAGGTCGGGGCAGGCAGAACAATGTAAGAAAATAAGTAAGAATTGTCGATTTTCAAATATAGAAAATAATACGGTTAAAATTAAACCATCGCTAAACTTAGTTTCATTTATAAGCTAAATAATGTCCTGTTGCTGCTTACATAGATAATTTAATGTTCTGCCAAATGGCAGGTCTTTCACTACAAACCCAGAATTCTCCAATCTTAGCCTATTTTCTGCATCCTTTTTAGTGTTGCTGTATAGTGAGTTAATATTAACATAATATGGTGCAATCAAATCGACAATTGCGAATATAAGGAAGGGAGGCGGTTGACGACCATTGTTGCGTGAAGCATAATTACTTGCAGGTTAATTTCAACAAAAGGAAGAGGTAAAAGGTATCATTGAAATACATTGTTGTATTTATGCCACTTTAAACAGAGACTTACTGTATATTTAAATGATTTTCCGAGCGAGTTATCCGTGTCAGAATTAATTACATCGTTCTAAATTATAGTGGTTACAATATTCAAGGTTTTGTCCAAGTTATTCAACTTAAAATTAATTCTAAAACACACTTCAGTAGAATTTTAAAATGATCTCAAGTAATTGGCTATATAGGCTATTAATTATCGTTATTGAAGGTTGGAATTTCGGAGAAGATAGCCTGTTCCCACAGTCTAGTATATACAGTAACGAAGCTTGGGATGATTTTTTGCAATTCTCGCGATAGTTGCTAGCCGCTTGGAGCGCTGTGAGTACTAGGAACAATAGACTGTGCCACTGCCATTGTGATCTAATCGTTGCTTACGAGATTATACAGCCCTGTACAGGCCGTAAGGCAGACCATGTAACTCGCTTAACCCGATCACGAAGGGCGGTGTTTCAACCATATAAATTAGTTGGAATGCATAAACAATAACATATGTTTCTCTAAAATGTAGTGTAATTCCATTAATAAAATTTAAAACAATGATTATGAGACACTTCAGACATAATTCACTTGCGAGTTAAGATGTAATATTATTTATGGTGTGAAAATTACGTTGTTCGTATGTGTAATACCAGCCTTTATTTCGATCAAATATTGCGAAATTCTTGTACATTCATTTATGCTCGATTCAATAATTTTCAATTGCACCGCACGGATATTTAGATATGTTGAAATTATAGCTATGTTTACTGTACCAGTTGCCCCTTTCTGTCTAAATTTAGTGATCTCCAGTGCTTGCCATTCAAATGAAAATTATAAGTTTATTCTTACTATATTTAACTTATATTCCTAAATTCGCAATCATACCTTATAATTAAGCATAATGTCATGTATGATACCCCGGACATTCAGTTTGTCTGTATTTTAATACTACAATTGAGTACTGAATTATTGTATTTATCTACTACTTAAGAGACGAAGTGACACAATTGTACGTAGACTAATTTCATAGGAGTGATATGGTAAATGTTTGTCTAAAATTAAGGAAGGTAGATGTGCTAAATTGAAATCACAATATAAATTCTTTTTTATTAAACCTCAAAATAGCTTCCATTCTAAACTTAAAATGTTGACGCGAACAGATTATGTTAACATGTAAAATTCTCTTCACATTAAAATAACACAGTTTTGTAATTATTTCTGCAACATATTATGCAACAAGAAGTAAACGGAACTTATGGACACATTATACTAAATAAAGCTTAGCAATGATAAGCAATAAAGTTATAATATTTCACCGAGCTCCATACACTGAAATAGAAAACCCCCAACAAACATTACGGCCTGGTCTAGATCGAAAAAAGCATTGACTGTGCCGTATTTCGCATTTTTGTGAAAAGCTATGTAAACTGTGAAATGTTCGTTATCGGTTGTAATAACTGTAAATGGCTAAAATACAATAATTTAAATAATAATGTGGGACAAGGGGACGTTTGTAGTACTATAAATTGTAAGAAAAATAGGTTAGAGTTATCCTTTTTCTGAAAGATCCAGGAAGGTTAGTTTATAGAATATAATATATATTTTATGAAAATAATATATAAACCTTATGTATTTCATATTTCAATAGTGGAAGAAAGGTGTTCATGTTTTCAAAAGAACACGATATCGAAAGTACAATACATTTTATGGTCTGCTAGAGAAAGAGTCTGTGATGAGGCGATAGTAGCGATCCTGGTGAGCAACTGTGTATGGGATGCATATTTCAACTGTCTATGTTTGCATATTTAGTAAGTATTAAGCTTCGTGACTGTATAGAGGGTGTTTAAAAAATACAGGGCTTAATTTCAGGTATGTATTTCCCACATGTAGACAGTCAAAATAGTTCATTACAACATGTGTCCGGAAATGCTTTATTTCCGAGTTATGACCTTCACAACATTGAAATTAATTCACTGGAACATTTTTTTTTTTCCGCAGGTCGTTGCCATCAAAGAAGACATTAAGAGGGCACTCTGACAGTTCATTCAGAGGCGAAGGTTACATTCAGTGTTGTGTAGGCGTTAGACTGTGCGACATGTATTCAAATCAAGAGCTGGCAGAGATACACTTCATGTACGGTAAGGCGGACGGCAATGCTGCGCTGGCTCGTCGTTTGTACCAGGAGAGGTACCCACAGTGACAATGTTCAGATCGGAAGACATTTATACGTCTCCATTACCGTCTGTGCGAGTATGGAAAATTTAACTCTCCTGGTTTGGGAAGGGGACGACCAAGATCTACAACTCCAGAAGTACAGGAGGAGATTCTGGAGGCTGTGAACATGACTCCTTCTATCAGCACATGAAGGGTAGCGTTGCAAGTCAATGTTCCTCATACGACTGTCTGGAGACTGTTGAAAGAGTATCAATTGTATCCTTATCATTTGCAACGTGTACAGGCCCTGTCACCAGCAGATTACCCTGCACGAGTTAGGTTCTGTCAGTGGTTCTTGCAGCAGTGTGGTGTAAATCCGAACTAGTATTATTTACAGATGAAGCACAGTTCACACGAGATGGCATAACAAATTTCCACAATCAGCACGTATGGGCGTATGAAAACCCACGTGCAACTGTTCCATCTCATCATCAGGTGCGGTTCTCCCTCAACATGTGGGCCGGTATCATTGGTGATCGATTAGTTGAACCCCATGTACTTGTAAACAGACTTACGGGGCAGGCATACACAAACTTACTGGAAAACACCATACCTCATGTTTTAGAAGACACTCCACTGATCAATCGTCAACACATTCACTTCTTGCATGATGGCGCTCCTGCACACTTCAGTCGTACAGCTCGCCGATACTTGGATCGAAGGTTTCCTGATCGATGGATAGATAGAGGTGGCCCAATTGCTAGGCCTCCATGCTCACCTGATCTGAACCCTCTCGATTTAAAATCATTGGTTTATTCGTCTCCGGTGCCTGATTTGGAATCCCTTCGGAATCGAATTGTGGCATGTTCTGAGGACATACGCAATACTGCTGGAGTTTGGGATCGTGTTCGCAGGTCAATGAGATATCGATGTGAGGTCTGTATTCAAGCAGGAGGTGGACATTTTGAACATCTTCTGTGGTGACAACGACCTGCGGAAAGAAAAATGTTCCGGTGAATTTCAGTGTTGTGAAAGCCATAACTCGGAAATGAATCATTTCTGGACACATGTTGTAATGAACTATTTTGATTGTCTACATGTGGGAAATACATACCTGAAATTATGCCGCATATTTTTTTAAACACCCTGTATAGTATACTGTGCTATTCCTTTGACACTATTTTCATTATTCTTTCTCTAATGCAGTGTTCCACATCCTTTTTATACTCACAGCACACCGTAGATGGGCCTGGACTCAACACGGCACACTAAAATGTTAATCCCCTCAAAAATATATGATGTGACTCTCTTAATGTAATTACGTAATGTAGTCAAATTTATTATTATTATTATTATTATTATTATTATTATTATTATTATTATTATTATAAAACAGAAATCGACTCTTGCATTTATTAAGAATTTATGAACTGTAATTTACTGTAGAAAATACATTTCTATTACTAATATTAAAGTGAATACTCACACTTTCAATGTGATACTTGGGCCTGCTTAGCTGCATACAGGTGGCTGATGTGTGTCGGAGTAGTTAACAGTGCAAGCCTCATTTCTTCATCGATGAATTTGAGTCTCTCCCTCTTTGATGTTTTAATTTTCAGTTAATGTCGAGAAGCCCAGTTCACACACATATGTAGTTGAAAATGGCAATAACATATTAACTGCCATCTCGAATATAGCCGCGTATTCACTTCTTATTGACAACCAAAATGTTTCCAAAGGCACTTCGAGAAGTTTTAATTTCAATATTCTGTCTGCTTTTAAGTCTGCTAGTTCCTCTTGTACCAGTATATTATTCGGAAGATGTTTTGAATTCACAGTGAATGGATCACGAACCCAGTAAAAATCTTGTACACTTTCTCCGAAATAATTCTTGCACTTCTGCTGCAAGATTACTAAATGTTCTTTAATTAAGTCCATCAACACTTTATTACCGTCAGCAAGGGGCCATACAGTTGGGAAAATCTGAAACTACCCATTTTCATGCATTAACAATGTTTCAGCTATTATGTGTGTGTGTTTTTTTTTACGATAAGTTCGGCTACTTTATAGCTAGCTTTCTATACTTTTTGTGAAACCTGTGCTGACATTGACATGAGCGTCACTTGTTTTTTTTTTTTTTTGTTCCAATAACCGACGATAATAATATACATCTTTGTTTGACAGAAAGGAATGTTTTGTTAACAAATGTAGTTTCAATCTACTGGGAACCATAGCATTAAGACCCATTCACAATGAAAATTAAACATAACCATAACATAAACACAGAAGTTTGCGGCCAGGTTATCAAATGGAATCTTTCACAATGATTCACATAAACATTGCGGTTAGACGTTAACATGAAAGTTTGCAAACTCCAAACTTTCATGCTTATGCTTACGTGATTTGCAAACAGTACACAATCGTGGAGCGCTGATGTATACGACAGAATATGAGGAAATGGCGTCGTTGTTATGTTTTCATGGTTACCAAGTATCTTAGTGGTTATGCTTATGTTCCCATCGTGAATGTTCTTGATTTTACCGTTACATTTTTAAGTTAACGCTTACGTTATGTTCAATTTTCATTGTGAATGAGCCTGTACTGTGATTTTCACAGTGTGCCACGGCACATCGGTTGCGGAACACTGATCCAATGTATTGGAATATACGTACAATTAAGTAACCTGTATTCAAATACGGCTTACCAATCTGTGTCTACAATTTCCTTCTTGTGGGTATCTCTGTATTTTTTTGAACTCATATCGTACAATGTAGGATGATTGGAAACATGGTTAATTAAAGTTTCATAATTTATTTGTAAGAAATTGCTAAATACACTATGTTTTGCAGCCATATTTGTGATATCGGCACTCGTTTGTTTTCTAAATGAACGACGAATATCGCTGTCCATTTGAAGCCAAGTCAATCCAGAGCGATGAGCGTCAACGTAGATTCCTGCAGCCGACACAGGACATAGTAAAGAAACCAGCTCCATTTATTTATATGTAGAGGTAATCAAGCGGTGATGATCGCCGTAGCGGAACCATACCAAGACAGGGATGCAAAACTGTTCTACAATTGAAGCACATATGTCATAAGCTGGAACAAGTAACTCATCTCTTCCCTTCAATCCTCGCGTCATTGTATGGTAAGGGGAGAAGACGAGAGAGAACTTGGAGCGTATTCTGAATCTCAGCACCGAGCAATCTGATGGCATCACGGTGTTCCGAATTTCAACGATGACGTCACTGATGCTCTACCGGTTCCATCAGCTTGCAGAGGTGGTGGCAGTATCCATCAGCCGCTATCAGTGAATCTGATTGGTTCTTGTATAGGGCGAGAATTAGCAAACGAATGACAGCATGCACTGGTGTCATGGCGGTGTGTTCTGCTGTATTGTTTGTAATGTGCACAACGTAAAAAAATGACTTATGAACGAACATGTCAACAGACCAGTTTACTACTGATTAAAGAAATAAATTGTTTATGCTCTTTATTCTTTGACCGAGATGACAATATGGAAATTTGGAAAATCTTGCTACGTAGCACGTACAACAACTTTTACAGCCGCCATGATAGCCATCCAACCTTTCAACAGTTTTGTTTCTATTTCGCTGCAACGTGACGTCATTGATGTCCACCAGTCCGGTGAGATTCGGAAGACGCTGAGTGTGTGTGCCAAACATCACACAAATATCATTGAAGGCTCCGGCCTTGTGGATGGGGGAACGAACTCTTTCCCCAGCTTTCACCTCTCTGTTCCCCAGTTTTGCAACCCTGGCCTAAGACTACATAATATGTTTGTCTGAAAACCATTGTATGTCGTAGTACACATATAATATAATGAAAATTATGCGTGTGTTCCATCAGAGCCTTCTTCAGTTACAAGCCTAGCATGGGTAGGTTTGGCAACGCTGAGTGGAGGCGGGCGGAGGTGAAATAAAGGCATGACGTTTGTTGTTTTAATGGTTTGATTTCGTTGTCACATGTGCATTTTCGACATTAATTGATACAAAATTAAGTGCATATGATCAAGATTCACTGTATTCATGTACTGTACGTAATTTATTACGGAAACCGAAATGGTATTTTGAGTTTCAGAATACCGCGTAAGTACTTGCATACAGCCTCTTATTAACTTAAAAAAAAATTAAAAGCATACGTGTTTTTTACTTATGGTACAAGGCAAAATAAATAAATATTTAAAATTTAAAGAAATGTTACTTGTACCAAGAATAAATAAAATAACGACGTACTTTCGCAATACCCTATTCCAATCAATTAACCATTATGTGGCTAGTAAATTGACAATGTTTTTCCGCTTAATGTTGTTTTATCTCTGACGTGAAAGGTCTAGGATAACATATAAATTTTAATTTCATGTGATTATCTGTCGTGCTTTTCTATAAATATTTCAGATGCCCAAGAAGCCAGTTTTAGCTTGAACCTGGCCAGTCACCATAACAATACTTTTATACTTTATTGTTTGTTATAAACTTTTTAAAATATGGTATAATTTTAAATGAATATAACTACAGATAACAAGCTAAGAGTGTAAATTATGCAAATAAAATAAAAATGTAAACAGAGGAAACTATTGACATATTATAATAAAGTATGAGGATGTAAATACAGTTAGGCCAAGTATAAAGACCTATGAAAAAATGCAGAAACATACCTTCAACATAATACGTAACAAAACAACACATTATCTAGTAAGTATGTGCCAATTAGCGTAAACTCAGTGAACTTTAAATCCTGTAAATACGAAGTGAAAAGAAACATGTTTATAACTAATTTATTACAAAAGAAATATTAATAAACAAACCTTGAAAACCAACAAATTGAGTGTATGCACCTACAAATTATAGGTAGTTCTGACGTATAGCAGGCATTCCGAATCTTCAACAAAACTGCAACATTTATGGGATCACAAAACAGCTGTTTACAATGAACTTGAAAATGAACGGCATAACTATTGATATAGCAGGCGAGACCCAACAATTTGGCCAGAATTCTGATACAACACAAACCACAAGTAAGACTATAAAAATGTAGTTTATACAAATATTTAATATTTGTAAGCATTCTGGTTTTTGTATTGTGTTTGTGTTTAGTAAAAGATTTTAGATAAGGGCGCAAGTAGCCATAGTAGCTGACGCGCCCTTTTTAAACCCCACTAACTAACTAACTCAATAATAACCGTAAAAATTGCAAACGACTGCAGCCATATTTTCATTTATTGTCTTGTTTTTATCGCCAACACGCACGCACTTTATAATATATCAACAATTAACGTTTGATACGACCGCGAACATAATTCCCTCGACACACACTTATATTGTAACATTAATTTACATTGAAAATCGGCATTAGCACAAACGCGTGTTCTGGAAAGTAGGCCTCCGGTTGACAGTTAATTACAGTGTTGCCGACGTATGGCTTCGGCTAGTAACTTAAGAAGAATCTGGTTCCATCCATTACAAAGTATGATGCCCCACCCATACGCTTTAAAAAGCCTTTAAATAATAGTTTTCTTAAAGTAAACCTATAACCCATCAACAAAACCTTACTTTTAGAAAGTTGCATGATTTTGTACCCATTCATTTTGTAAATATTAAAACTTGTATACTTTTTTTTTTGTTATGGTTGGGACACACAAATCATAAATTTTCTAAAATTTAATAATAATCTTTTAAGATCCATCAGAACAAAATTATTTGCACAGGTAAATAAGTAATTGTCTCCCTTTCTTTAGGAACATACGTATCAGTTGATTCTTAATGCAGGAAGGTTGCCAAATTAGCCAAACATATTCACAGGGTATATTTACCTGACGTATAAGTCGAAATGTTTAATTTTTTAGTGAAAATTATGAACTAAAACAACTGACTCATGTCAGTTGACATTTTAAATTAGTGTCAGAAGATATTTTTTTAATTAGTTTTATTTTTTTCATTAAGGTTAATATTTAGGCCTGTATGGAATGGCTGTATTACTGTCTAGAGTGGACGGACTTTCTTTAGGCAGTACTGTTGCATTTGATGAAACTAGAACCTGCGTCACAACCTAACATAACCCACCTTTATCATTTCGCATATAATGCGAGACTTGCCTCGCTCTTTCGTAACCGTACAAAGATATTCTGTAAATGCATAGATATATAAACATTATTTTACTGGACATTTAATAGAAGCACTTGCCATTGTATTAGAGAGATCGGAGTCTGTCCTGTAGTGTGGTGGACTCTACACAGGCAGCAACATAAGAGTTAAGATGACTGCGTAATACAATTTTCATTTAGTTATCAAATGTTTATTTACCCCCACATTGTTCGTGTGTGGAAAAATTGGACTAATCATCAACAAGGTACTATAAAAAATTCATTACTTTATAGAATCTAATGCCTAGTAACCAGTAGCGGACGGTGGGTTTGAAAGTTGAGGAGGCCAAGACATGAATGATGAGAATATAAAAATATAAGGCCTGTGACGTACCTCATTACCAAGCGCAGAATTTATAGATTTTAAGGAATTAAAATTAGGTTTTCCAATTTATGTTTTAGAATTTTAAATCTTATGTTTAGGAATTTACATGATTTTAGGGAAAAAAATAAATATAAACAAAATACTGTTAATATATTACAACGGCTTGGTAAAGATTGCCACTCTTTGGGACACTTTAAGTCCTAACTTACGAATTAGGTCTTTTTTTAGGTCATATTGCATTTAAGAATGTTACTCTTTGCTACATAAAACGAACAAGAAAAACAATATTTCCACAGTAACGATATAGCAACAAAATTGATTCGAACCTAAGAATCTGGGGCTTGCTCATTTCTATTACTTAGCCTAATTGTACAGCAAATTAACTGGACGTTCCTCTTTCTTCGCAAACCGATCAAATAGGCCACAACATATTGAATAACTGCTACTAGAAGAAGCTAGAGACAAATCTGCATTTGTTTCTAAACTCTCGATATATTTAAAATACTGTATAAGTAAATACATCTCGTAACATAAAAGAATAAAATAACAAGAACACCCGCAAACAAGAGAAAATCTAACAACATAAATGAAAACTTTTATGCAGGGAGAGAAAACTAACAACACGTGACTCAATTTTCTAAAACCAAGAACAGAGAAAGCTTCCGAAACCGGCCGTGACTAAGCAGTACAGTTATCAGCGGTGGGTAGGACGTCTCCAAATCGGCTTCCTTCTCGCGTTCTAGTCAAGTTTAAACACTCTTCTAACCAGCTATCTTATTGGTTGAAGTGCTGTTGTCATGGTTACTGGGGAGTAGCGTCATGTAGTCGACTCCTCTCTCCCGCTCTCACATAGACACTGCAGGCTGCTAGATATCGACTATGCAGGTTACAGCGCTATCTGTTATTTTCTAGTACGAATTATTTGTACTATGTACAGTATAGTGAGCAGGTATCACCAACTGGATGTGGTCGACTTTACGTAACTTACATCTTAGTCGTAGTGAATAATAAGATTAATATAAAAGGAAAAATGTTCGTCATTTGCTGTAACTTGTCTGTGATCTTAATTCAGCTGAAATTATTACTGCCATATTGTGTTCTGTTAAAATATTAGGGGAGGCTCGGCCTCCCTTGCCTCCCATGAAAATCCGCCGCTGCTAGTAACTAAAAGTAATTTCGTAATTCCCATATTAACAGACTGTACCAAACGCACATGGAGAGTTCGCGCTCTGTAATAAGATGACAAATCACGTTACGTATCACAGCGGCATAATATTGTACATTTTACATAAAGTGTCGGTTTACATCAATTTTCTTGTCTGAAATTTAGTAGGCCATAGTATCTCGTTTTGTTTACCTTTCATTACTTCGAACCCGGAACATGTACCTTCTCTCTATTCCTTTGCACAGAACATCCTTCTACTGAAATCTGATAAGAAAAATATTCAGGTAAACAGACATTTGATGCCAAATGTATTATGCCGCTGTGATAGTTGACATGATTTGTTATATTATTTGCAGCACAGGAACTCTATGTGCGTTCGATACATTCTATTAATATGGAAATTAGTTTCGGTTAATATGAAGGAAGACATGCACTGAATTCTATACTGCATTTTTTATAATACCTTGTTAATGATTATTCCGATTTTTCCATACAAGAACAATGCGGAGGTAAATAAACATCTGATAATGTATGAAAATTGTCGTCTTAATACTATTGCCTGTACAGGGTCCACCACGTTACAACACATTCCGACTTCTCTAATACAGTGACAAGAAGTGTCCTGTTCATTGTTTATGTTCAGTATAATATTAAATGCATCTTGATTACACAACTTTCAACACTATCACTTCGGAATATGTAGTTTGTTTTCGCGTGTTAAATATTAGGTATGGTACCTTGTTGACTAGTTTCAGCATGTTCTGGGCTATTTTCAGAATTGGTTGGTCCTGGTCTTTGCGCCTTCTGTTTGCTTTCCCTTGGGGGTGTATTTGTATAGCGACTTCACATTACACTACACAGACACACCCCCACAGGAAAAGCAAACAGAAGGCGCGAAGACCAGGACCAACCAGTTCTAGAGATAGCCCACAACAGGCTGAAACTAGACAACAAGGTACCATACCTAATATTTAACACCCGAAAGCAATAAACTACATATTCCGAAATAATATTAATATTACATTAATATTACGTATTATATTTCATAGTGACACAAGTAACATTTTCGAAGTAACTGTGATCTTCGCAGGATATTTAGGCTGTGTCTCAAAGCTACATTTTCAGTTGAACACTGACATTGTATTGTATTACCTTCTGTACAATGTTTCAAACATTGTACAGAAAATACTAACAATGTCAGTGTTGAAAGTTAATGTGTTATTCTACATTATATTTACATTATTTAACTTCCAAAGCATTTTCAGTTTTCATAACCCCAATTGCTGATGAGGCATCCATGTTTGTTTAGTGAACAAGCCAACAATCAAGCAAACATTTTCGTTTACTAGCTACTACGGACTTGATTGCTATGCACTATGTAGCTTTGGATCATAACTTCTGACGTCACATCCGGCTATTTAGTCAGCAATCTAGTTCACTTCAGCTGAAAATGTAGCTTTGAGACACGGCCTTAGCAGTTCATGACAAAGACATTACTGTCTTTTAACATAAGCATTCCTATATATAAACACAAATTCTTAATGAAAAGAAACAATAAGGCCAATAGAGAAATATGAAATATTATATGGTGGGACACACGAACATTTTCTTGCCACTTAATTTATTACCAAAATGGAAAATGTTCATATTATTGTGCCAAATGACATAAATGCATTCAGTTGTTTTCCAAACAATTAAGACACGTATGTAGTACATGTAACTGCTAAATCACAAACTTTAAAAAAAATAACTGTGCCATTAACAAAATATTACAAATATTTTGTGACTGACGAACATTTCTGTCATGTTGATTACCAATTCTTTTAAATGCACTATAATACATAACTTGTGAAAGACTTAATACACTGTGCCTACAGTTCTTATTATACAAAACAACTTATACTAAAATACACTTTCAGATTTGAAATATTCACGGTTATTCACAACCATACGTGGTGATATCTCCTGTGTAATGTCATGTGACGAATATACCAATAGGTCCGCTTTTTCTGCCATTTGTAGTACTTCCCTTCCTTGAACATCACAGACACTTTAAATTCTTCGCCACCATAAGCTTTGTAACTTCTCCTGATTATTTGAGGCCTTTTTTTACTTGCTCATTTAACGACACTGTATCAACTACAATACTAGGTTATTTAATGTCAATGGGATTAGTGACAGCGAATTGGTATTTGGGGAAATGAGGCTGAGGATTCGCCATAGATTGCCTGACATTCACCAAACGATTGTGGAAAACCTTGGGAAAAAAACCCAACCAGGTAATTAGTGGGAATCGAACAGTATCTATTCTTAAAATGTGCGGCTGCATGATCCCTTCCAGGCAGTTACTTTCTTTATTGTTCTATTACTGCAAAAATCATCAAGTGTTGCTTTGTTCAAAATTTATGCCTAAGATGTATATTTCGAAACATTAGATATAACTGCGTAACACTGAGTGCATAGTTCATCATGTTGCCCCATGTTTTTGTAGTAGAGTATGCCTACTGCACCGTTAATGGTAACTGAAGAAGTTGGGTCAGTGATCCAGTGGGCTGAGATTACCTCATTTTTTGTGTTACCTCAAACTAAATTTATCTAACTTAAATTCTTGAAAATACTATTATAAAAACGTTCAAAAGTTATAAATATTTATGACATCAATAGAACAACTAATAATCAAGTTGTGTAATCAAGATGTATAACTAATATAGATTTTAAAAAGCTACATTTTAGAATTGCTAAATGATATCTAGGGTAAGTTAATTAATATTATTAAATAAAACAATTTTAAATTAATATCAGAAATTTAGTACCATTCACCTGATGTGCAAATATATACACCAAATTATTTATACGTAGACCTACATGGTGGCTACCTACATACCATAAATAGGGGCAGCGGCATTTCTCTAAGGTTAGAGCCCAGTTCAGGTATGTGTGTGTATTAATCGAAAAAAAATGTCATATAAACATGCATCCTATTCTCAATATTTTCTAGCCCTTAATTTTCGATTAACACACACACACACACACACACCTAAACTGGGCTCTATGCTGCCACCCCTACAAGGAGGCGTGCCCACTTTTTTTTACATGAAATAAATTAACATAACCAATTTTTGTAATAGGTTTGGAAGCTTTTAATTGAAGAAATTAAAAATAATAAATATTTTATACAAACTTAGGCATAAATTAAATGTTTTATATGAATTTTAGGCCTAGACACTATTATTTTTACAACAATTGTTGTTGTTTGGTAACTGTTCGAAGACAGGTGTGAACCTCACAAGTGATACCAAGAAGGCACCACTTATGAGCCAACTAAACCAGAAGATAATAGGGTAGGGTGGCCAATTCCTTTCCCCCTTACAGCAATTATTGAACACAAATTTTCAAGAATGTTTAATCTACAGTATATGTACTTAAACCATGTATTGTGGGTCCCTATCACCACGGCATGGCACGTCCTCAGGTTGTGGATAGAGGAGACGGCCTCCAGATATGGAGGGTAGCTGCGAATATATTGAATAAGCAGTCGTGGACAGCTGATAAGGGATGGTCCTCCAGCTTGGAGGTTGGGCGAAGGGCTAACAACCCATCACCATAAAAAACAGCTTGTTATGAAACCTAACAGTAAGCCTTGGAATGGGACTGATTCTCCGGCACGATCACAGCAAAGGAATAAGGTTATAAGATTTGGTACGTGGAACGTAACTAGTCTTTATAGAACAGGACGGGTAACATTTGTAGCAAAAGAACTCGCTAGATATAGAATAGATTTAGTGGGAGTACAAGAGGTTAGGTTAGATGGGAATGGCATATCACAAATAGGCGATTACTTATTGTATTATGGGGAAGGAAATGATAATCACCAATTAGGAACAGGATTCATTGTACATAAAAGAATAAAGTCAGCAGTAAAAAAGGCCGAATTTATCAGTGACAGGTTATCGTATTTAGTACTTAAGGGTAGATGGTGCGATATCATAGTTATAAATGCTCACGCCCCAACAGAAGAGAAAGACGACCATATAAAGGATAGCTTCTATGAGGAATTGGAACACACTTTTGATCAGTTACCTAGATATCACATGAAAGTTTTATTGGGGGATTTCAATGCTAAAGTAGGCCGGGAGGATATTTTTAAACCAACAATTGGAAAAGAGAGCCTACACGTAAGTAGTAATGACAATGGAGTTAGGTTAGTCAACTTTGCCACATCAAAAAATTTAATTGTCAAGAGTACAACATTCCCCCATAAGGATATACATAAATATACTTGGACTTCTCCAGACGGAATGACACAAGCAGATAGATCACATCTTGATAGATAAAAGAAGGCACACTAGTATAGTAGACATTTGAACTTTCAGGGAGGCAGACTGTAATTCTGACCATTATTTGGTAATTGGAGAATTAAGAGAAAGAGTATCAGTAGCCAAGCGAGTAGAGCAACAAGCTAATATTAGTAGATTCAATATTCTGAAATTAAAGGACGAGGAAACTAAGCAATGTTATCAGGTTGAAATTTCAAATAGGTTTGCTGCTTTAGCAACTGCTGACGAAGCTGAGGAAGAGTTAGATGTTAATAGCGTGTGGGACAATATCCCAGATAATATCACAATTGCAGCTGAGCAGAACATAGGTTACCATGAAACTAAGAAAAAGAAACCATGGTTTGATGAAGATTGTTCCATTGTAGTAGATAGAAGGAAACAGGCAAAATTGAAATTCTTACAGGATCCAATCGTGGAGAATAGAGATAATTATTTCAATGAAAGACGGGAAGCAAGTCGTACACTTAGGAATAAAAATAGAGATTACTTGAAGGAAAAACTGAATGAGATAGAAACAAATAGTAAGAATAAAAACATTCGAGATTTATATAAGGGTATAAAGGAATTTAAAAACGGATATCATGCAAGGGTAAACGTGATCAAGGATGAGAATGGTGACTTGCTTGCAGACTCTCATTCAATCCTGAACAGATGGAAAAACTATTTTGGGCAATTACTAAATATACATAGGCCAAATAGAAATGATCGGGACGAAATTGAAATACAAACTGCTGAGCCATTTATACCGGAACCCACACTTTGTGACGTCGAAATTGCGATAGAAAATCTGAAAAAGTACAAGTCTCCAGGTATTGATCAAATTCTAGCAGAATTAACACAAGAGGGTGGAAGGGCATTATCTAGCGAAATTTATAAACTTGTACTTGCAATTTGGGAAAAGGAAATTGTACCAGAACAATGGAAGGAGTACATAATCGTACCTATTTTTAAAAAGGGGGACAAGACTAACTGTAGTAACTTTCGAGGAATACTATTTTTGTTGACGTCGTACAAAATTTTGTCGATTATCCTTTTGAGAAGATTAACTCCATATGTAGATGAAATTATTGGGGATCACCAGTGTGGTTTTGGGTGTAATAGATCGACTATTGATCAGATTTTTTGTATTCGACAGATATTGGAGAAAAAATGGGAGTATAAGGGTACAGTACATCAGTTATTCATAGATTTCAAAAAGGCGTATGACTCGGTTAAGAGAGAAGTTTTATATAATATCCTTATTGAATTTGGTATTCCCAAGAAACTAGTTCGATTAATTAAAATGTGTCTTAGTGAAACTTACAGCATAATCCGTATAGGCCATTTTCTGTCTGATGCTTTTCCAATTCACTGCGGGCTAAAGCAGGGAGATGTGCTATCACCTTTACTTTTTAACTTCACTCTGGAATATGCCATTAGGAAAGTTCAGGATAACACAGAGGGTTTGGAATTGAACGGGTTACATCAGCTTCTTGTCTATGCGGATGACGTGAATATGTTTGGAGAAAATCCACAAACGATTAGGGGAAACGCTAAAAATTCTAGTTGAAGCAAGTAAAGCGATTGGGTTGGAAGTAAATCCCGAAAAGACTAAGTATATGATTATGTCTCGTGACCAGAATATATTATGAAATGGAACTATAAAAATTGGAGATTTATCCTTCGAAGAGGTGGAAAAATTCAAATATCTTGGAGCAACAGTAACAAACATAAATGACACTCGGGAGGAAATTACACGCAGAATAAATATGGGAAATGCCTGTTATTATTTGGTTGAGAAGCTTTTGTCATCTAGTCTTCTGTCAAAAAATCTGAAAGTTAGAATTTATAAAACAGTTATATTATCGGTTCTGTATGGTTGTGAAACTTGGACTCTCACTTTGAGAGAGGAACAGAGATTAAGGTTCTTAGGAAAATATTTGGGGCTAAGAGGGATGAAGTTACAGGAGAATGGAGAAAGTTACACAACACAGAGCTAGGACCATAAAATCCAGACGTTTGAAATGGGCAGGACATGTAGCTCGTATGGGCGAATCCAGAAATGCATATAGAGTGTTAGTTGGGAGGCCAGAGGGCAAAAGACCTTTGGGGAGGCCGAGACGTAGATGGGAAGATAATATTAAAATGGATTTGAGGGAGGTAGGATATGATGGTAGAGATTGGATTAATCTTGCTCAGGATAGGGACCAATGGCGGGCTTATGTGAGGGCGGCAATGAACCTCAGAGTTCCTTAAAAGCCAGTAAGTAAGTATATGTACTTAAAAAAACGCACAGGTGCGTGTACACACACAGAATTATCTAAATCAACAATAAGAATTTCAAATACTTAGTGTTGATTTAGATTAGCTAATGATGTTTAGGCGTAAAGACTTCCAATAACAATAAAAATTGTAACTGGATTTGAGGATAAACTTTAGTGACACATGAACAAAAATGTTATGTTTCTTATGTCACAGTCATTGCGTTACGTGTGTCACGAGTTTTTCTTGTAGAATTTGTACATAAATCAAAATGTTGTCCATATAAGAAGTTGATTGTTATGTGATGTCTCACTTTTACATTTATAAAATATTAAAAAATGAAATGGTTTTGAAGAAATATAAACAAATGTCCATTTGAGTGTGACACACGAACTCTCAACCATTCTTTGTAATAATTGTAATCAAGCACGAAATAATCATTATATTACAGTTCCTATGCATTATAATTATAAACAAAGGTCAGCACTTCATAATTAATTGAATTTAACATACAGGAGTATTTGCCTTAAATGTGTTTTCAAATATGTGATTTCTAATCGATAATTTCGCGCACTTAAATCACAGACTTCTTTATGCTTTTTCTTCCACATATGTGTTGTTACACAATAAGTATTGTCAGATTAAAAAAAAATTCTGATCATAACGAATAAAATTACATAATATCGGTTTCCCCCGTTAAAAATCATCGACATGACACTTGAGGGCTCCGGGATTTGCGTGAAATATGTTTCCGTCGCTTGTACCGAACACATTCAATAGGCTTGTCCTCTTAACTACCAACCCCTGCCGGCCCACCGCAATTTGCTAGTGGACTCTCCCAAATCCAAGGCGGAGGATTACATTTCCTTTTCAATAGGGCCTACATAGTGTTTCGTGGAGAAACTTTCGTCTTTTCGTTGTCATTTGTCTAGTAAATTCTGTTCATTAGTGTTACCAGTGGACAATGGACACGTAGAAGCATAAGTCAGGAGCTGAGAAGCGCAAGGTGAGACAGAAAAATTGGAAGATATTAAGAAAGGGAGTAGAACTTTGTTTGAACTTGGTGTGAAATTGAGCGACCTTGGAAAACTAAAAAGTAGCAGACAAATTGTGTCATTGAATGTGTTGTTCGAAAACAAGAGCCTTTCCAAAAACAGTATTGCAGTATTTTCAAAACTCAAGAATAGAGAATGTATTCCTAGAGACTGGCTAGTGTGGAGTGAAACAAATCAGGGAAAATAGTACAGTGACTGATTTGTTTCGCTCCACACTAGCCAGTCTCTGGGAACACATTCTCCATTCTTGAGTTTTGAAAATAATACTGGAAAGGCTCTTGTTCCGTCACATAGAATGTTATTAGGCAGGTTGGGAGTAATTTTTCGAACAACACATTCAATGACACAATTTGTCTGCCACTTTTTAGTTTTCCAAGGTCGCATGTTACTTGCTATGACTCAGAGTTAGGAACTGGTGTGTGTAAATTTGTTTCACTTGCACATATTAACACATCATTTTTACTATTGTTTGCTTGTTCTGATTCAATACTACTGTTATCAGAATTTTTTTTTCTAAACAGCCACAACCATCACTGATGGTCCATCAGTATTCACTTCTAAGCATGAACTGTCTTCATTTTTGACTACCTGAAGAGACAGACTTGAGATTGGTTTATTTTCTGCACAGTCACTAGCAACACTCAAGTTCACACCAACTTGAAATAAAATGAAGGAAATAAAAATGTATTCAGAGCAACAATGTGTCAAGAAAGATTGAGTAACCTTGGCCTCCTTAGTCTGTAGAGCTATCTTGCTAGGTCTTTAAATTTTGATATAATTGATGATTTTGCATCACTGAAGTCAAGGAAAGTTGTTTGTTAATGTTGGTCTGCAAGTCGGAAATTACAGCTGTTTAAGAATAGTGTTTTATGAAAACGAAACGAAAAAAACGACAATGAAAAGACGAAAGTTTCGTCACGAAA
Source organism: Periplaneta americana (assembly GCF_040183065.1). Classification (NCBI taxonomy): domain Eukaryota; kingdom Metazoa; phylum Arthropoda; class Insecta; order Blattodea; family Blattidae; genus Periplaneta; species Periplaneta americana. The sequence continues at coordinate 67,422,568 of NC_091128.1, forward strand.
TACTATGTAGGCCCTACTGAAAAAGAAGCGTGATGACTATAAAATATTGTGCTAATGTGAAATTTTGCTAAATGTTTTCAATGTAACAAAAGTGTATATTTTTAGATTCATATAGGTGTATAGTGTTATCTTTTATTTATTTTGTAAATAATTATTATGGTCAGAAAAATTGGTAACTTGTCATTTTTAACTTTTTTTTTTCAATGGGGCCCGAGCACAATATTGCACAGGGGCCCATAAATCCTGTCGGCGGCCCTAGCAGTGAGGGTAGTCCTCTTTTCCTAGCAGAAGATGGTCGGTAGAAAGTGGAGTGAGGTGGGAGTTTTGTAAAGTTATGATAGAAAACATAGTTCCCTAAAACTGATGTATAGTTTCAAATTGTAAGATTTATTTTATTTTACGTGTGTAGCCTTAATGAAATGAAATAAATATTGAAAGAATAATAGTTGAGAATTTTAAGATCACATTAGTGTAATATAATACTAGAAAGCTAAGTAATGATATATTGTGGTTTGGTAGTAACACAGTGTGAGAGGTAACTTGATAGCACGACAACCACCTTTATACTAACCCATACACTCCTATTCTATCCCAAAAAGTAGGATGGTCCCTAAGGAAGACAAAATGGGTACTTAGTGGATGCCATCATTTCAGAATTGGATTACTTATTATACATAGATACCCATAGCAGATTGACAAATATGACAAATTAGCTGCCTATACTGACAGTACCGGCAAGATTGCGAAATTGAAGCTTGAGTGAATGTAAAGTAAAAACTGAGCAGGCCCTGTTCTTGAGTGGATAGTGCTCATTGAGCTGGTGCAACACATTGTGTGCTTCACATGCCATGTGACAGTGTAGAAATTCATGGAAAAAGCCAATCAGCTACTCACTCTGTCCAAGTATGTGACATTGTTTCTTAATATAGCATTTCAAGAAAGTTTTCAAATCATTACAGTTAATTTTTTATATTGTCAATCTGCTCTGGAGGTCTGTGCCCGTTATTTGAGATGAGTTTCTGACATGAACTCATTGAGAGTGAAATTGAGATCTTTTCCTACAGGTAAGATGGAGTTACAGTATTCTTAAATGGATAAGATATGAGAAACAAGAAATTATTATAATTATTAACTCTTAAGACCTCCCACTCCAGTGGATCCATTGTGCCCTCTTCAATATTAGGACAGAGTTAATAACCTTAATCATTTTGAAAATCTTAGAAAAACGTATATTTCGTTGATATTCTGAGTTCTGAAATTATGATCCCAACCAATTCATACCTCTGACGATATTTAATAATATTATTTGAGTACACACCAGGCAGTCGCACTTTATTCGTAATTATAGATGCTGGCTGGCGCTGTTATTGGTAAGTTCAAAATGTAATATTTGTGAACGTGTTGAGACCTTGCCCAGTGAATACTTATGTCATGTGTTATGTATTACCCAAAAAGGATACTATATACATTATAATTTTACTGTATAAGGTCTTATGTTTCATGTTTTTCAGAGAGGAAGCTATTCGCAATTCTGGTATGCCAACAACCAAAAATAGCATGGAGATGGAGAGTCATGTTTTTCAGAAAGCTAAATCAAAGGTTAGATCATGTAATAACTTGTTATTTAAGTTTTCCATTCCTGTTACATTTGGTACAACATGAAGTAGGTCTTCTTGAATTTTACGTATTTTCTTTGAAGAATTTTCATCCCATAGCTAGGCCTACTGTGTTTACATTAATTACTGCTTTACACTGATGGTAGTGGTACATAACTTATTTTTACTTTCTCAGTATACGGAGTGTAGATAATAAGATGAAACTTAATGTTGCGAAAAGTAGCCTACACCGGATGGAGTCTTCTTTGCCTTCATTTTACGAATTTCTCTATTCACGCATATTTATACTCGATTTTCATAAACTCAGTAGGGCATACTTGCAGTCAGATCAGAAATGCAAAAGGCAGTAGTGTGCCTGATATATTAGCTCAAATAGTTAAGATGTCCAACCAATATGGGTTATGGGTTCAAGTCTTACACCATGTATGTTTTTTAATGTGAAAACGAAGATTTCTTTAGTGTTAATTCTATATTACCATATTTCAAAACGTCATATGTATTATAAATTCCATTGGATTGATATGATTAGACTTCGTAGAATTGCCACATGCAGCATACAATCAGGTTGCCGATGTAGAGGAGGTGAGCGACCTCCCGGTTTCGTAGTACAGCAGTTCATGTTAAGAGTTATGACCGGTCCAAATAGATAGAGCAGCTGCAGCTAATGTATACCTATGTAAGCACTTGTTTTTGCATTACTGTGGTTGGAGTAGTCAAAGTTTAACATTTGTTCAGTGCAGACAAGAATTCAATCAAACATACTAAAATGAGAGTGTTGCTGTTCCAAACAATTGCTCCTGGAATACCCTTACCCCCACAGCCAGTCTTGACCTGTTAGGGAACGTGGTTGGATGCTGTTAATTATTATGCAGAACATTACGGAAAAATAATGGAGGTAATTGATGCATTGGATAGCACAGAGAGGTTTCGCTGTTGCAGCTGTAAAATCATTGCTTTCTGAACAGCTATTGGAAGATATTCTGTTCATTGATTCTAATTTTAAAATCGTGTCCAAAAGCAACAGCTTGTTAGAATCGTCTAAACTACAACTCTCAGAAGCCCTTAATATAGTGGATAAGGTATCACAAACCGTTATCCAAAATAACAATTCACTAACTTCAGAAAAAGTGAAATGTAAGTTGAGAAACATCATTGCTAAAAATTCTCCTATTCACAACTTCGTATTATAAATGATGTACTATCAGGTCACCACAAGATGTCTGAAGTTGGTGTACTAAAAAGTAGTGACTTTCCGTTCTTCAAATATGCACGTATTACATCGTGTGATGTTGAACGTACATTTTCCCTATATAAAAACTGTTTAAGTGACCATTGGAGGAGGTTACTTTGCAGTCGCTCAAAATGTATGTAACTCTTCACTGCAATGCACATATTCAAGAATGATGTATCTTACATTATATTTTAAGAGTTAATATATCTCACTATAAAATAATTGTGTATTTACATGTTTAGACATTTCCTACTTCATTGATCATTCATTATATTTCTTGAATGCAGGATACAGGTTTTATTGTAACCACAGTATACTGCTCAGTGTTTACATTAGAGGCATACTCCGTCCGTTGCACGCCCCCTTCTCATACAGTCTATACCGCGTGCACAGTAAACCTTGCGAATCTCGTGGAAATTCCACGAAGTCTAGATATGATTAATTAAATTTAAAGAACAATGTTAAGCAACGAAAATACCTGGGCATTTGTGGTACTTTAAAAGACGCAATTTAAGTACAGAGGCTGACTGCAGAATGTGCAACGTTTAAAAGAAGACACTATTGCTGCTTGCAATTACATTGGGGTTTACACCCTGTGGTTTTTCAGGTGCAATATTCTGGTGAAGTGTTATAAACGTATTATAGAACAAGGCCAGTGGAATGTGGAACAACTAAAAGAAGACACTACTGCTGCTCGTAATTCCATTGGGGTTGACACACTGTGGTTTTTGAGGTGCAATATTCTGCGGAAGTGTTATAAATGTATTATAGCACAAGGCCAGTGGAATGTGAAACATTTAAAAGAAGACAATACTGCTGCTTGCAATTCCATTGGGGTTGACACATTGTGGTTTTTCAGGTGCAATATTCTGGTGAAGTGTTATAAATGTATTATAGAACAAGGCCAGTGGAATGTGGAACATTTAAAAGAAGACAATACTGCTGCTTGCAATTCCATTGGGGTTGACACATTGTGGTTTTTCAGGTGCAATATTCTGGTGAAGTGTTATAAATGTATTATAGAACAAGGCCAGTGGAATGTGGAACATTTAAAAGAAGACACTACTGCTGCTTGCAATTCCATTGGGGTTGACACACTGTGGTTTTTCAGGTGCAATATTCTGATGAAGTGTTATAAATGTATTATGGAACAAGGCCAGTGGAATGTGGAACATTTAAAAGAAGACACTACTGCTGCTTGCAATTCCATTGGGGTTGACACATTGTGGTTTTTCAGGTGCAATATTCTGGTGAAGTGTTATAAATGTATTATAGAACAAGGCCAGTGGAATGTGGAACATTTAAAAGAAGACAATACTGCTGCTTGCAATTCCATTGGGGTTGACACACAGTGGTTTTTCAGGTGCAATATTCTGATGAAGTGTTATAAATGTATTATGGAACAAGGCCAGTGGAATGTGGAACATTTAGAAGAAGACACTACTGCTGCTTGCAATTCTATTGGGGTTGACACACTGTGGTTTTTCAGATGCAATATTCTGATGAAGTGTTATAAATGTTTTATAGAACAAGGCCAGTGGAATTTGGAACATTTAAAAGAAGACACTACTGCTGCTTGCAATTCCATTGGGGTTGACACATTGTGGTTTTTCAGGTGCAGTATTCTGATGAAGTGTTATAAATGTATTATAGAACAAGGCCACCAGAATGTGAAACATTTAAAAGAAGAAACCTTTGTTGTCGTTCTATTGAGGTCGAGACTTTGTAGCTTGTCAAGTGCAGTATGCTGAAGAGATGTAAATGCAATATATAACGAGGCCAGCTGCTGTTGTTCAAATGCCTAGGCATTTGACAACGAAGCTCTTAATCCTCTTGCACTTCAGTATTTCTGAGATAGAGAATCTTGTTTTCGTAGTGTTCTACATCTTCCTAAATGTTCTAAGTTATTGGTTCATTTGAATTGCATAACACACAAAAGGGAGAGTTAAGTATTCCAATTCTATGTATATGTTCTGCCAGACAGTCATGGCCAGTAATTAATCGCTACATTGTAACTGCACATTTTCGTGGTAATTGAGAAACAATTCCTGGATTAGATATAAGAATTTGCCACTTCTTCCCTTCATCATTGTGTTTTCAGTTTTCTATGTACAGTACATAGATTGAAATTTTCTCTTGATTAACGGTTTATATAATGGTAAGAAAAACTTTGTGGATGAAGGATGGGTGGAGCGGAGAAAAATTCTCTCCGGCACCGGAACTCGAACCCGGGTTTTCAGCTCTACGTGCTAATGCTTTATCCACTAAGCCACACCAGATTCCAGTTCTGATGCAGAATTTAATCCTCTGAGTTTAAGTTCCATCTCCAACACACACTATGTGCAGAGGTACACTCATTATTAGTGACTAAGTGGTGGGGATCCGATGAAATGAGCGCTGTCTTAAATCACTAAGTGATTATTTATGCATATCATATTATTTTGATGTACCGAAATACATATATTTCCATGCAGGAATTCTGCATTACCATATGATGAAGGATGGGTGAAGCGGGATGGTAACGCAGAATTCCTGCATGGAAATATATATACTTCGGTACATCACAATAATATGATATACGTAAATAATCACTTAGTGATTTAAGACGGTGCTCATTCCGTGGGATCCTAGCCACTTCGTCATTTGTAATGAGTGCACTTCTGCACATAATATGTGTTGGACATTGCGTCACTGTCACACATCTGTGACACAGTAGACTATATGAGGGTTGTCCACTAAAAGGGAAACTGAGAGGTGGAACCAGGGCTGCCGAGAAGGAGGGGAAAAGGGGACGAGTGCATATGGGCCCATGAGCAATAAGGACCCGTCAGATTGAGTCTGATTACTTTTTATTATCATAAATAATTATTCGGAGATACATATGGGTACTATAAAATTTTGTAAAAACATGTATTACATAAATTTGACATATTAACTCAACAATAGTATAATTAATATAAATTATCACTTCATATGTAAATATTTGACTTTTATATAATAAAATAATATTTTCCCATATTAACGTTACCGACACGACACTTGACGGCCCCGTCATTTGCCTGAACTTTGTTCCCATCACTTGTACCGAACACGTTCAATTATGTGTTGGCTTGCCCCTTTTAACTACGCTGGCCCACCGCAATATGCTAGTGGACTCTCCCAAACCGAAGTCACAGGATCATGTTTCCTTTTCAGTACATTGTATATTTCATGTCGAAACTTTCGTCTTTTCATTGTTGTTTGTCTAGTAAATTCTGTTCATTAGTGTTACTGGTTATAGTTTAACTACACAATGGACAAGTATAAGCATAAGTTGGGATCTGAGAAGCACAAGGAGAGACAGAAAAAATAGGAAGATATTAATATGGGTGCTAGATTTTGTAAAAAATATTATGAAGACATTAACAAAGCGATCAGTGATGAACCGAAATATTTAAAATCAATTCATGCCTCTAACTTAGGGTAGTTCCCACTGAAACCTATGAATCTCCTAAATAGTCTGAGGGAATTAAAACTGGACAGTTTATTTCCAAATATCTGTACAGCCAATAGTAGGGTGACCAGATTCAAATTGATAAAAAAGAAAAAAGTTTGAAAAAGGAGGATATTGTTCGATAAAAGAGGACAAAAAATATGTATTTAGATTTAGGCTTATTATACTTTAAATTACGTCATTATCTATTAAATACAAAATATTTACAGTACAGATTTAGGCTTATGTAATACTTAAATATATATTAATATCTATTTTATTACAAAATAATTATGAACAAATTTAATAATAATGATTTCACAGTTGGCTACATATGAAAGTCAAGGGAACTATAATTATTACAGAGGACAGATAATATCAATTTAGATTTAGGCTTAGGCCTATATTATACTTAAAATTATGTCAATATCTATTTTATTACAGCATACTTACGATAAAACTTAATAATATAAAATGATTTTACAATTAATGAAGGCAACGGCCGTAACAAGTAGGAGTAAAGAGATTTATGATCGTTGGCAAAGAGTATATTCCGTCGATGCTGCTATCACCTACAGACAAATTACTTGAGAAAGGCGTCAAATCAGATAATTTCAAAATATCAGACATACAAGTTACGAAAAAAAAAACGTTTCTTTATTTTTTAAAAATCCTCCCGGACCCCAGACAAAGGCCTGAAAAGGAGGGCATGTCCGGACAAAAGAGGATATCTGGTCATCCTAGCCATTAGAATATTCTATACAATTCCTGTGACAGTTGCTGATGCTTAAAGATCCTTCAGAAAAATGAAGGAAATACATAATGTATTCAGATAAACAATGTGTCAAGAACGACTGAGTAACCTTGACCTCCTTAGTTTTCTTTTTTATTTTATTAGTTTATTTTACGACGCTTTATCAACATTTTATGTTATTTAACGTCTGAATAAGATGAAGGTGATAATGCCGATAAAATGAGTCTAGAGTCCAGCACTGAAAGTTACCCAGCATTTGCTCATATTGGGTTGAGGGAAAACCCTGGAAAAAACCTCAACCAGATAACTTGCCCCGACCGGGAATCAAACCGGGCCACCTGGTTTCGCAGCCAGATGCTCTAACATTACTCCACAGGTGTGGACGCCTCCTTAGTCTGGAGAGTGATCTTGGTAGGTCTTTAAATTTTAATGATGTAATTGATGATTTTGCGTCAATGAAGTCAAGGAGAGTTGTTTGTTGATGTTGGACTGCAAGTTAGAAATTACAGGTGTTCAGGAATAATGTTTTATGAATATAATATATTGTGCTAATGTGAAGTTTTGCTAAAAGTTTTCAATGTAATAAAAGTGTATATTTTTAGGTTCGTATTTGTGTATGGAGTTATCTTTTATTATTTTGTAAATAATTATTATGATTAGAATAACTGGTAACTTGTAACTGTTACTTTTTTTCAACGGGGGTCCGAGTACAGTATTGCATAGGGGCCCATAAATTCTGTCGGCGGCCCTGGGTGGAACTTAAACTCAGAGGATTCAATCCGGCATCGGAACTGGAATATGGTGTGGCTTAGTGGATAAAGCATCAGCACGTAGAGCTGAAAACCTGGGTTCGAGTCCATCCTTCATCATATGGTAATGCAGAATTCATGCACAGAAGTATCATGTACTTCAGTACATCACAATAATATACATACATACATACATACATACATACATACATACATACATACATACATACATACATACATACATACATACATACGTCCTGCATCTCCCTATAGGGAGCATAGGGTCACAACAAAAGAGCGCCATTTTGACCTATTTGTGGCCAAGGCTTTCACTTCTCTCCAGTTCTTCCCTAGATTTTGGGCTTCTTCTTGAAAAGACCGCCATGTTATCCTGGGTCTTCCTCTTCTCTTACTCCCCTGAAGATTCCATTCAAGTCCTTCTTTAGGAATGTTTCCTTCTGGATGTCTCAGGATGTGTCCAATCCAGCACCATTTTCTTCTTTTTATCTCCAGATCAATGGGCTTCTGTTGCATCATCTTCCAGAGAGAGAGGGAGGGAGGAGAGAGAGAGAGAGAAAGATATTGATTTTGTTCAATATGGCCAGAAGTCTAATACCTTTCTAATTATCACACAGTGTTCTATCACCTTTCTTTGGAAGCTTGATAAGGAGGCCTTTGTTCCATTCTCTTGGTATTTCTTCTGTATTCCAGATGTTTGTCAAGAGTGGATGAAGTATATCCGCATAGTTTTTGTGGTCTACTTTCAGAACCTCTGGGAGTATATTATCCAATCCTGGTGCTTTTCCATTTTTCAATTGTTTCATGGCTTGTATGATTTCCTTCTTGGTAGGAGGATCAATGTTGATAACTTCATCTAGCTGTCCTTCTTCTTCTTCTTCTTCTTCTTGACCTTATGTTTCTTTAACAGCATCGTCCAATCACAATAATTTGATATGCATAAATAATCACTTAGTGATTTAAGACAGCGCTCATTCCGTCGGATCCCGCCTACTTTGTCACTCGTAATGAGTGCACCTCTGCACATAATGTGTTGGACATTGCGCAACTGTCACACATCTGTGACACAGTGCATGAGGATTGGCCACTAAAAGTGAAACTGAGAGGATTCAACCCAGCATTGGAACTGGAATCTGGTGTGGCTTAGTGGATAAAGCATCAGCACGTAGAGCTGAAAACCCGGGTTCAAGTGCTGGTGCTGGAGAGAATTTTCTCCACTCCACCCATCCTTCATCATATGATGGTAACGCAGAATTCCTGCACGGAAATATTATATGTACTTCGGTACATCACAGTCATATAAACTTCGTTGATTTTTTTAGTAGAATTTCTGTGCATTTCTTAGCCAGCTGTTGAGCTTATGTATTATTATAACTTCGGTGTACTTTCGATATTGATATCTTAAATACTTAGAAATAAACATAATATGTTATTAAAATTTATTATTCTTTCATTAGCACTTTTAAAGCTAAACAAGTGCTAACATTCTTTGGTCACCCAAAGAAATGTGTAGTTGTATTGAAATACTGAAATTTCGAGGACATGCTATAAATTGTAGCACTGCATAAAACTGAAAGAAGGGACAAGTGAATCACTCTGTTTTTCGATGTTTTGTACATTAACTCATTCAGCATTAATGACACCCACTTTCACTTCACGGATTTACTTATACATTTGCTTGTTATTTATTTCTTCTTTTTCTTTCCATGCTAAGTGAATAATGGTTTTGATTGCAGGAAGAATATCTTGGATTTGTGGCACGGTTGATCCTTCATGTTCGAGAAATGAGTAAGTTAAAAGGAATGCTTTAAAAGTATTAGCTAACACTCCAGTATTTATATGAAAAATAGTGTATTGCTGCTTTGTAGTATTATGTCTTCTCAACTTAAATAATTTCACTTCAGTTGAACATAGTTTAACAGAATTTCTAGTCCGGAAGTCATGAAAATTGTAGAGAGATCATAGCATTGAGTACTAACAGTATATCATACATACCTCATAGGTTGAAAATTCTAATTTAGGCACTTCATATTCGAGTCCTATAGTTCCAAAACCTGCCTTGTCTGCTTTTTCAATTTTTCATGTATTTTAGAAAAACTGTTTCACCATATTTTCTATTGAATCTTAATGAAGGATTGTGTTGTTTTGAAAGATATAATATTAAAAACAAATATTCCGAAGTGAAAATGAGGGTAATATCAATAATATAGACACAAGAGAGAAATTAAATATGGAAAAGGTACTGTAACTTTTGGGATGGACTGTTGGATAACGCAACATTTGGAATAAACACATCAGAATAAGGCAAGTTTTGGAACTGATGTAGAAACTTAAAGATTAAAACTAGTGTCCGTAAGGAGAACAGTATAATAAAAATACCATGTCTTGGGATTGATCTAAACTTTTATGTGTAGGCCTAACTTTTGCGAATAACAATTAACACACAATACTGCACCAAGCTACTGAAAAATGCATTACAAGAAAATCATCTACTGTACAAAGAATGATCAGGGAATCTGTATGAAAAAGTCATTATTATACAGTACATGACATTTCCAACTTCATAAGGCCAATCTGACAATATCATTTTTGACCGAATTTCATTGGGAAGTTGCTGTTTTCTCTGTAGTTTATAAAATACTCTGTCAACCCTCAGCCACTCTTTAATTTAAAATAATGGCAGCACTTTTTATTTAAGGGACCTTTAGTAGAAACATTTTATTCACATTTTCAGATTACCAACTTCGTCTTCACATCCACTTTCACACAAATCATCATTGCCATTACTGGAACTCATGTAACTGCATGAATCATTACAAAAGAATTGCTCCTCCCTGATAACTACTTTATAAAATGAAATCCATATTCTTTTAAACAGAATAAATAGCTGTAATATAGGTATATGTAGCATAGTAATCTGTGGATAAGGCATGCTATGGAATAAACAAGCCAGATGACTGAATCCATCTGTAAGAATAAGGCAGCTTTGAAACGGGCCTGGTATAGGCAAGTTTTGGAACAGTCCTATTGAGGATAAGGCAGCTTGTGGAATAAAACTAAATTTTTCATCTTAGTTTTAAATAGGATCAGATTTTTTTGGAACAGAAACGAGATTAAAATGCTCGATTTTATAATCAGGGTGTTTTAGGAGGAATAGTAAATATTTTAGGGGGTGATAGTATGGACTGTTCTGAGTAAATAAAGTTCATATAAACATGTATCCAATTTTTATTGGGTCCAGAAATACAGCTGTTAGAATGTAACCCAAGAAGGTGTTAAGCAAAGTCACATGATATAGTTCAGTGTACTTTCGTTTTGTGCGTTGCTACTCCAGTTACTATGGGCTTACTTATCGATTGTCATTTTTGTTTTGAAGGTCAAGTTGTGAAGTTGTGCTTTAGTTTACATAATTGAATTTTTCAACTGTGATTGTGATTTGTTGGCCAATTTTACTGTATTGTTTAAGCATGCTGCACATATTTACAAATGCTGAATATGCCGATATGGTATTTGTGTATGGGTTTTATAATGGAAACGCTGTTGCTGCTTGTAAAGAATATGGCAGACGATTTCCTAACCGTAGAGTTCCAGATTCAAGAGCGTATATTTGTGTTTTCACTAAACTGTGTGAGACTGGTGCAGTGCCCAGCAGTCATATTTCATCTGAATGTGTAAATGAACAGAATGTGGATGAAGTAGACATTATTCAGTTGGTAGTACGTAGTCCTGCAACAAGCACACACAGAATTTCTGAACATATTGGTGTTCCACATACAAGAGTATGACTGACATTACATGTGCATGGGTTCTATCCTTATCATTTACAGCAGATTCAACACCTTCGAGCAGGAGATGAAGGTAGACGATTCGAATTTTGTCGTTGGCTACTTGTAAATTGCCGAGTAATCCCATTCTTACGCTTCACTGATGAAGCCACTTTCACTCGTGATGGTATCAATAATACTCGTAACTCACATCAGTGATCCGAAGAAAACCCATATGCCATTGTGGAGACACATTTTCTAGAATGCTTCTCTGTAAATGTGTGGTGTGGTATGATAGACAATCAGTTGCTTGGGCCTGTTGTGTTATCGCATCGTCTTACAGGGCCCTGTTATCTAGATTTTCTTCGAAATGAGTTTCCAGCATTATTGGAAGAGGTCCTTTGACTACAAGGATGGATATGTTCTTACAGCATGATGGAGCCCCTCACATTCTAGTCGTCGAGTGATACATCATCTAAACCTAACATTCCCCAGAAGATGGATTGGCAGATATGGTCACGTTTCTTAGCCACGAAGGTCCCCGGACCTTATCCCTTTAGATTTTTGTCTGTGGGGATGGTTGAAAGGCGAAGTCTACAAAGAAAAAGTAAACACGAGAGCTGATTTAATCGTTCGGATTATGAATAATGCTGCCCTCATAAAAGGACGCCAAGATGACCTCAGAAGAGCTACACATGGTGTTGTCAAGAGAAGTCGAAAGTGCATTGAAGTCGGTGGTAGAATTTATGAAAATGAACTTTGAACATAATCATTTGCCTTTGTTTAACACCTTCTTGGGTTACATTCTAACAGCTGTATCTCTGTACCCAATAAAAATTGGACACATGTTATATGGAATTTTTTAACAGCTGTATCTCTGTACCCAATTAAAATTGGTCACATATTTATATGAACTTTTTTACTCAGAACAGTCCATACCTCCTAAAATGTTTACTATTCTTCCTGAAACACCTGTAGAATGCACTGGCATTGTTAACTCATTTTCTGATTTTTGAGGAGAAGACAGGTTTTGGAACTATAGGACTCATATATAACATAATCAATTAAGTGATATCTAAAATTATGATTTTACGTTCTTAAAATTAGATTTATCTGTTGAAATAATATATACCAATACCATTAAAATTCGAATTTCGAAATCTTTGTGCAAATATAATTTAAATATCTTGAATGGAATTACTACCTATTATATTTATAGTTTTGTGTGCAGTGTAATACTAGCATTTTCCCAAAGTTGTATACGATAAAACTTTGCCATTTCTGTGTTAAAATAATTTTGTGTGAAGAAAATTATCTTTCTGCAGAAGCCAAAATTAGCGAGGCATGCTGTAAACTGAATTATGTTAGATAGTTTGACGTCTTGGGAAACATCTGTGTCATCTCCTTCATAGCCAATGAATATTTCAATATGGAAAGTCCTGAGCTCTTTTCTAACACATTAACCACTTTTCCTTGACTTTACCCTAACTTCATTGTCTGCCAGCACTTCATCCAGAACAGAGACAATGTGTCATGTAAAGGCCATTTGTTATCTCATGAAACTTATCTGGGTGTTAGTGGACTTGAAAGCTTCCCTCCCTCTTTCTTCATCCACCCTTTCCAACACAGCTTCATTTCCTATTCTGTCCATTTCACATGCTCTGTTCCTCTCTATATCCACATTTCAAATGCTTCTATTCGCTTCTCTTCAATTCGTCGTAATGTCTATGTTTCTGCCCAATACAATGCCACTTCACACAAAGCATTTTACTAGTCTCTTCCTTAGTTCTTTTTCCAGATGTTCGCAGAAGATGCCCCTTTTTCTATTTTCTATTAAAAGCTTCCTTTGCCATAGCTATTCTCCTCTTGATTTCCTGGCAGCAGCTCATGTTATTACTTATAATACACCCCAAGTATTTGAAGCTGTTCACTTGCTCTACTGTCTCGTTTAAAATTCGCATGTTAACTTTTTTTTTTTTTTTTTTCCCAATAACCATGGTCTTCGTCTTGTTTGCATTTATCCTCATCCAACACTGTTCACAGCTGTTATTTAGCTCCTGTAGCATATCCCTTAATATCATCACCCCTTCTGCTAACAGTGCTATGTCATCAGCAAATCTTATGCACTTTATTCTTCTGTGAACAAGATACAAGAAGGAATGTAATATGACCCAAAGACATCATAATTTAGAAATCTGGAGCAAAAATTCGTAATTCAGAGTTTGAACTTAGAAGCACCTGTCTGTCAGTGTTTTTATTATATTTTCTTCTTTATTTAAGAGAACAGATTTTATTTGCAGCAATCAAGTTTCTTTAATTCTTCAAACACATTTTAAATTAAGAAACAAGCTGTCCTTAGAATCTCTCGAAGCACTTCAGAAAATATGACTTTATTCATAAAAAATGTGGAGTCATATAAAGAGTGTGATGTAATTGATTTTAATGTTAGGCCTGCAATAAACATCAGCACATGAAAGGTTCCTCCCCCCCCCACTTACATAGTGGTTCCAATATTATTGTATACTGCAAACTTTTTCTTTCCCCCTTTTTTATATAAATGAACTTATAAAATCTTGAATGTTATCTTTAGAAAGAGTGACGATGATGATAATTTTATGATGCTAAAATTTTGTTTCTTATACTTTACATAATTTTTTCATTGCAGATTCAAAGAAAGGGGCAGGAATGAATGTGCCGGGTGGTGGAGGTGGACAAGCTGCACAGGATCCTATTGGTGCTCTTCAAACTCTGGCCCGGCAAGGTATGCTAAATGTGTGCATGCCTGCAGACATGCAGGTGGCTTTAAATGTATGTTTTCTAAGATATTATTGTGAATTATCACTGCTCTTTTATTGCTGCGAGGCCAGCTTTTATAAATGTAGTTTTGTTATCAGTAATGTAAAGTGTTTGGAAAGCAACTGTCTCACTATTTTTCATATTATAGACAGGTTTTCTTATCAAAATCATTTCAGGGTTTCCAAAATCTATCCCAACTAAACAGTTTTGCAGAAGTTTATGGTGAATTCCCATTGCGAAATCCTTGGTAATGATAATGTACATGCTTGCCAGAAAAGTTTCCACATCCCACAAGAACTATACATTTATTGCAGTCTTATCATATATGTAAGCACAGGAGGTGTGGGTTTGTATGCATCCTCCCCCCCCCCCCTTACAGGATCTGATTTTCTCTATATGTAGGATAGAACACTTAAAAAAAAAAATGTAAAAAATTGCACAAAATTGTAAAAATTGTAGAAAATTACTAAATTGTAAAACTATAAAAATTTGTAAAAATTGTAATTGTAATATTGTAAAATGTTGACTTGTTCCACATCTTAAAGCTTCATTGCTCATGTAAGATCTATGGAATAAAATAAATGAATGAATGAATGAATAACAAATTTGTGTACCCCTAAAAATGAAAAATTTTATTCGAAAATATTGATAAAAATGCGAATAATTTAATCATTAATAGTACATTCACATCAGAAACCACCATTCAATACATTTTCCACTTCCTGCTTTCCCTCCTCTCTCTCAAAACTTTCATGACCTCGGCATTAGGGTGTGATCTGATAAGCATTGGCCTCGTTAGTGTTGGCATATAATATTGTAACATCAGCAAACTAAGCTTTGACATTTACATTATGTAAGTTGTTTCCAAATTGTCTTGTTTATCTGGAATGTAATTTTTGCTATACATATCCAGATGGTGTAAGCATTTCTTCTGGAAAATTATTTGTTGAGGTGGGAAATTCAATATGTTCGTTTGTGCCCCCCATTCAAATTTGTCCTCTTCTCCCCTATTTCCGTGAATTATAGTTTCTATATTGTTAATTATTGAATTTAGATTATTAATTATCATTATAAATACTGATGTATTTTGCATTCATTCTGGGACACTCTGTATATCCAGAAATGTATTAAAATTATAATAACAATAATTCTTTCCATTACCCCAACAAATTGTATTAGATATCAAAAAAAAATAATCAAACAAATTAACTGTGATATAATTTCTTCTACATCCCAAAAAACTGAAGCCATAATTTCTGAGCTGATTTCTGTGCTTTGTACTTTTTCCTTATTGGAGAAGAATTGTACCACTGTTTGATTTATTCTTTGTTTCATGGTCTAAGTAGTGGACCCTTATTTGGTCCTCTCCAAAAATGTTTCAATCGTGTCGTCTACGGAAGTGCATTCAGAAAACTCATTGAAACCAAGGGGTGACCGATGCCTAGCAATAACTGATTTATTTTATTTTCTTTCGAATTTATTTTAAATAGTTTTTAACTGCTTATTAGGCCTAATTTTTGGTCCTAACAAGGTCATGATGAATAATAAAATAATGTAATTTACACAGGCTGCCTTGCAGTGTCCAGGCCGTCCCATGTGCATATGTAGGAAGATGTGTTCCCAAGAAAGTCATTCAGCGTAAACCTGTAGGGAAAAGGAATGTAGGCAGCCAAGGTTGAATTCACTTAGCTCATAGTAAAATGTAGCTTCAGGCTTAAAAATTTCTGTCACCAATAGGAAAAGATAATATAAAAGACTGTTAACATTTATATTCCTTAAAGGACAACTATTCAACTAATACACAGTAAATAAGATAGCTTGATTATTACTAAGGCTTGCAACTTAAAATATTTTAACAGTATACTCAACCTGATATGTGAAGGTTGCTGATTGGTTTTTTTAATTCCAATGACTGGAAGAAAGAGAAAGTGTGTTTGTAACTGACTTTTTGTTTGTAAAATAATCACATGTATAAAATAAGTTTGTGTGTGTGCGTGCGTGTGTGCTTGCGCATACATATACACATATATATGTACAGTGAAATGCCGCTATTATGAATGCCACAATTACGAATTTTTCAGAATAACGAAATAATTTTTTAGTCACGGCCATTGTACTATTAATTTACATGTTAAAATTGTTCTGTTTAAAGAATGCATAAGTAACGAACTATTCAGTTTAACGTAATAATAATTCATCCTGCTACAAAAAAATGCTAATTTAACGAAATTAGTTTCATTTCTTCTCACCATCATCATCAGCAGAACTGAAGTCCAATTTGAGTCTTTGCTTGGTGAATCTGGCCCTTACAGCTCCAAAACCTGTCTTCTCCTCAAAAATCAAAACTGGAAATACAGTACTTCCATGAAGAAATCTAATTTTCATAAACTTCTTTAGGCTTCCTTATTTTTGGTAACCATCCAACATCGTTTAATTCCAAGCATTCTCAGATCTTCCAATACTCTGTCATCCTTCACAACCTTGGCTGGTCGGAGGCAGGAAAGGATAAACTGTTGTCTTGAGATTGTCCAATGTTTCAGAAAGATGTTTTTCACTAGTAGGAGATGTATGTATACATTTTAATTGTGTTTATTAATTTCGATAGCTTTGAATGGAATAGATGAGGTACTTTAAATGTGAAATTCTTTTACAGGAACTGGGAATCAAATAATGGGATTGGGAGGACCTCCAGGAGGAGGAATGGTCCAGCCTTCATCAATTGCTGCATCAAATTGTGAGTGTGCCTTTTAATATAACATCTGTTTAACACATTCTTATCCACTAAATAAATTTCTTATGAATGTTAATGTGTTAAGTTTGTACATCTTTTGTGTATTGTATGTTCAATGTAACATATTGAAGAAGCTGCAAGTCTCGTTACATTTTGGGGCTATCATTTTACTTTAGTCTGACAGTGGTAAATTTTCGTATTTCTAACGGACTAATCATTGAACCATGAAACACCTACAAGTAAGATCTTACATTCTACATCAGTATATTATCTTACTGTATTTACTCGCTTATTGGATCCCTTCGCATATAAGATTTCTCCTCTACTTTAAGAGCAAAATGTAATATATAGAGTATATCTGCATATTAGATGTGCTCATGTAAAGATTGTAAGGCAAAACCTACTTCCGAAATCATCCTCTGTCCTGTTACTCCTTCAATTGTCTCCATGCTGACTAAGAGGTAAAACACTCTCTTTCTTTATCATCATACTACCTACTGTACTCTCTGTCTTGTTAGTTCTTCCATTGTCACAGCACAGACGGAGAAACAAATTCTCTTTCTTCTACTGATGGTATTGGTTTCCGAAGTTAGTCATTCAGAGATAGAAATCAGTGTGAAGATTAGTAACAAACGAATGAGTTATTCTGTGTAATTTAAATTTAATGTGATTGACTTCACAGAGAAAAATGGATTGAATGCTGCTGGTCGCGAATTTTCAGTGTAACTCAATATGACTCGGTACTGGAGAAATCAAAAAGAAAAACTTCCCATTACAACTTCGAAAAGAGAGCCATTGGCATAGCTCAGTCGGCAAAGGTGTTTGTCTTATGATCTGGAGCTGCACTCGGATGTGGGTTCAATTCTCACTTAGGCTGATAACCTGATTGGATTTTTTCCGAGGTTGTCTCCAGTCATAAAACGAATTTCAGGTAATCTATGGCAATTCCTTGACCTCATCTTGCCAAAATACCATAATTCACTTTTACTTATGAAACTTAACTTCTGTGATCATTTTGACTGAAAAAAGGTTCAGAAAGGTGATGTGCACTAGTAACTAGTTTCTTCAAAATTTTTTGGTTGACTTCATGTGAGGACTATCTTTTCAAGACATTTCAAATGTTATTTCAGCAGGATGGTGTACCAGCACACAATGCAGCAGTTACCATATTTTCTCGAATACCTCGCACACTTTTTTTTCTTTTTTCCAGAAATAAAGTAAAAATTGGGGGCGCGGCTTATTCAAAATGAAATTGGCAACATTGCCTAGTTTTCCTCCTGTGCAATTCCTAAAGTGGTAGCATATGCCATTATCTTCCTGTGTGGGTATTTTAGTTGTTAACATGTTAAATGGCATTTGGATTGGCAGTACATGTGTCAGAATCAAGTCCAAGTGTGATAAGTGTATAATTTGTGCGTCTTATATTTTCAACTCTGAAAATGAATACCACTAAAGGTATGAGATTGCGATCCTTTACTTGCAGCATAAAAAAATTTAAAAAACTAGAAAAGATCCTGAGGAACATGGAAATCGTGCTACAGTCCATAAACTTGATGTAAGTGAAAGTTGCATGAGAAACTTGATTATCATGTTATTGTTAACTGAACTGTATTTGTGTTTATTTGTTTTTAATTTGTCTTGAAAGAATTTGTTTAATTTAATTTTCTTTCTTTGTCTCTCCTTTAAAAGTGGGGTGCATGGGGTATTCGAGCAAATACGGTATTTGTGAATATCTGGGCAAGGAATTACTACGAAGGTGGATTGGAACCAGTGATAATAAACATACCTGATCATTGCATTGTTACAATGTTCAGTTAAATAATTGTAGTTGTGTTGCCAAATAAAGAAAAACAAACAAAAATCATGGAGCTGTAAAAAAAAATTGGAAGTTATACATTGAGGATGACTCACTTTGCTATAACAATATAGCACTGAATGAACATTCATGTTTAAATTGAACTGCAATCGGCAATTGTTATAATTAAAAATCAACAGTCGAAATATTACAAACAGCTGACGCCTTCCTTCACCCCTGCCTGGGAATGATAACCATGTCCATCCATGTCAGAGAGTATCACAGTTTAAACTCTCTGATACACGTGCTTAGCAAATGAAAACACAAATCAATATTGCACATGTACTGTTCACAGTATACCAGACTCCACAAAAGTGAAGTTCCAGCCATGTCCTAAAGAACGAAACAAAATTTGAAAAATTGACCCAACTTGAAATTTTAAAAAAAATATTATGCATTCTACGAAATGTTGTGTAGTTCACAGAAAATACAATTTATCGCAGTAATGTCAATTTATAGAATTAATTGGCAATAATGAAATTGGCTTCAAATGGTTGCAGTGTTCTGAAATGTAAATAAAACTGAAAAAAGAAGCAAAAAGCATGCTTCTTATTTTTATTGTGTTTATCACAATTGTGATAGTTTCATGTCTCTGTAACGTTACTACAAAACTAATTTTAGGGACACTGTAATACACTAGTTATAGGCTCCATGCTTATAGCAATGTGCTGCTACAGGCGGATACTATGAGAACTGCTTGTAGGTTTGTCATCAACAGCTGTGTGTGCTCTGTGTTGACAGCTGACTGCTGACTGCTGGAAGATTCGAATAGGAGTAATTTTATGTGCATTTATTCAATCTTTCATACAGTGTTGGCTTTAGATTAGTATTTTGAAAATGCCAAAGCAGTCCAGCAAAATTATGTGCTGTGTTTTTGGCTATAATAATAAATATTGTAATATAGAACAAACTGTGAAGTTTTATCGTTTTCCATCACGAACTCACTAAATGGATTTGAAAAGACGGATATTAGGAGTAAATCGGAATGAGTAAATTTAAATTAAGTATTTGGGATTTAAGTATCCTAACTAATAGTAACTATTACATGAATTGTCTAGATTCAATTTTTACACATTTTCATGTTTTTATACCATTTGAATCTGTATAATGAATTCTAATACCGTTTTAAATATTGAGGTTGAAAACCTGCTCAATTTGGCTGAAATAGAACGATGAAAATTGACTTTAGTTTCAAAATCCTTTATAGAACGTAAAACTTACAAAGTTGTTAGAATCAAAATCCACTATGAACAAAAGAACCAATCGGTGATGGTGATGGTGATGATGATGATGATAATGATGATGAAGATGCGGTTACATGCCATTATGGCGGTCATGCATTCTGTTGTAGCTTAAATACGATCCTGTTGTGAAAACGTAGTTATGTTTTTCGTTGAAAATCGCAGTAAAAATGAGCGAATTTAGTGCACATGCTTCTCTTGTTCCACTGGATAGATCCATAAAGCGACAGAATCAAAGAGAAAACTGGAAAAGAAATAGAATGCGCCAAGATAGGTAATTAATACAACCTCCAAGTTTGTTTACATTCGTATTTTTATGTACCTACTATTATTGCAGTCAACATCGATGCGGTAATTATTTGGCATTTTAATTGTCACAGGTTTTCTCCCGTTCCAAGCACAAGACGAAAATATTCTGGTGTATAACATTATGAATGACTGATATAATGCAGTTCCATAAGATATTTTATCATTCTAAAGAAAAATACAAGAGGATAATTGTATTACTACTCGTGTAAAAAAATTCAAAGAGTGGATTAACATTTAAATACAATATTCGTTGTTCGTTTGCAGGTTCCCTAATTCCTATTTGGAAGATAAAGGTTTCCCCGGAATAAAAACTGTATTGGAGCAGAGCAATGCAATTTTGATAATGCCACTTTTTATGAATGAAGGTCAACCTTGAATCATTGTTATATGTGGGGATCCGCGTGAAACTGCACACTGTGCTGCTAGATGATCAATATCTTTTGGGTCCTTTCTAACAGTGATCTAATGTTGCCCAATTTCACTTGTTAAAATAGCCCTTCTCCTGTTTGCTTCCTTGTGCAACACCAAAGCAGTACCAGTAGTGCAAAACTTCTTATGAAGTCTATTGACTAGTACATTTAGGCTGGTATTCATAGTCGACACTTTCGATTAAAGTGTCCTTTGGAAGACGCAAAGTATCACTTTTCCGTTGCACAGTCGACACTTTGGTGCAAAGGAACACTTTGGATGAAAATGTAGTTCCGACCACACTTTGAGCCGAAAGTGGCACTTTGTATAAAAATGGCGGACGTCTTGGAAGTTGTCGAATTATTAGAACGTGCGGAAGAGATGGCACAATTAGTGGACAATGTACAAATTAGAGATAGGCCTAAAGACAATCCCGTGGAATTTTATAATGATATAGAATTAAAAAAAACGGTTCCAATTTGATAAAGAAACTTATTGAGATTGCTTATATTTTCGATGACTGGTTGACAAAAACGAATAATAGACGTTTGCCAGTGCCTCCAATAATACAGTTATTGACTGCATTAAAATTCTATGCTACAGATATGTACCATACATATATATATATATATATATATATATATATATATATATATATAATATTATAGTTCAGGTATTTCTGTAGTAACATTCGTATATTTATAACCTCAATTCGATGAAGTGATATGTAGGTAAATATGCCTATATAACCTACTTTTTATTACTGAAACGAATTTTTTAACTTAAATAATATTAAACTAACTTCAATCTAATGTAGGCATAATTATTTTAAATTAGCATTGAGAGACCTCACGTGCCTGCCTTCTAAGCAGATTCCATAATTATATTGGGTTTAAAATGATTTTGATTTTTGTTGACTACCTGTATTTTGAGATAAGATTTATCTTGATGTTGATATAATCATTACTGTTTTGATACCGGTAATATATATTTTCACGCCGGTAAGCAATACATCTACTGTCTCTAGTTCATGTGCAGTCATAACCTCACCATGAAAAGAGATCTCATACTATTAGGCCTATTTTGTTTTGCATTATAGAAACATTTGGCATTCAAAATATTCCTGAAGGGCAGGCAATAATGGAAACGAGAGAGAGAAAATAGTAGTAGTAGTAGTAGTAGTAATAATAATAATAATAATAATAATAATAATAATAATAATAATAATAATAATAGGAGTAGTAATGTGTTTATCTCATTCTTTTTTTACTTCTATTCACTATTCACGAAAAAGACAAAAATGAAAATAACGGAAATAACACGATATATCAATGAAGCAGATACGTATAAAACCTAACCTAACGATATAAATTTAATGATTATATATATATATATAAACTTAACCTACTCAGTCCAACTTAACCTAACTATATAAACTAATAGAAGATATGTAGGCTACAAAATCTAACCGAACTGTATAAATCAGTGGAACGGATACATACATAATCTAACTTAGCGACATAAATCAATGAAAAAGATATGTACAGAACCTAATCTAACTATATAAATTAATGGATCAGTTATGTACTGTACAAAACCTAACCTAATTTCACCAGCAGTATCACTAACTATTTAATAAAATGTTATATATCTGAACTGACTGAAATAATCTAAACTATCGGCAACAAAAACTAGAAACTGAAATAAAACAACTTTAAATATATATTTTCTTCCTCGCGCAATCAATAGGCTCCCAATTCAAATCACAAGCATTGTAATTTGTAGGTTATACGTAATTAATTTGTTATTGTTTGTTCACTTGTTTTGAAAGGCATTGTGGGACTTCTATTACCAACCAAATTTTAACTCTACACTTTGCTGGCGTAAAGTGACACTTTGTGAAGTGCACTTCTTCAATCGTCTATGAATACCACTAATATGAAAGAGCCACTTTCGTCAAAAGTGTCACTTTGCAAAGTGGTGATATAAAGTGTCGACTATGAATACCAGCCTTACATCAGAAAATGTTCTTATTCTGTAACTTATATGATCTATACTTAGCAATTAATAATACGCGCTGTTCCTAATTTTTAACCAAAGAATGGAATGTAGCCGTTCGATCTTGGTGCACTCCTCAATGTATAAAGTACTTATATGTATCGAATATGAATGAGGTCTCGCCCACCTCATTGCATATTACATGACTAGTGTGAACTAGTCAGTTTGTTTTATTATCATTAAGTACGAGAAAAATTCGTACCGGCACCGGGAAACGAACCCAGGACCTCTCAGCTGTGCGCGCTGAGTGCTCTTAACCAACTGAGCCATGCCGGGACATGATCCACGACACCGGCCGAACTCCTCTCGTAGTATTATGTTACGGCCTTACTACCTGCATTCAAGACGATACACATCATGTATATACAGGAGCGCATATTAAATGACTTTATGGCCATATTCAACAACAGTTTCTGAAAACTGTTAACATTATATATATGTATCGAATATGAATGAGGTCTCGCCCACCTCAGTGCATATTACATGACTAGTGTGAACTAGTCAGTTTGTTTTATTACCATTAAGTACGTGGATCGTGTCCCGGCATGGCTCAGTTGGTTAAGAGCACTCAGCGCACACAGCTGAGAGGTCCTGGGTTCGATTCCTGGTGCCGGTACGAATTTATCTCGTACTTAATGGTTATAAAGTACTTACATGAGTAATTATCTGTGCAGAGTAATGATGTGTTGTAGCCTGCCTCCCTCCCTACTTGTTACAAATATACGTAACACTTGAGAAATATGTTAATGAGGTTTGGTGAAATTGGCCAACAATTAGAAATATTAAAACACATATTAATGAAATCATTTTATATTCAAACTCATATTATTGAAATTGATTTGTTTACTTTTTCATTGTTTGAAGTTTGAAAACAAATATATATGTATTTTTATATTTTGCAATAATTCATATTTTTATTTCACATTTCCCTGAGGTACCACTGGTAGGGCTCATACACCACTAATGGTACGCGTACCATAATTTTAGAATTGCTGCATTACACTATTAACTTGTTGCTTGTAGCTTTGTAATGTTTATGAAACAGGCCCCTGAATGCAGTACTAGGGAAACTGACCATTTCTCTAGTGATTCGTCCTGGACTTCTCGATTGTTATGTTGGTAATTATAACTAGTGGGGAGGGGGGTATAAAATGTGTTATACACTTTCACTCCTTGATGCAGCGTTCAATGTGGATCCGCACACTAGCAATATTATAAGTATCATCAACTTGATCATGTGTTAATGACCTTTATTCATAAAGGGTGGCATTACCAAAATTGCATTGCTCTCCTCCAATAGAGTTTTTATTCCAGGGAAACCTTTACCTTCTATAATTTGATCTCCTGGTTCTATGCGTTTCAAAATTCCACAGTCATTTGTGATAAAACTATCACTGGCTCTACCTCAATAATATTTGGAAATTAATGTTACCATACCACAAGATGCAATTCCAATAAGAACTTTTGCAGTATATGCAGACTTATAATTAGAGTATCTATATACACGCTGACTGATTTCAGGAGGTTGTTCTGTTTTAACTTCAATGCAGTCAACAAGAGCTCTACAGTTTGGATAATTATCCTTGAAAGCAGTAGGCAATGTTGCATTAATAGTATATTTGCTGGGCCAGAACGCAAACTTTTTAGTTACCTGTGCAAGTATAGGTAAAACAGATTGGAACATTATAGAAATAGTACTACAGTGAACATTGAAAATTACAGAAATGGCAGAAAATGGCAAGGCTGACATAAAAGTCTATTTTATTTACTAATTTTGCGTTGAGCAGTGTCTAACAGTAAGTTCAAAAATAAATTTAAAAGGTCTGTGTTAACACCAGTCAGGACATTTAATTATGATTCATTAGCAATTTAACTATAACCACTATATTCTCTTTCTTCATATGGGGAGTCAGGTTCATACAGTTTACTAGCATACTAGGTTTAGCATATAAAGTGTGGAAAGCTCATATACATGGTTGTGTGCTGAAAATGTTCACGTAGAACTGTTGTTCTTGTAAATTCAATACATGACCACTTTATGCAAGTAAACGACCTTTCTTAGAAGATTACTGTCATATAAAATACTTTGAAATACCAATGATATTGTGACTTTTAATTCAAAACAATAATGTAACTTTTATTGTCACAACAATAATGACTTTCTATAATTGAATTTAAACACTCCCGTCAACAATGGGTATTCCACTCCCCACAGCAATACAGTATTCGTTATTGCACTCCACAGACGACAATGACAGTTCACTTGGATTATTGAGAACAACAATGTACTCCTAATCTCAACTAATGTTCACAAAGCACTATTTACAAACAAAACTGTCAGTTCACAGTTCGTTTGCCTTGGCTAGTTCTTCTAGCTCAGTCACTCAAATTCACAGTATATCGAACCCAAGACTTCCAGAGACAGTCCACTGCACTCGAACTCAGGTCCCCCAACTGCGGTCCACTACACGTCGAACCAAAGACTCCGGATACGCCGCATTCGCCAGGACGCTCCCACAGTTGCAGACGCACTCAAGTCAAACCCAAGACTTCTGGAAACGCCGCACTCGCCTGGTCGCTCCCACAGTTGCGGTCGTCCTCACGTCGAACTCCGGTCTCGAAGGCTGGTTTCCACGCTCGCTCATGGCTGCTCCACAAACGCTGTATTAGTCCCAAATGAATACTTTGATATGAAAAACATAATATCCCTTAAGGGGACCAGGAACCTCTATCTTAACACATGTTAAATTAGTGATATTTACTGTACCTTTTCTTTAAAACTGTTGGGAGTAGAACAATGGAACTTTTACAGCTTATTTCTGACACTGTTATAAGTAATCTGATGGAAGGATTTTCAAAAATAATACTATTTTATAAATTTATGAATTTTTTTAATATGTGAATTTTTACCTCATTTTTTACTATATTATTTTTCAAGAAATCTGCTTTAAAAAACAATTATTAAAAAAAAAAACTCCTGTGTCAATTTATGCTACAAAACCAACTAAATACACACAGAAAATATGAAATAAATCTAACCATTAGAAGCTGTGAAATTATAGTACACTTTATAGAGAAAAATGCAAACTTTCGGAAAATGGCTACCAAAGTTGTCAAAACACCTCAGCTGCATAATCTTGATCTTAGATAAACATTTTAAAAATGTATTTCCATAATAATAATGTACAGTAGTAGCAAAAAAACCGAACCGACCCTTGTAGCTGATTTCAGAGCCTTGTTCACTCCAGAGCATGATAGACTGGTAACTAAAATTTTCGTGGTTTGAATCCTGCCTGGGAAGGAAACTTTTTTTTTGTTCCTAATTCAAATTTATTTCCAATATTTTTCGAATCCAGCGATATTTTACTACTTAATTAACTTATTATTCCCATAACATGAATTTTACGAGCAGTAGAAAAGTATTGGGAATAAATTTGAATAAGGAACAAAAAAAGAAATTTCCTTCTCAGGCAGGATTCGAACCACGAAAGTCTTAGTTACCAGTCTGTCGTGCTCTGGAGTGAACAAGGCTCTGAAATCAGCTACATGGGTCGGTCCGGTTTTTTTTTTTCGCTACTGTACATAAATGATATACCGCTGGATTTTTCAGAAAATATAAATCAATAAAAAAAATAAAAAAAAGCAGAAATTGAAATTTTGAGCATATTACAGGATCCCATTCCCCTTAAATGTTCTATTCAACGACAATAACAATTCTGATTTTTACTCTTATCATTAGAGAAAATATTTTACAATTAGTTTTCTTATGGATTGAACTCAAAATATTTTCATTATATTACAGAAAATGATAATGAGTTACTGTATTTACAAGAATGTAAGACGATCCCTTATTTTAAAGCAACTTCCTAAGAATTTTCTTTATTTATTTATTTTTACTCAGCAACCTGGCTATATACTATGTAATGTAAAAATACTGATTTTGAGGGAGGGTAACAATATTCCTTAATCTGCTATTTTAAGATGTCCCCCCTCCCCCCAGATTTTCGGATTCGAAAATTCGGAAACAACCTCGTCTTACATTTGGGTAAATACAGTATCCCTTTGCAGTTTTTCGATAGAATGGATGGCTTTGTTGCAAATTAAATAAGATTTTTTTCCTGCCATTACGAAGTCTGGCAACACTATCAGCAGTTAATAAAGGGACAGAATGCTGCTATTCATATCTGAGTTCGGTGTATTTGTAGGTGAGCCAGTGATGTGCTGTTCCTGACTATGTAGACTTTTAGCCTAATTTTCTAATTAACCATACACTTAATCACAAAACGTATAGTAACTTTTTAAAATTCAATGTAAAGTACTATTCTATTGTCCCCTTCAATCTGCGCAGTTATCATTTCTGCCCTGTAGATGTAAAGGCTCATTTTTCAAATGATTTGTGGAGGCCCTTGTAGCTCTTTCTCTAGTTGGTTGTACATCACAAGTTAATTTGTTAGTGTACTCTGATCCTTTCTTTCTGCGTGGCTTTTCGATTTAATTTTTAAGGTGATGATTTTCATTAATAATATTTTCTACATTCAGCCCCTGTGGGATGTTTTTTTTTTTTTATGAGGTCCAATAATGTACATTTCCTGTTAATGCTTTAATAAACTCGTTTCAGCTGTCTGTTGTCCTTTTAGTTGCATGTTTCAAAGCATATGGTAATTCTGAGAGAGTCAACGTGTTCAGAATTTTAAAATAGTTTTTGATCTTACATTTCTGACTAATATTCTCTTTCTATTATGCCTGTGAGCTGCAGGAATTAGGTAGTTTAGTTTATTCTTTATTGAGGAAATATACGAGCTAAAGTAGTCAGTGAAGTTTAATTGTTCATGAATTTGTTTCTTTATTGCAATGTTTATTCTCATTGACGTCAACCCTAAGAAGAAGATCATGTCATAACTTCAGTTTTGTTAGTACATAATTTTATTTTATATTGATTTTGTCCATATCTTGTACACTCCATTGTATATAGACTATGTTACTCTCATCTGAGAAATTGTGGATATTAAGGGGAAACTCAACAAAGAATCTCGTTTGCAAGTTTGCTTCTAATATTCTCAGTATCTCATTTACGTACAGTAACATAATCTAGTTGACAGTTAATTAGTAACAAAAGCAATATTTCTTGTCCCTAACTGAGAGTGTGTGGTGTGATGCCATTATACGTGTTAACTGCAGTAGGAACCACATTCGATGTATGCAAGATAAGCTAATACAACCTGGACTGATATAATAGTTTTTTTTTCTAATGATGTGTACTAGATTGTTCATCATTTTCCCATATGTAGCCCATTGTGCAGACCAATTTACTGACAGAGTTGTTGTCCAGGGTGTGCCATAGAAGACTGGTCTACGTTACATCCACGATGAGATATAATGTGAATGTTTGTTAGGAAGCCACAGGAGAACCGGAGTTCCTGGAGAAAACCCTTGTGTTACCTGATCATGGGTTTGCCCAACACAAGTTATAAATCAGGAGTATGCCAGGGATCCACAGGATTATAAATCCAGCACTCTAGCCACTGGACCATCATGGTGACTGACATAATGCATTTTACTATGATGTACCGAAGTACATATGGAGTTTCAGTGCAGTAATTCTGCATTTCCATATGGTGAAGAATCTGTAGAATAGAGAAACGGAGAACCCCGGCCACTTAGTCATTCTTAATGAGTGCACCTCTGTACTTGGACATTGGGACACATACTGTGACATGGTACGCGAGGGCAAGTCAACAAAGGGGAACACGGTAGGACTTAAATAAGAGGGATTCAATCCAGCATCAGAACTTGAATCTGCTGTGGCTTAGTGGACAAAGTGCCAGCACATAAAACTGGAAACCCGGCTTCAAGCCTTGGTGCTGAAGAGAATTTTTCTCTATTCTACCAATTCTTCACTTCATGATATAATACATTTTAATGAATTAATCTTCACTTTAATTTTTATTGCTTCATAAGAGTTTTCAAGTATTCGAAGTATACATTGGCTCATTAGCTGAGAGCTTCTTCAGCAGGTCTGCTGTTATCGTTTTTATCTCCTCCATGGACTCAAAAATGTGTCTCTTTTAATAAACTCTAATATTTGGAAATTATGAGAGAAGTTCAGTGCCCGCCATTTTATATATACAGTGAAATGCCAGTATAACGAACTTAAGGGGATACTGTAATTAATTTCGTTTTAGTGAAATTTCGTTAAACAGAAAATTGATTAAATTTGCCTACAAATTGTGTCCCATATTATACAGGGTGTAAGGGGTACAAGTGCTGTCCTTTTCACAGTCGTCGGGGACTGTCTACAGGATCAAAACTTAGGTTCAAAACTTGATAGTTTTCCCAGAAAAAAATATTTCTTCTCTTATTTTATTTGCATTATACTGCTTATATCGTTAGTAAAGTTACGAAAACAATTACATCAGTAGGTATATCTAGCAAAGAGTTAATATTAATTTAAATACATATTTGTGTGTTCTATTACATTTTCGTGAAATTAAATAAAATTGCATGCTTAAATTTGTTAATATTCTGAGGTGAGAGACGTGGCAACGTGTTCAGCACGCAGTACTCTGCACAGACATACATACATGTCATCTGAGTTCAAGCTCCCTGTCCATAGGTCTACTGCTGAGCGGATGACAGTTCAGTACCAGGTATTCGATAAATAACTTGCAATGTCATTCACAGTTTAGGAATATCATATGTTATTAATGCATGGAGAAAGGCGTCATAATTCAAGTGAGGCAAGAAGGTGTACTGTCAATGTTTTCCGCAATGAAGGTTACCTGATCGACGAACTATTGTAGCGGTTTCTCAACAATTATTAGAAACTAGGAGTCTCTTATCTCGTTTCGAAAATCACACAAACAGAAATTTCTTTAAAAATGATACTGCTTTATGGAAGTGGGAGAGATTAAAATGTTGCATTTAAAAAAAAGTTTGTGTGATTTTGTGCAGCACGTTCAAATTATGTCAATACTATGTTTATTATAGAGAGACCTACTGCCTAGTACCAACCTTGTAATAAAATGAAGCTGATACAATATGAAATTTATCTTGTTGGTTGTTAAAAAGTGGATGGCTGTGAAAAAATTACGTTTCAAAGATTTTATAACGATATTAATAAATATACCATAACATAATAACAATAATAATAATAATAATACAAAAAATTAAAATACCGATAATGTAAATTGTAAACAATTTTAATAATAACCCCCCCCCTTGACAAATTTCTGCGTATAAGACAGTCTGTTTTCTACAGCAAGTCATATAGTCTCGTTGATGTGAATGGCAGGCACTACTATAACGTTTAATTAATAAATCAGTGCTATGTAAAATCATCTGTATCCATGCATGAAGATGCACGCATGATTTTTATCTCTTAAAAAGCTGTTTAGATTTTGATGACCTTTACACTTTTGAACTTCGTACTCTTATCTATGCACATGCTAAAGAATGAAATTGGTGTCAGTCTTTGAATGTTCAGTGACCTATGTGTAGCATTGCTAATAGAAAAACATTTGGAAGCTCATCAGTTCCAATTCATAAAGAAATATACAAACCAGGAATGGCGTTTCTAATCCCAAGTATGTTAAGCATTTTAGTACAGAACTTTAGAATGCTAATTGAACATCCAGGATTTGTGTTCTGTGTGTGCACTTTTCATGCATACATTGCCTCCCATCATGTGCCATCTTGCAGCACGCTTTCAAGATCTATCTCAGTGATGTAAATAGTTGATAAACATGTGAAACTTAGTTTTGTTACATCAAAGCTCTAGGTGGTGTTGGTCATGCAGTCTTAATATAGACCGTCAGCCTCTCTTCAGTTTTTGGATTGATTTTGAAATGCTAATTTTTAGAATGCTTTTGTCTTGTTCTTCATTCACTGTAAGTGTTGTGCCCTCATTTTTATGAGACATTTTCTCTTTCACATAGTTTTAATGTTTTCCTTACAATGTGATTTCTTCAGTGTTCTGATCTTGTGAATACTAATAATGATCTCAGAAATCTTAACTTTTCAGTTCTGGTTTTTAAATATTCCCTTGAAATAAAACACATCTGTATTGTTTTTAAAATTTATTCTGTGATCTTAATTTTGTGCTATACCGGTTAATGTGTTTTCCATAACTACACTTAATAAAATTGTTCCATTGATTTTGTCGAACTTCTGTAATTCCACATCACAGTTATTTGTTTTGAGTAATGTCATATTTGCCACTGACTAATGTCAGGAATTTTTTCTGATGTTTGATTTTCAGTTCCTTTGTATGCTTTTACCACTTTAGTCTTGGAAGTGCAACTTTCACCTATATACTTACTATATGTATTATGTGGAAGTGTACAGTACAAATGTACTTGTTATTTTTTGTTGTTTGTGTGTCTTTTATAACATATATTTCTAGAGGACAGTGATTCTACTTTAATTTCAGATTTGATATGTAGTTTACTCAATCCTCGAACTGACGTGTTACATTAAATTATTATTTTTTAACTGTATTTTGCTAAACACGTGGTAAAAAGAAATAAACACACTGTACTTCTGTATCCTGTTTGCTGTATCTGTTCTCGCCTTCGAAAGAAAGAGAAAGAGCTACTCACCCCTCTCTTATGGTGAAAGCAGGAGTGTAGCAATGTCACCTGTGGACATAGTGATAGATTGTGACTAGCTGTCGATCATTTCATCTTCATTGGTGAGGAGAGAGTCTTGTCAATTTCGTATGTCCTACATTTATCTTTAATGCCTTTAGTGATTTCATACAACATGGGTTTAATAGAACAGGAATCATAATCGCAGTTGTGTTTACTAAGCATTTCTGCATAACTGTTTTTAGAGTGGAAGAAATTTGAGCCTTATTTAGTTTAGCTGAATTGTAGGGGACATTGTGCATTATGATAACTGAACTGTGAGGTATGTTTGGAAGAATGCATTTAAGATCTTGTTTTTAAAGGCATTTCCGTCCATTTCTTCGTGAATGTCTTTTGTTGGCTTCTATTCGGAGAACAACAAGTTGTTTGGGACAAATCCATACTCTGACCCAACATGAAGCACTATAAATCTTTCGCCTTCACCTAGAGGAGGCATGTAAGGGTGACTTTAACTCTCTATCACAATTTTCACACATTCATATTTTTCCTTTGGTGTATGTATGTATGTATTTATTTAACTGCAAGTGGGCAAGCACTTGGTGGCAGTGGTACAAACAATATAAACAATACACAATACAATTATACCACACACAATACAATTAGGTGTGTTGTCATTGATTCAGCCTCGTCTAAATAGGTAATTAATCATTATGAATTACTTAAATCTTTCATTCTTCTCAAGAAATAAAATTGTTTCACAACACGTCACTCCTTTCCAGCAACATTTTCGTTATTTGATTGTTTTTTCACATACCGAAATTCATTTTATATATACAGTAAAATCTCTTATAACTGGCACCCAGTTAACTGTCAATACCTAAACAACAGCACTTTTGACTGGGAGAAAAAAACATGTTTAAATCTGTCACATTGTCTGGCCATCAGTGTTGCCACATTAGGAAGTTGCACGAACTTTCATGTTCAGTGAATATTTGAACCTAAAATCAGTTTATTACTTGTATTATGTATATCACATAATACAAGTAATAAACTGATTTTTAATAAAGAAAATCCACACAGTTTTAATGTTATTTAGTTATAATCAAATGATTGAAAAACAATTTTCACATGGCTGCAGTTTCAGCAGTTGGCATTATAAAATACAAACAGGTAATTTCTTTAATATCTATTCAATTATCCAGCAAATCTCGTATTCGGAACTAGCCTGGTCCCTTTTATACTGCTTGAGAGGGATTCTGCTATATACATATTTCACAGAGAGCTCATTTGCAACCGTCAAACAATCCTGCTTTCTGGCTTAGCACACCACCACTCTACCGACTGAGCTGCCTAGGAATTACACCCGACACCATCTCAATTTTTCTCTTTATATCCACACACCTCAAATAGGCTGACAAGATGCCAGAAACAACTTTAAGTGCACACTAACTCTTTGTTACTTGAATTGTGGCTTTCTGTTAACGTATTTACAGTGATGTATATATTATGCAAATCTGGCTTTCAGGTATAGCTCCCTGTGAAACAGACTTGATACCCAGCTCCAGAACAATTTTTCCCTTGAAATTATTCAAGTCTGCTTCACAGAGAACTATACCTGAAAGCCAGATTTGCAGAATCCTGCTTATCTTAAACTCTCAGTCATATCATCCAGACTTACAAAAATTGTGATTTATATAAATCCTCAATTCTGCAACAAATAGCAGATTTGGTAAATGAATCTGTTGTTTTCTTTTATGTTCTGTTGGGTCTTTTCTTTTCCAGGGGTTATCAAACCAGTTTCACTTTCTTTCCAATTTCTAAGGATGATGATGATGATGAAAATAGCAAATATACAGGATCTGGTGTCTGCAGTTAACTCTTTATGTTATGTGGAAAATTTAAAACAAGCTTTGATGAAATAGAACCTCTATATCGCCCTCATTTGAGTATTAGGCTGGACTATTGATGACAAAAATAATTTAAATATTGATTTATTGATACTGCACAACATATTTTATATATCTTTCGTGCCAGGGACTAATAAGTATAAAAAAAAAACAGTTTTCATGAGTCTTCACAATAGAAGTAATATAACAATAAGTAGAATTAAAAAAAAAATGCTGTGCAGTGCAAATAAATCATATTCACAAAATATTTTGGCATTTTATTCATTTCAAATCCTCACGAATTGTGTTGTCACTGATTTGGAAACTTCTCTGTCCTGAAAACAAGCTGTTGTTTACTTATACTCTTCCTGGCATGAAAGATATATTGCAAGAAATACATCAGTGTATTGCATATAGATGTATCTATATTTTCCCACTGTTAATCATTAAACTAGTTACTAAAATGTTCAGTACAAAATTATTATTATTAAACTGAAACACATAAATTTTAATGTTCCTGTTGAACTTTTAATTTCACAATCATCATACAAGTGAAAATGATGTTAAATAAAACGTTACACTGAATGTGGTTTATGATCAGCCTCCAAATATCTTTTTTTCAACAGAAATAAAAATGACGTAAAAATTTAATAATCTTAAAGAAGAGTGAAACAACATGTAGGATTTTACAAGTTCGTACATAGATAAGCTCATGGGCGTCATGGCCATGGGTAACAAGGCCCCCTCCCCCAATAATTTTCCATAAAACAATTCCGAGGAAAACAAATTACTTGGTAAAAATAAAATAAAAAGTACGTTTTTAATTGGAGGCACAGTGATTTGAAGAGAATAGTTCGTCCAAACCTTGTTTCATAGGATTTTCCCAAATGCTTTAACCACTGGTGAGGCCATAGTATCACTCATTTGAGATGCTATCACTAGTTTACACCGGTCGAGGTGGGTTCCTCCAAGTTTGTGACCAGGGGGTGCAATGGTGGCTCTCATGCTCTTCTTTTCGGCCATTTTTCGTCTTATCGCCAACCCCCCCCCCCTTTTCGTTCTCTCGTCTTTGTCATTACTCTGTTTCTCTCCACCAGCCACCATTGCATGCGGAACACCCACCACATCATCACAGCCATTTTCACCTCTCCATCCCCGCTGTTCGTTTTGCCACGTCTGCCACCGTGACGGGATTTTGTTAAGGATACCTTGTTAGGTTTCATTCCTCTTCCTCTTTAGTTTTTTATATACATTATTAGGTTAAGTCTCTTAGGCTTATAACTCCCGTCTCACCAGCGGGGATCTTTCCTATCTCCATGGCCCTGTCCCACAGTTTCCAGCGCAACTTCCAACTTCTGCGGCCCGACAGAGCACCCAGCAACGAAGCAATAGTGAACCCTTCATACTGCCCCTATTTGCAAGTTTAGGTGCCGAACCCGGACCAGAGATCAAATACATTCACGTAAAGCCCCAATGGGGGACCGGGGCGATTTAGACTTCCCGGTGACCGACTCTGCTCGCCGGGCCGGATATATCGCTCTGACGTGTTGCTGCTGACTGATGGGTGTCGCAGTGTAATCAACCACAAGTCCCCTAAAGCTGCGTGTGGTCTCGGATTGCTCCGGCTTTGGTGGGTGGGTCGGAGTTTGCCGAGTAATCTGGCAGTTGTGTTCAGTGTAGAGTGGGGAGCCACAGGTGGTTATTCCCATGGTAGGGGCATAAAACTGCGACATGCCTCTGGTGTAGTCTACAAAAGTTAGACCAATAACAGAAAGAACAGTTTCGTTAATAAAGCATGTTTCAAAATTTTGCTTTAATCCTACTAATAAAGCCGTGACTAATGTAAACTTAAACTGCATGACCAATGTAGGCCTAACTTGTGAGCCTAGTGAGCAACACTTGCTGAATTCTCTTGGACATTTGAGTTGAGTGGTTAATATTAATCATATTTATTTGAACTGTCAGCAATAGGGCTTTCTCTTACACTCAGCCAGTTATTAATCTTTCAAGTAGACATATAAATTATATTTTAATTGAAAATGTAATAGGTCTATTATTAAAAAGTAGTAATAATAGTAAATGTTAAGCATTATAATTAATTATACAATATACGTCTAAATGCTACATTGATATCCTTACATTTATACAAAGTAAGAAAGACAGTAGAC
Source organism: Periplaneta americana (assembly GCF_040183065.1). NCBI lineage: Eukaryota > Metazoa > Arthropoda > Insecta > Blattodea > Blattidae > Periplaneta > Periplaneta americana. The sequence continues at coordinate 67,458,209 of NC_091128.1, forward strand.
CTTATTACAGTAACAGGAATCATGTTAACTAAAGCAAAACCCTGTTTAAATTATTTACATGATCATACATTTAAGTCAGTTTCGTTACTAAAGGAAGGTGGATATCTGTCCATATCCACCTATCGACCAAAATGTGTATGTACAAGGCTTACCAAAATCTGAATTAATCACACCTAACCTGTCACTGACACTCAATCTTACAGAAACGTGCTTTCTATTTATCTGCTACATACCAAGGAGCTTAAATGCAGGGCATGTGATCCTGTCTCTCTGCCGACCACCACTTTCACAGCAACTTCCCACTCTTATTCCAGTGCGAAATTTGTGGTGCCCCTCAATTTCGCTTTTATTTACGATACATATGACTTTACTAGATGCCAAGTACATAAATACATGCTACCTGTTTTGGTAACGCAATTGTAAAGACATACCAAAGTCAGTATTAATGTTACCTATATTATTTTACAAATATAAGTATAACTTACCAAATATATCTCATATGAGAGCTCACAAGGGTCCGAAAACAATTAATACTAATTCCTCCTTTTTCCATTTTATACCAGATCATTTCCCTATTGATTGATTTGAATGCTTTCTCTGCACCTATGAAGCACTAATACTTATTATATCCTTTCAGAATTCAGATATTATTTGTCATTAACATTCTTTGATCAATTTGGAAGCTAGAATGAAAAATTATTGTACAGCAACCAACTTGCTTCATACACTGAAATTGGGTGATTAGTAGTGTCGTATGGTTGTGTGAAAGCTAGCACTACCAGGTGAAGTCACAATTGATTGTAGCCAGAAGTAAGTAGGGGCTTCAATGAGGATTGTATGTGTATCTTACTTCAAATGGCCTTAGTCAAAAGATAAAGTCTTTACAAAGAAAAAAAAGTGGATCCTCCAATAGTTGCTAATGACAGAGGTTATTTTACATTTCTTGATGAAATTTAAATGGGTGTTATGCATTTTTATTGTTATATGCCTTCAATCATTTTCTATCATTTATAAAAGTAATTTATAACGTATTAAATGATCTTATGATACATTCTAATAGTGTTATCACAGTCTAGTATATACATCACGAAGCTTGGGATGATTTTTTGCATTTCTCGCGATAGTTGCTAGCCACTTGGAGCGCTGTGAGTACTAGGAATAATAGACTGTGCCACTGCCATTGTGATCTAATACAGGCCATAAGGCAGACCATGTGACTCGCTTAACCTGATCATGAAGGGCGGCGTTTCAACCATATAAATTAGTTGGAATGCATAAAGAGTAACATATATTTCTCTAAAATGTAGTGTAATTGCATTAATAAAATTTAAAACAATAATTATGAGATACTTCAGACATAATTCACTTGCGAGTTAAGGTGTAATATTATTTTTGGTGTGAAAATTACGTTGTTCGTATGTGTAATAGGGCAACCTGCCTTTATTTCGATTAATATTGCGAAATTCTTGTACATTCATTTATGCACGATTCAATAATTTTCAGTTGCACTGCACAGATATTTAGATATGTTGAAATTATAGGTTTTGTTTACTGTACCACTACTTCAATATTCGCATTTATACATTATAATTAAGCATAATGTCATGTATGATACCCCACACATTCAATTTGTCTGTATTTGAATATTACAGTTGAGTATTGAATTATTGTATTCATCTACTACCTAAGAGACGAAGTAACACAATTGTACGTACACTAATTTCATAGGAGTGGTATGGTAAATTTTCTATCTACAATTAAGGAAGGTAGATGTGCTAAATTAAAATCACAATATAAATTCTTTTTTATTAATCCTTAAAATAGCTTCCATTCTAAACTTAAAATGTTGATGCGAACAGATTATGTTCACATATAAAATTCTCTTCACATTAGAATAACACAGTTTTGTAATTATTTCTGCGACATATTATGCAACAAGAAGTAAACGGAACTTATGGACACATTACACTAAATAAAACTTAGCAATGATACGCAATAAAGTTATAATATTTCACTGAGCTCCATACACTGAAATAGAAAACCCCAACATACATTACGGCCTGGTCTAGCTCAAAAAAGGCATGGACTCTCCCGTATTTCGCATTGTTGTGAAAAGTTGTGTAAACTGTGAAATGTTCGTTATTGGTTGTAATAACTTTAAATGGCTAAAATACAATAATTTGAATAATAATAATATGGGACAAGGAGACGTTTGTAGTACTATAAATTGTAAGAAAAAGAGGTCAGAGTTATCTTTCTTCCTAAAGATCCAGGAAGATGAGTTTATAAAATATAATATATACTTTATGAAAATAATAATAAACCTTATGTATTCATATTTCAATAGTGCAAGGAAAGTGTTAATTTTTTCAAAAGAACACAATATCGAAAGTATACATTTTGTCGTCTGCTAGGGAAAGATCTGTGATGAGGCGATAGTAGTGATCCTGATGGTTAGCAACTATCAATGGATGCATATTTATTAAGTATTGAGCTTCGTGACTGTATATACTAGACTATGGTGTTATTTTAGAGTGCATGATGTTACATTAGTCACGTTCGATAGTCACAACCCTATGTCAGAATATAATTTTTTTTTTATTGTATTATAATTTGTTTCACGTCTTAAGACTGTGTTTTAATAGTTTAGACATTAAATTAATTACTGAAAAAGTCTGTACTAATTTGAATAATAGGCGTTTCATTACTAAACTATTTCATTGGAGTAAGCTTAGCATAAAATGTTACATTTGTCAAATTAACAAAATAGGATATTAAATGAAATGAATATATTTTTTCCTGCATTGTTGAAAATGTTCATAGCATGAACTGTATGTGTTGATTATTATTAAAGAGTTAAAAATGTTTAACATTTATAAAATCAGTGTATATAACCCTTTATCTCTTAAATGGATACTTCAGTTTGTTACATTAGTCACCATGGAATGACCTAATAGCCTTTTTGAGATCGGATGATTCATCTTCAGAGTGGCAGTTGCACCACCTCTGAAGGCACTGATGTTATCAGACACATACTTCATTCCCAACCTGTACAATGCTACAGGGTCTTGAAAATATAATTTTCTTAATCTTGGATCCAAAAGTGTGGATGAGGCCAGCAAAAAGGACTATTGCTGTAACTAATTTGAAGCTCAACCCAATCAAGCTATGGAATGAAATTATTGTTATGCGTTAGATTATGCATTCTGTTTGAAAATAGTTGTCCTCAGTGTGCAGTAGTCGGATTGAATTATTTTAAAGTGATGAAAGGCAAAGTAGACATAGACCGTTTTCGTTATGAAAGTTATCGCCACTAAAAAAGTGCCACTGCATAAGCCTGTCATTTTCAAAATAGTATTAATATTGTTATGTATTTTATTAAATTTCGTTTCCTGAAAACAATTTTAAATTTAATTACAATTGCAAAGGCCGCTAAAAAGTTAATCTCCACTAATCTGGTTACTTCCACATATGTCGAAACAACTAACTAAACCAACTCGGCCACTTCTCCTTTGATAGATTTTCACTTTCATGATCCCATGTTGCCAAAAGCTTCTCATCAGATGTAAAGTGCAAGCCTTTCAGCTTCATCTTCATTTCTAAGAAGAGTCCGAAGTCTTCAAGACAGGGTCAGGACTGTAGTGAGGATGAGCAAGCACAGTGAGACCTGAACTTGCAAAAAGTCCATTGTTTGACGGCATGATGAGCTGTCTGTGACCTGTGGCAGACAAGTCTCACTATACCACTTGGCAGTCACTATGCACTGAGTTTCTAGCACAAATCGAGTGATGATGCCCCATGCAGTGAAGAACACCACAATTTTATTACTCCCTTCTTTGCTGATTTTGATTTTTTCACAGTCACAAGAGCACACTCATCATCAAATAACCACACTTTGTTCTGAGCTTTTATTGGGATGTCATAATTAAAGAATTAAGTTTAGTTTCATGACCTGTAACAGTACTCTTCACATTGCAGGAATTTCCATTCTAAAACTATTTTTGAAACCATTCCACACAATTGCCCTTTGTTCCTATAAAAGTGATTGGGACATCCATAGAGAACAAACAATTGTAACACTGAGATGATCATGTGGAATTGAATGTTTAACTGGTGCAGAGATGTGCAGGGCCTCTTCTATCTGTTGATATGTCAGACTTCTTTCCTGCTGCAATATTTTCCTCACGGCCTCTTTGTTTTCTTGGGTAACTGATTTAGAGAGTGTCCGGAACATGAATCATCTTCAGTTTTAACATTTCTCCTCTGGAACTCTCTGTGTCAGTGGAAAATCGTTGTCTGATGTGAACAGTCTTTCCCCGGCACAAAATCATTTCCTTCAGTCACTGATCAACAGTAAATTCTCGGGCAAAATTGTAGCTGAAAATGAATGATATTCACTCTTAGATCACTTTCACTTGCACTGCTCGACTAGAAATTCTGTAGGTTGTATCCTATTGTCTTGGAACCAGTTTTCACTCTTCTTTCCATCCCTCACGATGTCAGGGGTGTCTGGCCAACTGTTCCGTGTACTACAGAACTGGAACTGTCACTTTATAGCCTCCGGAAAAACATGAAGTTGCTGTTCGAAATACAGAGGTGGACTGAAGATCAGGGAAGATGGGAGTGTCTAGTTTTCTTTAACCTCTCAAAGTTTTTTTTTTTTAACCTAAAGATGACCCAATCCAGGATGTTAAATGTATTTTTTTTATATAAATCCGAACTCTTTGTATTATTTATTGTGAACTGGTTGTACTATCTCATATAAATATGACTTTCAGTGTTGCAGACCTTAAACAGACCACAAGGCATTTCAGGCATGCAACCCATGCAAAATAAAATGCCACCTGACATGGGAATGGGTCCAGGACCACAGGTAGGTGCAGTCACAGTAATGTAAATAGGTCATTCTGACGAAACCCGTCACTTTTGGAGCCCAAAAAGACAACAACTGAAATTGTTAGGAGATTATTGATTATAGGTGTGAAAGGTAAGTGAGGTGTGTTAGCGACCATGTTTAAATCTTCGTGTGCTACGAACAATAAAACAAATTCAATTTTCAGATTCCATGGTGTCCACAGAACCTCCACGGTGTCTACAGTTTGAATCTGGGAATTATCCCTATGGCTTGGTAAAGACAATTTGATTTACACACTGACTTGAAACCAATATTGTAAATGAAATAAGTCACAAAATTATGATTCAGAATAATATTAACTGATTTCTATTAGATATAATGCTTTTGAGCCATATTACAAATGAACTAAGTATTATTCAATTAATAATGTGAATGGTATCACTAACAATGATACAGACATTAATTTATATGTTTATAAATAATAATACAATCTAGATTACACTGATTCCATCAAGATATTTAAATAGAACTAAAAAAATGATTCACAGTATATAATGTCTGAAACATAATTGTTTCAAGTACCAGTAACAGAAATATTATTAATTCTTTTTTTGCATTAACAGACAGCATTTTATACAATAAATATTATAATAATAGTAGTAATAACAATATTGATAAATATATGTAATCAATTACCCTTCAAGTCTGATTGTTTCATAAGTATATACACACATACACACACTTATACACACTTTATATTTATATATATACACACACACACATACACACACTTATACACACTTATGCCGTACAAGAAAACAAGCTCTTCTTTAAGACACAAACCAACTCCTCTAAACAACTGGAAATTTCCAATGACCCATACCATAGTGAACACATTAAAATTTAAAGATATAACAACTCAGTTCATTGAAAAATAACATATTTGGATTATCTTCACACCATTGATATTGATATACCTCCACTGTGCCATGGAATGCTTATACTCTAAACTGTGGCTGTTCTTTTGTCTGTAGGGATTATTCTGATGAACAGCTGTGCGAGAAACTATTCTCTTACAATGCTGCAGCACTCTATATTTCTTAATTATTCTGTCACTTAAGATATTTGTTTACTTTTATATCCTCCATAAGAAAATTAAGATTTTAATTGTTGTTCTAGCACCTCTCCAAGAATCATTTTCTTCATTATATCAGAAGGAACTGGACGCACTTTTAGAAAAGTGCGAATTGCAGTGCAGTAGTACAAAATGGAGTAGAGCATAGGACCATTTCAGTTTTTTTCTTTATACATGAATAACGCTTTTTTCATTTTTCTGCTAAACATTTAAGCTTAATGTTTTCTACGTTTAGTTTTCGAATAACTTCATAGGCCTACTTTTTTATTAGCAGGAAGTGTTTTTACATCCTTTCTCAAATTAATATGATTACATCGTTGAATACGTTTATTCTTAATTTTCTTCCGATATTCTCTCATCCATTCTCGTTTTTTCCTTCGTTTTCTTAATTCTCTATTAGTCATGATCGAAACTGTCTTAATTGTTCTTAATTCTCTATTACTCATGACCGAAACTGTCTTAATTTATCTTAATTCTCTATTAGTCATCATGGTCAAAACTGTCTTAATTTTTCCTTGCTTCTTCTTCTCAGCCCATCTTTTACACTCCAACGCTAAGTAAGCAGCGTGCTTTTCACAATCTGCTATCATTTTTTTCTGTCGTAAACGTTCTGCTTCTCTTTTCTTTGCAAGTTGCACGTTTCGACTTCTGACATTTTTTGAATCTCCAGATTTTTTACTTTTTAAAATGTTTGTCTTTAAGCATTCCTTTCTTGCCCTTTTGTTATTTTCATTATTGTTTTTCCGTTCCCTAGTTAGTCTACCATCACTCATCCTGTAATTCAATTACATGATACAGTCGGAATATTGTATCCATATAGAATTACGAAATTCTAGAAATAGTATATATTTCCACCTACATTATAGACATCACGTCAGTAATAATTATCATTCCCTGTGAATTAAATATCCCGTCCTAAATAAATGCATGGTGTCCGCTTCCGCGGTGTCCACATTTCAGACTTTGCACTAGTGTGTTCTAATTACTTTCAAACATATTAATTTTTTCGAACATAATTGAGAAGTAGCCTATGAATTCATTACTTAACCAGCAGTTGATAATTTCCCCTTACGTAGTTGAGCTGGCACTTTATCCACTTAAAAAATGAACACTTACTATTCGATGTTGCTTTTGAACTTGACATGCAAGTACTGATTGCTGTATGTCTGAGAAAGCACTGGCAATTCACCGTTCATTCATTCATTCATTTATTTTATTCCATAGATCTTACATGAGCAATGAAGCTTTAAGATGTGGAACATGTCAACATTTTACAATATTACAATTACAATTTTTACAAATTTTTATAGTTTTACAATTTAGTAATTTTCTACAATTTTTACAATTTTGTACAATTTTTTTACATTTTTTTACATTTTGGCGAGATGTAGTAAGATGAGATGAGGTCCGAGGATTCGCCAAAATATTACCCGGCATTTGCCTTTTCGGTGGGGGAAACCTCGGAAAAACCCAACCAGGTAATCAAATCAAAGGGGGTAATCAAATCAAAGGGGTTGATGCCAAGGACTCGCCATAGACCATCCGGCTTCAGTCCCACGGCTGGGGAAAACCTCCGAAGAAACCAAAGTCCAAAAGGGGATCCAACCCAAGCCCGAACGCAGCTCCGGATCAGCACCCCAGCGAGTCTGTCGACTGAGCTACATCGATGGCTCTACTAAAAGTATACAATACATAGCCAATCAGATTATTAAATTTACAAACGCAAACGATCATTCATAAGTTGAGCTATATTATAATACAAAACAATTTAATTAAATTTAAGGCATAAACAATTCAACCAGTTGTGATATACAGAAATTGATAATACATATCATGCAAACTACTTCAAATTACAAACACAAACAATTTATCAGTAGAGCTATATAGATTACTATTCAATTTAAAGCATATACAATTCATCGGCCAAAACTATACAAATATATACAATACAAAGTAGCATACTTTCATTAAGCTATACAAATTTGTGCAATTAATATCAAGTAGATTAATTCAATTTATAATCATAAACAATTCATCAGTTGAGCTATACATATTACCATTCAACTTACAGTAGGTCTATATACAATTCATCAGTAGAGCTACACAGACTAGTAATCATTTTAAGAACATATACAATTCATCAGCCAAACTATACAAACATATACAATCAAATTAGTTCAATTTACAAACTTATTTTCGTTAAGCTATACAATTCATATGAAGTAGATTAATTCAATTTATAAGCTTAAACAATTCATCAGTTGACCTATACAGTATACTATTCAATTTACAGTACATACAATTCATCAGTTATGCTAAACAAAAAATACAATACATAGTAAACAGATTAAGTCAATATAAAAACATATTTTAGTTGAGCTATATAAAATTGTACATGTCATTTAAGTAGAATAATTCAATTCACAAGCATAAACAGTTCATCAATTGTGTAGAAGGTATGAGTATGTAGAAATTTGGTTAATTCTTTTCTGAACCTTTTCTCGTTGTTCTTCAAATCTTTAAGATAATTAGGCAGTGCATTGAAGACTGTTATACATGAATAGCGAACTCCTTTTTTAAAACAGCTTAGACTAACAGAGGGTAGATGAAGATCTGATTTATGTCTTGTATTAAAATGATGAATGTCTTGATTAGTACTGAATTTATCTTGGTTCTTAATATACAGCATCATTAGGGAAAGAATGTATTCACAAGGTAAAGTCAAGATTTCTAAGTTTCGGAAACCGTCTTTATCTCCCGAATGTTCTGGTCGCACCACATTGAACTTCTTTTTCAAAGCGGAAAATTTAAAACGAAAAATCATCCATTCCATGGCAAAGCCTAAAACTCGTGGACAAAACTGCACTCCTGTAGTGACACTGAACACTTTGATGAAGTGGTTGTATATGAGATGTTTATTTCCTTCAACATACTTTTCAATACAATGTGTTTCATTAGAATCGGATTTATAGTTTAAAGATGATAGTTATTCAAATTTACATTTTGTAGTGCAGGACATCCACGGTGTCCACATGTTTGGGTATTCCTAGCTATGCATGGTAGTAAGAAAATGTAATATCGACCTATGTTTAGGGTGGGTAACTAGGTGTAGTAGTCCTATATTACTTCCAAAGGAAACATTTTTCAAGTTACAAACCATTACAGAAATATATCCAAGGGAAAGAAATGTGATGGGTTTCGTGAGATTGACCCAAATCTTTTGTTTGGTTATGATGTTTTTATTCCTGTACATAATTACAGGATTTTGTAGGTTTACTGTTCTTCTGATGTAGGCCTAATCATATAAGAATATGTCAGCTGTTGATTTCAAAGTCTGTAAACAAGCACTGCTTCTCAGCAAAACCTAGAATTTAGTGATCATTGAGTTTTACAACATTTACTGAACTTGTTCGTTAAAGTTCTATAAGAAATGTACTGCATTTAATCATGTTTTATTAAATTAAATCAATGTGATAGTGTTAAATGATGATACTTCATGTAATACATAATGTTGATCAAAGTTACAATCTGAAATAAAACTGTTTCTATGTGGCTGTTTTGTTTTCGAAATAGATTGTTGCTATAACTTGGACTTAATGATTAGATTAATATTTCAATGACCTTCGTAATGTGGTGGAACGAATTAATAATGATAATTGAAGTTTTATTGTATGTATTTAATTCTGAACATGGCCAAAAGAAGTTATATGTTTCATTAAGAGTAGTAGAATTGCAGCTGCAGGAGATGCCACTGGTTGTTTCTGTTTAAAAAAATTGTCATAGTCATAGGAATTCGTGGGTTATACCAAATATGCATCAATTCCTTGCGAAAATACCAATTTTCTTTACTTTTTATCAAGCACTTTATCTCCCATAACATATTCCTTGTTGTTTGACTAAATAGTGTGTTTCTTCCCACATAGGTTGGACCACCTATGGTTGGATTGCCTGGACAGATGCAGACTGGACCAATCCCAAATGTTCCTTGTCCAAATCAGATGCCTGGTCAAATTCCCACCCAGATGAGAGTTCAGCTTCCTGGACAAATGGGTGGGCAGTTACCAAACCAAATCCAAAGTCAATCTTTGGGTCAAATGTCTCAGATCCCAGGGCAAATGGGTGGTCAAATGGCACCAGGCCAGATGCCAGGTCAGATGGGTCATATGCCTCAGATGCAACAGGCAAGAAAGGTAAGATACTACCATTATCATGATTATTTTATTTCATCCTTAACAAGGGTATCCCATAGGACTGTAGCACGCTTTCCTCTTAAGGCTTTTTTAAAACTTATTTACAACATGTTTAAACTTAAACTGATAGTCCTATGTACAAATTATATTAATTGTATTTTATTTGGTGATTAGAATAGCTCAGGCAATAATGAGTTTGCCTATTGATCAGAGACTGCTTTTGAGCCTGGTTCGAATCCCACTGGTCAGTGACTGTGACAAAATCTTGTTACTGCTGTTTCATGGTCGAAACAAGATGGAGTGGGGATAAGTTATTTTAAGGTTTGAAAGATCTCCATGAGTACCAGACAATGTGTTGAGTTTCTCTTGTTAAAGTTACACAGTAATGAAATGGCGGCAACCTCCAAATGGATGTGGTGTTACCTGTTCAGGGATATATCTCCAGTGTCCACACCTGTGGAGTAACGGTCTGCGCGTCTGGCCGCGAAACCAGGTGGCCAGGGTTCGAATCCCGGTCGGGGCAAGTTATCTGGTTGAGGTTTTTTCCGGGGTTTTCCCTCAATCCAATATGAGCAAATGCTGGGTAACTTTCGGTGCTGGACCCCGGACTCATTTCACCGGCATTATCACCTTCATATCATTCAGACGCTAAATAACCTAGATGTTGATACAGCGTCGTAAAATAACCCAATAAAAAAAATATATATATATATATATATATATCTCCAGAATGAGTGACATAGCTCAATGAACCAAAAACGAAATCGTAGGGAATGAATGTCTTTATTGTTTAAAAGAATTAAAATTTGGGTTTGAAAAAAAAAAAAAAAAAAAAAAAATGTGTATATTAAGAAGAAATATTTTCATAGGACCACAAAGTTAAAATGACTAGCAAAATAGTAAAAGAAAAGCAGCGAACATACCAGAAATGTAAAGAACAGGGAGAAGGGAAGCCAAAAAGATGGGGAAAAAAAAAATTTCAAAGACTAGCGCAGAAAGTTCAAGAGAGTGGAGAGCCCACAAGAAGATGCACGCTTGAGACACCTCAGCCAGCTCAGCCTATTAAAATGGATACATATACAGCAGAACTGGCTTAAATTGATGAAACTACTGAGGCCGTCGCCCTGTCTCGGCATCTACGTCGCGTTAGGTGACTAGGCTGGAAACCTAACTCACGCGACGATTGGTGCCTCTAGTTTCCGCTCCGGCTGCCAGTTCCACTTCTGCTGGAGAAGCTGACTCGAGGTGGCGAAAATGGTGTTGTTTTGTTGTAGTTGGGCGCCAGCCCCCTCGAATCAACTGCAGTAGATCTGAGATCTCAGGTGGCTAAGGGAATGGTTGGGACGAGGAATTCAGAAGACCGTAACATAACGTGAGAAATTATGAGATTAACACGTATATGAGTTTATGTCCATACTCCCAATGGGACGTTTATTCTCAATTATGTGATGTTAATTAGCGTAGCTGAACGCGTATCCAAGACTGTTAATTTCACTTGTAATATCAATCGACAAATTTACGGTGAGCGTAGCTAGACGGGTGATAATAATGGTAGTGTTCGTCGAATTATCAAAGACGTTGATCATAGAAAAAAAATACTTGTATGATTCGTTATCAACAATACTAATATCTCGGTGGCGTGCGCGCTGCTTATTCAAGTATATTCCCGAACTTATATGACGTTGATTCTTCTTCCAAATACAATTCAGAGTTCGTACTTAATATTGTACGGAGCCTGCAGATTCTATAATTACACTAATTACGCGACTTTATGGTTAACTTGTACACTCTCTTGACGTATGCACTATTCACTGTTTCAGTAGATTATCGCACGCGTATATATTTCTTCCTACACAAAATTAATAAATCGAGCGATGTATTATCTCACCGACGACTTTCTCGGACTGACTTGCTCACCCGTCGACGACTATCCTACAAGTAGTGACTTGTTCACCCTCCAACGACTATCCGAGAGAATGACTTGTTCTCCATCCTACGACTATCTGAAAAGTGACGCTACACACACCTAGCAGCTCTGAATATATCAAAATTACCCACGCTATTACTAGATCATCTGATCTCTCTATAGCCCCCTCTAGGCTTACAAGAGCCCTACGTCATCTCGACGCTTACTCAAAGAAAAATATCCGTTGTAGTGACGCTATAACTCCACTAATGGCTACTCTATAAATTCTTAGAATTTGGAAATTCCCCCTGCTCGGACAAAGATGTAGCTTGGTTTTCCTACGGACGCTTTCTGGAGGTTACTTGAGTTCAGTCCAGCTCAATAGCCGATTTCACGCTTGAGTACGTAGGCTCCTCAAGTCTGCTCGTAACAACACACTCATGCTTAACACCTTTTGTCCCATTGTCCTCATAGCGTGGCTACCATGCTACAACTAACGCTATGGGTTTAACTTATGAAATCTCAACCTAAACTATATATGTAAAACTAATACGATAAAATATCCTAACATCTAATCCTACATATAAAAACTAATTGAACCAATAATCGAACTATACCTACGCTATGTGGAATGAACAGTCTCAGTCTTAAAAGCATTTGGCATTGAGGGCGATTGCATTTTCTCATATGTTTAATTTCAAGGTTCATTATTATTATTATTATTATTATTATTATTATTATTATTATTATTATTATTCATCACTACCATCATCATCATCGCTATTCATTCATTCATAGTGTTCTGCCCAAGGGCAGGTCTTACTTTGAAAACCCAATATTCTTCAATCTCTCCTGTTTTCTTGCTTCCTCTTAGTCTCCACATATGATCCATATATCTTAACCTTGTCTATCATCTGATGTCTTCTTCTGCCCCGAACTTTTTTTCCATTCACCATACCTTCCAGTGCATTCTTCAGTTGGTAGTGTCTTCCTAGCCAGTGGCTCAGTCAATTTCTTTTTCTCTTTTTGATCATTTTAAGCATTATTCTTTTTTTAAGCACTCCTTTTAGCACAGCTTCATTTCTTATTTTGTTTGTCGATTTCCATTCTTCTCCATTGTAATGAGTAATTTAATGGCGCTGTATTAACTGCAGAGTTACTGTATTGGCTAATTTCAATTTCGGAAAAAGTATATACAATTTCGGAGAAAGTAATTTCAGGAAAAGGAAATTGTTTCGGGAAAGATAATCTAATTTTGGAAAGCTTTAATATTATTTAAATTATTTTTATTTTGAATAATGTTTTAAATTAGATGTAATTGCACAAAATTAATATAATTTATTATAATATTGTCAGTAAACATTCATTGAATGGCTGTGCAGTTACATACAGTATTTCTGTTCTCTTGAGAGAATATGGAGAACGAATTGTATTTTAACTTACTTACTTATGCCTTTTAAGGAACCCGGAGGTTCATTGCCACTCTCACATGAGCCTGCCATCAGTCCCTATCCTGAGCAAGATTAATTCAGTCTCTGTCATCATATCCCACCTCCCTCAAATCCATTTTAATATTATCCTCTCATCTACATCTCGGCCTTCCCAAAGACCTATTCCCTCCGGTCTCCCATCTAACACTCTATATGCATTTCTGGATTCGCCCATATGTGCTACATGCCCAGCCCATCTCAAACGTCTGGATTTAATGTTCCTAATTATGTCAGGTGAAGAATAAAATGCATGCAGTTCTGTGTTATGTAACTTTCTCCGTTTTCCTGTAACTTCATCCCTCTTAGCCCCAAAATTTTCCTGAGCACCTTATTCTCAAACAACCTTAACCTCTGTTCCTCTCTCAAAGTGAGAATCCAAGTTTCACAACTATACAGAGGAACTAGTAATATAATATTGTTTTATAAATTCTAACTTTCAGTTTTTTTGAGAGCAGACTGGAGAATAAAACCTTCTCAATCGAACAATAACAGGCATTTCCCATATTTATTCTGCCTTTAATTTCCTCCTGAGTATCATTTATATTTGTTACTATTCCTCCAATATGTCTGAATTTCCCCACCTCTTCGAAGGATAAATTTTCAATTTTTATATTTACATTTTGTACAATAAATATTCTGGTCATGAGACATAATCATATACTTTGTCTTTTCGGGATTTACAGTACTTCCAGACCTGTCTCTCTACTTGCTTCAAGTAAAATTTCCGTGTTTTCCCTAATACTTTGTGGATTTTCTCCTAACATAGTCATGTCATCCGCATAAACAAGGAGCTGTTATAACCTATTCATTCCAAACCCTCTCTGTTATCCTGGACTTTGCTAATGGCATATTCTAGAGCAAAGTTAAAAAGTAAAGGTGATAGTGCATCTCCTTGCTTTAGCCCGCTGTAAATTGGAAAAGCATCTCACAGAAAGTGGCCTATACAGACTCTTCTGTACGTTTCACTGATACACATTTTAATTAATCGAATTAATTCCTTGGAAATGCCAAATTCAATAAGAATATTATATAAAACTTCTCTCTTAACCAAGTCATATGCCTTTTTGAAATCTATGCATAACTGATGTACTTTTTTTTCCAATATCTGTTGAATACAAAAAATCTATCAATAGTGGATCTATTACACCTGAAACCACACTGATGATCACCAATAATTTTATCTAGATATGGAATTAATCTTCTCAAAAAAATATTGGACAAAATTTTGTACGACATCAACAAAAGTGATATTTGTCGAAAGTTACTACAGTTCGTCTAGTCCCCCTTTTTAAAGGTAGGTACAATTAACATGTAATAATAATCTGTGGCACTACAGCCCTTGAAGGGCCCAGACCGACCAGCTGACTGCTGGCCTCATGTTCACATGCCGAAGCAGAGGTGAATGATTATCCAACCATAATGGAGGTATCGTGTGGTTAGAATGATGATCCCCCCCCCCCCCAGCCATTACAGCTGGCTTTTGCAACCGAATTTTGCTACCTATCATAGCTCCCCAAATGCATCACAATGGTGGGTGGGCACCAGTCCCATACACTGGTCTTCCCCCCCTGAGGATTCGAACCAGCACGCATTCCGTAACGCGAGTTTCTAGGCAGGATGCCTTAGACCATGATGCCATGGCATGGAACATTTTAACATGTATATAACAAAATTATATGCAGGGTGTGTCTTGCTTTCTGGTCTGTTTCCGTGTGGGTCGAGATGCATAGAAGAAGAGTGAGAGATTGTGTAATGTGTACTGCATGTGCAGTTAGTACTGCTGTATGTTCAACACATCCTTTTCAATATTGCTTCCGTTAACTATGGAGTAAAGTCAGCCATTGATAAGCCATTAATTTTATAAACTTAAAAAAATATATATATGATAAACATTTTGGCTGTTACATTTTATTAGTATTTAATAATATTAGTAAATGACTGAGTTGACTCAGACAGTAGTGTTTGAGATTCGCATTCAGAATGTCCTTTGGCCAACCAATCTGACTGGAGTTTTTCATGGTTTCCCTCAGTCAGAAAGGCAAGTGCTGGATTGTAAATTTACATGCCATAATTCATCACTGCCTCAATCACCAATATCATAAGCATTCATCAAAATCTATAATCAGTTTCATAAACACAAGCCATCTACAACACATGATAGAAACAGGAACTCAACAGTAGTAAAAACGACCTACTGGTATACCCACATATCCTAAACACGTGATATGAGCATAGATGTTAAAGTGTGTATAAATAAACTTGACAAAAAAAATACATACATACACAAGTGAGAACTAGTATTTCAATAATTCTGTTCAGTGGGATGAATGTATTTGTTTTTCAAGTCTGCAGAATTTATATATATATATTTGGTTTTATGACGGAAAGTTGTAGCCTCATTTCTGCTTCTGCATATACTCGTAGTTTATTTCAGTGGACACATACACAGAAAATCCAGAAGTGATAAATATTATTTTCCGTTTTAGATGTTTAATAATAATAATAATAATCATCATCATCATCATCATCATCATCATCATCCTCATCCTCATCATCATTTCCACATATTAGACCTAGTGGTCTGTTACAGTCTCTGTCGATTGTTTTTTTAGGTCTTCTAAGTTTCTGCGACCTCTTGGAATGTAGGATAGGATTTGTTTTGGTAAACGAGTATAATTGAGTCCATTTTTAATTCCTCATTCCTTCTGTGGTCGAGCAGGGAATAGCCATCAGTTCTTCTCAGAAACCGTATTTCCGCCGCTGTAAGTCTTCCTTCATCTGCCCTCCTGATAATCCATGCCTCTCTGCCATATGTAAGAATTGGTCTTGCAAGAGTTTTGTAGATCCTAAATCTGGTGTGTCTTTGCACTTGAAAAGTTTTGAAAACTTGCCACTGGGCAAGTATATTTCGAAATGGAAATTTGGAAGTGCTGGTATACTTTATGAAGATAAAATTAGGTTATACCATACTCGGTTACTTAGGTCTACAACAGATCTATGTAACAAAAATATAAACATATACAATACAGTATATTGAAATGCAGTTACACTTGTACAGCCATAGCAGTGCTTTATATAGCTTCCATTCTAGGGATGTCTTCCGACTTCCTATTTCATTGAGCCGTGATCTGCTAGTTGTGGCAACATTATGGCATCTTCCTTGTCCTTTCAAGATCGTTACATGTCCCTCTGGATGAAGGGACGGAGAAGGTGTTCATTATTTTGGAGAAATATTAAATTTGCTATGGTCTGCAATAGTGCAGAATTTCTTCTTGGTGTACACACTTCATGGTATTCCTAAGAAACTAGTTCGATTAATTAAAATACGTCTCAGCAAAACGTACATCAGAGCCCGTATAAGCCAGTTTCTGTCGAATGCTTTTCCAATTCACTGTGGGCTAAAGCAAGGAGATGCTCTATCACCTTTACTTTTTAACTTTGATCTAGATACAATGGTCTCCAAAAGTCTACTCGTGAATAAGCCCCTGAATGGAACCAAAGCCAGTACGTAATGAGCACGCTCCACCTCACCTATCCCCACCTATACTATACTCTATAAGTATATTCTATTATCCATGTGCTAAAAAGGATAAATGTTCATCTCCCCTCTTGCTTAAAAAAGTCCCTTGTGCAGACACTTGCATTTCCCTATTTCGACTATGCGGACATTTTACTGACTGACCTCTCCAGCGACAACAAAATGAAACTTCAACGTGCTCATAATTTGTGTGTACGTTTTGTAAGCAATGTTCGTAAATATGATCATATTACCCCATCCCTGGAAGCAATAGGTTGGCTTAAACTAGATAAGAAAAGAAATTTACATTCACTTCTCTTTCTCTTCGAAATCTTGAACTCTTCTATTCCTTTGTACCTGTCGTCTCGCTTCACTTACCTTTCTTCCCACCATAATCTGAACACACGCTCTCGTCATGAAACAATACTAACAATACCATCCCATCGCACCTCCTCATACTCATCTTCTTTCACAATAGCCCTGCCAAGATTCTGGAATTCGCTTAGCATCAGGGACTGTCGAAATAAAATTGAATTCAAACGAAAACTTACTAGGCACTTGGTCAGTAATTGATTACTTGTAAATAGTTTCTTTAATCTATCACAAAATATTTCAATATTCAGTAATTTCATCACTATACGATTTTGTTATTCTAGATTTAATTTGTAATTCAGTAAATATAAAATATTCTTTGTTTCTCTATGATAAATTATCTAGCTTTAATTATTCAGGTAATCTTTTCGTACTTTGATTTTATTGTAATTGTAAATTTAATACTAATTGTAATATTATTTGTAATTGTAATTGTAAATTTAATACTAATTGTAATTTTATTGTTGATATTGTAGTTGGAATCTCCTGGTAGAGGGGCAGAGAAGGCCTGACGGCCTTATCTCTACCAGGTTAAATAAATAAATACTAAATACTAATACTCAATGTTTATGCACAAACGAAGAGCAGTGGTGGACTGCCATTACCATTGTGTTGGTTGGTATGTTCGACCGTTTCACAATGTCTTGTAATCAAGGACGTAGTACATTCAAGGATGAACAGGAAGAAAAATATTTCTTTTGTTATCTGTCATACGGGATCTTTCACATGATTTTATGTTGGTTACTTTAAAAAAAAAAAACTGTTCACAAATATATGTGGAACCAAACATAGCTGAGATTTTCAAAGCAAAGGACATTAAACACGGATATTTACATGCATCAATATTCCTAGTGAAGAGGCTCATTCGCCATCGATCTGAAGAAATGCGACTTCGATTCCGAGGAAGAGATAAACAGACAACAGTTACAAGCTCCGAGTCTTTGCACCACTGGGAACAGTAGTCAAGCAGTGCGGATTCTGACTTCGAATCAAAGCCTTCTGTTGCTCAGGCTCGCTTGTCTCTACCAAAATTACCTTCAGCAGCCTTCAGGACAGGCTCAAAGCCTGGGACAGAAGTTACAGATCTGCCATGTTACACTCAGGCCGTTGAAAGATGTGTAAAAGTGGTAACTGATGCAGGTAAATCGGTGTGTGGACAAGAAGCTAGAGGGCAAGACTGCAATCAAGAAAAGAAATGCCATGTTTCGAAATGGAGTCTAACTATTCAGTGTAAAACTAACAGTTGACACCGCAATATACCTACTACTATGGGTGGGTGGAGAGATGGGGCTGTAAGTACAGTCACCTCCTCGTGGTGAGCCCTGGGTTATTTCTGAGTGCAAATTTAATGATATGATCGAAGAGCTGCACTACAAAAAAGAAATCTGAAAAAACACAATATGCGTTAGGCTCACGAAACTTTGCGGAGAGACAGATTATTGTCAAATTACTTTTTTTTTTTTTCTGCGGTCTTTCTGCCACAAGTCGCAATTTTTCCGCACTAAGCCACCTTCATTTTTTTTTCGAAAAAAAAAAAGTAGAAGAAGAAAAGAAAAAAAAAAAAGAAAGAAAGAAAAATTCGATACACCCTAATGTGGGTACTCACCATGAATTTATTTTTGTCCCCAATGATCAATTTGGCCCTGTGTGGTGATTTCATTTATGTTATATACTTATATTCTAGATTTGAAAGCTGCAGTAGTATAGCATTAGAGTTTGTTTTACATAATATCACTTCAACCTGTGATCTCTCGCGTCATTAGATAAAATCTAACAATTTTAATTTTTATGTTGTTACTTAATTATTGTTGGAAATGTGAAGCTATTGCTCCAACAATACCTTCTTCCATGCCTCTATTTTTATTGTTGCTAATTTTGTACCCAGGATTTAATTACAAGCTTGTTGGCAGCATTATTTATATGACGCACCAAGTTAGATTTTTTTAACACAGGAGTTATTGCGTTAATCTTTCTTGAAGTTCAGTTCAATGCTGGTAAATGATTATTATTTGCATTTTTGATGTCTTGAACACGAATCATTGGTGGTTTATTCTTCGTCTGTTGTCTTTACGTTGAATGGAAGTATATACGTTGTCCCCTCTGTGGCTCAAGTACTAGCACGCTGTTGTTCCATCCAGATGTTAGGTTTCGATTCCCGGCCATGTAATGATGAAATTCGTTTTGGTCAAAGACCTTTCAGAGGTTTTTCTCGAGATACTTCCGTTTCCCTCTGTCATTCCACCAAGAATCTCCACTTCTTCCTGATTTCATATATCATATGCAATGGTAAAAATAGGCTGGAATGAAGTCTTGGGGATAGTAAGTGTTTCCAATGCTAATATAGTAAGGGCTTGGGGCTCCGTGCCCCTGGGGCTTATCAGACTGGCTTTATCAGAGACTGAGGCAGGATGGCCTATCTATTAGTATCAAGTCAGGAGATGGTGCTGGTCATGCCACAGAACCCCATTTCCCAATCCATCACCCAGAGAAGAGCTGATTGGCTGTATCACGTACCACGAAAGCGAAATGAACTGGGCATCCATCCTGCTAAAGCCACATTACTGCTCGTATCGCCAGTGGTACGTCCTCCAAAAGCTGATTGAGGATGTTCTTAAGAAATTCAGCATACATGACACTATTCAGAGCTCCTTCAAAGAAATAAGGTCCAATGATTCAGTGTCCGAACATGCCACACCAGACATTGACACTCCACCTATGCTGGTTGTCCACTTCTCTCAGCCAGAGATGATTGACTTGAGACCAGTAGTGAGCATATTATGGATATTGACATTTCCATTGCTTTTAAATGTCACTGCATCTGTGCAAAAAATACTGCAATGAACCCGACAGTTTTTACCTGACAATCAATAGCAGAAAACCACAAGACTCTGAAAATCTTCTCCTTCAAGTTGCTGGTGCATATTGATGTGGTAAGGATGGTACTCACTGCCATTCAGAATCCTCCACACCAATATCTGACTAATATCAGATTCCCTAGCAATTCTCCTGGTCGAATTGTGAGGATTGACAAGAATGGCAGCAATGCCATCAGCTGATCTCTCGTCTTGCACAGGTCGTCTGTTACATCTATTTTGATTATGGTTAGGCTGCAGCTGTCCAGTTGCGTGTACACAAGCAGCAAGATGCATGAAAACATTGAAAGATTGACAAGCACTTTGCGGGTACAGACGCTTGGCAGTCCGGAAGTTTCTACGAGATTCGCCCAATATCATCATCATATCAAAACCTTGTGTAAACCATTACAGTTTGCAGTACTAGGAGGTATTTGTAATCACTCTTAACTTTTAGGTACTTATTTTATTAGTCACAAAAGTAATTGGAAAACTTGAAAAATGTATATACGTAGGTACAGAGAAAACAAAACACATCTTTCTGAATTGCCCTACTTTGTTGGGCAATTCCACCTGAGCTTATTACCTGGCTAAGTACATATATACTGTAGGTACTGTAGGCCTATTGCGGTTACTAAAGGAAATGCTGTTGGGCGAGCAAAGGGGAAGAGTTAATTTACTTGTATTCATCCCTCGACGGTGCTGCCGGTCACCAGGTCTACATTCAGCCAGGTAATTGTGCGTGTGTACTATGTCAACATTAAATGGACGTATCTTGTTTATATTTTCTTCCTGTAACATTTCTCAATATTAATGACATTGCCTTCTCGTACGTTTTTTCATTGAATGAGTAGGAATTAATAAAAACGTTTCTTATTAAAGTTGTTTGTTTTGAAGAGCTCTATCAAATGGTACCTACCCTATTTGGCCTGACTTCCATTTGAAATGTTAAAGTGATACGACACTGACTACTTCCTCTTAGAGTTGATTGATGAAATCAAGCTCAAGTGAAAGTTTACATGTGGTTTCGTTATAAATATTTTTGTCTCGAAAATTTTAAAGCACTAGTTTCCGAAATAAATGACTTACGGATGGTCCAATCACCCATTGCTTTTCGTACGTTTTCTGAATGAAAGAGTAGGAATTAATAAAAACATTTCCTATGAAAGTTGTTCGTTTTGAAGAGCTCTATCAAATGGTAGGCCTACCCTATTTAACCCCGACTCCCATTTGAAATTTTAAAGTAATACGCCACTGACCTTACTTCCTGTTAGAGCTGATTTATGAAATCAAGCTTAAGTGAAAGTTCACATGTGGTTTAGTTATATATTTTTCTAAATTATAGACATCAGCTCAAAGAATTTGAGTGACCACAAGGGTCCTGAATACAATAAACATGTACAATATAATGTGATGTGATACATTAAAGAAAAAATAAAGTTAATTGTTGAAGACAAATATAAGTGGATTAATTGAAATAGAGATGGTGATGTAATATTTGAAGAGAATCCTTGATAATATTTATAAGAATAGACATTACATAATCAAAAGGAATGTGAAGTTTCTTAAGATAATTCCATGTGAATTTTGTAATTGAACCTCTACTGCCAAACAGCAAACCAATGACAGACCATTGTTTAAGAGGGACGTTGTACTTTTGAGAAAGATATGGCAGACAAGGGTCATATATAGATTTCTTCTCAATATCAACTTCGGTGGCCTGATTGAGGTTTCTTTCGAAACAGATAGTAGGGTCAAGAACAAGAGCCCGTTTTAAGCGTCTGTTGATAGCAATAATGTCTGCCCATCTAAAAGAACCGTCTAATGATACGCAATGCACTTCCTCATGAATCTCCCAATTTAAAGTTTTTAACGATGTCGCCAAAGTATGTCGTACATGATGATGTCTAGCATTGATCAGCAGCTCGCCTTTAGGGCATTGTCTCGAAAATTTTCAAGTACTAATTTCCGAAATATATGACTGTTACAAGTGGTCTGAATCACCCTGTATTATATTTGTGATTGAACCAGTAAGTAATAGGATTATTATTATTATTATTATTATTATTATTATTATTATTATTATTATTATTATTATTATTATTATTATTATTATTATTATTATTATTAGGTGCATTGGTATTATCACACAGTAAACAGGTTTTGTGAATATTCAGAATATGTTAAAACTTGCTTTCATTCCATTGACGGAAATTTACAAACTATATAACATTTATCCAAGATAATTGATTATTGTATTTGACGTAGAACATATTCAAATTTCATTTGCTTTAGTTAGGCCAGCAGTTCCCAACGTTTTCAATGTGACGGACTCCTTAAAGCTCATCCTTCATTTTCACGGACTCCCTAAAATGTATTACATATTTAGGCTGATTACATGTTATATTCATTAAATAGTTTGGTAATGTAGTGAATTAAACATCTCTATCAAATTGATGGCTATTTAAATTTTAGTTTTTGTTTTGAAGGAAATCTGAAAATGTATAAATAGAAAGTTATGTTACGTTGTAGCATGTCTTTGCTAGGGAAAATAAAACCAGTTTTTCAGACTCACAATAAAGTTGCCAATGGGATGATTAGTCTTACCTTGCAATTGTCCACTTTCCAAGTTTGGTTGAATTGTAGATACTGTGTATCACAAGTCTGACTCCACATTAAGTTTACGTCTATATTATTTTGCTCTTCAAGAAAATCAAAGCAGGTAATTCACACAAGTATGTTGATGTATATGACATTGAGTGTTTTATTGCAATTCGAGAAACATCGTGCATTCAAACAAAAATCAATAGGGCCATCGTAGAAACACAATTTTAAGCAAGAATTAGAAGATAGTCCTAACAGCTCTTCTTCTTTGACGGGCAGAAAGAGGGTTTTCATCCAGTTATTTTTTCCATTGCAGGAAGATAGATAATCTTTAATTTTAATGTCCATGAATCAATGCTGTCTGACAAGAGAGCATCATTTGAGTCCACCTTGGTAGCGCAGTTGGTATAGTGCTGGCATTCTGTGCTGAAGGTTGCGAGTTCAATCCCGGCCCAGGTTTATGGCATTTAGGTGTGCTTAAATGCCACAGGCTGATGTTAGTAGATTTACTGGCATGTAAAAGAACTCCTGTGTGACAACATTCCGGCACACTGGTGACACTGATACAACCTCGACAATTGCGAGCGTCGTTAAATAAACCATAATTTAATTTTCTAAAAAGTCATTGATAATGCAAAATTAATGGAATGCTCGATTGATAACTTACTGAGAATAAAAGTTTAATTTCTTTAGCATTGTTTCAATCTTATCCTGAATGGTGAACACTGTTGAAGTTGGGCCTTGAAGATTGCAATTTAGACAATTTTAAGAACTGAAATATCAGATAGTTAGGAAATCTTTCAAGCCAAAAAAAAAAATCCCTCAGGCAATCTCATTCGTGTTAAAATCTGTCTTGAAAAGTCTGAGATAAGTAAATGTATTCCAACAATCTGAGATAAATGAGAGAACTTGATAAAGTTCAGCTTAATTGAAATACCATTTGAAAACACACCGTGGTTCCACAGACCACAGCTTGGGAACCGCTGTTAGACTATCAAACTGCGTGGAACAATCCTAGAAAAATCTATTTGCAAACTTTATGAATATATTTAATCATAACACAACATATGAATTTTACTTTTGTTCTCGAGTCATGGTGCAATTTCAATTTCTTACCTTTTACTTATCATGCAAGTTTTATCTTTCCAGAATAAAATGGTATCAGTTGCATAAGAATTGTTACTTAACCCTTGGCTCATCTGATTGAATTTTTGTCTTTGTCATGTTTTCTGTCAAATGCTGCTTACACATGCGTCCTGTTTTAAGATCCATAACCAGCACGAGAGAAATATTCGCTTATTTATACTGATAATAATGAGTAATGTTTATAATTGAGTCTTGGAGTAGCTGTTAACAGTAGTTTTCCACGTTACATATTTGCGAGAACATTCTTTCCAGTGAGTCAATAAATTGGTGAAAGCAATACAAATGTGCTGTACTTCTAATTTATTTTCGAAATCAGAATATTTCATGATAGTACTTAAACTAACATTTCACAATTTTGGTGTGTGTGTTTTCCGCAGTTCCACTCCAAAATTAGTACAGTATTTTATTCTCATATGTTAGTATAGCATATCATGTATAAAATGTATTAATGCTTCACTATTTAAAAAAAAACTATAAAAATAGAACACAGCAATCTAGGATATGTCATATGCTAAATCATAGGTCCAAAATAGATGGTATATTTTTGTTGACATGAATTGCGTTTTCGTTTATTTTTCAGGGAGGTGAAACAATCATGATGACTGGTCAGAATGCAGGATTCTCTGGTCCACGCAATGTTGCTTCCAATGCTTTTTTGCGGCAAAGTCCATCACCATCTGCTTTACAGGCATCTCCAGCAGGCCTAGGTGCAGCCCCACCTAGGTAAGAAATATGTACATATTAGGTCATTCAGCAAATAGACGAACGTATGTTATATCTCTATTATTACTGAGAGCCATTTGTCTCTGAAGTTATTGAATGGCCTACATAGTTTGGCTTGAAGATCAGTATTATTAGCATCTAGGAACAGGTGGCACGACTTTTTTCTCCCATGAACTCCAATTTATCTGTAAAAAATATATATATATATATATTTAAAATTTTTTAATTCTTTAATCTGTGTTATATGTACACTTAACGGCAAACAGAATGGGCCGACTCTTGGTCGATAGAAATGCTAAGTTCTATTGCTTGGTTCACTCATGTAAATGCATTACACTTCAGGCATTGCTGTGATGTCTCTTCATTGTAAGTCGTCCATCTACAATGTATTCAACCTTACGAGCTTTGTGTGGCCCAGTGGTAAGGTGCCTGACATGCGTACCAGAGGTTGTGAGTTCGCCTCCCGGTACGGTAAAATTATTTTTTTTTACTTTAGTTTTTAATTCATAAAATATGAAGTGGTATTTTTTTCATAAACTTCGTTATGCCTGCTTTGTAAAAATATTATTGCTCATCACGTGTGAGCTATTAATAGATTAGACCTGGCCTGTATAAACAAAACCACC
The DNA here is from genome assembly GCF_040183065.1 of Periplaneta americana. Lineage (NCBI taxonomy): Eukaryota > Metazoa > Arthropoda > Insecta > Blattodea > Blattidae > Periplaneta > Periplaneta americana. Next base: position 67,483,625 of record NC_091128.1, read on the forward strand.
TGCGTCAACAACTGCCCTCATTCTGCGCGGCATGGAATCCATAAGATTATGGAACAGGTCTAAATTCATGGCCACCACCTCCCACGCATCTAGAACTCTGTCCCACAATTCGTCAGCTGTTCAAATGGGTGGTTGTTCTGCCCAATTAGAGCGTAGGATCCATTTGACTGTAGCCCACAAATTTTCAATCGGATTCATATCTGGTGATTTTGGAGGCAAGTCGACCAAGTGATTATCCTGCTGGAAGAAAAGTGTTCCTTCTGGATATTGTTCTCGGGCGGAAGGTATCATTACATTTGCCAAAATGTGTTCATTTACTTCTGCTGTAAACCGACTGTGAATGTGTTCCAGAAATCCTGTCCCATCGTAAGACATCCACCCCCAACACGCGACGCAATAGCTTGTTGACGGATTTTTTTGTCTCTCTGCCATCTTCAAGGGTAATGACGAGACAGAACGTTTTATTAACAGACAAGAGTATTTCTTGAAAGAGAGAGGGAAGTTTATTATTTATTAGAGTTTGGGCATATTCTAAAAGATGTCGCCACATAAATATAGCTTTGCAAGACATATGTGGTGGCAAATTTGTAATTAAAAAAAATAAGATTGTGGGAGATTCGAACCTTGAAGTACTACTATTAACTCGTTTAATAGATCCATGCCGTAACGACTTACACTACCAAGACTGTTGATATTGTTTCGGCATAATATGTGGTTTTCCTGTTCGTATTCACTTCGGTTGACTTTGTATTTAACAATTTTATTATAATTTCACTCTTCAGAGGCACCGATTTATCTAGAATCAACTCTCCATTCGATTTTATAACATATTTTAGATTCTTAAACAAAATACAGCAAATTTAAATGGCTTAATTATGTGCTACCTGGTGAAATACGGCTTTGACGAGACGAACATGCGCAATGTTATGTGTCTGGGACTTTTAAATTGTCGGCGGCCCATTCTTTTTGCCGTTAAGTGTTGTTGTTGTTTTCTAATGCCAGGCATTTCACAATGAAGTTAAGTGTATTGTTGTCTATCCCTCTTATAGCTGCAGCAGACTGCTGACATTTTTACACCTATGTTACACCATAACAGATTTTGTTGTTTTGGGAGTGATATGTGAGAGGCACAATAACCTCATGACTGATAGTTATGTTAGGTTGTAATCAAGTGATTCACGATTTGAGTCGATTTTTCATACATTGCTGTGCTTTTGTTCAGAAGTGCAAGTGGTTTTTCACGCAGGTCATTTCTCTCTATTCTCTGTTTAATGGTACTCGATGTTTTCTACACAATAGTCATGGAAGTATTGGGTATATGGATTATATAGTTACATGAATATCAAACAAAATACACTACATTTCAGTGTTAAAGAATGTATATATTGTGTTTTATTACTTCTATTCGAGTATAACATTTCACGCAATCATTGGGATTTCCTTAAATTCCCTGTCACTTTTCTTTCAAGACATGTTACTTACTAGACTAAAAATTGCATTCCAGCAACCAAATGGCCGCATCACCAGCTCTGGTCCCATCACCAAGTTCACAGCTGACTCCTATGTCCACAGCACAGCGATCTGGTGGTGAGTTGTTTTGTTTTTCCTATTCTGTATATGTGGTAAATTTCATTATTTCTTATGACTCCTAACCATAAGAGAAGTGTACCATTGAGAGACGTTATATTAAAAATTAGGTCCATATTAGAAGGCATAGACTTAGTGTGTTACCTACATGATACTCCTTTGTTTGATTTGTTTCATGCTATGAATAACCTTTTTTATTTTACATTATTGTGTAGTTTTTGTATTCACAATTTTTAAACATAATGAAATTTAGTAAAATAGTATATATCAGTATGCAGGTAATGAAAATCATAAAGTAAAAATAATCATACAAATAGGCCTGTTTGATCAAGCATACATGTTTACGTTTTTATCTATTCAACCACCCTGACTGCTGACTAACAAGCTGCGCTTTTTGTGTAGTTATAAAACCTGATGACACCTTATCTTGTATGGCTGATCATTTACATTTCCAACTTAAAACTTAGGCTAATTGTCTTCACATCCTATAATTTGTTGTGGATGTGGATTTCATTAAAACGTGACTCTTCTGTTTGTGGCATCCCCTTTTGAGAGGTAACTATTGAACACATAGTATATAACTACTAAAATTGAAGAGAAAAGAAGAAAATATCTCAAGCAAGAAAATTGTTCTGCCATAGTAAGATTATATTGTGGAGTGTCCTATATGAAAATGAGCTGACAAGAAATAAAATGAAATTACACTTCATTTAGTGTTTTGCCTAAGGGCAGATCTTTCACTGCAAACCCAGCATTCTCCAATCTTTCCTATTTTCTGCCGTCCTCTTTGTTTCCTCATATGATTCATATATATCTTAATGTTGTCTATCATCTGATATCTTCTTCTACCTCAAACTCTTCTCCCTTTCACCATTCCTTCCAGTGCATCCTTCAGTAGGCTATTTCTTCTCAGCCAGTGACTCAACCAATTCCTTTTCCTATTCCTGATCAATTTCAGCGTCATTCTTTCTTCCAACACAGCTTCATTTCTTATTCTGTCTGTCCACTTCACACGTTCCAGTCTTCTCCATATCTACATTTCAAATGCTTCTAATCGCGTCTCTTCACTTCATCGTAATGTCTATGTTTCTGCCCCATACAATGCCATACTCCATACAAAGCACTTCACTGGTCTCTTCCTTAGTTCTTTTCCCAGAGGTCCGCAGAAGATGCTCCTTTTTCTATTAAAAGCTTCCTTTGCCATTGCTATCCTCCTTTTGATTTCCTGATAGCAGCTCATGTTACTGCTTATAGTACACCCCAAGTATTTGAAGCTGTCCACTTGCTCTACACTCTCATTTAGATTTCGCAATTTTATCTTCTGTATTTTTCTTTCTATGACCATACTCTTTGTCTTATATGTATTTATCTTCATCCCATATTGCTCACAACTGTCATTTAGCACCTATCAGTTTGTAATATGAATATATTACAGAAGACATACTAAAACACTGGACTTTTTATATTTTAATATTTTCGTTGTTATATTTTATTTACTTTACATTCTTAAAATGTTCGTTTTAGAAAGTGATTCTCATTAATCCTGCTTAGCGCCAGTAAGTCAGAGAACTGTAGAATATATAGGCCTACCATATTATGTATCTAAAGGGTGTCCTAACAGAATCGCAAGATTTAATTTTGTAATAAAACTCGTAACATATTCAAAAAGTGTTGATATTTTATTTTAGTATAAACATACACTGTGATTAATAATTATTGTGAAACACAGAATCTGACAAATGTTTCCATGACTTTGCTGACACACTCTTCCTCTTTTAACGAAATTGCTGCATAATTGCACGTCGAATCTGCACCTTGAGCTCGGGAATTCTTTGTGGTTTGTTGACATAGACACAAGGGTTCATAGAAAGAAGCCACTCATGTCAAATTGCACGACTTCAGTGACCAGTTTTATTTCTCTCCTAACAATTCATTGTTTTATATACAGATGTCTTGCTGAAACCACATGTTGCAATAACACACACTGTTCACTGCTGGTGCATTTTCGGTCTCATTTTCCAAAAAGTATGGCCCAATTACTCCGCCAGCCCAAAATCCGCACAAAACATTGGCTTTTGTGCATGCACTGGATTCTCAATGCCCCAAATCTTGACAGTTTTGTTTGTTCATATACATATTAAATTAAAACTGTGCCTTATTACTAAAGAGAATTTTCTTCGAAAAATTGCTGTCCACTTCTTGGTTTTTCAACACCCAGTTGACAAATTTTTGGCACTGGAAATGGCCTGTTTGCTTTTATTTTTGCGTCAGTTGAATCTTGTAAGCATGCAGATGCAGATCATTTGCTACATCGTACTTCTCGAAATGTCCAATTTTATTATTGTTTGTGTAGTCAATGACTCCATTGGTCATGTACTAGTCATTTGTAAATTAAATAATAAAATATTGTGAACGATGGTGAATTGAGGTTTCTGGACTCTCAGCAACACTTCCAGTCACCACTGCATTTGTCGAGAGATCAGGCTGTACAATGATGCACAGATGATTTAATGTTCATAATCGAATTTATTAATAAGTCTTTAAACTGTTGACTGATCTGGTGCATTTCATCAACCGAAATTACCACTTACTCTGGGAACTCTTTATACATAACTTTCCCCATATTCATAATGCGTTTTCACAATAATAACTTGTTCTTCCTTCATGTAGCATCCCATAACTACTAATAGCAATGTGCCTACATTTTCAGAGCAGAATGACACTGATATGCAATTTAAATCTTATGCTCTTGTTGGGATTCTCTTCAAAAACGAAAGAAGTAGAGTGCATGAACATACAGAACATGTATTGTGAATTGAAGGAATGGCTCCATCACCAAGCAGTTCGTTGAATACTCCTGGCCCTGCAGTTCCTACTCCTAGTCCGTGTAGTTTGCAGGAAGACCAGGCCTACAGGGAGAAAGTTCGCCAGCTTAGCAAATACATTGAGCCCCTACGACGTATGATCAACAGGATGGGAAATGATGGTAAATATGTTATTTTATAATGGCGTAAATAGTAATTTCTTCTTGTTTTTGCCAATATAATGCAGCATTTTATATTTTCTTTGTCGAAATTTCCACACTCATACACACAAGATTGTTTATATTTAGAAATTGTGGTATTATTCCTTTCCTACTGGGAGATTCATAACTATCTCCCTGGTTGTGGGATCATTTACCAGATCTGATATGTCATGTTTGTTTTCTGCTTGAGCATGATTAATGTTCATTTGTTCTGGTATTTGCAGATGTGGAAAAGCTGAGTAAGATGAAAAAGCTGCTGGAAATTCTGTCAAATCCTAGCAAGAGGATGCCATTGGAAACTTTACTCAAATGTGAAGTTGTTCTGGAGAAATTGGATCTCAAACGGGTAAAATTAAAAAAAAAAAATGTATACATACATACATACATATTTTCATATTGAATATTTTGTTCAGAAGTGAGATTGAAATGTTTAAATTGTATTTTTGGAACTCTAGTAATGTGAATTGATTTGGTACTGTTATACTTCTGAAAATGATCTATTACAATAACTTTGATTAATTTTCTGGTCCAGGGAGAAGGTAGTGTTGCACCACAAGCAACCCATTTGATTCCCTTAAAGGAGCATCACATCTTCAATCCACTGCTAGAAGCTGTGAATAATACTCTACAGAGTCCTGTGGCAAATCATACACTCCAGCGCACTTTTGGTCCTTGTCTTGAAGCATTATTTGGTCCAGAGATAAAGTACGAAGAAGTAGTAGCAGTAGTAGTATTTAGTAGTATTTATTTATTTAACCTGTTAGAGATAAGGCTGTCAGGCCTTCTCTGCCCCTCTACCAGGGGATTACAACTATAATATGAAGAATAAAATTACAATTAATATTAAATTTACAATTACAATTACAATAAAAATTTAAGTACGACAATATTACCTGATTAATGAAAGCTAGACATTTTATCATAGAAGTTAAGAACAAAGAATATTTTTGTATTTACTGAATTACACAATTGTAAAGAAATACATACATGTGTTAACTTTTTCTGAAGTGGAAATATAGTCCACAACTAGAAATGTTGACATTCCTCTATTTCGTAATAAGCTATAGAAAGTAACAACATTTCTTGCATGCTGTTGTTTCTCTGCATTTATATAGGGAAAGTATTGATGACAGTGAAGTGTGGTATATACTGTCTATGTGCTGTGGCAATAATATGGAAAAGTTGATTAATTTTCTTGTTGCAGGATGCTTCCTCCTCCACTCAAGAAGAAAAAAGTGGAGGAAACACCAAACGACATACCTGATGTATTGCAAGGGGAAATTGCCCGTCTTGATCAGAGATTTAAGGTATGTTCTCTTTCAAGAATATAAAAGTAGAGCATTGACTTTGTAAAAATTACATGAACATAGACTTGACAGAAAAATGATTACTATTGTTAAAATTTCTCTCTGTTTTTATTCCATCTACCTAGAATTAACCTTTTCATTACCACAAAGTTTGAGTGCTCATTCACCCATATGAAGCCAGTTGGATAGACGAGCGTTTTTCAACCTTCTTCAACATGTGGCACACTGAAGGTGTAATGTAAAATCCCATGGCATACTCGTATAATCTAAACCAGTGGTTCCCAACCAGTAAGGAGTATTTGAGAGTTTTTATAGGGAATGTTTTACTGAATGTTGACTCTTGTGGACTCACTTTTTTACTACTTTTTCACTTTGATTTTTTCAATTTAATACAACAACTTTTGCTATTTTTATTTTCTCGCGGCACACCAGTTGAAAATGGCTGGTATAGACCAATTTACCAACAGTTCTTGCCCAGAATGTGCCATAGGAGGCTGATCTACACTACAGATGAGATGATGGAGATTTGTTGGGATGTCACAGGGAACCGGAGCTTCTGGAGAAAACCTTGTGTTACCTGGACCACAGGCTTTTCCAACACAAGTTATAAATTGGGGGTATGTCGGGGATCGAACTCGTGTTAACAGGATTAAAAATCCAGTGCTCTAGCCACTAGGCCACTGTGGTGGCTCTGTGCATGAAATATTATAATTGTTTATAAAAAAAGTTGGTTATTTATTTGAAATGAGAGGTATAAATAAGTACACTTTTCAAAATATTTAAGTTAAGCATTGGAGATTGAAGTTAAAATTCCCTTTTATTCAATACACGGAGAGTGTGTGTGTGTGTGTGTGTGTTACTCAAACAGGTGCTGCATTCTAGTGGTGTAAAGAAAAACTACTTCATCAGGCATCTCTTTGGTTTGGAGTACAAGGAATATGTCGCAGTTATATTCATTGTGCTCCATTATTGCAGTTTGTTTCGATCTACAAAAAAATCTCCAGTGCCAGTTTCGAGCTGTTACAGAGCTTACTATGCTCGGCATTTATTGACGTAAAGATGGAAATGCAATAATTGTGTTAGTATGGCATGAAAGCCAAGAGACAAGAGGTTGCAAAGAAATTGCTTCCTATTTGTTTAAATTCATTACGACCTTGTCATGCAATGTCACTTTCATGTTTAGCGATAATGCAGGGGGAAAAAAAGAAGAACCATTTCATTGTCAAATTGTGGCTCTATGTTGTCCTTAACATCAATATTCAGGATGTAAATAACAAATCCATAATTTCTGTAACTCATTCAAGGAATGTGACCAGAATTTGGAATAATAGAAAATGCTAAGAAGAATAGTGATTGAAAGGTGTTTGTTCCAGAACACATAGTGTAGCTCCCATGGATAGATAGCACCTTGGTGAATCGCAGAATCTGCGGTGGTGCAGTCTTTGGGGTCAAAGGATGCAGCAGAACGTAAGCATGTGAATTGCGAACAATTTACATCAGTCTGAGGAGGCAGCATATTTACAGGGAAATGGAGGGGCATTTGCGGACTTCATCAGAACTGTATGCCATAATCAAATCGATAAGATGGCACCAAGCAGTGAATCACGTACTTGATTCTAAGGACTTCAAAATCATTCCAATGAAAGAAGGTTGCACAATAAGATAAGGCTGCAGTTCTTGCCTATGGGTCCTCCTCCAGGGGAAAAAAAAGTTTATTCTTGCTTTTCCATGTACATTTAAATTTTTTAATCGACTTTCACTAACTACCTTACTTTTCTCATCTTTTGTTTTATGTTTTGTTTCTCTTTCTTCTCTCCCTCCCCCCTCTCCTATCTCCTGCTCCCTCACTCTCCCTCTCTCTTTCAATGAATCAAAACATATCGAGTGCTTGGCCATATTGTTTTGTATTTTTAGTTGAACATTATAAGTGACATCAATAAGGCAACTAAGCCAGGAGTTAATGAGGGAGGGTGACCAGTTCCTTTCTCCCTCCATTGCTGACTAGTAACATAGTAGTTCACTAATCAGACATCAGATGTATACAAACAAGTTCTTCCTCTGACACATATCGTCAAGTGAGATGTACTGTCTGATAATAGATGTATGAGCCAGAACCTTAATCAGAGGTATTGGCCATATTAAAGTAGTTAAAAATATATTATAAAAATTCAAACAAATAAATTTGGCAATGGGATGGATTTGCTATTGAAGTACAGTAAAGTTTCATTTATATTTTCACTTATATGTTTTTCATACTTACACGTTTTTCACACATACGTTTCTTCTAAAGTCCCGCCAAAATTCCTATACTTGCCATGTTAATTTATTTCAGTTATATGTTTTTCGTTTATAAATTTTTCTAATGTATACAATCATATTTTAAACCCCAAGAGGTACAAAACTTCATTTATACATTCTAATTAAATTTTACTTGAAATTAGGTTTGCCGTGAAAATGTAAGAACAGGAAAATACCGTATTTACATAATCGAATATAATATGCACCTGTATTAAAAACCACTCAAGATTAAAATTATAGTATCAAGATTGGTTATAAAGGCACTCCCTTACCTCTAACTGTACATTCGTCCTCATTTGCAGTACCAGAACTAGAAATTGCGTTCAATAGGAGTGGGTTGGTGTCAGAACATTGATTGAAAATGACTAACGTCATGCTACTCTTTTGTAATAATTGGTAAACTCTTTTGGTTTAATTACAGATGCGCAGTTGTTGAGAGTTGTATTTATGAAATCTCACAATAAAAGAAAAATATGTTATTAAGTCATTTTAGTAGTTCAAAATATTATTTTTATTAGTGATTGTTGTCAAAAATAGAAAAAAATTACTAATAAAAAGTCCGCAGTAGACGAGAAAACACAAACTTATGGTGGCTATTTCTGTCAGTTGTTTCCCACCATATCTCATAACTAGAGACGAGAATTCCATGCAAATGCATGTTTTTATAGGAACATAGCTCAAACTTAGTACATACCCATTTCATTACTTTACAGTTCCAAATATGTGTACTTTTTCCGTGCATATTTGCATGTTTTGGTTTTTTTTGGGATAAAAACATCCATAATGCATATTTAAACAATTTTTAGCTTAATCATGCATATAATATACATTATATTCAGTTTAAATGCATATTTTAATGATTTTGAGTGGACACCTCAGTTTCTCGATTTCTGTGTTCTTATTTTAGCTTCAGGAATCAGGAGTGAAGAAGGAAAAGAAATAAAAGAACTAAATAACAGAAAAAGGTTCATTTACATTTGCACCCATAACTTTTTGCGATGTAGAGAGGTCATTCTCTACCTATACCTAGAAACATTTTGACTGACAAGCGCAGAAACCTCACAGAAACCAATTTAGAAATGTTGATATTTGTTAACTATGCAAAAAAAGTGAAGTGAAATAAGAAATTTAGAACAAAAATTAAAGTGCATATTTTAGTGTATTTTTTGCTTGATTGTTCATGTTTCTTTGTTTGATAGTACATGAATGCGTGCATATTTTGGGATTTTATAGTGCATTAAATTCTCGTCTCTACTCATAACATAAATAGAGAGTTAATTTTAATTTGTTCGAGTCCTAGTGTGAATATAATACACACCCCAGTTTTCAAGACGAAATTTAAAAAAAAAAAATTATAATTACGTAAATACGGTACAGTATGTGTTCATTGTTAAAATGTGGCTGATTTTGAAATTCCTGGAAATTCAAAGCTGCCTTTTCTTGTCTCCACATGTACTAGTTTCAGTAAATCAGTTATGTGCCTATGGGAAAATTCAGAAAGGGGAGAGAAGTATGTGCAGAGGAAAGAAATTGAACATTTTAAACAATGAGAATCCAGGTCCAAAGCTATGACCGCACCAAATATAACTATCCTAACACTCCTCCAAACTGAAAACATTTTGACAGTAGTCTCAACGTGATATGACGAGAAGGTTGCTCATTGGGTTTTTAATTCCATTGAGCGGAAGAAAGAGGAAGTGTGTTTGTAACCGACTCTCTGGCTGGCCACATCTTACATCGTCATCTCTGTCTCTTGTTCCCTTGTTCTACCTACTAACGTTTTACCTGTAGGCATATATTTGAGCACATGTTTTGGCATCTGACAGTCTTTCATTCTGTTAACGTGATCCAGTCAACTTTTTTTGCCCCTTGCCATTATTTGCCCCAATTCTACTAGTGTGGCTCGTAGATGCAGCTAGTAATCACACACCACTTAGTCCGTCAGAGACTATCCAGAGTGCACCACAGGCAGTGTGTCTACATTACACTTGTAATGAATGACTATGGAGAATTGTTGGGATGTTACAAGGGAACGAAAGTACCTTTGTTGCCTGAACCACAGGCTTTCCCAATGCAGGGTGGAACAACCAGGATTTGAATTGAGAGGGGTTGACTGGGATTTGAACCTGGGCCCTCTGGCTTGTAAGCCCAGCACACTATCACTGAGCCACCATGGCAGTTGCACTTCTTAATTGTGTCCATTAGCTTAAATATATTTAGTTGTGCTCTAATTTTATTCTACTTTTTAATCCCTAAGTGTACAGCAGACTGCACTTCTAAGGAATTTCATGTTCACTGTTTATGTCCTTTAGACATAGTCCAAAATTCAGAGCTATAAAGAAGTTTTCGAACTGTCATTACTTTATGTTTTCTTTATTGTTCCGTATAGGTGATAGATTGTATTAAATTGATTTAACATTTTTATCTTTATTATATTTTTGGGCAAATTATATTTAACTTTCTGAAAGCTATTAATTTTGTTTTGGTTATGGACAGTTTCATATTATAATTTGTACTTATATTGTGTTGCTGATTCATAGTCCATCTTTTGAGTTTGCTATAATAATTTGGTCATCCGTGAATAAAACTATATCTAAACATGTACCATCTTGAACGATGTTGAAGTTAAATGTTCTTTCAGTTTTATCTGCTAAACTCCACCTTATGCTACTCATTTAAATGCATGTGCACAAGAATGCTTCTTCATTGTTACAGGTTAGTCTCGACCCAACTCAGCAGCCTGGCTCCCGTTCTGTACAGCTGTTATGTTGGTTGGATGATCGTCATCTGCCTTGTGTCCCACCTGTCTCTCTCTCTGTTCCTGAGGATTATCCACGCACACCACCACGATGTCACATGGCACCACACGAACATAGTTCCACCCAATTCTTGAGTGCAGTGCAGAAAGCTCTAGCATCTAGAATACGGAAGCTTCCAAGTCGTTTCTCTGTGTCACAGCTGCTGGACACATGGGAAATGAGTGTCCGTCAAGCGTCTGCTCCAACCCAGACTCCAGTGTCTGCTGCCACCGTTCTCATGGGACTGTGATATGTACTGTACATATGCTTTTATAAAAAGCTTCTCATTTAAAATAATAAATATAACAGCTGAAAAACTTGTTTTTGTTATCTATGTCAATAGGCTTTCGATTTTGAATCATTTGTTCCCTTTCCAATATTCCCTCCAAGTTTGGTAAGCATATGTCTGTATAATTATCCATGGCACTACAGCCTTTTAAGGACTCAGACTGACCAGCCGGCTGCTGGCCTCACGTTCACATGCCGAATCAGAGGTGAACGATCATGCAACCAAAATGAAGGTATCGTGTGTTAGCACAATAATCCTCCAGTTGTTATAGTTGGTTTTTGTAACCAGCTTTCACTACCTATCAAAGCTCTCCAAGTGCATCACGATGCTGAGTGTGCATTGGTCCGATACACTGGCCAAAATTTCTTTCCTCATGAAGACTTGAACCAGCACACATTCCGTAATGCAAGTTGTAAGCAGGATGTCTTAGACCACAACGGTATGGTGTGGGATGGCATGTGTCTATACAGGGATTTAAATGCTTCTATGAACACACAACTTTTTCCTTGCAGCTGGAATGTTATTTTAGAATATTATGCGTGCATGCAATCGAATTACTTTTGTCAAACTTATACAGCACTTCTCAGATTGAAACAGGTCACATTTGCTTAAATAAATATCTTCGAAGAATGGGGATAGTCTCAGGAACAGAGAGGATGTAGCTTCAAACAAGGAACACCTGTTACACTGTAAATGACTGTAGCCAGGGAAAAATACCGAAAATACCTAGTGGGATTTACTGGGGAGCACGAGAACCAGTGATGTGAAACCAAGCTCCAGCCATTTGAAAACAACATTTGTACGAGGGGTGTTCCATATTGATTTACACTTTCAAATTTCCCACCATCCATGGGCTGGCATTTGGCGTGTCATTACAGTTGCAAGCATGTAAGGAGTGTCCCAGTCTTCAGTAAGAAATTTAAATAATAATAATTTTAAAAAACATGCGTTACAATCTGATAAGAAAGGAAAATGTGGCCAAACCGAGATTCGACAAAATGTTTTGGAAAACCAAAAAAGTTAATCAAGAAGATTATACAGTAGACAATAATGGAGTAACAGTTTCTTCCTGAATTCTACAGAGAAGATTCAAGGAAATGGGGATATAATGTTTTCGATTTTTAAAGAAAACAATGAAGCAGAACAGGTAGTATAACAGAAGAAGAATGAAATAATATAAGTGCATATGGCTGCATATAGCTCCTGTTCTTCATTGCAGCATATTGAATATTTAGTAGTATATAAATTCTTTTGACAAGTTGTATGAGTGACAAGCTTTTGATTCCATTTTTCTGTCAAACAACTTATTTTGAATTTGTAGATGTTAAGGAATAATAAAAAAAAATGCTCTATAATTGCAATTTAATTGAAAGCATTGCAGCATTACTACTGTATGATTTGAATTTGTTGTTTCTGAGGTTAAGAGTAGTTCAAGGACTTCAATAAAGTCACTAATTTGAAGTAGCCAAATTTCAATTGATGTTGATATGTATGTAACATTTCAAGCTTCAAGTGCTGAATGCATATGTAGGTTTAGTGTCAAGAATATGATAAAGTCAGATCTGTAGAAACAGACTGGAAGGTTAACATTTAGATTATCTTCATAGAATTAAGGCATCTTTCAACTTAACAATGTTTACAGGTATAGTGAATGAATTTTTCATAAGAACAGAGAGGAAAAGTGAAACTTTTTTATTATGTTGTATTTTTATTTTACCATTTAAATGATAAAACCAGATAAAAATAAATATGCGGTTTTGCAATATAAACCTCTGATTAGTTCTGTCAAGATTCTTATTGGTTAAATCATGTTATGGTGTCCATTTCAAAGACATTCTCTAGTAATGCTTTGGATAATTGAGGACCGTTTTTGCAAAACTTGCTAACTGCAAAATTTGCAAAATTGAGATTTTGATGGATTCGTTAATATAAGGCAGGCATGATGTTAAAGGGGTCTTAGTAAAATTGGATTATTTCTCTTCATTGTAGTGTGCCAAAGTGTGATCAAAACTTGCTTTCTCCTAAGTGAGAGTTAGCAGCAAAATTTGATTACTACAGTGTTTTGTCTCTCCTGTAAAATTTAGTTTTTTCAGTTAGCAAGTTTTGCAAAAACGGTCCTCAATTGAAAATTATGGTGTCTGAAGTATTTCCTTGAAACAGAAAAACTAAAAATGAATTTGATTTTATAATTCAAGGTGAACGCCATAGAAATATGAACATATAAACCTCAGTGAGATTTCTCTTTTAAGATTCCATCGACAAGTTGTGCTCCAAAGAGAAGTTTTCCTGTTTAAAAGAGGTTTTAAACGTATCTCAGGAATAGTTTGTGCAACAGCATGTTGACATCACGTCAACGCAAACGCTAGCAGACGACCGCCTTCCGAATTGCCGTCGACTCTACATTATGTCAATCATGTAGTGATAACGTACTGATTGAAAATAAAGATTAGAAACCTCTGTAGAAGTCAAAACTTTTTCAAATAATAATACAATACAGTAGAAATATGTTACATCTTGTTTGCACAACTTTTAACATTATATCACTTCGGAATATATACTGTACCGGTACTGTATTTCTTTCACGTGTTAAAATTATAGGTATCTTGTTGACTAGTTTCAACCTATTGTTATCTTCAGAACTGAGTGTTCGAGCACATTATTTCCAGCAAGCGAGCACGCAGGGGAGCCATCAGCGCTGCCAGCTTGGAATCCGTCACAGAAACAAGCACCGTGGGAACCGGTTTATTTAGAAGAGGGATGGATGTATGACTGAGTAGTCTAATGATTCATATGTGAAAGCCTGATCTCATATATTCGTGATCAGTGATCAGGAGTGAAAGATGCTGATTCAATGATTCTCACAGGTTAGGCCTCTCCCTCAAAGTTACTGCTCCAACACCCATAAACGATGGCAACTTTGATTGACACGTGACGAGTCGCGAGCTACAGCTACAGTAATATAATCTTGGTTCTTCCCCGCAACGCGGAGATTTTCCACTCCGAACAGACCCAAGGCAATTGAGTTTTGGAATTTTGTGCCAACAGTTCGTGTGAAGCAAATAAGACTGAAGTTTTTGCTGGTTTTAATATATTTTTATATATTTAAAAGTCCACACCTGTGGAGTAACGGTCAGCGTGTCTAGCCGCCAAACCATGTGGCCCGGGTTCGATTCCCAGTCGGGGCAAGTTACCTGGTTGAGATTTTTTCCGGGGTTTTCCCTCAACCCAATACGAGCAAACTCTGGTAACTATCGGTGCTGGACCCCGGACTCATTTCACCGGCATTATCACCTTCATATCATTCAAACGCTAAATAACCTGAGATGTTGATACAGCGTCGTAAAATAACCCGATTAATATATATATATATATATATATATATATATATATATACACCGTGTTCCGCTTATAAGTATAATAAAAGAAATAGTTATAATTTCATAACAATGCATGCAAATGGGTTAAGATTGGTACCATTGTAAAGAGGAAATTGGGAAGTTTTAATCCATTGTTGTTACTTATTTTTAGAAGACTCACGCATGCGCAGATCATTAAATAAGAGAATTCGTATCGTATCTTTAGTCAGTCAGCATGTGGACGCCACAGCAGAAAGCCTTTTGTGTGCTGTCATTAGCAGAACATAGATCCATAATTCGTGTACAGCGCTTGTTTCGCCGTCAGTACAATCTTAGACCGAGGGAAGCTGTACCGACGTACGTCTCAATAATGAAATGGGATAGGCAGCTCAGAGAAACAGGAAGTTTGTTGTCTAATGCAGGTAAACATTCCAAGCGTAAAGTGTCTGACGAAAATGTCGAACGCATTCGCGAGGCATTTCAGAGAAGCCCGCGGAAATCCATTCGACAGGCTAGTGTGCAGTTGAACATCCCACCAACAACAGTGCATACAGTGCTCCATAAAAGATTGCGTTTGCGAGCGTACAAGCTGCAACTTCATCAGATGATTACGCCGAATGATAAACTGGAACAAAAACGCTTTGCAGAAACAATGTTGGATAAAGTGGACGATGACGACACATTTCTAACTCGAGTCTGTTTCTCAGATGAGGCAACCTTCCACGTCAGTGGAAAAGTAAACCGACACAATTGTCGCATCTGGGGGTCGGAAAATCCAAGTGTCGTAATTGAACACCAACGGGATTCCCCTAAATGGAATGTTTGGTGTGGGATCATGCGTGACAGAATCATTGGTCCCTATTTCTTTGCTGAAAAGACAGTCACTGCAAACACGTACCTGGATATGTTGCAACTGTATGCTGTGCCACAACTCCCAGATGGAGCAATTTTCCAGCAAGATGGGGCTCCACCACACTTTGCCAACATGGTTCGCACATTCTTAGACGAACAATTCCCTGCAAGATGGATCGGAAGAGGATCACCGTACATCACATGGCCTGCCAGATCACCAGATCTAACACCACCTGATTTTTTCCTGTGGGGGTTTGTTAAGGACCAGGTCTACAGGACGCCAGTACGTGATTTGGCAGACTTACAAGAAAGAATTTATGCTGCTGTCAACAATGTTACACCACAGATGCTTCATAACACTTGGGTCGAGGTTGAATACCGGTTGGATATTTCCCGTGCCACCAATGGAAGCCATGTTGAGGTTTATGGAACATAAGGTAACAAAAATTCCCAGTTTTCATTCTTTGTAGCAGTTGGTTTCAACTATATACTTGTATTAATTCAGAAGTTATAGCTATTTCTTTTGTTATACTTATAAGCGGAACACTCTGTATATATATATATTGTGAATTTTATTAGTAACAACAATGTAATTTATTCGTCACAACAATAATTCCTTTCTACAATTCACCTTAAACGCTCTCGTCAACAATTGGATCTTCACTCAACACAGTATTCGTTATAGCACTCCACCGACGACAATGATAATTTACTTGGACTATTACGCACAACAATGAACTGTTAATCCTAACTAATATTTACAAAGCACTATTTACAAATCAGAACTATCAGTTCTCAGTTCACAGTTCTTCTATCTCAGTCACTCGAGTTCACAGTATCTCGAACCACAGACCTTCAGAGACAGTTCACTGTATTCGAACTCGGGTCCCTCCAACTGCGGTCCACTGCACTCGAACTCAGGTCCCTCCAACTGCGGTCCACTGCACTCGAACTCAGGCCTTCGGATGCTGACGCAGATGCGGACGCACACTCGAGTCGAACTCCGGCACACAAGTCTGGCTTGCTTGCCCTGGCTTACTCACTGACTGAATAACTGAAAACTCTAAACTACTGTCGTTCCTTCGCGTCCGTAATTTATAACCACAGCGACGTAGCCTCGAAGGTTCCACGCGTCTCTAGAGATGGCACTCCAGAAAAAGCCAGAGCCCTCTCCTCTCTACCAGCACCAGATGCGCGCGCACTCTCGCTCCACTCTCTCGCCGCGTTGGCCCTTTCCCCTCTTCGCCGCGCGCCATTCCACCGTGCTCCGCGCGATCTGCTTTCTTGCGGGACGCTGGTCGTGAGTTCGAATCTCACGTCGCTGTCACATTGCCCCCTCCTTAGGACTGCTCGTCTCGGGCAGTCCCTTGGTAGGCTGCTAGTCGGTCCAACGTTTGGGTCCTCCGGCTGCTCCCTCCTTAGGTGGTGCCACCCCATCCTTGGCTTGGCTGGGCAGCACTCGTACTGCGTGGGCGCCATCTTGCTTTTCCACTTGGCCCTCCAAGGAGAGCTCGCTGGCCACGGGTTGGTCCTCGGCGTCCATCAGGAACACTTCATCCCGACCAAGACGGAGTATACGGCGCCGGACGTCCACCGTCGCGTCGAGTAACCGCATGGCGTCGAGTCCCAGGACGACGTCCTCGGTGATGTTGGCGACGAACACCCACATCTCCAGTGTCCTCTTCCCCAAGGTCAGGTCCAGGAAGACCTCTCTCTGGATGGGCAAGCTCTCGCCTGAAGCAGTCCGTAGCTCGTATTGGCGCAGCGGCGTCCTCCCAGGCAGGCCCCGCACGACGTCTGGTCTGGCGATAGTGAGCATCGCCCCGGTGTCCACCAGTACTCTGCATGGACGGCCTCTTATCCGTCCTTCAGCAATCAGCCCATCGTCGCACCTTCTGTCGACCGGTTTCAGCACGAGCCGAGGGGACGGTGATGACGGCGCCGACGTGCTCCTCCGAACATCGGCCCCCTCTGTCTCCTGACTGTAGCCAGGTCGGTCGCAACTCCTCCGCAAGTGCCCAGGTTCACCGCAGGACCAGCAGGTGGGCACCCGTCGTCCCCGTTGCTCAGGCGACTGTTGACTCCTCTCGGTGTCAGCCACCTCTCTCTCCGGCCGGTGGCCAGAGCGGTCGCAGTCCCTCCTTAGGTATTCCGGTCTGCCGCAGGACCAGCAGGTGGGCGCCCGTCGTTTCCGCCGCTCCGTTGACTGCTGGCGCTCCTCGACGTCGGCCACCTCTCTCTCCTGCCTGTGGCCGGATTGGTCACAGTCCCTTCTCAAATGTCCCGGTCTGCCGCAGGACCAGCAGGTGGGCGCCCGTCGTTTCCGCCGCTCCGTTGACTGCTGGCGCTCCTCGACGTCGGCCACCTCTCTCTCCTGCCTGTGGCCGGATTGGTCACAGTCCCTTCTCAAGTGTCCCGGTTTGCCACAGGACCAGCAGGTGGGCGCCCGTCGCCTCCGCCGCTCCGTTGACTGCCGCTCGGGTGGCTTCGGTTGGCGCCCCCCAGCATCCGTCGCCGTGACGCTCCTGATCCAGTGCGGTGCTGAGACTCCCGCCGCCGACTTGGCCGCCTCCATCCTGAGGGCCGCCGCCAGAGCTGCGTTGATGGTACGATGCTCTGCCAGGAGTAGCTGTTGTCTTATTTCCGGGTCTCGAACTCCGCTGCCGAAGGTGTAGGCCGCCTCTCCAGCGATGAAGTCAGTAGGCAGGCCCCTGAGGGCCTTATGGGCCAGTTGTTCCACCGCCATCGCGAATTCTTGCAGGGACTCGCCTGACTGTTGGACCCTCGTTTTCAGTTGGGTCCTGAATGCTGCAGCAAGTTGATGGTCACCATAACGTCCCTCCAAGGCCGCCATTATCTCAGCGGCTGTCCCATCTTCTGGAACGCTGTGAAGAATCTCCGACGCCTGTCCCTGAAGCGCGGTCAGCAGCTGAGTAGTCTTCTCCGCTGGGGTCCACCCATTATGTGCTGCGGTGGCCTCGAACTGGCGACGGAATATCGCCCAAGACGTCGTACCGTCGAACTTCGGCGTCTTGACGTTATGATGTCTGGCTGAAGGCGATGATTCCGCAGGGCCACTATATGGAGTCCTCAACTCTGTGGCCGCTTCTTGCATGGCACGTCGAACCTCCTCGGCAACTATCTGTTTTTGTTCTCTAGCCTGGCGATCCACCAACGCGAGGATGTGCTTGTTTTCTTCGGCATGTTTTTCCGTCACCTCACTCGTCTTGTCCAGCAACTCGCTCGTCTGCTCTTGACGGCGCTCGAGATCGCGGATTTTGCCGTCGAAATGGTCTACCTCCTGTCTCAATTCGGTTACTGCCTCGTTTATAGTTATAAAATTCTTGTTTAGGTTGTCAAGGTCGACTTTGAGTTCGTCTTTCACGATGGCGACAATTCCATCTACGTGGGCTGAAACGCTTTCAATTTGCGTAGTGACGTCATCTTTCACTCCGCTTATGTCGCCCTTCACTTCACTTATGTCACTTTTCATCTCCGTTTTCACTTCACTTATGTCGTTCTTAACCTCACTGATGTGCCTGTTCATGTTATCTTTTACTTCACTAATGTGCATGTTCATTTCTGCGATGGCTTGCAGGATCTGCTGTAGGTTCTCCATTGTCGATAATATCCCACTTCTGACACCAATGTGAATTTTATTAGTAACAACAATGTAATTTATTCGTCACAACAATAATTCCTTTCTACAATTCACCTTAAACGCTCTCGTCAACAATTGGATCTTCACTCAACACAGTATTCGTTATAGCACTCCACCGACGACAATGACAATTTACTTGGACTATTACGCACAACAATGAACTGTTAATCCTAACTAATATTTACAAAGCACTATTTACAAATCAGAACTATCAGTTCTCAGTTCACAGTTCTTCTATCTCAGTCACTCGAGTTCACAGTATCTCGAACCACAGACCTTCAGAGACAGTTCACTGTATTCGAACTCGGGTCCCTCCAACTGCGGTCCACTGCACTCGAACTCCGGTCCCTCCAACTGCGGTCCACTGCACTCGAACTCAGGCCTTCGGATGCTGATGCAGATGCGGACGCACACTCGAGTCGAACTCCGGCACACAAGTCTGGCTTGCTTGCCCTGGCTTACTCACTGACTGAATAACTGAAAACTCTAAACTACTGTCGTTCCTTCGCGTCCGTAATTTATAACCACAGC
The DNA here is from genome assembly GCF_040183065.1 of Periplaneta americana. Classification (NCBI taxonomy): domain Eukaryota; kingdom Metazoa; phylum Arthropoda; class Insecta; order Blattodea; family Blattidae; genus Periplaneta; species Periplaneta americana. Next base: position 67,503,329 of record NC_091128.1, read on the forward strand.
GACGTAGCCTCGAAGGTTCCACGCGTCTCTAGAGATGGCACTCCAGAAAAAGCCAGAGCCCTCTCCTCTCTACCAGCACCAGATGCGCGCGCACTCTCGCTCCACTCTCTCGCCGCGTTGGCCCTTTCCCCTCTTCGCCGCGCGCCATTCCACCGTGCTCCGCGCGATCTGCTTTCTTGCGGGACGCTGGTCGTGAGTTCGAATCTCACGTCGCTGTCACAATATATATATATATATATATATATATATATATATATATATATATATATATATATATATATAAAGTGTTAGATTTCACAAACAAATTTGTGGTCAACCTGTTTTTTCTGAAGACGGGACATGACAGTTGTGCTGCGATCGGAGAAACAGTGTCACAAAGCGTGGGAAGCTTGTTGCTATGGAAACCACAGTTGTGTTGCCAACAGTTCGCACGTGTTGAGATCTTACGAGCTCTCTTGGAACTATTTGTTGTGCACAAAATGTTAGCATTAATGCGTTTCGTGTTTCATTCTCTGTCGATTTTTGTACTGTTTTTTGCTTTCGCGTCAATTGTCAAGGAATGTTTTAATATCAGCCATCTAACGAAAACTGCTATACTTGTTGTTTTGAAAGATGGGACATGACAGTTAAGCGGCCGAACTTGGAACTACAGTGCCAAGTTGCCAATATGGACTACCACGCTGCCAGCTGATGGAAGCCAGCAATTGTCGTGAAGATGGCTGACGTTAAAACATTCATTGACAATTCACGCGGAGGTAAGAAAACAATACAAAAATCGACAGAGAATCAAAGACGAAACGTATCAATGCCAACATTGTGTGCACAATAAATGTCGCCAAGCGAGTTGTTAAGCACTCGCCAAGGGGAAGTGTAAGTTGGCAACTCAACCTTTGTTACCATAGCAACAGGCCCACCACGCTATGTGACATTCAGTTGCTTTTTCGATCGCAACGCTCCTGTCATGTCCCATCTTTCAAAAAAAGTTTTTTTTATAGCTCACATCAGCTGATCGCGTGATAGTCTGTTTTGACAACATAGCGCTGTAGTTCTAAGCTCGGCCGCTTAATTATCATGTCCCATCTTTAAAAAGAAACAGGTATAGGTGAAAATTTCCACACGTACAATTTGCCAGAAAGTGTAGTGTCAATTATTGGATCAATTGTAGTGTATTCACAATCAGCTGTTCCCACACCTTTCACCTCAACATCACAGCCGCCAACAATACAACCAGACTCCGCAGAAAAGAGTGACGACGAGGAAATGATAATTTTTCTGCGAATATGTATGTTTTTTTACTTCTATTTAGTGATATTTATTATTAATTTTAGCGACATTTCTGAGGATTTCTTAACAAACTTTGCAGAGATTTAGCTACTTTTTGTTGAAAAGTTGGCGAGATTGTAGGGCGATATGTTGGCTACAGTGTTAGGGGATCTAAAAAGCTTTCTGTACCGTAAGCAACGTTCTGTACATCTGTAAGATGTAATCTGAAAGTTGTGGGGTGTTGCAGTTACATTGAGTAAAAATGCATGATTTTGAAATTTATTCTGTTTTAGAGAGAAAATTATACAATAATGAATAGGATATTGCTCAGTGTTTGAGATGCTTATTAAAAAGCATCGAATGTTGCAGAAATAGTTCTTCATAATGGAACATGGGCATGTAATAGATTCAACAATTTGTCAAAGAGAGAATGTAATGGAAGTTGGCGAAAATATTTCGCATCTTGAGACGCTGCAGGTAGAAGATGAAAATTATTTCAGAGTGAACAAGGTAGGCCTAACCATATTATATTATTGTTCTTTTGTAGGTTATGGCTACTTTGCTCAAGAATAATGGTTTCGTTACTGAGACATAATTGTCCAATACGTGGATGTTACAGAAAATATTTGCCTAAATTAGCACTGAGGTAGTTCCCTTCGTACTCCACTTATACACCTTGCATATACGAATCTGTGACGGTTAAACGACCGCTAAGATAGTTCCCCCCCCCCTCACTTCGCTTATGCACCTTGTATAGTGTCTTACCTTTCATACCAACGTTAGTGACATTACGAAAGTTTCACGCTAATGTACAGTCACACTATGCCTTGCATATACGTGTGACAGGTTAGGCTTTTGTTATGCCTTGTACGAGTATATACCAATATGTGACAGGTTAGATTAGGTTAGTTTAGGCGTTTGTTTTGCCTTGCATATAAGAATCTTTGTAGGATTTTCATAGTCGGGTGGTTTTTGTTCAGTGATGTTTGTCAGTATGATCTAGCGTAATGACGGACTTGGAAACGAAGTTAAAATATACCAACTGGGCGCGCTTTCGTATAGGGGCAGTAGCATTTCCTCTAAGGTTAGAGCCCAGTTTAGGTGTGTCTGTATTAATCGAAAATTAAGGGCTAGCAAATATTGAGAATAGGATGCATGTTTATATGACATTTTTTTCGATTAATACACACACACCTAAACTGGGCTCTAAACTTAGAGGAAATGCCACTGCCCCTGTACGGAAACGCGCCCGGGAATCAATTTCTCAGGGAAAATTGTAAACATTTCATTTGACATTTTGAATAGAGAGTTGCATTTTCTTCGTTTCATCTCGCTATCTTCCGTGAAGTCATATAGGCTATTTTTTTTATCAAGCAAAAAATCTCATGAAAAAATAAAGAACAATAATAGGCTGTCTCTTCAAGTTTTTCTTTCTCTGGAGGAGATATCAGCAATATACATTCCATAGATATCTTTTGAATGATACTCCAGGTACTGAGATATTCAACAGCATTTCTATAAACATAATTATGATAATTAACACTGAAAGTCGGGATAAATTGGGGAACATTCTGGAGATGAGTTTTGTACAGGTACAAAAGCAAACTTCGGGGATGACTGATGATAACCTTACCATATTATTGCTTGATGTTAGTATTCATGGTCAGTTGCTAACATAAGCATTACAATTTAGTATTAGGTTACAAGTAATTTTAGTAAAAATACATGTACATCCTGACTCTTTAATGAAAATTCTCTTGCTGACCCTGTTGGCAGTAAACTGCTGTGACATCAAAATCATTCAGAAAAAATTTCTAAGGGTCTTTCGAAGGTAATCTTCTGTTATAAAGGCTCCAAGTGTATGTTGACCTGGTGAAAAACAGCTATGACATGAGAGTGGCAGGAAAGATGATATCGGAGGGAACTACTACTTCTGCTTTACACATTTCCTAATACTTAGAAAGATCAAATATAATTAACTTTGGTGAAACGCTATTAGCATCCCATTAGGAATTAGTATGGTCACCTATAAAAACAATCAATACAAAATCTGACTGATAATTCTGTTTCATTGCTAGCTTTGTAATAGCCTATATTAGTAGAAACATTTGTTTTGCATTTTATCTATTTTATATAATACCAGTATAGGGTACTTAATCTTTTTGTAAGGTATAAGAAAATATACAAACGAAACAAATATTATAGAAAATAAGAACGCAAGTAATTAGACAAACGAGGAGCCTAATTTTGGATCATAACATAAAATCGAACAATAATGTAACAACATGACATATAATCTCAACCAGAGATAACATTTTTCACGAACCAAGGTAAATAATGTTCAATCATTTCATTCGTAGTATCAAGATAATAGCTGAAGCACTTAACACCTTTGTGTTACATACACAAACAATGTTCACTCAAAATTTTCTCGGGCTTCCAACCAGGTCATAAGTTGGTGATCCACCAACGTTTCGAGGATGTTCATCTTCCTCATCATCAGGGTTAAATGATAACTAAGGGTACCCAGCTCCTTAATTTATAGTGTCAGAGAGAGAGCCCATCACGGACTCACAAGAAGCGGAAAAACCAGCCATAGCCTGTCTACCATTCACAGGGAAGTTGTCGGGAAAGATAAGCTGACTGCTCTACAAGCATGGAATAAAAACAATCAACAAACCTCCGCCAAAAATTAGGAACAAGGTCAGATCAGTAAAAGACGATCTAGGCCTCAGAGTACCAGGGATCTACCGCATTCCTTGTGAATGTGAGGCTGCTTACATAGGACAGACGGGACGCACAATAACTATGCGTCTTTCGGAACATCAAGGAAGCATAAGATTAATGCCTCCTGAAAAATCCGGATTGGCTGAACACTGTATTAAAAAAAGCCATAGGGTTAATTTTAATAACACCGAGATCCTGGCGAAGTGTTTGGGCTACTGGGATAGAAGAGTAAAGGAAACCCTGGCCATAGCGGCGGAACGCGGTAACCTGAATCGGGACTCGGTTCTCGAACTAAGCGCGGGGTGGGCACCAGCTATTAAATTTCTCAACGCACAGACGATGGGCCATCATCAACGGAGGACACATAAGAACTCGTCCGCCGAGCCCATCGTGAGACCCGTGGTCAATCAACCGAACAGCACAAAACAAGACGACACGTCGGCCGCTTTCATGCCATGGTGCACACTAATAAGAGCCAATCAGCGCACAGCTCCTCAGCTGACTACTCCCTCTGACGCTATAAATTAAGGAGCTGCGTACCCTTAGTTATCATTTAACCCTGAAGATGAGGAAGATGAACATCCTCGAAATGTCGATGGATCACCAACTTATGACCTGGCTGGAAGCCCGAGAAAATTTTGAGTTATCACGTCACCAGGAAAGCTTCAGTAGTTATTTCAATGTTCAGTTTCATTGTACTGGATACTTTACTATCCTAGGAACTGTTAATGAGTTCAAGTCGAAATCTCCTCTCAAATTGTGCATTGAGTAGCTTAATATCAAAGACGGACATCTGACCTCAATCGAAATTTAAATAGCTGTGGTTTTTTATACAATTTTTCATGCTCTTTCCAGTTATAGTGAAACCATATGCAAACTCTAACACTATATTTATAAAATAAATTATGTTAAATATTGCAAAGAACACTGTGAATTAAAAAATTGCCTCTAGATCAAAACTATGGAGACGACAGATGTCCGTCTTTGATATTAAGCTAATGTGTCTCCACAGCAGATAGACAAAATAAAATAATCAGCTGCCCTTATGAACACCAAGGTTGTGAAATTGAAGCTTCAATAAAAGATATCAATAATCAGCTGCCCTTATGAACACCAAGGCTGTGAAGTTGAAGCTTCAATAAAAGATTAGTGAAAGATTTTAATAGTCAGCTGCCTTTATGAACACCAAGGTTGTGAAATTGAAACTTCAATAAAAGATTAGCGAAAGATTTTAATAATCAGCTGCCCTTATGAGCACCATGGTTGTGAAATTGAAGCTTCAATAAAAGATTATCAAAAGATTTTAATATCAGCTGCTCTTATGAACACCAAGGTTGTGAAATTGAAGCTTCAATAAAAGATTAGGGAAAGATTGAACACCAAGGTTGTGAAATTGAAGCTTCAATAAAAGATTAGCTAAAGATTTTAATAATCAGTGCCCTTATGAACACCAAGGTTGTGAAATTGAAGCTTCAATAAAAGATTATCGAAAGATTTGAATAGTCCTGAGGCTATGGCAACACCAAATGAGGCTTGCTTATCGCCTGGTGGTTCGGTAGTCACGTAGGTAGAATACATGGTAATCACCAGACTGCAGCCTAGAGTCGAGTCACCAGATTGAAGTTTGGAACACACGGAATATAAATGACATCATGACCCATGGGGTGAGGTGGCATTGTGAGAGTGCTGTTGGTTTCGTAACAAAGTGCATTACCATTTTTCCTATTGTTGCTTGCTCTTAAGTTTCGACATATTATTCCTCAGTACAGTGTATTACAAAACAGTGAAATAGGCCTATTAACACTGACGCAAATATGGATTCATAAATAATTAAATACATAAATGAAATACGATAAAATATAGATCCCCCCTACTTGTTTACTCATAGGATCTCAAGTAGGTATGGTGCTTTTCTTTTGATACATTGCAAATGTGCCTTGTAATTCGGCCCAATGAATTGTGAAGAAATGTATTTTACGTACTGTATATTTTTCCTTTTCTTCTCACACACAAAAATGAATATTTTAGATTGTTTAAACATGCATAGTATAATGTAAATTGAAAAATGTAATGTAAAGCAATTATTTTCTGTACTAGAAATGCACTGCATATATTATATCTGCAAACGTGAACATTTATTTTATGCCCTACTGTCACAGAATATTTACATGTTGAGGAAACGAGAAACTGCATGCTCCATCTCCCATTGCCCTCATACACGTAACACAGTTGTCTGTGTGTTCGTAACTTCATACGTTTTGGTACCCAGGACTGCAGTCTGGTGATCACAGTCCATGCTAGGTGCCTAGTGGCCAGTCTGTCCTTGCTTGTTTGTTCAACAGTGCGAATATTCATATGCCTCTTTTAAAACTGACTAAAAAATTAATTGTTACAGAAAATACTTTAAAACGTGATTTTCTGTAATAGCTGTCATGCATGGATGCATGATGTTAACCTTTCGTGAGATACACAGAATTGTGAGGAAAACTTTGTTGAGTGTTTACGAATGACTATAAAAACGTTCGATATTTTATTATAGATTTATTAATTTGTCCTACAGAATAATATCTGTGATATTGACAATTAATATTTGAGGAGAAAAATTCGCTCCGGCACCGGGGATCGAACCTGGGTCCTTGGTTCTATGTATCAAGCGCTCTAACCACTGAGCTACGCCGAATTCAATCCACAGCACCGGACCGAACCCCTCTCCTTCATTGTTTCCCGGAATCCCGGCCAAACAAGTCAGTCAGCTGAGTGCGCTCCTAGTATAATGGCAGTTGACATTGGACATATACGTCAACATGTATGCCTAACTTGGAGTCAGGCCACAAAGAGAAACAATGAAGGAGAGGGGTTCGGTCCAGTGCTGTGGATTGAATTCTGCTTAGCTCAGTGGTTAGAGTGCTTGATATGTAGAACCAAGGACCGGGGTTCGATCCCTGGTGCCGGAGCGAATTTTTCTCCTCAAATATTAATTGTTCGATATTTTGTCAACTAAAATTGAAGAAAAAATACGAAACCAGAATACTAGCTATGGAGTATGCCTATCACCTCAAGGACAAGTCATTGTTACTCTGAGGTAAATAAAAGTCCAACATATTTATTTGTTTTATAGATTTTATTAATAAATGTACACTTAAATTGGAGTACGAAAATTTAATATCATTTGGAATTCTGGACATATATGAAGTTAATGTATGTGGTGACACATCCAATGCTTGTCCAGATCATGTAGGTATGAAAAAAATACTGTTAGCTGCCTGGTGGCTATCCAGAGAAAACAGATGAGTTTGTTTGCTTTGATAGTAGCTAGTAGTGTTGGGGTGTGATTTCAAGACCTGTGATTTTGTTGCTGTGACAGATTTGTTGCTGGTTCCGACTGTGACTATAGTTCCAAAATCACAGCTCCGAGAAATTGCCATCTCTGACTGATATGCGACTCATAGTAATGGCGACTGATGTACGTATATGTTACAGCTCCAAAATCCGGACAACTGCAAATCAGAAGGTTAACTTGGACAACATAACTGGGATCTAATTCACTTTCGTCCCACTCAAAGATTAATGTCGGTACTATTTGGTACTCAAACTACACTTGCTATATTCTTCCACGAATTATTGACCCAATCATTCGTAAACATTCTTGAGCAGATGTATGCACCCACACATCGTGATAACACAGTGCAGAGCATGTATGTTTTTACTAATTAGTAATCTTGATAATAAGTCATGGCACTGTACATCAATTCACAGAAAAGTGATGAACATAAACATTGTCAGATCGTGATGAGAAACATCCACAAATGCCAAGAATCATCTGAATACAGAAAGCACACTGTGACAAAATCGTTATTATCTGTCAGCCATTTTTCCGAAGCTGTCACAGTTTGAAGCTGTGATCGCAAAACATTGCCACACTCCCCAACTAAAGATTGAAGTAGACATAAACAAAACCGAAATGTATTACTCCGCAATTGCAAGATAGCTACCAAAGCAGCCACCAGGGCGCATTATTTTCAGCAAGTGAGCACGCAGGGCAGCCACCGTCTGATATATTGCAGACATTTCAACACATTCATTGAACTAACCCGTAAAATGCTCACAGAGGGTTAATATTTATTATTTCTCTACTGGGAATAGTGGATTTTCTTTTTCTGTAGATTCGTGATTGAATGTTATTCTTTGAAGAGTGGAGAATTTCTTTAATTCTACAGAAATTTATTTGAGGTTGGCAACACTGAATCTCGCACTGTGTTATACCAGCTGTACTGATGTGCTCTGTGAAGCTGCAAGTCACCTTGGGAGGGATTTAATGCCTATTACGCATGCGCGTTGCCATAATACACATTACAATGATTTAATACGTAATGTCTGAAACTACTAATATAAACATGTTGTTTAAATCTTAAGAAAGCGTTCTTATAAGCATATTTAATTCACTCGTATTCCATGTATATTATACATTTTATTATTTTAGAAGGAACTATTTTAATATGAGGAAGAAGATGACAAGCATGAGTTTGGAGGCGTTGTGCGTCCAATAGCCAACCAGGAACCATTATGCCACGTGCATTTATTTACATTTACTTCAATCTTTAGCTGGAAAGAGAGTAGTTGCTAGGCCAGATTGCAGACCATGTGGTGCAGCCAATCCTGACTGTTTAGGCTACTTGGATTACTTATCCACGCAACAACCCAGTCATTAAGTGATAAGCAAGCCTCCTTCATATATAATCCTCAGCTGGTGCTGTACATGACACTCGACTTTCCTTTGCAGATCACTTGACAGGGTATGGATTCACATAGTTATTGTCCTTAGTGGTGTTGTGGTTTCCATGTTGGCCATTGGGTCCTAGGTTCGCGAGATGAAACTTAGCTGAAGATGATGGACTTCGAAGGGTTATAAAATCCTTAACATGGCTTCCTCTGAAGAAAGGGAGGGTGAAACTAAGAGGCCCTTGTCATAGAGTTACAGCATGTAGAAGAACTGTGTCCCACATAGTGGACCTGAAGCAAAATTTTTTCTTTATTTTTCGCTCACATTACATTTTAATACTGAACAGAGTCTGCAATTACAAGTGTCCTTATATAAAATATTGTCTTCCCATATCATTCACAGAGAAAAGCAACTATCCTCGATAAGTACACAGCATTGTTTCTTAATGCAACAGTCCAAATAAATTTTTACCCCCATGTAGTTAATATGTTTGTATAAATATGTGCTGTGGAGATCTTTATGCGCATTTTGAATGGAAAGGCTTCAACCTAAGCTTAATAACAGTTCCCTTGTAAGTATGCAGTAAATTATAGCAGAAGTCCTCTTCAAGACACATGAAATTTTATTTAGTGACGTTAATGCAAATATGCACATCCTATTATTTATTCGTAAATCATTTTAACGAGTCTGGATACAACTACTGCGGTAACATTGATAGTGCTGAATTCATGAAGTTGTATGTTTTGAACAATGTGAGGGAAGTATAATGAAATATGTTTGCCATTGTTTTAACGTGAAACATTTACCCTATATGTGTGACATTCGAGAAATCTGACCACACTTTTTGTTAATATTGTGAACTTTATTAGTAACAACAATGTAATTTATTCGTCACAACAATAATTCCTTTCTACAATTGACCTTAAACGCTCTCGTCAACAATTGGATCTTCACTCAACACAGTATTCGTTATAGCACTCCACCGACGACAATGACAATTTACTTGGACTATTACGCACAACAATGAACTGTTAATCCTAACTAATATTTACAAAGCACTATTTACAAATCAGAACTATCAGTTCTCAGTTCACAGTTCTTCTATCTCAGTCACTCGAGTTCACAGTATCTCGAACCACAGACCTTCAGAGACAGTTCACTGTATTCGAACTCGGGTCCCTCCAACTGCGGTCCACTGCACTCGAACTCAGGTCCCTCCAACTGCGGTCCACTGCACTCGAACTCAGGCCTTCGGATGCTGACGCAGATGCGGACGCACACTCGAGTCGAACTCCGGCACACAAGTCTGGCTTGCTTGCTCTGGCTTACTCACTGACTGAATAACTGAAAACTCTAAACTGCTGTCGTTCCTTCGCGTCCGTAATTTATAACCACAGCGACGTAGCCTCGAAAGTTCGAATTCGCGAGTCTTCCATTTCGACGGATTTCTCGGCCTCTCTAGGCAAGCAGAAGATGCGCGCGCAAACTCTCTCCACTCTCTCGCCGCGTTGGCCCTCTCCCCTCTCAGCCGCGCGCCATTCCAAAGTGCTCCGCGCGATCTTCTCTCTTGCGGGACGCTGGTCGTGAGTTCGAATCTCACGTCGCTGTCACATTGCTCCCTCCTTAGGACTGCTCGTCTCGGGCAGTCCCTTGGTAGGCTGCTAGTCGGTCCAACGTTTGGGGTCCTCCGGCTGCTCCCTCCTTATGGTGGCGCCATCCCATCCTTGGCTTGGCTGGGCAGCGATACTCGTACTGCGTGGGCGCCATCTTGCTTTTCTCCTTGGCCCTCCAAGGAGAGCTCGCTGGCCACGGGTTGGTCCTCGGCGTCCATCAGGAACATTTCATCCCGACCAAGACGGAGTATACGGCGCCGGACGTCCACCGTCGCATCGAGTAAACGCATGGCGTCGAGTCCCAGGACGACGTCCTCGGTGATGTTGGCGACGAACACCCACATCTCCAGTTTCCTCTTCCCCAAGGTCAGGTCCAGGAAGACCTCTCTCTGGATGGGCAAGCTCTCGCCTGAAGCAGTCCGTAGCTCGTATTGGCGCAGCGGCGTCCTCCCAGGTAGGCCCCGCACGACGTCTGGTCTGGCGATAGTGAGCATCGCCCCGGTGTCCACCAGTACTCTGCATGGACGGCCTCTTATCCGTCCTTCAGCAATCAGCCCATCGTCGCATCTTCTGTCGACTGGTTTCAGGACGAGCCGAGGGGACGGTGATGATGGCGCCGACGTGCTCCTCCTAGCATCGGCCCCCTCTCTCTCCTGACTGTTGCCAGGTCGGTCGCAACTCCTCCGCAGGTGCCCAGGTTCACCGCAGGACCAGCAGGTGGGCATCCGTTGCTCAGGCGACTGTTGGTTTCTCTCGGTGTCAGCCACCTCTCTCTCCTGCCGGTGGCCGGAGCGGTTGCAGTCCCTCCTTAGGTGTCCCGGTCTCCCGCAGGACCAGCAGTTGGGCGTCCGTCGTCTCCGCCGCTCCGTTGACTGTTGGCGCTCCTCGACGTCGGCCACCTCTCTCTCCTGCCTGTGGCCGGATTGGTCACAGTCCCTTCTCAAGTGTCCCGGTTTGCCACAGGACCAGCAGGTGGGCGCCCGTCGCCTCCGCCGCTCCGTTGACTGCCGCTCGGGTGGCTTCGGTTGGCGCCCCCCAGCATCCGTCGCCGTGACGCTCCTGATCCAGTGCGGTGCTGAGACTCCCGCCGCCGACTTGGCCGCCTCCATCCTGAGGGCCGCCGCCAAAGCTGCGTTGATGGTACGATGCTCTGCCAGGAGTAGTTGTCTTATTTCCGGGTCTCGAACCCCGCTGCCGAAGGTGTAGGCCGCCTCTCCAGCGATGAAGTCATTAGGTAGGCCCCTGAGGGCCTTATGGGCAAGTTGTTCCACCGCCATCGCGAATTCTTGTAGGGACTCGCCTGACTGTTGGACCCTCGTTTTTAGTTGGGTCCTAAATGCTGCAGCAAGTTGATGGTCACCATAACATCCCTTCAGGGCCGCCATTATCTCAGCGGCTGTCCCATCTTCTGGAACGCTGTGAAGAATCTCCGACGCCTGTCCCTGAAGCGCGGCCAGCAGCTGTGTGGTTTTCTCTGCTGGCGTCCACCCATTGTGCTCTGCGATGGCCTCGAACTGGCGACGGAATATCGCCCAAGACGTCGTACCGTCGAACTTCGGCGTCTTGACGTTGTGATGTCTGGCTGAAGGCGATGATTCCGCAGGGCCACTATATGGAGTCCTCAACTCTGTGGCCGCTTCTTGCATGGCACGTCGAACCTCCTCGGCAACTATCTGTTTATGTTCTCTAGCCTGGCGATCCACCAACGCGAGAATGTGCTTGTTTTCCTCAGCATGTCGGTCCATCAACGTGAGTATGTGCTTGTTTTCTTCAGCATGTCGGTCCATCACCTCAGTCGACTGCTCTTGACGACGCTCGAGATCGCGGATTTTTCCATCGAAATGGTCTACATCCTGTCTCAACTCGGCTACTGTCTCGTTTATAGTTGTAAAATTCTGGTTTAGTTTATCCAGATCGGCCTTAAGTTCGTCTCTCACAATGGCGACAATTCCATCTACGTGGGCCGAAACACCTTCGATTTGTGTAGTGACGTCATCTTTCACTCCGCTTATGTCGCCTTTCACTCCGCTTATGTCGCCTTTCACTTCACTTATGTCGCTTTTCACCTCACTGATGTGCTTGTTCATGTCGTTCATGTCGTCTTTCATTTCTGCTTTTACTGCACTTAAGTCGTTTTTCAGTTCCGCGATGGCTTGCAGGATCAGCTGTAGGTTCTCCATTGTCGATAATATCCCGGTTCTGACACCAGTGTGAACTTTATTAGTAACAACAATGTAATTTATTCGTCACAACAATAATTCCTTTCTACAATTGACCTTAAACGCTCTCGTCAACAATTGGATCTTCACTCAACACAGTATTCGTTATAGCACTCCACCGACGACAATGACAATTTACTTGGACTATTACGCACAACAATGAACTGTTAATCCGAACTAATATTTACAAAGCACTATTTACAAATCAGAACTATCAGTTCTCAGTTCACAGTTCTTCTATCTCAGTCACTCGAGTTCACAGTATCTCGAACCACAGACCTTCAGAGACAGTTCACTGTATTCGAACTCGGGTCCCTCCAACTGCGGTCCACTGCACTCGAACTCAGGTCCCTCCAACTGCGGTCCACTGCACTCGAACTCAGGCCTTCGGATGCTGATGCAGATGCGGACGCACACTCGAGTCGAACTCCGGCACACAAGTCTGGCTTGCTTGCTCTGGCTTACTCACTGACTGAATAACTGAAAACTCTAAACTGCTGTCGTTCCTTCGCGTCCGTAATTTATAACCACAGCGACGTAGCCTCGAAAGTTCGAATTCGCGAGTCTTCCATTTCGACGGATTTCTCGGCCTCTCTAGGCAAGCAGAAGATGCGCGCGCAAACTCTCTCCACTCTCTCGCCGCGTTGGCCCTCTCCCCTCTCAGCCGCGCGCCATTCCAAAGTGCTCCGCGCGATCTTCTCTCTTGCGGGACGCTGGTCGTGAGTTCGAATCTCACGTCACTGTCACAATATGTTGACGTCATTAATTTTATTACAGTAGACCCTTGATTACTCACCACTGCTCCAAGGTAATCATAAATTTTAATTCATGAGTGCTGTAAATAATTAATTGTGGATGAACTTAATGAGTTGCTCCAGAATTACGATATCATGTGGATGAATAATATTCTAATATGGACGTGCAGAAACAAAGAGAAAGTGATGCGGTATATAAAATATCCTAGCCCAAGACCTTAGGTTTTTTATTATTATGCATATAAAACAAAGTATAATAGTTCCGAATCCAGCCAACTGTGATAAAATATAGAAGGGAAACAAATAAATGTGACATAGGTAATGCGTTTTTTAAACATAAATGTAAGAGCTTAATAAAATATCCAACATAATTTTAATTTAATAAACAATTATTACAGTATTTGTACCCAGAGTCGGATGAATGTAGGAGTGAGAATGATATAGTCCTAAGCCACACACAAAATTTTACAGAAGAGCATATTTAAGGTTTAGAGACCAATGCTATTAGGTGCAATATTATAATTTCTTCGACATACTTATGGCAGTTGTTGAGTAATTTTTATAATATTTTACTAGTAGTTTCCCCATACGTGTAAGAAATGAACTTGCACAAAAACGATTTCTGTTAAAAGTGTTACTTTGGACTATCTTGTTCTCACCCCTTCAGTTAATAAATGTGAGGAGTATAAAGGCAGAAATAACTAATTTAACTTAGTCTAATTCTGAAGTACTTAATTGCATGGCATTAATTTCCAAATCAATTCCCTTCTCTGTAATGACATATTATTATTATTATTATTATTATTATTATTATTATTAATTTATTATAAATTTCAAATTACTCATTGGTGTCATATTGATGTGTGAATTGTTTCGACTATCAGTTGCATTGGCATCTCGACATTAGGCCTCATAAAATGAGGAAGTAATTAAGTGAAGGCTCCAGCTTGTTAAATTTAATTGCTGAGAGTATAAAGACAAATGAAAAGCAATATCAAAATGTTATTTAAAATCCCAAACATCCTTACAGTTCAGCCATGCTCACAATAACAGTCACGAACATCATAAATGTTTAACGCAAATTACAGTAGTGAATCATCTGTCACTTTTCAAATAGGTGATTAATGTACTTCTCCTTGTTTCAGGCAATATCCAATCATTGCTTGATCTGTGATGTTACCTTATGTGAAAATACTGACACTTCACATAATATATTTGGCCAACTGAAAACGTCAGATTCTTCTAGAACATCCGTTTTTGAGAAGGTGGGTCAAGTACTGAGCAGAAATCTTCATAGTATAAATCTCCATAGTGAAGTGGTCTGCAGTCGATGCTTTAGTCTCCTCATAGACTACGAAGAGACAAAATTCAAATTACAAACAATACGTTTGGATTTAATAACCAAGTTTGATACAACAGCAAATAACCATTTAGAAGAAACTGTAACAAAAACTACAGAAGTAGAAGAAGTTGAAAGAGGTGATGAAAACAAAACAGTGAAACAAAATGATGCGCCATTGTTGGTTATTACTGAAGAAGGAAAGGTTGTTGATAGAGACGGAAAAGAGAAAGAAATGCCGGTTAAAAGAAGAAGAGTTAAAAGTAAGATGAAGTTGAATCTTGTCAGTGGTGTTAAACCAAAACCTTACGTATGTTCAGTGTGTGGGAAAGGATTTCGTGCTTTCAGTCATAGAGTCGAGCATATGTTGATCCACCTTGGTGAGAAACCCTGGAGTTGTGGTGAGTGCAAGAAGACATTTCGTACAAAGAGCGCTTTAAGGGTCCACCGCACGAAGCACTCTGGGGAACGACCATACTCTTGTCAGCATTGTGGCAAATCATTTCTTGACAGATATTATTTTGAGGAACACTGCCGCATCCATTCGGGCGAGAGACCCTTTGTCTGTACTTTCTGTCAAAGGCCGTTTGCACGCAAGAAGGACCTCGCAATTCACACCAAGAATCACACGGGTGATAAACCTTACAAATGTACTTCCTGCCCAAAGACTTTTGCTGTGAAATCACGTTTAGACAGACATTTGCGAATACACTCTGGAGAAAAACCTCATCACTGCGAATATTGTGGTAAATCATTCGCTAGGCGGGATGACTACAAAGTGCACGTACGTCTTCATACCGGGGAGCGTCCGTTTCGCTGTGCTGTCTGCAGTAGGACGTTCACAAACCAGTCGAATTGTTTAGTACACGTTCGGATACATGAAGGTACTAAACAGCGCTATTCGTGTTCAGTGTGTGAGGAGAGTTTTGATCGACGTGGCAAATTGGATAGGCACATAAATACACAACATAATGGAGTATTGAATAAGAATGAGTCAGAGACCAAGCAGCAGGATTCAACAGAATCTCCTGTAATAACAGTGGACACCCAGATTCAGAGTCTTCCACCAGTATCCATCCAACCTATCGCTCCAATTCAAGTAGAAGCATTAGAGCCTCAGCCAGAGAGTGTGAATCAGTCTATTCCACAGCCATTGCTTCATACAGAAACTCTGCAGAGTTTAACAGTAGCAGACCTTCACACTCTTCAGACATTGCCAATAACTCAGGTTGCGCAGCTGGAATGGAGTGATGGAACAGCAGCTGGAACTACCACCACTTATGTGAACATCACTCCAGGGACTTATGTTAACATTATAAATTGATATAAAAACACGTGCTGCATAGATAGTTATGTTTCAAATATACATTTTATTAAGCTCATTTTGCAGTAATTTGTGATAAGCATTGAGAGTCACAGGTGAATTAATTAAAACGATTTATTTCATTACTTTGGTTCTTGTCTGCTTGGTTCCATGATTACATCAACATTCCCTGCACAGTTAGTGGCCAAGTGATTGCTGAACCATTGGCTGATGTCTTCTAACCAGAGGAAACGTAATTTATCTCTAACTAGTCCTATGAGATAAGTGCCAAAGGTATGAAGGCAGACTTTCTGTTCCCGTGCTATTATCATTCAACAGTTGCTCCATTATTCTGTATAATTTTACTGGCTATAGACTCTATAGCAGTATTCGGCAACTCTCCTACCCACAGTGGGCTTTGTGCCTCCACTGTGTGGGTATTCTGTAGTCATGACAATCTGTAAGTTCAATGAATTATTTATTTATTCATTCATTCATTGGTTCATTCATTACCCTATTTAATAAAAAGGTAAAAAAAAAGGTATCCCTGTAACAAGCCATGAAGGCACTTGGGGGACATGGAGGTAGAGCCCCATGCTTTCCATGACCTCGGCATTAGAATGAGGTGGTGTGGTCGGCACCACGCTCTGACCGCCTTTTACCCCCGGGAAAGACCCGATACTCAATTTTATAGGAGGCTGAGTGAACCTCGGGGCCATTCTGAAAGTTTGGCAACGAGAAAAAATCCTGTCACCACCTGGGATCGAACCCCAGACCTTCCAGTCCATAGCCAGCTGCTCTACCAACTGAGCTACCTGGCCGCCATTACCCTATTTAATACTATCCTTAAACGGGGATTGCCTAGAAGACAGAGGAGTCATTTCAATTCAAATCAACACACTGATTCTGACTGGTGTTTTGGGATTTTGATGAAACTTGCTGTGTCAAATGATCTTACATAGTTATGAATTGAAATGATAAGAACATTTTTTTTTTGTTCTGTGTTCAAAAGTTATTAAGTACTATTTTTTTTTATCAAAAATTGCCATGTCCTGAAGTAGTTAATTATTTTCTCCGGAACTAGATCAGATGGGATACAGACGACCTGGGCAATGTCTCATTTAAATCTCCTTTAATGAGCTTTAATTTGATGTATAACATGACAGGGGTTACAATATAAAAATTATTCTTAAAATCATATAACATTTTTAAATTAAAATTTCTCAGATAATTGTATTTTTAAAATTTTGAAAAATTCACAGAACTACTTCATATTATCATCTTATGCAGTATATTCTATGTTCCATATTCTTCTCGTATGGCACAACACTGTGGCAGTTCACTTTTTTCAGAAAAAACTTATTCAGTTTTTAACGTCAAAATTTAATGAAAAAGTGAAGAAGACTCAGATGGCTCAAATGCCCAATATAAAAATAAAGAGGACTTTTTAAGCCTTTGCTATCAGAAAAATGATTCTGGACTTGAAGCAGATTGACATTTTTCAGCTACAGCTCACAATAAAGGCCCATATGATGAGGTGGAGGGTGCAGTTAAGAGGAAAGCAGTAAAGACAAGTCTGCAAAGGCCATTCTAAAATCACATCAAGACACCTTTGCAGCTCCATGAATGGGCAAAACTTGAACTTTGCAAGACCATGGACTTTACATATTGTATCTTGGGAAGAAGATGGTCATAAGTACAAAAACTGTACTAATGAGATATTTGAAGTTTAATGTGTAATAGGTCCATTTGATTTGCAGTAGTACCATATGAACACATTACACCCTGGCTCCAAATTTTAACTTATTGCTTGTGGCATATAGAAACAAACAGAGAAGTTTTTCTCTATTAGGCAGCAGTGGTATTTCAATTCACGAAATTTTTGCACTTGTGGCCCTTTTCTTCCCAAGGTGTAATATGTATGTAAAAAGAATACAAAGAATATAATTGACAGTTGGCACAATCGTTTATAAAGTGTATGGAAATTTCAGGAACTCAAAAACTCCATGCTTTCATTCCCTCAAGGTGCAGATCAAAAATGTATGCTAAGTTGTTTATTTTTACCCCATTATCAACTAGAGTAAAACCCTGATAAGATGCTGTTCAAGGGACCGGGTGTAAACCGCGTATTAACCAGGACCGCGTATTAGGTTTTCTTTATTGAAATACATGATTCATAAAAGGTAATATAGTATTACTCCATTATGTAATTACTGTACTGTACGTCAAAGACATTTACAGTATGTACTGTACTTAATTCTTTCGGAAGAAAAGTCATTTATAGTTGTTTGCCGTGTGCGTGTTCTCCAAGTCCTCATGTTTACCACACTTCAGTTTCCTCCGATTATAACCTCCCAACGACGTTGCAACTGTAGTGATTGAGTCACGATTTTTTATTATCGTTCTTAATATCGATGATGGGATTCCTAATGAATCAGAGTTGTTTCTGAGTAAGAGTACTGTTCTCATCGTACTTTAGTAAGATTTCCAAATTTTCTGACACAGAAAGCGCTTTTTGTTTAACACTCATTGTCATTGTAATCACATTCACAGACACTTCAATACACTAAAGGACAACAAACTGCCCAGCAAAAATTTCCAGAATGTTATTACGGCTGAGTGAGGAATGCTGTTTGAGAGAGAGGTTTAGCAAGAGGGTGAGGTATTGTAACTGTATGTAGGCTTTAAGCGCGCAGGTAAAGAGTCGAATAAGAGAGCGTAACAAGAGGGTGGGGTATACTAAGGTATGAAGTATGAAGGTTTAAATGTGCAGGTAAAGGTTTGAATACCAATACTTTTCAGATTAATGGCACCAGTGAGTTCAGTGACCAAGATGTTCCATTGCTGTTACAGTACATTGCGAAAATTACATCGAAAATATTCCACAAAAACGGTGTATTATGCGGGACTTGATCGCAACAAGCGGGGTATTTTATAAAGGCATTATATATGAAATGTACAGGGACTGGACAAAAAAAGCGTATTACACAGGATAGCGTAATAAGCGGGTGCGTCTTATCGAGGTTTTACTGTACCTATTTAATCATCCCTCATGGAGAGATATTAGACTTTGGTAAACTGAATGATTACAGGTATCTAATTTCTATATACAATGGTAGATGGTGGTTGAGCTATGTTTTAGGAAAAATGGAGAAGAAAATGAAGTAAAAGTTACATTTCTTCACCCTTGAGAACCTTCTCATTCTTCAAATAGCTCTCAATGCCCGATGTACTTTGGACACTTCTACTCATGTAATTTGCAAAGTGAATCAGACACTAACTTGTCTGGCTTATGTTGTACCTGACAATGAAAAGAAGAAGATTGCTGAGGTTATGAAGCACTTCCTGCACTAAACAGAAGACCGATAGACATGAGTTAGCAGCAGTCACCACCTCCAGCATATCAGACAAATACTATGTTGATATCATGGGGTAAACTGGTAAAAGAAATCTTTTCTTCTTGTAAATTAAATTAAATTAATTTTTTTAGTTAACATATACTAAAAATAGCATTTGTATTAACCAATATCATATTGTTTAAACCGCTGTTAATGTCAGCTAGATCTGTTTCACACTAGACTTCTGTCAAAAGCTAGAACAAATATGCTGGCTATTTCTCCTTACATGTGAAACTTATACTCCTTGTATCATCTGATCCCATTATGATTCAAAGATGGAACTCTGCAAGATGTAAGATAATAGTATGAAGTATCTTAGTTCGTGATTTTTTTTCTTCAAACTTAAAAAAAAAATACGGTTTTCTCAGAAATTTTAACTTTTAAATTTTATTGTAACCCCTGTCATGTTACACATCAAAAGAGCATTAAAGTGAGACATTGCCCAAGTCTGTATTTCATCTTGTTCTGGAGAAAATTGTAATTAACTACTTCAGAATGCTGAAATTTTTGATAAATATAAAAATTAATAACTTTCGAACACAGGACAAAAATTTTTTTTCTTAGCATTTCAATTCATAACTATGTAAGGTCACTTGATATAGCAAGTTTCATCAAATCTGAGAGGTCAAGGAAGATTTAAATTCGAAACTGTGTTGATTTGACATGGAATGACTCAAAATACACTATTTACAAAAGAAAATTCGAATATAGTTAGTGCATATGGGTAGTTCTGTTATGAATAGTAAAGCAAAAGGAAGAGAAAAAAGGAAATAAAATTACAGATCTCAACAATGCAAAGATAACAATGTCTTATTTCAGGTGATTTCTTAACAATGCAATTGAGCCTTTGGCTTAAGTGCACAATACTAGAGCATATGGTAATTCTGTAGAAGCCGCCTGCTTTTCACGTATGCCACTTTTTGACTACACTCGCATCTTGCAGGCATTACTGTTAACACTGATACTCGCATCTATGTTTTGTTAAGCATTATGTCGGTTTTTTACGGTTTAGGCATAATGTAAACAGTTTATGCCGAAAATATAATGGGAGGCAAAGCCCCCTGTCCTCCCATAGTATTGTGTATGAAAATGGATATTGTTTTGCAGGTGGAGCAAGTATTAACGCATGAAGTATAATGGGGAACTTATGGGGGTTTATCGTATATGAAGTGGATATTATTTTTGCAAGTAGGGCAAGTATTAATATACAAAATATGCATATTATGTCACTGTAGTATTTTGTATTGTATCTTATTCATTGTCTTCACTTGTAGTGTTGAAATGTCAGTGTGGAGTTTTGAACTAATAAGTAGAGCCCGGATATTATGTAGTATGAAAACGAGAAATGTGTACATAAATATGAGCTAAAAATGGCAAAATATGTAGATAAATATATAATAAATTAAAAATAAGTAAGTTAAAATCTAAGCTTTTAATAGATGTATTTTTGCAAACTGATAAGAAAACAAAACTGAAAAAATTATAAGTTCACATGTGATTCAACCTCATTTAATTATTGTTTGGAGGCGCAATCAATAATTAAATATTTTTCCATGTTTACCATAAGTATGGTATCATGGGTTCACCTCCTAACTTTATAATTTCCGTGGGAATATCGTCTGAACCGCGCGATTTTCGGTTTTGAATGTTTATTCTGTTCCGAACACTTTTAGCCATTATTTCGAACATCTCTATGCATTCACCTTCTTCGATTATAATCTCTCCCTCTTTTTTATTGAAAACAGAAATAAATTTTGAGTTCAATAAATCTACTTTTTGTTTGTCCCCTGTAATTATTTGGTCATTAGTGTCTCAAAACTGGTATAGATTCCTGGTTTTCTCTTCTTCTGCGCATATAATTATAAAACCTATCCCAGTTATTTTCGCCTTTCAATAAATTTTGCAAGTTATTCTCTTTTGCCTTCTTTTTCCTTTCTAATTGTTTGGTTAGGTCCTTGAATTTCTGGTAATTTTCAGAACACACATTTCTTTTATTGTACACTCGCCTAGCCTTTTTCTTAAGTTGTCCAACATATCTCGTATAATATTCCAGGTCTGAATTACTTTTTACTGTTTTGTATGGCACATATTTGGAGGTGGCCTCGGTTATTATTCGTTTAAAATTTTCCCAAACTTGACACATGTTTTTGCCCTCGTGTAAGAATTTGTTATATTAATCTATAAGAAACCTTGCAAACCGTTAATGTCTGCTTTGTCATACTGCCATATTTTTCTAGTGACATCTGTACGGACATTTGTCTGAAGCCAATTTAGCTCGAGTTAAACACTGTTATGACCACTGATTCCAGGTAATGCTATGAAGAGTGAAAACTATCCCAGGGTCATATCAAAGACATCTAAAAGATTATTCCTTGTAGGTTTATTTGTGACTTGTGTGAATCCTTGTTTCCATACTAGGTAATTAATATTCTCAACACACAACTCAATTTCAAAACACATACACTCTTTGACTCTACACTTCGAACACACCCACACAGGAAACAAGAAGCGCCAAGACCAACAACGACCAGTTCCGAAGATGACCGAAAATAGGTCGAAACATGTTAACAAGGTACGTTAATAATATTTAACACAAGAAAGTTCTTATCATACATATTCCGAAGTGATACAGTGTTAAAAGTTGTGTAATCAAGATGTATAATTAATAAAGGTTTGTGAAAGGGTGTTTGTCTCTACCTGACCATTCCAGTTCGCTGCAGGTAGATTTAGATCCCCTAGTAACATAACCTTCCTTTCTAACAATATTGAGCACATTTTTTTCTTGCAACTTATTCAAAGTAAATATGTTTGTTTCGTTTGGAAGCCTATAGCATGCTAATATATATCCCACTTTTCACCATTGTATTTATTATTGACTAGCTGTACCCGTGCACTCCACTGCACCTTTAAAAATAAATATAAAGTAACTACATAATTAAAATAGGACAATTTTGATCCAGGGAACATTCGTGTTTGATAGAAGGATAAATCGTTTATTATGTTACTTAATTTAAATTGTATTTAAAAAATTAAAATGCAATCATTTTGATCCAGAGACCATTCATTTGGTCATAAAAATTATTTTAGGAAATACAGGAAACTAATGTACAGAATAGCCTATCAAGTTTTCTGTGCATAAGAAGCTATTTTAATCTTACCTGTCCTCGATTCACTCAGAAGTTACTGTAATACCATTATAGCATTATGTCCATCTAGAGAAACTACACTTCCCAATGGTGAATTAATAATTAATTATACAAATCGGTTAATTTAGCTTCCGATATTACTTCATACAAACACAGAAACATTCTCTGTAGGCTAT